>NC_133992.1:5000000-6250000 GCF_047716275.1 Strix uralensis
GCTTTCAACAGGGTCCTTGAATGCTATAACAAGCAGAAAGCACAACTGTAATTAGGAGAAAAAATGAAAAGCCACAAGGCCCTTTGTGTACCCCTCATCTGTTTCTCCATATGTGGGTGAAGATAATAGTTTTTGCACCGTATCAATAGATGAAAGAGCTACCTAAATGCTGAGTGCTATTTTAGGATGAGACTCAGTGGGTGTGAATCTGTGCAGCCCCACTGAAGATGATGAAACTGTGCTGATTTCTACCTGCTATGGATCCAGGCCCTTTAGTATTTATTACTGTTATCATCTGAACCTGAGTTGCAGTTCTCCCCCATGTTTACTCATCACTGACTTTATCTCATCCCCTTTCATTTGTTTCCTTTCTGAACAATTTACATTTCACCCCCTTGGAGCTTTTTTGGATGAGACTCCTTTCATCTCTCATCATAATGTTCAATAATGACATTTCCATTTGCTTCCCTTTTCATGAAGCTCCTTTTTGAAAACAGGATCTGACCTCTCTCTTTGTATTCTCCCATCAGCCAAGAATCACATTGTGCATGACTTTAATTGACTTATTACATCTTTACAGAATGTGGTTACTTTAGTTTTGTGTGTGTTCTGTTTGTTTGTTAATTTCTGAGTCTTTAGGAACTAGATTATGCAATTTCCAGAGCCTATTTCCAATTATTATTGAATCTTTCAATTGAACTGAATTTCATTGTGAGATGGAAAATAGAATGAACTGAAAATTCAGCTGAAAACATGTCAGTATTGTTGATACATGTGTTAGTGCTAATATAGAATTTATCAGCTTATTTTCTCTTCTGGGGCATTGTAAGGAGGGGAAACATCAAATAAACAAAAGCAGGTACAGTTTTTTTCTTTCATTGAAAGACATGTCTGTATTGCACTGAGCACAACCTTATTTGTCCTGTTTTGATGAACATGAAACCCACCTGATCCTCTTCTTCAATCCTCAGATGCAATGAAAAACTCCTACTCCTTTCAGGATATCTCCAGCATTACTGTTATTTAACTAGCTCCTGATCTGGTATAAACTGGCTTATCACTATCGATCTAGAAGCAACGAGATTGATTTATGCCTGTAGACAATCTGGACCATTATTATGAAAAGTGACATTGATGCTTGTGGCACCTTGTGGAAAATGAAAGCAGGTTGCTTCTGTGGCAGACGTACAGCACATAGAAAGGACCAGTTGGTACAAAACCTGTTTAAAGTGTTTGGGTTGCAGAACCAAATGTTGCTTTGTTGCTTGGTTCATGGCAAGGTGCAATATTTCCTGGAAAGCAGAGTACGGTGGAGAGCTAAGCGGACTGTAGTGCCTCTCTGCTGCTAACTTGCCCAGTACTGCAGGTGCCTTGCCCTGTGGCAGAGGGGGGCCATGGAGCCACCATTCCTCAGCACTACTGGCACCACCCTTGACTGGGTGCATCTGACCTGTGTGGTCTGACTCCCCTTTACAGTAGCTTCATGGCTCCCAACAGGGCCAAATACATATTGGTGTGTGTGTGAGAGAGAGAGAGAGAGAAAATGTGACTTAGGGCTTTGCCTTGTAGGAAGACATTTGAAAGTAGCTCTTTCCTCTTCTAACTCTGAGGGAGGGAGTGATGGCCCCATACACCATGAAGCTTGGTCAGATCGAAACTCTCCACAAGGAGAGGAGCAAGTGCTCAGTACAAAAATGATTTGCACATGTCATTCAACCTGTCGCATGGAGTACCTTGCCAGGTGCTGGCAGCTGGTGGTTGGATGGCTTCCTGCCTGTCTGGTGTTTAAAAATCCCACCAAACCCACAGATGTGCATGCCCTGAGTTTCCTTGCTCCCTTTTTGAAGCGACGTGACCTCCCTTCGCATCCTGAGGTAAGGACTGAAACTTATGTAGTTTGAAAAGGGGCTTGTTTCATTTATTTGAAACCACTTGCACAACGCCTATGTAGGGTGCCCCATAGTTATTCTGATGTAAAACAGTCTGGGGCCCCATTCTGCACTCCGTTTTTTCCGCTCAGACCTTTACAGACCTCTCTTCTAACCTCTCAATTTTTCTCTTTCCTGAGCCCTTGGTTAGTAAGGCTGTCCTTGCACACCATTACAGGTCTTTGATCCTTGTTCCTTTTCTTTGCACATTTTCCATTTTTAGGGTTTTTGTTTGTTTGTTTGTTTTTTTCTCCTGAGATAGGGAGACTAAAACTACATGCACAGTTGGAGATGCAGGTGAACTGTGTATTTACCCAGTGGCACAACTGTGCTTCATGTTTTCTTCTCTGATATTCCAGCAGTTCCTGTATTTTATTTGCCTTTCTGAGCATTTCTGAGCACTAAACTAACATTTTTATAGAACCATCTACAATGACTCCAGGATCCCATTCCTGACTGGAAATATAGTTAGGCTTATTTTCCCCATGTACATTACTTAGCACTTATCAGCACTGAATTTCATCTGTCGTTTTATCACTGAATCATTCTGTATCTCAAGAGTCTTCTGCAATTCTCTACAGTCAGCTTCAAATTTGACTATGCTCAGTTATTTTGTGTCTTCTACTCACTTCATCTTCTCGTTGTGAATCCCCTTTTTCAGCCCGTTTATTAATATGTTGAATATGTTCGCTCCTGTTCTTTTAGGCAGTTAACAGGAAAACTTTTCCTCTTATCCCATTAGGTTATAGCTGCTTTAAGAGCTTTTGGATGTTATCATGGGAGGTCTGTTTTGTTTTGGTTTTTAATTGCCAAGCACTACATCGATTACATCATCCTTATTGATATATTTCTTAATTACTTAGAAGACCCCAGAATGATTTGTGAGGCATGACTTCCCTCTACAACAGCTGTATTGACTCTTCCCAAAGAACGATGTACCCATGTGTTCACTAATTCTGTTTGCTTTAGTTTCTAATTATTTGACCTGGTGCAGCAATCAAACCTGTTGATCAGGACTGTGGCATCAGCTCCAGGGAATGTTTTTTAGGGCTGGAGTTGTGTTTGCCAGTTTTCCTTGTGCCAGAGACTGCTTTCCACCGAGTTCAGAGGTGGCCAGCACAACTCTGCATGATTGCCCACCAAGGAAGGACCAACACGGACTGGAAGCTCTCTATTTCAGGCCTTGAAATCTCACATTTGTCACAATCTAATTTCTCTTTTGGTTATTGGGAGAGCAGTGACTATCTTTTCAATCCATATATGGGGGTTTGTTGCTGCACCAGGCAAAAGTTGTATTTACAGAGATATGAGCAAATTGAGATTGTGTGCTTTTTAAGAATGCAGTTTTGCCTGCTCTACGTTTGGTCTGACAGCTTAGAGTCTGAACAAGTAATATTTATGCTCAAGTCTTCTGTCTGATAGAAAGGGAGGCAGAGCTGTGAGCATCAGGAGCTGTAAGGGTCCTTCAAATTGCAGACCCACTTCACTTCCTCTTCTTCCTGAATCGATTGTCCAGCAAACTCAAGAACCAAACAAATGCAGATTATCACCCAGTTGAAAAGGATTTTACCTTTAGCTGGTATAAATCAGAACAACTCCAGTGAAGATTTTTTTGAGCTAAGGATCTGTCCATATTCACACAGTCCAGCTATATCTGTGGATTAATAAAAAAAATTTGAAATTATTATTATTTTTTTTTTAAATGACACAAATCGCACAGCTCTGTCAAAAAGCTTTGTATCATTCTGGCAATCCCAACCAGCCTTAAACTCATGCTGTCCATCTGTCTTTCGGAGAGATTTCTGTATTTTTGGTTGGTAGGTTTGTTTTAAGGCTGGTTGCCTCAGTAAAATGCCCAGGTGGATCAAGGTATGGTCAAAACCCAAGCAAAAGTAATGGCCAGTTCCAATGGACATGATTATGTTCATGTCAGTAAAATTCTCACTTCTGACATTAACTGAGGAACTAATTTCTTGGCAGAGCAAAAGTTTGGAAACTGGCCCCACTCTTGTCTATCTTCTACTGGTTTGGTGGATAAACTGGGGACTACTGACTGCAGAGCTGTCCTGGCCCTTTTCACCAGCATAAATTTATCTTCCAGGATTAGATAAAATTTCATTTTGTTAATATATTGTATGTTCCTTAAATGAGAGTCCAACCCCTACAAAATGACTTTTCCTTGTGGGCCAGGATCAGCCTTGCCAGTCCTTGCTATCCCATTCTGATTCTCTCCCAGCTACTTGGAAGTCTCATCACTCTCGAGTGAGGAGCCTTAAATATTTCCCGTGACATTTCCTTGGCCTCTGGTGATTTAATATTATTAACCTGGTATGTTATTAAAGTGACAGGAGATGTCTCCCCTTCACAGGTATATTTTCCAAAAAGTCATTTGAATTTTTATGATTTTATTTTGAGGGTCAGCTAGCGGAGTACGGAACAGGCAGGGAGGGCACAGGAGGGAAATGCACCTGGACCTGGGTATGAACATCTTCTCTGTATGTAGATTACAGGTTCTGGCATAGTTTCTTCCACCATTGTTTACTTCAGAATTAAGATTATTTCTTAGTTTGAGCAGTCAAACTGGAGTATTTCCAAGAAAAGTGTCTCTTGCCTGAGACTGCAGTCCATTTCAAAGGCATCACCTGGAGGGGGGGAGGGGGGGGGAATGGGCTTTTATGTGCTTTGCAAATCTCACAAATTGTATTCTTTACCCAGATCTCAATCCAAGTCTGCTTAAATTTCATCTTAAAGCTGTTGTTACTGTAGGAAAAATCTAAAGCACATAGTGAAAATCTATAAACTTAGGACAGTGTAGAAATAAATCCAGATTCTTAGCTAGCATAAATCAGTGACATATTAAAATAATTTGAAGGGAGTTGTATTAATTTCCTCTTGCTGCACATATAATCTACAGGGCTTGGGTTTGCACAAATATAAGGGGGAACTGATTCAACCACTAAAAATTATGTAGCTCCATAGTGAGATCTCTGTTTACAGAAGGTCGATAAATTTTCAAGAATATGTTTTCGAGGTTTTGTTCGTTTTTTGTGGGGAGACTGATTCATTAAACATCTGAGGAGAAAACTGTCAGTTATGATGGGTTCTTTTTGGTTCTAGAAGTGAGGCAAAGATGAGATATTTTCTTTTCTAACTACTCATTCAGGAAAGCTGGGTTATTAGATCTCCATCGGCTGCTGACTTGAAACTTGGAACTTAATTTTGTCATGCTTTTTTCCTGTCTCTCCACACCCCGTCCAGTCTGTCATGTATAATTTTTTTAGGAAATTTGAACAAATATCAACATCTTTAAATTGTTCGTGAAACAGACCCTGTGCATTTTCCAGCGGATATTTGGTTTAGTACTTTGATCCAAGCCCATCTCTATGCTTTGGTCATTATAATATCTCTTTGATATTGGCACATTGGTATTATAGACAGTTCACTGAAAACTTTTCATGCTAAGAAACGATACCTATACTGCCAGGGCTTCATTCTTAAACAAGACATTCATGACTTTTCCATCAGGCTTTAAAACTGGTTTTGCAACAAAACCCTCCCATTCAGGTTTATTTTTACCTTTTCCCTCCATGTAATCTCCAAAATCACTTCAGAAAAATACTGTATCAAAAGCTGATATTAAACTCTCAAGTGCCTGGCAAATGATTTGAAGTAACGGCTCACAATGGGGTAAACCCCAGAGATATCTTTTGTAAAGTTCCACCTACATAATCTCTTAGAGGTAGATTTTTAGAGCTTACTATTTACTTTAGTCTGAAGACATTTCTTTGCTTTTATGGGTCATCTACTTTCTGTCCACCAGTTCTTTTAGATAGGAATGTTGCTGTTTCCCTCCTGTTTAATCTTTTTCTCTTGCTTAGTTGCCTGTCCTCTTCTCTTTCACATGGGACCAAGTGTTACTTCTCTCCCATGCAGCCATGGGAAGCATCGTAGGCCAGGGCTCCAGCAGCATTTCAGACATGTGTTCTCCCTGGCCTGCAGCAAACACTTCTTCATAATTCATGGGATAACCGAGGGTGAAGAAAATGCCACGTGTGGCCCCATGAAGGAGCTGGAAACTGAACATCTGGACGTGTTTATGTGTGAGAACAAGCACAGGTTTTGTAAGCCTCACAAACCCAAATTGCTATCACAGAGTTCTGCCCAAAAACAAATCCTGTTGGGGAGTTAGGGAGGGAGTAACATCAGTATCTGTAATGGAATTGTGGTGTAATATTTTCTAAAGCATTTATGTAGTAAGCAGTGCTAATATCTGTATCTACATAGGGAAGTTTTACTGGTTATATCAGTTGAGTTATAGTGGTCTAAAATATAAGACCCCCCTAACTTTCCATTTGAAATAAGTTTTTTACTTCCCCCATGAAAAGCTACAACGGTCTCTGCATCCTGCACAAGTCTCTTCCTGACTTATAAGCTAACCTCTATGTCATTACATTAAGTCATCATTTATAATATCTGACTCGAGACTTCTTAGTCCTCATCACCTCATAACATGACTTGGACCATATTTCTTCAGGAAAAAGAGAGAAGAGGAAGTGTCTTAAATTTATTCTTCTATTTTGCTTTTGTTTAAGGAGAGGTTACAGAGTGGTTTTGGTTTGGTCTTTTTTTCCCAGTTTGTCTTAAACTTTTCTAGTGACAAAACTGACATTAAAACAGAAGTCCATTTCTACCAGAGTAAGTAACTTCCTTTAGGTGTTTACATCTTTAAAAATATTCTACATCTAAATGCACGCTTTATGATGCATTGAAAAAATCATTCTTTAGCAGTAAATGCTCATTTATTTTTAATGCTGAGTCCCTAAAAAGCCAGATTTTGAAAGGAACATATAACTGAGTGGAAGTAAAGTGAGATGTGTTCTTTTTGAATTACTCTGACGCAAACATCAAGGAATCCCATAGCCAATTTCAAACAAAACCTTTCCTTTTCACACCACGTATTCTCTGGGAAGTAGTTGCCTCATTTTCCTTGCTCTGAGGAGCGCACACAGGCAGAGGTGTATCTTCCCCTTCGTGTGCTGTTCTGACGCTGCGTGATGTTTGTGATCCCCTGACGGTCTCAACTCTTCTTTCCTGCTGTATAATCTTTTCCCAACACACCTCTGCCCTTTCACCATACAGTCCATTTTTTTTTTTTGTTTTTCTTTAGAAGCTTTTTGTTCTCCTAAGAGTATCTGTGCGTAATAATCCTTTATCTTGCTTGCGAACTGTAAGCAGTTTCTCAGCCCTTCTTTTGCTCAGATACACAGATAACATGCACACAGTTCAGCCATGAATGTGCATCGCCTCCTTTCTGCTAATTTTACACCCTGACTCCTTCCATAGTCATGCACTGTGTGCAGTCTTTCCATCTCATTATGGCCTCTCCCACACTTTACTCCCAGCCCTCAAACCCTTCAACCGCATCACCACACTACCCTGCGCAGACCCTTTGGATGCTCACTCCTCATCTGGTGAGCATGCCCACAGACACAGGCGACGCATGCATCCGCCATCCCCAAAAAACATCCATCTCCAGCTTTCCCCCACGTGCAATGGGGAGGTTAAGCAAATTAGTGCCACTGCCTGCTTGCACGGCTTCAAGCAATGCACCTGCACTCCTCCCCTGCCACACACACCACGTTTTCCTGTCTCTCCTGTTTCTCTCCACCTATTATTTCAGACTCCTAGCCGTGCCTGTGGCCCATTAAAGTAATGTCGATGTCCAACTAATGCTCCATTCCCTTTTCAAACCCACTGCTGTTACATAAGGCTGGGTGCTAGGTGCATGAGCCATCCCTGAGCACATAATGGATGCTGTATTTGACTGCGCTTACTGTACTTCCAGTATCTACATCAGTGCTTTGTAAAGCCCTTTGGGATACTGTGAACATGAAAGACACTATATAAAACCCAAACCTTATTCTATTCTAGAACAGCGCTTTTAAGTCCTTTTATCACAGAATGAGGCAAGGGTTGAATTGAGCCCAGAAATAGCAATTTAAAGTTTTTATGAAAGACTAGAACAGTATTTGTTTGGTATATTTTAACATAATCTGAGAACACTAAGTGCACTAAAAGCATACCACTTATTTGTGGGTGGGGAAGTGGAGAGGAGGGGGGAAATGTAAGTGCTTGTTTTTCTTTGGAATTTCATTTATTACAGAATCTGACAGAGATCTATTGGAATGACAAAGGGGAGGGGGAGAAAAACACCCTCACAAAGGTCTCTGATTGTTTGAGTTCAGGAAAATAATAGTCTGTTTCCATTGTCTGAATGTGGAGAGTTATTTGGGATGTGATCTGAAACTAGCTATGCAGCTGAAGAACATAAGGAGAAAGCAAGTTTTAATAGCATATACCAAAGCTATAAGGTTATTAGTTGAACACAGGCACTGGCAGGATGGCTGCAAAGAAGTGGCTGCTGCAGATGGCATGGATTTAAGCCAGGCCCTCAGGATCTAAGGACAGGCAGTAGAAGATAGCACTGGAAAAAAAAAAAAAGAGGTGTCAGACGATTTAGGATTCAGGCAGTTGCCTCCAACAGTGCATTGGACATTGCAGTGGGATCCATGAAAAAGAAATAAAGGGGATCTGGAGTGTCTGGAATTATGTGTCTCAGACCCTTTCACATCTCCTCACAAGTCATCCAAGGTCAACTCTGCACATGGACACCAAAACAGCATCATGTAGTCAAGGTTTAGTGCACAGCCCCCATACGTGGCCAGATATTTTCTTGAATGGACCTAACTGTCAGACAAATGTGAGCACTATCTGGAAGTACCTAGAAGTACCTTCACTTACCACTTCATCAAACTTCATTGCATTGATGCCTTGTAGCACCGGTGATTGTATATTGTATATTAATTTGGGGTTCTTTGCTGCAAGTATTGCATAGTACTGACTGTAGATACATTCATCTGTCAAAATTCCCCAAGGAAAAAATACTTATAAACCCCTATTAATTAGTACTTGCTGAACTCACGAAGTTAGTCAGTTTTTAATCTGTTTAGTGTATTTTCTATTAGTGTACTTCTAATTTTAAAATCAAAACATTTTGTGATACTGAGTCAAAGGCTTTAGTAAAGCCAAGTCCATCAATGTGATTATCAGTCCAACTTGGAATCTCCCCAAATAATTAAATCAGGTTTATTTGATAAAACCTATTTTCCATAAAATCATGTTGACAGTCATTAATTCTATTCCTATCCCTTAATTCTTTATTAATTGGTTCCTCTATAAGTTCTTCCGTTGTTTTCACTGCATTTATGTCAGGATAAATTATCAATCCAGAGTAACTAGCAATCCCATATAGCTTTTTTTTTCCCTGATGTCACATTGTTGTCAGAGCATCCTGTTACCTGTAACTCTCTTATTATTTATGATTTTTATTAGCATTTGTGGGATAGATATCTTCCAAACTGTCTCTTGATCTAGATTTAGAGTATCCAGACTATAATAGTTGGTCTATAGTAGTTGTTGTTCAACTATTGGTGAACTTAAATGATCTTCTCACCTTCCTTGCCATGAGCAGTCTTCAGTTCAAAGGTTGGCGTCACACTAAAATCGACTTGTTGGTTGATCATTTATGAAAGTCTTGTAACTGATTTATCATCGCTCTGTTCACATCTCCGTGCCCTGTAACCATGGTCTTCTCATCCTTCCCCTCCGTTTTCATTCCACTCTTCCTTAAAAGATTTTCTTCTTCTGTTATTACACATTTTCTTTTTAGAACTTCTTTTCCCCAATCCTGCTTGTCAGCCCCTGGCCAGGGCAGGGGTTCCCCATAACCATTCATAGCCCTGTTTTGCATTCATGGAGAATTTGGTGGGGTAGGAAGGAACAACAGCTCACGTATCTACAGGACTGTGCATTTAGTGCTTCTGGTTTCTCTCTCTGGAAGAGGTCCTGCCCTTGCAGTGAGATGTGATAGTCATACACAGAGCTGCTTTAAAGCAGTGTGCTTTTTCTTGAATTTTGATCCCTCTTATCTTCCATATCTCTGTTGCGATGGACATGGCTCTTCTTGTGCCTGACTTCCTCCACACGCTCTGTGCACATTAGCTGCCTTGATTTATTTCTAAACCTAGAGATAAAAACCTCTGAAACCTGTTCAGGTCCTCTCCCTTCGTCCAAAATCACCAGCTTTTTTTCCTGTTACGAACATTATTTTTGTCTTAGAGATAAAAGTGAAGGGGTAATAGTTCTTTCCTACTACAGCGTACAACCTATTGGTGGAATTCCAGTAGTGAGGACTATAGTCATCTTCATACTTCATATTACAAATCAACCTGAAACTTACTTCAGGCATCCTCTAAAATCTTTCCTCAGAGCCATCTCTTTACACTGCAGTATATAAACTGTTATTGAATAGAATTGCTTTTTTTCCATTGTTATTAAGAGTTTGTCATCTCTGCTTTATCATCACCAGCCATAGCATGTTGTAATAGGCTGATACTATTGGTAGGTTTTCCTCTATCTCTAACACAGTTTACAAACTGTCTTTATTTTCTTTGGCTTTGCCAAAGATGGATTTTCCCCTGACGTTTTTTGACAGTATTAAAACTTATTATGTTTAAAAGGGCCAATAGGAAGTTAATTTCAGATGTGGATTCCTCCTTTCATAGAACAGTAATCATCATCATAATGAAAGTATGGGAAAATAGCACTTATGTATTTTTATTTCCCTTGTCACTGCAGATCTCTGTTTAATATTATTCAATACTATTATCTTGGTTAATTTTAAATGTCACAAACACTCGAGTTTCAACCATTTCTCCACAGAGATATGTCCAGAGTCTAATAGATATTCCTTTTTCATTTTTTTTTTTTCCGTACTGATGACCTTATATTTTTACTCCAGTGAAGTTTCACCACATCTACACTGTTGTAATTGAGGGCAAACTTTGGCCCTTTGACATCAATGGAATTATAGTAGAGATGAATCTATTCCACTTAGATCATAAAATCTTTCCTTGTAAATCAATCCTTCCAGTCCCTAAATCATCTCTGAAGATGTTCTTTGAGTTCCCTCCAGGTTGTCAATATGTTGTTGATGCTGAGATACTCAGAACTGACTGAATGTTTGTCTCATTGAGCCCAGAGGGAGGAAAAAAAAATGACCTCTCTTGACAAGAATTTATATATATCCTAAATAACCCTGTTCTCCTGTTATTTGCTGCCATATTAACCTGATGTGCTAATGTGTGATTTATTCTTATCCTTCAGTCTTTCTGAATAATTCACTTCCTGAATAGCTGCAATTCAGGTGGTTTATATTCATTCATTTTGTTGTGCAACTGAGATGTTTTCTGCCTGTTTTTATTCCAGGTTGTCCAGCTGCTTACTATTTTTGCACTTGGGCATTTTGCTGATTTTTCACCTTAGACAAATAACTTTCCCTTTTTGGTTTAACCTCTAAAACAAAGCTAACAACGTGGCCAGCCTGCACTTTCCAATTACGGCTACAAGCCTTATAATCTGTTTGCATTTTTAAAGGATGTTTAGGCCTTCCCATGAGAAGTGTTACACCTCTAGTTACTTCCCAGTGCTCTCAGAGCCGTATCCAAAGTATATTTAAAGATATAATGACACTTCCATTGATCTGGTCTTACAGTGCCTCTGGCACCATGTGCCTCTCCCCTCATGGGCATACACAGGGACAAATCCTTTTGGTGTAAATCAGCACGCTTCTTTTAACACTGAGGAACTGTCTGGCACAATGACTGATTAGCTGCAAGCCTAGTTCGAAGGGTGAGATAATTTTTTTTGTTGTTGTTTTATTTTTTTTCTATTATTTTAACATTCCCATGATTTTTCCACATCTTCCATCCTACTTGAGAGCCTTTCTTGGATGAGTCCAGCCCCAGACTGTCTCTCCTTGGCTGGCTAAGTCAGACAGTTTTATTTCTGCTGCTCATGGTCTTTTTTAAGCTGAGTGCCGGAAAGCACTGAGGTGAGCAGGGTGAATGGGCTGGGTAGAGGGGAAGTGTGTCTGAAGAGGGAGTGGTGAAATAGAGGAAAATTCTGGGACTTCTCTTTGAAAGAGTAGTGATGAAGGTTAAGCTCGAGCCAGCTGGCCCCGCTGGCTGGCACCGCTGATAGACAGAACCTTTATCAAGTGTCAGCAAAGACGTATGACATTTATCACCACGGAAAGCCGGGTGCTGCTGCACTGACAGAGTATATTCAATACACGCCATCTCTACTGTACTGAGATCCCTTAATGGCATGATTTCTTGCTGAGACCAGGACAGCTCTTCCTTCTGCCTCATCTCCACTTCTCCCTTCAGCTTCTTTTTGCTTCTTTTTCTAGCTTTCCCTCCATAAGTTTTTCTTTCCTTTTTCTCTGTTTTTTTTTTCTTCTGTTCCCTATCATTCTTTCCATTTTCCTTTTGTGTCCTTTTCTCTTTCTTCTCCTTTCCAACGTGTTGCCCCACTTCTCTGCCTTTACTCCCACTGTCTCTCTGCCCAAATAGCCCAGGAGAGCACCACTGAACCCTGTACCCTCAGGCAGGCATGGTGTGACTGCAGAAAAATAATTTCCACACCTGGTTTATAAAAGATTACAGATCACTGCAGGTCACAAGGAAGGTAAACAGCTGGTGTTTGTCAAAATCAGGCTAAATGCTGGAATTCCTTATCAATGGAGCTAAACCAGGTATATTAGGACTGTGAGCAGAGTTTACGGACACATTGCTTGCTGCAGAGCGCTGCTCAACAGGAAGATAAGAGATGTGAGGCACTGCAATTAAGTGATTATGTAAATCTAAACAGGGATTTTGTTTTAAAGTATTTTCCAGTATGAACATGATGTGATTGCAAGAGACATGTCAGCCACTCCTGGAGCCAAAAAACAGTGACGCCCTGCCCCTGCAGAATACACACCTGGGAATAACTGAGCCAGTCACTGGATGTCACCATTGAGCTGCAGAAATGTGGCTTGAAGTCCATTGTTTATCTGCTTTAAAAAGTACTAGTTTTTAAGGAAAGCATCTGTCACTGGAAACCCTTGGGTGAGTCAGCACCTTGTGGACTTGGACCTTGCCTCTTGCTTGGGCTCTGCATTGGTGTCTTACCTCTGTGGATGAAGTCAGATGTGCTCATCCTCAAAGGGAATGTGACCAGGGACCACTCTGAAGTGGGGGAACAGTTTGGTGGTGGTTAGATGAATGTCCTGAGAACACAATGACCCAGGGTCTGGCAAACACCAGGAATGGTTTCCCCTCTCTGCAGCATGTATACAATGCTTGGAGTACTGTGGGAAGGTAGATGCTTTGCTAATGAAATACTAATGCCAATTGTAGTAATATTGCACAAACTCCCTTGAGCTTAGCAAAAGAGCCGAGACCAGTATTACCCTGTCAGACATTCAATAAACGCCAGCACCTAAAGGACTTGGTGATCTACTACATGACTAGTGTCATGGGAACGAGAGCCCCAAACAGAAGAAAAACAGAATAATTTTCACTTAACTGGAAATGTTCAGTTGTTTCTAGTCTCTTAGGCTGTTATGTAGGAAATTATCTCTGATGATCCAATTAGTGGAAGGGAATAGGGATCTACATGGGACTGAGAATGTACTCATAGCATAGATTAAAAGAAAATTGTGTATGTCTATTAAAAAAAAGGGGTGGTGAAGAGAAGAAAAAGCCAACAGCTAAAGAGAAGATAGATCCTTTTGCAGATTCTCAAGAAATGAAAGACTGTCCAAGGACTGATGTGCTGATTTGGTCATTCCTGAGCAAAACAAACAAAAAAATAGACAAGACTTCATAAGATTCTTGAACACCTTAGGCAAGTTTTTGGTAAGAGCAATATGTCTTAGTATAAGTAACTCAGCTTTATATAGAACCTCACTTGTTACAGACAAGTCTGGACACACACTCAGGTCAAGAGAGGCAGCTGAAGAACAGGCAATCCCAAGTAATCTTCTCAAGCAGCCGACTTACCTTTAAAGTAAGACAGAAGGCAGAAAATTCTGGAAGCGAAATTACAGTGGAATTGTGTAAGCTAGCAGATGTTATTTTTTGGAATATTGGTCATCCTGTGTGAACACGAGGCTGTGCAGTTTGGAGAAAATCTATTTCAGTAGAAGAGAAGCCAGTCTAAGAGGAGGGGCTGCGTGGAGCAGGCAGGGTGCAGAAAAGCATTCCACTAATAGCAAAGGGGAGGATTAAGAGAAGGGACAGGGAGCACCAATTTAGCACAAAATCAAGATGTTGAGAACCAGATTAATTGAGGTACCAAGAGACTTGAAGGAACAGAAAATCTTTAATTGCCTGTACACCAATGTGAAGATTCCGAGTAGTAAAAGGAGGAATAAGAATTGCTCACATATGAGCACAAATTCGACCTACTTTGGTGTTACTGAAATCTGATGGGAAGATTTACATGACTGGAATGTTAAAAGCACTGGTTACAATTGTTTAGGAAGCAAAACTGGGCAACTAAAAGTGGTAGGGCTATATTCTTATGTCAGAAATGTCATTGCATGTTTCTGACTCTCTGAGAACTCAGAAGCAAACGATCTGAACCAATGTTCTCACAAATAAAGACCAAATGAGGTCCTGACTGCTATCCATTGCAGACAGAGAGTGACTGGATTTCTTGTCCAGCTGTTTAAACACCTCTCTATTATAAGTAGGAAGAAAAGACTTTAGTCTGAGTGGTGTATGAAGGAGATCTCATGCTGCTAGAACTAAAATATCCTTGATTTTTTTAAAAAAATGAAGATGACAATTTCCTAACTTTAAAAGTGTTTTATCCAACAGGAGGGAAAATGGTGCTAGACCTCATCATCTTGACAGATAAAGAGAATTCAGTCACAGAATTAAAAGTCAGAGAGTTGTTTAGATGCAAGTGACACAGACTTGATTACACTTGCTACATGCAAATGAAATAACGTCCAAACCACACAGATACACGCATACGCAGGGCTGATTTCACAAAGATGAAAGCTATTATGAACCCAATCACTTGGGTAAAGGGATTTAAAGGGAAAAAAGTAAATAACTAGGAACTCTATGACAACATTTTATATGCTTCAAAAATACTATTAGCACTAGCAAGAGAAAAAGATTTAAAAGAAACCAAACCAAACAAAGACCATACTTGAAGAAAGGCTAGCCTGATGTTTAGAAGACAGCTGATAACTTGCTATGTAAAATGTGACCTAGAAAACACATGCAGGTACCAGATTCAAGTCAGTGTATGTTCAGGTTTGCTCAAGGTATGAGTGCAAAATGTTGCAGCTATCTCAAAGCCACAGTAGTAGTTCTGCACTAAGTGTTTGTGACAGTTCAGTTTAGATGTCTTCAGACCAGTGAATAAACTGTGTGTATGGATAAGCCCTCGGTCATTTAGCTGCTCATTGACATTGAAATTCAACTTTGTATACCCTGCCAGCCCAAGAGCTATGCGCCATCTGGTTCCCGCATCCGCTCTGTTGAAGGGACACCAATAATTCCTTGGCTTGGCTTGAACCAGTTTAGGAGTCAACTTCAGAATGAATGGGAAGTGAAAGGCCAGCAAGCACAAACATTTCATATATTATAGAAGGAATTCAGTGGAGACAGGCCTTGGACCAAAACGTTTGTCTGTCCCATGAGTGAAATTTCTGGAGCTTCTGATTTCCTCCATCCTGGGTGCTTACTGAAACCGTTTCAGTGGGGATTTAAGAGCCTAAACAATTCTAATGTCTGGGCCCAAATCTCTCTGTGTCTCTTCTTTCTCATAGGATTGGGAAGTGTTCAGTGGAGACTATATAGTAGAGACTAGAAATATCATATAATGGTATTTTTCTGCCTGTGCTTTAAAACACCCTAGGCTTTAATTAGAACAGCAACTGTGCTAGAAATGTTAGCTACACTTTGTGATAGGGAAAATTGGAGGGGTACTTTTGTCTCTTACAATTCCTGTCTTTTTTTGAATGGGTTGATCTGAAATACAGTTCTTGGAGTACTTCTGTAAACTAACATGTCTTTAAAAAGAATCTGCCATCCATCTTCTCTATGCCAGGTTGATGGATTGTGAACCTCTGAGTAATATCTCTTGACTGAATGAGGCATCTTAGCACCTCCATGGAGAAAAGAGACATCACTGAGTGAAACACAATGGACTGATATATTTTTTTGCTAGTAGCTGAAGTGAGAAGATAGTTTTCAGAATTTTCAGATATTGCATAATTACAGAATTTGGATGATATGCAGTGAAGAAATGGGCAATTTTTAAAAGATTTTTTATGATTATATCCTCTGAGAAAACATGTGTCCTTATAGTTCCATGAGGGTCTTGTTATGCACAAGACAGAACTATTTGCCTTCATCATGTCTTGCTTTTAGTTTCAGACCTGTCCCATACCAAGCTCTAGGTGAGAAAGAGCATCACTGGGTACTGGTGAAGCTTATGAAATGAAAGCCCCTTTCCCAAGCACTGTTTAAATGTTCTGCCTGAATTGTGCAACCAGAATTTTCACAGTGGTAACTTGGACTGAGCCCAACTTTGAATGTTGATTATTCAGCTCTGCTGCTCCTATCTGCAGGTCCATGCTCCAGCAGGCACAAGGGCTATTTAAAATAAGGACACAGATGCCTAAACCCTCTTTCAAACTCCAAGCTGCAGAACTGTGAGTCTGTGTTTGCAAAAATGGTTTCTGCTTAGGAGAGGGGAAGATTTACAACACTGAAGTTTAGATAGCTTGTCTCTGAGGTATTCCTTGAGAGTTCAGAAAAAGAGAGGTTTGTGCAGGGGGTCTTCAGGTCTCCTCTCAAACTCTCTTCTGGGAAAGGCCTTTTCTTCACTGACCATATAACACATAAAGGCTGAGCAACCAGCTTAATCACTCCAAGTTAGAGAGCTAAAGTTTAGCAGTAAGAATGTCCTTCCTGTGTCTTCAAACCTCACTCACTGACTGATAAAGTATCCAGAGGCACTGCGTTATCAAAGCACCACTCACCCCATGGACCAGTACATCATCAGCTAGGGTGCTCACCAGCACAGTCATTCATGCCCAAGGCAGTGTCTGTCACAGTGTCAGTGCACAGCTGCATACAGCCCCTAGCACTGTCAGGGAACTACATTGTCCAGGACCCTTTACAGAGCAGCATCTGGCCCTTGAATCAGGGGCCAGAGGCTGGCCCACATGTCACATGGAAAGTCAGTCTGGTTTCTGGCACCTCAGGAGTTAAAATCTCTACACTTGGTGGAAAGGAAAGAAGCAAAATAACATGGAAATGAAAAAAAGCCAAAACCAAAACAGAGCTAGGGAGAGGAAAAAAAATAACCTCCAAGCCTGAAACAAAACTCTTGAAACAGAAAAATAAATATGGTTTATTAACTGGGACACAATCTACAGTTTGTGGAATTAAAGTCCTGTTTTCTACTGGCTAGCTGCCAAAGCGAGGCACAAACAAATCCAGAGAAAAGCAGGTTAATGAGAGACATCCTGAACAAAAAATAGCAAAAAAAGTAAAAGCAACAAACTCGAAGAGCTGCTGCTGATGAGATAAATAAGATTTGAACTGACATTATCTGATCCACTTGCTGTGCATATTTTATTTGCTAGAGCCAGTCTTTTAAGTCTCCTCGATGCAGGTTTCAGCCTCATCCTCTCAGCAGCCATCACTGCATCCAATCTTATCCATCTTTCAACTTGTCCATTCCTGATCACAGTGGGATTTGGTTACATCCTGAGCCTTTTGCTAGGACAGAGGCAGATGCATTGGGAAGGCATTTGCTGCACACTGCATCTGTCAGGAGGCTGAAGAGCCAGAAGAATTCCTGACATGATAGACCAGGTGTCAAAAGCAATAAATAAAAATGATAATGAGAATCCCTGATGAGGAACTCAGCTTTTCAGAACTGCCAGCCTGTAGTTGTCTTTGCTGAAAATATTTTTAACTTGTTTTGATTTTTTCCCCATCTCCATCTGATGTCCCAGCTCAGGAGTTCTTCTGCAATTATTTTTCCCCCTGGTGCATGCTTGTTTGAACTTTCAAGACCAAAGGGGTGGCTTAAGGGACCAAATCACAAGGTCTGTAATTCCCACCAGGTTTTCTGAAACTGCAGGTTTGAGTCCCAGCTGACCTGACTTAGCAGTTAAATTAAGCTCACTGGGGTTACAGCTAGGCTGCTGCAAACATCCTTCTCTTCTGGCACTGCTGACGTCCAAAAGGGTGGAGAAAGAAATGAAAATCCAAACAAGTTTCTCTATCCCATGCACACACACATGTGCATGAGTGACAAGAGCATGCAGGGTGCTCTGGTAATGAGGCAAAGCCAATTATGAAGAAATGGAGAGGCTGCTATAAAAGTCTTTAACAATATGTTTTCTCTCCTTTTGGGAGGTTGCAAGACTCATCTTCCTCACAAAGTCATGCTGAAGCAGACAGGGTCATCATGAAGACAGGCTTGGTCTCTTCCCCAGTTTCTAGAGGAATCTGTCTGGAGAAAGGTCTGTGACCCCACACAGAACAAAATCTCAAAGCCCTTAAATGTCTTCTTTGATTTCACAAGTTCCATCCTCTGTTTCCTAATGAATTGTACCTACCAGCTTTTTTCCTTATGTCCACTGGGCTGGTGGCCGAAGGCATGGAATAAAATGTACATTCAACAAGGTTGCAAACGTGAGCTAAAGCACAGAGTTCAAACTCCTGGTGAAAAGACTTCCCAGAAAACAACATGGAGCTTTCCTTCTTCAGCTGCACACATTTAATAGTATTTATGTATTAGTCAAGCTTCATTCCAGAAGCATATACGTCTTTCTCTTTGGGCTCAAATGTGAAAACAGCTTCAGTAATGCATTCATTTACTGTGCTTAAAAGCCACTGACTTTTAAGGCCTTGATAAAATAAAGCCTAGACAAAAAGTTTTCCTAGAGAAGGAATTTTCCCCCTTGAATCTGGACTGTATTTCTCTCCCTCTCCAACTATTACCCTTGGACAATAAAGGTTGTCTCAGATGTCTAGTCTATGTTCATGTATAGCCTAGTCTACTTTTATATGTATGCAACATACAGAAAAATTCCAAGATGACATTTTATACCACCTATTTTGGTAACTATTTAGTCTGGGATGACTGAATTTGGACTGGTTGGTTAGACTGAATGTCTACCCTTTTGGCTGCTAAATTTAGGGGAAGTAAGTCCCATTTTCTTGGACAAAGCCCTTTGAGAACTCTTTGTATTTCAGGTAATCCAGCTCCAGCTATCAAGCCAACAGAACAGATTTCAATAAAGCGTTGCAGCTTTATACAATCAGAAGATATAGCTCTAATAATTCACTTATTTTACAATTGTCTCATTGAACGTAACTCCACAGTGCTTGTCCATTTTCTGTGCTAATGAATCATAACAATCCCATATGCAAAAATAAATAAAAGCATATTTTTTCATTTTCTTTAGGTTGTATGCACTGGGGGAGAAAAGGTTTCTCCAAGCAATACAATTCCATTTTGGTTAAAGTAGATACGCAAGAAAATATGCCACTGAAAAGCTAGAGGGGGTTTTGAACATCTTCCTGCTGACAGGACAGATAGATAGCCAGTGATGTGCTATTAATTAGCAGAAAGAATAATCATAGATTGAAAAATCCTTGGGACCGCAAATATCTTTTTCTTTGATGTCTTCAAGGCTAAGTCTAGCCTTGGAGCCCGTGTAGCTTTCATCACAACAATAACAACAGTACCCTTTATGATGATGCCAAAGCCGAAATTACATGTAAAGACGAATGCTTTTGATAAGTACAAGACAAGATGCATAAAAGAGAGGCCCCACCTTCAAAATGTAAAATCACAATGCAAAACCCAAGAAGTGCAAGTGGAAAGATTAAGTAAATGAACCAAGATCAGGAAAAGTGAGAAAAATGTTAACACCAAGTGTAAAGACATCCACCATTCATAAGAAGTCATTGCAAGAGCGCTGTAGAAGAGCTGAGGGAAGTATGATGTGAAGGAAGGCAAACAGTGGTGGGAGATAAGAAATTGCTGGAAAACAATAAATTAAGAAGATGATATTAAGTTCTTTGGTTTGGGAGAAAGGATGTCTTTAACATGAGGAAAAAATTCATATGCTGAGTGTTGGACTGTGATATTTTCCATTGTGCACTTTGGTTACCTTGAACCACAAGACACAGAGATGCAGTGATTAGCTGAGAACTCCAAAACGTAGATTTGTACATAATTCATAGTTTGACTTCTCTAAGTTTGCATAATAAATAGTTTAAACACTGCAGAAAATGTCTGAGAGAGGAAATTAGGATTCTGAATGAAAAAGTTAATTATACCTCGAAGGATATTTTTTCCAGATATATACGGGCTAGAAAAAAGCCTAGAAGTGGATAATTTAGGAGATGGAAATGCAGAAAATTATGGGAGTGGTAGCAACAGGAGAGTTATCTCCTTAAATAGGATAATTAGACTAATTTAATTTTTTAAACTGTAGCATTGCATTATAGATAAACAATTCAATAAATAGCAGCCTGGACACTGATGTTGCAGCAACGGATGCTTCTTGGGTCTGTGTAGAATTTTGTTTTTCATTTTCAGCATAGTTTTCTGCAGCAGGAATGCTGAATTATCATAATGGGTTGCTTCCTATAGTAAGTCATAAATGGCAGGGACAGGAAATTATGGAGGAGTGGAAAGGAATATTGACATCATTAAATCAATCACTGCTGATTGGATCCAGAGACTGATGAATCAGTGATTGGATCCTGTAGCTGGAAGACACTGGGGACCAGCTCTTCAAAGATATTTAAGCACCTAGCTTTTGCTGATTAAAATAGGAGTTAGTTGCCTAAATAGGAGTTAAATGACTGATATCTTGAGGAAACCAAAATATCTGAGGCCTAAATATCTATCCTGAAGGAAAGCAAGTTTCTTCTAATTCTCAGCAATTTTACGGAATGATTACATCAGACCATGTTTTTTTGAATATGCATGATGGTGTACCTACACCCTGTGTGAGTGAGAGGGGGAAAAAAAGAAAACGAAGAAAGAAAAGATCAAGCATATGAACTAAAGGAGACATTAGATCAACAGAGGGAGATAAGAGTGCATATTACAGAAGTTTTTCGATTTGTTTTTCTAGTCCATGTAGTGGAAATCCTATGTACACCCGTTTGCTTTCAGCCACTGACAGTGATGAGATAGGACAGCCAGTGACTGGGAGTTTCTCTGATGTCAGATAACCATCTTGATGCACAGCTGAGATGCCTTTCAACTCAGGCTGCCTCAGCTGTCACCCAGACACTGCTCTGGAGGAAGATAAACTTCTGTGTTCTCCTGTTTCTCTTTCCCCTTTGCCATTGTAAGTCACACTTAAGGCTTGCATTGATTCTCCAACATATTGCAGAGAAGAGGGGCAGGGACACATCCGAGCAAGCTGCATTCAATTATGCAGTGAAGAACTGACACCTGCCAGGTCTCTCACACAGCATCTGATCACCAATTAAAGGGATGATTTATGGTTTAAAGAGAGAATGGCCTTCCTATCTTGCAGCTTGGTTGTCTGGAGAAGAGTCCAATTCATGGGGAGCACTAAGAAATTGGGACCTTTTGGCAAATGGAGATTTTTGGATGCAAACTTCACTCATCGGCTCATTAGCACCAAACATGGGGTGAGGAAGTTTCAAAATGTTTTTACTTAAGTGTAATTTACCTTCTAGGCAAAACAGGCCTGTGGATCAACATGTGCTGACAGGATGGGACAAGGTCTTTCTGCCAGCTCCCTGAGAGATGGCTCAAAGCGGTCTTGGATTTTGTATGCAGAATATCAAAGGACACTCTGTGCTCCCAAACCTGCAATGGCGGGGCGGGGGGGAACAAACTCCTGCAGTTAGACACGCTGCAAGTGGAAGGGCTAGTGCACAGGGAGGGTTGACTTCAGTAGGCTCTTTCTATTGAACTTATAATTTTCCTCTTTTTCTCTTTTATTATTACTGTTATTGTCCTGAGTGTATTAATTGAGGTGTAGTGGAGAAAGGTTTCAGGAAACCCTAGAGTGGTTAGTCATATGACTGTGGGTTGTTTTTTGTAAAGAATTATGTTTTTTTCTTAATGTGATTTATGTGATTCTTAAGAGACCTACATAAAGTAATGGTTCCCCATAGAGAATGGCAACCTATAGTACGTACTGATGCAGACATAGATGGAGTAAAGTATCACAGATGGATGAAAACATGGAAGAGCTGAATTATTCACCTGCCAGACTTGAAGGATCTAATTATACAAGTCCTAATTTTTATGGCATATCCAATTAAAATCAGTTCCTGAAGGCCTGATAGGGAATAATGGTTGGTAGGACTCATATGGGAAGAGAAAGACTTACAGTGCTGGTGTCTTAACTCAGGGGTTTTTTGTGTATTTTATAAATGACTTTTTGATATAGTTCTAACCTGAAGTATTTGCTCAGAATTAGATGGTAGAAATAAACCTCTGTGAAAATGGTGACTGCAAACCTATTGGATTCAGAATTCAAACAGAAAGCAGGAAAACAGGGGAGAGCAGAGTGCAGCAAATGCAGGAAACTGATAAATGAACTTCACAAAGAGGAAGAGATGCAGAATAGTTGGCAGCTGCTAAAAGTGTCCATGTTAAAGGCACAGTAGTAAATTACAGCAGGGCAGGAAGAAAAACAAGAGTCCAATACAGACACACAAAGATGTCCTTTTAAAGACTTGACAAATTAAAACAAAGTATTAATCAAATGCAAATGCCTTGATATATGACTGAGATCAATACAAAAGAATAGTGCAAACAAGCAAGGAGAAAAATTGAGAAGTTCCACCTCCTAATGAAAGACTTTGGAAGAGATGCAGGTGGAGAAATACGGACTTTTAAGTGTGTAGGTGACCAACAAAATATAACAGGCATCTTGTGAAGAACAAGAATTTTCCACAATAGGAAACAGATGAGTTAAAGAGCATATAGGTGACTTGCATATGAGTCAGATTAACCCCACAGAACTCTTACGGAAACTACTACTGCAGTCTCTGCATGATTAGTAATTATCTTTGACTACTCACTGATACTGGGGAGGGCCCAGAGGACCAGAGAAGAACAAGCATAGTTCCTACATGCAAAAAGAGGGAAAGATGGACCCAGGGAATGATAGACTAGTCATCTTAACCCAGAAAAATAATAGAATAAATTATTAAACAATAAATTTATAAGCATCTGGAGGATAATAAAATGATAAAAGGAGCAGTCAACATGGGATTGCAAAGAACAAATCCTGTCATATCAATCTAATTTTCTTTAACTGAGGCACCTGCCACAGTGGTTTAGAAGGATGCAGTAGTTGTGATGTATCTTGTTTTTGATATGATCCCACTTTGTTTTCTTATAAGCAAACTAGGGTAATATGATCTAGAGGAAGTCCTCTAGATCAGGATGGGTCCACAATTGCCTGAGAAGTCACACATGAATAGTTCTCCTTTAAACTGGAAGGACATTAGAATTGGAGTCTCACACTTCTTCAATATTTTCATTATCCGTGTGGATGATGTACTAAGGTGCACATCTATAAAATTTACAAATGACACTTTGCTGGAAGGGACTGCAAGCAGTTTGTGAGACAGGATTAGAATTTAAAATCATCCTGTTACGTTGGAGGAGCAGTAGGAAATCAACAAGATGAAATTCAATAGGACAATGGTGCAGATGACTCCTTAGGAAGGAGAAATCATGGCTATGTCCATGAAACAGAATAACTGCCTTGATGGGAGTACAGTGGAAAAGGATCATGGGGTTATAATACTGCACAAGATGAATATGAATTAACAGTGAGAAGAGGCAAATCTCCCTCTGGAAATGAACACCAGGCAGATCGTATATTCTGCTTAGCTGGACACTAAGGAGGCTTCAGCTGGAGTATGAGGTCTTTTGGGTATCACATTTTATAATGTGGACAAATTGGAGAGATTCAAAGAGATATCAGCAAGGAGGAGAAAAGTTTCAGAAAACGGGACCTATGAGAAAAGTTGAAGGAGTTAAACCTTGATATAAGAAGACTGAAAGAGGACACAATGCAGCCTTCTAATATGCTAAAGGACATTTTAGCAGAGGATCAGTTGTTCTCTGAGGGTGCAAGATGATGAGTACTAGATGTAATTTCCAGCAGAAAGATCTGTGTTAGATGAAGAAATTTTAGCTCTTAAATCAAGCCATGAACTATCCTTTACTGGGTGCTTTTAAGAATACTTTAACAAGCTTCCTGTTGATGAACGTCTAGATCAGGGATGTTACTTTTCTTTAAGCTCAGGAGTGACTTCCATTTCAATTGGGATCACAATCTCTATCTTTGGAAGTGATCAGAAAGGCATCCTGAAGATAAATTTCTCTGCCAGAAGCTCCATCAAAGTTGATGCAACTCCACACAATAGTGAAACAGATTAAAGAAAAAAAAAAAGTGCTCAGGAGCTGTGAGTACATACAAGGATGTTAACAACGGATGTTAATCCATTCCTTTCAACCCAGTGATAAAATAATAGCATCCAAAAGCAAATTTTGTTGCTCCTATTTCAATTTTAAAGAAGAGTTCAGTGTCTGATAGCTTTTCTAACTTTTTTTCCTCCCCTTCTCAATTATATAATTTGGGATAATAAGAAGTAATACTTCTCACAAGCCTTTCCTCACTTAAATCATAGTAGCTACAATATTCTTCCTACTCTTCATATCCACAGCACACATATTCATAAATAAAGTCTATGGGAGTCCGGTACTTTGCATGTGAAAAGACCTACAAAAATATCCTCTTTCCCATACTATTCACAATGGTAGTCCCTGCTATGGTTTGGTAGTCCCTGCTATGGTTATTACTAATTCAAAAAGTAATAAATAATATAGATGATTGCTGAGGTATGATTAATGAATAATGATAAAAAATGGGGGGGGAGCATTACTGCTTTTCATATAACATGTATTTGTTACAAGATCTGAAGTAGGGCAGGAAAGTCTCGTGCAATGATGAAATAGCCACATTCTGTCACCATTTTCAGAAGGGTTCAAGTCTCACACTAGGAGCCAGATTTTCTCAAAAATGCTCCATTTTCTGTGCATTGATTTCTTTTGATGATATACACCATGGTAAAAACTGCTAGAGGCAGAAAATGGCCAAAGATTTACTCCTCCTTTGGGTGCTTAAACAACAAAAACAAACTCTTCTGAAAATCACATCTGCATCTCAGGTACTGAGGTCTTGGGAATTTGGTTCTGAGGGTTTGGTTTTAGCGCAAGTTTTTTTCTTTAAGATTGGCTCCCCATGGCCATCTACATAAAAATGCCAATCTACTGTAGTGATAGAAAGATCATGATCTGGAAGAGAAAGAAGAATAAAAAATGAGGAAGTAAATCCTAGTTTTGATTCTGATCTTAGTGGTAATGAGTAAAAATTGTGACTAATTATACTGGGTTAATTGGCATTTGCACAGGTGCAGATGTGACATGTGAGCACACCCTCTGTTTGCTACAGATGTTAAAACCTAATTTTAATTTCATTAAGAATTATTTTATCAAATGCAGAGGTTTGATTTAACAAAACATTGGCACCTGAGCTGGTTGTAAATTGACACAGTGACTTAGAGCAGTCAAGAATCTGTCCGTTGCATCCAGGTCTTGCACTAAAACCTGATATCACCTTACTGATGAAGAAACTGAGTTTGTTTCTCTCTTATTGGTGAAAATCTGGAAAAAGAGTAAGGAAACAAATGGAGTTTCTCAAGCTTCGTACCTGGTCTAAACAAGCAGACTTTCAGCTAGTTATTGCCAAGCCTGCAAGAGCCATTTTCAGGTTGTCTCATGGCAGCTGATAGAGGTTTGTGCCTGACAATACATATGGCAGTAATAAAAGAGCACTTAGAATTTTATCGAGGTGTGAACCAGACTTAAAGATTGATACTACATTGGGGGAAGTGGGGGAGAAACATTCGTGCTGCAAAGAAGGCACAGCGCCGTGACTCGACGTGTGGCTTTGCATCTGACGGGGAGTTACAGCTCCGAGAGGTTCCTGCATGCGTGCCTGGGCTCACGGGCACGCGGAGCTGCCTGGCTAGTCTCTGAAACGTAATGGTACCTGACTGCCACTCAGCCGCGGAATATGTACTTGTGGTGAGGTGTGAACAATTTTGAGAGGTGATATGGATATTGGAAAGCTGCTGTCAGGTGAATTATGGAAGCTACCTCCCTGTGTTGTTGCTAGTAGAAGAGCAGTACCCTTGGCTTCATGCTGGTCAGAACTGGGGAAAGGACCTGTCAGTTTGTTTCCTTCGTATCAACTCCTGGTTGACATCAGCATAGTGAAAGCTGGCAGCAAAAAAATCAGTGGCAGAAGGAAGGGTCACTCGAGAGATGAGTATCTCCTTTCCATATCCTTGATATGCACTTCATCCATTGTCAGTGACTCCTAAGAAGCTGCAGGTAGAAGTATTCAGGTATTGCACCCCATACACCATTTAAATCCTAGCATTACCGCATTACCATGCATACTTTGCTCTTCAGGGGTCTTACTTTTGGCTAGGTTTCAGACCCTTCTTCCTCAACTTCAACCTCTCGTGCAGTGTAATTCTGCAGTTCACCTGCTCGGTGCCCAGGGCAGCCAGATGTTGAGCCCTACAGGTGTTTTCTTTCAAGAATCCTCAGGTCCCAAATTAACTTATCCTTTACGCTCTCATCCAGGGTGGACAAAGTGCATATAGGATGAAGAAGAAGTCATGGGAGGGGAGACTCACAGACATATTTCTCTTTTCTAAATTCATATTGAAAGATCTGATGAATTACCTATCCCTGTGTAGGGGGAAGCCTTTTATGGCTTTCACAACTACCTCTGTCAGATGATATGTTCTAACCTGACACATTTCTCCCTGACACATGCACTTGCCTGTCTGACTTCTCTCGACTCTCTTTTCTTCAAGCTACCCTTCACAGCAACACAATAAATAAATAAAAAAAGAAACCAAAATAGTAGATGGAATTAGAGCCATTGCTGATCCGACTATTTTGAAGCTAACTCCACTGAGGTGAAGTTATACTTCTTATCATTTCGCTTTTCTTGTTCAGCTCTTCAGTGACCTCTTTGCACCTTTCGGGTAACTCCGTGCCTTAGGACAAGTAGCAGTGCAAAACCGTCCAGGGAAATCAAGAGAAAAGTATTGTTCCTAGCAAGAGGAAACATTTTCCCAGTTTTACAACAACAGCCTTTCAGCTAACAACCCTGTAGCTGTCAGAAAGTCACTCCTTTCAGCAAGTACCTTTGAAAACTCCCAGACTCTGACTTTGAAATGCACTTGGAAGCAAACGCTGAGCCAGCAGAGAACAGAGCCCATAGGTGTGCAGGGCTCCCTCTGTTTTGTTCCAGGGAGGAGTCGGGCAGCACCATTCAGTTCCTCTACATCATGATGATAAACATCAGATGGTTGTTTACTGACTTCCAGATTGTACTAAGGGGAACATCTAACAGCTGGATCAGGAATTATGGCTCCTTTCTTAAGGGGTGCAAGCAGAAATCTTTGGAGTGTAAACAAATCTAGCAAGAAAACAAGAGAGTGGGTTAGGAAGAGGAGGAAGATGACTTCAGATGCCACCAGCAGCCACCAGCAAACCCTGCTGAGATGAGTCTTTCTCTGGTGGGATTATCTAATAGATTACCCTGCGATCCGCAGCAGAAAGGCACAACAAAAACATGGAAAGGAGAGGCTGGGGGATACCAGGTTCTCATGGCGCTCTACCGGTCAGTTAGCGATTAATAACAGTGAACTCGCTGAGCTTCTCGTGGGGCTTGCCACCTCTCAGACTCTGTGGTATTGATCCAGTTGGCTAGCCTTTAGAACACTGTTTCTGTTTTCAAATCGAGAATTGTTAAATTTTTTTGAAAACAAAAATATGAAATTTCTGTCATAAATTTCATGTACAGTCACAAAGAAGTGAGGCTAAAACTTTGAGCATTCATTAATTTGGTCATTTATTAGTTCAATTGCTTTTTGCAATCATTTCATGCAACGTGTTCAGGTATTTTGCAGACCGCAGGCTGAGAAATCATTCTTTAGAGATCATACCGTCTGAGAACATGTGTGGTAAACAGAAGTGGACAAATTAATTGAATGACCTCTAGTCAACCCTTCTGCTTTCCAGTAGGGTCAGGAAGATCACAAGTTTGTCTGGTCTGTTTTTTAAAAACCTCCAGTGATGGTGGCTTTACGTTCTCCCTAAGCACAGTAGAAAGAGCTCTAAGAGCTCAGCCACCTTGAAAATTGAGGCTGAGCAAGGCAAAGTTTTCCTTCCAGCCATGAAGACCCTGGAAAAGCGGAAAAGCAAGCAAGAAAAGCCCAGAGAGAGCAATTAATTACCCCTCAGGGAAGCCTGCTGCTGGCAGTCACCTCAAACTCAGTATGGTCTGTGTAGATGAATTGCAGGTGCTTCCGTCCCATAAGTCTGTGAAGTTTCCTTTTGCTTTAATATTTATAGGAAGCCTCTATAACATATCAAACGTGTACTCATCTTTACTCCATTACTCTTGAGAGAGATAACTCAATATGTCAAATATGCCCTGATCAAGGGGCAATTTCTCTTCTCCCCATGCCAAATGGAGACCAGGTGTAAATGGATGCATCTCCATGAAAATTGTATCTTTTTATGCTGGCACTGAGCACAGCCCTCTTGCTCAGTCTACTGGAACATTTCCCAGATGCCAATGTCAGCTCTTCAGTTCAATCCAAAGCGCATCATATGGCCCTTTACTTTAACCAGCCCTACAGAAAGAACAGACTCAAATTGTACTTTCATGCCTTAGTACTTTGTTTAAGAGCATGAAATTGTCTCTCGGTGAGAGAGATGAAGTCTTTCAAGCTAGCAAAGAAGAGAGACATTTTTAAGCACCCTAACCCCCAGGAATGTAATAGCTGCTAAGGCCAGGATTCATCTCCCTTCTCTTTAGAAGTCTAACAGTGAGAGGTCTGAGATAATCACCCCAATCTCTCTCTGTAGTCTGGGGCTGTGGGTACCTCCGGAGGCAATTCATCTGACCCAGATTAGACCCTCTTCTTGAGAATGAAATGAGACATCTTCTGGGGGAGCCTATTTCTCCCTGCTGTCTGTAGAGGAAGCCTGACGTGACTAGATCAGGCTTAGATGTTGAACATCTAGATGCTTCAATTAAGGAAATGAGTCTTACCCTGCCTAGCATACAAAATGTCAGCAGTTTAGCTGATGTAAATCCCTGCACATTAAGAACATCTTATGAAACTTCAACCTTGTGTCATACTGATTGAGCCCAAGCTTTGGGAAACAAAAGGGGGGAAAATCAATATTTGTGCAGCCATTTTACTTCAACGTTTTAAATAATTGTGAAATTCTGGGGTAATTCCAGCTCCCACAAGTTCCTTTGGAAATCCTAACAAAATTCCATGCTCAAACCAGACTTGGATTAGGCACCCAGAAAAAAAGTATCTTCCTGAAGTACTGTTTCATAGGCCACAGAGAACATGCAAAGCAGCGTTATAAACCTTTTTTTTTCCCCCTTTTGAATCTCAGAGCTCTCATACATGTACAGAATTCCTCTGGCTTCATCATTACCTGTCATGCTTAGGTAGGCTTAGCATGAGTTTTCACTGATGTTTTTGGTTTGTTGTTGTTTGTTTTTTTCCCCTCCCTTATTACACTCCCCTCTTCCTGTACTCTAGCATCTCCAAGGAAATCCATGACAGCTTTATTATTTATAGAGAAGCATAAATATGTCTGGTGCTCTATACGCCAGTACAAATGCATTAGCTGACCTCAAAGTGTTCTTGTGACAAAAGCATCCAGAAGATACCAAAACCTATAGTACAAATGTAGGAGTCGGGACAAGTCACCATGGTGTTAAGGTGCTGAGGTTACCACTGTAAACACGCTGTGGATTATGGGAGAGGGCTATTGTGTCTGCTTATGG
This sequence comes from Strix uralensis, assembly GCF_047716275.1. Lineage (NCBI taxonomy): Eukaryota > Metazoa > Chordata > Aves > Strigiformes > Strigidae > Strix > Strix uralensis. The sequence goes on from NC_133992.1 coordinate 5,029,845, forward strand.
CATTTTCTATACAGGGAGGACTACATTTTGAAGCCTTAAAGAAAAGGTATTTGCCATATAAGTGAAAAGCAAGCAAACAAAACAAAACAGAAGTTAAGGACCAACAGTCATTTTATTTACATTTTGTGAAGGGTTCAGACAAACTCTACTCTTGACCTGTGGACTGAGTGACAGTTGGCAACTGTGTTAATTTAACCCAGAAGAAACACAGTTCATCCTCCCTCTACAATGTGAATCCAAGTTCAGTGGCAGCTTCCGTGTTCAGTGGGAACAAGAGACTTGCACACTTCATCTAGATTGCAGAAATTGTTTGGAGACATCTTGGCTCTGCAATTCTAATCTTACTAGGAGAAATTTTCTCCCTCTTCTATGGAGGGAACATTTCAAGTATTACCTGTGTGTAAAGGTAAAGAGGTACAGACAGTTGAGGCATTCAAGTACATCTCTTTGAATGGGATGAGTAATGTAAAGTCATTGAGGAATGAAGAATATTGTTGGGCACTGATGAAGTACATCCTGTGCTATATAGTCTTGGAGCAATTTGGATCTATTTTGGCTAAAATTATTATGGGATATTTTCACAATGTGAAAAAAAAAGCTGGAATTACTGCATTTAAAGCATAGAAAGTGAAAAAAGGAAAAAGAAGTACACAAGTGAGAGTGTGTTTATGCAGACACCATATCAGACAGACAAGTGTGGACTCTTTTAGTAGAATGTGCATTAAAACATCTCTGGATACAAAATGCTTTAGACTGAATATGTCCACGACCCTGCACACAGCAGCACGTGCATACACACATTTCTCTCATCCTACTTGAATACTGTTGTATTAACAGTTTTCCAGCTTAAAGCTACTAGCAGTCTCACCTGACTACGCACAGACAAAAATATACACAGGCACAAACTGTGCACTCTGCTCAGTGATGCAACATTTTGCCATTCTAAATCATCATCTTTCTTATCAGAATCAGTACTGTGATATGCTCATTTCTGGGATATATTTCATCAAACTGTGTGAGGAGATGTGAGAAAAAAACCCCCACAAAACCAGACCCAATAAGGTCTGCCTGGATAATTTAGGGATATTCTCAGACCTCTTGGATATGCATCCATCACACTAAAACTCACTTGGATACTTATTCTAAATTCATATACCCTCCTTCCCCCAGTTGTACACAAGAACATGACTACATCTAAACTTGAAGATATCTTCCCTAGGAAATTCTACTAGATCTTAGCTGCCATCTATTTATTCCCACACACTCCCTTCCATAGATAGTTTTAAAAAAATTCACATCACCACATTCACTATTTCCCTGAAGTCAGAAATAAGTCCCAGGAAGCTGCCAGAGGTTTAGAAGCTAAGCCAGCCATGCACAGCTCTGGTGCTGCTGACATTACCAGACGGCATTAATTTAATTCCACTCAGTTATGCTTTTAAATTTGATTTGAAAAATGTGTCATAAAATACCATTGAGAAGTGCAGTGCAGCATTTTGAAGCAGGCTGTGATGTTCCCTGCACTGACAAAGTCATGGGGAAGGGAATGTAATTTTCATAGCTAAGTACTGGGTGGCATGTTGGGAGAGATTCCTTTAGAGAGTGGGTTGAGTGAATCAAGAATCCCGAATAAACATTATATCCACTAAATATTTTCATGGTGTAGCAGATCCAGAGAACTCTGATTTAATGCTTTAAGGCTAAGGGTTGATGGAGAAAGAAAAGATACATGTGAAACCTTCCAGATCAGTGGGCATACCCAGAAAGGAGAAAAAGGAAGGAGGAGACTGTGAAGAACATATTTGCAGAAGAGAGATCTGGAGAACCATTAAGACTTAGGTTAATTGTGTAAAAATGCAGAATATTAGCAATGAAGAAATACGGTTTTGTCCTTGACCCACTGTTACTCACTTCAGAAAGATCAATACCTTTTGAAGACAGGGTGAGCTTTAACTGGTGCCCATTCTATCTCAGGTCACTTCCACTCTTACTGCAGTATAACATTCCTTAAATCAGTTATTAGATTCCATTCTCATTCTCAGTTTTCCAAAACACAACCTTTTCTCCCATTTCCATAGCCAGCCCATTTGTTCAGACCTATGCTAGGCATCCTCAGAAGTACCTGCACACAGTGCTGGCTTGTCATCTGTAGTAGCTGGCATATATATCTACATATATCTCATACCTGGTAACAAAGGAGCAGATGGTCTGATGAAAAGAACCGTGTTGGAAACATGTTCTCCTATCCAAAAACTCAGATTCTTTTTTCTCTGTCCTAAATCCGAATGTTATTCTGAAAAGGCAAAATTGTTAGTGGACAACTTGTAAGAAAAACTTGAGTGAATCAAAAAGTTTTATGTTAATCGTTATTACTGTGTTTCAATATTATGATGAAACTGTCATAATTTCAGACAAAAAAAAACAAAACTGGGGAGTTGTGCTTTCATTAAACACAACATGTCAAAATTTCTACAAATTTCTTTAAGAATATTTTAGAAACAGATTTTTACAAGTTTAGTACAATCCCAAAAGGCTCTTCTCTGTGTCTGACGGTGAATCCCGTACCCCTGTTGGCAGTAAACTCTCTCAGTGTGAGGGGTGGTCTAAAGAGCCTCTCCCATGGACTCCTCATGAAGGTTTCACCCCCAGGAGGTGGGGCTGATCGCTGTGATAGCCCTGTGAGGGTTATCCTCCCGGCCAGGAGGCTGCATTTCTTTACTTAGGTCGTTGGGTTTCCTCCACCTCTTGTGATCCTTTGTGTTTGTGGGGATGAGCCTTTTATCACATAACCTAACACTGGTCAGTACCAAAAAGTGATAATGGATGTATCTGGACAGCTCTGCCCGGGATTCTTAAGTCAGTCTTACAAAGATGGAATGCACTGCCTTCACCCTTTTAATTTAAACCTAAACTACGGCTCCTGCAAAGTACCCAAAGGTCTCATTTTCTAAAGAACTGCCCTTTCATCTCTCTCCCTTCTCTCTTTCCCCACTTCTCTTTTCCTCTCCTCTCCATTATAATTTTCTCTTTGAACATCACTTTCGTTGCTATTCTCAAAACCTGGTAGGGCAGAGAATTGAATGGATGGCTGCATGCCTCACCCCTTGCTGGAGAGGCAGATGTGAATACTGAAAGACTCTAATCCTGGCAAGCACCCAAGTGCTCCGTGACAGCCTTTAAGCACCTGAAGCACACCCTAGGAATACTGAGCAATCCACAGCTGTACAGTCCTGGGTACTGACTGACACCGAGCAGTGGCACACACCTGGAATACCGAGCAATTCACCCCTCACGATGGAATATTGAATGACCCACAGCCACCAACGCTCTCTGAATATCAAGCGGCTCTGCACCTTTGCAACGGCAACTGCATCTGAAAGGAAACATTGCAATGTGGCTCAAAACCAATCCTCCTGCAGAAAAAAAAAAAAAAAAAAAAAAAAGGTTTGAAAAGATACAGGAAGTCAATCTGAAACTGTGGAGTTGGATCCTGAGCTTGGATTTTCCAAAGAAGTTACAGAATATAAAGTGCCCAAACATTACCAAAGAACGTAATGGGAAATAGGCACCTAATTCAGTTTCTTCAGGTGCCTTTTAAAAATCCAGTCTAAGATTGAACACGTTCCCTGGTGAACAGAGAAGTGCATTGCTATTCCTCACAGGTCCTGGTGTCAGCAGCACAACGACAAGGGTCGCCCCTGCACTGGGAGAGACTGGGTCGGAGAGGCCAGAGACCTCGCTTGTGAACTTTGAAAGACCTACTCTTAAAGCCAAAACACTTCCTAATTTTTCCTTTCCTAGGGTACCTTAGACAGGAGAAACACAAAAAAGGTTATTTGGAAATTCATTTTTCCCCTCCAGGGTATTAACACAAGCTTTACAAAGGCTTATAATCCCTTTAGACAACAGCAGCAAGAGCAGCAGCAACTACAAAGCCCTAAGCTTGGAACTCAATCCCCTGGTGATGGGCTGAACCCTCTGCTGAGGTTGCAAAGGAAAAGAGAAAGGTGTGAAGATATTTACATCAAACACATGGAACAAGAGGGGATTTTAATCAAACTTTTCTTTTTCATCTGTTCTTTCTTCTCTTGGAATCTGCTTTTTCTTTATCCTGATGAAATTCAGTGCTTGCTTTTTTGCTTTCTTTTTTTTTTTTTTTCCTGTAAAAAGGAGGATTTAAAAAAAAATAATAATCACAATCCCCCCCCTGAAAACTCTGAGTATTAAAACTCCAGGGCAATGCATCTCCAAAATCTATAAGACTGTAAGAAGATAAGAGACAAAAACCCACAGAAATGTTTCCTCTCTGTGTCTTTGGAAGTTGCAGACGCGTGTATAATACCCCTAAGCCGGGGTAATCTGCTTGCCTCCTCCTGCCTTTCCTGATGCACGCGGATGTACTTAGCATTAATATTCCTCACACTACAGCAAATGAACACCCAGGAGGCAGCTGACTCAATCAGTGCTTGTTTTACTTACTGTGTATCACTGAGAAAAGACCATAAACTAGAGCACGACAGATCTGTAATGCTCATTTCAATATGCTTCCACTGTTTGTTCCAGCCCTGATGAACTTTCATATTCAGCCAAAATAAAAGAAAAAAGATTTAAGAAATATAATATAACAAACACATTAGCAATGTGTGGTAAATTACCACTGGAAATTCCAGTTCCTTATGGAAGGATCATTTGTGGTTAAACACGTTTGTTTACTTCATTTTTCCTGCTGCTTCTCCAGCATATGATTATTCACTCAACGATGTCATGACTCCCAAGTCTGATGTCATGACTGTTTCCACAGCAACCAGATTGAATCAAAGACAGATTTGAAACCAGGTAGGCTGGAGTAAAAATAATTTGGAAAAAGCATTTGTCCATTCTCCCCCATAAAATTGATGGGCTCCTACCACTGCTGTTTGGAGACTGGAGTTTGTTTTAATTATGATGGCACAATCACAAAATGCAAAGGCACTAGCTGTTATTTTTGGAACAGATACAGCTGCAGGGTAATTGAGAGAAAAGTCTGTACAGGCCATACAGATGAGCTTATTTCACGCGTCTGGAATCACATACCCAATTGGATGGGGTATGAGATACTGCCCCCTATTCACCTGATCGATTCCTGCTATCACTGATGGAGATCTACTAATACGGTGAGCAGATTTGAGGATAAGAGTGTATTGACTGGATCTATAATGACTGTAGTGGGAGCATAGACACCTACCTTAAAAGTAGCCACCTACACTGGACATACCTAAGTGAAGAGTGATGAATCCTGCCTCTCCAGTTTCTTAATAAAAAAGCCTGCCTTCCCATCAGTTTCTCACATATCTACTCTCCTTAAACCTCAGTTTAACCCATCCTACCATTGGTCACTGTATTGACTTGATCATGAGGCTCCCAGAGAGGCTTTAATTGAATTTGCAGCAGAAGAAATAGATCTGAAGAGACAGAAAGGGAGATGCTGCTGGGGCAGTGGAAAAAGCTCCAGGAGACAAGCTGCCTTTGGGGAATAAGATGCCATGAAAGTTGCTTTGATTCATGGAAACTGGAGATAGGCTGAGGATGGTGAAACAAGCTGTAGACCACAACATGGCTTTAAAGGTAGTGCAGAAAACTGTGGTGATTTAGAGAGGAGTTTTGAACAATGGCTTAAATCAGAGACACCAGATGATTTTAGTTAGGAGGACGTTTCCAGTGAATTTCTTAGCAGATACATGGAAGTATTTTGGAGGGAAGGTGGTAAGTGAAGGGCACCTCTTAACAAATCAGAAACTGGGTACATGAGTGGGTGAATAGGATGGTATGGTCATCCAGTGATGATTTACGTATAAGTTTTGGTTGAAAGGTTACTCAACACAACTGAATGACAAGAGTTCTGTTGACAGTGAGGTTCATCTCTGGGCTTCCAGTACTAAGGGAAGGGATGCAGGTAACCAGCAGTTTTATGGTCAGCAAGAGTTTAATCAACCCAGGTGCCATCAAATGGGCTTTGCTTGACTCACAGGCAGTAGGAGGAAAGTTAATTCAGCTGCAGTTGGCAGGCATGCTTTTCATGCTCTAGTGACTCCCTATTGCGTTCATTAACTTCAAAGACAAGATCAGCTGGTGGGATCCCTGCCTCCTGCCTTGTGACCTGGATGCGTCTTTGCCTGTCCGCTCAGTGGCATTGTTTTCTAACAGCCTGTTATTAGAGCAGGCTGCTATTACAGCAGGGCCTGGGTGGCAGAAGCCCTCGCAGTGCCAAGCTATAATCTGAAGACTATACATGTTCTTTACATCTGATAAACAAACAATGAGTTTTCCTCCTGATTTTACCTGTGTTGTGTTTTAATTGAGTCAGGCTCAAAAACACGCCGAAGGGCTGAGCTGTCTCAGCAATATGTAATATGCCTGATTCACAGGAATCTGTGTCTCGGTATGGGGCACGTCATTCAAACGTTTTCTGCTTTAGACTTGGTGACGTTTGGTTCGCATTGGTCCCCTACCCATAAGAAAAGCAGTCACGTATTCTGTGGGCCTTGAAACAAGCTCTGTTGTGATAATTCTGTTTTTCTTCCCTTCAGGTCTTGTTTACTCTTCTCAGACTCTTTGCCCAGAGCATGCAAATAATTACAACGCCAATGACAAACCCAGGTTGCTACCCATCCCATCCTTCCTCCAAAAACATCCCTTATTTTTCTTTCTAGGAATTAGAAATAGTTCCCAAAGACCTGGAGGGACAAATACTAGATGGTAACATGATGCATGAGTGCTGTGAAGCAAACAGTTTGCCCTCCACTCCACTCCGTTCCATTCCAGCCCAGGGCCATCAGACCCTGCCCCAGAGATGCTGTAGGATGCTGGTCTGCCCTGGCTGCCCCCGTGGCTGTCCTGCTTCATTGCTGGGGTAGTGGGATGGGTCCCAGGCTCTGACACTCTGCCCTGCCAGGTCCCAGGGGGATCCCTCCTGACCCCCCCAGCCCCCAGGGAGCCCCCAGCTCTCTCTGCACCCCAATGCCCTAGTGCATGTTAGATCAACCAGTTCAAATAAGAGACCCCTTGGAACAGAGACTCTCGCCCTTGTGTATACACAGCAGTCATACTTTAGATCATCTTGGCTTCCTAAATTATTACTAAATAATGCTGAAAGAAATTTCCCACCTCCCTTTGAATGCCAAAATTTGTTGGCTTTTGAGATCAGATACCAGTTTTTTTCTCTGAATACACATTGTTTACCTCACAATCCATAATGGATCATACAAAAAATACACTGTTTAATTTTTTTTACAGGCATCTAGCTAATGGATGAAGTAATTTAGTGAGGCTATTGTATTTCATTCAATAGCCTGTATGTAGATTTGTTGTGAAGGATAAAATGTTCCCTCTTCAAACACTGACAATAGGAGTGCAGTCTACAAATGACCTTGTATGTCGTTGCTGTGCTGTATGTGGGTAACAATGTGAGCCCAGACTATAGGCAGTATGAACACAGAAAAGTTTAGTTTGAATAGCAGGGACACATCCTCTTCCATAGCGCATGTGCCAGTATTCACCTGTGTGTAAGGTACAATTATTCACAGTTCTTTAAGGTTTGAATGAATACCACAGATTTCTAACAGTCCTGGAATAAAAGTTCTTTGCAACTTCCCATGCATGAATCTTTGATTTGAAAATATTTAAAACCTACAAGCTTCCACTACTCGTTGTATAAGGGTATACGTGCTTTCAACAACTCTATTGTAAGGTGCACGGACTTCTCTCCCCCCCGAAATAGTTGTATTTCTAAAGAGTAACAATCAGCATTCATGCAGGCTTTTAAATCCAATGTTTCCTAATTATGGGTGAAGTGAGTTGTGTTGATAACCTGTAAAACATTTTCATAATTTAGGAGGTGTAAAAAGATTAGCTGAACTTATGATGGTATTATTCTACACTGTCAGTGTATTAATAGAGAGCGCTAATGGAACTGTTCTCCAATGTCAGTGGGATGGGATCCATCTCATTTCATTAACCACCTGAGAGTCAGATATCTTGTCTAGGCTGGTTGTTCAGGATCTTTCTAAAGTCTGTGCACAGCGTTATATCTCTCACAGAATGATGATTCTCGTACCAACTCTGATATCCAGATAGATGGGATGAATAATCTGTCTTCTACAGATGCCAGTCACCCTCTGGATGCACCTTCAGGAGATGGCAAGACTAAAGACATAAATTCTAGTTGGCTAAATGTAGCTCAGAAGCTACACCCCAATTAATTACCAAATTAATGAGTGTGTCAGTGGACTGGGGCTAAATGGGGCATGTCCTTAGTACTCAGTACAACATGAATGTTTCCTGAACAGGTATCAGTTCCTGACCTTGCATATTCCCCTAAAAGCTGTATTCCTCACAGAGGAGCTGCGTGACAAATTCAGTCTTTGACTTCAGTGCAAACCAGAGAAGATTCCACCCAATATATACAGAGTTGAAAAGCACCAGGGATGATATCTTGGCCACATTATTGCAGATTTCCATACAATCAGAACTTTGTTTTCATTCTGATGTTCCCTTATGTGCCCCTTCCATGAGATTCCTTCCAGGCCAGTGGAGGGTACCAGATCAGATAAAAACATACAGATATAGCAATAATTCTATGCCCTGTGGCTCTTCTTGGCCCTTAGATAATGTCTAACCACAAGCCATTAATTGCAGTAGTGGAGTCCTGATGCTTTTCACATGCTTGGGTTTGAAAGATTAATAAAATCATAGTCCTATGAAGTTATTCACTGTCTAAGTTCAGACATCTGACTTGGGTGTCAGAGATAACTGGCTGGAACCCCTAAAGCTCCTTGTAAAACCAGCAGAGAAAGACGTGAAAAAATGGTAATTCATGCCAGGATCCTAATTTATCTGTTCAAAACCTGGAAGAGCTAATCCTTCTTTGCTGGCTACAGAAGGAGCCTAGGAATATGACCCACTAAACTTGGATGCCCAAGATGTCTCATATGAGTCAGTGTGAATGAGAGATGATGCATTAAGACTTTATTAGTATCTGACAGCCTTTTGATCATGGCATATAGTAGTTATAAGTAAAGATGGGAGGGTGGGATAGGTGCCAGCCTGTCTGACTCTGGGTTTGTTCCAGAACATCTCAGCTCATGTCTGTCCTGCAGCCGCCTCTCTGCAGACCTCTTCCTCTGTTAATTGACAGACACAACCCCAGAAGTATTACAACTGTGCATCTCTCTACTGGAATTTAATTTATCTAACTTTTCTCAAAATAAACAGTTTCTTTTTTGTCATTGCCAAGATAGAATTCATTCTTCCACAAGCTCCCTCCTCCTCTTTTTTTCTGCACTTTTTCCTGAGCAGCAAAAGTCTACCAGGACAGGGTAAAGATTTTCCTCCAAACCTGTTCATATCTGCAATCTCCACACTCAAAACCTTCCTCTCCAGGGGCCGTGTCTGCTTGGTCCCATGCTGGAAGTCTGCAAGCTTCTTCAAACTGTGTCCAGTTGAGGCCATCCACCAGGCTTCCCCCAGCTCAAATGAAATTTTTGGTGGGGTTCAGGGTACTGCTTTTCTATCCTCAGCAGATGGGGCTTGTGACTTTCACTTTAGGCCCCAGAGGTCTAAAAATCTTCATAAATAACCCTCTGTGAAGAGGTTGTCCTCTCCTCAAGTAGGCACCGATGACTGCTGCTGTTCTACATCATCCTGATGGAGCAATGCCACTGTCCTTTATAACTGATAAGGATCAGGACCTTGCACAGGCTTTTATTAGCTGTCTTATGCAGGTTTTCTTTTGTGTGGAGAAGGAAGGAGCCTGGGGAGGGACATAGTAGGGAAAGCATCCAGGAAAACCTCAGTAAGTGTGTTTAGAGGGATAGTATTCCCACAAGGAGCTGTGTTTGACTGGTGGAAAATGTCTTCTTCATTGTTAGTAGCTAATGCAACGCACACTGCCTGCAGCTTTTTATTTTAATGTAGACATCTGAAAGTGACTGTATGATGGAGGGAGAAAGGGAAAGGTTATGTGTCTTCGCAGGCCCAAAATGGCAGTATAATGAATATAAAAGCTATCCTCTCCTCCTCTAATATATTCACTCACCATTCCACCCTCTTTTCTAGTGACTGTAAACAACATTTGTCATCAGCAATGGGCTACTTTTCATTATAAAACTGATCTGGAAACTACATTTTTATTTCACGTACATCAGCAGCGACGGGAGAAGAAACAGGCGAGGGGGAAATATATGTCACTAGCAGGAGAGGGACCTGGGACAAGTGTTGTCTGTGCAATTCTGGGGTTCATTCATAAGTCTGGCCTCCAAGACAGAAGATGGTCTAATGCCTCATTAAATCCTACTGAGCCAACGATGATGTATCATACCCTTTCAATCTTCAACTAAGTAATGCAGTAAAAAAACCCTAATTTGCACATGTTTAATGCATTCATTAAGCTATTAGTCTTTCAACAAGAGATTTAATAGCAAATTAACAGTTTTTATGAAAGAAAAAACAACAACAAAACTCCCCACTTAGTGGAATTACTTTTGTGTCAGAGCACAATACAGGGTAATGGGCAATTAGGGGTTTCAGAGAGGAGGATGGGAAGATGGGTTTAATTTGTGTTTGGTTTATAATTAGCTGGTGCTTGGTGCTTAGAATGAAATGAAGTGGATCCCCTCGATGGGTAAGACACTGACTTGGGCGGAAAGCACAGGGGCTAATAAAATTCAGGAAGATGGTAGGAGCTAAAAGAAGTCAGTTGTCCATACCTGGAAAACTATTCTCATGTTATATGTCTCTCTATGCTCAAGTCAGATTTTCTTGTGGTCAGAGACTGGAGGTTGAATTTATGGTGAGTTGGTATTAATGCAGGTCTTGCTGGAGTCTGTAGGAGTTCTCACAATAGCTCACAGCACAAACTCCTTCAGAGCACAAGCAGTTCCTTTGTGCATTTGCCCATCAGAACATTTAAAACTCAGCAAAATTACAGTCTTTATTTTAAACCTGGGATTTAAAGTTGAGCGAACTCTTAAGCGCTTTTCTTAATAAAGACGGATTGTTTAGGTCCAAAGCCTGAATTTCAGTCTGAATTCAATTTGGCAGATATGTGCCAGTGCAGATGGCTGGCACAGGGGCTATTTTGTAACTTTAAGTTTGTGTAAGTCTCTTTAAAAAAAAGTCTTAATGAGAACACTGAATTCCAGGGAAGACTTTGGTGAGAGAGGGAGAAGAATTGCAAAATCAAGTTGTTGTCTGAAAATAAATACAATACTTTACTTGAAAAGGAATGAAAGAAGTGGAGCTGTGTTTGTTTGCTTGTTTATTTTTAAATGCCATTTCTAAGTTTTCTATTTCTTTGAAAAGACAGTTGACAGAATATTGAACAGCAAATCCACAGGATTCTTATGCTTTCTTTTTTTTTTTTTTTTCTTTTCACACAAACTTTAGGAAAAATATTATTTTTTTTTCTCTATCAGAAAAATTCTTTAAGGGATCCTACAGTGAGCTTTGATTTTCAGCTGAGTGAGACAGAGAGAGGGAGAATAGTCTAAAATCAATTTCTTAAAGGTCTGAGGAATCATAAATACAGTTTGAATCAATATCGTGTGTGTGAGAGTTTGTGTGTGTTTGTGTCTTCCCTCACACACATCTATTCAAACAACTGCTTTCCCATAACAGAATAGTCAAATCCTTAGGGATAATAAATTTGCTTTCCAAAGTGGTATAGTAGCATGAGGCAATGGATCTTTTATATCTGCTTTTCCAAAACTTTTCTCCCCACAGAGGCTTCTCTTCTCTCACTGATACTGAATTTATGTGGCTGTAAGTGCGTTGGCATTCAGGACACCCCTTAGAAAAGCACTTTTGTGCAAACTTTGTGAGATTTTAGAACTAGCTTAAAATTATGCAGGTGCTTAAACCTTGTCACAAGTAGGCAATGCAGCTGCATCTCAATGTCCTTGAATCTCTGTAGGTGAGGTCAAGTTAATCCCTTCTATGGCCGTGACTCAAAGAGTAGTTTTCCTGTGTAAAAATTCAGTAGGATGCTTAGGGCTTGAGGCTGAACGTGTTTGCATCCCGGTGCATTGTGTTCTGAATGCTGTTGTTCCAATATTTACCCAAGGTAATAGATAGTAGTAATAAGACTTTGCACTTCAGGAAGGTACGGTTAGAATTAACAAACTGCATGTGTGGCTTGGCTGGGGGAGCCTCTGGCAGCGGCTGGCAGATCGCACAGGTTACTCACAGCTGTTTCAAAGTTGGAGATTCTGGGCTGCTGTTTGGTAATAAAGCAGAAGTAAGGAGCACACGTCTCAGCAAAGAAGGTTCCTGGATCCTGGAATGCAGCTGGGCTGCTATGGATATGTATTAGTGCTGGAGGGTCTGTTGCTGTGATATGCTACAACAACCTGGAGTGTTGTGTCCAGTTTTGGGCACCTCAATGCGAGAGAGATCTCAAGGTGCTGGAGCGAGTGCAAAGGAGGGCAACGAGGCTGGGGAAGGGCCTGGAGAATAAATCCTGTGAGGAGCGATTGAAGGAGCTGGGACTGTTCAGTGTGAGGAGGAGAAGGCTGAGGGGAGACCTCATCACTCTCTGCAGCTCCCTGAAAGGACGTTGTAGAGAGGTTGGTGCTGGTCTCTTCTCACAGGTGATTAGTGATAGAACAAGGGGGAATGGCTTTAAATTGCAACAGGGGAGGTTCAGACTGGACATTAGGAAAAAAATTTTCCCATAAAGAGTGGTCAGACAGTGGAATAGGCTGCCCAGGGAGGGGGTGGAGTCACCATCCCTGGATGTGTTTAAGGGTCGTTTAGCTGAGATGCTGGGGGATGTGGTGTAGGGGAGAACGTTGTAGAGTAGGTCTGAGGGTTGGACTCAATGATCCCAAGGGTCTTTTCCAGCCTGAATGATTCTGGGATTCTCTGATTCTTGGATGTGCTGCTGAAACATCGCAGAGACTTTGGGCATATATATCTCCGTGCTAGAGGCTCCTAACTTCTTGGTCCCACGGCAGCAGAAGTAATGGACACTCTCAGTGTTACCCTGAGCACAGGCTTGTGCAGCAAATACTGTCAGCTCCTTCTTTTCATATCCTGAAAGCCAAATGCTATTTTCCCAGTAGTCCCCCTTGCCCATATTCCCCCACGGAACCATTTCAGTGCAGCGGAGTGGGGAGGGACTCAGCCACCCGTGTCGGGTGTTATGGCTGGGAGCGGTGGAGTCAGTGACACGAGACGCAGTGCCTCATTGCTCCCTGGTTCACCCCGGCTCCACGGCTGCCCAGGCTGCAGTTCTCTGTTGGGAAGACGCATCTGAATTTCATCACGTCAAGTTTTTCTCTTCAAGCAGCTTGGTGTGTGGGCTGTTGCCTGCTCTCTAAAAGCTTCTGAGATATTTGTAGCTGCTCTTGTTCTGATTTTGCTGGAACGAAAATAATTACTCAAAGGACAGGAAAAATAATGTATGTATGAGTACATATGTATGTGTGTATTCAAAAAAGAGAAAAAAAAATCGAGGTGTGCCACAGGACTGTATTATGTTTTAAAGGAATATCATAAGGGAGACAGCTTTCTTCCTGCGGCACACTGAAGGTCCTGAATTAGGAAAGGACCACAAGAAAGACTTTGCAGGTTTTGCAAACTACGCCAAGATCACAGCTCTGCCCTGGAATTTCACTGCACTCTTATGTATTCTGGCATGCAATGGTAAAGAAGAAAGTGTCCTGCCAGTTTGTAAGGGAGTTGTATATGGCTGGAGGGCTGATCAAATCCAGCTAATGCATATCGCTGGTATAATATTGAATAATTCTTCTATCTGGTCTTCAACTTTCTGGGATTAATTTAACATAAGCAGAGAAATATGCACAGAGAACTTGTGACTTTTACTTACCTGGGTGCAATGACTGATAAGGCAGATGTGCAAATTTTCCTACTTTCTCTGGTGTTATGACTGAAGATATTTTAAACCATTCCAACCTCAAATCAAAGAAATGTTTCACATTTAATCTCTGAACACTCTGAGCTGAGTTTAAGGGTGAAATTTGCCTAATGTAAGTCCTCAAAACCAAGCTCAAGTGGGACTGAAATGAAGTTTCATCTTTTGCAGCGGGTCATATCACAGGAGTTAAATTCTCCCAGTCTTGGGCAAACCTACCCATAACTTTGCCTCTGAGAGATCAGCAGCGAAGATGATTGCACACACATGTCTGCAAAATCTGTCTACCTCTTATCCCTCCCCCTCTGAAGCACAGCAAAAAGCTGGGGCTGGCACAGCCAGTCTGTTGTAATTGAATTTCCCTGCCTCATGTGTTATATTTTATCAGGCTGGGCTCTTTCTGCTTGCAGTGATGACTTGGAGGTATTTGCATTGCACAGAGCTGCTGAGGAGAGTGGTTGAAAAATGGCGTGAAAATGCTGATAAATGGTTCTAAATGAAAGCAATTTTAGCAAGAGAACCCCTAGGTGGCCTTAGTCTCCTTTTTGGTGACTATAACACTCCAAAGAGAGAGTTTCCAGCAGCAACAGGCACACAGAGTTGTGTCACAGAGCACCTAAGGCTGCAAGAGTCAAAGACTGGCTTTTTTTTGCCTTACTATTGTCTAAGTCCAGGTGGATCAATTTATTGGCCAGGTTAAAGCCCCAAAGCTTTGTTGTATACCCATTCATGGCTTTCTTTTCCCCTGTGAATGGGAAATAGGTGAAGGACATTTGACCTAACAGGAGGACACAGCTTCTGCTCTTTACACTCATCTACCAGTTGGACTAAAGGTAAGGACGATGGCATCTCCTCACAGATGTACCTGAATGCTGGTTCGTGAGACAAACATCTGAAGGGCCAGATGACCTCTAGGTATGCTCAGACCTTGGTCTAACTTAACTGTGTCTGAAGTCTCACGCTGTTCTTTCTGAGACCAGAGCAAGGAACTCATAAGAGTTGCAACTAAAGCACCACCATATCAACTGGTCACTGGTGGATGGAACAGTATTCCAGGTTGTTATTCTGTGATATTAAGAGTAGTTTTAAAGCTATTTTGAGATGTATTTAATACAAAAATAAAGGGCTGAGGGGTTTCTAGGCTTGCACTAATGGAAATGAGAGATGGAAACATGAAACTGAAAGTACTTTTTTTCCTTTTTTTTTTTTTTGGTCTATCTCCAAGTATATATGGAAATAGCTCACTCCAGCCTTTTGTACTTAAGGATCCATTTGTGCTGCTGCCTCAGCTCCTCCTGTGGAAGGCAGTGAGTTGAAAGAGTGATTTAGACACTGTTAATGCAAACGAGAGGAGACAGGCCAGTACTTAGCACGACAGGCTCTTCAGAAAGTTTGGACAGGGAGAAGCTGTTTCTTTTCTCTCTGTCGTTTCCCCTTTGCAGCCTGCAGATGAGAATTTCATAGTAGAATAATTCAAGGAAAAGAAACCCCTAGGTAATTTGGCTCCAGTCATCTGACAGTCCTTAAAGTACCTAGTCTTCATGGAATAGCTGTGTATATACCAGCAGATGCTGTGTATTAGTACATCTAATAGAAAGGGAATTGTGCAGAATGAGTGACAATGCATATTCTAAATATCCAGTACAAGCATTCAGCAGAGGAACCCAGGAAACACAAAATGAGAGGAGTTGAATGGTGATGTTGCTGCTCCGTTGAACTTGTGTTCCAAAATACTTGATACCAAATGAGTG
Source organism: Strix uralensis (assembly GCF_047716275.1). NCBI lineage: Eukaryota > Metazoa > Chordata > Aves > Strigiformes > Strigidae > Strix > Strix uralensis. The sequence continues at coordinate 5,045,505 of NC_133992.1, forward strand.
GGTTAGATGGGAGGTACTGGAGGGTAAAGTAAAATGGCTTATCTGGGCAGTCAGCTGACTGACCACTGAATGGTCTGACTTTAAAACATATTCAAAGTATAAAAGCAAATGAGAATTTAGGTCCATAAGGTCTGAATTAAAATGTAGCATATATCTCAGATTTTTCCCAACTGATAACCACAGTTAAATCTAGTTTTCAGATGTGCATTTCAGTTTAAGACCAAGAGGCAAGAAATGGCTTTATCTAGTAAAGTGAAAGTCATCTTTGTGCAGAACACTAGGGAAAAAAAAAATTCTTTGCTCTTCATGCTACAAATGAATTTTGGGTAAACTTACGTAATTCACGGACAAAAGTATTTCTGCTTGCTTCCCTTATGAGAGTGAGTCTGACCTCAATATTCAAACCCAAGTTTTTCAGATAAACTTGACCTGTGTTACAGTGTCCATCCTTTGGGTATACTGGAGGAATCACTCCAGCCCTATTCAATACCCTGAGCAGCACGTGGACTTCTAATTAGAGTAACTTTTTTTTTTTTCTCTCCCAGGAAGTTCTGAGGAATAAGATCATTCGCCTAACTCTAGAAATAACTATATTAATTTTTTTGAATGTAACTGGTTACATTAACACAAGGGAAATGGCAGGAGATTCTAGGATAAAAGAGTATCTATTGTGTAATTCTCTAGATTAAAACCATCAGACAACTAGGTGGATTCAGAAAGTCAAAAGGATAAATGTCCTGTGACAATAGAAAAATCAAAGGTTTCCAGATACCCACTTGGGTAATGAGCAAACCTATAAAGAAAGGGACTGATCAGCAGTGAGAACAACATCTCAGATGAGCTGTGGGGATAAAGCGAGAATTGCAAAATGTCAAGGTTTTAATTTCCTCACAGAGGAAATTCTTTGCAGAGGAAATTAAAACAAACAGTAGAAATTCCTTACCCATAGAAATAAGGAGAATTTAATGAGAGAAGAAATCCTGACACCATGCAGGAAGAATGGGACCAAGTTTAAAAGTAATCTGCGTTTGTCTTCAAAACAAAATTAATAATTTTCTTTCAATTTCAGTAAGGATGTTGATAATGACCATGGCATAAACGCAGGACATGAATGGGAAGGAGTGTATGGACATTTAAATTACTATAGCTGAAGTAGAAGTAAAATTCAAACTGCTTGATATGATGATAATGAGAGGAACAAATTGCTTTCATTTCTGATATCTGAAAGAGCTGTTTTACAGAATGTTGGTTCAGTAGCAGGTTGATATTGGATGATAGAAGAACAGTAAGCACATGTATTTTTAAAAAATTTGATCAAGGTTTTTGTAAGTGGACATCTGTAGTATGCAAAACCAACTTTGAGTGGCAGAAGAATTAAAATAGTGTAAGATGGATCACAACATCTTTCCTGGAAAAAGAGTATGAAAGAGTGGTGTGGTATCTTGCTTCGAGAAGTTAACTAATTTCTATCTATTTGATGTAATTTAGATCTGTATCCAAATAAGCTATAAACATTTGATATATATAATATGAGAAATACTCATTAACACAGAGGTAGCTAAAATGAAGTTAAATCCAATCAGAATAGTGTTACAAAAAGAGATAACTTCTTCAAGAAGGGAAGTATTTTAAAGGGGGTGGTTAGTAGTAAAATTCTTCAAGGAGCAGTCCTGTCTGATCCAGCTTTACATATTCATTAATAATGAAAATTAGCACAAAATACCGGTGATGAATGATGTTCAAAAATGCTGGTATAAACTGAGTGGAATTTGCTTGTGCCACAGTGCTGATGAGCATTGGACAAGTGAGCTGAGCAGTCTGTGTAGGAAAAGCAATGTTTATGAGTCTGAGAAATACCGGGGTTTGTTAGACAAGCATAGAAGAGTCTGCTGAGGTATTGGTATGTGATGGAACTGTGGAAAAGGCAAATTCTAAGATGCCGCAGGCAACATGTGTCTAATAAAGCAAGAGAAATGAAATATTTTTGTATAAAAACCTGGTACACATTCATCTGTAATGCTATGTACAGTTCTAGACATCCGTGTCTAATGTAGACTAATTCAGATAAGAGCAGGTTCAGAGAAGGACTAATGGGATAATCAAGTGAATGGAGAGTCGAAGACTTGAATTTTTAAGACAAGTAAACAATTGCTGTTGCTAAACACAGAATGTTGAGGGGTATGTGAAGATGAACAGAAGGATTCAAAATGCCAGAGAAGGAAATGATTTGTTAAGCTCAAGGGTAACATTGACACAAGAAGAAATGAATGTCAACTAGCCATGATTAAATTCAAGCTGAAAAATATAAGCAGGCTTCTCAAAGTCAGAAGAGAGAGCTCTTCTGCAAAGCCTTTCAAGGGGAGAGAAAAACTGAGATTCATCTCACCTAACTATAGACACTAAATGAAGGTACTTACCCTAGGGATTTAGTCATACTAGACTCCACTATAATTAATGTAAAGAGCCTCCTCCAGAGTGTGACTCAGGTCTTAGGTGCATTGAATCAGCTTGGAGATGTCTTTCCTTACACTCACCTGAGGTCTAAGGTAACTTAGCATCTACTGCTATTCCTCACTTAGAACCTTATAGTATGATGGGTGAATCTACAAATGGAAAGGCCCAATTAACCGTTAGATGAAGAGTGATTATTTTTAGGATATTATATGGAGTGACTACCTGCAAAAACAAACGCATAGATTTGAAGACTCAATTCTGTTTTAGATCAGTCTGATATTTCGAAGTTCCTACATACAGATATCATTTTAGATATCCTTAGAGCCAGATTTTTCCTGCATTTAAGGCCTCAAAATATTTCAAAAGGAGGGTTAGACTGCCAAGGGTACTTTGTTTTATCTTTTTAACTGTATACAGCCTCTGGATTCTGCATCGGATTATAACATGGTCTCAAGTGTCACTGGAAATCATGGGAAGGTTAATTTTGTGAAGAAAGATGAGTTGTTCATAGTGCCTGTGGGCAGTAGGTTTTGTCTCTGTTGGAGAAGGGGCAGAATTATTGACTTCCAGTCCCTTGAAATTGAGTTTAGATTTATTACATCAAATTTTCTTAATTTTGCATGGATTGCTGAACTGTTTACAGCATAGATGAAGTTGTACCAATCTTTCGGCAATAGGTGATCCTATTGCCTCTCTATTTTACAGTGTGTAGTGGCCTCTTTTATGAGCTATAATGGTGTGACTACATTAGTACGTCTCCTGATGTACACCGGTTGTTATATCCTGATTGTAAAGAAATTACTTTACATTCTCGCTAGCCTAAGATCAAACCTCTGTGACTATGTTTTTCAAAGTGCAACATCTAAATGCCCCTTTCCAGGCCTCTCACTGATCTCTTTCTTCATTTTATAAAGTGCTACTAATTTGAAGACATTTTAAAGTACGCAAGAAAGAAAGCTGGAAGTGGAGGTTTGAAGGTGATGAGGCCTCCAGTGAGGGTGAGGAGGAGGAAAGGGAAACTCGATAATGCTGCCCTTCCAGGGATCCTGCCATTAACTGATGCATTATTTTTCTAAGCTCATTAAATAACCCTTAGAACTGTGAAAAGGTCAAGAGAGAGGGGAAGGAGCTGAAGCTGCCTGTGGATTTCGGTTGCACAGCAATTTCCCAAGCAAGCGGAGGAAGGAAGAGGGGGGGTTGAAGCGGCAAGGAAGGAGGGAAGTGGAAAAGAAGTGTTGTTTTTTCTGTTGATCCTTTCACTTAAATAAATGTTAATCCTCTGAGTTTTCCCTCCACCAGTCATCTATCCAAATCCCATTGTAACTTCTTCTCTGTAGTAGCTGCTCTCTGGTGAAGCCAGTCGCTGTTGTTTACAGCAAACAACAAATTGTAGTCATCTACAGACCAACTCGGACATGGGGTTGATGCCTTGGCAGAAGTAAAGTCATGTCTCTGCCTATCACTAAATGTTCTCTGTGGGCTGGGGCAGGAATTATAAATCTCTTGTTCTGGTTGCTCTAGAAAGCCCAGACCCTCATTAGAAACACCACATGCAGGAAGGTTTGAGGTATGAAGACCATTTGTTCCTTTTTAACGGGTTTGTATTTTAAGCCATGTTGCAGGCCACAAAGATTTGTCTTTGCAAGTCATAAACCTTCCAGAAAAATAGTGAGCAAGAAGTACAGAGGCACAAGGTCTTCAAACCCACTCTGATGCTGTGGGAACCTGGGACATGAGAAACATGTTTACCTGTTCACAGACCTCTCCCTTAGCTACTGCAGTCAAATTCCCTTGAACAAAGAAAATGTTTCCTTTTAATTGGTTGTTTCTTAACTTGGGAAAGATAAGATACAAAGAAAAACAAAAGTAAAAAAGAAAGAAACCAAACAAGTTTTCAAATGGAACTAATAGAAAAATCAAGGGTAATGCTGCCTGACCAAATACAATAATGACATTCACCCCTTTGCAGAGAAATGGATGATATCTTAGGTACTCGTTATGATGTTAATATGAGACGAAGGTGAAAGGTAAACCTAGTATGTGGGGTAGTCAAGTGTATGTCTATGATGAATCAGTGAGCAAAGAACATTATTTGGGTCCACTACTCAAAGAAACTCCCCAACAAAGCCCATATCCCTTCATTCTTTTGTGCAACCCAGTGAGGCTGTCTCTCATCAAGTAAACCACTGCCCCAAACACAGAACACGCCACAGGATTTGATGCAGTGTTGCCCCTCTTCTTTGAAAAGAAGTTTTACAAAAATTCTGCACAAATAAGAATCCAAGAAATTGGATTCTATATAAATAAATACATACTGTTGTGACATTTAAGATTTTTTTGTTTTTTCCAGAACCGATGAATATAAAGCACAAATTTCTGCCCTTTGCCTTTAGAAAACTGGGAGAGTGTGTGGTTTTTTTATCTCAGTGCAGAAATTGTGTGAAAGCTTCATTTCTATGGGTCAGAAATGGAACAAGATTGTTTTCTAAGTTCAAGACTATCCCCATCTGGACTGGGTTTCAGTAACTGGAGTTTTAGTGCATTAAGGTGAATTCACAGTCATGCTGATGGGGTCTCAGCAGTCTGAGAGTTATCAGTTCTCGTATCTGGATGTCACAGCACTCTGTTTTGGCTTCTTTAGGCTTGTTCATCTTGTTACTTTGCTGAGTGTACATCAGTGCAGTTATTTGGACTCTTAAAATGCAAATCCCACCAGTAATTTCATTCAGCTCCATGAAACACTTGCATTTCATAGCCCATGGATAAGAGTTGTTCTGATGTTGTCTGGGTCCAGTGAAGACTTGGTCTTTGCTATGTCTTATTCCTGAACTGGAGAAACACAGGCAAGCAAGCCACGTCTCTGGTGTTCTGTGACCAGCTCCTGGCCCACATGGCTGTAGGACCAAGACCCTAAAGTGTTAGCTGTTTGAGCCACATGCACAGCAAGGGTAGATGGAGATAACACTTGACCCTAACAGAGGTTGTAGTTCTGTCCACAGGAATCCCAGAAAGTGGCTAACCTGAGTCACAAGTTTACACAACAGCTCATCAGTGCTGCAGATTATGTCCAGGATCGTAAGAACACAGAGCAGAGAAAGGATGCTCAATTCTTACAAATAGATGGGGATCAAGGTCAATGGGATTAGGGTGTTCATCTCTACTAGGCACAGTTGAAAATCCCAGTTTGAACTGCTTGCTTCTGAGTTCACAAAGAGCAGAAGAGTGATGTCTCAATGTTAGGACGTGTATTCCCGCACCTACAAGTGTGTGAGGACACACATAGCCAAGCAGCACATCTGTAAAGCGGGGGAAGTAGTTGGCATGCATTTCCCTTGGGATTAGCACTTCAGCGAAGTAGTGCGTTGAGCCAGAGTAACACATCTTTATTTACTGAGCAGATTTTGCATGTTCGGTTGTGTGAGCGAGTAAGTACAAGGCAGAGATGAGCTTTTCTGGAATTGGAACAGTTTCTTTGTCAGCGCTATGGTTCCTCCATTTAATTCCACAAATCTGCTGTAATCAGAGTGGCTTCACCCATCAGCTCAGCTGAGAGAGCAAGCATGGGAGGGAGGAAGCCTCTCACTTTCCAGCTCTCTGCGTTCTCAGGCATTGCATCAAAGTGGCATGGAGCCTCCCGGGAAAGGGATTTGCTATAACTCATGTCAGTCCCAGCCACATTATGTTTATGGATATGATAGACTGAACACTGAAATTACCATTTGCACAAATGATCGCACAATTCCTTCAGGCCTACTGTGTCCCTTTAATAGTCCAATCTTTCAATAATGAAGTGGAGATCAGTCAGGACTCTCTGGAAATCCCATCTTTTTCTTTCATTTCGCTTTTTTTTTTCCTCCTCCTCCTTTTTTGGGGGCCTTTTTATTGCACACATTATTTTCATCCTTCTCTGAGCCAGATCCATTTACCAAGCAGTTTTAAGGGAGATCAGAAATGAGATTCTCAATATTCCGTTAATACCCCAGAAGTAGCAACCTGGCAGACAATTCATTGCTGCTCGGGGCAATGAGTCATGCAGAACTTGGAAGTTAGGGAACTACACATAGGGAAGAGGGATGCTGTTCGTGAAGCCTCAGAAACAAATACAGTGCAAGAAAGATACTTTAGAGAGCAGGCTTTTCTTCCTTAATACTAGTCTTGCATGCCCTTCTCCGTCTTCGTTTGGTTTCTACTCAGTTCCATCATGCTGTCTGAGATTAGTACACAGGGCCAAACTGTTGCCTGATAGTGCTAAAACCAAGAAATGTATTAATTGCATGGTTCAAATGAAGACCTGGACCAAGGTCTAACCAAAATCAAGGAGGGTTTGACCTTAATTTTGTCTTCATAAATGGTTCTACTACAGTTTTATCCACCCATTTCTCAGGAAAATAAGTATCTCTGTGAGAAAGAATAGGACTTTTTGTGAAGTGAGTTTTTAAAGACTGAGCCATAGCTAAAAGGTGTAAGGGAGAGTTAATCGAAGTGGGATGTGCAGAACAGGTTAGAATATAACTTTAGATTGGTCTAAAAAAGTACGTGTGAGTAAATCTGATCTTTCAGGACAGACATTGAAGTACTGACTATAGTGCTTGACACAGGGCACTTCTGGAGAGGTGATGGGAATGGGAAACCTGCTGACAATAACATAAGTTCCTGCCAGTTATATTTAGCTAATAGTCTGGGGAACTGGGAGCAATAAAGAGATTGTGCCCTAGAAAGGAATCATGCTATGTATCATGTATCCTTGTTTGGACTGCATCCCACAGTGCTTGAGCCAGATGCTGAGGTGGTGTCAATCCATAAAGCTCCATGAAAGGCGGTGGACTGGACTCTCAGGTGACATAAATCAGTAGGGTTTGATGGAGCTGTACCAAGCTATACCAATGAGAAACCTGGGTCTTGCTTTTTTACCTTGTATTCATGCACTTGTTGATTTCTGCATCTCTCTCCTTAACATCTCATTCTGTCCACCCACTTCTCCAGTTTTCTCCTTCATTGTCCTGTTTTTTGCAGTGCTTTTCTCTGTCTTTTAAAATTTTCCTTTCTATTTTCTTTAGCGTATATTTTTATTTTCTCTCTCTTTTCTGTTTGGTGCCCTCACATTAGTGTGCATCGAATAGTATTTTCATCCAAAACATGTATATGATCATGCTGAGGCGAGATTATGCCCTGAACATAAAACCCACCGAAGACAATGGTCAAAGCCATTAGGTTCCAGTGTGCACACAGTCCTGCTCAACCCCCTAGCTGAAAGCGCTGAAGTTTCTATAATAGTGCTGTGTTCAGGAGCAAATTCTGCCGGGAAATGTTTGCTGAGCCCTTCTCTGCAAGGCTCTGCAAAGTGCAAGAAGCAGCTGCAGAAATTGCTAAGGCATACTCAGAATTTCAGCAGTCTCTCGGTGGGAGATTCCACTCCTGAGCTGGAAGCCCCCATCACCCGTCTGCCTTTCCAGTGGTGGGAAGCTGCCGATGTATTTGTTTTTAATTATTTCCCCTGTTGCATTCACTCTGTTTTCTTGCTTACGTTAACACAGCTCTTCTTACTGCCTGTGCTCAGCTGCCTATTTGTCATTTCTGCTGTTTGATGTGTCGTGGTAATCTATGTGCACCCAGCCTGCTGTGCATCGATATTTACTAATGGAGCTTCTTGTATGCAGAGGCTGTTTGCAATAAAAAGATAATGAAAAAACTCCTTGACCCTGGCCAAGCAGTTAACAGAAATCACAGCTATCGACAGTGGTATATCCACTATCCCTCCATAGCGTGGGGAGGAAAGAGCCTATAGAGGAAGGGGAGGAGAGAAGCTGAAAGAGAGGGAATAGAGACCTGGGGAAGTTGTAGAGGAAAAGAGGAGGAAAAATACAGGCGAAACAGTAAGCAAACTGGGGGGCATGTGAGAGAGAAGTCATTACAAGGAAGAGGAGATGGGCAAATGGAGAACAAAGGATTGTGGGGGAAAAGGGTGGAAAGCTGAAAAAGAGAGACTGGAAAATGGTGCAAATAGAAAGGTGAACGTGGGGAGAGGCAGGAGAAAAGGCAGAGATAAAGGAAGAAACGCAAATGCAGTAAATTATGGAGAGCGAGAGCCCAGTTGGCTGTCAAGTAAATGGGTATTGCTCTGTCCAGAATCAATAGATGATTAGCACTGAGGACACAGTTGGTGGCCATGAGTGGAGCCAGGCTGCTTTACACCACCCATGCATGCAATCTGTTAACTTCCAAAGAGAGCTTTTGATTTACAGCAGTTGAGGATTTGTCTCCATAACTAAATTTCTGTCCCATAAAGAATATACAACATCAGCTCTACTCAGAACAACAGCTCCTTGTAACATCCAGGTCCTGAGGCTGCAGCTTCTCTACAGGTTCATGTAAATCTCTGCCTCTTCACGGTCACACTGCCTCTCCAGGCTGTGACATGAACATGGCTGGGCCATCCACGGCTTTCCAACCAAGAGTTTCTGAAATTCCCTCTGGAGACAAAAGCGAGTGTGTATGTGAGAGCAGATCTCAGTGCAGATTAGACCTCCCTGGTTCTCCCATGAAGCTTTTAAAATGATGGAAAGGGGTTTTTTTGTCCCCAGCCCTGTCACCTCAGAGGCTCCTGCCCCTGTTCTCAGTGTCTCCACTTTATCAGGGGGAAATCAGTTGTGTACAAAGATGTTTTTTGTTTCAAGAAACTCAATGCCTGCCAGGCTTGTCCTGTCAAGAGGGTCCCCTTTTCTGTCTTGGAGACCAGAAACAGTTTACATGATGTATCTTGCAGTAAAATCCTTACTGATTTTCAAGGCTCTCGCAGTATCAAGCAACAGTGGGATGGGTAGATGTCTTCATACTTGCAAATTGACAAAAAGAAGACATAGAGAGATTTTTTAAAATCCTGGACTAGTCCAGGTTTGGGGAAAAAATGAGCTTCTCTGAAAGCTGAATTCAGGATGCAGGTGTGAATGCCAGACATGATGGCATCTGAGGGTTTAGTGCTGTGTCCAGGGAGTTTTGGCTCACTAGACTCTGACAAACAGGCCAGACTAACCTCATTAATTGCAACCAAAAGCCTATCACAAAGCTGTGCTGTGATTCCTTGGGGCGGAGGGAAGTAAGCCCCTGTATGGAGAACTGCCACACAGGGCAGGGTGAATGTGGGGACCAAAGGCAACCAATTCAACAGCAGCAAGCAAGAAATGCTGACTCCAGCAGAGAGGTGTTTTTCCAGTGGTGTGTACACAGGGACAACCAATGCCCAGGGTCATCTGCAACGCAGCAACCTGCCTCTTAGGACTGCCAAGTGAACTTTGGAGGAGAGCACATCTCCCCTCTTGGTTGTCCCTCCCATGACTGTCAGCTGTGATCTGCAGGGTTTGCCCACTCCTGCCTGCGGTGAATTAAAATGTGAGCTGTTCCATGCAGCAAATGAAGCGAAACAGGTTAAATTCAGTGCATAAAATCTTTATTATAGCTCAGAAGTAGTGGGGATGCCTGTGCCGCCTCAACTGGTGGTGGCACTGGCTGCCCAGCCCTCACCATGCCGCCTTGCCTTTTGGCAGGGCCACAGGGCTGGGAGTTGCTGGGGTGCAGACAGCAGCCAAAGGCACTGCTTGTATCAGATGGTGCCTTTTTATCCGGAGCGCTGATGAGTGCAAAAATGAGAGCAGAGCTTTTGTACAGGGGCTGGCTGAGAGCTGAGTGCAGCCACCTGGGGCTGAGACACATCGCCTTCTCCTGGGCAGCAGCGTAAACGCACAAGGAGTGCCATGGTAAATTGTACAACAAAAACAAATTAAATCTGAGTGCCTAAAGCAAAGCACTTAAATCCATACTTAATGGCCTGATTCCCAGAAGAGCACAGTCCTTGGACCCAAAAGACTTACTCCAGCACATGACTGTGGCCTTTAGTGTATTTTTGTGCGTTTTAAGATGAAGTATTTTAGGATAAGTTTCCCAGTGGCTTTTGGTAATTTAATTTAGACAAGAGGCGGACATGTGGATCTGTGAACTCATTGGAAGTCAACTGCACTTTATAGTTGGTGAACCTGGCTGTTAATTACCATGAAGTGAAACGGCAGCCAACTCGTACCACGTCCTCCTGGCAGCAGCAGGGTTTGCTCACCAGGTCCCTGCACAAAGACATCCCAAGTGAAAGGACAGGTGCTCTTATGCTAGCGTGTAACTTAGCAGCACGAGGTAACATTTGATGCCATCTGAGGACTGTATTTTGTTGGCATTTGGTAATCCTTCTGCGGGATTTCACAGAAGCAGGAGGAACAGGGCTGAGCTGAAGAGGATTAGCAGGAGTAATTTACAGACTGGGATGTTATTCAAAGATATTCCTGACACAGGCTAGGACATACTGATCTGTGGGTTTCAGAGTCTCCAATGCAAAAGCAATTATCAAGGACCCAGTCCAGACCAGGGGAACTGCAGTGTCTATTCCCTTTTATTCATGTTTGGATAGCCAAGGGGTTTTTTAAAACTATTTTTTTCCCATTGTTTAACTGCTACTAACCTGAGCAGTTTGCTCTTGGAAACAAAAGGTGTTTTTACAAGATTTCCCAGGAACAAGTCAATTGCAAAGAAATGTTTGATGGAGAATAGTTAAAATGAATTGTTTTGACTTCCTGTTTCATTTTGGTAATGACAAAATGTTTTGTTTTGAGAACAGAAAAACACTTGGTTTCCACTTTTTTTTTTTTTTCCAATCTAATTTGTATGGATTTTATATTACATTAAGGCATTAATTTTAAATAGCTTGTAGTAGCATAGAGTGCTTCACATTATGGCATTTTGATGTCTCCATATGATTTTTTTTTTTTTTTAACACAATTTCTCTTTTGTGGGAAGGTTTGAGAACCTGGGCTGCTGCTTCCAATTCAGAAGAGGAATTTCCTGTAAAAATGGAAGTTCGCTTTTCTAACTACAGCGACTACCCCAGCAACTCATCCTTTCCCTTCTCAAAATTTTCACCATCCTTCTTCCCTCTGTCTGTCTCTAGTACTCCTTCCTCATTCTTCTTTCCTCCTTCTTATCCTTAGTATACTCAGTAAAAATCTCCTGTACTTCAAAGGAAAAGTGAAGATGCAGTTATAAACCACAGTGTAGCAGAAAGGGAAAAAGCAGGGCTGTGGTCACATCAGGGCTAGATTTTGTTCTGGTGCAATGAATTTTCATCCCTATAGCATACATATGCACGCACACACGCATTATGTATATATATAAAAACATCCACTCATGTCTGCAATATCCTTGTTCTGTTGCCACTATTTAGCTCTGTGATCATGTCGCCCACAACAGAAAATGGGTGGAAATGGAATATATGAGTAACAGGAGGGAAAGAGAGCAGACAAGAGAAATAGGAAGCTGAAAGGACAAAAGACAGAATCTCATCTGAAGAGTTGAGAGAAGTGGAGGAGATGTGTGTACGTAGCGGGGGAGCAGAGATGCACACTCTAGAAGAGATGCTGCTGGTGATGACAAAGGAATTACGGTGGCAGGTTTGTTTTTCCCCTCCTAACCCCCCTTCTGGCAGACTCGTTGACAGTCTCATTTCAGCTAAATTCCTCTGTGTCGTGCATCTCAGTTTTTCCATCTCATTTTCTCTCACCTCTCCTATTTCCATTCCATTACACACTGCCTCTCCATCTCTGCGAGACCCCTCTCCACCCTCCCGACAGCTCCATTTTCTCCCTGGCCACCAACCATGCTCAGGCCGTGTAGGCACCCTTGCACAGCTTATTCTCTCTCTACTGGAGATCTGATAGTTCCAGCAGCCTCTCCCTCGCTGCTCTCTCAATGTGGTGTCTCATGTTTGCCAACAGAGAGATCAGATGGGTCCAGGGAAATAAGGAATGGGGTAAGGAGGAAAAGTGTGTGTTGGGAGAAAAACTGCGTAAGAGAGATGTTGGACACACTCAAGTATGTTGAAAGAAGTTTAAATATAAAGTTGATGACAATCTATGAAGGCTAGGCTGGATTTGATTAGCCCAGAAGTCAAGCAACAGGAGACAAAGATAAAAAAAGGAGGTAAAGAGACTAGAAGAGGAAGAGAATGGTCCTCCATTTCATACAAGGAATGTCTTTGCAGTCACTTGGCCCTTTGTTTCCTGATATGCTGTTTCTGGGGACAGCAGAAGCTTTGTGAGAGGGATGTTGTTTTAAACGAAACCTTTTCTCTTGATGAAATATAGATTTCACAGGGCATTTTGCGAGTCAAAAGGGGGGAAAAAATGTTAATGCTTCAATCTATCCATTACTTGGGAGTACTAAATGTCAGTGGAGAGAACAACTGGAAGACTTCTCTGGCTGTGTAGCCAAAAAGGACTGCAACAAACTTGTCCCCCAAATGGGTTGTTTACACTTTGTCTTCACAAATACATTAGACAGCTATTTGAGAACAGTAAAATTCAAATATAAACAAACACACACGTAAATATAAACACATATATACACACACACACACTGTGTATATTTATTCAAACTGTAAATTCTGTGTATGTTAGCTTCCAGTGAATTCATTACTTGCACAGATGCAGCTGGGAGCCCTATAACCTGGCACCGTTCATAATGTTTCCTCTAGGAGAACCTACCCTTGCCAATAACCTGGGAGCTAATAATACTTTATAAAATTTGTACGACTCAGGCCCACTCCGTTCCCAGGACCCTTCAGTCCTGGTGAAAGGGCCAAATACCTTTGCTCGTGCAATACGCATCCCAAAGACCTTGTAAGCGTCTCCTATCCTTCACGAGCAACCCTGGCGGTTGGGTAGCCGCGCTTCATTTCCTGCAGAATTTCAGCTGCTTTAGTATTTATCAAGAGCATCTGTTAAACAATCTGGAGGGGAGCAGTAATGGTGCCATTAGTGCATGTGTGAGGAGGGAGGTTCTCAGCAGCACGGAGACCAGAAGAGACAAGTCTGTGCATTGCATGTTTGGGGATGTCGTGACCTTGGCTTCTTGTTGATGAGTGATGCTGTGTGTCTTGGAGCAGAAATGACGGTGATAATGTTTCTCTGAATGGATGTGTTCTGGTCACCAGGGCTGGAGAGGGATGAAGAGGATGGATCATTAGAGAGACAGAAACAATCAACATCTCAGCATTGAGTTATTACAAAGGTATTCATCCTGAGTGTAGTGAAGAAACACAAGAAAAAACATGCAGGAGTGTATATCCCCTTTCCCCTAAAGGTCGTCTTTCATATGGAGCCTTTTTTGCCCTCACTGACCCACTGTTGGTACTTTTGAGCTCCACAGAGGGTGAGTGATAGTGGAAACTGAAATCTATTGAGATGATCAGTAACACGCACAGAATGTAAATCCCTTTTGCAAATAGAACAGCTCAGCTGGACCTGCAATGCCCCTGACATTCACCTGCTGGGTCCTAACCCTACTTTTAAGTTTACAGCCACAGCCTCCATGACTTTCCCAAATTTCCAGTAGCTTCCTGCAAAACCAACATCAAAAATCCAGTGACTCTAGTTCTATGTTTGGCTTGATGCACTCTGCAAGTGGCGCAGTGGTTGCTGTGTAAGAATCCTCTTTGCGCAGCCATCACTACACAAATATACTAAACAGACCAGATCCCCTTTCTTTACCTAGAATCTAGGCAGCCCTGATGTGTCAGTGCATACTGATTGTTGAATGGTGTCCAGAGTCCACCAGCAGCAGTTTCCACTCCCTTTCTGAAATGGAACTTGGTTCTAACAATAGTCAAAGTTTTGCCTATGGCAGATTTTTTCTTTCCTTTTGATGTATGCATCTGTACACTTATATTGTCCTAATTCATTTCTTCAGTGGCCTTTCAGCTGTTATATTTTTGCTTGTCAGGGTGCTTTTTTAATTTTTTTCCCCTTATAAATATATAAAACATTTAATGAAGAAATAATGATATTTTCTCATGTCACTGACTATTTTTCCTGTCATCTTTGATGTGCTTGTAATGTGGGCGGACATATTATTTATGACCAGGGAAATTAAATATTATTTCACTTTTTTTTCTAATGCAATCTGTGTCATCTTCCAGTTCCCAATTTCTTTCCATTACAGTTATTGTCTTTGCTGTTCCACTCGACCGTTTGCTGTTGGTTTTGTAACAGCACTGCCAGAAGATGCAGAAAAACATAATGGAGAAAAGAAATGGCATAATTTGCAGGAGATACTTTTCTCATCTCATTTAAATGAAGACAGTTTGTTCCTGAGTGTCAAAAACATCAAGAGCAACAAAAATATGGAAATGGGTAATTTCTTGTGCTAGGAATACTTCCAAAGGTTTGGAGATTCTCTCTGATTCTAGCAGCTACTAAAGATGTATCCGAGTCAAACTTACAGCATAAAATAACTTAAAACCTCAAATGATTGAAATCTGGGCCAGAATTCTTTAAATCTTTGGCCCTAAATGTTTCTCTCATCTGCTGCCAGAATGTCCTCAAACTGGAACAGGAATCACAATCCCTAACATATTCCTTTATCATTCAGGTGTTACAGAAACAAAGCAGAACTGGACAAGGTGATTGTGTGGTGTACATGACACAGCCTTTCACATTTGATCTTTGCTTTTGCATTTTCTGGTCCTTCCGTAACAGATGGCGTGAAATGAGACCATGGGACAGGACCCTTTGTACTTCCAGCATCTGCTCCAGCCAGAGGGACTCATCAGAGGCTCTTGGGTGGGATTTTTCTCACCCGGGAGAGGTGGGGTTAACTCTCTATCCTGAACTCATCCCCTGTTTGTTTTTTGTTTTTTTTTTCTTTAACCAGGGAAGACAGTTGAGCACCTCTAGAGTTGATTCATCTCTTCCCTCTGCATTAGCCTCTTCTTTTATGATGGGTGGAATTGCCTTTCGTGGGTGATGATTCTTCTGTGGACTACAGAGGAAGCCCAGACAGCTAGCTGAGTCTTGTCAATCAACTTTAAGTTGTATAGACTATGGGGGAGAAACCTCATCCATTCTTTACATCTGTCCTATTCTTATTTTCAGCCACAACAGCTACAATACTAGTCTCCTGTAGGAATCAGAGGTGAACAACCTTGAATGTTGGAGAAATAAAGAGTACCCTGACTAGTTTTATCCCAGAATATTCTTTCCCCATAATGTGTCTTTTCATATTTCTTCCCAGTTGTTCCTCATGCTGCCTGTGCATTCAGTAGTGTATTCTGCAGAGGAATTTCCCCCCTGCTTTCTTTTCAGTGTCATGGCTTTGTTTCACGGTTCCTAGCTCCTTGAATCGAAGTCAGACCCAAATAGCCTTATATCACCTTTCTTCTCTTTTTCCCTTTTCTTTTTTCGCCCCTCAACACCTCAGCAAGGCTGCCTGCTAATCTCTGCTTTTGCAAAGATTAGAAACCTAGTTTTTCTTTGACCTTTCTGAACAATCAAGATCTTGGAGTCCCCAAGATGGGTCGCCATTATCTCATCTTTTGGGCTGCTGACAATGATTAAGCACGACAAAGGATGTGCTCAGAGCTATGGAGTTTCAATCTGTCCTTAGGGAATACCTGGAAATAAAAGCAAGCAAAGGGGGAAAGCTCCAGCAAAAAGAAAGGTTCGACCTTTAGAAAACATCCTTGGTTGGTGCTTTCTCACCTTTCCAAAATGTACATAACCAAGATTTGCAAAAAATAGGTCTCTAAGTGCAGACACCTGCCTCTAGACTAATTCCCCAGAGGACTGCTCCCACAGCATGTTCCACTGAAATGAACACTCAGGGCTTTTGAAAATGAGGTCACAAACAGAAATGTAATTTAAAACAGTTATTTTTGCTTATGATATATCTAGCCATCTATCCATCCATCTGTGTACTATAATCTTTACAAGTTTTTCTTCGGGTTTAGATTATCCCTGTACAACAGCTCAGAGCAAGGGATGACTAATGCTTCTACCACTCATGATCAATCTAACAGAGCTGTGGCTCTTCAAGGTGCAATTTCGTTACCAACTCCTGTTTTCAGCAGTTGCTCATCTGCTGCTTGCCTTTCCCAAGGATAAAGAACACCTGTTGCCCATCCAGGGCCAGGTGAATTAGCAGCAGGTGAATTACCAGGAGCTGAAAAGCTTTGCCATCTAGCCCAAGGATTTATAGTGCACTGGTTTGTTTCTGTGGACTCAGAAGAGCAGCGCATATGCAAGAACCTCATGTTTCTCACATGCTCCTGTCATCTCATATAGTCCAAACAAACCAGTAACTGATGTATGATAAACTATTGTCCTTCCTTACTCCTACTCATCTTGTCCATTGAACAGAGGAGGAAACAGAGGAGTGCAGACAAGTCACAGGACAAGACCATGACCATAGGTTATGTTAAACAGATCGGATGGTAGAGGGATATGTATAAAGAGAGCTGGTTGCACACATATTCACACGCACACACATGCTGGGATGTCCCTGCAGACAGAGAGAGAGAGGGAGGTTTAGGCTTCTCACACCACTGTTTTCTAATGCTTTAGAGCATCTCTGCCAACTGGCTGCAAGGGAAGCAGAGGCAAGGAGGGGAATCATTAAGAGAAAGTTAAGAAAAGAAAAAAAGATTTTTTTAAAATGGCCTCAAGTGTGAAGAATGGTCTTTGTGAACCATTCAGTCATTTATCATTATTTCATTGGCATTGTATGAATTATAAATTCCAGACTATAATGGAGTAATATCTCATCTCCTTTCCCCCTCAATGGGCACTAGATGAATGACCAGGTGAGCTGTGCTTGGACCAGCAACATTCTCCAGAAGAGTCACTGTTCACCTCAAGCTGCTCTCCTGGATTTATTTTCAGTAAGTTCATGTTGATCTTTTATTAATATTTTCCAGATGTTAAAATTAATGAGAACTTAGACAATAGCTTTTATCTTTTTGAAGAAAACTTCAAAAATGTTTTATGTTTTCTTATTTTTCTTTTCCTATTGAAAAATAGAAAAAGTGAGGGACAGAAAAACATAGAAAAGAAGAGCTGAAGCCAAGTACTATGGTTTAGCAATTTATCCAAGGGCTAAGGGATAAGCGTGGACACAAACTCTTATAGTAACTCAGCTGATGGGTGGTAGCATACTAAACTGACGTAACTCACCCACATTCTCTTGGGTGCTTTTGTACTTGCATAGACATACAAAGTTGCCTATAAAAGAATAGGTTCGCAGCCATGATGTAAATGGGATTTCCTCCTTCAAAACTGGTATTTCCATTCAGAGAGCTTTGACTTTTGGAGTATTTCTGTTGTACTCGTAGAAGGAGAGTCAACTCAAATGCACTAACAGGGTTAAAAAAAGAAAATATTCCTGCTGGAAGAGATTCAAGGAGCTGTGAAATCTGGTTTAAAGGGTAGATAGTGTGGTGTTTACTTAGCAGACTATCAGGATCTATCAGAAACTAACAGTAGCCATAAACATCAATGGATCAGCTACCATCCATTTTGATTTCCAGTTATATTACACTTTGGCTGTGTCACAGCCAAAATAAGAAGTCCTAAGTAGAATAGCTATTATCTCAATATTATTAATTTTGTGGAAACTTTTTTCAGTTTTCTTTGTTACATGTTTAATTCCACACCTCTCCACTATTCACACACAGGTTTTCCTCCCCCTTCTGTAGCGGCTTATAGCCTGTGCCCAACTGACCTGCCAGGGAGACGGAGCCCTGAAGCATTTGAGGTTTTGGGAACAGATGTCTCTGGTGCAGTGATGTAAAAAGGAACATCCTGTCTTAAGAAGAAAATTCCACAGTGTACCATTAGGAATTGCTGCAGAATTATATTTTCCTCTGAGAAATATACTGAGCCTGATTCTCAGTTGTCATCCTCTTCCTTGGAACAAGAAAAAGGTGGATAGAGGAGGAAAGCAGGCTAGGAGCTTTGTGATCCTTGAACCCCAGGGCTTTGAAGAAGCCTAACATCTGCATTTGAAGAGGTCATTCTACTCAACCTTTGTTTCTCAAGTACATTACATTTAAACAGAGCTCCTGAGCACATCCACACAGATGCTGATAAAAGGCTAGCAGCAACAGAGAGCTTATTTTGTTTGAATTTGAGGTTTTCCAATAAATACACCTGAATCTAAATCCTGTCCTTTCAAAAGTCAAAGGGTTAAAACTTTTCATCAAGGTAAGGTATTCCCCAAGCAATCTGCATTGAGGGCTCTCTGAAGCAAGAGAACAGTGTTGACCCAGACATCACTAACTTCTTTTCTTCCGAAAAGTTCTGGCGGCTGATAAACCTTTGTCCTTTTTCTTTGATTAGCTTTACTCTGGCTATAAATCCTATTTTGTTTTGTGCTGGGGACTGGCCAAGGAAGTATTTCTATTAACCTGGAGCAGCTGGGGAGTAGCTGGCTCTTACTGTCAGAGGATTGCAGGTCTGAGTATCCTGCAACACTAATGTTTTTTTCTCTTGAAGCCCCGGTCTAAAAATAAGGAGATCCATGTTCATTCTGTGGTTATTTTGCTAGCCTTGAAGCTGGCAGAGTCATGAGGTCAGGAAGTCATTAACTTAAAGATGGTAGTCATTAGAATTTCCATCTAAAATCTGCTCTCCTCACAGTCTTCGTGTCTGTTGTCTTTGCTGTGAGCTTTAATTTATCCATTCATAGAGTGGGAATATACTCCTGCTACTTTCATTACCCAATTGACTTTAATTAAAAAATCTGTAACACCTCCTGTCTTGGAGGGGTTTGATTTTGGTATCCTAACGTCAGGGGCTGTGGAAGCGAAGGGAATGGCAGTCAGCCGTAAGAGCAGCAATTTCCCTGTAAGTCAATGGGCTATGCTGCATCGGTGTGCAACGCTCTCATTCACATTCGTTTGGAGCCACCTGTGAGCCCCTGGACCTTCTGCATGTCTTCAGCCTAAAGGAGGAAAGAGAGCCTACTTTTACTCCCTGATGCTTTCTGCTCAGTTACAGCGTTTATTCTAAGTCTTCCCGCCCTGAGGCTGTGGAGACTTGCTAAGTGCACTAGCCTCATTACCAGAGCACCACAGCAAAAAATCTCTCTCCATCTATGCTTTTTGCCCAGGGTCTGTGACATTCCTCCATATCTCACAGGTGTAAAATGAGTACCAAATATTCACAGCGAATGTTAAAACCCCTTGGCCCCAAAGGCAAACTCTGTAGAGGCTAATCCCTGGGAGACTCTGGGATTTTAAAATTGGTGTATTTTCTACTTTCTGTTATCTCTACTCACTCTGAGCCTTTTGCCATGTATTTAGTGTCCCTTTGCCCCTTTCCCTATGCTAGTTCCCCACTCTGCATAGCCAGTGCCCTCAGCCAACAGCACTTTATCTGCTTCCAATGTAGCATGTCCTAGAAAGAATTATAGCATTGCCTTTCTCTCGACAGCTAGTCATCTCTCAGTAACATACAATAAGCTGTACTTGGGCCAAAGGAAATGGGTTTAGCCTGGTGGGTAATTAATTTTCTCAGGGTTCAGTTTCCCACACTGAATTTGGTCTCCGTCTGATCAATTAGAAGAATATTTCACAAACGAAACTGATTATGAATCATGGGTTTCGGTTCAGTTGTGGAAAACCTGATACATGACTGTTGGAGCAAAAAGTAGAGGGAAGCTTCAGCCCATTTATCCCAGCTGCTGCTGAGAAGTGAAAGCAACACATAAACACCCTCACTCCTTCAAGGAGAAAAAGGTGCTAAGACTCCACCAGATCACAGCATAGTTCTGAAAATGGCCCTCAGATCTCCTGATCAGTTGTCTCCCTGGATATTGAAGCTTATCCACTGACCTAATGCTGTCCTGGGGCCACCCCTCTGAGCACTGGCATAGCTTAACTCCGGCAGATCCTATTTCCTTTTGCCTCCAGACATGCAAATAGAAAACAAAGCAGAGTTTTAGGATGAGGAGCATCCCCAAGACATTTTTAATTTGTTTGTAATGGTTTTGAAGAAGCAAAGGAATGATCTCAGACAGCTGAGGTCTCTGTATCACAGTCAGCTTCTCCTTCCCATTTTCTGCTGCAGGTAATAGTCACAGAAATGATGGCGGTCTTTTCAGTTGAAATTTAGCTTTTAAGAGAATGACATTTCCATTTCAGCCATGAGCAAGCCTACAGGTTCTGTGTCACACAGTGGGAACAGACACCCAATGCTCCACTTAAGTAAGGAGAACACTTTCCATCCCTCCTGCTCTTCTTTCTGCCCTGTGTACCCCCAACACTGAGCAGGACTGTTAGTTCAGTTGCTACTGTGTCTTTAAATATGCCCAACACTTTAAAGGAAATAAAAAACTTCAAGTGTTCAAATGAAATTTTGTTTAGAACCCTTTTTTCCTACTGAAAAAGCCATGACACTTAGCTTTACAGTCATCTCAAACCTTGAATAGTTTTTCATTTGTGTCAGATTAACCGAGTTAAAATTCCTTCTCATGGACTCGGCATTTAGTGGTATTATACTAGAAGTAGCTTAATAACTTTCACTTAAAGAAAAAAAAAGAAAAAAAAAAATTCTTGTCACCATGCAGAATACAAAAAGAAATGCAATTTCACAAAGCAGGACCTGCTAAAGGGGACATGCTGCAGCCAGAGATGGGGATCAAGGCTGGGCCTTCCAGTGAAACAAGCCTGCGTATGAAAAATTCATCACCTAAGATAGCAGACAGTAATCTCATCTGTTTTTATACACCAAACTGGGTCAAGCCCAGTCAGTGTCTCTAGAAAAAGTACATTAATAAAAAGAAGTGTTGCAGAAAGTCGTTCTCAGAGTACAGGTGTGTAGGGTTTTATATAGTTCCTATAGTTATATAAATATATATATAAAATATATTACTATTTTATATAGCTTTTTTTTTTTTCTCTGTCTCCCTAACATAGACCTCTCGCAGACGGAGAACTGCATTTGCACAGAAATGTCTTAATTTGTAGTTGAAATATGCAATGTGTTTGCTATCTCATATATTGACCTTTATTCATGCTAGAGAAGTGCATTTGGAAGGGACAAAAGGGAGGTTTGTGATGCTTAACGGTTTCTGTAGGAGGAAACTCTACAATGTTGGGTCATACCTGAGACAGCTTTGTCGCCAGCATGATTTATTCTTAATGAATGGAGTCTCATTGTGCCAGGGAAGTGGAAGCGTTGATTGTGGCTTTTAGTAAAAAATATAATACTGTTGTATACCTTCAAATTGAGGAGCAAGACCTAGAACATGAAGAAAGACAAACCTGACTATTATACTGCTAGAAGCAAGTGCAGAGAAAGGAGGACGGTTGCTCTTACAGTAACCCCTGCTGCTGAAGAAACATATACAGATGCTGTTGAGGAATGTTTAAAGATGAAATTTCCTAACTGAACAATCATACCTAAAATAGTATTCTGGCTCCAGGCTCTTAGAGATGTTGCTTTTAAGATGCAATGGAAAACTGATGTCCTGACCTCTTGTGGTCACTAAATATACAGTGCCAGATTTTCCAAGCATATGATTGTTTTCAACACACTGTCTCCTTCCTAAATTTTTATTTGCTTTACTGAATAATGCTGTCTCCAGCACTCCCTTCACAATTTCACAAACTTACTCAGCGCTCCTAATTCTTTTGTAGAAGGTACAATGTGACATAGTTAGAGAACTCCCCACCAACAAATTCCAGAACACACTGCAATACAGCCACAGACAACGAAATAATATTAGCATGTGATCTGTTGTTCTGCATAGCTGTTTTCAAGCATTCCTTGGAAGCGGTACTGCCTTTTAGGGCATGTGAAATGATCCTTGAATGTAATTTGACAATCAAAGTTCAGAAGTAACAACAAGATCTTTTAGAATGAGAAGATGCAGGCTAACTGTAAGAATTTATTTTTATCATTGCCTTGAAATGTTTCAGGACATATTCAGCAAAGAAACTATCCTTGAAGAGCTGATACAAGTAGTAGGGTGAAGTATCTTTTGCATGGGTGTTGGCAGTCTAAATTATACAAGATTTAAGTTTCCAATATATCTTATGGTTACTGTCTGTGTCTAGTGAGTTTTGCTGTAAAGAAATGATGGGTTTTGAGCCAACCATCTGGCATGACCACATGGGAAACCAGACTTTGATTCACACCTCTGCAGGCTAGAGTCAGATGCTGAGAACACTGAGGACCTGACTGCAGGGCTTAAAAACTGTCATTCTTTTCATTCCATCTTTGCCCGGCGCTATCGGGGAGCTACAGATACAAATACAGTCAAGTACAGTGACCACTGAAATTTAAGAAGAGGCTGAAAACTTTGGGGAGGAATAGCTTATATTGCTGGGGGAGGGGAGTTAAAGACAGGCAGAGACCAAAAAACCCTCAGTTAGGTGTTAATATGGTTGACCTACTGCCTTTTGGGTTGGCTTCTGGTTGTTTTGTAAAGAAGTAGTCCCTAGTGTTAGGAATGGTTTTCTTGCTTCTGTAAAGCTGTGGGATTAACTTCTTTGTATGAAGATGTGAACTGAATGCTACTCATGTGGGTGATTATTTGGTAAAGTTTTTTCTTGTAAAAACAAAAGCTGGGTGTTTACTATGACCATGGTAAAGTGTAGACACAACCTGAGCTTCCTTCTTCTTCCTCTGATAATGCCCCCTCTCTCATGACCATAAACATAATCTGTGATTCCTGCCTCGTACTCCCTGTGCCCTCAAATTCAAAGAGTGGTTGGGATAATTCACAAGATGTCTGGTATTTGAGTAAGATACTTGTCTGGATGACACCGCTGAATGACTTAGCTAATGCTACTTGGGTTAAGAGGATGTTGATAACTGAAAATCCAGTCCAGCAGTTTATAGGCTTCCAATTGGGGAAATGTGAGGTAGAGTGAAACTATCACACTGGTTCCAACCAGTGAACACATTTCCTGCTGTGTACCAAATAAACCAAAGCCAATGGCATTTCACTTCTGGAGGGCCAGCTAAGGGAGAGAATGATAGTACTGGAGCTTTGTGGTCATAAAGGTCTGTGTTGCTGCTGTGAGGTCATCACAGGATGAGGTGCAAATGCTGTAAATGAGGGAAGAAAAGACAATTTCATACCATAATGCATTATGCACAAACAGTAAACAAATACTTACCCTCTGAATGTTTTTGTCTGAGATGGGGAATAAAGCAAAAATAGTCTGCAAGACAGAAGCAGAAGCCTGTCTCTCCTTTAACAATCTGCATTCAACCATGTTCAAAATAGCCACTTGGCAACAATTTTCTCAGAGGGAACATGGTGCGGAGTGCAGAAAATAAGGGCATAGCTGTAACGGAGGAAGCAGGGTTGAGCCAGTACATTGTTTTTCCTCAGTTCTGCTCCTGAGGTCAATCCAGGCTGGTTTTGCTACAAGCCAGTCATGCTTTGGTGGTTGCTTTGAGAACTGAACGTTAAAAAATGGCAGAGTTGCAAGGTGTGACTTGCCTGCAGTGCACGACAGAAGTCAGAGGAGGACTCTAACCACCGGGTCTTCCTTCCCTGCTAGAGTCTGGACACTGGCTTTGTTCCTAGGGAAGAACTGCAGCTCCTCTCTGGGAGGCAAACTCTGCTCTGTGGCCTGATGCGTTAGGGGCCCACTGCAACGTCAGTGCTCTGCTGAGGAAGTGAGGAAGACTCCAAATCTTTTTTTATCCTTCTCCAAACAAAAAATGAAAGGAAAACAAAATGCCCACAGGGACAAGAAATTTTCCTGCAAATTCTATTTCCATGTGATATTTCAAGATATCCCTGGTATATCTGGCTTCTAATATCAATGGAGTATTTATTCTGGTTAGAAGCTGAAACAAGATACATGGATTGCTTGGTACTGATTGGAAACTCTCAGGAAGTAACTGAGGTAGAGGCTGTCTCATGGTATGATTTTGTTAGCTGCAGGTTCAGCGGTGAAGGTGACACAGGGTAGAGAGTAGAAACATGAAAGAAGCCCCTTTTGGTTGCCAGGACATTATAGTGATTTGGCATCTTCATCACCATGTGACATGATGCAGGAGCAAACAAGATGAGGTTGGGGTTACAGTTCATTAATGCCCCTCATGTGCCCGGTAAATCCCCACCAGCTTCTGTAGCTCCTCACACAATGGGGAGTGACTCCTGACCAGGTCGTCTGGGTGATATTTCAAGCAAGAATGGAATAATTTCGAGAATGGTTATCTCCTTTCCAATCTGTGGTCAGATAACATCCCTGTGGCAACCATTGCAATTGCCTATGTGGAAAAGTAATGTTCAGAAAGTAATTTAATGTAATGGATTGTTTAGCTTTCTTTTAATTAAATGTAGCAGCTGGAAACAAGGAGAAGACAGCTTTGTATCACCAACCAGTTCTCTAATTGCAGGCATCCTCCATAGACCCTACTTAGTACTGCACTTTCAGCCCAAGTTGAAAACCTGTTTGCTGTTGCTTAAACACCCCAAAACATTATGATTTTTCCACTTTTCATGAAATATTGTGGTGGATTGTTTTGTTTTGTTTTTCTATTTATCTGTCTCCCTAAAAGTCAAACTGCTGATGAGAAATCTGTGTCAAAGTAACTCACCCAGCTCCAGAAATCATCTCCTGGAAGAGTCCAGCAGGCACACTAGGGAGAATAGTGCTAAAGTTCCTTGGGAAACTGTCTTTTTCAAATGACTAAATGAAGAGCTCCAACTGTTTATTCCCACCAAATGATTCCATCTTTTTGAAGATGACTGAGCACATTGATGGGCCTTTCAGCTGAGCCCCTTTCAAGTGAGAACAAAAGACTGCTTGTAGATTGTATCAATATAATTGTGACTCAGGTGGTCATTGCGGTTGTAATGTTGTCAGGCACATTTCTGGGAATAATAGTGACTTCAAAGCAAGACCATTTAATGGCATCGTTTGCTCCCTAATTTTGAAATGGAAGGCTTTGGCAAATGTATCAGCTGGAAGAACTGGGGTTTTCAGTGTAAAAGGGTCAAAATTCCACTGGGTTACAAGGGCAGGATAACCAGGATGTTAAAAGCACTTATTTTCCCTATTGCATTTACAGTGAGTAGCCCGGAGTGCCTAGCTCAGATGTAAGCATCCACATGGCAGATGTCTAAAGGCAGGTGACATAAATCCACCCTGTGCATGCTAGCTCAATCCACATTTGCCTAGCTTTACTGATTTCCTTTTTACCATTCATGCTCCCTTCCTTCCTCTCCATTTCAGAAGGGTTTCCTGTGTACATGCAGAGGGAATAGCTTTTGTGAGATTTCCCTAAGAAAGCTTGGTACAGGGAGATCACTGGAGGAAAGACGGATCCTCCTGGCTTGCCCCTAAAACTGGCTGATTGCCCAGTGCCACGGCCATGGGCAAGAAGCCCAGTAGGTCAGATTAGACCCTAGCATGAGTGTGCCTATGGCCATGGAGAACAGCTTGCACTCCTGTTCCTATTTGGATCCCCATGAATTCACTGCTGGCTGTGCACAAGGCTAAAGACAGGTTTGGAAGCAACATCTGTACTTAATGGGAAGCTGGGCCAAGACACCAAGAGTCTGCCAAACAACCCTTTTTCTGGTGTGTAAATCTATACTTACTGCAAAGTGCAAAAAGCAATGAGGAAAAGACAATGCTGACTTGCAGATTTGTAAAAAAGGCTTCTAAGATCTCTAGAGGGGTAACTTGCAAGTGCTAAATATACTCAGGGAGAAATACAGCCAGATCTTTTCTTTCCTCAGTCTCACTACGACGCTTTATATTTTCCCTCTTGAGAGGGGACAGGAATGCTGGCACTGGCAGGGGGAAGACTGGGAGAAACAGTGGGTTTAGACTGTTTGCTGTTAACTTCACCCTGTGCCTCATCAGAGCTTTTTCCAGTTCTCTTGTCTTGATCCTCAGGGAAAGCGAATTGAGAGGGGTCGGGAGAAGATGTGGAAAAGGAGAAGTGAGGGCTTTCTGTGTGTGCAGAGGCAGATATTGTGACAGAATGGGTGATGGTGACTAAGGAAAGGGGGAGAACAGGCAAGTAGTAAATGAGTTTGTATTCTTGGCTGCTGAATAGCCCCAGGAGGTTCCCAGCAAGTCTGCCGCTTTTTTATTGGAGTTTTGTGCCGGAGTTATAAACCCTTTAAATGAGCCTAGATCATTAGGGAAGCTTGGCTGATCACTGATGAAAAAATATAACAATTAAAACAAAGGGCTGGAAGAGGGAAGCAGGGGGAGAGAGAGCTGGGGGTGAGCGATTTTAATACTTAATAACAAATACTAATAATGGTGCTGAGTTGGGGACTAATTAAAAGTTTCTAAAAAGAGAGAGGAAAAGAGTGGAATTAATCTAGAGTGTTTTGTCTGGCAGCTTCTGTGAGTGCCTGAATAAACCATCCTGGCTATGAGGATGGGACAAAACGGTGGGAGTTGGGCAAAGCTCTGGAGTCAGGTAGATCTAAGCCGTGGTGAAACAGGGCTCAGCATACTGGTCTGGCTCTTCTCCATGGCTCTGTGTTTTGATGTCTGCCCCATTCTCTGGGACTACAAATATTCATTCTCCTATGTGGACTGCAACTATTGCTTTTCACTAACCTGTTCAGCAGCTGCATGAGGGACTGTTCAGGCTGGAGGAAACATTGGATAAGGTAATTCGTGTGCAATTTCAACTAAATTGTTGTCAGGCACCACCACTGCCATCTTCCATGTTACATAAAAATCCTGGCTGTGAGTGAGTGCCAAGTTCAGACACAATGCTCCTTCCAGCACCTAGCTCCTCTTACTTTCTCATCTGTACAGGCAACTCTAAGTTTTAATTATGGTTGCTTTTTGCTGTTCTTTATCTTAATTAAGTCTGACTTGCTGACTATTTCAAGGGAGATTATGTCCAGGAAATGCCTTCCTGACTTGAGTTCTGAATTATGGAAGGAGAGATATGAAAGCCAACATCACTGGATGTGCCAGGCAGCTCCATCCTTCAGGCAGCAGAAATGCAATACAATAGGGACTGGATGTGAAGCAGGACTGGGGAAAAGCTCAGCTAAAAAGGGAGCATCCACCTGGAACAAGCACGGATCAAGAAAGCCAAGGGCCTGGGTACCTGGCAGGTGGGACAGATTTTTCAGAAAACTCCTCTGTATTATCCTATCTGGGATACCTGACTTTTTTCCCCTTTCTTCTGTAATGCAGCACCAGGTAAATTCAGACTTATAATGCAAACACCAGCAGAGTCCCCTGAGTCCTTAGACACGCACTCTGAAAAGCCTGCAGTAGTCACAGCCAGCTTTGCCATAGCTCCGTGCTTTGCATTATTTTAGCCCCACACAAGAAGAGCTAAGGTGCTTACGGTGGGCCTGTGTGCGGTTTGGCTTGAGAACTCTATCTTGGGTCCTGGTTTAGCCCTGAAGCATCCAGCAGCAAGCTTTTCTATTCTGCACCAGGGCTCTATCTGTCTGTAAATACTTCTATTTCAGCAACCTCTCTCCAATGTGACAGATTTGCTATGAGGAACCTGGCAGCAAAGATTTTTTTTCCCCTTTCTCTCTCTCTCTCTCTGACAAATGTATAAAATGTATTAGCTTTTCATGTTCTAATTTATGATATAATAAACTCCTCTGTGTCCTGGCCTCTTTCAGGGATTGAAAGTGAAGTATTCCACTTGCCTGCTTTGGTGAAACCTACCAAACTGTTGGTGAGAAGGAGAGGTTAGAGAGAGGGATGGGGCAAAAGGTGGAAGTGGAAGGAGGAAAGGGGATGAGGGGAAGTGAGGCTGCTGGGGCAGAAAGAGGAAAGGGGAGGTAGAGAAAATTTCTATTATTTGGTTTCTCATTTCACCAGGCACCGTGTTCTTCCCTGTGGGATTTACACAGCTCTGCTCCTGGTGCTGGTGAAGCTTCTCCAAGTGACTGAACAGTCTCCACATTTAGAGGGAAAAAGAACATAAATTGCAAGTAGGGAGTGGGTCTGGACATCCTCATTCAGGATGGAAGGATGAGAATGCAGCAGTAGGATGTAGAAAGAAAGGATTAAGTTTCATTGCAGTGAAGGATTTATTTGACAAGATCACTTTAAAACAGAAAAGAAAAACTCAGTAGAGCCCAGAGGACCAGTGTCTGTCCTGTATCAGTGTTTGGACACACACTTGGCAACATTGTGGGCTCTTTGTATAACTGCAATGCAGAAACCAAAGCTCCCAGTCAGATCCACTCACTCATTCTCTAACCACAAGTCTGCTTTTCTTCCCAACCTTTTCCTCTGTGTTGTTTGTAACTCTGTCCGAAGGGACCTTCTGACAAGTTAGTGACCTTACTTTTATTCATCAGATTGCCAAGAATTTAAAAAAACTCAATCTGTCCAGTTAATGAAACGGGCAGTGCTGGGTTGGTTTGTTTGGTTTTCTTCACTCTGAATAAATTATTGTCCCATATGTACTTTTTTTCCAAGTAAACAGATTTAGTTCTGGTATTTTATTAGTACTGGGGAGAGAGGGTTATGTTTTCATAGATGATGTATATACACCCATGATGTGCAGGTAGCTTTACACCACAGAAGGCTGCTGTATGGTGGACATCCAATGTCTTCATAAGGCTGAGAAATCACATTAAAAAGAAGAGAGAAAATGAAGTCTTCCTTAGAAAAAAAAAAAAAAAAAAACAACAAAAAAACAAACAAAAACCAACCAAACCAACAAACCAGCAAACCAAAATGGGAGAAAAAAATAGTGAAGAACAATGGTCTACGAGGGCCCAGTCTTCAGTTTGATCCATTTCCAGATGTGTTCAAATTAAAGGATTAGAATAACCCGAATCCCCAGATCAACCATTTTGAGTCTTAAAGCTAAGTCTCAGACCTTCCTGAATTCTTGAAAGATATTACTGACTTTTGCTTATGTCAGTTCCCCATTCAAGTATTTGAAATATTTGTGGATCCTCAGCACCTAGCTGTGTGTTAAAAGCTGAGTGCATCTTTCCACCTACTGGCTTTTCTCCTCAAGGCAAACCATGAGGTGTATAAGACAGTGCCTGGAATTACAGAGACAGTCAGTGTTAGCATCTCTATTAGCAATGAAATTCTTAAACTGCTTGAAATCCCAGCTTGTGTTAGGAGTCTCTCCCATGCAAAACCCAAGCATGTAACTGTGGTGCAGAAACAGAGCGCAAGTATCAGGACAGTCAAAGTGCAATCCTCATCTGCAAGGATAATCACAACCCTGCTCACCCTCCTTCCCCAGAGGACATAGCATTTTCTAATGCTGCACAGGTACTTAAAAGAATGCCCTGCTCTCTTTTGTGTTACACAAACAAACAATGTGGCTGAGTTATCATCACCAGACCTTCTGTGGAGAGGGGCCCATCCATCAGTCCCCTGGGACAGCTTTGCTGTAGGATTAGCTCAGGTGAAGGACACAGAAAAGGTGTCTGTAATGCTGTGGAATGGATTTGCTGCAGAATTTGCTCAAGGAAGTGATGTGGGTTCACATGTGTAGGGCCCTATTGATGGATCTGCTATAGGATCTGCCTGAAGATGAAGTGGATCCTGTCAGAATATTTCTTACAAGCTACACCGTTTGTACCCACAGCCTCAGGTACAACAGTATTGTTGTAGGATTTTCTCGGATAGGATAAAGGTGTATGTAAAGCTATAAATAAAAACTTCAGGGCAATTAATGCTGTAGGATTTTTCCAGGAGAGAAACAGTCTCACAGACCAACTTCCGTAAGTGTGTTATGTGTTACCCCAGCACGTGTTGTCAAACCAAGATGACTTGTTGCTTGTGGAGTTTCTTGTGATCATCAAACCAGCTGAAAGTCTGGCTTGAGTAATTAAAATGCTAATTGGAAATTCACCGTTCATCAGAGGAAATAGCAATGAGTTTCTTTCTTTCTTTTTTTCTTCATATTTTTTTTCCTCCAGCATTTTCTCTCTAGTGGTGGCAGATGTTGGGGTTGTGAATTCATTGTCTGCCAGAGACACAGCAAAATCCACTTTCCAAACTATTTTTCTATATTTTTGTTGATTGTCTGCTTAAATTAACCTTCTCTAATGAGATGAAGATGAGCAGGGTATGCTTGTAATTTACGGGCTGTGAAATTAGTTAGTACAGATATAATACATCCTGGTGAATGACAGAGATTAGAGAGCTCGGAGAGTACCCAGGTAGAGGAGAAGGTGGTATGTATCTTTAATGCATGGTTCCTAATGGTGTGGAGGATTATCCTATCTGGCTGTGTGCATACACACACACACTTAGAGGCTTTGCTCGGGACCATTAGAAACAATAGGCTGGAGCTTGCTCTCTCCTCTGAGAAGGCATTTACACCAGTAGAAGGTGAGTATAATGTGGATGCAAAGTGCTGCCACGTCACCCAATTTATACCCAACCTTCACCATGTGATTGGAGAAACATCACAGATTGGGCTAGTCCATATACCTGGGTGGCTGTGGGTGCTTAACACCCGGGCAGTGTAAATGCACTGCAGGGCACCTCCATGCAGAGGATGAAGCTTACTTACTACCAAGCCACCTTCCAAATAAAAGCAAAACTTCTTTGGGATGAAGGATTCGAGGAGACGTATTGGGTCCTCAAATAACAGCCCCTTTGATGTCAGCCTTAATCGGAGTTACTGGGGGAACAAGCCTGCGTTTCTCTGGCAAGAAGAGGTTTTGCAGGCAGGTTGCTCCTTCTTCATGCTGACTTTGGCCGTGTGCATGCCTCTCGCTGTCCTCTGCTGGAGAGATGAGGCTCGTACAAGTTTCACTGATGGCTGTAAAACTTTGCAGGCTTCTAAAAGGTGTCTGGTCAAAATGTTTGTCTGAAATGTCTCGATTGACTAATAAAAGAACATGTGGCTGAAATCCAGAAGGAGAAGTAGATGACTTCTGATGAAAGGGTTTAAGTTTCAGGTTTGGATATATCCTCCTCTCCACCCTCCCCTCCCCATGTCTCCAAGGCTCGCACTTCAAATATTTAGATCCAAACGTCAGACTTCAATTCTCTCACTTGATAAGAAGGTGGTGCTTGAGTTATCTCTCACTCAGGCACAGATCAATGTGCAAACAAACAAACAAAGCCTCCTCTCGAGATGCCACGCTAAGACTTCCCCTGGCACAAAATGACACAGTCCAGTGGGGAGCATGAAGTGTCCACGTCGTGTGCTTCTTTGCTTGGTTTGTAAACTGGGCACGGGAGATCAGATAATTGTATGGCTGCCAGCTTCCAATAGTTTAGGGCTAATTTATGGTAATAGGTGTTTGAAACACTCTCAGCCTTCAAGACATTAGTACACACCTCCGCTTTCATAAAAGAAGAAAAAAACTTTCTTTGTTTTCATGCTGAGCAGATAATCTGGATATTGTGTGTCAGATTCAATTTGAAGGCCGTAACAGAAAGACAAATAAAAAACTCCCTCCCTACTACCCCTGACAATTTTTTCCCATGTTTGGAATATTGTGATAATGGATTTATGCCTGTAGGACCCACTGGGGGTTGAGAGCCCCTGAGTTTGTGTATATGCCAAACATGTCGCAGTTATAATGATGTGAGTCTCAAAGAAAATGAGGTGCGCTAAAGTTCCTTCTAACAATATCCGTTGCTTTAATAGAAGATATTATCACTGTTTGTGAGTCTTGTCACATGTTAGGCCTTGAGTCAGATGTATTTACAGCCCTGTAGTTTAAAAAAGTAGAAGGGCAGCACTATTAGTTTGGGGTTTTTGTGTATTTTTTTAACATAGTTATTACAAGGAAAAAAATCCATTTACTTGGGCTTCAGTTCAGATGGGTTCTGGATCAAAAGGCCAAAG
Source organism: Strix uralensis (assembly GCF_047716275.1). NCBI lineage: Eukaryota > Metazoa > Chordata > Aves > Strigiformes > Strigidae > Strix > Strix uralensis. Next base: position 5,077,586 of record NC_133992.1, read on the forward strand.
TTATATCCTGAAAATTGGGAAGATTCATATCATTCATATCTGTGTCAGTATTTATTAGCTGGAATGAAACAAAACACACAAAAAGATGCACAAGCAAATGCACAAACAAAACTGAAGCCAGATCCCTGAGTCCACTGCTGAATTTGGAATGAGTGCAGGTCTAGGTACAAACTTCTAATTCACTTTCTCTTTCCCCCTAATTGTCATTTTTGTTGGATGAGTATCTAACATATGCCAATTATTTGGTTTTTTATAAAGAGACTCCTTGCCCAAAGGTAAACATAACAGATGAAACACAAGGCAAAGGGTGGCTCTGCATTACAATTTTCTGGCAGCAAAGACAGCTTAAGAGGATCCTGCCCTTCTCTGGCCAATTGTTCCTTTTTTCCATGCTGCAAGTTGCTCCTCCAGCAGATATGTCAGTGCAACTCTGTGTAGGGGCTCAAGTGGATCAGTTTTAAAAGATTTATTTTTGAATGTGGTCCACTGTCAGTACAGCCCTCAGGCAGTTGCCTCCGTATATCTGGAGCAGTAAATTGAGTTGCAATGTGGGAAAGCACAGCCAGGGTGGGAAACTATGCTAAATTGGTTTTGCTACTGAGAAATGCTGATGTGGCTGGGTGTGCTGAGCTGGTGCTGTGTTTATCGGCGCTCGGCCAGGCCTGGCCACATCAGGGAGGATCTGTGAGATGAGGGTTTTCAGCTGTTGAAAAGATGGGTGGGATAATGGAGGCGGGGGGAGGACAATGAAAACATTGTTGGAAGGGTGGTAGATGCTAGGGGAACACTGAGATAGTGATTTGAGAAGGAAAGAGGTGGCTTTAGGAGGAACCCTCAGGGATGCTCAGTACAGACAGGTAGGCATGGAGCTGAGTTTAGGGTGCAGGTCCTTTCTGAATGTGGTCTGTTATACCAGGCTGCTGTTGGATCTTGGGGCCAACCTGCATCTTTTCTAGCTGGAGATGTGAAAGGAGAGGGGGCATCCATAAGAGCAGAATTGTAGCACAAAGGGACAGCTTAGGGTTGTGTGGCAGAAGGCAAGTGATGGTGGAGGAAGAATGACTCCTCTGCAGGCTGAAGGGAGGAAGGGGTTCCTGGTGTTTCTGGTAGCACTTGAAAGTGCTGAAAGGAGGAAGATCACAGGGGAGCAACTGTGCCGGCTGCAGCTGACCATGCCTCGGGAGTGTCTCCCCCCAGTCTCTGTCTGACCCTGTCATTCCTAAGCTGTTTTGCAGACTGGGGACCATGATTAGAGAAGTCAGTTGGGAGCAGGTTTCTTTTATCCTTGTGAGCTGAGAACTGGAGGGAATCTGAGAGAGAAAAGCATCCCAAGCAAGTGAAACGAGCTGCCATCAGCTCCTGCCATGTGTGAAAGAAGTCCCTCCTTGCCTTCATGTTGCAGGGCTCATGTCACTATTTCCTCTTGCTTTGCAAATTGCTGGTAATCCTCTTTCCTTTTTGCTGCCAGCCCAGACACAGCTTGTCAGGGACTGGGCTCCTGCTATCTCTTGTTCTTCTGGAAGAAACTGGCTCCTTCTCCCTATTCCTTTCACCTGATGAGGAGGATGCTTTTCCTCCACATAGCATTACTCAAGTGCCGTTATTTCCCATCCAGGAATCTCCAGCAAAAGTTATGTCTGTAGTTATTTTGGTAATCACGAGATGACCTCATATAACCCACATCCATGAAGCACCCAGACGATGGCACTCTGAGCCTCCCCCCTCTCTTTTGTGGCTTTTTTCCCCTCTTGCTCTGCCCTGATCATTGCTAATCATAAGAAGGTTTGAGAGAGGTTGCCACCAATGTAGTCAATTAATTCTGTCCTGGTTTTGGCTGGGATAGAGTTAATTTTCTTCCTAGTAGCTGGTCCAGTGCTGTGTTTTGGATTTAGTATGAGAATAATGTTGATAACACAGCTATGTTTTAGTTGTTGCTAAGTAGTGCTTATCCTAAGTCAAGGATTTTTCTGTTTCCCATGCTCTGTCAGCAAGGGGGTGCACAAGAAAGTGGGAGGGAGCATGTCCAGAACAGCTGACCCAAACAAGCCACAGGGCTATTCCGTACCATAAGACATCATACTCAGTATATAAACTGGGAGGAGTTGGCTGGAAGGGGCCAGACACTGCTCAGGTATTGACTGGGCATCAACAGGTGGTGAGCAATCACATTGTGCAGCATTTGTCTTTCTTGGCTGGTCTTTGTTTTCCTCTCTTGTTCTTTTTCTTTTTATCAATATCATTATTATTGTAATATATTAATTGTTTTCAATTTTTAAACCCTTCTTATCTCAACACATGGGTTTTACTTTTTTTGATTCTCCTCTCCATCCCACTGGCGGAGGAGGAGTGAGCGAGCAGCTGCGCGGTGCTTAGTTGCTGGCTGGGGTTAAACCACAACAGCCACTGTGACTTTTGGGACCTGACCTGTGAGGAATGGGGTTTGCCAAGTTGTGCATCATCCTATCTGTCTGCATTTCTAATATAAAGGAGAATGTGGTCTAAAAGGGATACAAGTTCACTTCTTCAGCGTTTTGAATAACTTAAAGAAAAACCACTTTTTTCAGCTGTGATTTAATCTTTTTTTTTTTTTTTTCCCCATTGTTTCTTTTTCCTTTTTAACCAACACAGGAGTTAATGCAGTTGCTTATCCTTTTTTCTGGTGGCAGGGGGAAAGGAGTCAGCTTTCATTCAAAGCCTTCACCCATGCCAGAAATCTTGAAGGAGGAGGCAGCAGGCTGATACTACTGCTAAATAATTATATTCCTCAGCTGGTGTAAACTGGCTTAGTTCTGACAATGTCAGAGTAATTGGCATGAGATGTGAATCAGGTCGCATTCAGCCTGAGAATGATATCAGTGAAAATGTTCTAGTAGGAGGTGAACATCAAAGAGGAAAAACGGAAATCAGAGAAAGGTGCAAAATAGAGTTACTTTACCTGTAACATCAGTGTTCATGTCCTGCAAAATTACTACAAGAAACAGCATGATACCGAGCAGCATGAAACAGTTCTTCTTATCCTAGGGAAAATATCTAGATGAAAACTTGAAAGTCTCAAGTTTTTGCAAAACTACATTCTGATTAGGGCAATAGAAACATTTCTGTGTAGTTTTCTTGTGTCTTGTTCTTTCTGGTAATGTTGGTATTTCAGCTTAGTTTTAATTAGTAGAGATTCTGCAAGAAGGCACATTTCAATCTGGGGGAAAAAAAGAAACCTAAAAGACAATTTAAAAATGACTGCAACTTCTCTTAAAAAAAAAAAAAAAAAAAAGAGGGTTTGTTAAAACAACTGACCCTTTCCTGCAAACAGTTCTGATTTCAAAGAGGTGGACTTCTCTGAAGAATAATAGGCTTATTGAAAAGTACCCAGGCAGCTCTTCTGCTGTCACCGAGCCATGTTGTCAGTGCACCTCTGTTTTCAAGGCAGTACACCTTTTCTGAAGAGCTCTGCTGTCTGTAGAGACAAGTACCCTCTCTGGGCTCAGTCCAACACCAACCTTGAGAGTCAATGCACGCATTGTGTGGATCCCCTTTCACAAAGATCTGCCTCTATTCTTGCCTTGTTCTTTCATTCTCCTAGTGCAATGTAAAGGTCACTCTTCATGAAAGTAGATATTTGCTCTTTGTGTTCAGGGGGAAAAAAAAGAATAACCCTTGCATATTACAGAGGGTTTAGGAGGCATTAATGGACTCTCTCTGTAAAGTTCCTTGGGCATGAATTCCTCCTTTTTTACTGTCAAAACATGGTCAGAAATATTCACACTTCCCTGCAGGTGGGGATGGTACCGAGGGTTGGTTTTTTTCCTGGCAATGGTCCTGTTGCTCTTACATCATCCCTGTGCTTGAGGCTGGTGTTTCTGCTGTAAATCTACAGCATCTACTAATGTACTTTCTGCTTGCACTGAAGAGTTTATAGAAGGTGCTTTCCTTGGTCTCACACTGAATTCCCTCTTGAGCCCGCTGAGTTCAGATTGTATTACATGCCTATTGTAAATTGGATAACAGCTGATCAATAGACACTTGTCCTGAAGATGAATGACCCTGTATCAGATACAGGGCCTCTTTGGAGAGGAAGTTAAGAAGCAGAATTTGGGGCACAAAATGAAGTAACATAAATAAGGATGGCCATTTTGAGTTGGCAGTTTATGGTGTTGCCAGTTACTGTTGAGTCCTGCTTTGTGGACAAACTGTAGCTCACTTCAAACTGACCACAAACGGGCAGAGATAGTGGGTATGGGAGGAAGGGGCAGAATGCCTGGAAGACATGAATATTTGGATGGAGAAAATGGAAAGCCACGTGACTGGAGCTTGGGACTTGGGTCTAGTTTAGCTTGGTGAATACGCACTGGGAGCGGCAGCACTAATCATCTTTGGTAGTGGGGGATAAATATTCGAAATCCAATGCCCAAGCACAGAGCTCTACCACTTAAACAACAGGATTCACACTGTTAACAATTACAGCAAGATCTTCATTTCTATGTGGGTCAGCCACTTCAGGGGAATATTATCAAACTTGCTTGTCAATGCAGGAAATTATAAATACTGTAGACTAAGTTTCCACCCAGTCTGATCAATCTTGAGTTTAAATAATAACATTTCATCTTATTTAATGAACTGTCAGCCATCTCCTGAGGAAGACACTTTAATGAGTGGAGAATCATGTCCAATGCTTATTTATCTAAGTCAGAAGCATAGATCTGATAACGATCTCTTTTCATCTATGTGTCTGATTCGTGTATCTGTCAGGCCACTTCCTGATCCATACAAAGGTAATTTGCATAAGAAAGGAGGAACATGCTGAATGGTCACTGAGTTTCATTCTTCACAGCTGAGGGAACTTCAGCTTCTTACCAGAGCAGACTGAATGTCAACTCAGAGTGTGCTTAAAGGAAGAAGAAAGTGGAGGAGCTGAAAGGAAAAGAAAGGGAGGAGAGACCAGGGCTAGTGCTCCAACTCAAATTAGTTGGGAAGCACTCATATGGATGCACGGTGCTAATGTTTAAGTCTGGAGTAACTATCAAAAATTAGTTCATCAATTATCTAGGTCCCTACGCTGGCTAACAAACAAAAAGTGAAAGTTCACAGACAAACGACAATTTTTGTAACTGGCATATCTGAAATCCAGTGGCCAAATCACATAACGTAGAGAAGAAGCTCTAGGTAAAAGTGAGGGAGGTGGAAATGAAAAGATACAGACTTCAGTGTAATTGATAACACAGAAGCCAGGCTTCTGTCATGCGCTTAGATCAAGAGAGAAACATGCAAGCTGCCTAACCCCAGATATTAATAAAAAGTCCAATTAAAACAATTAGTCTCCTGTGGAACCATGCATAGGCATGGTCAATGTTTCTCTCCATTGCTCAGACTAGCTTTTACTTAAGGGACCAAAATTAGTGCATTCGTTTTGGTGGAGGAATATCACTACCACCTCCGGTAGTAACTGAGCCCAGATGAAGCATGATTGTCAGCAAACCTCAGTTATGGTCCAGAGAGCAGAGAGGGTTTCTCCATAAGCACTGTTCACATGCAGCCTAAACTGTGTTAATATGTAGGGGGAGAGGCACAAGAGGTCTTCCTATGTGAATCCTATCTCCTGAAACCTCTATGAAAACATTAAAATAACTTTTAAAAATGCAGTTTTCCAACAGTTTCTGTCCTTTGTGACACTTCTTTGAACTGTTCTGCAAAAGGGAATATTATGTGGAATAAAGACAAATTACTCACTAAACTGGAGGCTGATAGTTGCTTAAGCAGTGTTCATTGAGTCATAGGAAAAGGAATTTGCAGGGGCCTTGAGAGGCTACCTAGTCTAGGACTGTGCCCCAAGCCAAGACCTACTTTACATGTCATTCCCAAGACAGTGACATCTTCCCTCTGCCTTCTGCTCTGTGAGTTTACCAGTCCACTTCTCTCAGTCTTAACTGACTTCTAGACTCCAACACTACCATTAAACTCTCCTCCATCTATCCATCCATGAATCTCTGGTTTTGGATTTTTACCAGACCTGACTAGGCAAAACAACAGGTCTGAATGCAGCAGCCTGGCCTGAATTCAATGTTCACTTTGCTCTGAGCAGGAAGATGCACTGAATGAGACCCTGAGGTCCCTTTTGACCTGAATAATTCTGTGACTACAGTTTTTGTAAGGTGATACCCAAAACTCATGCACAGTATTGAATCCAAAGCACTATCAAGTTGAGTGGAGGAGTCATGATATTTGTCTTGGAAGTTAGCTATGCCAGTTTGATGTCTGTCTTTCCTTTCTTGCCTTCTTCCAAAGGCATGAAATTATTGACTCAAATTCAAATCATACTACATTCTAATTCCAAAATCCCTGTACAAATGAATTGTTTCTTTACCTCTCTTTTTTTTTTTTTCCCTTTTCCCTTTCTTTTTTCTTTCTTCTTTCTTTTTTCTTGTTTTTTCTTTTTTTTTTTTTTTTTTTTTTTTTTCTTTTTGGTTACTGTGTTGTAAGAACTTTCTGGACAATTTTCTCTATTCTTTACTTACCAGATGTTTGCATAGTTGAGAAAGATTCAATATGGGCAAACAGAAGATCATAACTAGTAATAAGTACATTTGCTGTCTCAAAAGAATTAATTTTCAAAAGTTCAGAAAAATTACATGCAAAAGTGATTAGAAGAGAAACTTCAGGCAGAGAAAATGCTGATTGCAAATTGGGGATTCTGTAAGAGGAGTTTATTAGATAGCCAAAACCCAGAACACCACAATTTCATACGAAATAAAAAGACAACTTTGGCTGGAATCCAAGCCTTGATATGTTACAAAGGAAGTAGGGAGCAATGGGAAATCTGTATCCATACATAAGAATTACATATGAAAATTGAAGATGGGAAATGGAGAACTTGCACCAAGACCCTTTGAAGAGTTAGCTGAACTTCCTTTTCGTCTGCTGACTTTAGTTTCTAATAAACTTCACAGAATGGCAATTAATTGTGTGAGCATTATATAATAAAATTACTTTTAAAAAATGCTAGAAGGTCGTTGCTGTGTAATAGGTATCATGTTATCAGTCTTAGGCAAAATGATGGGACCACATAAGCTGATGTCAGTTGATAAAGAATCAAAAAGTAGAAAGAAAAACAAGTTTTGTCAACATGATTTTGTAGAAAAAGATCTTTTCAAATAGAATTAGTTTTATTCTTTGAGACTGCATTTTTTTGTTGATAAAAGTGTGGATGAAGATAATGGATTGACTTTGTCTAAGTAATTCCCAGCCCCCTGGCACTTTATGGTGCTAATTTCATTATAGATTAAGAGCACTTACACATCTGAAACGGGATAACTGCTGGTCTTAAAGACATTGGCTAACCTGGAAGAAGAAACAAACAATCAAAAAAACCCCAACAAGAATATTTCTAAGGGTTTACATAGAGATCAGTACCAAAACGGCTCTTTTCCAATATCTTTCATGAATGATTTGTTAAGTATTACCAAACCACCAAGTGGGGAAGGAAAGGTGACTTGGAAACTATTGGAGTTCTTTACTGTGACCTGCGTGGGGAGGAGGTACTAGATACTGAAAGGCTCTTCAATATGGAAAAGGCGTAAGGAGAATAAATGGCTGGAAGCTGAAGGCAACAAATTCAATTTAAAAACTAGGAGATTTCCTTTTTTTAGTTACTTATTCATTGATTTGCTTATTTAAATAGTGTGGGTGATTAGAGCAAACTATTACAGGAAGATGTAGGATCTCGATCACATTGCGGTGGTGGTGGGGGAAGTTTGCAAAGGCCAAAAGTTAATCACCATAGCCTCCTCTGCTAGTCAATGAAAGGAAACAGACTCCAGCTCACACAAGTCAAATTTTCTGCTTCTAATAATCACGTAGAGAGATCTTTTTTCCTCTCCACTGAATATAAGGGAAGCTTTGCTCAGCTGAGTGTTAGCTGGGGGCTACTATCCACCCCCTTTCTCCTGAGCCTTGCAGATGATTGTAGTGCAGTGTCAGGAGAAGGTGATGCCCTCTCTTGGGGTTTTCTGGGTTAGTAGGGAAAAATCACAGGGAATGGGCTTGTCAATAAAGCTACTCACAGGGGACGTGCTGGAAATGGCACAGAGAAAGAGGTAACAGGATGAAGAGAGAGAAAATATACAGCTGCTAAAAATTAAAAAGACCAGAAATAAATCTAGCTTCCCTTGAAACCAATCTGAAGTTTGAACCGTGTATTCCACTCTGCCACCAGGAATGGCTTGGGAGGGTCACTTCTTCCTTTGTACCTGTGCCCAAGACGGCACCGTTTGGGTTCAGAATAAGTTAAAAAAGAAACAGAGAGAAGAAAGATTCTCTTCCCCTTGGCCCTGAAAAGTTTGCATCCAGCACAAGACAGTGTTGGAAAAATTGTGTCCATCCTGTGCCTGCTGCCTCTTTGGGGCAAATGTTAATGACTGGCTGATGGGAATATGCCTGTCTCCTTGTTCTCTGGCTGCACTTGCTGCTTTCCCTACTGAATGGCATTAATCATGTCAGCTCCCTTTCTACAAGAGTGGCTGGTTTAATGGGAAACTTCAGCCAGCATCAATATCCTGAGGGGAGGAGGAAATGAAGAGAAGAGGAAAGCCTGTAGCAGGGAGGTAGCTAATGGTGAAAGCAGTCACTGTCTGTTCCAGAGCGGGGATTTGATAGGAACAAGTCAGGGAGTAGACTGGATTTACTTTGAAAGTCCAGAGGCAGTAGGGCTGTCAGTTGGATCTGCAGTGCTGGAACTGGGAGAGGTCTCTGGGAAGCAGAGAGGCTGGAGGATGGTGTGGCATGGCCGAGATCCAGAGGTACTTGCCAGAGAAGGTGGACAGAAAGCCAGAGCACAGATGAAGCATTTGAGCCTGAAGCATGGGCTGGAAAGGGACTGAGAAAAAGGTAAAGAGAGTGAAAGCTGCTACGGAGGTGCGATGCTCCTGGAAGGGGGTCAGGTCAGGGTTGTGTGGGAAAGAGAACCAGCCGGAGCAGATCTGAAGGAACGGCTCTTCTCAGAGACAGCTGCTGGTGGTCATTGTGGCATTTGCTTCATGTGTTTTCTAGAACTCCCCAAGGTTTTCCATGCTTTGTGGCAGAGTCATTCCTGCCTAGAGTCCCAGGGCTGCTGTTCCTATCTTTCCTCTGACGTGCATTGAGGTGCCATCTAACTAGGGGATCTCTGTGGTCTGGAATTACCTGCCAGCAAGCAGATGGAGGTGGGATGTGCTTCTGGGTTTCTGTGCCCATGAGTGTGCAGGTTGCTCTGGGAGTGCGAGGGAGGGTGGTTTAGCTCAGGGTTCACCATCAACTTGGCTTGCTTCTTCTCACACTTCCTTCTCCCTTCCTCCTCCTCTTTCTTACTCTTGTCTGTTTTCCTGTCTGTTCCCATGCTCCTTTGACAGCTTGTTATTAGAAATATTGCTGCATATTAGCTGAAATTAAGTTAAACACTGCCTTGTAAACCACGATGTGACTGACAGGTTTCTCAATGTACCTGAGCAGACGAGATCCATCCTTTCACCCTGACTTCCATAGTGCCATCATATTCTACCTTATGTTTGAGCTTTTCCACCTCTTTTTTTTTTCACCCATTTCCCAGCTAAGATGAACAACAGTGTATACAGATTATACAGAGTATACAGAGTATACACGGTGTATACAGAGAACCCAGTGATGAATACAGAGAATGAGCTCCCTGGAGTCTTCTCCCTGGGATATTTACTCTGCAAACAGAAGCCCATAATGATGGGTGGTACTATGAAGAATGGGATCATCTTAGCCCATAAAAATACTCTCCTTTTGAGAAATACAGCCCCAAAGACCTGGCAGTCTATCACACAGTAAAAGGAAATGAGGGTGACAAAACCTAGATAGCATAGGAAGTATGGGAAAACCTTCCATGTATGTAATGAACCGAACCTGTGGAATTTATTGTCACAGGATATCACTGAAATGAATAATTTAGGAGGAATCAAAGAGTTTGCAACCTCATTGAGAGCTATGTCCAGAGAAAACATGATACAGGTTGAAATTTATAATGACTAAATCTCTACAACATAATCTAATTATCAGACAGGGTTAGGCAAAAATGACCTCCCATGGGAAGAAATGCACAATTAAATGTGTTAGATCTGAGCTGATGAGCAGGTATGCTAAACCTTCTTCTGAATCACCCAGTAGTGAATTTTTTATCAGAATTGCAGTAGCAGATCAGACAACCTTTTTGCTTCTCTTCTTGTCATTACTCTGTGATCTTTTGAGACAACATATTTTATTCCCTTTCGCATGGACATTTTTGCAAACAGTATCTCAGAGGTCTCAGAAATCTGATTTCACACTCACTTGTGAAAATATAGCATCAAACAGGCTCTCTGCCTAGCAGTTTCTAGGTAGCGGATCAGCTGGTATATCATTGTTTGGTTGAATCTTGGGTTCCAAGAAATTGATTTCCCCAGTATAAATTTCACAGGCATTATTTGTTGTGCTTCAGCATACACAGAACTCCACTGGAGGTGGAAGAAAAATCCTATTGACTTCAGACAGATCTGTCACTTTTGTTTTTCTTCTCTAAATTTCTCAACCAAACTGTTTTGGAAGCAAGAAGTCTCTCAAACCCATCTGAGACATGGTGTGTTCCACGCATGGTTCAAGGATGGCTGACATGATGGAAGTGCAAGTGGAAGACTCCCTTACACCATCCCAATGTAATCAGGTTGCTTGTCACCAGGACCACAGTCAGTTTATGCAACTGTGACACAGGTCTTGCATCTGGTGACCCAACTGGGCCAACCTGTGGTTGATGAATAGTCTTTGTTCCCTATCTGCATGTTTTCTTTGTTTTGAGAATATTATGTTCACCTCTACTGCCATGGAGAGGTTGTTTGGTGTAAAGAAGTCTCCCTGATCTCCCTTTCTTTGTCACTCATCCTTACAAACACTAAGTCCTTGCTAATGCTGATGTTTTTGATAAGTGAGTTGTTTTCAACCTGCTTCTTGCCTCTGAGTCGTGACATGTGTCAAATAGAGCATGAGAACACAGAAAGTCCTCCTGTCATGCAGCCTTATAACAACCGTGAGCATCGTGGCCCCAGGTTTGGGAGTCACTTGTCTGAGGTATCAATCAAATACACAGTACATGTACCAGTCATCCCCCTCTCCCTGGGGATTAGAGATGTTTCCCACCCTGCTGGCATATCAGTGTAGTCTGCCATTGTTTTGCTGTTCATTTTATGCTGCTTTCACAGAAGCCACATCCAGAAGACACCAAAAATGCCCTGCCCATTAAGAAAAGACCTAATTTTTCCAGGCATGTTTTCCATGCCAGTGGGCTGAGTGCATTAACATTACTTTCCTCTTCTGTGTCTGTGTATGATTACGATCGAAGCAAAGATCTGCACCGGAATGACAATGTGTTGACTAGAGCAGCAGGGAAACGTGCTCCGTAGGAGATATCATCCATGTTTGCAATCAGCGTCAGAACCAGAGGGCCTCGGGCTGACCCTCTGCCTGCTCCCTTGTGCTCAGAGCATTTTCACAAATGCCACTGATTGCAAACTGTGGCTGTTCTCTCCAGCAGCAGAGGGCCCAGGTGATGTTTTATTTTTAGGTGTATTCTGGAGTCTGCTGCAGGCTGTGAACTGGCATCAGCAGAAGGATTGAAAAGCAATGAAGTGCTGCTCTTCACTTATAGATGTCATTTTCCTCTGCATAACCTCCCTTTCAAGGATTCTGGCCTGTGAGATCCTGGCTAGTCGGTACATGCAGTACTGCAGCTGCGATGTGTGGGAGGAAGAGGGGAGCATTCGGTCATCCCCAGAGCATCACAGATCTGCCCATTCCACTGGAGACCCACAGTGCTTTGATGGGCGGCCACGGGAAAAGGGGATCACCGCAGTCACTTCCCATACTTTCCTCCCAAATTATTTCTCCCTGAAGACCCATTCCTCACCTCCAATGCTTGAGCCTGCATGGATAGAGTGCATGGGAGTAGGATGCAAGAAAAGGGATGCAGAAGCTGTGAGCAAGGGACGCAGGGTCCTCAGGTGAGGCTGGCTCCCTTCCAGCAGCCCAGCCCCACTCTGACACTGCAGGGGCTCGTTCAGCAGATCTAAGAGCAGACGTGTCTGAGACATGGGGTCCCCAAGCAGGGGAGAGGCAAGAGGGATGCACTGCAAAAAAGAGGTGCAGACCCAGCTCCGAGTGTTACCCCTCAAATATACAAGGCTTGACCATTTGCCCCTGAATTAGAGTGGTCAGTGAAGCAAAGCTAAACCTGTCAGGATTGCTAAGTGTCATGCGTGGCTTTGGGAGTCACGGAGTAGATGTGACTCCTTTCACATTTAATTTCCCAACAGAGCCAGCTCTAGGTGTGAGCGAGGCAGGTACAGCCTGTGACAGCAGGCTGCTCACAGCAATAAAATGCCTCCAGCCCTGCTGAGTACCTCTGAGTGCCCAAGCTGGGGCAGGCTGTGCTGGCTGCTGCTGGTGGGGGAATGTCTGGGCATGACTGACTGCAACAGCCACACAGGGAAGGAGGCTGAGTCCTGACACGCAGTGCTCCTCACTCCCACCTTTCCCTGCTCACCTTCTGTGCAGGAAAAATCCTGTCTGGCCTTCTCTAATTCTGATCTCGGTGTGCTTACTGCATCCCAAAAAACTTTTTGGTACTGGCTTTACTCCTAATATATTCTGCAAGAGCTGCGTCAGTGCTAGCAGGATTTTTAGTCTAATTATCAGAGGTGCATATAGATACACCTCATGTCTCCAAAATGGTGTTAATAATAGCTCTGAGCGATGAGAAACAACACAAAATGCTGCTGCTAACTCTAAGAAACAGAAGGGGAAAGACCAAATCCCATATTGTGCACAGCCTCAGGAGGTGCCACGACACAGCCCTGGGAAACAGCATTCTCAAAGCATTTTACACAGGAGGTCAGTGGTCTTCTCCCTATTGCAGGTAGGGAAACTGAGGCCTGAAAAGCTAAGAGCAGTCTGCCAAAGATGGCTCAGCCTCCCATCAGCAAAGCTGAGCATCCAAGTGCTGTCTCCTGAAGCCCCATGCACTGAGCTGCTGACCAGGCTGCCGCTGCCGTTCTCTCTTGACAGTCCTAACTTATAACTTGTTCTTTCTGCTGGCTGGGCAGTGAGTTGAAGGATCACCAGGATAACAAGCTGTTGTAAACACTTAAGCTGATGGTTTTGAAGTAGAGAGGAGCATGCTGAGGCTTAAATGAGTGTGGGGTTTTGTTGAATACACAGTCACTTGTTTTCTGAAAGCTGGGATGTGTGTGTTTGTGGTCCATCATCCAGAATATCTGAATGAATGGTCCTTCACACCTCCTTTCAGTCATTTTTGGTTGCTTGCCACAAAAAGAGCTTTTCCCACATCTGCTATGTGGAAGATAGCCTTCCAGTTGTACAACTGTTATGTTTTGGGATTTTTCTTTTTAGGTGAAGGTCCTCCAGTTCAGAGGAGTCATTCAGATGAAAAGTGGGGACATGTATGTAGACAGGATGTCTTCAGATAGTGGAAGTGGCATGGCTGTCAGCTTGTTGCAGTTGTGTTAGACTTTCACAAGAGCTAATACCATGCAAAGGACAAGATAAAGGAATGAGTAAAGATGCCTGGGAGCAAGGTAGAGAAAAGGATGGGTTTAGGGCTGTGAAGAGGGGACTGACACATCTTTCTGTGATACTATCTTGCTGGATCCTGTCACATTCACCTCTTCTCTACAACCTTCATTCTTAACAACACTATTTTAAAATTTAGAGCTCTATCACTCTTGGTATTATTTTTAATGACCAAGTGGATCAACTTTCATGATAGTGACAATTTTTATGTTTCAATCCACCCAAGGTCAATTTACTTTCAGTGTTTTCCAAACAAATCACCTCGGTTGTTTAAAAACTTGCTCTAGTGAAGTCATTTTGTGAAGAGTTTCAAAAATTTGGAATATCTTCTGGAATTAAATTTTCTTTGAATCAAAATTGCAAGAGGTCTCTTAGAAATAGAAATTCTGACTCTTATCCTAATCTAATCCTACCTGTGCATGAAAAAAAAGAAGGAAAAATGACTAGAAGGATTAAAAAAAAAGAACTTCATTCATGAAGGTCAATGCAACCTCTTTACCAAGTGAGACTGAGGAGGAATGGAAAGAAACCTTGGAAGAAATGCTGTAAATATTTGAAGGTGAATAACAACAACCACAACAACAGTAGAAGCCTGTTGTCTGTGAAATTTTTATCTGTTGAACACAATCCAAAAAGAAAAGGGGTAATAAGGGAGTGTGCAAATATTGAAGGTTAGACAATGTTACTAATAGCCAAAAATGTGGAGAGTATACACAAAATATTACAAAAGAATGTGAAAAAACATAAGGACCTGACCCTGCCTGTGAAAAAGCTAATACTGATGCCAGAAGCAGCAGAGCAAATGGAAATGCAACCTGCAGGCCTTAGAGGGAAAGGGCACATGGTTAATGCCTCTAAGCCCTCTAGTTAAACAAGAAAAGCAACAGCTCACTGAAGATAAAACTACAAGGGAGAAAAATCTATGTCAAACAAAGAACAAGGTGGCAATTGGTGTGAGAGGAGGGAATATCTAAACACAGAGCCTCAAATACTCAGAAAATGGGCAGAGAAATTGCTGAGTGAAAACCAAAACCACTCAATAAAAATGATGCAAAGTCACAGCAATAGCCAGTAAGTGTTTACAAATAGCCCTTGATTGAAAATTAAGGGGATCTGCAAGGCTGAAATAAAATCAGACTTTTGAGGAAAGTCTAAACTTTTAGGAAGGCAAAGATGGAACTGAAATATTGGGCAAAGATGATGAAGGTGTTTTGGCCCTCCAGAAACCTCTCAGGCAGATGTGGGAACCACAACTGAGAGAATTTATTTGAGGAACGATGACATTTTGTTTTGAGGAGCTGAGGTCATTCCTGAGGAACGGCAGGGTTAAAAGGGAGGAAGGGGCTGAATTCCCCTCAGTCCTCCAAAACCAGACAGTTTACTGCAGCCATATGAGAGTAAAAGAGAGCTTACGGACTTGGGAATGCTGGCATCAGAAACGATCCCACCAGAAGGGATTGCTGTCTGCACGAGTGCTCTGATGGGACACAAGGAGCTCTCTTGATTCTCTGAACTAAGCCTGAGTTGTTCAGACAAGCAAGAAAGGCACAAAGAGTGGCAGAAGTGCCACTGGTGGAAAGCATGCTCTGGTAGAAAGCCCATACTGAATGTCTGAATCCAGCAATACAGTGATTTTGCTAGGGTCTCTGCTCAGTCGTTCCAATGGCACGCTGTCATTTGTCAGATGTCACTGCCTTGTTGCAGGACAGGGAGGGCAGCAGCTGCCCTCAGCCTCTGCAAGAATACTGAGTTAGACTGAAATCGGTGTCCATCAGGCTGAGACCTGCAGTGTTTGAGGGGTGAACACATCATTCCTGCCTGTACTGGCCAAGGGATCAAGCAGGCAGCCAGGCAGCAGCCTTCTTGGACACTCCAGCTTGTGGGTTCTGATGCTTCAGTTCAATAGCTTCTTCCAAAACACCTGGCATTAGTCAAGCAACGGATGCCAGTCTGAATAACATGTAGTACTTCAGAGGAATTAACTGATTATTAGTCTGCCAACAGTGGTTCAGTAAAGGGACTATTATTTGCCCCAGGTGGCAGAGTGAGTTAATAGCTAAGACAAAAGGGAGGCAGTCCTGGTTCCTGGCCTTACCCAGACACCACTTGTATTTTTCTGCCTGGAACTTCTTAATTGTCCAGAAGCTTCTTAGTTGTTTCCAACCTCATCTACCAGCTGGAGCCAATTAAGGAGGTGATAGGAAATGTTTGGTTAGGAGAAGTTTGCAAACAAGCTGTCCATCCCCTTTGCAAGGGGACTAGGAAGTGATGGTGACGTGGTGTGGTGTGGTGTGGTGTGTCTTTGGGAGGAGCGAAGAGCTTGCTTGTTTCTGCTGGTCCACTATGATTTTACAAGGAGGGCTGGGGTTCATGGGGCTTTCTAGGTTGAAGACACAGCAGGTGAGTAACCTATAAAACGTGGAAGGATTTAAGAGTATGGAAGTGCCAGTTAAGGTATTATTGCCCGGGATGTTAGAGAAAGCTTTAAAATGGAGATGTGGTAACTTCTTTGTGCTCTCTTTTTCTATCCTGAGGCTCCCCACTAACTGATGACTGTATAATTAAAATGAACAAAGTAAATGGCAGCAATCCATCTTCACAATCACAGCATTTTCTCCTTCCCTTTGTTGAAGTGCTTTGTTCATCTCAAATTGGTTAAAAAAAGTAAAAGTAAAAAAATAAATAATAAAAAATACAGAAATAGAAGTTGAATGGGTGCCTGCAGGGGCTGTATTTTTAGCAGCTCATCAGTTTGTGGAGAAGCTCAGAGGCTGCAGATTCTAATTGCCAACCTGGAATGTGGAAAGCAGGACAACTGAAAGTGTATGTGTTGGGAAAGTGAGGATTTCAAAGCAGGGAAGGAAGACATAATTGGCACCTATGCTACTTACAAAATGTGGTGGGACACCGTGTGGTGAGGCCATCTGGCTAGTGTTTGTGGCACAGGGGCCTGGTGAATGACTCTTGTGGAATCCATCTTCAGGGCTTCAGGGGGGATTTTACCTCTTTCCTGGCTAGAGCTGTGAATGTTTGTGTCCACTCTGGAGAGGCTGGATAGGGATATTTGCAGATGGGTCATGTCAGATCCAACTGAGATACTGGCTGGGAGAAGGAAGTGAGCAAGTAAAAAAATGACAGAACAGATCTAATAAGAAGGTAGAACAGAGGGTGATCTCTGAGCACAGATTCAAAAGTCAGGTCTCTAAATACGAACGAGGTGCAAGTTCTCTACAGACTTAAAACATTAATTAGGTTCAGTTCAGCCCTGGATCTATGCCCAGGACAGTCCATATGCAGAAGGCTGCTGTGAGAGGGGGTGGTTGACTTCCTCCACTGGTGTCCTTTCAGAGCAGAATCAGGAGCCTAATGTGAGGAAGAGTCTGTGCCAGGACAGAGGAGGAAGCGATTAGTCTATCCTTGCACTATCTGAGATGGCCATGGTTGTCGTCCTCCCCTATTCTGTTCCACACCCCCAAATTTGGCTTTCATGCTTTGCAACTCTGGGTCTTGAAATGGATGTCCTAGAATTGCTGACTGTGTACTGACAGCTCAGCTGATGGCTTGTGGGATGCTGGAGCCCATGGGGTTGGAGTAAGGGAGAAGGCTGTCTTGCATTTTGCTTGGTATTCTGGCAGGTTTTTGGCTTGCTTTCCTGATAGGCTATTTTCATCTTCTCTGTCCTACTTCATTCCACACAGGCCTCATTTTCCCCCAGGGACTATAACTAAACTCACTCTTGTCTATATTCCCAATTGGTTCATCAGCTCTTTGGAGCATTTCCAGGCATACATAAAAAGATGATCACATGGGTAGACCATCTGATGCTATGTACATAAAAAACAAGCTATGTAGAGACTGGACCATGCTAAACGGGCATTGCTATGGCTGTAGTTACTGTTGTCTGGACTTTTCTAGCAACCTTGTTGCAGACAGACAAATAACATTACAAAATACATCTTCCTCTGCATGAAAGACCCAATCCTAACACAAACAAAGCAAGAGATATCTGGCAGAAAAGACATTGTGGGTAACTGCTAATTTGCTGAGGTAATGGATTATGGGGATAGAAGTAGGACAGATAAATCAAAAAACATGGGTAAAAACATATGTAAGCAGCGCTGTAAGGACAGGACTTGAGGGTGAAATGGAGAAAAGCATGGCCATGGCTGACTGTAAATCAGATATGATTTGCAGAATGAACACTGAGTGGAGCTGGTAAGGTCATCCTTCCATATGTATGAGCTTGCTAATATCCTTGCTGTCTAGTTACCCCCCAACTGGATGCTTCAAAGCAACTTCCCCTGAACCTTAGATTGCAGTACAAAAGGATGGATGTAAAAGGCAGCTTGCACAGCTCAATGGGGGGGGCATACTTGATCCATGTGAAAGCAATAATGCAACCCCCCCAGCCCATACTCAGCACCCTTTTTGCCCCAGCAAAGCTGGCTGTGTGAGCTCAGCCTTGATACTGGCCTTTGGGATGCTACCGACTGACGGATTAGTCATGCTGCCATGGTTCAGCCGCATTCGGCTGCCTGCAGGGCTGTCACTTTCTTCTTCTTCAAGGAAGAGCCAGTGGGCTGAGGAGGCTCCAGTTCCATCTGCCAGCAAAACCCTAGCAGGGAAAGAGCAGCAGCTAGGGGGGAGGTGCTGGAAGCGGGGAGCAGTGGATTCCCTTGATAATTAGGATGTTTGCATCATCACTTCAGCAAATAGGGGAAAGAAGGAGGCTTTCTGCAGCAGGCTGAGTGGAGGAGAGAACAGAAAGATGAGGCTGTTCTCCATGAAGGAAAATACCTAGCCTGCATAAAAGATGTGTGAGCACTTAAATGCTTTTATATAATCATATCATAGAATGGTTTGGGTTGGAAGGGACCTTAAAGATCATCCAGTCCCACCCCCCTGTCCCAGGCAGGGACACCTTCCACTAGCCCAGGTTGCCCAAAGCCCCGTTCAACCTGGCCTTGAACCCTTCAAGGGAGGGGGCAGCCACAGCTTCTCTGGGCAACCTGTGCCAGGGCCTCACCACCCTCACAAGGAAGAATTTCTTCCTTATATCTAATCTAAATCTACCCTCTGTCAGTTTAAAACTGCTTGGCTTTCTGGGCTGTGAGCGCACACTGCTAGCTCATAGTCAGTTTTCTATCCACTACTACCCCCAAGTCCTTTTCTGTACAGCTGCTCTCAATCTGCTCATCCCCCCCAGCCTGCTTGGGATTGCCTCAACCCATGGGCAGGACCTTGCACTTGGCCTTGTTGAACTTCATGAAGTTTGCATGGTCCCACCTCTCCAGCCTGTCCAGGTCCCTCTGGATGGCACATCCCTTCCCTCCAGCATGTCAACTGCACTGCATAGCTCAGTGTCGTCAGCAAACTTGCTGAGGTTGCCTCGATCCCACTGTCCATGTCACCAACAAAGATGTTAAACAGCACCAGTCCCAACACCAACCCCTGAGGATGCCACTTGTCACTGCTCAACACTTGGACATCGAGCTCTTTACCCCAACTCTTTGAGTGTGACCATCCAGCCAATTCCTTATCCACTGAGTGGTCCATCCCTCAGATCCATGTGATTCCAATTTAGAGACAAAGATGTCATGTGGGACAGTGTCAAATGCTTTGCACAAGTCCAGGTAGATGGTGTCAGTTGCTCTACCCTTATCCACCGATACTGTAACCCCATCGTAGAAAGCCACCAAATTCATCAGGCACTATTTGACCTTAGTGTTGGCTGTCACCAATCACCTCCTTATTTTCCATGTGTCCCAGCATATTTTCCAGGAGGATCCACTCCATGATCTTGCTGGGCACAGAGGTGAGACTGACTGGCCTGTAGTTCCCTGGGTCATCTTTTTTTTCCTTTTTAAAAATGAGGGTTAGATTTCCCCTTTTTCAGTCAGTGAGAACTTCACCAGAGTGCCACGACTCCTCAAATATGATGAATAGTGGCTTAGCCCCTTCATCCACCAGTTCCCTCAGGGCCCATGGATGCATCTCATCACATCCCATGGACTTGTGCACCTTCAGGTTCCTTAGATGGTGTTGAACCTGATCTTCTCCTGCGGTGGGTGGATCTTCATTCTCCCAGTCCCTGCCTTTGCCTTCCACATCTTGGGCAGTGTGACTGGAGCCCTTGCTGGTGAAGACTGAGGCAAAAATCTTTCCTTCTCTACAGAAAAGGTAAAATCAGGAGCCCTTCAGGACAAGTGATTCCTGGTCAGAGTTTGGCTATTTTCCCGAGTTGCACACGCATGTGAACAACACAAGGCTCAGGCAATCGCAAGCAAATTCTGTGACTGGTCAACCCCTCTTGTCCCTCCACATGTCACAGGTCTGTCTCACTGCCCCTGTGCAACACCAGCATTTTGACATAATCACGTCCTTCCCTCAACTTCCCCATTTGCTCAGAGGGGCTCCAGCTTGGTGGTAAAGCAGATAGATGCACTACAAGGCCTGTTATGCACAACTGAGCCCTTCTGGTATCTACCAGCCTAGGCTATCCCCTAGGCTGCATGGCAATTTTTCTCTCTCCCTCTCTACTGATGCTTGGAGAACATAGCTCCATTATTCTTAGTGGGAACAGGGTTGAGCAATATTGTCATCTTACACCACCAACATCTTCCTATGTCTGACACCACCGCAGATGTATTTGTTCACTGTTTTCCACTTGTGCTTGTTCAGCTTGGCAAGACATCTGCCTTCCTGGTGCAGAGAAGGAACTCAAAGGAAAGCTGCTCAGCAGCCAGCTGTGGCTACTGTCACCCTCTCCCTCCATTCTGCTGGGCTGCCATACAAGATATCAGCAGGCTTTTTCAAATTTGAAATGTATGATTCATTGTTTCCTTGCCTAGGAGGTAGAACTGGACAGACCTTGAAGAAGACAGTGACATGGAAGCAGCAGAAGACTGTCATCTTCTGTCCATGTCTCCACTGCTTAGCAGGTGGAGTGCTGTGCAAAAGGACCCAGCAAGACAGCTTTGATGTCAGGAAGAGCATGTAGAGTAACAATGAGGAGATCCTGACAATGCATCAGCTCTGTCTCATCCTTATACATCCCAGGCTTCATAGCAGAAGCCTGTCTTGTCTGCTAATGGATTGTCAGTAGTTTTTTGAAAAGCATGAACAGAGCCATTCTATTTCCAGAATGCAGATAAACAAACCACAGAAGAATAATATGAAGTCCTTGCTGCCTTGGGGCTACTCTCTCTGTATGTGTGCAGGATGTAAAGTTAGGGCTGGACAAGGCCATGAGATCCATGGCTTGTGCATTTTCTACTCAGTGGAGACAGCCAGCTACTCCATGAAGCTCCAGAGCTCTTCCTAACTGAGCCTGGGTGAACTGTATGGATGGTGGGAAACTCTAGACTTAAGATGATGCTCAAGGCAGCATCAACCTGGTATTGTGGACATCTTCAGGCAATCTAGAAAGTTCCTTTCCTAACAGTGTACCTTAGCTGTATCCTAATAGGATCACACACCTTCTTTCTGCTTTACTGGAGGTGGGAATTCTCCCAGCCCTGGTTTATTGTCAGTGAGCAGCCTAATCAAAAAAACATTGTCTTGTTTTCAGGCTTGACAGGTTTTAATGCAGGGCAGAGATAAACAAACAAGTGAAAGAGGAAGGCACAGCAAAATCAGTGTTGCCGATTAACTAATGGGGGATCTCGTCAGAATTCATACATCTCCAGCAATTTCTCAATCTCAGTGGAGCTCTGCCTACTGAATGAGGAACATCTCCTCGTCCCAGATCAATTAAGACATACCAAATAAATTCCCCCCTCCCCTGTCATCGTGTTGTCACCCCCCACACTTATTTCCCCCTCCAACACAGATAGGTAGATATGTTCATAATCTCTTACCCTTCCTCCTTCGGTTGCTGGCAAAGAAGGATCGGCTCTCCTCATGCTGTTACTAAAAGTGAAATCTGATTTGACTGACACGAGGGTAGAAAAATCCTGGATAATGTCACCCATAGCTGAGAGTCAGCCTTCATGTGCCACCAAATGGCATAGCTGAACCAGGAAGCCTGGCACTGGTGCAGCTTGGGCTACTTTCCTTCTCTGAGGCTGTCAGGCATAAAATGAAATTTGCGTAAATAATGGTTTCTCTTGTCTAAGTTGCAGTGATTCAGTTGTACTTGGGCTATGTCAGCCAGTGGCTGATTTAGGCTTATCACAGTCATGGGCAAATTACAGCGTGTAGCTGCACAGAGCAGGGAGTCACGTCTGAGCAGGAAAACAGTTCCTCTGGCAACACTCTTAAACATATCACAACTTAATGTTTCTCCTTTTGTCTTTAGTGTGGTATAACAAAGGCACATTAATGCTGGATGGATTCTGTTCACACCAGAGACTTTTCCTACAAATAAGGAATTCACAGGAGGGATATGGTTGTAGCAAATGAGTCTTTACATGCTGCTTTGTGCCTTCTGTCCCCCATCCGAGCAAAGGTGGAGCTGGGGAAGTGGCAGAAGAATCCCACCAGAGCATTCTGCTTCCTGCTGAGAGCCACTTCTGGGGGAAGGGGAAGCTGACGGTTGCCTTGACTTCCATGACTTGGGAAGGCCCGTTATCTGAAAACACCGTAGAAAAGGTGCATTTATGTAAACATTAAAAAGTGAAGTCTGTGGAGTCCAGGGCAATCCATCTTTTAAATCTCACTTTTATAGCATTATTATGTGAGACAGTCTCATAAAAAGCTCTCTGTAGATGTTATTACATTGCATTGTGGCTTTGGAGAGTGAGCTGAAGAAGCTGTGAGTTTGTGCAACAGCACATGTTAGCATGAGTTATAGTATGTCAGGGGCCCCGTGTTAACGATCAGAGAACCTATTCAGCTCCTTTAAGGTTAATCAACTTGGCATTTGTGTCAGGTGTAATGTCTAATTAAAATGATGGAAGGGATGTGAATGCCTCCTGGCAGAGGAGGGAAATGGCACAAAGAGGCAGCGTCAGTGCCATATTGGTTTGGAAAATCAATAAGAGGAGCTCATTTTATCCCAGTGTATCTCTGCATTTGCCATTCAGTGGCTCATTTGAAAAAGTGCCAACTGGCTGCCTGGGAGCCTGGAAACTGCATCGTTTGAAAACACTTAAAGACAATACTGGTGAGGAAAGGAGAGGGCACTGCCGTTGGGTATGGCTTGGGAGGTTGAGCCAGTGTCCTCATCCTGCAAGATGAGGGCAGCCTGGGCCATGGAGACTTGGTGGATAGAGATGCTAATGGAGAAGGAAAGAATGGGGAAAGAAGAAGGGAAAGGGTCTACTGAAAGGTAAGGTCTAGAAATCCAGAGAGTAGAAAACCAAGGATGTCTGGGCTGGAAAAACAGGCCTTCTGAAGGAGAGACACATGGGACTACCATCCTGAGAGTGTAGAGGGGGTGGGGGAGAAATCTTTTCAGGCATTTCTGCATTCCCACAACGTCCTGCTAGTAAGCGTTGCTGAAGGTGTAAGTGAATAAATAAGCTATCTATGGTGAGAATTGAAAAAAATAGATAAACTAAAAAATTGGAAAGCAACTTTTAATCTGTCAATGTTTTTGTTGATGAAAAGTAACTTTCAGACAAACTGAAACATTGAGGGAAGGTTTGTGGGATTTTTTTCCCCTATATTTTCTGTTGTTTGAAAACTCAGGAGTAGGAGAAAATGACATAGATGCTGTCTTCAGAATTACTTCTCTTAAAAGAATAACTCTACAGGACTCTGTAAAAAATAGTTTCAATTTTCTTGGGAAATAATTTTTAATGAGCTGTACCCATTTTTCAGGATGTGACAACTCTTCCATTGCTAGTTGTGCAGCCAGCTGGACAGACATCCATCCAAGTAGCTGCACAAAATGTGTTAAAGCTGTGGATAAATCAATAACTTTCCATCTATGCAGTTACACTTCTCTGCAAATATAAACATTTGCTCATTATCACCACACACAGTTTCATCTCCACTGAATTTTTAATGAAAAGGAATGATAATTTATTCACTAGCATTTTTTTAGAAAAATGATATTTTTTCTTAATGATTTTACTCCTTCTGGTTTAGTTAAGAGAGCTTACTGCTTTCCCCCAGCCTTTATCTTCGGTGCAGCATGCTGGTTTTCAGATATACCCTGCCTACATTTAAATTCATTTAAACCAGCTTACTTAGAAGTACAGCCAGCCTCGGAAGCAGTGAAGAAAGGGTTCTCCAGGTGGCAATTTAGGTTTACAAGGGCTGAACTGTCCTCTGGACAGTCTGCTCTCTCCGTTTTCAGTGGACACAAGAATAACACTGTACTCTTAAATTTGTTGTTTGACAGAGGTGGGATAACTATGGGCCTGAGAGGAGAATTTAAGAAGCAGCACTCAAGTGACTTAGTAGCAGTTTTCACCTTGTTTTTGAAAGTGCCACACTAAGAATTCAACTTTTTCCTTTCCCCTACCCCAAGTAAAAGGCCTGTGACGTTGCTTGGATGACTCATATTTACATGTTCTGAAATCTTAGATTGGAAAGCAAATGTTCTGGGATTACCCTGATTTACGACCTTTAAGTGTTCTATGCAATGACAGAATCTCTACCTGAAAGCTCTTCAAGCAGAAATTAATTTATGCCTGACAGTGATTAAAGGAGAAAGTGAGAGGAGATGGAAATTAGCAAATCCATCTCTATTGCTGAGATCCCATTATGATTATGAGGAGAGGGGAAAATCAGCATTATGGGTGTCAGCTGCAATCTGGTGCATTCATTTAGCAGCCCATCCTACCTGGGAAATGTCCTTGTATGGACACATATACCTGTCACACTGGCTTGGCCTGAGATGAATCAATTGTCTAGATGGTGGAATAGAGTTGGAAGCCTTTTAGCATGATTCTAACTCCCATTTTGAGCTTAATGCAAGAACCTGAGGCAGGGTCCGTCAAATAAAATCTGATCTTGTAGACTTCTTGCACAGAGATGTTGGAATTGACGTGGTCACAGAAACGCATTATTGTGATAATGCACAGAGATGCATTATTGTGGCCAGGCAAAAAGATGGTTAAGAGACCATCTTGATATTGAGATATGGGTCAGACCTTAAAGATATAACCTGCTTTTTCCTTGACAGTCGTGGTAACACATTTTTTCTTGATATTTCAGGAATGGATTATAGCAGTTAGGATGCAAGTTAGCAAGGAGTAAGTAAATTTGCTTACAAAGAAAAGTTGGACAAAATTTCAAATGCTTAAAACTTTCAACCCAGTTTGTAGTGCAGATATGTCTCATCAAAGAAATCTCTAGAACACTGGTAAATAAAATATACTATTGACCTCAATGATATGAAAATGTCCCCTACAGTAGATACTTCAATGCTTAGACAAAGGTGATCTTGGTTCTTTTTCCTAAGGTTGGTGGTAGCTGGAACCATCTTGTTTGAAATGGTTTTAGTGATTTGCTCAGAAAAATGGAAGAAGCAGTATTGTTGGCTGTGAGAAGAGTATTTATAAATACATTATAAACAGCTTTTACCCAATAGGCATGATTATTACATGCATCAAAGTGAAAAGAAGAAATATGACTTCTTAGCCACTAATACCTGGTTTGAACCACTGGTGCTCAGGGATGCTCACACTCCACGATGTCACAACTGACCTCTGCTAGAATTATCTCTTCATAATAAAGAGATTGTCAGGTAAGACAGGAAGTCCCAGGGCTGCTAGAAGAAGGGCAAGATAAAGGGTTGTGTGATCTTCTCTCTAAGAGTCCTCCTGAAAAACTTCTCACCTGAACCTCCAGGGCTAACTTGGGAACAATTTTTTCAAAGCACTAGATTACTTTGAAAAAGTCATGATTCTTCTCCATTGTTTTTAAATGGGGAAAAAAGTTCTCCTTTTAATTTCTTTCTTTTTAGTGGGGATTAAACTTAATATTGAACAGTAAACAGATATTACAAAGCTTTAGGCAAAGACAGAATAGGGTGTACAATCAAAGTGGATTTTTCATTTAGTTGGAGGCTTGTTTGTCTGACACTGTTGAATAGGAAGGGGAGAAAGTAAAGAGGGGGGATGGCTCATTCTTTTCACTATTCATCCATAGCACAGGAACTCATTTAACAGCTCTTTTCCTTGCAAAATTTACTATGAAAGACCTGGGAAGTGCAATGAAAAGCCATTTGGGAAGGGCCACAAGACCCCTTGTTCAGTATCTGTTTGTCACTTTTTTGTGGTCATTGGTTCTGCTGTTTATTTTTACTTTGTCGACTCCAATTTCCAGTTGTGAACCAGAATCTCATTAGAAAAGAACTAGTTAATAAAGTAATAAAGGTCTCTGACCTGTTCAGCAGTTTCATACACCTGTAAATATTTCTCCCAACTCCAGAAGGAACAATAAAATCAATACTTGTTAATGTGGTGTAATATACTTCAATGGATGTAATACACCAAACATTCAAAGGCCAATTCCTCATTCAGGCTCAGGTGCCAAAATGCCTGATTAAAACACTTTCTTCTACCCCCTCTTAAGATCCACAGTTTGGAAAGATGCCTCAGCATATCTCCAGCCATGATTTATCCTCCTGCTGTATTCAAGGAAACAAAGTGACTTCAGCTTCCTTGTTTAACAAAATAAAATAAAATCAGACACAAATCCAACCTGGCAGGGTAAAAAAATATATGTACATATAAAGAGAGAAGTTCTCTTGCTTTAGAGCAGGAATATGAAATTATATTGTAAATTAAATTACGGAAAGGGAGAATAATATGAACTGAAAAAAAGATTAGTTCCAAGGCTGAGTTTCAATCATTGGCTTTCCTGGATTTTACCGGGCCTGAGAGTTGCGCTGAACTGCCCTCAGACAGACATGAGGATCTGGTTAGTTAATATCTTCCTTCTTCTATAATAAAAGGACAAAAAAAGAGGAGCAGAAAAATCAGGGGAGGGGGAGAAATCTGCTTCAAATTGAAGCCTGAGGGAGCTTGAGAACAATTACAGCACTTGCAGGAGGGATGTGAGGGGGGGTTTGCTCAGCGACACCCTTAAAAGTTGGGTTGTGGGGAAGGGGGTGCTGAAGGACTATGACAGGTGGGAGGAAAGGGAGACTATTAACCATCTACACATGGTAATTAATATGGAATTGACAGGGAAGGGGCTGACCAAATTAGAAGTCTGTGTGGAGGAAGATTACCCAAATGCAGTTATAGAGGAGGGATGGGTTAGGAGGCAGATGTTAAAGGCAACGTATGGAGGGGCCAAGGTGATCCTTCTGTAGCCTTTTACTGCATCCACTGCTGTGTGGGGAGGGGGCAAGGGACACCCGGCAGACTGCTGTGTAGAAATGAAGTATAATTTTTATAGTTTCTTAGAAGCTGTATCTTATTTCTTTAAATGCATGTTTGATTCAGTTGGACTTGAATTTCACTACAGAACAAAGGGATTCCTACAAATGCTTGATTCAGGATCTTAAATGGAAATATCTGCTTTTCAAGGAAGCTGAGCACCTCAGTGGAGATCTGCAGAGCTTTTAGCACCTACTATGGTCTAGAAATCAGGCCAAACTCTTTCCTAGTGGAGCTGCCAGAATCGAAAAAGGAGGAAATAAACAGATAATATTTGAATTAATTAATTGGGATATGTTTATCTCCTAGAAAGAAATGCAAGGGACAGGCCATCTTCTAGTGCTGGCTTCAGTCTTTCAGGCAGTTCACAGGGTTTATCTGAAGGTGCTGGTCTGAGTCAGAGCAAAGATTAAGGCTGTGGATAGCTGACGACTCTGTTTAAGGTTTTCTTCCAGTGAGGAAGAAAATTTACTTTACTTTTTCAATTGTTCCTGTGCTGGAGAGCATCCTGTGTTTGTTCCAGACAGCAGAAACATCTGAGCAGGTGTTCCGTATGGGATGCACCTGGGGCTTCAGCCTTGGGAGAGGCAGATTCAATCCAGGTGGATATCTCTGCTTGGAAACCAGTCCAGGTTCCCTTCCATCCCTCTGCTAGCAGAGCAGATGGGGGAATCCTTCCCACAGCCTTGATTAGAAGGAAAGTTTTACCTCAGCTAGTCTTGAACCTATACCCCTCATTCTTTGTTTCAGTCCTCAATGAAAGCAGATATCTGCACAGAAACTAAATCATCCAGTCCCCTGCAGTTACCTTTGTGCTTCCTGGCTAGGGGCTCGATGGCAGTACAATAGGCTTAAAGAACTGCAGAACTGCTCAAGGGATGGAAATAAGGGAGACGACAACTTTTTCCCCAGGGACATGTCAGGCAAAGGGTCTGGCACTATAGCTACATCCAAAAGAGTAAAATAAAGGAAATAAATAAAGGAGGCACAGCGTGTCCTACAAACAAGAACATGTGTCTGCATTTATTAACATTTCCAACGCAGATTTAATTCTCAGCAAAGTGCTCCTGCCTACACGAAGCCCAGGCGTGTTGCAGGAAACCTCTCGTTAAGTTCCATACAAGCCATCTTTTTAGTGCATCCTCCAGGGGAATCTTCAAACAGATTCTATAATTTCACTGATAAATGGCTCTTTTGCAAAACACTATTTACATTCCAGCGTCAGAAAGGCTGGCGACTTTTCTTCCCCCCACCCCTTTCAACCGTCTCTTCCCAGTGCCTTCAGGGAAGGATCTCTCGCCCACTCCAGGAAGGTAATAAACCATCTGTAGGTTCTGTAAGAAAGGAGAAAGCTGATGTGCTGGATTTCTCTGGGAAGAAATGAAGCTTTAGGAGAACAGTGGCAGTGTCTTAACTGGAATGTCCCTGGATTCTTCCAGAAATAGGGATACGTGCCAGTCTTGGAGAAAAATCTGGGTGTTAGGATTCAGAGCTGTGTGTTTTTTCCTTGGCATTGCCACAGGTTTTCTGGGTGGCCTCAGGCAAGCCACTTAATCTCTTTGGGGTCCTGTTTCCATTGATACACGCCAGATGAAGACAGTGACTTTATTCCATTTGTTTGTCCTGCCTATTCTGATCACAGATCCCTGAGGGTAAGGATTGTCTCTCATTAAACAAAGCAGCCTGTACATGGGGATCCCAGCTTTGGTATGGCCTCTAGGCATACAGAACAACAAAACAACATCTGACAACTAGTCTAGACAGTAAAATAATGTGCCAGAGAAACACATTTTGGTCACTGCTTCCCTTTTTCTTTGTTCCTCAGCTGGCGGTTTTTGCTTTTACCAGTCACTCACTCTATCTGCTGACCTGTGTTTAAGAGGGATAGAGCTCAGGATTATTTCCATCTTTATCCACCTGCTTGGAAAAAGGAATTAAACAGATTCTGACAGTTCTTCATGTTCTGTCATTTCCCAATATCAGTTGCTTGTGCAAGACTGTCGGGGTGCACCCCGGCTCCTCCTGGATGTGTTGGATGAAAAAGACCATAACAGTAACCACATTAGAAACATGTGGACTTCTGTATACTAATTTTCAGCAGGTATCTCTAAGATTCTTTGCCAACATTGAGTTTTTTTGTGCTGCTGTAATGCCCTGTGGTCAGCATAGCCTCAATATACCCAATTTACAGTATCTGAGGAAGTCTTGAGCTCCCAGTTGCTGCCAGCTTGGAGACCTGGCTGCAAGCCTGCATCACCTCCTTGCTGGCTGTTCCAAAGGACAGGCTCACTTCAGGATTTCGCAATAACCAGCATCTTCCCACAATACCTTTTAGTTTACGTTTCACATTTGCACATACAGCCCTCTGAATTGAGTTCCATTTACCAACGAATTCTCTGAAATGAAGGTGAATCAATGCACCAGAAGACATTTGTTTGCTGCTTGCTCTTTTTCCAGAAACAGAAGGCCAGGTCTTCAACTGGTATAAATCAGGATCTGCAGATTTCAGCACTGATTTTTATCAGTTGATCCAATCCAAGAACATCTCAACTGTTGCATATTAGTAAATCCTCTCCTTCAGATTATTACTGTTTTAAACCATGTGAGCGAGAGCAACACATCTTCCCCACACCAAAGGAAAAGCTGCAATTACAGACGTAGAAAGCACTGGACTCTTGAGGATGGCATCACATCCCTGGCAGAAAGTTGGTTTATTTTTAAAATGGTTCCTAAGGAAACCAAGTTTCCACAGTTATGTTCTCTGTCTCTTCGTCTGTCAGTCCTTCCCGAGCAACTTTTACATAAATTAGGCAGTTTCAAGCACATTTTCTGCACTAGGAAAGGAAAGAGTTCAACCCATTTTGCAAAGCTGACAGTGAAAAGAGCCTGAAACTATTGCTGCTCTTGAACAATGCACGAGTTCAGCAGTTACCAGCTCTGTCTGGCTGCCATTTAGCTAATGAACCTGCTGCCTCCTGCCCCATCAGTGCTTTGAAGTGGAGAGGAATTGGGATCTTTCTGAGTCACTGGTGGGGATCCCAGGTTATTGGGCTACAGGAAGAAAAGGAAACATGGCTTTCTTCCCACTGCTGTTGGAGAAACTTATTTATTTGATGGTTCACAAAGGCACTTAAAATCCTAACCAAGATTTGTGCTCAGATATGGTGGCTTCTACCTTTTTCCCCAAGTGCTCAGTACCCAAATGAGAGGTCAGCATGTGGGTTAAAGGTTTCTCATGAGAAGATCCCATTACAGCAAGGCATCACAGTGTGTGTTGTTTTGTGAAAGCTTCCAGCAGAAGGGTATCTGATGGTCTTTGTGAGGCTAGCAAATCCCTCCTAACTGGAGAGAAATCAACTCAAAAACAGATTTCAACCCTTTTTTCCAAAACAAGAGATTTCAGCCCGGTTATGTTTCATGAAATATGATGGAAATGTTTAGCTTTAGTTCCAGTGCAAAGAAACACCAGGTGTTTGGCACCCTGAAAGAAGCTGTGAAATTGAGTTTGTGTTCTCTGGACTTCCTTACTAAACAGACTAGAGGAGAGGAAAGCAAGCAAGATCCTGGGCTACTGCTGGGGAGAGCTTTGAGCTGAAAGGCGAAGGATGGGGTTATGCAACTGCATCTGCTGCTACATATACTGCTGCACCAGCCCTGTCGCAGGGGCTGCCCTGGTACAGAGGGGGCTGCCAGCCTCGTCCAATTCTGCTAAATCAGAGCCTGCCCTGGACAGATTCTCTCCCCATCCCCGCAGCCAGTTTGAGAAACCCCTTTCCCTTCTATTAGTCTCAGTTTGTTGCTTCCCCAACCGAACTGGAAGGATACGTCAGCCATGAATGAACTCAGGACAGCTGTGCTTTTTCCCTTTCAGGTCAACTGCTTGTCCCTGGGGGGAAGAGAAGTGTGGGGGTCCTCCTGGCAGGAGGCAGAGCCTGATCATTATCTGTTAATGGGGAAGTCAATTAAAAGCCTGCCATTGCAGAATGCTTTCTGATTACTCTAATTATCCAATAATTGTATTATCTCATTCAGTGGCTTGACGCAGTGCAAGGCCCCACAAAATGATGTGGGTGCTTGAGTCTTTGGCAGGCACCTTGTTGCCTGTAGCTGTTGGTGCGTCTCCGTGTGGCCCGGTGGAGCTGGGCAGGCTTGAGCATAGCTACATGGCAGTGAGCAGTGGCTATACCTCCCAGAATTCGTTCCTCCCTTGCAAAACCACCAGCCGGTGCAAGACCTCTGTGAGGCTGGGGGGGGTTAGTCTGTGGCTGTCATTGCTGCTTGTTTGTGAACTGCAAAACTGCCACCTGAATCCTGCCTTTGCTATGCGTGTTTGATAGGCACCTTTAGGGTCATTCCTCCACATGGGTAGTGATGAGCAAGAGGCAACGTAAGAGCTGCTATTCTGCCCCACCCTGTGTATCCAAGACAAAAATAATGAGCTACAAACCTCTCTCCTGCTGATGGACACATATGATGTGTCCTGAGTTTGCCCAGCCTCAGCAGTGCTGGCTCCCGACAGAGACGTAGCACTGCCAGCCTCTGCTGGTGCTGGTAAAGTGGGCAGAGGTTGCTAGAGAAGCCTAAGCTATCAGGCCTGCTTCAAAGACATCGTATGCTCTAACCAAAATTGTGGCCAAGGAAGAAAAGAGCTTTACCCCCTCTTTTTTAGCTGGTAGTTCAATAATTGTAGCATCTTCCTGATACACAGAAGACTAGGTTTAGTTATTACTTTTTCCCATGGGAAGATAAATAATTGTCCTTTGCCTCCTAGGATATGGTTCTACCAGAGCATAACAGTGAGGAGAAAATTTTGCTTGCTTGTTCAGGAAAAGAAGTGCCCAGCTCATGAGCCTGGCTGGCCTGGGAGTCCCATAGCAGTGATTTTGGCAGATCTCACTGAGACCTGTGCTCAGTAGCAGCATGACAATAAAAGAACAAGGATATAGGTTGTATGTCCACAGTGACTAGAGCACCTGTGGGAAAGGGGATGCAGCTTTCAGTCCCTGCTGCAAAGATTGTTTTCTTGTTGATATTAAATACTCACTAAAGAAAATATATACCCACCTTTCAGGTGGGTCGCACCACCTAGAACTCCATTTCCAATGTTCTGAAGAAAAGGAATGACTCCTCCCCAGTTTTATTTTCAGGGGAAAGAAAGTATCTAAATTCATTTGAGTTTTCTGGGCTGTAATCCGTGAAGGGAGGGAGTTGTTTCCTTGTAGTTCAGACTAAAGCTCTAGAAAGAACTGGGATTTAAAATCCACCTCCACGACAGTTATTACTTCCCAGCTAACATGGCTCTCGGCACTGTGTACTGCCCGTTCTCAATCCCATTCCTGGCAGCTAATTCCTCCCAGATATTGTACAGGAAACCTACACAGCTACTGTGCCATCCTGGACTCCACCAGCTTGCTGAAGTCCCTTTGTTAGTGCCAAGCCATTAAACTGTGAACAAAATACAGCTGAAATCTACCTGCAGTAGTAGTAATAATAGTCCTAATAATAACAGCAATGCCACCACCTTGATCTCCTGTGGTGACTTTTTGTGGATAATTTCAAAACCTTCAATAAGTATTAAGAAGTTCTTAAAATGCACCGTGAGACTGCTGGGAATGATTCTCCTCCTACAGGTGTGGAAGTGGCAGAAAGAAAGGTTATTGGGCAGGAGTTAAAATGCAGGAGGTCTGGTTTCTTAGAGACTTGCCCTTTCCCTTATCCTATCTCCTACATATTGCTGGCATCACATTTGCCAAGTCCCCCATGCTGGAGTTTTATGATATGAATTTCTACTCCAGTACTGTAAAAGAAGTGGATTCCTGAAGAATATCCCTCTCTGTGGATACTTGGCTGGTGATATCCACATGCTCACAGGGAGACTGCAAGACAGTACAGCTGAGCTGCTTTGCAGCATCAGGGTGCAGCGAGGGCAAGCAGCGAGGAGGAAGCAGGGGCAGCCTGGTCGTGGTACCTTGCTGTTACATCTCCCCACAGCCCATCTCTTCCCAGACAACCTTGCCACACAATTCCCTTCTAGTGGCCGCATCAACCCTAACTTTGTATCTGTTAAACCTCAGGTAATTGCTTTTAGATGGGTGTAATTAAGAAGCCATTAGTGTAAAGTTTCATTTCAGTTTATGCTTTGGTCTCCATTTGAGCAGAGAAATATGAAATTAAGGTATTAGCTCCTTTCAGAGAGATGAGTCATGAGCTAATAAGTTTCAAGAGCTGTTTCTCAGCTGTAATGATTCTGCTTTTTTCTTTCCAAATCTTCTTCTCCTCCTCCCAAATTCTTGTTTCTGGAGAATTCCTTTTTAAAAGAATGAAAGGGGGAGGGAGATTGAGTCAGAGTGAGGAATTGCTAATAAAATGACAGCTGGAGAGATGGCAGCATTTTTGCGTGGAATTTCCCAAAAGCAGCCAGGGATGCGCATGGTGATGGCACGTGGGCAGCGGGTGTGACGTGTCCAGCATGCAGAGGATATGCGACACACCAACAGCGACAAACTGTGCTTTTGGCCAGGAAGGAGGGAAGCAATGATTGGCCAAGATGTCCAGGGAGAGAACAGGGAAGATGCTTGAACTTTCCCAAGCAGAATAGAGAGGAGGGATATGAGTTTGTCCAGGAAAACTCAAGGTATTTGGTGTGGGAGAGCTGAGCCAAGCTGCAGACTGCAGCTGTGCCCAGGGAGAGCGATGTCCCCACCGGGCTGTGAGCAGGAAGCTCTCAGTGGTGTCAGCTGAGCCAGGGAGGGCTTTTCCCATTGCTGCCCTCCTAGCCTGAGCCAGCAGTCTGTGGCACAGCCCATCCCCGTGGCCTCAAACCCTTTCAACTGACAAATGACTCCCCTTCCGTACTCTCCATTTGCTGCGTGCCTCCTCCCTGCTCTCCCCTGTGGAGAATCATCTGGGTGCATCGGTCTGGCGAGCAGCTCCAGGCGCATGTGGCAAGTGGCTGAGACACCCCAAGGGGGAACTTCCCTGCGAGTGGGGCCCCGCTCTGACAGCTCAGTGCTCAACTCACAGCGGTAGCATTTCCAGAACTAAATCAGTGACAGTCGGAATTGCGTATTCAGTTAATCATGGCTTAATTAAACTGTTCAGTCTCTGAGCGAAGGGTGCTGCATGCGAGGAAAGGAGATGGGGGAAGAGGTGTCCTTAGTTTGAGACAGTGAAATGTTACTGATCATCAATAATGCATTGCAGTAATGTTCCTGTATGAATTGAAAATGCCAAGCAATCAAAGGCCATATGTATTTAGCTTAGATCCACATGATGTCCATGTATTTTTAATAGTGTGGCATCTTTGAAGTGTGTTTATGAAGCACTGTGTTTCTCTCCATAGCTGTGGAGGAAAGAAATTGCCCTTCACTGGCAGGCATGCTCTTCCTCCCCTCCATGGGCTTCTGTGAGGATGACTACACACCTCTCTTGGCAGGAGGGAGTGGAGGGAGGCACAGACTAAATCCTGGGCACGGATGTTCCTTCTTTCTGTCTAACAATAAAGTAGCTTTGTAGAAGGAGGTGTAAAATCAATAGTCTAGTAGGGAACAATGGATGATTGGTTAAACTGATCTATTCTCTATTAATCTAATCTAATCTAACCTCTATCTTCTGTTGGTTTGATCATTTCCAGTACATCCGTAGGGTGGAGTTTGCATGCAGACCTGTTTTCTAGCTGGTAAGGAAATGGGGGACTGGGGATCAGAATATGAGTCAGGGAGCATTCATGTCCAGGTGAGCATCGTGGGCTGGTAGCTGAAGTTACATACTCTGAAACTGAAAAGGAGAGGAAAAAAAGGAAAAAATAAAAGTAAGTCACATACTTGCTTATCAGGGATCTTAAAATGTTAGGACAGCTAACAAGGGAAGTGGTGGGCCTTTAAATCAAGGCTAGAGGCCTTTTTAAAAAAGATATATTCTCATTCAGCTGGGAATTTTTGCAGTATTGCCAGCTCATGTCTTTAAAATGAAGAACCAGATGCTTTACGTTTCTGTGAGAGCTCAAAAGTTTGGGATGAAGCTGAAATTCACATGATTCCTGCAGCTCTGTTTGTTTGCTTTGTGCTGCTGATATAGTATTAGGCTCCAGCTTGTAAGCATTGCTTAGAAAATACTAACCTTTGCTAAGTTATGAGATAGACATGATTATAGTGGGACCCTTTAAAATCTCTCAGTGTTTCTGAAAGCATTTCTGCCAGGGTCTAAGATGCAGGAAGGGTACAGACATCAGACCATTCTGGCTGGTGACTCCCCCCCCAGCTCTGCTGCTCCCTGTGGCACCTGGTGATTCCAGCAGAAATGTGGGGGTTGTCAAAGCCAGAAAAGCTCCTGAAAGCTGAAAATCCATAATTACAGAAAAGACTTTTGAAAGTGTTCGTAGAAAGGACCCTGCCATTGTAAAGCACTGGTGGGGACCATGCTCTCTTGCCTCAGTTAAGACACTGGGGATACCTCCCTGCTTTTTTCCAGCTGCTTTAGACCGTGGCCCCTCGTCCTGCCTAGTCTTGCTGAGGGGATGGAAAAGGCACAAATCCTCCAGACACTTCCACAGAGGTGCTCAAGAACCCAACAAAAAATAAAGAAAGAAGATGGTAGAAGAGGGTGGGGAGAGGACAAAAAAGGTGTGTTAATACAAAACTAATTATCCTATTTTGGGTTGTGAACCTGCTAAATTGCCTGTTGGGTTATGTAAGAGAAGTCATTGTGTTGGTGTTGAAAGGGCAGCCTTGTACAGAGAGCTGGGGACACCACCTGAATTTTAAGTAACCAGGCTGTGCCAGGGAGGGGGAGTGAGCGGGCCCCCATCCAAACCCATCCGTCCTGCTGCCTTCCCCTGCATGTGGCATGGGAGGTTTGGCACGTGAGCAAGGTCGTCTCACATACGGACCCGTGTCAGCCTGGCCAAGGCTGCTGCACTTCTACTCTGCCTCCCCCTTCCCCTCCTCTCTTTGCTTCCCATTCCTTCCCTCTGAATCACAAACACCCCTGCTGCTGGCACTACAGGAAAATTAACAAACAGCCTATAAATTTTACATGAGTTCCTGAGACCAGAGAGAAATTAATTTGATGTTGTCTTTTGATAAAGATGTAGCCCCCTTTCTCTGACTTCAATTTGTTGGCTCCCCCCCGCCACCACCCTTCACAAACACGTTTTCTTGAAGGTTGCAATTTGGTTCTTGTGATAATAGAAGTGCATAAATAAATAAATAACCCACTTCAAATAACCCCTAGCTTGTAAATAGGAACAGATAGAAGAACACCACCCACAGAAGAACAAAAAAAAGAATCAAAACAAGTCAAATCACAGGCCAGTTGCCTCTGGTTTGGATTATCTGGGTATATTCTGTGCACAAGCTTCGGTCGCTCCCATGCCAGTCCCCAAAGGCCTTGATTTCCCAGGCACAGCTTAGAGGGCATGAAGGATGGAGCAAACTCAATAATCTCCAGAAAAGCTGTTGCAGCTGGATTTGGAGGGGGGAGTACAAGCTACAAAAGAAGAAAGCTTGAAGCCATCATCAGGTAGTCATTTTGTGCACAGAAATGCTACCTGGGGCTTCATTTCTTTACTAAAGAGGCAGGAGGTGGTATTTAAATCCGTGTTGGCATTTAGGATATTGGGAAGGAGGATGTGTAGAGAAGGTAGAAAATTGAGGTATGCAGTGAACCAGTTGCAATACTCTAGTACAAGGTCATGTAAGAGTTTGTCCTGGAGCCTTGTCCAGTCCCTGTGGCCATTTTGTAATGGTCCCTTATCGATGCCCTTTCAAGTATTGTACAAACAATGGTTAGTACTGTATATTTTTCCAGGAGTTATCAGTGATAAGAGCTAAGTTAAGAACTTTTTTTAAATATATATTTTAAAAAGAAGCTAAAAAAAATGTTAAAGGGCAAAATCTACTTCAAATAATTTAGTTTGATAATATATTTGAAAGGAGAATGAAAGGAAAAGAAACAATTTAAAGAAAAGTCCAAACCCATGTTTAATCTGGAGCACTACATTTGCTTAAGAAATGAAGTTCTTAAGGTTATTTAACCTCTTTACCTATTTTTCCTTTAAACTGATTTTTAAAATGAAAATGCTGATGTGAAACAAAGAAAAGATTAGTGTAGAAGACTTCTAAAAAAATCTTTTAACAAAGTTTTGAAATGTTTAAAGATTTCCAAAATCCTTCTGTTCCCTTTTTTTTGGTCCAAAACTCCTCTCTAAATTTGATCCCATTTCACGATGATTTTCAGTTCTTTGAAACTAAATGTTTCCATTAATGTTTCTATCATTTTCCAAAGTGTGCCCAGATCATGCCAAGACCTTCTATGGCAGAGAATGAGCTGTATTCTGCCTCTGCTCTTTTAACATGCATCTACCTTCCACCAACAGATTTGCTTCTTTGCTTCCCATTGTTTTTACATACCATTTATTCAGTTATTTTCCCACATAGAGGGTCTCATGTCTTCCGTCCTTACACCCCTCCTTCGTTTTTTCCATGCTGCTTGGGTCATCTCTTTATAGCACCAAAACTAGGCACCTAGATCCAGCTTTAAGGGACTCAATCATGGACGCTGGGTGTGGTTATGGACTTTGCTGTTTCTGAGGATTTCTTCCAACTTCATCTACTGGGGTAGCAGAAGCTGACTCTCCAGATATTACACTCCTTATATACCTTTCCTCTATAGACAGCAATGTAACTGCTGCAAATTAGGTTTTATACATATTTTCAAGAGCAGAGTCTAAAGGCCATTTTGCAAGGCAAAAAAGATAAGAGTATGAAACAGAAATGTGTGGCACCTGACTCTCTCTTGGAGACTTTGCTTTGATTTTTCTTGAATTGTTTTTTGTCTGAATTTTTAATGTAAAGAGTTAGGCAGCTTGTCACTCTTTATATATGAAAAACATAATGCTCTTTGATGTTCTCAGTTACTGTGTCATGTTTATGTGCTCTGACAGTCTTTAAACTGCATCTCACTGCAGACAATGGGAAGGGATCCTCAGAGGGCTGGAAAGAATTTTGAAAGAGCCCCATTTTCTTGTCCAGAAATGGCAGCATTTCACCAACATACACACTGGTGTCCAGTGCCTTCAAAACGAGAATATTTGACTGTCAAAGCTCTGTTACTGAGCCCAAGGTGTGTGATATCACTCTGTGCTGTGTCAACACTTCAAGGGTTTTAGTAAGCATTAGCGCTATTCAGAAACTTCCAACAATTTGATCTAAAGAAAGACAAACGTCTGAAGCTTTGCAAAATTATTGTCAGTTATTTAAAAATAAAACAAAATTCAATGAAAATAAAAATCCGTATTTCACCGAAGCACTGATCACAATGACAGAAACTGCTAGTAAAATAAATACATCCCTTCTGTAAGGGTTTTTGTAGGTATCCAAAAACTTAAAAGTGACAGGCGGCTGTTGCAAGGAAATTAGGTATGAACACACCCAGACCTATTCCAGCTGAATACTAAATAAACACCTGAGATCCCTGATGATGCTGCCCAGAAGCTGTCCTCTTTACTCCCGATCAGCTCAGTGACACTTAAAAAGAAAAATCACAGTGCAGTGTTCTGTAGATCACTTTGCATGGCTTAGCACGTTATTTAAGGAGCTTCAGGGCACAATGCAAAGTGTATTAGTTCACGCAGGTCTTTCATTAAAAACTACAGCCAGACCTTTTATTTAGTCATTTAAATGGGCTGCTTCTCTTCAGAGATCCTTTTAAGGTTTGTTTTAAAAAATGCCCAGATTCAGCTGCAAAGCGAATGTATCAAAACACACATTATGTTGTTAGTTCATTAACAGTAACAGCTAAAAGACTCCTACCACCACAGTCACGGCCCTGTCATGCTGGATGCCATAAACAGGGAACAGCAAAAGACATAAAAGCACACCAT
The DNA here is from genome assembly GCF_047716275.1 of Strix uralensis. Lineage (NCBI taxonomy): Eukaryota > Metazoa > Chordata > Aves > Strigiformes > Strigidae > Strix > Strix uralensis. The sequence goes on from NC_133992.1 coordinate 5,116,352, forward strand.
CCTGCCTGCACAGGCAGCTGCACCGGGGTGATGTGCAGCACCGTGGAGGTGAACTCACAGGCAGGACCATCAGCGCTGATGCTCTCCTCCCCTCGGTGTGGGCAGCGGGGTGTTGTTACGTAGACATGCTGACATATGACCCGCATGAAATTTGTCTTTCCTTTCCCCTTAGTGTGCTTTTGGGATTCTGCAAGCATACAAGGTCTTTGTCCCTCAGAGCATCCCTGACCTCATTGATTTGGGAGGGATGCGAAAGGTGAATTTTGTTCTACTCCCTGGTGTGGCCCGCAGTGTTGCCTTCCCCTCCATCCCCATCCTTGCCATCTCCCCAGGTGTAACCTGCCCTTCATGGCACAGGAGAGAGTCTCCCAGGTCCTGTTCAAAAGTCAATTTGGAAACCTGGGAGGGGGACTAAGCAGTCAATTCCATTTTCTTCTCCTTCTTCCAAGCACAAAACCTAGCAGACCCCTTCAGAAAAGACTCCCTGTCACAGGAAAGGGCTCCTTTGTATGCGAGTTGCAGCGTCTATTTTTCAAGATAACCTTTATTTCATGTACTGAGTGTTAGCTTTGCTGAAAAAGAGAAAAGCCGAGATAACTCCTTCACCTGTGGAACATTATTACGCTTTCTGGAAAAAAGAAGAATGAGTTGTTCTGGTGCATGATAATGGAGGTGGAACAAATCAGGCAGAAGCAGGTGCTGAATTGCACCTCTCTCTCTTTCTCCCTAACTGTCTATCTTTGCAATCTCACACTCTTTTCTCTGTCTGCCCTCCTGTCTCCAACACAGGCTGATTTTACTCTCTCCCTTCTCTCATTACCTCCAGATTCCCCATTTTTAAAATGCACAATATAACATCCTCCGGGACTCATCAGCAAAACCCCTGACCAACAGCTCTATTATTTGTGCTTTCTGTTGAGGTGATGTCTGGACACCTGCCCTGCTGTGCTTGGTGCTGTACAACCAAAGCACAAAGGTACTGACAGTACAGAGTTTCCAGTCTAAAAATTTTGTGGTTTTGCATTTGGCTGCAAATTGGTCTGTGGAACATTTTCCCCTTGGGAAAAGGCTGTTCTTTAGGTAATAGGTAAAAATGTGAACGCTTCATTGGAGGACTCTAATTCCAATGACATTTCAAAGGCAAAATATTGAATCAATTTGAAATCAAAATGGATTTTAAATTTTTTATTATTTTGGCTGTTTCCTGCTCCATTTCCCACTTGTTTTCACTTCTATATTAGAATCTTAATTTTATTCTGTTACGTATCTATATACCATCCAGTATTGCAGTACTAAACTGCGTTTCAATAATATCAAAATGAAGCATTTCAGTAGATGGTGGCATAACTTCTGAAGAGAAATATTTCAAAACCATATTTCCCAGCTTGGCCCTATCTGAGACATAAACAAATGTTTAGTCGCTAGATTTCTCTAGAGACAGAATGCCTGTTTTCTCATCAACTTTAATGATGAGCCCTAAGAAATCCTGAGTTTGATCAGATGGAACAAGGCACATTCAAACATATCTTCTGAACTGGATGCTGATATTGCTGTGTGACAGTGATGTATGGAAGAGATTCTCCCTGTCCCTTGGCATACCCCATCCTCCTCGTGAAAACGTGAATCGTGCCTTCCCCTGCTCCCAGCTGTATCGTTAATGCCTCATTCGACAACTTATTTCAGTGGAAGAAAGAGGTTGGTTGCCACAATTGCGACAGGCAGCAAACCTGACCGGACACCTGCCTTTCTATGTACCCCAGCCCGTGGTACCCACAGTGGGAAGCCGTCAGCTCAGGGATGCAGGAGGTGGCATGGACTCCTCATACACCTTGAAGCGAGGGAGGACATCCCAGATGGGATCAGGACTTTAAATGAAAACCAGAAATAAAATTAATGGGCTGGGAAGAGCATCTCAGCAGTCATTTACCCTATTTCTCTGGAGCAGGGCTGCTGTAGGTTGTGGGAAGCCCGGCTGGCTTTATGCTCTAATCATGGCAATGTGTGTTTGCAGAGCTGGCAATTTCGCATCGGCTGGATCCTACTGGCAGGGGACAAGTTCTGCAGTGCATGCATCAGTGAGCTCTGTGCAGATATAACGGCTCTGAAAGTTGCTGCACGGAGTCTGTGCTGCACCATAAATTATGGGATAGTTATTTCTTAGTTATTTAGCAGTTACAGTGTAATTAGTTCCACTTAATGTCAACTTTTGTCAATACGTCTTCCATTAGCCAGAAAATTACAGCTGGGTTTTGAAGCAATGGCAATACATGTGCTTCTCTGAGCTTGGACTCAGAGAGAGGAGGAGATGATATGTGGGGAGGGGATGGGGCAGTTAGGTGAATTTCAAGCCTGTCTCATCTCTTCTGCATTCCTGCAAGCTTACACATACTCTCATGCACAGATACACAAAACACACATCTCTTCTCCAGGATCAATATTCCAGCCCAGACTGCAGAAAGGAATCAAACAGGTCCCTGGAGAAGTTTGCTTTGGCTGCTCAAAAACAAACAGACAAACAAACAAGCAAATAAAACCTAAGAGCTACCTTAAAATAGCATTTGTTGCCTATATTTTGCAGAAGAGACTAATTAAGAAGTATGCCTTAGATTTTGGGGATCCTAGCTTTCATCCAAAGAGGGCTTGATTTCCAGTCTGAGGCTGCTTTATTCTTGGTCATCACAGGAAGTCCCTCTGTCTTTTTTTCCCCCTTGTCTTCTTTTTCCTTTTGAAACTGTAAGCATCATTAGGAGATTGACATTTCTGAGTTTTGCCATTGCTTTGAACAGAGCCATGATTTTAGTCAGTAGTCAAAAAATGGTAAAAAACAGGGGACTAGGTTTTGGAGAAGCACAGGGAAATATTTTCCTGTGTCCTGATTCTCTGAGTGGTGAAGGATAAGGCAAGCTGACTTTAAGGGTGCTATCCTTCCCCCTAAAACACCTCACTTCAGGGCATCACCAGCCTTTGGGAGCAGTTTTACTGTAAAAGATCCTTATACCTGTTTCAAATTTCAAACCCATGTGAAAGCAGATTGCACAATCTGACTATTGACTGAGGTAACAGTGATGGAATGATTAGGAAATTGCAAAATAAATTCTTTTCTATTTACTTTGTAATGGAGCAGATCCAACTAATTCTCTCTTTGTTTGTGCTTCTAGACCAGGTCTAGGTAGATTCCTAGAAGTAGAAAAGAGTCAGCATAAGTCCAAATTTTTTTTTTTTTAAATATATATGTCTTTCATAATTCCAGCCTCCAATACTTCCCTCCATATAATTTTCCACTATGAGTATGCTGTGTTGATTTCACACAGGGCCTTGCATATGTTAAAGCTGGTCCTTGAAGAAGAATTAAGTATTCAGTTCAGGAAAAAAAAAAAATCAGACAGAAAGAATGTAATGGTAATGTTGGTATTAATACATCCTCCAAACATATAATGAAGTTCCTTCAGTTGTCCCACACCCCTCTGTGTCCACCAGGAGGCCAGGGACAATGGAGCTCCTCCTGCTATTATAAAATAAACAATAATAACAACAACAGCAATAAACATTTGCACCACAGAATATTTCCAGATGAACATGAATTTCAAAATTCATCTGTGTGGCTATTCAGCAGCGATTGCAACTTCCTGCTATGGCATATGACTCAACTCACCCATTGCAATTGAAACACTGAGTCCAACTAAAACCTCTTCTGAGAAATCCTTGGAGATTTTATGTATACATATATATACAAAAATCCCCAACTGTGCTTGAATAATGAAGGACGGTAAGAAGAAATCACAATCTGAGGAATACCATAAGCAAAAACAGAAGATAAACTACTCACCCAGCTGAGTCCATTCTACCTTGCACAGGTTTACATCCATATGGAGTATTCCTTCTCTCTGTGGGCAACTCTTCCCAAATACACTAAATGAAATATATGCAGAGATTTGTGTCTGTTTGTCTTGAATATTTCAGACCACATTAGATAATTTTAAGCCACCAAACTCCTTTGCCTCAGTCACCCAGGAAAAAAATAATTGGCAGTGTTAATGCTTGGATGCACCATATTCTAAAATACTGTAGAATCAGCAGGGTTTGGAGCCTGTGGTATTTTGACTTATTGGAGAGGCATCAGTTGGAAATCAGCATAGAAGTTAGCTGAATTTCAGTTCACATGGGTTTAAAAGTATCTTGAATACATAAATGAAGCTAAAGGACTGGTGCATTGTCTGTCGCTGGGGTTATGGTTTGTTGCTCTAGCAGACGTCAAAGATTGGGGAAGGAGAGCTTAGAATGATCTCTTCAGCAGCAGCTTTAGAGTCCCCCATGTTTAAAACACTGCTCAGTTCCCCAGACCAGCTCCTAAGGCTCTCTCGAGATGTCCGTGTCCCAGCCAACCTTTGCCATGAGGCCAATGCTGCTGTCCAGTTCCCTGCTGGGGGTGGGTACGGCAATCCCACCCAGGTCTGGCCCTTACATTCTACCACCCCCATAGTACTTACTTTCCCTAAACCACATTTCCCATTTCCACTCTCTTTTCCTGAGTAAACACACTCATTGCCTGTGTGGGAGATGATTGTTATGGGTTATCACCATTTCCTCTGCAGAGAAACCTGCTGCCTACACTGCTTCCTCTCACTGACGACTTCTGCTTTATTATGTATCCCTGGGATGAAGTCTGTCTATCAGCACTGCCCCGTCCTCCTGCCACCCCGACCAAATCAGATACAGATCTCTGCCAGCCAAGCAGCAGGAGAGAGGAGGAGGATTAAGGGAGTGGGGAAGTTAAGATAAGCACTTTGACAAGTGTTAACACAGAAAGGAGAAACCATAACAAACTCCAGTGGGCCCAGGATAATTTCTGCCTCTGGGCAGAGGCTGGAAGGTCCTCTATGACATCAGCAGAGAGTTTCTAATGGCGTCAAGTGTTTGTTGTCTCTTTGCCTCTCTCCTACACAAGCCCATGCCTACAACACTGAACCTATATGCAAGTTTTGCTGTTCCAAATCTGGAAAATGGTGGCTGAGGAAGGGGTGAATGTACTCAGTCATGATCTCTATGCTGCATCCACAACTTCTGGGGCTCAGTGGTGGAGCTACTACCCACAAAGGCCTTGTGACAGAGGCTGTGTAGTCACAGCCCAGGCCTGCGTGTGAGGTTGGTGGAGAGTGAAACACCTAACAGCCTCCCCATTCCCTGTAGCTGAAGTCTGGCCATAAGGAAGTCAGTCCAATGAGGATGTCTTGGTTGGTTGGTAGGGAAATCACCGGGGTGGGTCTTCTAGGGTTACCCAGAAACACATTTTGGTGCATCTACATACATGGCCCCAGCAAATTCAGCAGCTGCTCTTTTGAAAAACATGGAGCTGAGTAGGTTTTGCAAGCTGACCAAGTAGAAAGTCTCTGGTAACTGCAAGTCTCTATTGGGTCTGTAATTTGGGACTCTGGGAAATGTAGAAATGACCTGCTGCTTCTGATCATATAAGAAAAATAGAATAAGGGTGAGAGAAAGAGGGGATGAGGTAGGAGAGAGCAAAATGCAATAGAGAGCATCAGCAAAAAGAGGGAGTGAAGAGTGTGTGCTCTTAAAGAATCAACAATACGCATAGAAAAGGGAATTACCCAGGGGAGTGGAGAGTGTGTGCGGAGCTGTGAGAAATGTTATGGAAGAAAGATATTAAGGCGAAGCAACTGATATTTGAAATGTTATTTGAAGAGAAGTTTTAATCTGATAGGGCGCAGACGGAATTAATGGATTTTCAATGAGTTGCATAGCGCTTCGGGACAGTGATGGGAACAAAGCGAAAGTTCTGCTGCTGGAGGTCAGTGCCACATCCCTGGCACAGAGCGAGCCGTCAGAGAAGAAATCAAAAAAGCAATTGAGAAATCAATTCTGGTAAATTCCTCAGAGATGAGGGAGAGTTTTAAAAACAAAACCAAAAAAGGTAACTCCCCTATCTGCTTTCCATTTAATTACCCAAGAGTTTAGTTTGGATGGCTAGAATCAGGGATGGGTATGTAAGCAAATAAAAACAGGTATCAGTGAGAGTGAGGTATCTTTCATGTCCAGAACATGACTGGCTGTGCCAGGTAGAGACCTGCTTTTGTACATTAGCATCTGTGTGGGAGGACTGACTGGGATGTTGGGAGAAGCAGTGTGTTTGGGAAAAAACTAATCCCAATCCAAAACCTGCTTGGCAAAGTCAGTTGTGAACCGCATTATCTCCTGTTCACCTCGGTGGCCTGCATGACTCAGTAGTCCCTCTGGAAAGCAGGAGAGCTCGTTTTGAAGACATTGCTATTGAAGAGCAGTGGAAGGGAAAAGAAGAAGAGAAAATGGAGGCAGGGAAAGGGAAGGAGGGAAAATTGTGCTCACATGACAGAGAAGGAAGAACTTTATTCAGATAAACACCAATGTCTTGGGGATGAACAAAACTCCCTGGGCCATCTAGGAATCTTATCAGCTCTGTAGCTCTTCTTTTTTATCTGCTTATCTGCTTTATCCTATCTTGCTTTCCCCTTCTTATTTTCTTGTTCTATTCCTTTTATGTGATCAGAAGCTGCAGGTCTCTTGTGTTTCCCAGAATCCCAGTTAAGATCTTGTCATCTGGAAGGCAGAAAGTGTCAGGAGTCATGAAAGCAATGAAACAGCAAGTTGAATTATTCCTATTATTTAAGTCTTTCTGGGAAATGCACACCATTTGAGTTTGTATTTCTGTTGTTTATCCCTGAAATTTCCTTTCACCTACAGAAATAGAGCTTGGGTCAAAACCCTGAAAACAAAACGATCACATTTTTTGCTTCTGTTTTTTTTGAGTCAGACAGCTGGATGGAATCAGGAGACTATGAAGTTCCTGGTGAACAGGGAAGCTGCAACATGAGGTCCAAGACTTTCAGAAAAGAAAAACTCTTCAGGGAAAAAGCTGTTTTAGAAAAGCTTCAACAAGGTCTTCAACTGGTACAATCAGCCATGAGACAGAAATGCATCCAAACCCAAGCTTCCTTATTTCTTAATTATTGTTTCATGTATTGATGCCATCAGTAGTATTGTTTATAACCAATAAGCAAGAGAAATGTCTCTCAGCAGCAGATTGAATTTTTCATTAAATCTGTTTCAGTATCAAACCATTTCAAGAATTCTTCTGTGACTACATTTCTCCCAGTGCATTATGGAAATGCAGTGTACCTTTTAATCAGGAGGGACATCTCTACTTAGGTTGCAGACTTCAAAATTTCTTCTGCTCAAAATGCTGTATTGTTACCTGAATGAAACCAGAGATAAAACTCCAGCTGATATCATGTTTTAAGGAATTGGCAGATAATTCATTTCTAAAACTTGGGACTGAGTAATGCATTTCCTTTGTGTTTTGACTTTTTATACATTTTCTTATAAACTGAACTTCACCCCCTTCCCCCCACTTAACGAAGCGAAACCATGTATGTCTGGAAAAGGATGTTGTTAGGACTAAAATACTCTACTGGGACAGACTGCTGGGGATGTCTTGTCTCCTATGCAGTCTCCTGCTGTGATCAGTTTTGTGTAGGATAGTCACAGGGTCTAGAATTAGGAAGACAAGATTCATAGTTCAATGAAAGGTCCAGATGGCCATTCAGAGCTGCAAGTTAGTGCCCTGTCATCGGGAGCTAAAATGTCAGAGAAGGACCGCAGCCTCTCACCATTGACTTGCCCAAATGAGCCAATGTGTTTTTCAGGCTTGTCATTTATGCCTCTGAACTGAGAGGGAAACAGACAGTGGGGATTATCCAATGACTCAGTCATCAGCATTCACAGAAGTCATCTAAGATATCACCTTCCTTTAGAGTCAGTAAAACTACAGGCCACTCCAGTGGACAGCTTGGAAGCCAAAGAAATGGTGTCTTTAAGTTGCAATATGAGCACTGATTCCAACATGTCTATGGTCCTTGGTTTCTCACATGCATAAACCAAACTCCCCTTTGTCCTACCTTTTTGAATCAGAGTATATGTTCTTTTAAGGCAGGAATCTCATCTTTCATTTTGCCCATGTGCAGCATCGTAACACCTTTGCGTCATAGCTGGGCCAAAAAGACAGTCCCTCAGTATAAATGACCGATACCAATAAGCTCTTATCACATTACAGTAATACAAAGGAAAAGATGGATCTGAAGCTTAGATGCAGGACTTAGATTGTCCTGCCCAAACAAACCACCTAGATTTAATGACACAGTGTATAGAAGAGTTACATATGCATCATCCCATCAGGAAGAGCTTCACTCTACTCGTCTGCTGCTTGTTCCTGTCTCAGTAAGGGGATTGAATTAAGCGATGGAGTACAGTGGATCTGTTCTGCAGTGCAAAGAATGTGTGAAGCCAAAAATCAGGTAATAATAGTAACTCCCATTCCTGAATCTTTTCAGAAAAACATTTACAAGTAGCTTTTTTTGAGCAGTAAAGATTTTTCTCCTTTTCTTCTTTTTTTTTATCTTTTTCCTTTACTACAGTGAAATCTTTAACAAATAATCATTTTACACTGTACAGTTCATCAATAAAAGCAATAACACCAGGTTATGTAATAAATTAAATATGATGTGTAGTTGGAAGTAATCGTGCTTTCAGGCGTCAGCTTCTTGTCACATTAAGGGCTCTGGCAAACAGGTTTAATATTCGTGGAATGAACAGAATTATTGACAAGCAGAAGAGGAACTAGACAGCAAGTGAGCATCATATTAATTTTTCAGAGGCCAATATTGCTTTTCCTGCTGACATCGCAACAAACTTTCAGGGCTGGCTTTTGCAGTAGAGGGTTTTGGTAGTGGTAGTGGTTGCTTGTTTTTTCTTGATCTTTTTTTCTGCCATTCTGTCAAATTCATGCCTTTTGGAAGGGAGAAAGAAAGAGGGAGAAAAATAGTGGTGGCTCACAGAGTAAGGATAGCTTTACCTTTGGGTTTATTCTCCTAGATAACTCAATTCAAGGTTAACTCAGATTAATTCCAGTTCTACCTTTCACTGTATTAATGGACAGCTTTCATGCTTTCGAAAAATGGTCCATAATTCCCATCACAATTCTACAATATGCAGGGATTTCGGGACTTCCCACTGCCCCCTGGTTTAGAGAGTGTCTGATGATTGAAATATTGGAGAAACTTTAGACAGTTTCTCAGTATGAATAATTAAATTAAAAACAGGGTTGCAAAGAAAAGTCAGCTGGATTATTTGAGCTTCCCAATACTTCTGGGGGGTCACATGGGAATAGAAAGTGGAAAACCAAACTTCTTGAGGTCCAAATGGTCCAGATTCCCAGAGATAAGTGTAGGAGTATAGAAAGTGATGAAAATTCACGTTTTTACCTAAGCATTTCCAAAATGCTACAAACACAGCTGAAGGAAAATTTAAAAAAAGTGTGAAAGGCCACCCTGGGGCATGTATTTTGTCTGAGGCAGAAGTAAAAATAGCCACTGACATTTTTCTTGTCTCATATTTGAGCCCTAACCACCACACCCTTCCTCTGTATGTCTCATGCAATTTGTCACCCAAGAAAGGTGAAAAAAAAAGGTGTTAAATAAAATGACTAGTGTGTTTTTCTGTTGATGGGATATGAAGAGGCAGGGGAGAAGGTTTCTGTGGTGTGGTGGTCAGTGAATACTCAGATCAGAGGTGTCTGATAGAAAATGTCGTTGGAGATGTTCACAAAGAGCATCTATCTTGAGATTTCTGTATCCTTGGGAGAAACACTGCCCAGAGCAACTGCCTGGACTACCTTTTACATTGTGGGTGGGATGGGCTTGAGCTTGTCTTCAACATTTCTAAGGTAGTGGGTGAGGTATCTAATCCTGCATGCAATTAAATGCAAGAATCCTTGGAGGAGGCAGTTTGGGAATACTCTCCCTCATGTACATCAGGGTTGTCTACTCTTTGCTTTTGAGCATTTTTCACAACCCCAGGAACATGAAGAGGAGAAAAATGGGAAGCAGATGAGGGCAAAAGACAGGTCTGGGCTGGTCAGTGATGCTTTCATGAGCTCTGATCAACCCTTTCTCTCTCCTCTCTTATCCCTGTCCAAAGCTCTGAGGGTGTTAATGCAGCTGGCAAAGCAGGCAGCGCTGCAACGAGCTGGGCATGCTTTTGAGCTTGGCAGCGTTGTCATTTGATTGGCCGGAAAACAGTTATTTTAGGAGGAGGATTGTTTTGCAGGTCCCATCAAATAACACTCAGGTCAGGTTTGTTCATCACAGTGAGCTTTCATAGGCTGGCCTTGGCGCGTATGGCCAAATTTTCAGTAAAGACCTTGGATCTCTGCAGAAATCCATCACCACTGAAGATAGCCCCAGCCATAGCTTCCTTTCAGACGTGAAATGTGCCAGCTACCTCATTCCAAAATACCCCAGAATGACCTCATTTCTCCAAATAAATGTCAGAGTATGAGAAAGCTAAAAAGGAGTGGGGAAAGAGCAGAGCTGTTCATCTTAATCAGAATCCAATCCAGATTCCCCACCCACTCCAGCAGATGAAATCAAACCAAAACTCCGATAAGAGCAGAATTTTCTTTTTCAATGGAAAGTGTGGGCTCCAGTTCTCTCTTTTACCAGAAAGCTCATAAACTGATGGATGTTGTCAGCGTTAAGATTTGCCTGCGCAGTCTTCCTTACTGCTCTCCTGGGATTTGTTTTAAGGATTTTTGTATCTAATTATATCCAAGACTGGATAGATCACTGGGCTGACAGAGTCCAGTAAAAAAATGTAACTGAGTGGGATGGTCTTAAGTAAGAGACATAAGATCCCTTTCCACTTAATGAACAAGTACTTCTGTTTCACCCTCTTCATGCAGAAAAGGAACCAGGAGTGAGAGATGTTAAAGCATCAAAAAAGAATCAAGATATATCTGGAAGTCTGGCACAAAAGTGTGAGAAAAGTTACAAGAGAAATGTCAGCATAGGAGCACCCTTTGGTAATGAGCTGTTTTACAAAATGTGGAAAATGTTAGAATTTCAGGCATCAGCTGCGTGTCCTAATGGTGTGTTAGACACCTACAATACCTTGGAAAATGTTGTTAGAAGCAAGTAACAGAATAAACACAGGAGAAGCGTGAAGCCATTTTTATCTGAGGCAGAACCTATCTGCAAAGATCTGGAGGGTTGAAAGAGGGATCCAGGCGAGGACTCCAGCATCCAGGATGGGAATTTGTGCTGATGTACAGGCCATTTCCTAAGAGATGGTGGGAAGGAAATTTTCTATCCTTATAGTGAGGGAAAGCATAGAGGAAGTTGATTAATGTGTTGAACCTGTGGGGCTATCACATCAAAGTAAAGGCTAGTAGCTTCAAAAGAGCTCAGTACTCAGAGTAGGGCTGAAAGGGTCAAAATAGTAGCTGCAGGAAGCGTCTTTAAAATCCAGTCTGAAATATTAAATATGAAAATTGCAAATAAGGTCTTTGAATTGCTTTGGATGGACACCCTCTTCCAAGAAGTGCCTGTCTTCCTCCCTGCATGAGTGCCAGTGGGACAAAGTCAAAAAGCTGGATTGTCATGGGTGAAAAGTGGAGAATTTATTAATTTATTTAGCTTAACTAAGGTCTTTCAAAGCAGGTGGTTTTACTTGTCTTTAAATCTTCTCTGATTTTCATCAATGCACTATCTAAGCCCTCCGCTGTCTTTTTCATGGGAGTTGAGGAAATCCTGCCATCCCCATCACCTGTGGTGCAGAGAGAGAGAAACATGCAAAGAAATATGTGTATGGCTGTCAGGCTCTGAAGTGCATCTGAGAATCCCACTAGGTACTTAACTACTGATAAAATACTGAGACCACTTGATTCCCCCAGAAGTCAGTGGAAGATCAAGAACATGCACATGGGTTCTTGATATCACTGGGTATCCTCTTAATCTAAGATGTCTTTTCTCTGACTGCTGAAAGGAAAGGAGCTACGGTATTTCTCTTATAGTGATTAGAATTAGAAACAGATTTGTTAAAGCAAAACAAAACAAAGCACAATCCTTTATATTAAATCTTGCACAAGCAATACTCCTGGGTTTCTTCCAGATTTAGATATATTATTGTTAAAATAAAGTAATATTTATTTTTATCTTCACACTTTGCCTTTTCTATTTAACCAAATTGCTATTTTTGAATTGAAAGCATGCACACAAAAAATGCAAATCCCAAGTTTCAAAGGCACCTTCCACTTGGAATTGGATCTATTTTTGTCCCTGTGACTATCTTGTACAGCTCTAATTGTCATGCCCCGCTCTGAAATCCACAGTACGCTCCTCTCGCCAGCGTATTTTTGGATTACTGCTCATTGTGATCAGCCTTTTGTGTTCTTTTTGATATGGGCCAAATTTTGACATGAGGTGCTGAGTCATGCATAATGTGGATCTTATTTGTGTCTCAAAGAAATCTTCCTTTTTCTATTCCCCTGTACCTGGGCCAACACCTGGCATAGTGTCTCCCATTTCCCAGACAGACAAGGGAAAAAGAACCTGAAACACATCAAAGTGCTGAGCAGCTCAAAACAATTCATTTAATTATTATTACGAAATGTCATAGGGTGTGCCAGCTTGGTATTGTAGTTTCCGTGCTCATTTGTTTTGTCAAAAAACTGAGCACTGAAAAAAGTTCCAAAGAACCAAGCAAGCAAGAAAGAAAGAAATCTTCTTTTGAAACTGAGGTCTATGGATTTGGGGGTGAAATATTTAATTTCTACACACCAAAAGCACAGTCATACCTGAGTGAGGATTCAATGAAAAAAAAATTACTGGGAGATGATGATTAATTCTCTGAAGGCAAATTACATATTATAAGCACTTTTAGGGAGTGATGGAGAGGGAAAAGGGCACTTGATGTAATGGGGTGGAAAATCCAAATAATCCCATCGCTGCTGTAGGACTCAGTGTTTTCTGCAGTGCTTTCCCCACATCCCATACTGCAGTACAGCCTGGCTCTGGCCCTGCCGGCTGCCTGCGTACTTACACAGCATGACCGTGGTCAGGTTTCCTCGCAGGGAGGGTCCTTGTCCAGGCAGCTACCAAGGCTGGTCAAAAAAGTTTCACACTTTGCATGAGAATGGATCTTTTTAAGTCTCCTGAAGCTGAGATGATTTTGAGGATCACTATTTTTCCTTCTCTGATCAACACTTAACATATGTAAGCACCATTTGATATTTTCTCAAGAGGAGGGATGTATTTTAACCAGGTAATGCAGAAAAAAGGTACAATATTGGGGGAAGAATCTGCAACAGTCTCTGCAGTAGTATCCTACATGCAAGGTGTCCAGTCTTTCTCTGAATGGCCTCTGTGATCTGCTCTTCTCATCCTGAATTTTGGGACGTTGAATGCAAAGTGTCTGATATCGGTGATGCTGCTTTGTGCTCCAGCTCCTCACCCAGAAGATTTCCCTGACCTTCATGCATAGGTGTGTTGAGATAGGTGAACGAAGCAGGGGCTCCAGCCCTGGTCTTTAACCCACAAGCCAGGCTGCCCAGTGAATTCATGCAGAACAAGCTCCAGTGGATTTTTGTTTGCTGTTTGTGCTGACCAGCTGCTTCACAAACTGTTGGGTTATTTTAGTTCTGTTATCATAATCATTTGGCTTCCTCGGTGCTGTCACCTGCAGAAGAAAATGAAAAGCCTTGAAAATCAGGTGACAACAATCCAGCATGTCCAACAATGTGTATGTGTGTGTGAGCACAGAGCAAAGCAGGCTGCCATAAGTAAATTGTTAAATACCCTAGAAACGTAGTGCTTGACACTGGAGAGAGAGAGAGTCTTTATGAGAGAAGTGGAGAAACAACCAAATGTTCTTCTACTTTTTATAACTGGAGACCACATCCCCTTGAAGGTGAAAATTTAATTCTTCAGTGGCCAGGGCTCACGACACACTGAGAGTGTCTCTACTGCATGCACAGTGGCATCACACATGGATCTTCAGTTTGGTTATTTGGTTAAAGAGAGGCAATTTGACTGCAGTTTTCAGCCTTGTCATGCAGGGGGTCTGTGGAAGACGAAGTTGTTAGTGTGACTATAAGAATTCAGAATTCAAGGGAAAATCTTTAAATGCCCCCAGCTACAGTCACAGCAGCCTCTTGGCTGGCACTTGATGTTATCAGAAGTCCTAGGACTTGGCCGTATTAGAGATCCCTTGGTAGTTTCTTCCTAGGACAGTAAGTGTTGTCTAATGATGATTTGCTGCCTGCTACCTGTAAAGGTAATTCCTGCCATCTTTCCCCATCTCCGTGTTTCCTTCATGTGCAGATGGAAAAGGAATGAGCAGCGTGTGCAGAAAGTGGAAGTGTAGACCGTAGGCTTGACACAGGGGTCACACTAATTTTATGTCAACGCAGCCCTGGTGCCTCTGGCAGAGCTGATCTTGGTTTCTGTCAAGTGCACATGAGAGAAGAAGCAGGGACTGTCACATGAGCACTGTCCAGGGGCACACAGGTGGGGGTGAATCCCCATATTTCCATCTGTTTAAGAATCTGTGTCTTTGGCTGCCTCAATGACTGACTTGAACGCAGTTAACTTTGATTTACACTGGAGGAGAGGGGAGAATTGAGCACAACAAGCTGAATCCTAGAATAGAAAAAGGCCACTGGAGAGGGAGACAGAGTGCAAGGAGGAAAAGCTAACGCCATGGCCTCTGTGATTCTGTCTTTGCAGGTCCCTCAGGCAACATAACTATAAACAGGCTCTTCAAAAAATGCGAATATTATGCTCCTTTCTGACAGCTTTTCCCCCAATTTCCTTCTGCCTTTACAAGTAGCTGAAGAAAATAAATATTTAATGACCTATTTCAATATTTTAATGTAGGTTTCTTGGTTAAAACACCACAAATCTCTCCGTGAAAGGGCGACAATAGAATTATGAAGTAATGAGCTTTGCAGCAAGTGGGAAGTTGGTTGGAAAGGGCAGGGGAGGGGAAAGAGAAGAGGCAAGGCTGCAGAACACAGGGGCTTATTTCAACCGCTCCTTTCCAGAGCTTACTGGGGAGGAAAGACCTAGAGTTTGCTGTTTTACCCTTCACCAATCCTTTCTATAAAAGCACAGCAGAGTTTCCCTCCTCCATAACCTGTCTGGGACATGCTACTTTGATCAGGATCCCCATGCACACTGCAGCAGGGCCGTAGCGGTTCAGAGTGAGCCGTCAGCAAACACAGCTCAGGGCTCAGCTCTCCAGCTCCCAAGGGCCAAGAGTTCCTGCACTGCCATGGGCACATGAGGAAGAGCCGTAAGTGATCCATTGCCCTTTCACCCATGCAGCCTGCGATGGTGATTCTCCACTCTCAGTATATGATGGGGCAGTTGTAGACCTGCACGGCTCCACCACCTCTTTTCGTCTCTCACTCCACCCCAGGACACTGCTCCTGCTGCTTCTCTCTTTGCACCAAGATGGATTGTTTTTGTTCAGTCAGATGTTAAGTCCTTTATGTGGGACTTTCATGAAGGCTGTGTTTCCACTCATCCTGATTTCCATTTGAGGTTGTTCTCTTGCACAGGAGAGGGAGTTGTACAGTGTACTCAGTGTAGTATCTTGGTGGCACCCATAGGAAGAGAAGCCGGAAAATTACATCCTTGCACCACTATGGACCTCGTGCCATCTTCTATATCCTCACACGGTGATTGCAACAAATAACACACATTCCTGGTGCAGGGACAAGGCTACTTCGTTAAACAACGTTCATCATGCAGTCGGGGGTGCATGCAGAGTGTCAGCCTTGTTCTTCTGAGACAGGGGTGGACTGCAGCCCAGGAAATGTAGCAGTGAGTAGTGTCTGTGCAGAGACAACCTGGGAATGGAATCTTGGACTGGTAGCTGCAATGAATATTTTATGCTGCTCTCTCCCTCCCTTTTCTGTCTGATGTCGGCAGCAGTCTCTAGCCAACATAATTCTTTGTGAGTTACTTTCGTTAGCAAAACCTTTCACCCTATGAAGATGTTCTACTTAATTAGTAAAAGTTCAATTTTTTTGTCACCGACAGAGCCCCATACATCACCATGTCTGGAGAGTCATTAGCTGTAAAATTAATCAGGGTGGATAACGGCTGAATAGAGTCAGAGCCCTTTGTGTTCCTTCCCACATCTCTGCCTCCAACGTGAGAACTTTTCCAAGAAGGGGAATCCAAAAAGCATCTCCAAATATCCAGGACAGTTTCTAGTGTAGCACTGGAGTCAGGGGTATTCCTGAGCCTGAAGTCCTGCGTGGATTTACAAGTCAGCTTCTTGGGTGTTCTTTACCTTCTCACCAATCTGCTCCCTGGCTATGGGGTCTGGGCTTTTCTACTGGCAGATGAAGCCCTTCTGTAACTGCACGCAGGTGGGGAATGTTGCACAAAGTTTTGCTGAGGATGTTGGATGCTTTGCAGGAATCTTTGGACAGGTACGTTAGCTTAAGAGACTTTTTATAAGAAAAATAAAATCCTATGTTATTCCTATCTCCCAAGCACAGGACACTGTAGGTGCATCAGTCTCACATCACCTTTTCCTGCTCTGGCACTTCTTAAAATTAACAGGGAAATGTTGGTAGCTAGTTGTGATGAAGACTGATTGTCTTTATTTTCTAGTAGTAGTAGTACTATTAGTAGTAACAGCAGTAAAGGAGGCCTTACAGTTTGCTTGGTAGCAAAGAGAAATAATTATGGAAAATGCAAGTAACTGCAAGCAAGTTGATATTGCTTATAATTTTGCATAACTTATCACCGGACCTTATTAAAAGCGAACTCCTCATGCCACATTTCATTTTGGTACAGAACAAGACCAGACAGTGGGGAGGAAGGAAATATTTTGCCTGCACGAAAATACATCTTCCCACTTTGTAATTTTCCTCCTCAGAAAATGTCTGAAAAGCAGCCATCGTGGGAATGACTTGCCTGGGCTGCTGGATGACCTCCAGAACTTGCCAATTCTCTGCTGCCTCTGCTGATGCTCATAACACTGTAACATTCTGGGTCTTCCTTGACTAAGAAGTGGCTCAAGGCCACTAGATCTGTCCTCACACTCCTGTTGAGTGTAGTTAAGTAAGTGTCTTAACAAATGGAGAGTGATTTCTCTGCCACATCCCTTCTGCGTATGAGTCCCACCCAGCCAGAATCACAAACACTGAGGCCTTGTCCCTAAGAATGAAGCATGTGTATCTCGGCAAACAATTTTGTCCTTGGTGTCTCATTGATTTATAAAGCTTGTTTCCAGCACGCTTGTGAAGGGATAAAGTAGAAAAAAATGGAGCCTCATGCCTCAAAACTCAATACGATTCCTTGCAGTAGGACATCCTTTAGGTGTAGTGTCTCTCTGCAAAGCTGCCGAGCTTTCCTTGGTGCTTTCCTGGGCAAAGCAAGTTGGTAAAACAAATGCTTAGTATTCACACAAACCGATACAGATTATGCATTCTCCCCTGCCCTGTCCCCGCTTCGCCCTCTATCATTCCTTGCAAAAATAAAAGGAAAGGGGAAATTATTAGGCTCAATTGACAAGTTTTGTTTTCCATTAAGCATAAAAATTATTTTCATCTTTGGGGATCCTTAAGCTTAAGACAAATGCAATTTGGATAACAGAAAACTCTGTTTTCTTTTGAAGAGAGTCTTCATTTCTAAAATGCCAAAATGGGATGTTATCTTTCTTATTTGCTCTTGTTTCCAGATTAGCTATTTGAGGGAATCAAAACAAATTTGTGAAAAGCCTGCACCCTGAAATTACTTTTTCAGCAAACAAAAAATTGACCTCTTAACGTTATGCCTAGCTACAGTTATCAAGATTTGTTTCAGGCTTTTCCTAAGCATGTTTCCCTCTTAGGCTTTTATTAGCAAGGACTGAAAAGCTCAACTTCCAAACAATGTGGACTTTCAGGCCACATGATGGCTTGACAATGTCTGTAGTGTACAGGACCCTAATGGGCAGGCTGTTGGTATATTGATAATATCATGTACACAGGCGGAAAAATGCCCCAATCCTACATCAAGTTCCCGTCTTTAAAGTACTTAACAGGTGGACCATTAGCACTTTAAACGTGGTACAGATCATCAGTGCTGATTTAGACAGAAGAATGAAATGATATTTATTCAGGATTATTGCCAAGTAAAGGCACCATCATGCTGTTTGTTTTGTGCTTGAGTTCACTCAGAGAGTGGGACAGCAATCCTACTGCCCCCTCCCCGCCTCCAGCCTACCTCAGGAGAAGGGAGCATGACAGAGAGCTTCAGGAGAGACGGGAGGTGTGGAGACGGGAACCAAAGCATGTGCCAGTGAAGACCTCGCTGCAGCTGTAAGTGTGCACAGTTCCTGCTGCGTCCTGGTGCAGTTTTGTGGCAGGATCCTGACCCTGAGCCATGGGGTTAGATACAGCATTCTCCAATTTTTCCTGGCCTGGGAGTGACCTTGGTCAGGCCCTGCCTGCAGGTACCTCTCTGCAGCTCCAAGGGAGTGCTTAGGGCTCGTCCTTTGCTGATGACAGAGGGTACCAATGGGACCACAGGGGTGTGGAGCTGGGGCAGGGCTGGGGCAGGATGGGTCTCAGCCAGGGCACAAGAGCAACTTTGTCCCTGCTGTTGCAGCCACACGGTCCTGCTGGCAATGCAGACGAGGGGTTAGAGGTGGCCAAAGCCCAGTGGGAAGAGCAGAAGGATGGGCGAGAGCAAAGCCTCTGCAGGGATGGTGGCCAGAGCACGTCTGGTTCCTCAGGTGCATCTCTCGGAGCAGGGCCGGTGCTTTGCCTTCCTGCACTGCCCTGTTCTCCCCAGCCGGCAACAGAGGACAAGATGCCCCTCCTGGGCTGGGTGGGAAGGTGCCAGGAGCTGCTGCTGCCTGGAGGAGACAGGAGAAGTCCTTGTTCCAACAGCCTGGGCAGCCTCAAGGGACACGCAGCATGTCCAAAGCCAGCCATGGCTGTTCCCAGTGGGAGCCCGGATGGATTTATCTACTGGGATTAAAAAAGAAGGTGCTGCTGCAGACCCCAGGTGTGATCCCAGAGTGTTTTGTAGGGGCAGGGGCCTGGGACCCACTGGTCCTGGAGGACTGGGCAGACGGTTGCAGCTGGTTTTGTGCTGTGTGGCTGCTCGTCGTTACTGGTCTGAAGCAGGACCTGCCAAGGGCTCTTATCATCATCCCCTGGCACTTGTCCCTATCGAACTCCTCCCTTTTCAAGACCTCTCTCCCAGCTCAGAGGTTCACCTTCCTCCTTCGGGGCCCCCATGCCTGCAGTTCTTCCCCTCTAAATAGTGTCTGTGCAAAAGCCCCACAGGTGACCGGCCTCTTCACTGGTGGGTCTGTCTCATCTCTCTGTATGAACTGGAGGACTCAGGACACACCGCTCTTGTTTAGCGTGGGTATTAGTGATAGCCAGGTAATTAGCGATAGAACGAGGTATTGGCTTTAAACTGCAACAGGGGAGGTTCAGACTGGACATTAGGAAAAAATTTTTCACCGAAAGAGTGGTCAGGCAGTGGAATAGGCTGCCCAGGGAGGGGGTGGAGTCACCATCCCTGGATGTGTTTAAGGGTCGTTTGGATGAGATGTTGGGGGATGTGGTGTAGGGGAGAACGTTGTAGAGTAGGGCTGATGGTTGGACTCGATGATCCCGAGGGGCTTTTCCAACCTGAATGATTCTGTGATT
This sequence comes from Strix uralensis, assembly GCF_047716275.1. NCBI lineage: Eukaryota > Metazoa > Chordata > Aves > Strigiformes > Strigidae > Strix > Strix uralensis. The sequence goes on from NC_133992.1 coordinate 5,135,907, forward strand.
CTGTGATTCTGTGAAATGAAGTAATTTATAGATAGGATTAGTGTGAAACTTAGAACTGAGTTCAGGAATAGAAAGCAGTACCCTGAACTTCATGAGCCGGACACTGGATTAGGGATTAGGAAAAGAAAAAAAAAAGAAATATAGATACCCTAAGTGAAAGAAAAGGTCTAAATTGGTCCAAATTCTAGTGTAAAGATAAAAAGAAGAGTTCTCTCAAGAGCTGTTCTATCTGGATTTTTGCTGCTTTGCACTGAATTCTCATGAGCATAAATACACAACCTAATGCTGCCAGTTTGAGATCGGATAGATGGCAAGAAGGTTCAGGTACAGAGCTGTAATTTGCTTCCCCTCTGCTCTCATAAATTAGACCAAAATATCCCCAGTGTACATGTTTTACTAATCTAGAACACTGACTGTAACAGTTTTCTCTCAGAGGTGCCCCGTTGCTGTTTGGCACTTGGGGTAGTCACGAATTTTCTCCCCTGCGAAGCAAAATCTAGTAGTTTGTTTGATATTTACTTGGGGAGCTGATAAGAACATTTTGAAAATGTCTGCTTCTCAGTGGAGAAAGAGAGGTTTACATACAAGTATACACAAAACACAGTAAAATGATTTACAGATTCTCTTCCTTTCTCCCACCCTTTTGCAGTCAGTACCACTCTGGGGCAGGGGAAAGCTGCAGTGCATTGTTATAAGTAGATCTTGACAGCTTAAGAGACAGTGGTCTCTGTGGGCTTAGAAATCAGCTTGTGCCCTCAGGAGACACATTTCCAAACCCCCCTTATGATGGCAGCCTCTGTGACTTTAGGTAAACCCTTCCTCTGCTGCTCTTGGATTTTCATTTCCCATCTCACCTGTTCCCTGCTGAGTAAACATTTTAGGACAAGGGTGATCTCTTCGGTCATGGGTCCACAGCACTAAGCACAGAGCAACCTTGATCTAAAGAGAGGTATAAAGGTGATAATATAATACCAGTAAGGAAAGCAAAGGCTCTCCACCCCCCCCTCCTCTTGTCTGAAGCTGAGACAGGAGTAAGTTGGTGTCCTTAAGAGGCTTGAAAAACAAATCACTTCTGTGTTTGTTAAGTGCTGAACTTCACACACTGCAGAACAGGCAGACAAATACGAGAACCTGCTCAGCTAATTAAGATCCAAAGTAGGAAGCAAAATGGGTGCTAGTGAAAGTTCCTCAGGAAAGCTAGAATAACTCAACCAGTTATTAAAATCTATTAAGCCAAAGAAATGTCAGTGAAGGAAAATTTCTGGAGGAAAAGTCCCCCTTTCCTGTATCTCCCAGCTCAGCATCATGCCAATATCACAGGGAGGGAAATCAGGTTTTTCCAAGTGTTTTCCAGCTTCACTGCAGCATCTGCCCCAGGCACAGACTACCCAGACAATTTGATCCAATTTGCTATCAAGATGCATCAGACTTCTCCATAGTCTCTTTAGGCTCCCAAGTTCCGGGATAAAAACCTCTAAGTGCAATACTAGAGCAAAAATGGCTCCAAGGCACCCAGGTTAGCATGAACGTGCTTTAAAAGCATCTGTTAACTCTGTATCTCTTTTCAGCAATAAAAATTACTTCACACACTCTGCAATCCCCATTTTTATAGGGCTTCAGTAGTTTGGTGAATGGAAAGAAGGAAGCCTGGAGCATTCAGAAGGGAAGGTAGGCATAGCACTGTGCATAACACATTCTGTAGCAATCAGCTAATTTGATGGTCTTTTCAGACTTTTCCTTACAGGGTGATGTCTATGCAAAAGTCAGGGCCTGTGGTTTTCAAAGCATCACTCATCCCCTGCTTGCTCACAAAACATGGACAAGGACTCCTGGGAGGATTTGCTTCTGGGGCATTGGCCACAGAAGACTTGCCAAATCAACATTTGCCTGATGGGTTGCCTCCCCATCCCACCTTCAGTTTTTCAGATGGCTCTGCCTGCTCTGCAACGACTGAGGACTCTGTGGGACCAGGGGAAGGCCAGCTGGTCAGCAGCTCTCCATCTCAGTTCAGCCAAAGAGGCATGGAGGGGAACTGGGATGTCACTGGTGATGTGGAGCTGTGACACTCGAGAGATGAATGTGGCACATTCAACCCACAGGGAGATATGAAGAAGCAAAACAACCAGGGTGGTGAGGTGATCTGGTCCCCCAGCGCTCTCGGAAGACCTGTCCTTCAGCAAGCAAACTTTTCACTGCATATCACCTGCCAAGCCTCACTGGGGAGTCACCCTTTCCTGCTACAAATATTTTCAATTGTCCTTTGTTCATGGTTCCTCACCCCACAAAAAAACACCCCAAAAGGCTCAAGTGCTCTATTCATCTTTCTTTACTACTGTTGCTATTTTTCCCATTCCCCCTTACCATGCAAACCCAAAAGTAAATAAATAAAACCCATCCTAATTATACATGAGCATATGAATAGCACAAAGGAGCCATTAACACAATCAGCAAAAAAATACTAATTCCAACAATCTTTCCCAGGGCCCTTTGTGGCGTATGATGTTGAAACAGCCGCTGTTGAGTGATGCTCAGATGTGGGGCTGCCTCTCCAAGACATCTCTCCCCGCCAACCTCCCACTGTCCCCTGAGGCCCCTGCACCCCCTGTCCACTCCCCACCATGACTCCCAGCATCCCAGGGTGGCCTCAGCTCTCAAGACCAATGGTAGCCCTCACCCTCCTCCGGCCTCTCCCTGGGCTCCCTCTGCACTCTCACCTGCCCACAGATGCAGGGTAGAACGGGCATCTCCTGCCATTTGGTGGGTGGAGGGAATGGGCTGGATGCAGTGGGGGTTGAACTGTTGCCATTGGAGATGGCAACAGATGCTGCCTGGTGGAGGCTGCACTGGCTAATTCAGGGCTTTGTGATTTGAGACAGAATCCCAATTATTTCCAATTAGGAGATTGTAGTGACAGCTGCTCTGAACAGGGCCTTCTCTCACGGCTGAGAAACTTGCCTTCACTTTTAGCTGGGTTTGGATACCTGCACTTTGAGCATGGGGCTCTCAGCCTTATTTTTCATAACCTCTTCCACCTCCCTAAGCGATTCTTCCTCTCTCCCACACAACGCTACCTCTCATGAGCAATTTGGCAGTGGAATCATCCTTATCTCTCCCTTACCAAAATCCATTCATTTTCTACTTTCTATATGCAGGATTTAATTTTCCTGTTGTGCTGTCCAGCTCCCTCTTCCCAGTTCCCCCATTACTTCTGCCTGCTCTGTGATGTATGGGCCTTGTCAGGCAGTTTTGGCCTGACCCAGCCAGCCAAAATCAGAGCAAAACCTGGTTTTATTTTGTCTGGGGAGAATTCATCACAGAAGGTGTCTCATTTAGGGAAATTAAGGATGAAGGAAAGGGAAAGCTAGGAATTTATTCTGGTTTAGTGTTGAAAATATATCTATCTACTGCTGTGTTAAAGGCTGATATTTTCTCTCCACTTTTCTCTTCTTTCTCTCTTGTCCAACCATATCACATGGTCCAGAGACAGAATTCAGGAGAAAGGGGCATAGGGCTCTTTGCTGGCTTGAAAATGCTGGCTGTGGTAGAGGATTGAATAGGAAAGAAGGAGATGTTGAACAACAAGACACGTTTCTCTCCATTCTGTCTCATAACTACTCATCAGAGGCATATCTAATCCTAAAAATACAAACTAGACAAATCCTTTGGAAGTAGAAAGGGGAATTTGCGGGTGCTGGCTTTATTTATGATTCAGCTAAAACCTTGTTTGTTTGGATACTGAGTCTGTTGAATCACAGCAGGGCTAAGCAAACCAAGAGCAAACTCTGAACTGTGCAGTGCGGAGTCTTGGAGAGTCTCTTCCAGAGGCAGCAGTTCGGAGCCTGCTGTTTCTGCTCTCCCCAAGCAGAGGGACAGGGATCTTTCCTGATCTTCCTTTTCTATCTCCCTGTCTATGATGCAGTGAAAAGTTCATGGTTTCACCATTTCCAGAAGGTGCCTTCTCTTACAGGGGAAGGTGCCATTTGACTAGACCAAATTCCAGGTTTCCACTGTGAGAACCAAGCACCTGTAGAGCCGCTTCAGGAGAGCTTCAGTGCAGCTGTAGGGTAGATTTGCAATCAGAATTTCTTTCTCTGCTATAGCAAACCACAGCTGGAGGGAGCCCAAGAAACAGTTGTCCTCTAAATGTGCTTGCACCCAGAGGGGACGGCATGAGGAGGCTGGGGACACTGCCCAAGCTGAGAAGGTGATACCAAGGGGACCTCAGGTCCTACCTTAATAGGGGTGAAGTAAACAGAAGTACTGGGCTGGACACAAACCTCTGCTGTACCAAGGAGAGACAAAACTTACAAACCTCTGCTGGTGTCGAATCCACTGGCATCAATAATAATTTTGACAACAGGATCTAGCCCATAGTGTTTTTCTTGATCCTCACATGGCCATGTCTTCATCATGCTTTCCATTTTACATGGGATTCAACAGAAAAGGTTTTAGCCTAGGAGGTTTTTCAGTGGGTTGCAAAGAACTGAAACAATGCAGTATTTGGGTGACAGTGTTGTCTATTCATCCATGTGGAGCACTTAGATGCTACAGGAGATAAGTGCCTTGTAAGTACAGATAAATAGATTATATTAGACCTTGACAGTGGTTCATGCAAAAGGCATTTTTATGTACAAAAATAGTAACATTGTAGAGAAATAGCTATTACTTGAAACCTTGGGCTAGAGCTTCCATAATTGATATTGTTGGAGGAAAGAGGAAGCTAATAGAGAAGAGCTCCCGTGACTGCCCTTTTGTCATTGACTAATTCTTCCAGCAACCAAAGCGACATTACCCAGATCCCATTTAGGCCTCAAAGAGAGTGGCCACATTTTTCAAGAGAGCACAGCTCAGTGAGTACCAAGTCCTTTCAAAACTCTTCTTGTGAGTGCTGTAATGGCGGGGATGAGGGAAAGAGAGTGCTTTTGAAAACATGCCCTCTCTTCTACATCCTGACTGCTTGGAAATCTGGACTGTGGCATGGCTTGGAGGGCTACCCAGAGAACTGTCACTGGCTGAGGATCTGGACTTATACATGTCCCTGATGGAGATATCCTCCTCAGCAATTTCAAAGATAGCGGGAGGTGAAGGATGTAGGGTTCCTGTTTTTATCAGCTCAACTAGGGCTGATCACAACTTGAGTTTAACTAACTAGTACCTATTCCAGCCCATTCAGGAACAGGCTCCCAGCACGTGGGAGGTTCTTTCAATGACATAGATTCTCATCTTTCTAAGCTACACAGCTCTGGTCTTCTGCAAGTGAAGGCAGACCCTGGGTCTTAATATATCCACACAAAAATAAGAGACAGAAAAGCAGCAAATAAACATCTGAGTGATCCAAGAAATCCTGAAACAAACAGCAGTTTTGTTCCTCAAACAAGTTACAATTAAGTAACAACATTACTCCCTCAGCACTACTTGTTCCCATTGCATTAGGTACAAAACCCAAGTGCTTAAAAGCCAGGAGATAAATAATTAAGAACATCATATATCTTTTATTGCCTACATAAAACATATAAAGGGTGAAATCCTGACGCATATGAAGGCAATGTCAAAGTTCTTATTGACTTTAGATGAACTTGGATTTTACCTAAATTATTTTGTCAAATACAATGAAACGTGTGTCATAAGACACCTCAACAATCTTAATTCTGACCCGAGAGATACTTTTTTATGATAATTTCTAGAATTTAAACAGAAAACAAAGCCTTTTAAAAAATGTGAAACACACCTACAAAATTAATGTTGATTTGAAGAACAATATTAAGGAAATATATATTTTTTTTAATATAAAAATGGGCACATGTTCACCTATTGCAAAAGCAGTATTACCCAATAGTAGTGGTACTTGGAAATACTTCAACTAATCGTATTTGCCACTTATGAATATTCCTTAAAAGAAAATGTTTGTACACCAAATTCAGTGAAATAAAAATATCACATAAAAGAGGGGAAAAAAAAAAAAGAAAACAATCCACAGGTTAAGCATAAGGTTGTTTTGCCAAAATAAAAAGTGCACTTCTTTGTATTCAACTTAAAAATACATATTTACTATGTGGGCAGTGTAGGGTTTCAGGAGTCCTTAATCATTCATTTCCTTGCTTTTAAGTGTGAGGGTTTTGCAAATGATGTGATAACTAAGTACATTGTTGTCACTTAGCAACCTTAACTCCTTTCTGAAGTGAGTTGTTTGTTTCTATAATAAATGAGACACTCAGATACCATGGTGATGAGCATAGGAGACCTTGTATGCATAGACAGAGTGCTATCTTGATAAATATGATATTGCTTAGAGGCATAAGGCCCTCACAACAGAGGAGTAGCTCTTCACTCTTCTCCACAGCATGGTCACTGGTTGTGTTTGTGCTGCCTTATGAGGAGCACCTGAAAGGTGTTCTGAAGATAACACTCACTCATTCTGCACTTTCAGGCAGAAACTCTGTAATTTTGGCCTTAGCTATGTCTGGAGGTCACCTCTATAGTGTCCAAGATCCTAGCTGTCCAAGTATGCCCTTGATGGGTTTGCAGCCAGCTCTCAGGTGCTTTCGTTGTTATCGCCAGCCTTCAGTGTGAAACTTTATTCCTTGCATCCAGCTCCACATTTCAAAAACACTGTCTTTTCATCTCCAGGCAGTCCTGCTAGAACTGCACTAGGCCTTCTCTTGTCCCCTAATTACTCCTTTATGCGCTTCTTCTGATGTAACACAGCTATAAAGCCAGCTTAACCAGCTGGTAGAAGATTGCTGGCCTCTGGGAAACCTGCTGTGATAAAGAACCTCCAGGATGGTTCCTGCAGATGGGAACTGATGCCAAACCTTGAGGGCTGTGTCTGGGGAGAAAAGAAAAAAGACAAATAGTATGGCTGAGATAGAACTCCCTCCCTCGAATTTGAGCTTCTGGTTTCTGGGAGTAAACTAAAGCACAAGGGTTAATAACAAATGTCAAAATAGATTCTAGACAACTCTGTTTCATCCTAAAACTGCATTTACTGTACAGGACTTCAGTAAATCCCTGGACATAGCCAATCCTGCCTGAGCTCACCAATTTTTCTCTTCCCTCATTCCTTTTCTGTATTTCCTGACTTTACACACAATATATTTGTGTTTCTGTTACTGCTTCTTGAGTTTAAATTAATCTTTTAAAGAAAGATGAACCACATGAACTTTCTTTTGGTTTTAGAAATCACATCCATATTCATAATCCACTAATCATGTTTGATAAATCGGAATTCATTGTGAAGTATACTAACCCTTCATGTTGCTTCAGTTTTTAATCTTGTAGGGAAAAGCAATCATCTGTGCAACACATTTGAAGGGGTTGGGCTGGGCTGTCTTGGGTGTCTCGTTGAGTCAGCTTCCGTGTTTGTACAATACAGCTTGTGCTTCCGAATCTAAGCTATCATCTGAAAACATAATTAAGTCTTCAGCACTTCAGTAGCAAGAGGAATCTTCACGGTGTGAATCAAACACCATCTTCTCAGTGATTCTGGCCTGAGTCTGCAACTTGTCTGGAAGAGCAGCTCTGAGCTTTCCCCTCATTCCAGTGGTGTAACCACACTGAAACCTCAAGGTCTTATTCTTGCAAGTCAGCAATGGTATTTCACCTGCAAAGAATAAACAGATTGATGACTGTTTGTAGAGATCAGCAGGGTCCATTGTTATGCAATGACTTGTTTAACCTGGGTACAGTTTGTGGATAAGAGTGAAAAGATGGTGTTTCTGCCCCTCAGACATTTGCACATGAGCATGCACATTTGGATGTTTTCTAACTGTTTGCAAAATGGGAATTTTGGTCAACGCTTAGATAACTGCAAGATTAGCCATGCCATTTTTTTTTTCCCCCATCAGTGCATTAATTCTGACCTTTGCTTTAGAGGAGGAATCTTCACATGAGTCCTGATCCTATAATCTATTCTGTCTGCTTCTCTTGCTGCCTACTCCAAGATTCTCTTTTCTTCCCCGCTGCCGTGAGGCAGCTAGGCTGGGACAAGAGACAAGCAGCCTGCAGTGGGGGAAGGACAGTGATAAAGTGAAGAACTCTGGACCATGGACTACCTCCTGCAGATGGTGGGAAGGTGGCTGGCTCCAGTCCATACACTGGAGCTGCTCTGCTTTTCCCACAGCCCCAGGTTTTGGGCTTCCAAGCTTTTCCAAAGAAAAATAGCTGTTATTTGCTGAAGCAGATTCTAAGCCAGCCACACTTAATAATTCAGTGGTGAACTTTAGAGCTGAATGTAGGGTGAAAAATAACTTGCTTTAATAAGTACAAAATCTCCATTTCTGCTGCCTTCGCTTCTCCCTCCTTCTCTCACCCGTGGCCCCGGCAGCCCCCTGCAATCCAAACACTCACCGTTATTATGTGGTGGAGCAAAAAGGAAAGGCGGACGGGGGGAAAATTCATTTCCTCTCTGTGGGATGTTTATTGTTTTTTCTGCTCTCAGCAGTCCAAGGTCTCTGTCATTTTACGTGATATTTTATAATGGGAAAGGTTCTCATAGGCACCAATGAGTTCTTCTGCAGAGACGCACAGAGCCTGGAGATTTAAATTTATACCTCCCTGACGCTGCTGTAATTGGGACTCCCGGGAGAGGAAACCCTGACAAGTGACACAAATAAACCCTGCCAGACCCCTTTCAAGACCTGTAGCAGCAGTAACCCCAGGAGGATTCCCATGATCAAATTACCCTTAAACAAATGCTTCTGCAGTAACTAAGGATATAACTGCTGAAGGTCAACAAGGTGTTTGTAGAACATGTTTGCTAGGTTTATTTCCCATCGCCTGCTCCCATTCAAAGACCATGAGTTGCAACACTGGCAAAATGGAACTGGAAGAAGCTGTAAACCTAATTAAAACTCGTTATTCCAATTGTCTAGGAGTACATTTATTTAGGCCTTCCCTACCCCTGTAGCTATTCAGGCATAATTATACCAGCACTGTTTCCCTGAGTATAAATGAATAATATAAAGTACACACATTTTCTCTCCTGTGAACTGAAATTTGGCAATGTCTGTGACATTTGTTTGGGGAGCTGATGAAAACATTTTGAAGATGTCTGCATCTCAGTGGAAAAGAGGAGGTTAAGAAAGATTGATAGACAGGCAGATAGATACGGATATACAAATATACCCATAGATATAGATATATAAAAAAGATTTACAGTTTGCTTCCTTTCTCCCACCCTTTTGCAGTCAGTACCTTTTTTTGGTGAGGGCAACAGCAGTGCATTGCTGTAATCAGATCTCAACAGCCAAAGCAACAGTGGTCTTTAAATTCAGCCTGTGCCTCAGGAAACCTTATTGTCTGTCCCCCTTGTGATGCCAACCTGTGTGACTCTGGGTCAGCCACTTAACTGCTTGCTTCTGTTTTTTTATTTCTTTTTTCTTTTTCCTGATCAGATTGTAAGCTTTTTAGGGAAACGATCTATTGTATAAACAAATGTTATTTCCATGTAGGAGGAAAAATAATTAATACTGATGTAAGTGTCATTTAAAACAGCTGGGAGAGAATGCATTTCAGGTGCTGCACTGCTTTAACTGTTGGTTAAAAGAAGAAAAGTCCCCATAATTGACTCACAAACTGTGCTGGTGTAAAACATCTTTATTGACCTTGTACACAACTCAGATAACTCCTTCTGATAAAAATAGTACGACAGATAGAAATTACAGATGCAATACAAAAATCATGGGATGAAATTCTCAGACTGGATTATGTAGGAAGTTCAGACTTGAAGACCAGAAGAGTTCGTAAGTGCATTTTATTCTGGATTTCCTCTCAGAGGCTGCTGGGTTTGAAACATAAACTTACTTGTTGGTTAGCGCAGAGCTTTGTTGTAAGCCCAATGCCTGCCAGGATCTGTACATTCAATGAAAACTTGATGGGACCCAGGAACTTTAACAAGATTTTCTTAAAAATAATTAGTTATGGTGTCAAGGGACTCCTTCATTCCTTGCTCATTGTTTATCACTTAGTCATTAACTAAAGCTTACATTCCAGGATCTAGCCCTGTTGACAACTCATCCCTTGTGTTTTTGTTGCAATACAGGCCATGTCCTGGCCCTGGATCTCCCTGTTATGTTCTAGTCATGCTCCTGTTTGCAAGCTGAACTCTTCCACACAGCTGGAGGAGCAGCTTGTGCCAACAGGTTGGCACTCCCAGGAACAGAGCACAGCCAGCAAATGTCCTGTTCAGGACTCAACTCCCTGTGGCTATTCATATTCCTGCAGTAAAGGAGGAAGCCCAGGGATCTTTTCTTGAACGCTGGCCCTACATCCCAGGGGATGGGAGGAGGATCTCCAGCCCTGGTCCGGGCCATGTATCTCAGTGCAGGGAGATGCCCAAAGGCACTTTTCAAGGTTTTAAGCAGTCTAAACTGCCCCAGTAGGTGTAGCCATACTACCATGCAATACACACTCTGCCCAGTAGCTCATCCACTCATGCCTTTCCCAGCACGCCGAAGTTTTCCTAATATCCCAACTATTCAGCAGCCCAGGTCATTCTGTGCTGGTGATAAAAATTGCAATCACAGAACAGGACTTTTGTATGTTTCCCTCAGCTCACAATCACCAGAAGATGATTTAATTGCATGAGAAAATGTTCTCTTTAATCTCTTAGAATTAGTCATCTCTTCCTCAGTCATCTCTCTATATTTTTGGTTAGAGAGACTGAAAATCTTAATATATCAGTGACATTTATAACACATGTTAATATTATAAAACGTCAGCGCTCTATTTGCAGAAATGAATACTGATGTGATGGGAGTGTTTTATTATGTCAATGACTTTTATTATAAATATGATAAAACTGTGTCATCTTTTTTTTTTCCAAATAAAAAATAAAACCACCTAATCATTTATCTCAAGGTTACTGCTCTGCTACCTGGTTAATTTATTCAATAGCGCTGTTAAGAAAAAATACACCCTGCAATGGATTTTCACATTGTGTGGTCATTTGATGGATGTTATCATTTACCTGCATGTTTGTTTAGGATTAGAGTGTGACAACGAGCACAGAAATAGGGCTCACATAGTGGCTTCCTATGGACATGAAACCAGGAGATGAAACCTAGTTTTAAGTGATTAATTAATCATTACCAGAGAGTGAAAGGTAGCTTGATATTATAGTGTCCCCATTGTTCTCTCCAGGGCCACTGGGTGCTGAAACTGCCATGCCTCAATCCCACCAGCCCTGTCTCCAGATGATGGTCTTGAGAGAGTTCCTTGCCTGATGCTCCCCTGGCCCTCAGGTTCATTGCCAGACCCACAGAGATCTAGAGTCTTTGGATGGTATCTTGAATGAGCTATCATACCATCCTATCAATTAATATTTGTTACTACAGCTAGTATTTACTGTTGTGATAAGATGAACTGTTCACAATAGGTAGTTGCACTTCAAACCCCAATAAAATGGTGGCAGATTCACAAAAATCAAGAGCTCATTATAAGGATAATGATATTTTATGGAAAAGATTAGTAAATAATGAGTGTCTGTGAGACCCATAAGAATCATCTTTACAAGAAATAAAATATTAATGTATTTAAAAGAGACAATGAGAAAATTTGATTTGATTCATATGAAGTATCATGACTCCAAGGGCTGGAGTTTTTCAGAATAACAAGAAATACCAAGAAAATCCCTCCAAAGTTAGAAGCAGCCACCATAATGAATTGGCACATTCTTGGTCCCTGAGTTAACACACAGCACAAAGAAGGATCTGTTCCCCTGGGGAGAAGGCTCAGGGAGGACAGAGATTGCAGCATTAAGATCATGCTGTTGCTATGGTTAGTAGTGTGCAAGACTTGAAGATTTTATTTTTTTTTAACTTTCAACTTTTTTCTTCTCCTCCTGCTCCCCTTCTATTTGTGTGCTAGTGTAGCTGCAAAGGGAAACTCAGGATTAAAGTCTTCATGAGAAAGATATCTGTTTTGGTTATCGACTTGAAGGAGATCTGGAATGGGCTGTCAAAGATGACTGTCACACAGTAGGTAATAAGTCCAGGGCAAAATTTAATAAGTGGGTGCTTTTAATAGTAGGCATCTAAAATGTCTAGAGACACCCAGTCTGTTTTTTCACGAGACCTCTCTACTGCTGCTGAGACCCAGCAGAATCATTGCACGCATGAGAGGAGCTGGCCAGAGGGGTCTGCAGGGAGTGTAAAGGGCCTGTGGGAAATGAATGAAAAACCAAGGAACCAGAGCAACGGGAGCCTCTTCAGATGCCACCAGACCAAACAGCAGCACAGGGCAGTGAAGCTCCCTTAGCTGCTACTTGAATGAAAAATACCCATAAGCTGACTCTGCTTGAGCGCTCGGTAATTTGATGCTTTGGGCGAAGAGAAATAACTTTCTGCTGGTGTCCAATTCAGAGATCTCCCAACGGGGAAGACATGAAGTGACCATCCCTTGGGGCACTGTCGATGGGACATGGTGGGCTGTATTCTGGCCGTGCCAGGACTATCCCCTCCCCATGCAGCGGGAGGATTGCTGAAATGCTGCCTGGGTTATTAGACTGTCTCAACAGTGTGTTTATGATGGTTCCCCAAGGACTCCAGTCTGAAGTAGCCTAGTCATACAGCTGTAGAAGGCTTCTGCCTCGCAGAAGTGAGCTACATCACTTTAGCTGGAGACAGAACAACAGCTCTTTAAAAGAAAATGCTGCAGCTTCTCTTTTAAATGTTCCACTGAGCTCTTGAGGAGGATCGCAGACATCCACAAGGCTCTGAATGCTAAAGGATGCATTAATGAGTCCTACTAATGCACAGTGCTGCCCAGCCAGTCTTGTACCAGCAGCAAGAGAGTGCAAGGTGTCCTGTGGTTGTAAAGCAGGACATGGGAATCAGCTCATTTCATAGTTTTCTTTACTTTCTTTCCCTGTTCTCAAGCCTTAAGGGAGGAGAGAGGATATACCTTCCTCCCCTGGGTTGCCAATAGCTATGGGTAAACTCAAAGTAAGGAGATCATGGCAAGATATTTACTCCTTGAGAAAATGGCCTGTTGAAGAAACACAAGTCAGGGTTTATTCAGAAAAGTTCCTAGTAAGACCTACAGAAAAGCCTGATCTACTTCCATTTATACTGCTCTCAAACAAGCTGCTCCCAATATCATACTGGTATGAATGAACTGCTCTCACTGTAGACTTTCATAGGGGTCTTGTTATCGACATTTAACATATCTTTAAAGCAAAGTCTATAGAAACACCCTTCTGTACAGCATCCAGTTGCACTCAGGAGTTTCAAGACCCATAGGAGATAAGACTGGAAATAAGGTCTCCTGAGGCATAGGCAGATTTTATCACTTGGGCTGTTGAGATCTGGTTACAGATCTGTTTGCAGATGCACTGCTGTTCTTGGACCCTGGCAAAAACCAGTCTAGATGCAAAAGGGTGGGAGAAAGGAAGAGAATCTATAAAAAATTTTTTCTATATCTGTATCAATACATTTATATATCCATATCTACCTGCCTAGCTATCTATCAGTGCGTTTCCTTGCAGTCCTCCTCTGGACACTTGTCTGACTTCTGCCCTTCAGCAGTGAAGCACTCACCCTCCTTGTGCAACTGGTCCTGGCGCTCACTCATACAACAGCCGGGTGAATGCCAGTCGTGTCCTGACTTGGCCTGGGGTTTGTTTGCATTCTTCCTGCGAGTGGGCATTGGTAACTTCTATTTCCTCTAATCTCATGCTTTAGGAGCTGGCCACTGGGAGAGATGGCGTGAGGGAAGAAACTCCCTTATGTATGTGCTGAGATTTCAAAACACAGCATGGATGGTGTACTGGAGAGCAAAGCTGACTGGAGGTCACCCAGGAGGTGCCTTTAGTAAGTTCCAGAGAGAAAAGCATGGTGTGATGGTGCGTATAATACCAGAAATCCAGTGGACCCTGAAGCAGAAGAGTGTCTTCAAGCTGGTGTTACTCTGGAATATAGAAAAGACTGAGACTGAATGGCTAACAAGGGGAAACCTACGGCAAGGGGCAGCTCATGGAGGGAGGAGTATGGGCTAAAGGTGAAGGGGAACCTGTGTGAGATGAAAATGGGGAAGAAACCATTATAATGACAGAAAAGAGAATTAGGGGATTAAATGAGCAATCAGAGGGAATGTCAACGCAAAGGCAATACTGCCAAATCCATCATGTTGCTGATAAACATAAATAGTGTAGGGAAGGAACGGGGCATCTTGGGGACTGTGGGAAGGGCTGGCACTGAGGATTTTGAGGAAAGAAAAGCTTCACAGAGATGCTAGAGGAAACCAGAAGCACTGTCCTGAGGTAGAGAAGAGGGATAAAGGATGTAGGACCAAAGCATAGAGATACAATATTGATTTATGGAGAGAGGAGAGCCTGGGAGAGGAGGACAGCCAAGGGGAAGCACTGGCGAGAAGAATTCAATTGAGGGAGGAGTAATGCCATGGACAGGGACAGCCTGCCAGATCTTGGTACTCTCTTCATTTGAGTTTGTCACTTCACTGTAATTTCACCTCCATCTATCCCTTCTGCAACCACCTTGCTGAGTTTCTTAAGGATGACTCATTAAAAGGAAAAACAGAAAAAAGAAGGAAAAAAAAAGCAAAAGAAAAGCAACAGACACCTATTTCTTGTCTAAAATGAAAGGGCAAGCTGTGTTTTCTATTTGGGCTAGAAAATGCCTTTCAGAGCTCAGCTGGCATTTAATTTGTTTATTCTTTCTCAGGACTCTTGCTTGCCTCTCTCTGCTCATGTTTTTCACAGATGCTCCTAAGTGGAAGGCAAAGCCAATAATGGCCAGGTTGGAGGTGAACTTTTAAACCCACAATATTGGAGCAGGTTCAGAAGGAAACAAATGGAGGCTGCTCAAGCATAGTTTAGGAAATGACTGGAGACAGATGTGCATCTGAGATGATACAAGAACAGAAGACCATGATCTTTGGGGCATCAGGAAGATTTTCTAGTAGTTCAGAGAAGCTAACAGTGCTGTCTCGGGGATAAAGAGGGATGCTAACAACATCCCTAGCTATGGGGTGGAACCCAGGTGAAACGCCTTCCCCTTCCTGGAGATGTGACCTTGGCACCATGGTGGCAGTGAGTGGCAATTAATGATGACAGCTTTATGACCATATCTGTAGCAATGAGGCTTAGCTCCTGAACAGCTCCAAATGGGACTTTTAAACACTATTAAACCAGCTGTGCAGTATTTTCCATTTCACAAGAAGAGCAGTGGCAAGCTCAGTGCCAGTTTTCAATGTGAGGATGTGCAGGTGGGAATGCATGTGTGTGCAAAAACTGGGAGGGTTGCAGTGCACTAAAGCCCTCTCTGCTTTCCCGGGCTACTTTCTGATTTCAGGTCTGATTTCAGGAGGAAGGAAACTGGAAACACAATGTCCTTTGAAAAGAGGAGCCTAACTCCTGCTGGCCTTGTCCATAGAGAAGGGGACACTGAGGCAAAAGAAGACATATGTTGGCATCTGTCAGCTTGCTATGCATGGTCTCTTTCCCTAGTTCATGCTGCCCTCTCTCAGTCCCAGACACTCCAACTGTTTCCCAACATCCTGGAGGAACGTTTTTCTTCCTGAGCTCACACTCTCAGCACTCATGGATGATATTTTCCTCTGAAATAAAGAGTTTCTGATTATTCAAGTAGAAGCCAACAGATCAACAGAGCCTTATGGCAGGTTATAGTGGGGGCAACCAGGCATAGATGAGTGGGTATGAGGACAGGTTTATCAAGAAAGCAACTAAGAAACAAAAGGATGTCAAACTTTGACACTGCAGCAGATCACTTAGAAATGGAAAATAAGTGTAAAATATCTTCATGTTTCACCTGGACAAATTCCATTTGAGAAAGGATATGTCTGGAGAAATCAAAAGAATGCAGTCAGTTTGACGCCTGGGAGGTGCTTCACAAGCCAGGAATCTATGGCATCCCATCCATCTAGCTGCATCCCAGCCTGAGTTTTGAGAGTCACCCATCATTTAGCCAAGCTAAGCCTGGCTAAGCCACGCTGTCTCTTCCGGCAGAAAACTTGTTACTCTCTCTTGTCCTTGTCTTGCCTCTGCCTGCCTTGTAGCACGAGTCTCTGCAGAGTAGCCGGGCTGCCAGTATCTCTTTCACTTTGGGCTTGCACAGCCTTTTCCTTGGGATCCAGGGGACTTGTTTGTATTAACGTAATTGGCAAACACATTGTTCAAATATTAGCAGTGGCAGCAAAACCATTGTGTGGGACTAGTCAAGGCAAGCGGTCCCCTCACTCGCAACAGTTAAAACCTGGAGGCTGTTGCCAAGCATGTTAGACACTGAATATGATCCAGAAAATCTGTCCAGCTCTGAAGCTGGCTGAGCTGCTCCAGTCTTAGTCATTTTTAATTTGACTGGGGATAAAACTACGTATAAAGGCCACTTTCTGCAACTGAAAGCAAGTGACAAAGCATTTGGCATTACATTCAGCTGCCTCTGCTGTAGGGAGTGAATGAGGCAGTGCTGGTGCGGGAGCAGGATCATGGGAGCTGTGCTGAAGGAGCCTTCCTATGCCTGCATGCCAGGTTCGCTGCACCCTCCCCGTCACCAATTCCAGCTGTGTCGTCCCAGAAATAGGTGAAGCAGGAGGGTTGCATAAGGCTGGAGAAAGGTTTGAATCAGCAGCTTCAACACCACGTGAAAGTGTCCTAATGGCTTTGTCACTGCACCATCATTATGTAAGATATGAGTAAGGAGGTTTTCCAGATACTTTCTTGAATAGCACTTCATGAGAAGTGTTTATAGCAGTGAGCTAAACTCCACAATCCCACCTAAATCAATGGCATTTTATGCCAGGTATGAGCTGGTTCAATATTTTTATGATGATGCCTTCACTGATATACTGTTTGCCTAAAAGACGGAGTGAAAGTGATCATAAAGCTCAGTTTATGCTTAAATGTATGGACATGTGAATAATGCAGTTACTATATGACAATAAAAAGGATGGGAGGAAGATCTTTTAAATTCTTTATTGATTAATTTCATGTAGCAGACAATACCAAGTCGATGACATGATGAAGGGCCTGGGGTTGCCAGGTCCATGCCTCTGATTTGGGCCAGTCCAATGGTTGCTGAAAGTGAGAATTTGGGTCATTAACTATTCATCTCCCTTCTGAGGCTGTGAAAAGAAGTGCCAATAAGATCACAGAGATCTCCAGATTACTTTCATGTAAAATGGAGTGCCAATGAGAGGAAACTGGCAAAAGCAACCGTGATACTGAGGATTAATAGGAATATACTTACATATCACTGCCTGTAGACAAAAATTGCAGACATCTCCTCTTTCAACCCACTGTCCAATGGTACCAGCTTTCTTTAGTTTTTCAGGTCAATCCCCAGATCATGGAGACATGTATTAGCAACTACTCTTTTTTGTGTAAGAAAACATGCAGTGCTTTTTTCTGTAGATGCATTTGGACAAAAAAACAACCCACAAGTCCCCACCACCATGATCCCAGCATATTCTAAAGATTTAAAATAGAGAAGACACATAAACAAGAATTCAAAACGTGTTAGTAAAAACTTCATGCATTTTTTCACCTGTTCTCATGCTGTTTGAACACGGAAATCTGGGCATACTCTGAATGCAGTCGACATATCTCCTGCTATAACTCTGTTGGAGTTGAGATGAGCTACATAACCAGACAATTTGGCCCATAATTTTTCTCACGATCAGCAATTTAAAAAATAATCTCTGAAGGCAGTGGGTGTTTGAACACTGTTATCTCTGCTCATGCTGACACTTTCCCTACTTCTCCATCCTGAACCAAGCCACGTGCTCTGTTTGAAGCTTTGGCAATAGTGCAGCCTGGAGATGGAGTGGCCCTCCACCTTGTCAAACTACCCACTTCTGCTCAACTAGGCTGAGACTAGACTACAATAGGAATAAATCCCGTCCAGCTTGTCCTCTCACTTCCCCAAGCAGTGGACAGCTGAAAGAAAATCTATCCAAAGTTGCCCCTACTTCAGGTACGTCACAGCAATGCCACATCCTCCCTTCTTCTATGGGTAAACTGGGGTATGAAGGGGACACCCGTACATTAAAAAAAAAAATGATCTATAATAACAATAGAGATTTCAAGCCCAAACCACATATCCTGCTCATTGGTGTAATTTTCTTCTTAAACCCAATCTTATGCTTTTACTGAAAGTCTGTCTTTAAATAAACCTGTGGTTTCAGCAAAGTATTTCTTTTAGAACTGGATAACCCTGGAGCTTTTGGTACATTATTGTGTTCATTTAAAATTTGTTAAAATTATTGGGGAAAAAATAAGTAAACAAAAATAATTAAAGGAAGCTTTTTATATGTATAAACTCGAAGAGATTAATGAACTGATTTTTTTTCTACGTAACTGTTTTATTAATGAAGTATTATGTTATTTATTTATCTTTACAAATATCCAAGGACGGCTTCACAGCAGGATTTACGTTATTCCCCAGGAAGCAGAAAGTTTGTGGGTCTAGGGAAGTGTTTTTATTTAACATTTATACAGAATACACATTGGATTCACATTCAGAATTTTGTCCCACTAAAATTTTTCAATATTTCAATAGGATTGATAACAGAAAAAGTTAAACATAAATGTAATTTTGTTGCAAAATAGTTAAAGGATAGTTTGAAAATGCTACAAATTTCATTTTAAGTTAAAATCCTCTAGATATGTCAATTTGCCTCATGATAATGATATTTTGGGGCACATTATTCTCTCCCACGGGCTTCAGAGTAGGGCTTATACCTGTCTACTTCAAAGGAAATGTTGAAGCAATTTCTGAAATGCTGATATTTTTCAGCTGATTTTTTTTTCTTATTTTGATAGAAACCAAATAGTTCTTTGCAAATATTTTGATGGAAGATCCCTAGCAATTTCCCACAATTCAGTGAACTCAACTGGATTCCTTAAGCGGTCTAAATTCCATGAAAACCAGCATCCTGAATATATGTTCAAGGGAAATATGTATACATTTTTTAGTGGCCTTATTATGTTTGGCTTTTCCTTGACTGTGTCTCTGTGCCCCCTCTGATTTCTGCTGCTCCCATGGATGATGGAGCACTATTATAATTTTGGGTGCTCCCCATTTGAGTGTCCTGGCTGCTTCTTACATCCTGTAGACAGTGACCTGGAGGAGTGCAGGGAAATGGGAGAAGAGGAGGGATGCCTTCTGAGGAGCATCATTTCAGATCCATGCCAAACTTTTGTGACCACCCAGCCCTAAAATGACATTTGTCTCCCATTTCCCCATCCCTGGACAACTATTGAGAGAAGTCATATTCATTGCTAGCAGGTTGCCACTCATCCTTCCAGTCTGTATATTCTGATATACCTCTGACAAACACAAGAACAGGAGATACTCAGATGCAGCTGCAGATCCTGGACCGTTTGAGATGTTTCCAACAGGCTCCTTTTATTAGCTCTACAACCTTACTTCTTTGCTACCAAAAGTCAACCAACCATGAAATAGCTGGTTCAGCCACATGAAATTGAACACACCTCGCTCTCTTTTTTTCACCCTGTGGTTGTATTTCTTACTGAGTTTTGATGAGCCTTAGGGATATGTGCCCTTGTATGACCCAAAGTTTATAAAGTAACAACGAGATCCTGAAAGTACTAACAGGATAATATATGGTGAGAAAAAGGTACTGGAGAGAAAAAAGAAGCAAGAGACGATATGAAGAAAAGGTGAGGAAAAAAAATGAAAAAAAAAGAAGAAAGAAGAAAAGAGGGACAGGAGCAAAAAGAAAAAAATGCAAATCATGCAAAAACAAAAATAGGAGAAAGTATAAAAGGAAAAAGTGCAGATGGAGGAGACAAAATGGAGAAGATGAATGGGTGGGCTGAAAGAAGGCAAAGGAAGGGGAAAGCTGAGTAAGGAGTGATGAAAGAACTCCAGAGTGATCGGTTTTGCAGGTGCATCTCAGCAGGTTGCCTCTGATCGGCTCTCTCAGGGACACAGCATGTTACCTGGACTAATTTACAAAGGAAATGAAAAGGAAATGGACTTGTTATAATGAACACCATTAATTCACCTCTTCAGACTTCACTGTTTGAACAGAGAGTATCAAACTACTCAATTGTCATTTGTCTATTCCATTCTTCTCTGTTGCCTGTTGGAAATGACTGGTGAGCACATACGCCCCCGAATGGCTGCACAGCCACTAATTAGCATATATATTGTTTGTCCTGGTACAAATTTATAGCAAACAGCAATATTTTACACTCCAGTAAAGTTAATAAATGAGGCTTTAGGCTATAAAAATTTCATGTTCCTTTGTGCAAAGGTCAATTATAAATAGTTAAGCACATATTCATCCAAAAGCTCTGGGCTTCAACACTGGAAGAATAAAATATATTTTGGTCAGTCTGTTTGCCAGCTGGAGAAATGCCTCTCATACAGCCTGTGAGACACCTCTCTCCTAAAGACCACTCAGTTGTAGAGTGGTTTTGGCTGTGAGATGACTGAGGCCCCATTTTAGCTTGGAGTAGGAGGATGCTCTGAACTGTTGGAGGTACAATAGGATCACACTGGGCCAGGCTAGGGGAGACTTTAATGATTGGAATTGTCTTCTCTGAGGAGTTCTGGGGTTAGAAAATCAGATGCATTCACTCAACAGCTCCAATGACACTACAAAGGACAAAAACACAGGAAGAAGCTAAGATTAAGGAATATGAAAGCCCTTCCTCATTTTCAAGATAGAAGGAAATCTGGGTTTAAAGATATCTTTTGCATTATGGGAACATGTAGGAGCCACATTGTGCTCAACACTATAAATATGTGAAAGAGAGGTGGCCTGTGTTTTAAAAGACATCATCTGCATGTGAGTGATGGAAGGAGACATTTGGCAGTTATGTGCATTATTATTCATATTATTCCTTTATAATACAGTTGCAACAGTAAGATTATATCCTATTATATGAGGTCACATGTGATCATATAACGATAGACATCTCTCTTCAAGACTGAAAGCTTATAAGGTAGGGGATCAATGATATATGGATATATCTTCTTTCTAGTGCAGGGGAGAGGAAAAGCATTGATCTTTTCTGCAACAGTCTTCTTGAGAATGGAGGTATTAAATCATAGAATTTTTTTGAGGGATCCTGGGCAAACTGGTCTGTGACAATGTGACAAGGTAGTTCAAGCAGAGGACACTGGAGATTACAGGATAGTCTAGACTGAACATAGGATGCAGGAGGCTAGTTACTGGAAAGAGATACTGTGAACAAAAGCATCTGAAGACTTGACACTGCATGAGGTTAGGAATAGAGAAGGCTGAAGCCCAGATCATGGAGGAAGCAGTGTTAAACAAACTGTCATCCAGCATTTGTCATCAGTGTTAACCTGGTAACCAGGCAACTGAGAGATATGTGAGAAGCTCACTGCATCATCCCGAGTGAAGAGATGTGTTTGGAAGGGATAAGAAAAGGCTTAAGAGCTCTGTGATTCATGGGATCAGCAACCCATCATCAGGGGCTGTCAGGTTGGCAACTGGGGACACACACAAACTTCATAGGATAGATCAAGGGTGAAGCAGGAAAGCATGGAAATGAAAGGAAGAAATCAGCGCAGATGGGGGCTGTTCTGAAGATCCTAAGCTTCAATTATTGCCGTCACTAGCCTCCTCTGAGCAATTCCTGCAGTTGTCCCACATGCAGTTTTTCACTTTGGATTTATGCTTTCACTCTCCCTCTCCAGGGTCATGCATCCCATGTGTCTCTGTGGAGCTTCATTCTCAGCTACGGGTCATATTCAAGCACACATATGATCCCTCCAGTGCCCAGGAGCCATGTCAGTCACCACCAGCTCCACCAAGGGGAAGGAGAGCCACTAGACTACAGTGAACTTCCTCACAGCAGCAGGTGGGGATGGAGAAATAAAATTGTTGAAATAGACCATTGACATTCTGACATTGGCGTGTCTGCAGGTTGGAGCAAGGAGACCACCAAGTTGGAGTGATTTCATACAGGGAATGGTTTGAGTCCCTATAGAAGAAGAGGAGGTTTGGCAAGGAACAGAAAGCTGTGTAGAGGAGAGGTGAAATCAGGAATGCTTGACACATGGAGAGACGCAGAAAGGTTTTGGGACAAAGGAAGGTGTACAGAGACAGGGTAGGAAGAAGGGGGAGATACATCATGCCACTGGAAGGGTTTTTAGTGCTCTGCATGCATCCAGAAAGGAGAACTCGGCAGTCAAAGCTTGTCTTTCCCACTAACCCTGCTTTTTGTTGGGTGAACTAGGAAGCTGACCATGTAATCAAGGGGTGTGCAGACAGTTACCAGGTCTCAGCTCTCTGTGAGGAGGAGCAGTGAGGAGGCACCCTAGATACCACAGACTTCTGTAATGAGCTTAATAGCAAAGGTGACTGAAGCTAAACTATTTCCATCATAATAGCCTCTGAGTTCTTTTCCCCACATTTGCACCCGATCCGTTTTTTCTGCTTGACATTAAGGGAGTTCTGCAGCAGCAGGTAATCCAGCAGAGAACAATAACAGAATTGGAAAGGAGAAGCAGTCATCCAAAGTCAGCAGAAGCCTTTGGCTGCTAGTGCCAGGGTGGCTCAGCAAAGGTCACCACAAATGGGCAGAGACGTCTGTTGTGCAAAAGGCTGGTTAGCATAGAAAAGCAGCCAGGCCTGAGCTGGGCTAGTCACAAGGGTTTCAGAGATGCATCTGGCACCCCAAAAGGGGAGAGATGCTGATGTCTGCACTTGGTCAGAAGGAGACAAAGCTCAGCAAAGAAGACAATCCAGCTGCGACTGTCAAGTTGGCTTTACTTCATTTACAGCACCTGTTAATTACACAAGGTTTGTGTTGGGAACAGCTGGCAATGTCCCTCCTTCTGTCCTGCTCATTTGGTTGTGTTCTTCTCAGGATTTCAGTCCCAGGTTCTGGAGAAATTTATTTGATCGTCTGTCTCAAAGGACCAGTCCCAGGAGGTTCTTGTCTTTGTGTGTCCAGGCACCAGTTCTCATTCTGGTTCTAGTTATGTAACTTCCCAATTTTAAATTGAGCTGTGAAAAAATTCCACAATTTCTTTTCAGCTCAAATCATAAAGTCTGAGGAGGATGGGGGGGGGGTAGTGGAAAAGCATCTCTTCTGCTTGGATGTTTTCAGGGCCCCTGTATTCTTCAAATTAGAGGGATTCCTAGAGCCAGATAATTTCAGATCTCACTGCTCCAAGCCTAGATCCTCCATACTGTACATAGGTCAGGACTTTTGCCTTGTAAACTTTTGGAATTACTAGAGTCAGAATGGAAAAACTTCCAAAGTTTAAGATACAGAACTTTTGTTATTCCCTCAAATTCAAGGGAGTTTATATTTGTTAGGCAGTGGTATATTTGTGACTGGAGAGCTCACTTTCAGAAAATCTTTACCCAGATGATTTCAGATACAACTCCTGGAATTTTAAAGCATCCAAATAAAGTTTGGTGAAGATTTTGAATATAGCCTGGATCTCACTGTATAAGAGCAAAGGCCTGCCTTCACCTACCTGTGAACAAAATCTGGTCTGAAAGTGCTGTGCACAAGAAAAATGACAAGCCTTGTGACAGCACACCTTCACAAGGGAAGTTAGCAGAGGCTCGGCCAACCTGGAGTTCAAGCAAAGCGAGCAGAAATATGTCTGCAAAAATCTGTCAGGCAAAATGGGTATGGTAATACCTTGCATTAAGAAGAGATATGGATGAGGGTGGCCACTGGTTAAGAAGAAAACAGTCACAGGAGTGTCATTTTGTGAGACAAAGCCACTTTCAGTGATACCCAGTTTCAACTGATGTATTTTTAAACTTGCCATTGATGGTGTGGGTCAAACCCCTCTCCTGGTATTGCAGAAATCAACTGGTTTCCAAAATACCACGTGCTGGGCACTGTGCTGTAGCAAGAGCAGGATAAGAGGAGGCATCAGCCCTGCTGAAGGCAGGAAGAGATGTTAGAGGAGGGCACGCCCGTACTAGAGCGCACCCAACTCTGCTGCTGTTATTTCCACCTCGGAAGTGGGGCTGCAGGTCCACACAGGGGTCTCGAAGGAGCCGAAGGAGCCTGACAGGGGCTGTACTGTGATCCACATCATCTCCTGTAGCTCCAGCTGTGGTGATCCGAGGTCAGTTGTCCACTTTCTCACCTGGATATATTAACCCCTCAGGAGTTAAAAAACTCATATAGATTCAGAAATTTGAAATCTCAGGCTGGTCTCATCAAAGCTTTCAATGTTATTATCTCTGCTAGTCAGCAGTAGATTCCAAACACCCTCAGGAATTCACCTTTAATAAACAGTCATGGGACGAGGGGGTGGAGAGCATCCAGCAAGGTCCCTGTTATTATATTTTCCCCTTGTTCAGTACCACTCTCACTCAAATATCTCTGAGCCGTAGGGGGCTGCTGGTGGTGATGGGGATCTTATTGCAATTCATTTCTCATCCAAATTAAAGTCAGCGCATTCGGTTCACCTTGCTGTGCTGACTGAGTGCTTTTGCTGGAGCAGAGTAAGGCCAGTGGTCCTTGGCAGTGACGAAGATGGGAGGTGGACACTGGAGACTTGCTACCTGAGAAGATAAATGATTGTTGAGCTATTGCAAAATTAAAGCTAGCCCAAATTTCCCCGTCCTGTTTCCACTAAAGTCAGTAGTCAAGCTGGGAAAGCAACAACATTGCCTTCAGACCAGACTTGTGAGGATGTGATGTAGCAAGTGTCATCTACATCTGGAGAAGGCTGAAGAAGAAGAAAATACTAGTCCTATGTCAATATGCAATAGGTACCACGACTTGAGTGCCACAGCTAGGCTGGGCCACTGAGATGTTGCTCAAACCATTTTTATCCTGGCAACAACCATCCTCTGAGACCTGGGTCTGCTCCAGGTCTCCCCTCAGGCTCTGCTGCCCTCTCTCCTGTGTGCTGTAAGAGAAGCAATAACAACATCCAAATGTTTGCCCCAGCCACAGGTCCCTTTTAGGGTATGATGGTGGCAGCTTAAGGCAGGTTCCTCAGTGTGGCAGGATTTGGCATCTCCGGGCAATATGAGAGGATATGGGGGGAAGCCAGGCTGATAAAGCCCTGATCCAAGTCATCTGAGTGACTTTCAGAAGTCATTTGACTAAATAGCTGGAGGGGTTTGGGTAGTTGTTCTCGGGTTTATTCGTAGATCTTCTATCACCATCAGTGACAGGGGACTGTGGCCTCGGCATCTGCAGTGGGAAAGAGTCAATAGTCGGGCTCCTCTTCAGTGCTGTTCAGAAATCTAAATTACAAATACTTCTCTTTGAAATCTCTTTTCACTTGGGAGTAGAGACATGGGCTCCAGGGTTTATTTTATGTTTTACTATTTTATTCCCATTCTTTCTTTCTTGTCTTCAAAAGGTGGTTCTCACAATGCAGAGGGAGGATCTATTTCTTAGTTTAAGAGGGAAAAAAGTAAATGTGGAACAATACTTGACAAAATAAGCCTATAAGGGAAAATCTTCCAGCAGTTTTTCTTTTTATTGCAAGTTATTATGTACACCCCCTGCTCTGACATTATTTTATAATCTAAAATACTGCCACACAGTAAAAAAAATTAAATACAAATATATTATTACCTTTTTGCCTGGCTTAATGACGGACACCTTGGGTAGGGTTACCTATAAGGTATAAGCAGCTGGTGTCCATGTTGCCTTCAACAACTGCTCTTGTCCCCTGCTCTGACTCTGTCACTTAATTTCTATATGCTGCAGAGCCTATTTACTTGGCCAAGAGCCGGGAGCCTCCCAACTGAGGGAGAAATTCAAGCATATGAAGCTATTTATTGTCATATATAAACCCAACCTCTGACATCAATTTCATGTCTTGTTTTTATCGACCTATTTCGTGCTTCTGAAGTCAATTTTCAAAGCCTGTTAGGGGCAGGTGTGCTCCCATGTCCTTGTTAAATGGCCACACTCTTCGGGGCTCCCAAAGAGCACAACCAAGCAGCATCACCTTATGTCCAGGGCTCACATTCCTGGTGTCAACTGCTGCACACCTCTTCCGGGGAGCCCAAGAGTGGGACAGCCTTGGAGCCAGAGAAAAGTTGTGAGAGGCAAGGAGGAGGGGGAAGGACTGGAACAGACTCAAGGGAAAGGAAGGAAAATAAGAGAATGGCAGGAGAACGTGATTTGCCATGACAGATCAGGATGGAAAAAAGTCAGTCAAAAGAACAGGAGGATAAGATGGCATTAACATAAAAAGGGCAATGGAGGGAGATGGAGGTGGAAGAGCAAAGGTTTATAGGAAGAAAGGAGAAAAGAGAGCAGACAAAAAGAAAGAAAATAATTGAAAAATTAGTCTGAGAAAGACAAAGAAAGAAGGAAGAGTATAACAGAAAAGAGCTTGTACTTATCCTGGAGCTGTTGGGATTGTGTTTTAGAGGTTTTTCTCACTCAGTATCTGTGAGTGTCAACCTTTTGGGTTGTCCCTGTTGATGGTGGCCTGGTAAGAGGACACTACAAGAACAGAGCGGTCCCCACCAACAAGGTGTATTTCTTCCAAGGGTGGGCTCCTCTTGCCCAGGGCAAGTCAAGAGTTCACTCTGAGTGTGCCTGAGAGTCATCGTGGGCTTTCTACACTGTCAGTAACATTCCCACCTCAGGGCAAATACCCTGCGTCCAGCTTTGGATCTTTCCAGCCGCAGCCATGTGATTCATCCTCAGAAGGCTCAGTCCTGCAAGCTGCTGATCCCCTTGCCCTTGCTCAAGGCAAAGTGCTTTACAGTATCTTCAGAGCTAAACAGATATTTAAGTACTGCACAGAATTGGGGCCAGCATGCCCAGTATCTCACAGGATCAATCCCTACCAAAGCAAGGGCTTAAGTTTTCATGTACTGGCTTGTCACAAATGTCACAAGTAAAAACAAAAATGTAGTTGATGGGGCAGCAGCAATGAAAGGAGTCTTTAAAAATTTTTAGCTAAATTCTGACATTATTACTGTACTACTGAGGCAAAACTCTCTTCGGAAGCTTCTGAGGAAAATACATCAACCAGTTTCACTGTCTTTTAGCAGAATTGGGTCTGTGGATACACCTATTCCTACACCTTGAGAGCTTGAAGTCAGCTAGGGCTGAGCAGAGACTACAACCTTCTCATGCTTCCTCACTTGAAATCACTACCTGCCACCCTTGGAAACTGATGAAATATGCTCTCTACACCTCCTCTGAGCTCCCCACTGTCAGAAGCCTCTTTGGATTTCCAATTTAACTCCTCCAGGGAGAGTGTGCCTGGAAGGAAGGAACATAAGCTTACTAAATGAATCTCTTAATCACTGTCATTTAGTCCTAAAAACCCAGCCAAAACAATGGTATATTTTTTGCAGACAAATGGAAGTCCAGAAGTCAATTCTCCCTTCATCTGATCACATCCCTCCTGAGAAATCTTTCATGTTGAACTGATTATACTCTTTTTTAATAAAGCCTATTTCCTTTGATATTTTTCATATTCAGCAAGGTGAAAATGCTAGTCAAAAATGTTTTATTTCTGTGGAGAAAGAAAAACAAAGTGTATACCAAGCTTTGAAACCTTCTTGGCTAAACATAACCACAGTGTTCTCAGGAGGATCCAAGCCCAGGACATGTCTTGATAGACCAGGCTGTAACCTGATATCAGGTTGGGCTAAGACTGAGAGGACTTTTACCTGTCACCAGTGGTAGGTGCAGAATAAGTCCGAACAGCAGTATAGGCTTCTATTTCCAGTTCACTATTGATGCAGCCACACTCATGATGGCATTGGTGTTGCCTCTAGCTCCCAGTTGGTCAAAATTATGGTGGACCCAATATGAAGTATCTTAATGAGATGAACCTGAATGGATAATGTCTAATTTACTCTCCATGTTAAACTGTCATAGCACATTCAAGGTCCAGGGGGCAGAAGTAACCTATCTTTCCACTCACTGTGAAGCTCACGGGATTTAATTATGTTCAAGTTTGGCCTGGTGATCCTCTGCACCCCTTGTGAGTAAACTGCCTGTAGACTTATTGTGGTTCACTGGGGATTTTGGACAAAAACTGGTATAGATATTTCCTCCTTGCTATTAATTGTCCTGGGGTAAGTCTCACCATGAGGAGATAGCTCTGCCTATGAGAAAGTGATCTTTGAAGAAAAGACTGAAATGAAATGGTTCAGTAGCATGCCACGCACAAAGAGAAGGAAAGGTATGAATTGAAAGCTGAGCCCTACCCCTCATCCATGCAGTGGGCTTCCAACATCTGGGGAATGTTTTCCCAGGTCTGTGGAACAAATGAAGAGCAAAGAAGTCCCACTATCCTCTGCTTCCTCCCCCAGCTGGAATAAAATTGTGCATTCAGAAAGCAAGCCGAAATGGATTCCATTTAATAAATTCTGTTTGAAAGCTGGAAGGAGGTTTGCAGCCAGCAGAGGAGGGAAGCTCTGGAACAGCCTTCAGCAGGAGGAGTGGGTGGCAAGCAGCAACCTGACTAGTTTTATGATGAAGCTTCATCAGATTATGAGTGGGATTGTGTGATGCAGTTGCCTGAGATAGCAGGGGGCTGGACGCAATGACCTTTGAGGTCTCTTTCCATCACATGTTCTGCAACTGCAGTGAAGTCACGAGATTCTGTGATTCTGTGATATAACAGAGATCAATCTTTTTCATGGAAGCTACTTCGGTTTACACCAGTTGAGAATCTGCCCTAGTGTGGCCAAAGTCAAGGCTGGCAACCTTTAATCCTTGTAATGTGTGATAAAACCTCAGTCCTCTCTTCCCACACCTGGCTTCCTGATAACACCAATGATGTCTTCATTCTGCAATGTCTTTTTCTAGCATAGAGATGTTAGCAATGGCCTATCTGGTGGCCACATTCAAATATATATTTTTCCCTTTGTTTGGCAATAAAAGATACCTTGAAAGAGCGAGAATGGTGGTGAGAGTGTCAGGTGGGGTCACAAGGCACAGGCAGTCCACAAAAGAGAACAAAATAACAATGGGAAAATACCTCAAAACACTTTCCAGAAATAACAGCCTAATTAATACATCTTTTGTTTGCTCAGTGTCTGAACCTCTTTTTCCTATGCTTGGGAATGACTACTGGGGAATATTAGAAGGAACTTGACTTTGTTTCTAAGCTTTAGCTCTAACAACCTGCTTTGATGGAGAAATGTATATGAAATCAGGGGGACCGATACACAGCATGTGAACTCTGGGTTGTGTCAGAACTAACCAGCGCAACATGAACATGGGATACAGAGTGCTAACAATGTACTGCCTACTTTTTTATATATATATATATATATCTCACAGAGGGACAGTGTGCCCCCAATCAAAGTGCTAGATGGACTACAAACACAGAACAAAAGAGACAACCTGCAGAAGCTTACAATTCAACTAAGTTATGGCACAGAAAAATAATTCCAGGAAAAAATATTTGGCAAATAAATCCGAAGAATTAATGATCTCAGCTGTAGGAGGATAACTCACAGAAAGGCAAAATAAGTCTAATAAATTAGAAGGAATTTCTAAAGCAAAATTAGCCTGATAAACCTGTGGCTAGAGGTTAATCATTGCAGTGCACAGGTACAATGTAACTTCCCTCTGGGTGACCCCGAGCATGGAGAGTGACTCAGTGTGGATGTACTGGTCTGGACATGTCAGAGTTGGGGAGAAAAGTGGTAACCGAGGGTTTGTTTCACTCCTTTATGAAACTCTTGCAACCCACTGGTCATCAGATAACTGATGTCTCAGTGTGTACCCAGTCCATTCCTGATAGGAGACTGACACTGGGTTTGTAGATCTAGCTGTTAAGCTTTGTAAGACTTCCAGCTTTGTAGGGCTTTTTTCACAGTTTCTGTTGTCAGCCAAAATGGCATCTGTTGTGCTGTTGTTTCTCTAGAGGTCTTCGGAGATCTGCTGTGCATGCATTGCTAGTGTAAACTGGCAGTGCTGGACTCATCCCTGTGCATTTGAGGATGCCAGAAGAAGGATCTAGTTTTATAACCCCATAAAATAAATTTGTCCAAGACGCACAGGAAAGCAAGCCCAGTTGCACGTTTTTTGGATTAATTGATCCTACGCGCAACAGCTCAAGGGTACAAAAGTTCATGATTTACTGCCCCATATTACCGACAAGCACCTCTACATTTCACATGGGAATGGCATCGAGATGTCCCACCATCTACCCCTGTGAAGGAGCAGGTTAGAATAGGGAACGTGCCAGGTCAGAACTCCGTGGCCTCACACAATAGCTGTGGAGGAGGGAATGATATCCCAGACAGATGTCCCGCTCTTGCCAGCATGCACAGTAGCATGTTTTCTGTGCATCCCTACTGTTAGTGAGGAAAGACTTGAAGTGCTGTCTAAAATCCCACTTTCAAGAAGCCTCAGCAGCTGCCCAAGGACACTAGTTCGCTTAATTGCTGTATCAGTACATTCAAAGATACTCACTATCTCACTATCGGCCCTAGCGAAACATGTATTATCCATTTGTCCTTGAAACGAGCCATCCCCTTGCAAAGTGATTAAAATAGTCTTGCGCCAGATGAGCAGTGCACATCTTTTTTTCTCCTGCTCCCCCCAAAAGTTATCATCCCCCCCTGCCTTCCCACTAGTCACGACAGAGCTTCTTCCTTGCAATTTATTATGTTTGCACTCATTTGTTTTCCTTCAGACAGTCTTTGAGACACTGCCCCCAGTGACCTCTGGCAAAGGAATGGGAATAGCACACACTTTTATCCTGGCACTAGGCAGCAGCAGTGACAAATTGGTTTACTTTTCTGCCTGACACTGGGGGTTGTGA
Source organism: Strix uralensis (assembly GCF_047716275.1). NCBI lineage: Eukaryota > Metazoa > Chordata > Aves > Strigiformes > Strigidae > Strix > Strix uralensis. The sequence goes on from NC_133992.1 coordinate 5,166,635, forward strand.
GTGAGGAAAGGGGGTTTTATTAGCCTGGACTTACTTATGCATCTGAAATATGCTTTGTAATCTCTCCTCTCTGATGTTATTTAAAATATATATTTGGGGTTGTCTATTGCTGTTTGGGATTGCAGAAAGTTTTGCCCAAATGGATGAAACTTTGTGGTGGGAAATAAACTTGTCACAAAACGTTGGGATTTTTTTTTTTTTTTAACAGCTAAATATACATGTTCAGTTGTGTATGGATGTATTCAGCTATGCTAGGAAAAGGAACATCAGACACATCCACAACCACGCTTTCCAGCACGAAAATATCCAGCCGTTTACCAGTGAAAAGACATCAGGAGGTGTGCACGGCCACAAACATTTCTCAAGTCTATGGAAACGTTTTGGAAAGAAACCACTTTTTCCACTTCGCTCCTCCTAAACTGAGCAGAAATAGCCCAGCAGATGGGGGACTCTGGGTGATTCTTGAAAGTGCAAAGTGATAATAGTGATGATTTTGGTTTCACTATTGCATGTTTTGTTAGCACCCCTCCTGCCCTCCAGTGCACACACCCCCATGGGTACATTAACCTTTGGGGGGGTGCCCAGCAGATGGAGATAACTTGTGTGGAATTCAAAATGCTGACTCTTTTTGCAAAGCCTGTGAGATCTACTGATGAAAAGAACTAACAGGTGGGTATTGTTGCCTTTATTATATTCTTTATTGATTTAAAAATCAAGGAAAGGTTAAAACACTTGAGGACTTTTTGATAAAAGTCTGTATAACCATTTCTAAAATGACACTTGTATATTCAACTATTCATCTCCCATCCTGGCTGTACTCGCTGCTCTTCTGAGGATGATCCGTGCACCATACTGTTCATCACAGTTTAGTGCACTATCAGAATAGCATTTTCAGTGTTCCCATGTTGCTGTTATGTCCTGATCTCAAAGGGACGATCTCAATGCGGCCTGCTCAGAAAACTGCATTTGTGTTCCCTCCTCCGCTTTCTTTTTTGTGGCTGATGTTATCTTGCGTTATCTTAATTACATGCTTTAAGGATGCCTGCTGCACAGATCATTGATGGAGTTTGATGTTTGTTAATATCATGTTGCGTTATGAAAATCTGGTACATTAAGACCTTGGTGTCTTTCCAAATTATTCTGAAGATATAAAAAACTTAATAAGCAACCCACTTTAACTAATGCAGACTAATAGGTTGAGAAGGGAGAGGGTGAGTTTGGGAACATGTTTATTTGAGGGGTTGTAAGTAAAATGGTTTAAAGAGCCCTTAATCAGGATTTGCTATTCAAGGTCAGGATTTAGTGTCAAAATTAGGGTTAGTACTAGTGGGGATAGCAGATACCGATTTGTGGTCAAATCAAGTCAACCTTCATGCTTATATTTAATTTTTCCCTAACCAGCAATTTGTCTTTAAATGCGAACACTTAGCTAAATCAGATGCAGATGGTTGTTTTTATCAAATGAATGCTGTTTTATCACTTTAAAAGCTTTTGTTTTTAGTCAAGTGAAGGAAGTGGGCAGCACTCCCTTGTTTTTGAAAGAAGAAGAGCATATGCTTTTTAATTTGAAATGTAGCACTAATAGCATTATCCACAGGGGGATAGGCTGTGCTATTGTGGATTGTGGATAATGCATTTATGCTCAAATATCCTTTATTCCCTCCTGAGTGAAAGAATTTAACAGCATATTGTATTACCATGCCATGGAGAATATAGTTTACTCTAAGAGTGAATTTTTTGACAGTATTAACTCTTCTTATAACGCTGTGTTGAAAAAAACCCCTCAACCTATCATGAACAACGAAAAAATACTGTCGAGGGGATATCTGGAGATAATGCAGACAAGAGCCAGAGACAGTTTCAAAAATAACTTTACTGACACATTCTTTTTTTGCATTTCTCAGTCTCTGCTCTCTCCTCACCAGAAGTTGGTGCTCATGCTACAATGGTGCCAAGCTGGGGATGCAGCAAAATGGAGAGAAGCAGGCTCGAGACAAGCAAACTCAGTCCATTTGTGACTTTCTGTAGCAAACTCCTTTTCCCCAGGGCTGTAAGACAAATGGTTTAATAACCCAGAATGCTGTGCTCTTTGCTTCGGCAAAGTTGACTCTCTGCATTCAGCCTTATTCACAGGTATCTCCAGCAACCTCCTGGGAAAATGCTGAACAAACGGAGATCACGGTTGGAGGCCCGGGGCTGGCCTTGCATTGTTTGCTTTTTATTGTAAGGCTTATCTTGCTGTGTCATATGGTTAAAAACTGGAGCCTTGCCTCCAAGATAGCAATGGGAAGGCAAGAAAAGCTTGTGCGCATTTGTCTTCAGGTCAGTTTTATAAATGAATGTACTGATGCAGCCCTCAACAAAAATGCAAGGGAGAAACTATGAGGAAGAGAGAGCAAGAACAAGTCCTAACTTCTTTCCCGTCATGTGATTTTCTGGAAATGAAAAACCTGAACATTGCTCTTATGCTCTCTCACCAGAGAACTGGCTGCACTCCAATAACTGTGTGAAGTGCTGGACTGGGTACTTCTGAGACAGTGAGCATGGCCATAGCTAGCCTAGCTGGAGGTATATTTGGAAAATGAAACCAGGTCTTGTACTCAGTTCCTACCTGCCTCAGGATTTTGGGATGTCCTAGTAGTGTCAGGGACAGTAAGCCAAGCCTGTTAGAGGGATCAAAATAGAATCAGGTGACTAAGGACGAGAAGCTCGATGGAAAGAAGGCACCACAGCCCATGGGGTGCAATGTCCAAGTGTGGTGGCAAAGTAGGGGGAAGAGGCTTTTGAAATCAAGCTGGACTCTGAGTGCTCACCCACTACTTACTCACCCACAACAAGAATTCCTGCTGTCTCCCGGGAGAATTCAGCTGAGGCCACAGTTTGAACCTGAACTGACTCACTGATGGGCAGCCATTACTTCAGACCTGTTTAGGACAAGACAGGAGGTCCATCCTGCAGCTCCACTTGCTGCAGTTCCACTTGCGGGATCACAGAGCAACAGTGGTTGGGTGTCTGTCACAGTTCTTATTGTGAAACATGGCAATATCTGTTCAGCAAAGTAAGGATTAATTTAACCCAGTTTTAGCCATGGAAAAGTTTAGATGTCTGAGCCAGTGATCTAGCCCTCCTCTACAGGCTGTGAAGAGAAAGGGAGGCATCTCCAAAGAATGAGTCACCTCTTCCTATGTACAGTGCCTAAAGTGGGTGGGATGACTCATCCTCCAAAGGTAACAGTCTCTCTTTCTATGGCTTAAATGACTAGTTTCAACTGAAAGCCTAACTTTTTGGTAGCAGAAATTAGCCATCTTCAGTTACTCGCATTCTTCTCAAGTTTTCAAAATTCAGAACGAGGTGAGAAGGCTTACTTCTCAGTAGATGGCCCCTTCAAAGCACTATTTTGTGATTTCTCCTGGGACCTGCACATCTTTGTCCTTCAAAAATAGTACTGAAATGGTTTGCTCAAGTTTCATAGACTCAGACAAACTAAAGCCTGTTGGAAACATAAAGAAAAGTCACTTGACCCATCCCCAATTCATAGGCAGAAATGTGCAGTTAAGTTTTGTTATCCTTAATGTTTCCTCCTTTCAACAATAACTTCCAACAGTCAGTAAGAAAATTTCAGTTGTCTTCAATGGGCTTTCATCCAAACCTGCGGAGAGCAATAGAGAAAATTCAGTTGCAGAGGCAAATCAGCAGAGGGGAAAGGTAATGGCACGAGAGAGCTAAAAGACGTAATTGTGAGAGGGGGGAGAAAGGGAAACAAAGAGAGGTGCTTTAAAGATTGAGCAGTGGAGGAACACAGGAGGCAATGCTCAGTGGAGAGGAGATCTGGGCAGGGGGAGAGGGACAAACTCATACCCTTGAAATACGCATCTTTCCAACGCTGCAGCATCGCTTCCATTTGAAAATGCCTAACTGCTCTTCAGTTTAATCATTGCTGCACTTTTGGGTATAAGATGAATAATTAAGCCTGGGAGTAGAATACAGCAAGTGTTAATAGGGCAGAAGGTACTGCAAAGTCCTTATAAAAAGCTGTGCTTGCAGCACGAAGTGGCTGCTGTTCTCTGTGTCCCCAGTCACAAAGTGAGGAGCATGAAAGTACTGAATTAAATGAAGTGCATCTGTATCCATTCTGCTGGACTTTTTAAACTCTGCATTTGATACTATTGCTTGCTAAATAATACCCTGTCTCTAGCAAAGGATGAACAATGTAATTCTAAATTGTCCTTCCAAATAAAACCAGGACAGACATCCCGCACAGCCCTTCCTTCCATAGCTACACCTGTGGACTCCCGCAAGCACAGTCTTATCCCTTATGTTAGTCAACGTTTAAAGAAAGTGTCCATCTGGTGCCTTAAAGAGACAATTCAGTCTGAAGTGGCAGTGTTATGGAGTTCATCCTCTTTGATGAGTTCAAGATTGCTTCCTGTTGCTGTCAGAAGATCAAAAATGAAGAAATAAATGCCCACTTCAAACCATGAGAGGCAACAATTAAACAACGTCTGAGAAGACACGGGGCCAGCTACACTGCCCAGGCGCCTCGCAGTGCTGGCTCGTGCGTGTAGCAGGAGAAGGCTCAGCAAGGACAAGCTGTAACTGGAATAAGATGCAGCCATTAATCCATCTACAAAGTTGTTGCCATTTGCTCCTCTGTCTACTGTTTTCCCCTCAATCTGAAGTGTCTCTTTCCCAGAGCACACTTCTTCCTCAGACTATAGACCACCAGGACAACAAAGCAGTAGCTCAAAAGCAAGCAGTTCTTATTTGAATCACCCAAAACATATTCAAGGACAGTGTGCGAGGAGTGTTGTTCGTTCCTGTGAAAGATCACACTGAGTGTCACACTAAACAGCAAATGCGAAGCTCCTCTTTTAGGTCTTCGTTTTCCGCATGCACCCAATTAAACAGAACTCTATAAACTAATCAAATTAGGCTGGGAAGGAAGAAAGACAGATTGTTATTTTTAAATACTTTGGAGCTGTTTGGGAATGGGAGGTCATAAAGGTAAAGAGGGAGGTCAATAAATAGAAAGGAGGAAATTATTTTTAACCATTGCAGATAAGGTATTTTTAGAGCAATCACCTGAAAGCTCCCTGAACTACACAGAATGATAAGCACTGCTCAACACAGCAGCAGTAACGGGAGCTGAGCTGCAGCCTGGCTCAGACCCATGTTCCCCTGCTTCTTTCAAGTGAGTTTTCAGTGTAATAATTTTTTTTTTTTTTTTCTTTTCCTTTTTCTCCCACCTCCTGTCCTTACTGCTACCTCAGAGAATCTGGCTCTCATATGGATGTTTGAGGAGGATTTCAGTTGTTGCTAAGTGGGTATTTTCCCCCCTTTTTGTGTTTGTTTTTTCATCCTTTTCTTTTTGACTGGTCTCCTCTCACCTGTGCACTAAGTGGAAGACATGAAGAACCGAGCCTCCACAGGCAAATAGGTGTGAAAAGGAACAAGAGGCTGACTTCCAAAAGGGCTGAAGGACCTTGGTGCCAGGGAGATACACCTCTGGCTGAAACACCATCAAGGGATGCCACACGCAGAGCAGGGGCAGGGGTGATGCTGGGGGAGTGTTGCCCCCATCCACCAGTGTCCTGTGCATCAAATCTCCACGCTGGAGGCAGCAGACACAGGCAGAGCTGCCTGAGGAGTCTGTGTGTGCTTGTCTGTGGTTGTAGACAGGGACATCACTGGATTTTTAATTTCACTTTTGGTCCTTTTTGCACACTGTCCCACACTGTTTCACCAATTATCTATATCACACTTTCTCAGCAAGGAGACAGGATCAACACCTTCATTTTTCAGTCTGGACAATGGTCCAGGCAAATGCAGGTGAAGGAAAACACCTTTGGATCAGGATAAACCCAGCACAGCCCTCCCACAGACATTCCCCATTAATGCTTCAGACAAAAGCATGGGATGCACTGACCATACTGCATAGAAAACACTTTTTTTTGATCCCTACTCTTCCTTAGAAAGGGCCAGATCAAGATGATTCAGCATAAAACAGGCTGTGCCATAATGTGTATGATGTGAGTATAAAACACATGTTTTCAAAGGTAAGGAAGATGTTTGTGTGTCTTTCTCAACCTGAATTAGTATTTTTCCCTCCTGGATGCCAAGTTTTTGAATGTGCCAGGATGTCATCATGTTGCCACAGTTTGGTAAAAACAACTGTTTTGCAGCCATTGGCTATCTTAAGTTGATCATCCTATTGCATCTTCCACTGAAAATGATGGAGCCTCTGCCTTCATGGTTTTCCAGAGTGAGGGCAATGAGAAGGGATTTTTCTTTCTTTCAAGGATCAAAGAAAAACATAGAAGATGCCAAATGATAAATATTTGACTTTAAAACATGAAAAAGAAGAGGAAAAGCAGCATCAAGGGAATAAATCTTTTGGGATGTCCTGCAGTCTGAATGTACATTTTGTATTGCTGAGATAGAAGTTGTGGGTGCAGTGTGTAAAGATTTTTATAAGAAAGGTTTTTATGAGAAAATAGAATCAGCCAGGAGACCTCTGGGAAATCACAGAATGTGTGTATGCTTTATGGTTTGTATAAAGTATAATGATATTTTTTCTTTATTATTATTATTATAATTATTATTATTATATTTATTTATTTATTTCCACTTTTTTCCCACATATCCCTGCCTTTCAGATCTCTTGTTTGAATTGGTCCTATTTATATGAAACACGTTGATAACTCTCATCTCTTCTCTCTTTTGCTCTCAATAATTATAGGTCTCCTAGGAAAGCTGGCCTTCACTAGAAATTTTGTAAAGGTTTTGAAAGATTTTATTAGAAAAGATTTGGATCCTTCACAATTATCAGTTCTGAAAGGTGCTTTGCCCACCTCCTCCAGTGGAAGTGTTATTGATCATCTCACAAAAGGAAGGCATGTACTTACAGAGAGAAAAGTTGAGGTCTGGTTGCCTTTTCAACATCAATGATAAAATTGCATCTAATGTTCACCTCATTCACCTTAACTCCACTGGTCTGCACTAATTAAGGTGGAGCAAGCAGTGCCAGTTAATAAAGAACACTATAATTCAGCTTGTGCTGGCCAGTGATTGCAACAAGAGGAAAAACCCAAAAACTGATTCAAAAGATGGGCTTTGATTAACAGAAATATCTGGGGCTTTTGTTCACTGATTGTACAGCACACACTGTAAAGCCCTGTCACTACCAACAGCTTAGATGTTAGACTCGAAACACCTTCTCTCCTTTTTAAGTTGGGCTTTTAAAGTCGTGCTTTAAAATATTGCAGATGATCATCCTAATTCTGCCTTCTATTTTGCAAAAACACTGTTCTACTTGGCCATATGTGCCACCGTCTTACTCCAAGGTCCTATACCCAGGGCAATCACATCCCACATAATCGCTGACTTCTTTTGGAGCAATCACCTTGTTCCCTCTAAGTTAAACACTCCTGTAGCTATCAGAATATTTTCCTCCTGGGTCTATTTTAGTTATCTGTGTGTGTACCAATTTTGGTTCTCTCTATCTAGAACAGTTCTTCACCATGATCAGAACAGACTTTACTCCTTCGCATTACTACCAGCCATCCTCAAGTCATCTCCTGCAGTAAGCAGCGTGTGCTCTGTGCCATGCTAGCAGGGCTGCAACACAGCTCCTTTGCTACCTCCACCACTTTGAGTTGAAAAAATATACACACAAAATAATTTTCTGGGGCGGTGGGAAGCCACACAAGGGCAAGAGTCAATTTGGGTGCTGTGTGATGGCTTGCCATCATGGCTGATTCCTTCTACAGAGCATTAGCCATGGGAAGTGTGACGGACATCAACTTTTGCAGACTGGCCTGAAGATCAGGGTGGGGGTTGTAAGCACATTTAGCAAATCCATGGGCTTCTCACACCCCAGCCCTGTCTTCATCAGCATGTTACAGCAGTGTAGACAGGAGACAGAGTAATCAGTGATCACTCCTTCTTCCAAGGCCTCTCAGGAGCAGTAAGAAAGGTCTACATGTACTCAGTGAGGCCAACTTTTCACACCCCATTAGCAGAGATGTGATGAACTTCACTTCTCATAACCAGCTCTGCCAATAGAGCTGACCAATTCTTTTCCCCAGCTGAACAGTTTTCTCTTACAGAAATGCAAATTCAGCAAAATATAATTTTTGTTGACATTTGTAATGGGAAATTATTGAAACACTTCATTTCCATTTTAGCATTTGGCCAGTTCTGTCTCATCTGGCATGAAGTAATCAAAATGAAGCAGAGAAGCCCTTGCCTCTTTCAATCATTTACCAGAGTTTCTGTTCAAGAAGGCTGTCCTGAGATTCCTGAGCTGAAATATGAGGGGCTGTTGCCTTTTATCTTAAACTTTGAGAATAGGACTTTCCATTTAACTTTACAACTTTCCTCCTTAGAATGAAAATATTGTTCCAGAAAGCTGCATTTCTAGGGAGGAAAGGTGTCTTGCACCAGCTGAATCATAGAAAGGATGGTTTGACTCAAGGTTTTTAAAGAATTAACAATTGTCACAACAGGACTCCCTCTTATGCAGCCAAGGCGGTGCAGAGAGGAGTTGGTACAGGGAGCCCTCTGTGGTTTAGGCTTTTTATAGTGACAGATTTCTTTGCATAATGCATTTTGGGTGAAGCTTCGGGTTTATTTTGTACTTATCTGATGTCAGAAAAGTATATATTAAGTCTTCAAAAAAAAAAAAGGAAGGTTTTTTAATCAGCTTATTACAGCCTTCTGTGTATAATAAACCAGTTATGTGGCAGTAAACCTGGAATCCTACAGGAGTTTGTTGTAAAGTGACAGATTCAGGTCAGAGCTGTTAATGAACAGCCAGCCTGATGTGTGATGCATAATGATGGGAGAAATGGCATTGTTGTTTTACAGGAGAGTGCAGAAAGGTAGGATATGCCAGGTCTGTTTGAATAACCAGGTACCCTGGAATTTAATACCTTGCCTCTGGCCAATACCTGATATTTCAGAGAAATGAGAGCTATTCTACAACTGGTGAATAAAGTAGCCACACAGTAGGCATGTGTTTTTGGCTCCTTAGCTCCCTTCACCCTGGCAACAAACCCTAAATTTCCCAGTTGACTCTTGCTTCTGTAGGTACAGACTTTGAAGACCACTGACATGGGCTGGATGTGACTGGAGCACTGCTGCAAAAGATACATTTGGGTTTTTTTTTCTTTGCTTCTGCCACTGACTAACTATGTGACCACAGGCAACTCTTTTAACATCTACTTCTGTCCTCTTTCTTGTTTTAAATAAATACTCTTTGAAGCACGAGTTTCTCATGTTCATGTCATCTACTTGGCTTTTATTCTATTTCTTGTTCTAAATTTGCTGGTCTTTAGTTTCATTAAGTGGATGCTATAACAAATACACAAGTAATGCTGACCTGAAGGAAATGCTGGTCACCCTATAAAGAATATCAGAGAGGTAAAAAACCACTTTGCAAACAGAAATATATGCAGAGTGACAAAAGCAATGGCTCCTGTTCCTGGGAAGAAAGGGCAGCAAAAAAACCACCCTAAAAACAGATGAAGGACTGGTCCATCTTTATGGGACTGACCCTTGAAAACCCACTGGGAACTTCAGCTGGTGCCACATGCATCTTCCTCTTAATTAGTGTTCTTCTGAGAAGCTTCTTGAAACCAGATCACCTTTTTCTTATGTCTCAGTAAAATGCCAGCTACTCTGGGGTCTTGGTGCATGACTGAGGTCCCCCAGAGTTATATCAGAGATATTAATTCTCATTAAGAAGCGATACAATTGGTGTTCATTTGGACACACGTTGTGCACTTCGCTGTCTGCTCCAGGGTGCTACGTAAGTGTTCATCGGGGTCTGAAAGGCTCTGTGTATGCTCCATCACAGCTGCCTAGGCTTCTGAACCAGACCCAGCCACTGAGATTAAAAAAGTAATTCAGGATAGCAATTTTTTTTGTTTTTTTATCTTGGGACTCCTAGGCCTTTATAGCCCTGAGATCTGGGATTCCCCCAGAGCTCAACACACATTACCAGTTATTGAGAAATTGAGCCAGAAAAATATGTGGGCATGATCTTAACTTACGTGGTTTTGCACAGTACCTTTGACTTTCATGCATCTGCCTGCATACACGCAGACACTCAGTATTGCAATCCATCACACTCAGCACCTTTCAGGACTGATCCCTTCACTAATCCTTCTAAACCAAAGTCTATTGACTTTCAAAGCAACTCGGGAGGGTTTCTTATCTACATTTCCTGAACAAGCTGATTGCTTAGGCTGAGCCTTTTTGCATTAGTCGTCAACCAGAGTTGATTTTGAGCAATGAACATGATTAGATTTTCATATCAAGAGAGACTGAAAGTATGGAGATAGTTCCCGAGTATCCTGGAGTAAGTCAGGAGTGAACTCTCTTCATCGAGTAGCTTGTAAAAACACAAAAAGATCAGTATTAGTGCCTAAATCCAACCCAGCCAATATCCAGGTTTTATTTTCTCGTCCTGGAATGAATCTTAACAGAACCCTGAGTCTAAATGTCTTAGGAAAGTTTGAAAACCAGATCTCAGTAGTTAGATGTATGACATTTGTATAATATGATCCTGTCATCACATTGCAGAACAAAATTCAGTCCTAAACTACACCACAGCCCAGCTCAGAAGGAGATGCTGCATGCTGTCAAGAAGCCTGCCCCAGAAAACAGACTGAAATAAGGATTGCTTCATCTCTAGAAAATTTCTATTATGGGCTTCTCTTTGCACAAAAATCAGGCAAAGGCAGTTCATTCAGGCTTGACCTAACCATTTGGGGTGTCACAAGTCTGAAACAAAATCCACATCATGGTAGCACATATGTCTTTATCAAGGTCACTGTCAATCCATGTGAGGGTGGAACACTCAGACATCAGGAACTGTCAGTGCGAATAAAAGCATACCTGGAATAACCAGTCCTGCTCTGTTGTCTCTCCTCTTCTTCATACAATGGTCTTAAGAATGACACTCGAGGCAGACTCTGGTCCCAGTTCTGTGCAGGTTTTGTCATAACAAGCCAGTCTCCGTCCATCTTGGACTTTCCCACCTATAAAAATCAGGCCAGCCCTAAACTGATCACATCTATTTAAATGACAAGCTTGTTTTAACTCTGTGTATGCCCAGGACCAAACACAATGAGACTTGGATTGTAATCAAGACCTCAAAATATAGATTAATAGATAAATGAATAGATATCTGTAAATAAGTTAAAAGAAATCTAATGGAAATATATATCAAAACTTAACTAAATATATACCTGTATATAGAAATACAAAAAGTGCAAGTTGTGTTTCTGTCTTCGTGATGTCACATTAAGTCTCTTGGCTTCCTCACTTGAATTTAGCAGCACCATAATCCAAGCGCTCTTTCCTCTGTTCCTGGCAACACCTTTGAGAACTCTTGACCTTCAGCTCCCCTTGGCATACCCTGTTCAAGGAGATCTGTGAGCACCCTGGAATATCATCCCAGTTGAACTTCTTTTTCCTATTTGGGCAAATCTATGTTCTAGACAACATGACTAACAGTAATAAAAACCAGGGTTAGCCCAGATACTCTAAAAAGTTTTATCCATCCCACATGTTTCAATCAGAAAATCTTGACTTTAAATTTCTCTTTTTTTAGACGTCCTTTAAAATTTCAGTCAAAATAATCCAGTTGGACATTTTCTACTGGAAGCTGTTGTGTTGTTAAAAGCTAAGGCATCTCACAGCAATTTATCACTGGCAAAATTATCCCTAATAAACAGCATGAGTCTGTGTGCTTTTCTCATTTCATTTTGCTTCTTTGCTCAGTTCAATTTGTTTGAATTTTTGGTGGCATTAAAATATTATTTTAAGCTGCACTTACATGATGTGTATTATATATAATAGTTAATGGGCTGGTTTTGTTCATTACTGAGCCAAAACATAAAAGAGGAGATGATGAGAGACAGGATGGGTTTGGGGAGTGAAAGGAGCGCTCCCTGAGTGGTGAGGTCAGTAATCCAATTTCTTTTGTGCCTGCCTATGTCTGTTCAGGGTCACCTAACCAGATCTTGCTCCTGCACAGGTTCTACTGCTGTGATTATTTTTTCTAGCAATACCTTTTGTAGTTCTCCTGGGGAGGGACCCATGGCCTGTTTTTTTCTAGGTCTCTACACAAGGTCAAATTTCCTTTTTGTCTGAAAAGCAAGTACTGGAGGCCAACAGGAACCACTCAGCAATTGCACAGATAAACACTGAAGATGGGGACACAAAATGGTGAACCTGGGGCTGTTCCTGTAGACGTCTTTAATAGCAGTAAACACCATTAAGATGTTTAGCTAGCTACATCCCACGTCATGTGTCCTCCTAAACTTAATCCAGCTCAGACTGGAAGGATACTCCTATTGTGAGACCCACTTTCACCACAGTGTGTGGTGGTATCATTGTCGGTATTTATCTGAGAAGCTGCAGAGTTGGTAGGCTGGGGAGTATCACTGCTCGCCTGTTTCTTGTGGTCAGGATTCATATGGACAGTCTTGGATGTGAGAGGCTTGTTTTGCATATTCAAGGGGCATAGACTGGTACCATTTGGGTTTTTTCTTGTTAAACAAAAGGAGTAATTTTTGGTTGAACAATGTATTTGTACAAAGCACCCATTGTTTGTCAGTTGAAAATTCAGGAGGAAGGACTGAAATTTCCATCAAGGTTTTTATATAGCTTTTAGTCCTCACAGTTTTCCATATTTATTTAATTTACAGAACAATAATCCTGATGACATTAAGAGAAGGCCGTTTTAGATTATGGAAAAAATGTTTACTGGAAAAAGTCACAAAGAAAATGTGAGGGGATGTTAACTGACATGTGGATTAGAAGAAGTATCTTGGATGAGAAGGCCTATAGTCTGACTGGGTCCAGCAGGTCTAAATGTATAATTTCAAACTTTTCAGGGTGGAAAGAACATGGAAATGTTTCCCTCATGACCTCCTAATGCCTTGTCTCATCTGTCTCCCTTCTGCCTCTCCCCTAACACACACCACTGACCACCCTCCTCTGCCTCTGCTTCCAGACAAGAAACTGCAGCACCTAATCCTTGTGGCATTTGTTCCTTCCAACAAGCACCAGGGTAGATTCATCAAGGAAAGAGCTTTAGCTGGAGGCAGGAGCACACAGTTTGGATTGCCATTCAACATTTCTCCTCCAGCACTGGGAACTGAGCAGCCAGGCTAGGGATCTTGCTACACCCTGGTGCAGGAGATGCCATCTGCCAAATGTCCTCCTAAGTGGTGTTTTAGCAAGTGGGCTAAAAAGAACATCCTGTACATGGCAGCTGAAGTCCATCACAGCTGTCACAGGAACATATACAGACAGGCTGGGCTGGAGGTGGATTCTGGCTCTGGAGGAAGGCTGGGCGAATGGCCAGTAAACCTCCTTACTTGCCCATGTTTCCCTTTGGGGAAAGGAATTCCTGGTTTAGCATGGCCAGAGATGGCTCTGGGGAGCAGGACAGCACCAGGGAGTATTAACATTCACTCATCCCAGGCGCAGCTCACCCAGAAAGATGCTAACTCCATTAATTGAGGCGGCCAGTCTTGATTTCTTTGAGGTCACTGGCATAAGTCCCACCAGCTCAAAAAGCAGCAGGTCTCTTTTATGCATCAGAAAACAGGCTTCCTGGGAAAAGGGAAGTAAGTGGAGAAAACATCTCCATCCTGTATTTACTTCTCTGCCTTCTGCCCTTGTTGCCCCCTCCCCCTTACTTATCCACCCACTTCTTGTGCCTCCCAGAAGACATTTCTACTCCAGGATGGTGGTTGCTGCTGGAGCTATGGAGGGGTCATTGGGTCTGACTACAGGGACACTGGGGCTGTGCCCTTTGCCTCTGAGGAGGGCAAAGCTGCTGAGGTCCAGATTCTTCCTGATGATTTCATGTGATAGCTAATTAATAGCCTCCCCATGTTTCCATGGCAACTCCATGCTGTGCTCTTAGCCCTGATCCAAATGGGCATTCTGTACACTTCTGAAGCCGTAGCATCAGCATATTAATAAGACTTGCTGACGTCCTTTGCTTTCTGCCACATCGGCTGGTTAAGTTTAAATTTGAATAACTTAAAAAAGCACATTTCTTAGTAAGCTCCCAATGCATTCTCTCATGTGACTTGAAGCAATTGATCCCAGAAGTCTTCTGCGTTTGAAGGGAAGAAGCAGGTAGATTCTGCTCTACCTGCTGTTTTTGCCATGCTTTGCCTTTGGGACACCTGGCATCTGGCTTTTCTTTTTTTTTTCTCTGAGTTATTTGGAAGCTTCAGCTTTCATGCAGTCCCTAATTTAATTGCAGCAAGGGTCAAGTTTCTGCCATGATTTGGTAGGACCAGCTCTGTATGAGCTTAGCTGAACAGTCTTATGGATTGCTCCCTAACTCCTTGTACAGGGGAAGGAAGCTGAGTTTCATTCTCATACAGAGAATGGTCACTCATATTTCAAAGTATGAAGGTCCCTTTTATTATTAAACTCTTTAACAATACCTACTGATCATGCAGCTTAGTGAATCTGGTTTTATGGGTGAAAGAATTCTCTGGGCACCATCTAATTTTCCTCTATTAATTAATCTCCATTCTAGTCATTGTCTTGTAAAACATCTTTTTCTGATCAAGTGGAAGACTTGGACATAATTTCCTCAGAAGCCCATTAGCACCACTGTAGCACTGGTGTGGCCTTTCTAGGTGGATCTGAACTACTTTCTCTTATCAGGACAGAGGTACACCAGATCTTCTATTGCCTGAAGAACAAGTACCCTAAAACAAACATGTGGGATCTGGTTCTGGATCTGGCTGCCACAGGCTGTCCCCTTACCTGGGGAAGGGCTGAGCTGTCGAAGCAGACCATGTGCCCTGTTTGAGGGAGACATTTCTGTTCTAGCATCAAAAGCAGAGTGTAGCATGGTCCAGGCCACATTTGATTGGGTTGTTTGTTGTTTGGTTGTTTTTTTTTTTCTTTTTTGTCTCTGGCATAAACCTTGAGCCCAAAATGGTGGCTGAGCTGCCAGATATCTTCATTTTCCTCTACCCTGAAGGATGAGGAAATTTATTCTTGTTATTTTGGCTTCATTCCATCACAATATGTTATGTAGCCATGTTGCAACATGGCTATAGATTTTTGTGTTGTGTCATCATACCCTGGTGCCGTGATGCACCATCAGGTAGTCCCAAGGTAAGTTCCACACATTGACAGCATATCTATGCCAAACTTCCTTCCATCTCCCCACACTGGTTTTCTATGCTCCAGCTTCACCACTCCCAGCCACGGTGGAAAAGCTAGCTCATGTTAGACAAGGCCTCTCTAACTCCACGGCTGTCTACCATTGCTTGGGTCTGAAGTGAACAGCAGTGATTTAATGTTCTGTGGTCACCCAATGTCTTGCTTAAGGTTTACAGTGCTGCTCCCCTTGCTGAAGCCCAGTATAACTGGGGGCTGATCATCCCAAGGCATCATTAAAGATACATGAGAGCAACTGATTTGATCTGTAACAGTCCCACAAATAAGAGGCAAGTTTTAGCTAATGTGTTGCTCCTTACCTACGAGATCTGAGATTTAATTGCAACTTCTCTGGCTTCTAGTCACTAGAGTTGGATACTTATCTCACGGGGAAGCAATTTATCAAATTAATTTCACTTTGTGTTAGCACGTTCACTATTCCCAGTCATGAAGGAAACCCATCACTGAATGCAGACTGCATCTTAGGCTATAGGTTTCTCATAAGAAGTATTCAGTATTTTTAGAGCAATAACTATAGTTCTTTTCTATGTCAGCTCTTTGGGTCATACATGTAAATTAAACAGTACATTTCTATTCCCTGCTTGGATAGATGTAACTGTCAGGAACATTATTTCCACTCATAATTACAAATTTGACATTCATTTCCCATGAACACTCTCTAGTGTTTGCTGAAAACTAACTTCCATGCATACTATTGCTGGTGAATTTTCTCTTATCAGAAAGCAGATGCAGGAACATCACAACTATAAAGAATCCTCTCTGAATGGTGGGGTCTATAAGCACGAATGTCTACTACACAAAGCAAAGACCAATCAAATGAAAAACAAACAAATGAACAAACTGGGAAAAGTAGGCAAACTTGAAACCTCTTGTTTCTGAAACTGACCAGTAGAGATAGAAGGAGATCTCAATGCAAGTTAGGGAAAACACAAAGTTACTACCAATGGAAATTGATGGATGTCCCTAGAAACCTCTTCATTGTTTAATTCACTCAGCACTTCTTCAGATGCATGCACTTCCCCACCTTTTTGGTAGACAGAGAGGGACTGATGTGTACTTTTGTGACTAGGACTCCTTTCTTTTTTCTCTTATGCCCTCAATTGCTAGTTCAGCAGGAGAGTCCAGTGAATGCATATTTTCCTTATGGTATCTAATGCCTTCTCAATTTGGATGAGTATCAACCAAAGTCACACAATTTAAACTAAACCTGAAGTCAAACTTCATTGTCTAAGTCCCTGGTGTCACATGAATAACACCACAATGCATTTAGCTCTTTCCAGAAGAACTGATGTTCTCAGATTCTGAGCCAAAGTCTCCAAATAAGAAGGTCAAAATTTCTACAAGACTATTTTGAACTCGATTGAATCAACACGTTAAACCTCGAGCCAGATCTGAATCTTGGACTTTGAATCAGGGCTGTCCCTCCTGCTCAGGCCTGTTTTTCCCCAGGATACTCCTCCAGCTCTAGAAGCCAGCAGGATCAGAAATTTATCTCTCCCTTCTAGGAGTGCAGAAATTCTAGTCTCTCGTTAGCACTTCTCACAATCAACATTAACTAAAAACCAGTGAGATTAAGAGAAACACACCACTACTCCCCTCCCACTGTGTCCAGGCTTCATCACCCAGCTCAGCTGATCCTACATTCATACGCTCCATTCAATATATTATTTTTTTAAAATCCAAACACATGTGAACACACACACACTCCACAAAGTTTTACCCACCTTTTAGTTATTTTAGTTATTTTTTTGATAACTCCACCCTTTTAAATTTGGCTTTATCCTGCAAATTCAGGGTAGATTTGGTTATTGTGCTCTTCCCTTCCCCCCCCCTCCTTTTTAGTGCTTTTGCAGATATTTTAATAAAATTTCCTCATCTGTTTTCTGTCTTCTTTTTTTGTGGACAAAGAAAGTGTAAGTGAAACAAGGATATTATTCACAGCCACAGAAACATAAGAAAGTAAATGGAATTTTTCCTTCCCCAAAACCCAAAAATGACATGTGTACCCTTCAGTGTCTCTAGGTTTCCTTGGAAATCTATTTTCTTGCATTGTGCTTTGATTTTTGTGGTGATGAGGGTTGCCCAGTGTTATCGGAAAACCCAGAACATGAGGCAAAAAGCCAAATTCAGGTTTGCCTTTAAGTCTAGGTTTATCAAACTGGCATACGATTTTGGCTTTCTCTGGTTTAGGGACTCTGTTGAAGTACCTTAAAGATGAGTGACTCCGAAGATTTACAGGTGCTGATCCTCAAGGGGTTAAGCTCTGACATCACTGAAGGCAACAGCAGTCTGTGGCAGGGCATGAACTCCAGTTCAGCAAATTAATCTGACAGAGTAATCCCACCTGACACATCCTATTCTTCAGCAAATGCTGAGACTCTACCTCTGGTGAGAAGTCTTCCAAGATGGAAATCCCAAAGTGGAGACACCTTAGACCTGCACCCACCCGCCACCTCTCCTGTGTCTTCTCACCAATGAGGCATTAGTTTTACTCTCAAAGGACTGCCATCACCTTCTGTCCTCCAGCAAAGCTCAGCACAGGCTGCATGAATAACTCAACATAAAGCTGGCATAAATCTCAAGAAGAAGAAATATCTTTTATCTTTAACCATTTACTCCCACTATAGGAATAATGGCAGTTCTTTTACATTTACATATAACTCTTGTTTGTTTGCTTTGACTTTTTTTGTTTGTCTTTGTCTTGGCACCTGCATAGCAGAAAACTTTACAGTTCATTACAGAAGTTTCCCTCTCTCTGCTCCTCCCTTTATTTACTCTGCTGCCCCTGAGGACTAGCAAGCAACACCCCCAAGGTCAAGAGAGAGTAAGGTGTTACCCTTTTATGATGGATTATAGAAATAACAAACATGCCTGACAGTTTTATACAGCTGCTAGAACGGGTTTAGTTTTCAACAAATGAAGAATTTCCTCTTTTTTTTCTCTTTTGTATATTAATTACATTTTACAAATCTTGTTTTTCCCCCTTTCTTTACTTCCCCCCCTGCTTTGCTTTCTTTCTTTTTACTTTTTTCTCTTTTTTTTTTTTTCTCTTTTATTTTTTTACAGCAAAAGGATCAATCACCAACATGTCCATCGAAAAGTCCGGGTTAGCAGAGTTTGGCTGTCATCTGGTCCGACTGTTTGAGGATCTCGGTGTTGTACAGATCTAGAGCGTGGTTCACACGGATGATCTCGCTGTTGGTGAGTCTCAGGCGGTGCTTGAGCATACAAGAGAACAGATCCAGCTGGGGCTTCCCTGGGGCTACGGGAGGCGCCAGTCTATTGATTCGGTCCCGAATATCCAGCAGCAAGAGCATGACGGAGGAGGAAGAATAGAACTGCCCACCTTGCGTGTACGACTGGTTGACCTGCTGCACAGCACTGCGCAGTAGGTCGGCATTAAAACGCAGGCTGTAGCCATACACCTGCACATCTGAGATCTTGATGTAGAACTGACGCTTGGTGGGGTCAGAAAGGTCCACGGGCCCTTGGCCAGTCTCATTACGCAGGAGGGAGGGCAGCCGAGTCCGGCTGCGTAGGTAGATGTGGACGGTCTCAAAAAAGGTTTTCCACCGGTTGCCCAGTAGCAGGGTCCAGTTGTAGCACTGGCTGTTTTGGAGGCGGATTTTCTCCCAGCGTGGGTAGCCGTACTCCCCAAAGGGCATGTTCCAGCCCTCAGAGTGACTCCCACTGAACGGGTTGACATAGACAAAGAACATAGGGTCCAGGCTGCTGTTGCGCATCTGGCAGATTCTCATGGAGATCCCAATCACCATGTGGATGAAGTCCATCCGGTTCTTGTTGCTCTTCAAGGTGAGGGACATGCGTTTGCGCCACCTGGGGTCGAAGAAGGTGTCCAGGCGGATCTCATTGCTGATGAAAGTGGTGTGCACATACAGGCGAGAGTCCATCTTCTGCAGCAGGTACTTCAGCTCTAGGTCTTGGAAGTCCAAGTCCGTCTCAAAGCTGATGAACTGCTCACTCCGCTCCGAGTCTACGTTCTGAGGCTCGCAGCGACCCCGGTAAAGCTTATAGCCCTTGTTACATGAGCCGCAGAGAGAGATGTTGGCAAGGCTGCACATGGCACAGCTGTTGTTGCCCCCAATGATGCAGGGGATGGGGCGCTGGCACAGGCTGGTGCCACCGTGGCAAACGCAGCTCCGTTGGCTTTCCAGAAAGGTCCCCCAGAACCCATTCTCATTGCAGTAGAGCAGCGACTGGACCCGGGTAAGCCATTCCTGTATTGTCCTGCAGGTAGGAGTAAGAAAGCATTAGCATTGTAGAGCCTCACAGAGTCTTTCATGTTGGCATCTTGCTAGAGCCACAGTGTTTTCAGGGATATATCTGAGGCAGAGCTCTCAGAACACTGATGCCCTGCTGTGGCATCTGGGAGCTATTCCAGTCTATTTCTAGATTGATTCTTTCATCTGTTGTTTACTCCTTTGGTGGAGAGCAAAAGCCCTCTAAGAAATAGCTAGAAGTTAGAGCTGTTCATCTGAAGTCTCTTCACACTGCTCTAGGAGCCGAGACTGGCAGAGTTGCCTGCCAAGGATCCCATCAGTGCCACAGTGACAAAGTTCAACCATGGGAATGGAGCTGATAAAGCCATGCCAGAGGCTGAGGTGCTATCAGACATTGCAGGTCAGCTAACTCCTAGACTGGCAGGAGAAAACTCCTCTCCATGTCATTGACAATTCCCCCCACTCTCCAATAACAGACTTGTAATGGGATGAGGCAGAGCCAGTAGTAACCTCTGCTTATGGTGCAGAGCTCAATAACAGCAGAAGAGAGAGTAGAAGACAGGGTGCATAGAGGCAAAGCTGCTAGAACAGCTTCTCCTTTAAAAAAACCCTTGCTGCTAATTAACCTCCTCTTACAGCCTCTCCCCTTAACAAGCAGCCACACTTGCCCATTCCCAGGCCCCACCACTCCCATAATTGCTATATCATCGCCCTCACCTCCATGTCCTGCAGCCCTGGAACGACTCCTAATGAATGCCACTCTAACCCACGTTTGCTTTTTGTATAACCCACTTGCAATGTTGCCTTGCTGCCCCCATCTTCACCAACCCGGGAAATCTCAGCACAGCGACTCCTTTCTCAGCAGCCTTCAGCAGAACGCCTTGTTCAGCCGCCTGCTCCCTCCCCTCCGCCTTCCCCTCAGCTAATGAATACTTCATTGTCTCCTCTGGGCAAAAAGTTCTTGGTAGCACTGCAGTGAGAGGACTGGCTAATGACAAATTAGGATTCAGTCCCTGTAGAACGGGAGGAGTGATTATGGACAGAGGCTCTCAGAGCTGGATTAGTGAAATTCATGGCACCTGCATCGCCTGACCTCCGAATAATCATTAAGCTGTAGGCTGTATCAAAGAAGGCATTAAATGATACAGCAGCAAAGAACAGCAAGATGATTAGGGGGAGGGAGCGAGTGGAGGGATGAGTATAAGACAGAGGAAAGCACTGGAAGGAAAGAAATAATCAAGGAGCAGAAGCAGAAAGGGTAGGGGAAGAAAGAGGGGGGAAATGTTCAGGTAAAAGAAAAAATGAGAGAAATGCAATGGGCAGGAGGAATAGGAATGGAGAAAGGGGAAAACTGAAACAACAGCAACAACTGAAAGACAGAGGACAGGCAGGAATGAAAAGCAGCAAGAAGAAATAGTGAAAGGGGGGGGGAAAAAAGAGACAAAATGAGGAAAAAGGAAGTGCATTAGCAGGAAAACTCTGAAGCCTTGGATGTGGGAAGAGAGAATTTTCACATTCCTCCTCTGCTAGAGGGCTGTCAGGGTCTCTTTCCCCTATTCACAGCTAACAGGAGCTCTCCTGCTAGTGGAAAAGACAAGGTCGGCTTGGGAGCAGGACAGTGACCTCTATAAATACCTTCTGTAGAGGGAGAGAGTGACAGCCCTGATCCCTAGCAAAAGTGCACAGGGCTCCTCCTGGTTTCTAGGACAGCTCTACTTGGGAGGGTAGGGGCAGCACAGCACAGTGTGATGGCATTGCTGACAGCAAGAAGCACTCTCAAAACCCTCCCCTGGGGGCCAAGTTTGCCTTCTGCTCATAGGTGAGTTTTTTGCTCACGTTTTCAGCAATACAACATTTTTTTTTACCCCATCTGAACCCTTGAAGTTCCATTTGGAAAGCCAGCCAGATGCACTTGAATTTAACAAGGCACTCAGATTCCAACTTCCAGTCTCCCTAAGGTGCTGTGAACCCACCTTGGTTCCTCCACGCACCTCCTTGAAAGCATCTTTCTTTGCTTCTAACCACTAATCTAAGCATGAAGATGAGGGATAATGAGCAAGTGAAGGATGAACTAAAACCAAAGCACCCCTCCAATATACACACACTGGCTGCCTGGGTTCGCTGGGTTGGGGAAATTGCTGAAGGGAAGCACAAGGTTCCTGCATGCTGCCTCTTCCCATGATTGGGCTTGATGACAGTGATGAAAATCAGAGGTTGCTTTGAAGGGAATATCTCCTGCAGCCCCAAGCCTCATCCCTAGGACCACTCCTACCATAATTTCTACCAAAACAAGGACAAGCCGGTGGCACAAAGAAAATGAAGAGCTGAGGCAGCAGGCTGGTGGCAGATAGATGGTAACGTCCAGCACCATCAGGTACCCTCTCAGCATCCCTACCCCTGTCTGTGAAGTGAGGACAGTATTTCCCTGAGTTCCACAGCTCTCTCCATGGTCACATTTGTTGCTTTTTATGGGACTGGGCTTCCAGATGAGGTAGTAGTGGTTGCTCATAGGACTAAAGGTGGTTTCTGAGGTGGGTTTGATGAGGTATTTAGCACTGTCAGAAGTGTGTGTGTGTGCACATTCTGCCACCACTTTCACACAGCTGCCAACAGCCTCATACAGGTACATATGCAAATGACAGCCAAACACATGCTGAACAACTCCCATGCATGGATCTCAATTCCAGCTCTGTGCAAGTGAACAGGACTCTCCTGATTTCCTCACGCACTCGCTCGTGCACAGGATTCCCAGTGTATTTGTGTAGTGCTGGCTTGATGCTTTACACATATTTTACATGTTGATGATGTCATTGAATTCATGGGACGAGGACTGCCAGGCTACACAGCGGGGCACACAATAAAAATTAGAGTCAGATGACCATACCCTGTCTGTCTTAGGTGTGTTCTGTCTTAGGAAAAAAAAAATGCTATCCTTCTATCCTTCTCTTATACTGGCAGTCAGCAGAGCAAAACGAGAAAGGAGTCTTGGATGATATCTTGCAATCAAAACTAGTAATTTTCCTGTTCCCCAGATCAACTTTGTGGAGGAAGGATGGGAGGAGATCAGGAGAAAGAGGGTTGGGTTTTTTTGGTGTGTGTGTGTGTAAGCATTCAGCAAAGACATAAGTAGGACAGAAATAAAAAAAAAAAAAAAAAAAAAAAAGAAGGCTACCCACCATCTGCTGATGGCAGCAATAAAGGACATAATTAAATGAAAATGCAGAATCCAGGGCAGAACTGGGCATTGGCTACAAATATGACAATGGGAAGTGTGATAGGGTGAAAGAGAGGAAAAAAGTGGTATAAATTACCCCCTTTTGTCTTGCAACTGGGACAGAATAAGAATATATGTAGGAAGAGTCACAGCCCTCATGTGACAGGAGATAACTTCTTAAAACACACACCTATGATGGCTGAGATTCGTGTGAATATAACCAAGAGATGTCAGGGCAGAAGGAAGCTGAAAAGAGCCACTGTTTCAAAGCTGAAAGCCGGTAGCAGAGTAGCCACAGGTTTTCATTTTAATTATTTTCTCTTTCATTAAGGAGTCATCAGTTTATCTTTGTCCCTCTTAATATCATTGTAAAAGTGATTTTGCCTAACGTTCACTACCTTTGCCAGTTCAAAGTATAAAGTACTAGCGCATGTGGAATTTAAAAAAGGAAAACGACGTCTTCAAGGGTCACTGTCAAGAAATTTTACGTTTAACTTTAATATCTTACATTCCAAAACTAAAATGAAAAAAAAAAATTACATCCAGGCAAAGCTGTGAGTGAGGGTTATTTTGCAGTATTTTCCTGCTGTTGCTCACTGGAGACATGCAGTCCCCTGGCAATGCTGGGACCTGAAAGCCAGGTAATCGTGCAGAGCTGTTTCACCATTTGAAACCGATCTGTTATGACAAAAAAAAAAGAAATGTTTTGCAGGACAGTGCTGGGCTTTCAGACCAGAAGCAGAGGTCAGGTTATACAGAAAGGTGATGAATAATTTTCTTTCCTCCTGACTTGTCATTCTTCAGGATTAATCAGGTCTGGGGAAGGAAAGAGGCTGATGGGTGTCCCTTGAGACAAAGATGCAGCTTTGTTGTAAATGGTGTCTGAGCTGATTAGAAAACCAGACCATACAGAATCAAAAAAACCAACAAAAAAACCCAAAAAAATAAAACCATAAAAAAAAAAAACCCACAACCAAAACCCTAATCCAGCAGGAGAGATTCTTTTTTTAGAATTGTAAGTGAAAAGGTAGGGATTTAACAAGTTTTCCTTTTCAAACTCACCTTTCACTTTCCAACCAGCACTAGCTGCTGTGGAGGTACTTTTGGACTTTCTGTATGGAACAGTGAAGTAAAAAATGCTATTTTTATTCTCAGCAGCTGTGAGATGTATTCTTAACTAATGACAATTTGGCTGGAGTCCAAAACATGTATCAACCCCCCATTCCTTTGGATGTTATTTATATTTTACATCCAGAGTTTTAAAATGCAACTATAGGTGCTCATTCAACATGGAAGCTTTAACAACTGAGGAGTGGTTTCTTTTTAAACAAACTTGTTTGCAAAGAGGTGTTTTTTAAGCAAAAGCAGTGCAGCACAAATATATATATATATACACACACACATGCATATATATATATATACACATATCTCCTTCTTAGCTATTGCAAAAGGTCATGGAGAATCAGCCTAATTGCCAAAATCCCTACTTTTTCTTTCTTTTGGAAACACCAACTCTTCCTTTCCCTGAAGACAATCAACAGCAATCCTATTTCTTTTTTACATTGCTTCTGAATATATAATACTGGCTTACTATTATGTGTATTAAAGAGAGAGAGGCTTGCTCTTAATAGAACCTTTCCATCCTTTCAAAGCCACTGGCACGCTTGATAAGCATCTGTCGTTCTGTGCAGTAACAATTAGAAAATTAGAGTATTTCCAAGCTCTGTGTAAAGCACGATGAAATGCATACCTCTTCCACTACATATCTGTCTACAGAGCCCCTCCCCTGTGTAGCTACAAATGCAGAATGACAAATAAGAAAAGAAATTATAATATGCCTGGTGGTGTTGACTTAAACAAATCAAGCACATCAGTCAGTTAAAAACCCAGCTGCCATCATCCATTTCGTCCTCCTTCCCCCAGATTTTATAGTATTAGTTGGAGGCTCCCTTTCTGCGTGGCTGACTTTTTAAAATAGAACAGAAATGCTAAAGACATATTTATCTGAATGCTTTGCAGAAACATGGTTGGCTGGATATTTGCTCGCTGCTGCTTTGCTTTGTTGTTGTGGCACAACTCAAAATAATGCCTGGACATGCTTGTGACTCCTCCACCAGTTGGCTTGTTTATAGCAGCTCAGCCAATTGGCAGGAATGGGCCAATTTTAGGAAGTTCTCCAAAGACTTTTTTTCATAATCTCTTAAACTTAATAGATATTTCTTCTCATCCCTAGGAAGCCCATCAAGTCTTTGTCCAGTAATATGAGATTTCTTGGTAATTAAAGAGATGTTAAGCCCTGGAAGATTTTCCTGAGCTGCACAGTGATGAAATGAAAACTTGGTGTGTTTAGCAGCCAGGGGGCTGGATGACAAAAGGAGACAGCAAGCAATCAGTTAATTTGCTTTTGTGTCTGAATATTTAGCTAATGAAGGGGGTGAAAAAACAGTTTCTCTACAAATGTTAACTTGGCCTGACCCTTCCAAGAGAGCATGGAAGAAAAGGCACTTGGACTAATTTTTTCCAAGATTTTCAGTTTTACTTCACTCCAGACAACGTAGAAAGAAAGAGTAAGTGATGTTTATTAAAATTCATGGATGCAAGTCTCCAAAAATGATTGGAAGCAAACTCAAACTCAGCCATAGGTCAGGGCTGAAAGGAGCCAGCAGGAGGTGACTATTGGATATCAATAGTTGCTGTAGCTGTAATGGAAAATCTACTCTCTCCATCTGTAATAACATTGCGAGGCTTCTGGTCAGTGCAGGTTTACTCTGCATTTTGTAGAAGAGATGTGCTCTATTCCAAGTGAAACTAAAGCTTCTCTTTCACTCTGGCTGTACTCATTGAGGAGCACAACTCAAAAATGGGCTGAAGCATCTTGTGCTCCATATGTCCACTTTAACAGCAAATGGAAGCTTAAAGTTTGGCTGTGGTACATGAGGCAAAACTGCTTAAAAAGCAGCTTAGTCTGCTTGGCTGTCAATGTCAGCCCTGTAATATTCTTGCAGAACGCTACAGAATAAGCGGCTGCCCTTCACCTGGGTATGTAAGACCACACAGAAGGGATGTGATTATGCTTAGGGATGTGATAAAGGTTACTTACACCTCCAGAAATTTCAACCCAATCCCAGACTTTACCGTTTTCCCCCAAACCTCCATGTCAGCACACCCTGTATCCAAACACTTTGGCTGTTGGGTTTAGGCCCAAGCCCAGGCTCAGCTCCATCAGCCACCCATCACACCACACCCATCCCCAAGGAGTGAGGAACGAACCTTTCTCTAGGCAGCTGGTGGTTAGGATTGTGCCGACACCGGACACTGAGGCCAAAGAGTTTGCGGGCAGTCCGCTGGATCTTCTGGCGCTGGGCTTCCAGGGAGCTCTGCAGCAGCTTGTAACGGTTCTGCAGATCCCAGTCATTCCCCCAGTGCTGGTGGATGCTCCCAATGGTCAGGAAGTGGTTGCTAGGTAGCCTTTTCATGAACGATTTAAACTCATCTGGAACACACAAAAACGTGGAGAAATACAGAGGTTTCTGAACTATAATGACGTTACAAAGCTTTTCATTGGAAGGATGGAGAAACAGCAATGATGTGTGAGGCCATCAGTGCTCTGCTAAAGGAAGGTGATGTCCATTAGCTCACTGGTCTCTCATTCTGCCCCAGGAAGCCCACTAATTCCATGGTTGTTACTGCTCCGATATAGGAAATGAAACCCAGAGAGTATTAGGGTGAAACAATACAGTTAATGTGTACAAGGTGGAGAAATAAAGAAAGAGAAGTCCCTGGAGCATGGGATTATAGTCTAGGGGTTATGAACAAAAAGCAGTGAGTTGTAATCATTGTCAGCTAAAGAGTTCTCATTTAAATTGTTTTTAAGCTGCTCCTAAAATGCCATTTGTTGTTGAAGTCAAATCACTTTGGCTGTATCATTAAAAAAGAGGGAAAAAAAAGCTTTAAAAAATCCCCAGAGGAATGGTTTGGGTTGTGTTAAAATGTCCTGTTTTCTCATTTTTTAAAAAGAGCATTCTGATTCTTTTTTTCTCATTTAACTTCATTTGAAGTTAAATGAGTTCCTTTATGTAACGATGAAAATAAAGTAAAATAGTTTTCAAAGCTAAGGTCAGAACAAAATGTGTCAATTTTAGCCAAAGGAAAAAATGTAATTGATAAAAAAAAGTGCTGTTAAATGTTGTTTTGTGATCACTTTGTTTCTGTTTGATTTTGTTTGATAATGAAAAAAACATTATGTAGTGTTTGTTTTGAGTTTTTTCATCACAAAACAGAAAATGGGATACTGTTTCTGTTTATGACCCCCCCTTTCTTCCTAACTGTGAAGTATAGTTTGCTTAGACTCTGCTTACCAGGCTGGGACATCCTCGTATAGAAAAAACAGATGGTTCCAACTTTCTCAGTAGAAAATAACACAATTTTTATACCAGAGGACTGTGTTCAACACACTGAGACCTTGAGAAACATGAGGAGTGGGCCATCAAAAACCCCATAAAGTGCAATAAAGAAAAGAACAAAGTTCTGCACCAGGAGAGAACAAGATTGGAAACAACCAGTTGAAAAACAGCTGCTAGAAATGTCCTGGGCGTTATGGTGGGCACCATGCTGAATGTGCCTCAACTCTATGTTCTCACTGGAGATAACACAAACTGCATACTGGGCTAAATCCAGTAGGCTGGGGAAGTTAATATTTCCCTCTTCTTGGCACTACCGAGGTTGCACCTGCATTTCCCTGCCAGCTTTAGGGACACCCAATTAAAGATGGGTGTTGAGAAACTGGGGAGGGCACAGCTGAGGGCTACCAAGATGGTCAAGGGCCTGCAGCACAGGTCCTATAAAGTGGAGGGAGCTGCAGTTTAATCTGGTAAAGAAGAGTCCAAGGGGAAATCTAATTACAGCCTACAACTGCTTAAATGGTACTTACAAACATGAAGGAGAGAAACTCTCTTTTTAGAAACAGATGATAAAACAAGGAGTAATAGACGGTTCACAGCTTGAGAAGATCAAATGATTTATTGAAAAACTTCTTCACTTGGAGTTAATGCAGCACTGGAACATACTGCCCAGAGATGTAGAAGAATCTCTCATTTTAGACTCTGCTAGACAAAACTGTGGCTGACTGATCTAGTGCTGGTGTAGTTCTGCTTCTAGAGGGAGGTTGGACTAGAGCCCTGCCATAAACCCCACAAAGTATTCAACAAGAAATGCAGCCATCTTTTCCTGTAAATTATCTACATTATTTTTCTTCCTTTCCTAATAATTTCTTTTTTAAAATTCCTTCATCCCATTTTCAGAAGGAAAAGAGGACAATAGCCAAAAAAACCCCAAAACATGAAAGCTTGTAAAGGCTTTTCAAAAAATCCATAGAATTATTGGGGAAAATCAGACCAGATAAATTACAACCTATCATACAAAGCTTATAGATATTTGCATAACAGATTTCCTATTATTCTGCAACCTGCAGTTCATGCTTAACTGCCTAACAAAGAATATCTATGCATTAGTCAGTACCATCATTACATAGATGGTAAATGGATGTTCATGTCCTACTCATCACATGGTGAAACCGATCACCTAATAAAAATAATTATCATCATTGTACTATCAAGATCCACAGGACATCTGTTTGTCTCCTTTCTTCCCCAAAGATAACTGAGATTCTTTTTTTTTTTTTAAATTATCTCTCAGGTTTTCACTGTATTTGAAATGCTGCTTTCAGTGCCCTTCTCCTCCCCAAAAATGATTCTCTCCTGTTCAGTGGTCCTCTGAAACTATCATCATGTATAATTGCTTCTGTTGACCATGCTGATTACTCCTGGTACCTTTCAGCAGTAAAAGCCTTGCATTTGCTTCCCGCCCCTTATAAATCAATTTCCTCAAAAGCCTGTTTGTGCAAAAGACCAAGCTCTTTTCCCTCTGATGATGAATGTGCTACATTTTTCATAGAGACGGGT
The DNA here is from genome assembly GCF_047716275.1 of Strix uralensis. Classification (NCBI taxonomy): domain Eukaryota; kingdom Metazoa; phylum Chordata; class Aves; order Strigiformes; family Strigidae; genus Strix; species Strix uralensis. The sequence continues at coordinate 5,195,284 of NC_133992.1, forward strand.
AAGGGAGAAATTTCAGTGCAGTGTGCACATTTTGATACTGCAGTGCAACGTTGGGGGAAAAACAAATGAGCAAAGAAAACTGGCAAAATAAAAGCTGGATGGGGTTGTTTTAAAAAAAGGGGGTGAAAAAAGAAAATACTTTCCAAAAAGAATAGTTTCTTCATTATTTATTTATATTTATTTAGAATTATCCCTGGAGGCCCCAACCAAGACTATAGCTGCATTGAGCTAAGCCTTGTACCTTTCTGGGAATAGCTCATTCTTAACCCTGAGAATCTCTAATTAACTAATAATTCTGTTTGCATTTGGTTTTATTTTATTTATCTGCGCAGAAAGTGTTGGTGATGGCTAGGACTACATCCCCCATAACACAATATGGCCTCTCGTTTTGCCGAGTCACCCTGTCCCTGCAGGCGGTCCCATGGCAATGACTCACCATCGCAGGTGGTACGGGCCAGAGGGTCCAGCCTCTGGAGAAGAGTGGTGGCATCACAGTGAAATAGCCATGTCAAACATCTCTTTCAGAGATGAAACTTTCATTTTTCCAGTGGTTGTCTTTTCACATTAAAAAAATCACATTTTCATCAGAAAGCAATAGTATGGCAAAAAAACCCACTTTTAATCAAAAGGCTGTTTTAAAATCCAGAATCAGTTCTGATGCAGAACTTCTTGGCCAGCCATAGCAAAATACCAAGAATTTGTTAATTTTCTCAATTTACGCATGAGCAATGAAGCACAGGACTAAGAGAGATCCTCAGCTGTTTTAAAGCAGCATCGGTTCACTGCAGCCTCCTTGACTTTGAAGATGCTATCTCAAATCACACCAACTCTTGATTTGCCCCGCATGATTTTTTCAGATTGATGTAGGAATCCAACACAGATCAGAAACAGAATATAGATCTTTTAGGCTATCAGCAGCTTCCTGTGCAAATGGTATTTGCTTTCAGAGCACTCACGTGCCTTTCAGCCCACTTTATTGGAAAAGCCTTCCGATGTCATTAGAGATTTTTCTGCTGTTCATAATGAAGAAAATCCTCCAGTTACTGGGAATATTTATGAAAACAAAGGAGCAAAATACTAATACTATATTCTTTTGTGATAGCAACTTTCATCTCAAAGGATAAGTTCACGCATGATGCAACAAAGTGATGAATGAGATGCAGCAGCTTTAAACATAAAGATAATCACTCCATCTAGCCCTGAAAAGCCTCCAGCCCTGGGTGGAATATGGCTATAGCACAGCAGAGAATTGCACTGCAATGTGTCACTTTAACACGGCAAATGAAAAACACCTTCTCCTGTTGAAATCTCAAGGGGAGGGAGACTGAATATAATTATCCACCACAGTCTTTGCTTAGATCGAGTGCAACAAGTACAGAATGTAAGAGTAAAACAATCACTGTGGGACTGTAATTCTTCTCTCTCCACAGGGCTCTCACCTTCTAAGTGTCTGCATGGATTAGATCCCCTGGCAATGTAAAGGGGTTTGATGAGTGGTGGTCAACATGCAGCTCTTGAGCATCTTGTGTGAAGATCCTATGCTAGAACTAGCAACTAGTAACACGTAACTAGTGGCAGAGCTGTGCTGGTAGGCACTGCCAGTAACCCTAATCTGTGTAGTACTAAGCTAGCAGAAGCTTCTGAAATCCACATTTCTGGTGCGCCCTGGTGTACCCACCCCACCCATGAATCTATAGAAACTTCCAGAAAACCACTGACCTCTTCAGCTAGTGACCTGCTTCTGGAACTGCCCCAGCCTTGTGGCTCCCCATAGTATATGGGGGGATCTTGTCAAGAGAGTCATCAGCCTTGACATTAACTACTACTCTGACTTAGTTCAGCTGAGCACCAGCTTGACAGCATGAGTTGGACATGAGAATCTGTGCAACAGCAGACACGCCAGTAGGGTTCACATATTGAAGTACGAAGCAGGCCTCAACAGCCCATTGAGGAAACATCATAGGCTGCTTCATTTCAGTCATTAAGGGGATTAAGGTGACCTTCAACGTGAAGAAAGAAATTGCTTCTGGGAAGACTTCTGAAGAAGAATTCTTCAGTGTCTTGAATGGAGCTAAATGGTCCCTTCCCTCATCATTTTCTTTCCTAACACAGTGTGCTGATTTTGGATGGGATAAAGTTAATTTTCTTCATAATAGCTGATATGGGCCTATGTTTAGCATTTGTGCTGAAAGCAGCATTGATATGACAGAGATGTTTTCATTACTGATGAGCAGTGCTTACACAGAGCCAAGGCCTTTTCTGCTCCTCACCCCACCCCACCAATGAGCAGGCTGGGGGTACACAAGAAATTGGGAGGGGACACAGCTGGGACAACTGACCCCACCTGACCAAAGGGATATTCCGCACCCTATGATGTCCTGCTCAGCATATAAAGCTGGGGAAAGAAGAGGGAAGGAGGGGACATTTGGAATGATGGCATTTGTCTTCCCAAGTCACCGTTACATGTGATGGAGCCCTGCTTTCCTGGAGATGGCTGAACACCTGCCTGCGATGGGAAGTGGTGTATGAATTTTGTATTTTGCTTCATTTGCTTGCGTGGCTTTTGCTTTACCTATTAAACCGTCTATATCAACTCATGAATTTTCTCGCTTTTACCCTTCTGATTCTCTCCCCCATCCCACCGGGAAGGAGTGATCAAGCAGCTGTGTGGGCCTTAGTTGCCAGCTGAGGTAAAACCACCACACATGGAGACCTGGACAGTTATGACAATAATCATTTAAAGAAAATGTGTTGTAAAGTAACTGGCTAACACTTAGAGATGAGAGTTAGCACAGGCATAAGTTCTTGATTAAGTTCTGCTTACTGCCCATGTGGCTTCAGGGTAGGCAGAACACCTGATAAAGAAAAGGATGTAATTGCACTGATAGTATTGCTCTCTTTCATATCTCAAGCCCTTGAGACCGCATATCATGTAAGTAATATAGCCCACCTTCTATGGGTGTTACCAGCACCAACGTGGAACAAACCCCACTGACATCCCCCGTGTCACCCCGTGAGAAAGTGGAGGGAGAAAAGAAATGTTCACACCAGCAGACATCGGCACTGTAGGAGAGAGAAGTCATTTTCCCTTCTCCTCTCTATCTCAAATGAGGTGTCATCTGGCCTGTGCTCTCTATCTCTGAATTGCCTTTCACCAAAGCAGAATAAATCATTCATGCAAATCTGAAAAGCAATTTCTGCATCATTCATATTGTGGAAGTTTCGCTGTAGAACTATTAGAGATTCTGTGCTGGTTTGGTATGAAAAATCAGATTTTTAAATCAAACAAATTCTTCCATGGAAAATATCCCTTTACACATAGAATTACACATGGCATGTGGTTTTGTCTGTACATGCAATAGGGAAAAAAAGGCACTCCCTCAAGACTAAAAGCATGGTTTTGGGTTCAATATCCTCTATTTTTTATCCAAACTGGAGCATTATATTGAGGAAAGAAAAGATTCTTAACTGGTGTAATGTAACGTGTTTTCTTTTAAATAAATCAATCAGAAAATGTGTTTTCCTCGGTTACCTGAATTCTCCAGATCTTTATAGGCTTCTGTCCAGGTCTTGGCCATGTTTGCTAGTGTGTATTCCATGATCTGGATGTCGGTGATGGGGCAGTTGCACTGCGGGAACTCCTCCGCACACTGGCAGCCGCACTGGCTGTTCCGGCAGATGTACTCCCCCTCGCCATTGCACATGATGTAACTCAAGGCAGACTGGACAAACTTCTCTTGTAAATACTGAGGGAAGATGATCTGGAGACCTGGCATAGAAACAAGAGGCAGGGATGTGGGGGGGAGGGGGGGGAAATGTCATTGCAGGTATCTGTTGTGCATTTCAAAACCCGTTTCATTAACAGCTTGGGAAAGTGATGCTGAGGAATTAAAAGCTGCTGGGATTGGAGCTGTCATGAGTAAGGAAGGTGGGGTACAAATTGCACACCTCCAGTGCAAGAGTTAGCAGAGAACAGAGCCCATCTGCTCTATGAGAGAAAGGTGACGAGTAAGTTCCCCCTTCCCAATGCCCAGCGTACCCCCTTCATCCCAGTCCTGGATCCCAGTACAGTACAAAGCACCTGAATGCAAAGCCTTCCTTATTCCCAGGTGCAGGTTTTTTTATACTTTGCAACCAAGTGCCAGTTCAGAAGTGATGAGCGTTATGCTGTTCTGACCTGTTTTGAGAGACACTAAATAGGCTTGGTACCACAGAAACAAGGAAACTACACACAGAGAGAGAAAAGAAGAAAGGAAGGAAAACAGAAGAAAGGAAAATAATACAAGGAGGGATTTATAAAAGACCCTTGCAGAGTTAAGCGCCCAGCTCCCACGGTATAAACACAGGAGGTGGGTACCTGAGTCTTTTCAGGTCACTCCCTGGTAGGAAGGCTACTTCCCAAATCCTATAAAAGTGCAAATGGATTTAGTGCCAATGATTTCAGTGGTGCTCTGAAGATTTACATTAGCTGAGAGATCTATCCCCATGTCTCTTTCTCCATAACAAGTGTTTGTGTATCCATCCATCTGTGCAGGCATTAGGGTAGGTGTACGCTTGCTCAGGTACCAGAGGACAGGATAACAGTTTAAGCATTTGCCCTGTGTACAGTATACATGATTTTGAATCCTGTCCTTCTCCACCCCTTGTCTCCAGGCTCCCTGCAGACATCCCTGAGGATTCACAGCTGTTCCCTTCTACCTGGTGAGTCCTAATTGTCAGACTCTGTTAGCGTCTGTGGTGCACGAAGCAGAGATGACAATAACTCTGAGCAAGCCTTTTGCAGGAAGTCTGGCCTGCTTCGCCTTCCTTGTAAAAGGCCCAGGGATTTTGGAGTGGCAGATAAAGGAGTTTATGGCTTGAACAGCAGCACTGAACTCCAGTGTAATGAAGGCACGCGGGTCAATTACCCATCTGTTTGTGTTTCTATTGCGCTGAATTACTGTATCTGTGGCTGACAGCTCATTGAAGTGGAATGAAAATAAGACAATAATTCAGAGGATGAGAGTGTGCAGGAAGGGCAAGAAGGGCTGTGACTCCTTTCAGGAGTTCAGGCTCATCTCGGTGATGGGTCATGTTCAAGACAAGAGAAAAGTGGTGGGCAGTGGCCCCAGGACTCCCATTACCCTTTTGCTTTTGGTTCCACAGAGACACCTCAGCCTTGACAAGGTCCCTTTGGAAGACCAAGTTTGGGGAGATCAGGAGGTTGCTGAAGGCACAAGGACCTCTGTTTCCTCTCCCCCTTCTGCTATTGCCAGGGCATGGTCTGTGTGAGCATCATGCCTGGTGGCAGTGAGCTGTCTGACCTAATTCGCAGCCGAGCATGGAGCAGCGGCAGCCGCCAGGCAGGAGTAACACAGAGCAACCTTCAGCTGAAGAAGACGTTTGTGACACTTGCACAAGGAAGGATTTCAAGTCTGGCATTTGGAGGCACTGTGTCTGCGTAGCTCCTGCTGCCTCTTCTGCAGTGCTGTTGCAGGGAAGGGAGGGAACATGCAAGGGGCTGACCACAGTCTATGGCATCCCTGCAACCACCTCAAAACTAGTCTAAGCATTTTGAGGTCCTTTTGGTCTTTCCTGAGGTGTTTCTCAAGAAGCAGCTCAGCTTTCTTCCTGTCGTCATCAGGAAGTACTGAAGTTCAGTCTCTTTTAGAGATTTATCTGAAGCAAATACCACAGAAGGATGGTGCCTTTTCAAACCTTCACACAGACATTAGGGATGGTCCCACCTGCCAGGCTCCAAGACTTTCCTACAAAAGGACCTTGGACAGCCTGAATGCTGTTGTACTCATAGAGATTGCAAGCTCACAGAAGCAGAGGCTGGACTTCTTGGTGTATGTTGACCTCATTTATTGATGGTCCAAGTCCCATGAATAAATCTTTCCACTCTCTGCTTCATGGAGGAGAAATCTGCCCTGGCCTCAGCCTTTGAATAAGAGGCCCAAATGACCACAGGATCTTCAGCTCACCATATTTTCTCTTTGAATTTTAACTTGGATGACAACCTGTCTAGTCCCAGCTACAGATGATACTAGCTTTTTTTTTTTTTTTTTCCTGGAGGGAATAGGGGTAGAAAGAGCAACTAAAGTTTCAGGGAAACACTTCCCATTGCAAGGGACATCCATTGTGTACCTCAGCACATGCAGAAACATGAATACCCTGTAATCTCTGAAACATAACATGGTCCCATCCTACACTGCAGAGTGCCTCATGTGGATGCTTGCTTTTTGTCCACAGAACTCATAGTTTCTAAAAAACACATTTCCAGGATAACCTCTTGTAAGAAATAATCTCATGTTTAAGAGGTAATCAGACCCCCTGTACACTTAGCACCAATTAAAAAAACACTTATATAAATACTTAACTTTAATCAGGTAAGCAGTTCTGCTGGATTCCATGCAGTTAATTGTAGCATTTAACAAGCAACACATAGTCAAATATGTGCTTAGACCAGGAACACAGGTGACACACAAATCCAGCTACTTATCAAAACATGAGTGTGCATACACCAAACGCAAAGCCATAACTTTAAAACTGCAAACATGCTGTAGGGATTAAACGTGACTCAGAGATCTTCCAGACAAGAATTTCCTTGTGGAAGAAATCAGTGTGAAATACAACCATGCCTGCTTCCACATTTGTACCTTGACATATGGAAATAAAAAAATACCCACGCAAGGGCAGATTCATATCAATATTTCTGGGTTTATATTGAGCATCCTTGTGACCAGATCCTAGCAAGATATTTTACAAGTACTGGGCCAGTAGCATCTCACTCAATCCTGGGACCCTCTTCGTTCATATGTAGTTCCATGCCACACCCAGTGACTAAATATCACTGAGATTGTGTTGATTACAGCAGTCAGTAAAGCATGGTGTGATTAATAATTTTTAAGGTAATCTTTACAGACGTGAGATTGTAAGGCCATACTAGTTGAGACCACTGCTCTGGGTGCTTCTGTTGCCACCTTTAAAGCAGGAAAACTGTAGTCCCAAGGACTGTAACAGCACACCAGCCCCACAGAGCAGCTTTCAGCCAGCCATTGCTAGCTGGGAAAGCCCTGCTGCCAGACACAGCCTTAATAAAACATCCCCAGATGCTGGTTTGTTCTCCAAGAAATTTCTTTGAATATTGCAAACGTTAAAAAAAAAAAAAAAATTAATCTTTCAGTGTTTTCTCATGTCAGCAGCCAAGCAGGGGGGCAACCTGGTCTTAAAGACTGAGATACTGGACCATTTTCATGGGGTGAACACCTCAATCCAAGCCAGGGTGCACAAGGAATGGGCTCATGCTCCACAGCAACATCAGTAGCTGATAATAGATGCAGAAGATAAGTTTGCTGGTGATGAGTGTTAGGGAGAATATCTTAGTTTTGAAGGTAACTTATTGATCAGAAGAAGGAATTCTGCCAGACTGTAAAGCATGAAGTTCCTCTTTAAAAATTAAGAGCAGCACAGCTTTGGTATAGGTTTTTCTGAGATAACTACAGGCAGAATATGAAGTGTCTGACAAGGGAATATGTCCTTAATTCACCTAGAAAAACTATTAGAGAGAGATGTTTGGTTTTGGACTGTATATAAAAGGTTTTCTGCATTAAAAGAGGTAAATTTCCTCAGCTCTAAATTAGAGCTATTTGAAACATTTTGCACAGAAGAGTTCTCTGTTGAAAATGCAGCTTCATTGAAGCATTTTGTGAGAGCATGTTGACTCCAAAAGCACTTTTGACAGGGAAGGGTCTAAATGTATTTCATACTTCCTCATTTTGTTGCTGAAAAGCTGAAATATTTTATGTTTTCATTACTGCTCTGTCCATCTTAGCAAAGACTTTAGTATTAATTGTAATGCAAACTTTAATACACTATTACCATATTTAATATAACAAACTACCTAATATGCAATATTTCCTTTTTAATGTTGAAATGTTTAGAATAGCACATACAGATTTTACCTTATTGCAATAGTGCCACGTTGCAGTATTGACACATATCACATGTGCAAAGGGGTATGTCTCTGGAAATTTAGTTTCCCAAAACTTTTCAAAATGTTGATTTTTTTTTTTCACTCAAATTTTCAAATTTCAGCCTAGGGCTTTATTCCAGGGAACACAAATTCCTGTTTCCCACCAGACTGCTGTAAAGCATCTTCCCCTCCCATGCTCTGGCTTACTCCTTTTCCAGGCAGCACAGGCAGCTCGTGCGTCAGCCACACGGGAGGCGGAGGCAGGTGACGGGATGTTTTCATGCTGGTGACAGGGACAGGAGGATATTAAGTGCAAATAAGCGCAGTCACCTGTGAGATCCTGGGCCCTAACAAGATCCCCCCCACTCCTGTGCGGGAGGTTGCATCACTGCACAGCCCTCCCCATGCACAGGACAGGAAACCTGCCCCCAGGTAGAGCTAGGACAAAGGGAGACCTACTGCAGTAAATGTGTATATATCCTAGTGCAGGCATCTGACACAGATGTACGTGCGTGCTGGGTCCACAAGGACACTGGTTTATAAATTAGTGATGCTTTTCATTCCATGTAACCACAGGTGCAGAACCAGACACCCTGCACTGTGCCTGCATCCAGGTCCTCCACTAAACCTCCAGGCTGGCTGACCTTCCCAAACCCTACATGTGGGCATGAAGGTACCTCAGCTCTGGGTCTGACCATTGCATCTCCTAAAGGGCACATCTTTGAAACCACGACTCTCAGGGCTGGGCAGCACAAAGCAAGTTCAGAAACAGAAATTCTCCCTGTCACGAAGATGTTGCTCTTTTATTGAGCCAGCCTCAGAGCCAGAGTGACACGAAGGTAGTAACATGGATTTCTGTCAGCAGCTCATGCTCGACTGCTAATCAGATCAGAGGAGACTCAGTCACGATCCATTACCTGCAGCCCTGTGACTAATTCCTAATGAGGCCTCTCAGAGCAGAGGAAGGATCCTGGGTAATTATCCCAAGAACCACACTCCAGATTAGGCAGAAAACACTCAGGTGTAGCTTTAAAGGTCACTTTGTTCTGTTAGGAAGAGTTCTTACCTTCCTTTCTTCCCTTGCTGTCTCCCTTGGCGCGGGTCTGGCCTCTCTCTGCACTGGTACCATGAATCTCCATGAAACTCATGTGTGGTTGACCCCTGAGGTCCTCTGTTCCCATCAGAAATCACAGCCTCATCCACCTTACAGTCCCTCTCTCTCCTAAGTTTTCCCTCTTCCTCCACCTCCTTCTCTCTCCCAGGTGTCTTGCTTTTTCTCTTCTCTTGTAGGATCAGATAGCCAATAGAGATATATCGATTTACCTACTTACCAGTTTGTCTGCCTATAAACTGATGTGTCTGCTTATTTAGCTGTTTACCTAGTTATCTGATGTGCAGTCCTTGGGTTTTCATTACCAGCAGCCATCATCACAGCATATAAAAAGCTTCAAATTGTTTATTGTTAATTAGGTAAGAACCAGAACTCAGTGATTTAGATAATCACCGGAATAGTGAAAACAACCTGCCTATTATTTTTAAAGGCAAATAATAACAACAATAATAATATATCCACAACATGACTCAGTAAATGAAACCCAGTTTCTGTGAAACCAAGATTAAAACAGCACTTGCCAAATTATACTCAAAGCGGAAGATGTAATGTAGCCCATTCATCTGAAAAATTAAAATTTGTGCAAGTACAAGGATTCCAGAAATAAAACCATCTGGGCAAATGAGCAATTAAATCCCACATTTCCTTATTTTGTCAAAAACTTGGGAATAACCTTAGTAAATTACACGCCCAGTGAATTTCCTCCTTATACTGAAGTTGACTTCTTGCTAACCAGCATGTATTTATTTATTAATTCAGTCATGACCTCTATATGTTGACTTCTGGACTAGATCCCCAACTGGGACTGAAGCCATGGCTTCTAGCTTCCAAATAAAACCTCTGTGACTTTTCCCAAAGATTATGGTCATTAGAGAGTCCCAAAAGCTGATCTGTAAACCTCTTACGCAAATCAGTAATTTGGGAGGGACAAAGAGAGACGTGGACAGAATGCCCCTTCAATAATAATGGAAAAGTTCACATTTATTTATATCAGTGTACATATAATGTACTGAAGTCCATCAAAATTCAATGGCAGGAGGCACCCACTGGGGTCCAGTCTGCAGTTCCTTGCGCCTTTAGCTCAGTCCCTGTTGAACCCTGGCTCTGCTGTGCTAAGGCTTCATATGAAACCACCAGAAGCCACTGGTCCTGCTTCAGGGAACTTATGGTGAAGGCAATCACAGCAAACAGAGGAGGCGAAAAGGCTAGAAAAAAGGCCACCCCTCTTTCATTTCACACACACACACACACACACACACACACACCCCTCTATGCTCAGTATTACCATCTCCCTCATTCCTGTGCCCTACCTTGCAGGTGGAGTTTGCTTTCAGTGCTTTGCAGAAGGACAGAACTCACAGAGTCCAGATTGTCATAGCTGTTACAGCCCAGGGGGCCAGTCCGAGTTTCTGTTACCTATGGAGGATATAGAAAAGAGAGAGCATTCCCTTTGATTGCAGCATCACATCTTAACTGAGAAAAAATGCCCTATACTGGATAAACATAACTAATGTGTGACACAAAAGCTGAAAAAAACAGAGTGAATTGTATCTGCTTGCTTTACGGTACTGCATGTTATTCTGAACTTGACAGTGAGGTCCTGAAGATTGATGTTTCTTCATAGAGGATCACTGGAGAACATCAGAAGCCAGTAGAGGAATTATTCCCTGGCTTCTCTTACTGGAAAGCAAGATACAGAGATGGATTGCCAGCCCACAATGGTGCTTAGTGCTCCCACAACATATGTGCATACCATCCTTGTGCTGAGGATAGATGGAGGCACAGATGACCTGCAGTGCTGTTGCTGTGGTTGTTGCTGTTGGTTTCAGCCATGGAGGAGAGCTGCTCTTCCTGAATTCACAAAGGGCGATTATCTGCTGTCACTGTTTCAATATCTCAATTCGATTTCCCATCCAGAAGGGAACAGACTCAGCCATGAGACACCACAGAACAATAACAAGAGCTGAAACCTTTCAGAAATGGCTAACAATGATGACTCCATCCACATCACCTTCCCTGGAGTGAACTCTGCAACAATAAAATCCCTCCCCAGTATAGGATGATTGCTTTCAGAGAAGGCAGCCTTTGTCTGCAGAGCCATTTTCCCTATTCTGTACGCTCTGAGAAACTCCCCTTCCTTCCTGCTGCAACTCCCAAGCTGTCTCTCAGTCCATTTCATTCCAGATGCCTCAGTAATGCCACACTGAGTTTTTCACCTTTTCTTGTACTAAATTCATCTGAGGGATGTTTAGCAGTCTTACACCCACAAGAGGAAAATACTTCTGCGTTGCATGGGGTTGCCCATTTCACAGACCTGCCTTTCCCTTCCAAAACCTGCATTGCTGATCTGCATTATCTGTCCCCTCTCCCTTCCAGAGGTCACTGCCACACACAGTGGGAGTCTCCTATCCTACATAACCATCACACTGAATGCCCACCTCTTTCCAGATATTACTGGCCCTGGGGAAATCAATTCTTCAGTAAGGTCCATAAGAGAACAATTTACTGTGGGAAAAGAGTGTGGGAACAAAACAACTTGTGATCAAAAAGACATCACACTGGCAAAGTCCTGCCCCATATCCCTACAGTACTGGTATGGACTCACAATCTTCTTTCTCTTCCCAAGGCAAGATACAGTACCTTGATTGCTCCGGTAGAGATCTGGATCTCATGGAGTCTCCTCATGGTGCCATCACGGTCTACAAAGTAGGAGGAAGCAAGCTGGTGCAATGCTTCAACGCTCTGGGTAGCGTTTCCTGACTTTCTGTCAAGGCGGCTTTTGTCCATGTACATGGTCAAGGCCTCCTCTCCTGCAGCAGAAAGAAAAGGAGATTTCAGTAAGGCCCAGGAGGCTGCCATAAAGGGTCATCTGAACAGGAACACATGATGTCACATGTTGCACCTAAAGAAAGAAAAGACCAACACCTAAAGCACTCTTAAATGAACCCACCCTTCCTCACCAGTATTGGAACCTCAGTGTAGTGTATAGGAGCCTCCTTCTCTGTTCAGCCAGAAAGGACAGGTCCACCACACTTGTAGATCAGCTCCACTAAATGGAGTAGATAACATTTTGGATGTTTATTAGCCAGCATAGCTTTACCACAACTGTTGGAAAGAATTCAGACCATTTGTCCCTCTTGAGGAACACTCTTCTCTGTGAGCAGTGCCTCTGGAACAATACACACCTGACTGGAGAAGATGCCACTTTTAAACAATTCTCTCTGACCTGGTTTCTAGAAGGAACAAATTATGATTTAAGTTGCAAATAGGACACAGGTACGTAGGTGGGTACAGGGAACAAACAAATGCTAGTTGTACCTCTTCAGCTTCTGGTTACCATGCAAAACAGCAAGGGCAGGGGGCTGAGTGAAGGAGAGCAATCACAGGAAAGAGCAAATGAGAAAGTTAAGTTAAACCAGCCACCCTTTCTACTTTTTTTTTTCTCCTCCTCTCCTAGAGTCTCATTCAGTGATTTTAAGTGGAGAGTGAAAAATATTGTGAAAGATAAGGGACAACAGGTCATTTTGAGACAGTCATCACAGAGAATCTAGGAGTGAAGCAGTTAAGACCCGACAGCACCAAACTTCCTAAACATCAGCGGAAACCTGAATCTAACAAAAGATATATGAAAAGGACACAAAGCTGAGAAGTAATATTTACCTAAAAGTTCCATTTGTGCTGTATGAGCCAGATTAAAATCCAGTTCATTCTTAACATAAGGCTGGCGTTATAGGGGTAAAAAGGTAGAATACCATCCTGCATTCTTAACATTTGAAGTTCTGATTTTAATAAATGAAGATAATAGATACCTAGGGTAGGAATGTGCCATTTCTACATAGCTCTTTTAATGAGAAGAATGGTACTTGTTCTGATTTGATAGATGAACCACTGATGAATTCATTGCCTCTGGCAATGATAGCATGGTCAAAAAAATGCATCACCACTTTTTAGGCCAAGAAATATTTTGCTCTTCAGCATTTTTGTCTTTTTGTTTTTTTAAGAGAACAAGCACTTACTTTTCTTAAAAATTCGTATTAGCTGAAATAGTTTGATTTGTCCAAATCATTTCTTTTACTGCATACATGCAAAAAAAAAAAAACAAACCACAGTAAGCCCTCCCCCTTGCTTTCCCTGGAAATTTTCCAGCTTTTATCTGGAAGCCAAATGCCTGAAAAGAAACCAAAAATATTCTGGCTGAAAATCAAAATATTTTATTAGTTTTCAGTTTTTCAAGCGATTGGTATGTTGAAGATTGAGCCTTTGGCTTTGAGATGAAAAATGGAAATTTTTAGTGTAAAGAAGATACCTTTCATCAAAAGAATCGATCAGTTGAAATCTTTTAATTGGCTTCACAGGAGCTAAGTAGAAAAGTTTGGCATGTAAAACTCTCTCTTTAATATTTTGTTAAAAATAACATGCTATCCTTTGACCACAATCAAAGTTGTAGTAGTAACACTATCATCATTGTTACTTCTCACAAAAACACTTTCCCTGGAAAATGACCAGCTTTGATGTCCTTTATCACCATTAACATTATTATGTGTTGGGCGGTGTGAGGAGACCTTGGCAGGGATGAAGGCTCTGTCACATCAGACTCCATCCACACAAACAGCAGAAAGATGGTTCTTGTCCCAGAGGATTTAAACCCCATGTATCTGATGAAACACAACAGGGGTATACAACAAACAGCCGGCGAAGCACAAGGTAATAAGATGACTGTGATTAGTGTGAGGAACAGCAGTCTACGCACACCAGATGCCTGGCTGCTGTCAATGCATTTTCAAGTTTCATCTTTGAGGCGAGTCTTACAGGGAGATCTGAAGGAAGGTCAGACTTTGTGACTTTTCATGAGGCAACTCTTTTGTCACCAAAAAGGTGCCTGCATGGAAGTTAGCCAAAAGGCCTGGGGGAAGATAGGCTGGATTGGTGCGAAAGTGGTGTATTTTGAGCCGAAAGTTTTGTGTGTCTCATGTAATGGAAGTATTTACCTGCATGGAGATGCAGCAGACATTAATGATGCTTTCCCTCCATTTCATGAGGCTGTGAAAGGAGAGGGAAGACCAGGGATAATTCTCCCCTTAGCTGCGATTCTCAGAGGAACCTGTGGGATTCAGGTATCAACCCTTCCTCAATTCCATCAGTAACTGGAAAAAACAGCTTTTTCTGGAAAAATATCATGCCTTCTTTTAATAGCCAAGGTGAAAAAATCAGGATCTTTCAGTCCAGACAAGTTAATTTTAGTAGAGGAATGTTGATATTGGAGATCCCTTGGACAGAGAGCAACCAGAAAACATGGGCCGAATTTCATCAGGCAACAACACTGGTTTCAGATCACCAGGAGATTCACCATTAGCTTTTAGTCCCCAGACAACACAGAGCAGACAATGAGCAGTTGAGACAGCTCCTAGACATCAGACAGGAGAAACCTGTGCTCTAGGGTAGCGGAGATCAGCGATTTCCCCACAAAAGCTGTCATTTTTCCTCCCTGAGGTGTTTGGACCCCTCCACTGGGAGGAAGAAGAAAAAACCAGGAAAGCAAAGCCCAGGATATTTGATGCTTCTCCTGAGGGACAGATACTGTCCGTAGGAGTGAAAAGGGCTGAGCAGAAATAATGTTGCTGAAAATCTATTCTGTATACATGTGTGCAGGCCTGGAAAAGCACAGTATCCCCATGGAGAGTGCGCATGAGAAAGCAACCCTTAGATCAAGAGAGGTTAATAGACTTTTGCTGCATTATTAAGTCTTAATTTCTCGTTTATTAAGCGGATGCTATGTTCAAAGTTGTCTTTCCTTCAGGGCTTTCCCTGCAAATTGGCTTTTAGCTCTGTGTGCTCCATCCCGGAGCATGGATGCCCTCAAAATGACCCTTCACCAATCCCTTTGTCAGAACAAAACTGGAGCAGAGCTGGTTTTTTATTAGGCTCCAGGGGAACCTGGCTGCTCTCTAGGTTGAAAGGCATCAGAGCCGTTCCTCATGTGGCCAGGTGTGAAAATAGCTGCTGTATTCAGGTGGGCTGGCCTGATCCATCACCCAGCCTCCTGGGGTCCATGCAACAGCTGGCATTTAAAAGCAAGACAATTTCCTGTGTGTTTGTCACTCGTTTGCAACTTAATAAGACATCAGGCTAAGTTACAAATAACTGTAATCCAAAGCAGAATTCTTGTAACTTTTCTGAGGAGACATAGGTCTTGGGAAAGCAAGGGTGCCAGGACATGTCTGGTTTTATATCCCAGTGGTCTTGTTTAGCCCACAGACTGTGATTAGAGTGTGTCCTCCTTGCATAATGCATGCCCAGCTTCATCTACATTTTCTCTGGGACTGCCATTGCCAAGATAAATCCTTCTTTTCTCCCCTACCATTGCTCACCATGCTCTGGGCTGATGGAGCATTTAGCACTCCTCTCCAACACCAGTTCTTGTTACAAGTCTCTGCATATTTAAATTTGTTGTGTTGTAAAAATCAGGAGAAGAAACAAGCCCCTGTGAATAATTCACAACCTCACCCAGGCAAAATTAAAAATATATTTTACCATCAAAGGTCTTTCTTATTTTGAATACCCATGGATGTGAGTGGAAAGAAGAAAAAGGCATGTCAATGGGAAGAAAAGTAAACCCACTAAACCAGTTCTCAACACTTTACTGGATTCTTACTTGGCTGGCTTGGGCTCTGTGAAATATGGCCCTGAAAAGCAATTTTCTCAATAAAAATGAGTTTATCTTTACGCAGACTTCATTAAGGCAATCACTTGTATTCTTCAGTGCATGGAAACCCACTTTCACATTTCTTGCTGATGGAGTGGATGGTTTGAGTGCTTGGACTGGAAGAGCAGCTTGAGGATCTTTGAAGGACGTTTGCCATACGAGAGGCCATTTGACTTCAATGGATCTGAGCCAATTTACCTACCACCTAATTTGTGCATGAATCATATGCACACATCTAATCTCATCTCTGTCTCATCCCAGTGTCTGCAGAATGCTTTGGGAACAGACAGATGGCCAGAAATTCCTCAAAGTTCACTGCAAACTTCACAGTGCGGCAAGGCTGGAAGTCAGGTACATTAGAAGAAGCAACAGCCACAAATTTTGTACTAGAATTAAGACCCTTGACCGCTGCAGAATCGCTCTTACAGATAGTAGTTCTCAAAAAAAGGCATTTAAATATACACCCGAAAGGGATAAAGAATGGCAAAAAAAGTACAAGAGAGAGAAAAAAAAACAAGTCAGCAGCAAATATCAAGAGGAGCTGATTTTCACCCCTCCTGTTTTTAACAGTCAGTACTTGAAGTGTTTATGCAGCACCAACAGCCGTGCATGCTCATGTGTTAATGGCCCTACAGCACTCTGTCTTATGTCATCACCGACACACCCTGCTTGCACATGCAAACTTCTCTGCTGTCCTTGCCTATTTATTTTGAACTTTACTTAACTATTGTTTTTTTCAGAAGTCTACTCCATGTTACTGCTTTCACTTATGCATTCAGCACAGGCCTTTCTGGCCGTCTCTTTCCCTGCTGCACACACTCCCTGACCAACTCCTTGAACTCCCTTTTCCGGGAGCTTTTTAAAATTCCTCCAGTTCCATCAAGAAAGGCTGCTTTTCTCCCTGCATTTGGCTTCATTCTGAAAAAAACAGAGGGATCAACACATTCTACTGTCAGTTTAAGGACAGAGGGGCAGGAATGACAGACAGGCTCCCCGGCTAAATGAAGCGTGTTTATCTTGATACACACCAGCACACAGACGCCATTGTCGGAGGAGCACAGGTGCACACGTATCACAGATGCTGAACTCACACGCATTGCGCCATGAATTCATTTGCAAAGGCTATTCGTACTCTGGGGATTTTCACACCATCTGACGGGCTTTGGCTGGGGGAGATGCAGCCTGGCTCTGTGCTACCAGCCAGTCTCCATGCGGCATGGCCAAGGTTTGCAGGTGCTGCCCAGTGCCTTCACCACCCCACCGCCAACACCCGTGTAAGAAAACAGCCCAGGTTGCCACCTACCTCCCAGGGTAGCAGAGATGAGGATGTGGGTGCCGTACTTTTTGATGATGGTATCAATGAACTGCTGTGTGGTGGGTCTCCTGCCCAGGAGGCGGATGCTCCTCTGAAACTCAGGCATCAGGGGCAGTGGATTGTGGAGCAGGTCCCTCCGCTCGATGGCTGTGTTCCTCACCTTCCAACGGGCAAACTCCCTATGCGACAACACAGAAACACAACAGGGGTCAGGTTTTGAGTCTGGAGAGGCAGGGAGGACCACCAATGGCAGGAAAGGAGGATGGAGAAGGGGACAATCCTGTTGGACATCCCCACATGGATACACACGTGAGGCCACAAAGCTAGACAGAGGGGAAGGGGGAGGAGAGGAAAAGCAAGACATTACTGCACAGTAACAACACACTTTGAGGATCAGGGGCTGGGGCGATGAGGAGTTAGCCTCAGAGTCTCCAGGGATGTTTGGCAGAGGGCTGAATTTTTCTACAAAGAAAGCAGGCTGGTCCTTTCACCCTCACACATTTTGCGGTCTTACACCTCTCCATAAAGCAGCAAATTCTGATTTCTGTCAGAAAAAGAGCTGGTCAGTCAGACAGACTGTAGATCTAGACCAGTCTGATCATTTCTATATCCCTGTGTCCACAAGACTTCCTGGCATGATTTTGCAAAGCAAGGCTGAAGGAAACACACTTTTTCCAAACATCTTAATCTTTCAGCACCAGGAGTGCAGCAAAAGATCATTTTGAAAACAATACATTTGATAAGCCATCTAAAAGGATCGATTCAGTTATAAGCAGAGGCCAGGATGAAAATGGAGGTTGGTTGCTTTTCTTTCTTTTTTTTTAAAAACCCCCCTATAAAGTGATTTTCAAATCCCTTCTTTTAAACTGATAGCAACTGGATAAAAATAAAGTTAATGTTTGCAAAAGCAGCTCTTTATTGCAGGTATCCATTTTGAAACGACACAGAGGGAAATGCCTAGAGAAAACCTTGCACACCTGCGATCTAAAAATCAGGCCTCTGAAATACATCACCAGCTGAGCACCTAAAAGATGAGAAACCTATTAATGTCTTTTGAAAAATATTGAGTAAGGCCGTCTTAAAAGGAAAGGATATTATATATAACTACTCTCCTACAACTCACCTGCACTATCTTAAGCTATCTCCCAGATAATCAAGTCACAAGCTTCTCTGTCACTTTTCATTCATTTATTCCTGTAACTCAGGTTTAAGACAAAAATTTCATTTAAATAATAGGAATGACAATACCTGGCACTGACGCAGCACTTTCTATCAATGTGTGTCAACCAGCACTGGCAATCCCACTTTGCTGGTAGAGAACCTGACATGCAGGCAAATTTAGGAGATGCTCTAAGTCTGTTGCAGATCCAGGATCACAAAACAGATCTTTTTTTTTTCCCAGGTTGATTCCACACCCAGTCCACTTTGTGTGTGTTAGGTTATTTTTCTTAATACAATTATTTATTTTGATTGCACCTCATCACAACACCCCAGGCTGCCTAACAGCAGTTGCATTCATCAAAATAGCAAAGTGCCAGCTTTTTACTTCAAAATATCTCCTTACACCTGAGCTAATATCCCTTCTGTAGCTCCCACGCTTTCACAAGCCAAGTAAAAATGCCAAAGCAAAACACCCCTCTTACCACATCCTAAGAGTCATTAGTGTCAAACCTTGAAATCAGTAGAAACGTCAATCTTTCCTAGAAAAACCTCTGTCAAAAGGCCAAAAAAGCCCCGTACACCAGGATCTTAATACCAGGAGTGGAGAAAACATAGGCCATTGGCTCCAAAGTTCTCAGCAGATAATGAATACATTACCAACCTCCATGTATTCACTGCAGAATACAGGTTTTTTTCTCTGCGCTCCCAGAATAGTGTAAAAGCCCAGTACTTAGTATCTGTGGAAGGGATATGTTTGGGGGTCCCACAGTTGATTTTAATAACAGGTGAAACCTTAAAAGGCAATTAGCTTCTCTCTGACACTACACAGAGAGGTTGCTCTAATCACTACTGATTAGAGTTGCAGTCCCAGGCCTCCCTATACAAGGCAATCCCCTTTGCATGAAGAAGGAATGGTCCCTTCAGCACCTACGCTGCATGAGAAGATGCAGATCTGGATGCTAAAAGGCAGGCAAGGTTTTATAATAAATAGAGGTTCCCATGTTCCTATTATAAAGATCATAACTAGCAAGCACAGAAATAATGCCATCTGTGCTTCCTCTCCAAAGAGACAGTTATTACTTCCTGAAAAACTCAAGCACACTTTTGCTCTGAGATTACTGCTTCCTGCAAGCATTATCAATAAAGTCAGGAGTGACTAGAGCCCTCCAGAGCCAGCATGCTTTCAGAAAGGGCTGGGGGAATGCTTCATGTTCCCCAACAAAGCACAGAGAGTTTGCTTTTGTTACTGTCAAGTCCAAAGCAAAGTCCGTAGAGCTGAAACATGCAACTGATCAATTAGGGCCCTGTTGATATATCAGCACCCAAACCCTGGGAGTGTCTCCATTCAGTCAGTGTGTGGAGATGGACAGGGCACAGTTACAATAGGATCATGGAGTGGAAAGCAGTGGGCAATAAAGATGGAAGAAGGTAGGAACAGAGAAGTAAAATTCAGTAAACAGTGTGTTCAAAGGGAAACTGGGTTCATTTTTTACATCAGCTCCAACATCATCTCATGACACCACTGTCAGGAGGCAAAAGGAGGAGTTTAGAAGAAATTATTGCCATATCCTCAGCCTTGCCTGATGCCAAGGGACAATTCCAGTTGCCATTCACACAGTAGACAAGCCCTTGGAATAAGCCACATCTAAAAAATCACAGTGAAGGAGACTTTTCCACTCAGTTCTTATGCATGACATCCCTCCCCAGGGCTTCCTACTCCTAGGGCATATCATTGAGGTAAAAGCCCAGTTCTATTATACTCTCCAAATGCTTGGATGTGTGGCTTCCACAGCTGATGAGAAAAGCTGAGCAAATACGTTATGATGAATAATTTATGCAACTAACTTAGATGTTTATCTTCTGCTCATAGAATATCCATGAGCCAGTTACAATTCCCTCTAATTTATGCATTATTTGAATTTACTTAGTGACATTTTTTAAGCTTGCCTTTTTTCTTTAAGGTTTTGCATAGAGTTTGGCTGTATTCTTTCTTTGGGTGCTGTTGATTGGTTGGGAATGGTCAAGCAAATGATATGGTATTATTAAGCTTCCTGATTAGTGACCACAAATACATCTTAAACTTGGCTTTCCCAGTTCCAGAATATTTTACATTGAAAGCAGTCCCCTAAATACTAGCAGTCTGCCATGCAACCCGTAGAACTCTGTGCTGTAAGATGCACCCGAGGCCAAGATTATGATACAATTTCGGAAAACAGACTTAACATTAATGGATATGGATAATGAAATCATTTATTATTATTGAGGTGATAAAGAGATCTTTGCAGGGAACAGTATAGCTCTGGCCTTAGGCAATGATCCAACCTGTAACTCCTTAAGTCTGTGAAGAAGCACCCCCATGAACAAGTTTTCTATTAGCTTTCAGTGCTACTTACTTGCATTTTTTTGCCAAAGCAGCTGCTATTGACCAAAACTGAATCCATGGCACTGGGCTAGGTAAGCATGCTCTCGTGTTTGTCATCACTGAATCCTTGAATCTGTGAATCTTTGGAGGATCTACCAAGGCCTTGGATTCATGGATGATGTGTGCAAAAGGGCAGTGAAATCATTCCTCCCAGAAATCACTCAGATGCCATTTCACAGATCATCGCTTCTCAGAACCATCAGTGACACCACAGTCTCAATGCCACTGACTGGAAAGCACAGGTGAGGCCTCTACAGGTCTCAAGGCACTTTATAAAAGAGAAATATTGCACTGTTCCTTGCTCATTTTCCAGTTGAAGAAGTTGCAAAGACTTGACCAGGATTATGATGGCACCCCATGATACAGTTAGATTAGTACAGAGTATTCTGACCCTCAGGGGAAATCCCTAGCAAGGACTTGAACTTCTGCCAGTGGGGAAGCTTTTAAGGGCTTTGGAAAGATGATAAACCTCTTAGCAAGGAGGAGGAAGAGTCTGTATCCCTGATGCAGAGATGGGATAAGGAGAAACTATGACCTAACGTCTGAGTAGTGGGGGGAGAGGCACTTGTCTATGCTCTAATGTCTCGCCGGTGTAGACAGCCCATGCTAATGTGGAGCGTACCCAGGAAAATGCCTGCCAGGTCAGCGGAGGGGAATCTGCACTCTAATGTCTGGTGAAAGCACTGAAGAGCCTACTCTTCTAATGGCTGAAGGGGTAGGAAGCGGGGGGAAGGGAGACGAGAGGAAATAGAGGGATGAAATACTGCCTGAGGGAGGCAAATACACATAGTTCAGGCCTTCCTCTCTGTCACAGTAAGGAGATACATTTTATTTGTATATGTCTATATCTGAGAAAAATATTTGCCCCTTCAGAGCTTGTGTTAATGAGCTCGCCATCAAGGCCATGCATGTCAGAGACCGAGGGAGCCACTAAGGATGTCTCAGTGCTCATTAGCACTATGACCCCTCCAGGGAAACAGAAAAAAGGGGGAAAAATATGGAGGAGGGAGGAAAATTCAAAAGCCTGAAGTGGGTATATCACCCAGACCCCCCACTGCACCAGCAGAGAGGCTAGCAGAATCCAAGGTCTTGAGCATCTCTACCCAGGGAGGGAAGTCTGAAAGAGAGAGGCCATCAGAGCAAATTAAATTCCCCATCTTCAAATGGCCAAGGCCACCAAAGGACACAAGTGAAGAAACAAGTTCAGTACAGACCTCGGGGGCTGGCGCTGGAAACCAAAAAGAAATTAAATGCATTAAACAACGGTTGAGACAGTCTCTTTGAAAAAGGAAAAGAAGCAGAGCAGGAAGACACTGAACAAAGCCTCTAACTGTCATGCTAACTAGAACACCCCAACACCTCCTGCTGCAGGATATATTGCCTTCAGGGCAGTTAGCACATCCCACTCACAGCGCACGTTTGGCAAACAGGACCAGCCCCATCACTCCCTGGAAACTGGGCAAAGAGAAGGCACCAGCTCCTTTCTGTTCAGCAGTTCTTTATCTTTTTTATAGATCATAGCTCAAAAGCCATCAACTGCTCCCATAGGTGATGAGCAGACAGAGCCTTTCAAAAGGTGGCACCCTCTTCAGTAACAGCAAGATGCAAACGTTGCTTAATGTCCTCTACCCGGCATACTGCACACATTATTGAGTCTCTGATGTCAGTGGGATCCCCAGGCAGAGACAGAGAACTCCTAGAGCCTTCTTCTCTCCTGGATTTTGGTGTACGCACAATGGCATGTGCCTAGACATATCTTTGCCCCTTGTTTTCACCTAAACACCTCACAATCATTAAGACAGATGTTTTTGGACACCCCTATGTATGCTGCAGACAAGTGTTATTAGCTGTTAGAATGAGTGTGAACCAAAACAGGCAGATTTTAGGTCTTGCTCAGGTAAAAAACAAGTTTTGTCTTAGCATCAGGAGCTTAGCCCAAAGTCTTCCAGAATCCTCCCAGATGCTCCTACAACAGAGCTGTTGGTTTGGGGTTTTTGTTTTGTCTTTCCTTTTCTCAGCCTAATTGTCCCAGTCATGGGCTGTACAAAGTCACGTTTATCTGCAGTCGCCAGGGCGATAGCTCTTCCAGGTTAGTGTGAGCCCTTGACTGCAAACAATGCCACGGGGGCAGGATACGAGCATAACAACAGCACTATAATGCTTATCTTCTACTGCCAGATCTGGCTTAATATGAGTCTGTACAGGGTATCTGTGATTACGGTGGGGTCAGTGACGTTTTATTTCTAGTCTGTGCCCTCAAAATGCCAGACAGCCCCAGGCTGAGCAGTGCAATATTCCTTTAGCAGTTTCCTCTGCAGCTTGGCCTCTTCTCTATCTAGGCCAGCATGAAGAAGTCAGTCTTCAAAGCTGAGCTTTTCAAAGGACCTACAAGAATGAGTTTCCTGTGAGGGTTTGGCACTCATCCCCCCTAATCTATTTAAGAAAACTCCACTCCATAGATTCAAACTAGTTCCAAATTAGAGAGAGGATGAAGCTCTGTCACAAAAGAGAATAAAAAAATACAAAAACCTAATTCCATGAAAGTATGAAAAAGAAATCACTTAAGCTGAAAGTCTGACAGCATTTTGCATAACAACCAGGCAAGCAG
Source organism: Strix uralensis (assembly GCF_047716275.1). Classification (NCBI taxonomy): domain Eukaryota; kingdom Metazoa; phylum Chordata; class Aves; order Strigiformes; family Strigidae; genus Strix; species Strix uralensis. The sequence goes on from NC_133992.1 coordinate 5,218,561, forward strand.
ACAGGCTCACGTATGACAGCTGGCAGGTGAATTAGATAAATAAATTGACTATTGATCTATTGATAAATGCTGTGGTGTCTGCAGGAGTTTTATTCCTATAAGGGCATTTACCTGGGTAGGACTGAACCCAAGGAGAAGACCGTCAGTGTTTGGATGATTCAGCAGAATCATATGGCAGAAATAAAACAACGCTGTTGGACTACTTACTGCTTCACCTGTCTCCACAGGACGATGGAAGATCTTCTGTTGTTTTTAACTTGGTCTATACTTTGACCGTGTGTTTGGTGTTGGCTGAGGTATCTGAAACCTCAACTGCTTCCCCTTTCCTGGGTAATTATTTAGCCTGTTGGATTTTCCTGTTACAAACAGAGTTTTGTTTTCATCTCTCTGATATTCTTCTTAAAAATATTTAATTGTTCCAAGGGTTGAAAACTTTTTTGTAGAAGGAGAGGAAGGTAACTAATAGGTCCAGAATGACATGAAGTTTTCAAGAAGGAAAAAGAAAGAAAATTGCTTCAAAGATAGGTGGATTTCATGCAACCTTGAAAGCGCCTTGGTAAACAGATTGTTCCAGTACCAAATTAAAAACCAATCAGACAGACATGACTGAGTCTTGTGTTCTCTCTTAGGATGGGACTACACTTGGGTCTCTTAGGAGGCAACATGTAATTGTTGGGCACTGAAAAGATCGATTTGTTTAAAAAAAGATGAAGCTGGAATAAATTTATTACTAGAGAGTCAAAGAAGAGTGATTCAGCATAGGTAAGTACAAGTTAAAAGATAGGTCATTAAATTTGATCATTACTAAGTTTGCTTATTATTAAATTATTAGATTTGACCATGGTCAGGACGTGGCTATGATTCCTAGCTCTGACTTCAAATCTAAACATAGCTACCATTGCAATCAGGCAATCACAAGCAAACAGAGCAGGTTACTACCCCTTCAGCTGAATGGGGTCACCTCCAAGTTACATGTTTATGCATCCTCAGATAACACATAGTAACTTCTAGACTTCTTCAACACAGAGTAAACTCACCAGCTGCCTTCATCTGTCATCTATTGATCTGTTCCCATATTTCTCCCGAGTCAGCTGCTACAATTCCCTTTCATCACATCCATCAGGTTACAGTGCAAACTACTTGTGGGACATTTATTCTGCTCAACTTTCCCCATAATGCTCTTTGTGCTGATTTAATTGCAAAAAGCACACACCTCAGGCACTAGAGATACCCTTTCCAACACCAGCCTGTTTAAGCCTTGTCCACCCTGTAGACTTGCTTGTAAGTAGTTCCCATTACTGTTAACACCATTTCAGCTGTTTTCAACATTGGGCTGACGGCACTTCTAAGCCACTACAACTTACATAGCTGTTGATACTAGCTGCTAGAAGCCAGAGTGACATCTCTACAAGAGCTCCCAGAGTTGTTAGCTCCGCTGCAGCTTAACAAACATTATCAACAATAGGAAATGTTCTGTTCTGCTGCTGTTTTCTTCCTAAAAGCTTACCTAAACCAGACATGGTTTATTAAGCTACCGAGGAAGCTATTCTAACAAGCTGCAGGGACCTGTGCTCCAAGCACTGGAATGGACAATATAGACACCCATTGCTTTACTGTGAATTATGATGAAAAATCATGAGAGAGGCAGCCAGAGCAATTCCTCACTAAAATACCTGAGGTAGCCTAGAGAAACTCATCTTTGAATCAGGCATTTTGAGTTCTATAGTTATGAGTACAATGACACTGATATTATTTTTCATAGCATGGTCTCCTAGATTTATGTTTCTATGAGTTTGACCCAGAATTTGGGATCAAGTAGATCCTGGGAAGTCAAGGAGCTGTCAAGAAGATGCTTTCAGAGGGCAGCACTTTTGAAGCAATAGATGGAAACATCCAAGTCATTGGAAGGAATTTTAAAGTAGTCTTGAAGAAACCTGGAATAACTGGTACAATTTTAGGTTCTCTTCTCCACACTTCTTCCAATTTCCTTCTTGTACACTTCTTCGATCAACACATGATCTTTGTCCAGAGAGCTGATGGCATACATCAGCCAATTAGACTTAGCCAACAACAGGTTGGAAGGGAGGCTAAGACACAGGATGGTCAGTCAGTTAACTAAGGCTGTATAGGAGCATGGGACATAGACAGGAGAAGGACCCAGATTATTCAGTCTTGTGTTGTAGCAATTGGTATGGGGGAAAAGAAAAAAACAAACAACAAAACAAAAAAGGAGACCCTTTCACACTGAAGTGTTTGTTTGGACTCCTCTTATGGCTAAGTAGTACATGAAAGTATTTAAATCTGTTACTTTTGAAAGTAAGTTTGAAATAGAAGACAGGCAGACAGTTTTTAATTTATAGAGCAGATAAAAAAATCACCCAGGGGAGAACTGGCTCATGTTAAGTAATGGTGAACACTCTTTACCCCACAGAGCCCTTCAGCAAGCTAGGCCTGCCTTGCCCCAAAATTCACCATCTAGATTCACTGCTTACCAGTGTTCATATGAGCACAACAGCATGAATCAAAGGCTGTAACAAGAACAGTTTGGAACAAGTCATTTCATTAAATTGCACTTGCTTCATTTCTTGAAGATATAGGTGTGTGGACTACAGGCTTTTTTCCTCATTTTAGCTGTAGCAAGCTGATAACCTCAGCCTGTGACACCACAGCCCCAAGCTTTGCTCTTTACTTATCATGATTCACAGTTAACTCAGATGAAAAAACTGTGAAAAATGTGGACTTGAACCTTAATTTCTCACGTTACAGGCTAGGGTACCTGTCTACTGCACTACTGGCAACTTAAGCACAGCATTTGTCAATGCTGGGAAGGTAAGTATTGGAAATTTAGCCTTGATTGCCCTTTTTCTCAAAAAGCACAAAATTTTCTCCAACGCAGCATGCAACCATGTTTCAAAACTTGAAGTGTTGTTAGAAAATGGAGCCATCACCCCCCTCTGGTCAGTTGTGCTACTCACTTGGCAAATGCTCAAATTCACCATGTCGGGAGATAAAAAAAAATTATGTTAAAATACAAAGCCCCCCGTTGCCTCCTACACCCAGCAGTGCCCTCATGGCAGTCCTGGCAGAGCCATCTGGGCACAGCTACCACACTGGTGGGCTCAGCAAGAGAAGGCAGTGACAGGAAAGCTGTCCCCTCCCGCCCACCCCCTCGCCCCTGAGTCATTCTCAGCTGATGGAGACGCTAGCAATCCTGTAAGGCAGGTACTGGTGGGTGGCTTGGATGCCTAAAGGCAGCCAGTTGGCAAAGCCACCCGTTTACATCAGGGATCTTGTGCTGCAAGCCAGCTGAGGGGCTTTTGTCCAGGTTAAGTGAAGTGAAGGGGGTCCATACCCTTCCCTGCCAGTGAATATCCTTCAGCTGGAAGGGCATGCTCCAGGCTGCATGTAAAGAGTATGTAGGGAAATCATGACCTGCAGAGATGCAACAGGACAGACAAACCAATCACTGCCTGCTCCTAAAAGCATACCTAGATCTAACACATGGTCACCAGCCTCAGAATAACCCAGAACATGTGATGAAGAATAGCATCCTTCATCACCCATGCCGCTGCAAGGGACCTTGCAGAAAGCATTCATGAGTACATGGTGGAGGTGTAAGAGTGCAAGTGAACAAAAACTGTTTTGACATCATAAAATACAACCACACTCCCCTCCCACACTGATCTTTCCTACTTTATTCCTTTAGTGTTGTGACATTATTTCCTCCAAGTTGGTTTAGGAGAAAGCAGTGGTTCCTTCTCATGGTTCCTCAGAACACCCATTTCTGGGCCTTCACCCTAAGAGCTGTGGCTCAACATCCCTTTGGTTTCCAAGCTGTGCTGTTATGTTCAGGCCACTCGCCAAGGGCTGCTATTTTAACAGTGACATCCAGCAAGCAGGGACATACACTGTTGCTATATGCAGAGACTGTCCCCTCTCAGTATAGGATTCGGATGGTAACCGGGCCTGAAATTACTAGTAAAGGGTATAAGGTAAGAGGCAAAGGGCTAAAAAAAAAAAATTAGGATGCAGAGTATAGCAGCAGCAAAATTCAAGCCATCCATAATCAGAGACATTTTTGCTTTGTTCAAGATTAAAAAAAAAAAACCTGTCCCAAAAAGCCTGTGACATTTCAGAATTACAGTAAAATTGAAGAAATTTTCTCTAGGAAAAAGGTGACCCATTTCCTCAGACTACATCCCTCTTTAGCAAAAAAACTGAACACAAGCTGTGAGAAAGCCTTGAACAGTCCCTGGTTGCTCCAAAATCTCATTTCAACAAAAATCAGTTTTGATGTATTTAATTTTCATTCCTAGTCATGCCATTTCAAACTCAGACATGTTTTGATGAAGGAAATAAAAAGACTACAATAAAATAAAAATTCAGAAACTCTTGAAGAAAGGCAATCTTTTTGCATTCTGCAAAGTGGCCTGCAATAAAAAGACAACCATGATTTTTGTGCAACATTTCATAAACGAAAAGCTTTGTTTTTGTCCTGTGCTATCCAGGGAACAGAGACTAGTGAATGCAAATGCTTTTGTTTTCTGAGATCTGTTTGTGAAGCTCTGAAGCACTTGGTTATTCAGGCACATGCTTAGCAATTTCCCAATCATGAGTCATGTTTCCTTTAGCTGTTATTTGTGACTTTGATACACAGATCTCAAAGCACTTTTAAACAAATGTGTCATTGTAGACAGAGAAGCTAAGGTAGCAGGAGATGAACAGCTTCTCCAAGGAAAAGACCCAGAATACAGGACAGCCATGAACAAAATTAACTCAGGTCTAGAGGCAGGACAAAGTATTTCACCAGCAAGAACTAAAGTAAGTGGTGGGGTCATGGCCAAACTCGCTGCCCATTTTGCCTTTGCCCATCCTGCCCAGGGTCCTTGCTGCCTGCACAGGGCTCAGTTTGGCAGGCTGCAATGCTTCCCACAGCATACTCAATAAGGCTAAGGGTCAGGGTGGCAAAGTGCAAACACAACCCCACAAAGGCCACAGAGGACAGAAGCTGGGCAGAAGTACGTGCCTATTAGAAAAATCACCACTGCACATAGATTCCCAAATCCCAGCCCCTTGGGGAAGATGCAAACAGTGAAAAAACATGAAGTGGAGAGAGCTGGAGTCATGCCACAGGGGGAGTGTTGGACCTGATCTATAGCAAAAGCAAGAGGGATCAAATGCACACCCCTGGCATTTATCTTCCATGAGGTAATAGGACCCCAAAGGCTGTGAAATCAATCTAATGAAATGCAAACCTCTTCCTTCAGAAGGCTATGTCGATTGCCAGCTCCACTGTGTTCCAATCAGCAAAGAATAACATACTGGATGGTCTGGGAGAGAAGGTTGAAGACCTCTAAGGCCTCCAGAGATGCTAGCCTGTACCACTTCAGGTTGTGCCTGTCCAAATTCCTACAATTTTATGAATATACCATAGCCAGGACAGTTTTAGTGTAAAGAGGACCATCAGAGTGCTTCCTTAACCGACTAAGCCTCAAACACACCTAAAATAGCTGAGAGGGGTTGTTATACTCATGTTGCGGGCATAAAATCTGCAGCATGGTGGAGGGAGTTCAGTGAAAGGGCAGTACATGCAAACTGCCTCGCAGTGCGCACAGAGCCACATAAGCACCTGTCTGCACAAATGGCTTAATTCAGCTACAAAGAAAAACCCACTCATGCTAAGTTCCAGATGTGAAATTTAGGTCTCGGAGAAGTTAAGAGCAAAACTTCCTCAACTTCAGTGCAGGCAGCATCCAGCCCACATGCAAAGGCAGTCTTAAAGCCCAGCAGGTCTCTAAGCTGCAAGCAGAGCTCCTCTCCTGTATGAAAATTTAGGGTTTGGGACAGCAAGCTGGAGCCAAGACCTGCTGCCAAGCAAAGGGCACAGTCCCCTTCCCTGAACACAGGGCTCTTTCCTATAGCATAGGATAAAGCCAGCTGCAGAGATTTATAGCCTCACCATTCAAGGTCTATTTAGGGGGAAAGAGAGGTCAGCTGTGTGGGGAGGGTTGGGGATTTGGGGATTTTTTTTTTTTTTTTTTTTTTATTTATTTTTTGCAGGGGAGTGGTGTTTGGGGGTTTTTTGAGGGGGAGGTTTGGGGTTTTTTAAGTTTAATAGGCACTTAAATAGAGGGTGAAGGGGACTCTTATGGCTCAGATTTTCATTTTGGCTTGGAAGGTATTTGCTTTGCGCTTTTATCGTGGCTTGGGAATCCTTTGCTGAGTCTGGGTGAGAGCTTCTATGAGGTTGGTTCTTTCCCTCTCGCCTGTGCTGCTTTCTTTCATGGTAGGCTTTTTTGTTTGTGTTAAGTTAAAGTCAGGATCTCTCTGAGGCAAGATACTGGAAACTTAGTCTGGGGGGATCAGATGCTGCAGAAAAGCTAAGACCTCCCTTCATGGCTATTTCAGGGGGCGAGGACTGGGCAAAGTGAAAGCGGCAGCTCTTATGCTATCTAAAGCCATAGATATGGCTGAATAAGGGATGATGTGCTATTGCACATCTGAGCCTCTACTCAGAAATAATGAACTGGACTCCAGAATTTTGAAGCCCATGCATATGTATATATTTATCTGCTGAACAAAACAACAATATCTGCAATGCTTTTTATGTGCCTTCTGGGTTTTGAGATTTAAAGACTCATATTGTCTGGTTTTTCTTTGCAATCCTAAAAGATACCCTATTCTTATTTTTTTAAATGGAAGTTGTGAGTTATACAATTATATGACTCAAGCCTGGAGTACTTAAAGAAGACAGGAAAAAGCTAGTATGAATACGCCAACTCTTACAAATACTGGAGAAAAAAAAAATTAAAAATCTGTGCAGTCTAGTAGAGCGCTGGTCCTAACATTTCCTGCTATGGAGTACAAACCTCACAACTCCCAGTGCCTGAGCAAGTGTCAGGAAGAAGGGGGACAGGTGAAAGTCTGCCTCCTTGCCAGGGGCTCAGTAGTTATCCCCTGGAGTATGGCCCTACCCTCTCCTGAACTAGGTAAACTGCCCAATTAGCTGAGCGGCTGCTCAAGCCAGCAGGATGCTTTTTAGCACAACCCCTCCAATCCAAGATATGCAATATTTTTCTTTCTCCTGCTCTTTGGCGGAGTTGCTTCCCCTCTTCACACTTCCCAGCCCTCCTTTTTTTCCCTCCGCACCGTTGCATTGTGTCGAGCAGTACAGATGTAGGCTCCTACAGATGATATTCTCGTGGCAAGACGTAGAACCCGATGTAAACTTCAACCAGTTGAGGGCAGGGGCTGTTGCAAGCCTGATGTGGGGAGAAGCATCCTAAAACTGCCTATAGTGGGAGGAATACCTGAAAGGAGGTTGCAGAGAGCTGGGGATGAGCCCCTTTAACCAAATAATAAACGATAGGACAAGAGGGAATGGCCTCAAGTTGTGCCAGGGAAGGTTTAGACTAGATATTAGGAAGCATTTCTTTACAGAACGGGTTGTTGGGCGTTGGAATGGGCTGCCCAGGGAGGTGGTGGAGTCCCCATCCCTGGAGGGGTTTAAGAGGCAGGTTGACATAGCGCTGAGGGATCTGGTGTAGTTGGGAACTGTCAGTGCTGGGTTAACGGTTGGACTAGATGATCTTCAAGGTCCTTTCCAACCTAGATGATTCTGTGATTCTGTGAATCAATTATAGGGCCCTGTGCAAGAGCATCACCCAGAGGCCTCCACAGCAAGTGCACGTTTATCTCAGACTGTCGCCAGCCCTGTTTGTCCCTGAGCCTCACACTGTCACTCGCAAAGCCCAGCTGCTGGCACATTTGCTGATCTCCGGATTTAAGAAGCAGCGACTCCATACTAAGGTGCCTTTCTGCAGCTCTGCTCTGTTTTAACTTACTCCGAACAGGGGATACACTGTGGTATTCCCACTGCCCTGAGCCCCGTCGTCCTGCCTGCCCCTGTCTCCTTGCCCCACGTATCCCCGTGTTTGGAAGGGCAGGTGGCGGCTGTATTTAAAGCCTCAATCTTCCTGGGCACTGAACCATCACAAACAGCGCACTCATCAGCAGTGCCGAGTTTCACTGACTGATTGTTTTCTGATTCTGTTTGGCATTTTATCCTGGCTGCATAGAAAACTTATTATAAAATCATGTTTGTGTTCCATAGATTATATCTGTGGCTCACTGTGGCGGGAGTATGAAGCATGACAGACAGAGTCGGAGGGGCAGGGCTGATGAAAGCCCCTGCCAAGGTGATAGGGGCCAAACTGCAGTGCAGTCGCAGTGTTTGCAGAGATGAAAATAAGAGCCCCTTGATCAGCCCCAGGTTATCCTGGGGGTAGTTTAGCTGTTGCAATTCTCCTAACCAGATCTGTGCCACATGCCACAAATAAATGTTCTAAACACAGATTAGTTTTATATTAGATGACTGAAACAGTCCCTGCTGCTATTAAAAATCTGTTAGTCTTTCCCCCCCATGGCCCCAGGCTAGAGCCTGCCATCCAGTCACACCTGTATCAAGTCCAATAGCCTGTGGTAGAACTAGAGAGAATTATTATTTAGGTTTTCAGTTGTCACTTGGGTTCTGGGAGCAGCCGAGGCCTGGGAGATGTAGTCTGCAAAGGGACCACCCACACTGTCCCAGAGGTTTAGGGGGGAACATTCTTCAAATGGCAAAATGTTGTGCCTGGCAGAGTGGGAGACTGGAAGCCTGGAGGGTCCTTTTAGTCCCATGTTCCTTGGGTTGTGATGCCAGATGCTAAAGCCTCTCTGTTCTTCCACTGCCTTCCACATGAGCCAAAAAAAGTTGTCCTGTGAGATCAGCTAGGCATGGCAGCAGCAGAAGAGACACTCTGCATTGCGTATACCACAAAACTAAAGACAACCCTTTTCTAACAATACTTTTTCCATCTTCCTCTTGGCTACATTTCCTGAATGCCTCCCAGCAATGCACAGAGCAGCATGACTAGGATCTGACTGGTGGCATTCAATCTTCCTTCCCTTGGCCTTTCTCCTGGGGAGAGCTAAACATGTGGACTAGCATTTTGTCAACTGCTTGACACAAACATTCCCCAAACAGGAAAGGTGTCCACAGGAAAAGGTCAAGTAGGAAAATGGAGAAAGTACCACCTCTGGAGAAACAACTAGACCTGGCTTGTTGGAGAGGTGGAAAAATGTTACAGCCTACCTCTCCGCTGAGTTGTTTCTGGTCTCTAAAACATGCAGTTCAGGAGGGGGTTCCTCTCTTTCCCCCATCCCTGAGCACAGACAGATCTGCCAGGTTCTCCTGCCCACTTCCAATGCTTTAAGAGCAAGTGGTCACGCCTCATTCACACGTGGCGGGTGCTGGTGGTGCAAGAGGCTTCACATCAGTGGGGCTGGCCATCTGGAACAACCTTCAAGTATCTCTCTGTCTCATTGACTCTTTGTTCCATTTCAGTCTCAGCTGTAATTGTATCTTTTTTTCTCTCCTCCCTTGCCTGCGACTGTCTTATTTTCTCTCTCATACTGTCTCTGCTGTTATTTATGATTTATTCTCTGTAACTGTCCTATTTAATCCTGCAAAATAGTTGGAGAGATGGTTTCTGTGGACAATGTTGTAGAAAGCAAAGGGATCCTGTCATTTATTCATCAAAATGTAGCTGACTAAACGCATCCAAGCATCATGGGAGATGGAAATCTCACACCACTACCCAAAATTCTTTTCTGCCCAATACAGATAGGAGCACAGTGTGAAATGGCCACAATGCCTTGGAGAAATCGTCAGGGAGGTGCTTATGGGACTTCTGGCTAAAGCAAGCAGCCTTGGGGATCAGACTGGGGGCTCCTCTCCTCGCAGTGAGCTTGGGGCATCACCTTACTCTAAAAGGACTGAATGCCCTTTCCTGGAGGAGCAGCTTGTGAAGTCACACAGGCCATCGTACAGTCTTCATCCAGGGTGGAGCGTGCTCTCCAGAGCCCATAGTTCCTACTGTCTCACCATTTCTGGAAACCCTGGGATCTGCAGGAGTCGGATCATCAAAACACGATGAGACTGTGAGGCTTCTTCCTACATTGGGATTTTTTATCATGCGAACGCCACGCTGCAGCTGGTTCTGGGAAGGCCTCTGCCCACACACTAAATAAATTCTGGTGCGGTGCGCTGCTTCTCTATGGAAACCGTACCCTGCATTTCTCTCTATAGGATTTTTCTCATTTCAGGCTCCATAATAAATTAACGAGAAGATGTTTTCTTTACACCAACCATAGGAAAGACTCTTTTCTGTACTCGATTAATCTTTAGTGATCTATATTAAATATTTATCTGAAGAAACGAGGCCTGTATTGCAGCAACATTTTCTATTATGAGACTTTATCATATCAAAAGATATTTTCCTGGCTCTGACTCCTTCATATATACCCAGGCAGAATTTCCAATGGAAGGGCACCCTTTTTTTTTTTTTTTTTTTTTTTTCTGTCTCTCCCAGTGACCTTTTCCCTCCATAACAAGCTGCTGATATGTTAGAATTTACTGGGTTATAAACATTTTTTATCGAGTAGGAGGAAGCTGGGTGATTTGGCATCAGCTTCTCTAATAAAACCCAGGGGAGAGGCTGTGATGTTTGACACCAATAAAGGCATGGAAGAAGCTGCAGCCTTCTGGGATGCTGGTCACGAACAAGGGGAGTCAGTGAGTGTCAGTCACGTAGCTTCGCTCTGCTGAGGCACTTTTGGAAGGAGGCCAGCTTGCTGGCATGGGAGAGGGAGCTGGGAGGGACCTGGTAAAGGGCTCCTCTGTTCTTTCCCAGCGTTACCAAAATTGTGTCATCTATCACACGGAGCAGTGAACTGGGATTCCTAAACCCTCTTTTCCTGCAGCTGGGAGGTGGGGAGACACCAAAGAGTTGAGATATCTAAGAAGGGATGAGGACCTTGGCATTGGGTTCAGGCACTGGTCCTACAAGAACATGGAGAACTCAGATCGTAGTTTGATCTTGAATAAGTAGTTGAATTTTCCTACCTGAGATAGACCTGGCATTGGCTATAGATAAACAGAATTATAACTATTTTTATTGAGGTAGTGTCAAAAGGAACCTCAGACACAGGACTCTGCTTGTGGTGTCAGGTGCTGAACAACAACTCAGCAAAAAAGATGGTCCAAGTTTTACCAAGAGCTCAGAACCTAATACGCCTCTACCTCCCAAGGGAGCAGTGATTTAAACTGGTCAATAACTAACTCATTCCACAAAAGCCTGAATAAATCATCTGATGACTAGATATACACACATTATAAATGTTTAGTTCTGATAATATATGACTGAGCTGTTATTTTGACAAATAGCTAGTGAATAATATATTTGATGAACTGCATAATATTTTACTAATGATTAATTTATTCATTCGAAACAAACAAACAAAACCCAGCATTTTCCTCAGCTATCATAAGGAACTCTAAGTAATGGCTGCAAAGAGCTTTGAGATCCCTGGATGAGTGGTGTCTGTTATTCCTCCTTCTATCATTGTGTATTTCTAGTGATTTATTACCAGGGATAATAAATTCATGGCTTATGTTATGGATGGCCTCATTTAAGATTGTGACAGACCCTGTTCAAAATCTCCTGATTTTCTAATGCCTACTAAAATCTCCAGGAATTTGACACTTAGGCAGTTAAGTACCCACACAAAATGCTTAAATACCTTTTTTAAGTTTGGGCCAAGCTTATCTGAAGCATCATCTGCTGCTTCTCACTGGAGGCAGAAGTGCTATGGTTGGGGATAGCTTCAGTAGGGCTACTTACTACAGGATGGCGGTCTATAAGATTTAGTTGAGGATTGCCCTGACTGTAGTTCTCCCTCTCCCTCACTCTTAATCCCATTCAGAAATATAATTTCTGTGAGTTCACAGAGAAGATAAAGGACCAAAGAGCAAGAGCGCTTCCTCAGAGCTTTTCTGCAAAGGCGGACTGATTGATTACAGATTGGACGCTGCTCCAACTTCCTTTCCTAAATGAAAAATTGAGAGCTCTTAAAAATTGAATAAAATATGCCATTCTAAGAAGGATTTCCACTGGCATGAGTACAATAGGAGGTAGTAGTGAGTTGCTCAATACTTCTGTGTGCACTGGATAATCCTTTACTACTCAGTCCCTTCGCACTGTCCCTGTGGCACCTGATGATAACTCATCTGTAATTGGTAAGGGCTTCGGTTTTGTGTCTCCAGACAAAGCTTAAATCGCTCACGTTTGGGAGAGCTCCTACTTCAGTTGCAGCTGGAGCTGTCCAGGAGATTATTCCTTTTTGTAGCTACTTTCAGGGCTGCAGAATCTGGCTTTGTTCCATGCTGGAAGAATCTGAAACAGCTTGTAATGTTTTCACTAGACAAAATTTTGTCAAAATAGCTCATTTCTTAGATCTCTCCCTTTTGCCATAGTTACTAGTGACCAGAGAGGCTGGGGCTTCAAAGATATGTTGAATCCAATTCATCAGACTGAAACACTACACTACGAACAAAATAAAGCATTTTGACAAAACCTTACTTTAGAGAAGATATTCTTCTACCTCACTGAGACAATTTTATTACACCTAAAATGCAAAGACTTTGCCATCCTGTCATTTGCCTTTCTCCATCCTTGTAGAACTTCACAGATCTGCTCCCCTTTTGGTGCACAGTCCCCACCACTATGAGTGAAAATCCCACCCCAGGGTTACAAACAGTTGCCAAGACTCTGACAGAGAGCGGAGATACTTCTATTCCAGCTAGCAGACAGCAGCTGTGCATATAAAGTCTTTACCTTCAGATGCTCACCCGCAATTGTACAGGAGACAGTCACCAATGGAGCTGATGTGTTCAAGTGGGGAGATAAAGCACTGTCTTTTATAAAAGACATGATGCAAATATCTCAGTCCCCAGGCGTGAAAACAATAAACTTATTTTTATGACTCTTCTGCAGAAGAAAATTAAGTCCAAATGCAGTTGGCATTTGTCCTGTAAGCTTATCATGTAGTAGCATTCAGCTTCTTCCACAATCTTGGTTCCCCCTTTGTTATATGCTAGAAGAGCTGGTTAGACTTTTTCTGTCCACTGTTATAGAGCCATTTCACAGGAAAGTATTCTCAGATTTCCTTTAATCCACCACAGGCCATGCAAGATGCTTCAGCCACCCCAATATCTGTGTGCACCTCAAACATCAATGCTCTTGTCTGCACAGAGGCGTTTATGAGGCTCTGTGGACTGCTACAAGCATGGTATGCACTGCTACCTCCCTACCTCTTCAGTATGCAGGACTCTTAAACTGGATGTGGACAGCCTGAGTAAACATGTGTGTGGAAGGTAAACCCACCACTGAACAGTAATGTTGGCAATCCCCCTTTGTTTTATCGCACCAGCATCCCTGTCTTTGTGTGCGTGTAAATATTACAGGAATAAAGTGCCCCTGGGTGGTGCATATACCTCATAGAAACATTGGAACAAGTGTTTTTCAACATCCAAAGGCTTTTCTCCCCTTTCAGATCAATTAGATTCATCTGAGATTAGCAAACAATTAACAAAACTTCAGTTCTGGCATTGCTAACTTATTCACATGTGTCTGTTCCGTGTGCAATCTTGTGGCAGGATGGAAGACTCCAGAATGTATTTCTCTCTGGGTTTGCAGTGCTATTGCTCTGTGGCTTGCTTTCCCTGCTTATGCATGCTGACGAGATTTACTATTATGAATTGCCCCACAAAACTACCTTCAAACTCAAATTTAATAACCTAAGTATTATGAAGATCAATATTATGGCTATTCTCATTCACATGATTAGCACTAATATAATTTAGGGAAATATTTATGCTGCAGTAGTGACTAGAGACCTGGATTAAGAGGAGATCCTCAGCATCTATACAGAAGAAAAGACACTGTTCTCTCCAGCTGTGTACTGAAGTGCAATACTCAATCTCTGAGTCTCCATGGGTTTGGATATTTTATGTAAGTTATCTAATAAGATAACAAACCAGCCTTACAATCCCTACAGCCATATTGCTAACTGTTTGAAAATCATGAGTCAGGCTCCAAAAAAGAATTAAGAGATTGGTTTTAAAATTCATGAGACTTTTAAATCTGATAAACTTCAGGATTTTTTTTCTTCTTTTTTGCCTTCTGCTTTCTGAGTATGTAGGAGTGGTATTATCAAGTTTTCCTCTGCAATTATGAGGGCCGTAAACTTACTTTAAAAATTGAGTTGAGACTCTTACATAATCACAGGACTCTAAAAGTGTGGGCTTTGAAGAGACATTAAATAGTCTTGAGATGCAGTTCATCATGTGACTCGGCAACACTTGCCTGCTGAATCGGTATGGCACAGATTTCAAATATCAAATACTCCCAAGAAACAGTCAGGAGTCTTTTACGGGTGGGAGGGGGGAATCTGAGACTTTCACAGTCTGCGCATGAATGGGGGGTAAGGGAGCAAAATGGAGAAGGAAGACAAAATGCAAGGAGAACCTATTAGTCTGGTGGGGACTATTCATTTAGCTTTAAGCAGAGATGAAGCTAACAATCTTATTTTCTTATTCCTGTCTCTCCTGCTTGCTCTTAACCATGCAACATGCAGTTCTCCGTGTGTACCAAGCTCTCTTATTAGCCTTACCCAGGCTGTGCGCCTGCACTCCCCAGGGAGAGCCCCAGACATTTGGAAGGGAGTAAAAAGTAATGTTCTTTCTGGGTTTTTGCTCAAGAGCTGGAAGCTAACGCTGAAATATTTAATGCTGAATACTCAATAGGCAGATTTTCCTTTGCTGAGCAGGAAAGAACCAGTATGAAGTAAAAAGGAGGAAAAGCAAAATGAGGTTGGGCAGGGACTCACGGACAATGAAAACACCTTTGCCCTCCCAACATAATGCTGTTTCTTCCACCTCCAGGTCGCTGTGGGGAGGTAGTGTCCCTCACTGGTCAGTGTTCGCATCCTCATCCAAGCTGAATCCCCTGAGTGCACTGTGACTCTCAGCTACTGAAATCAGTGCTTAAATCCTGTCTGTGCTCCAGCAGACCTGCCAGTCGTGACCAGTGCATGAAACCTTTGTTTGCAGCTTTCACAGGGGCACTTTTACTGCAGAAACAACAAGATCTCTAGCCACATCAGCAAGGGGGTCAGTGTCAGGATGCTTGCAAGAGCTATCACTAAGTCATTCAGAGTCCAGAGACAGGTCCCAGCGATAAGTTATAGGGGAACAGCTATTCCACTGGCTTTTCATGACATTCATTCATGGGAATGAGAGGTTGTTGCAATATCAGGGATATTTGAACCTCCAGGTGCTGGTATGCTAGCTGAGAGGGTAGCCATCAGATAGGGTTCTTCTTCAAAGAACTTTGCCAAAGGTTTATCCCTGGGAGATGGAGAGCATCCAGAGGCTTCTCCTTAACTGTTCTCTAAAATATCTAGTTGCTCCCTGCCCTTGCTGAAACTGATGGCAGGAGAAAGCACAGCATGGATTTTTTGGGCCAGCAAGTATTGAAGGGTAGCGTGCCATACAGGCATAACAAAAGAGCCCCTTCAGTTTGGGCTAAGGAACTCCAGGAGGCAAAACACCTGCTGCCATAATCCCAGAGCAGAGAATTTTCATGTCACTGCTGAAAAAGTGGCACACACCATCGGCAGGGTTCAGCCTGCAGGAACACAGGGGCAGTCAGCTGGCACTTGCCACCTCTAGACAATGGCTATCCACAAGCAGAAGCTGTGTTAGTGTAAAATCTGGCCCTGCAAGGCCGCATGAGAGCCATGTACAGCAAGAGGGGGCATATTGGTGTAATTCTGCCATAGCACAGCTTTTTTGGAAATTCTCCTTTCTCCAAGTAAGCTCTTTCACTGCAAGCAGAAGCACAAGCAGGCCTGACCTGCTTGGGAATTTGATGTAATGGCTTCCTCTCCCGGCTGCTTACCCCTCTGCTGGGAGCCATCTGCACATTAAAGCAGATGTTGGTTGCACTCAGGTCATGTTTCCAAGCTTTCTTTTGCAGTCATAAGGGCTAGAGAATCTTCCCTCCCTCCCTGCACTCGTTTCTTAATTAAAGCTTAAATTCTGATGTCGTCACATGACTGTAGGAGCAGAGCCCCAGGCAGGCATTTAGTGCTCTGTGTTGTCAGCGGGACTTTGATTTAGAAGCATAGCAGTGACTTCAGAGAATCCCATCCCTCCGCTATGCTCCAGCCTGGCCCTGCTCACAGCTGCTCGTGTCAGACCTCAAGGCTTCCCTTTCAGGGCAGGCACTGGAGCAAGTCAGAGGCTTTCCCACTCCTCAGAGTATGGGGATGGGGAGGATCTCTGTCCTGCGAAGAGTCTGGCAGGGAGGGAGGATGAGGCAGCTCCTGCCTGCACCCTGGGCTGCAGAGTGCCTCCAGCCCAGACAGCTAGTTGGGTGTAAATACCGCTGCCACCAGCGGCTCCTGTCCCAACCCCTCTCCTCCCCTCCTTCTCGGTATTTCCCACTTGATGGGATGTATTTAACCAGCAAAAATTTCTCCCTGGTAAAGGAAACCTCAAAAAATACTTTGTGGTCTCCGTGTCAGTGGTGGAAGGCTGTGAAGTGCTGCAGGTGTGAAATCGGGTCTGATCGCCCAAGACACAGAGCTTCCAGGCTTGGTCACTAGCAAACACCATCCATCCCTAGTGCAGACCTTGCAGCCTAAATCCTGCCTCCCCCCGAGCCCCGGGAGCAGACCAGGTACCGCCTGCCCAGGACTCTCTGGAGGTGAAGCCAAGGCTTCACGAGCATGTTTGATTTCATGCTGCCTGGAGAGGAGATCCTGGCACAAAGGGCTGACCCAAACCCTTCTCCCTCCCTGCTGCCAGCAAAGCTGATTCTTGGGTTTCTTTTCAGATGTGTCCTTGGGTTCAGTACCTGAGCTTAGTAGTTTAACACAGGAAACCAGCCTGGATGGCTCCGACTGCCCCAGTGGGATGCATCTTGTTCCATTTACAGAGGCTGGTGGGTGGCAATCAGCAAAAAAGAAAGGAAAAAAAACTACTTTCTGGAACCCAAGGGAAACATTAGAGGGATCCAGAAATAGAAAAACCCCTATAATAGGTACAGTCATGCCATCTCCCAGTGCTACTGGTGCCAGAACAAAATTATTCCATGCATCTAACAGGATGACTTTTTTCTTTTTTTTTTTTTTTAATGTAACAGCTTCTCTGCTGAAATAAGCATCTGCCTGACTTAAAAGCAGAATTAATAATCTGCTCACAAAAAAAAAAAAAAAAAAAAAAAAAAAAAAAAGTGAAGGCTTTGCCTTGGCTTGTTAACCTTTAAAATATGCTCCCAAGCCACTGGACCATAGTCTGCTGGTCTGAAGAAACCTGAGATGAACGTGCAGAGTCATCGCTGTCGCAGCATGCTGGGGAGCAGCCCTGGGAGGCCTGCTGGGCAAAGCCCTCCACTTGTCATGCAAAGGGGGAGAGACCCCCCCCACCAAACAAGGTCTCAGAGGGGACTGTGTAGACAGCTCCCTCCTAGCCCAGCAGGATGCAGATCTCTTTGGAAAGGTTCAGCGACTCAAAATATTTGTCTGTGCTCCTTCTGGGATTCATTGGGAGCACAGTTAAAATATCTCATTCTGGATTCAGAAAGGGAATTTTTGTGCTTGAGCATGCAGCTCTGCAGAACTGTGCTAACACTCAGCCCATCCAACTAGAGCTTACCCTGGTCAGCAGGCAGGGCAACCAGTGAGTGATACAGCTTTCTAGGCATACAGCTTAAGTGCATGCTTTTCTCCAGAGCAACTGGTGTGTCCTAACCACAAGCACCCTATCAGATACGAACTTATCAACTGTACTGCTGTGCCATTCCCTACGGCCTGGGCGTGCGCTGCACATGGAGATGAGGGTCTGCCCTTCCCCAAAACTTGGGCAGATGTTCTGTTCCTGTATCTTCTCAGCTTTGAGCATATCAAAGGCTGGTGCCATTTATGCTTCCGTTTGCCCTGTGTTCTCAAGAATATCAAAGAGAAGGAGAGGTGTGTCCTTCTGTCAAGTCCTGCAGCTGCCAGTGATGTTCGCAAGCCCTCACCATCTGAATCTAAACACAGCCGGAGCAGCTGCTCCTCCAGCCCCAAGAGGGCCAAGCTCCTTGTCTGCTCAGCCCAACACCCCCAGGACTAAGCTCTGTACAGCTCAGCCCGAGCCATTCCCTGCCATCCCCCACTCCTGCCTTTATTCTGCTTATGCAAATATATTAAAAGCTTCCCATACGCAGGGAGACGCATTATGCAGGGAATGTAACAACACTGGTCCCTGAACTGCATGAAGAATGAAGGTTGTGGCTAAAGGAGAGGCTATGTGATGGAATTGGCTGGTTTATGCCCATCACTGAATGGCTCGTGTTTGCCAAGCTGCTGTGTTAGAGCTGGTGAGACAGGAATGTAAATTGTGGCTCTCTTGTAAAGTTGCATAAACTTGTAGTAATGTCATTTTTAGATTAACATTTACATTGAAGAGAACACTAGAAGGCTTCATTGTTTACATGCACTATGGAAATAGATTTAAATTTTTGGTTTACACACATTTATTTACAAGGCATTTACTGATTACAAACCAATGTACATCACTCGTTTACATGCATAATGTAAACTATGGAGATTTTGTATTTTTTGCCATGCAATGCTGTACGGATTTCCATTGCTCATTCCACGCAGAGGCAAGAGCCTCCTTTCATCTCAGCTCCCTCTGTCCTTCAATTGCTGTTGCCTCTCCTAAAAAAGCCTTGCCTCTGACTGGAAAACATAAAAGTTGATGTCCCCTTTAAACAGATAGCATAAAAACCTAATAGGAAAACCTTGTCAGCAGAACTTCAGCATGACTAAAAAAGCCAAAGCAAAGATTAAAAAGCCTAACAGTGCCTATCAGTTTGTACCAGTGCAAAGCATCACCTTAATGCTGTTTGAGAAGAACCTCACGGTGCTTTTTTGGGTGCTTCAGGCATTCAAACAACTGGAACAGGAGTGAAAACTTGCCAGGGTGTGTGTGTGAGAGAGGAACTATGACTGCACCCGTGTTGTACAGTTTGTCTTAAGTCAGTAGCACCCAGGTCGCAGCATCCAGCTTCATTTTGAACAAGCACGTGCCTTCCCACAGCAAAGCTGCAATTCTACTGCTCGTCTTGGCTGTGCCTCCCTCACCCAGCAGTGCTGGGAAAATTTTTATTCTTTATCCTAAGATGCTAAAAGCTGAACTCAAGGGAAGTCAAAGCTGAACCCTGGGGAATTTTAAGATTTCAAAGTCTCAAAGAGAATAATAAGGACAGCCAGTCTTTTTTTTTTTTTTTTTTTCCTCCTTCCCTATTTCAAGGACATAAAAACTACTTGCAAATTCAACATAAATTGAATGAGCAAGTTGGAGACCAAGCAGCTAAACAAAATAAACCCAAAATCAAAATGTTTCCCTTTTGACAATTTTTAAGTGGCATTGGTTGACTTTGTGTTTTGAGATGATATTTTATGCCTTAAAAATTGAAAACAAAAAGTTTTTCACTGGATTAATAAAATGAAAACAAACAGCAAAGCTTAAAGCATTCACTGAGCCTAAAATGAAACATTTTGATTTTCTCATTTTACTGAAAAGTTGAACAAACATCCATTGCAGATCAACCCATTTTAATGTTATTTTTGTTCTGTACAACCAGCGAACCACAAAATCAATTATTTGTACAGCTCTAGTGACCAGTAGATTAAATTCAATGCAATAGAGAGACAGCAAAAAGAGTCAATGAGGAGTGGAGAGATGGGAGAAGAATGGGCTGGAAAAATGGTGGAAGCAGCTGTAGTAGATCTTGTCTCTGCCAAAACTTAGCATGCATTCTCACAACCACTTTAATACAACTTTAATCCACATTGCTGCTGAAAACAGCAGTCTCACCAGTCTCCTTAGTTCCCTTTCTCCCTCCTCCACACAGTCCTGTCCCTTTACTATCACCTGACCACAGCATGAATGAGACTGGAAAAGTGATCTAGTTGAAAATTAGGTTTGGGTTTTGTTGGGTTTTTTTCATTTTTCTTGCCAGATTAGTTTTCTGCCAGATCAGTTCCTCAGTTTTGGAAATCACAGGTTTGCATGAAACCTGCCTGGAAGGTCTGGTCAGGAAAGGCAAAACTTCTGTAATAGAAGCTGCTAAAAACACTCACAGAAACCTCACATTCACTAGCCAGATTGTCCAAGTCCAGTGCCTGAAGGTAGGAATTGCATTCTGCTTTTGCTTAGAAATAATAAAAGCTCATAATGCTCCCAGCCAGACAGCCAGGGCAAGCAGCCTTATAAACCCTGGTTCTGTGTATGCAGGTCCTGGGGCAGTGGGCCATGCTGGATATGCTAAAACAGATTCTCCAGCCAATAAATTGGTGAATTTGCCTTGAAGTCAACAGCCTCACATATTTATGTCACAGCGAATCTGGCTCATTGTTTTTAATTTGTGGTGCCATAAAAGTTTGAAAGTTTTGTGAGACAGTTTTGTGAGACCAAATTTTTTTTTCCCTTTTAAAATTTTTTTTCCTCTAAGGGAAAATTTAAGCAGCAGAACAGCATATGCATTTCTAAGTCAATCATAGCCCGTGCTACATGCACAGCAAAGATCCTCGCTTCATGATAATTCTCTTCCTCTTTGCCAAGGGAATGACACATTTAGAGAGCACGTAGCTGTTCAGATTTGTGGGTTTTCTAGGACTAAATAAAAATCTCTAGTGTGGCCGAATGCATTCAGCAGTGCAAATCCCTTTATGAGCACCCAGTTTAGCGTCCACTCTGAATCAGAGAAACAGGGAAATCACAGAAATGTTGGTTAGATGGGACCCTGAGGGTCCCTAATCCAACCTCCCACTTGAAGCAGGACTATCACCAGCTCTTGAGCATATCAGCCGTGGCTTTGTCCAGCCAAGCCTTGAAAACCACCAAGGATGGAGATACCCCTCACCTCTCCATTGACCTGTCCCAAACCTGCACCACCTTCCTGATGAAACAATTTTTGAGGGAAAGAAAAAAAAGCTTTTTTTCCCCAGGCACCATCTCAACCAATTTATAGCTAGCTTGTGGAGCCAGTTACTTACAACCTTTCCTGTCTCAGGAGCTGTATTTCCTTTTTATATATCAAGGGACCTTACTGTAATGAGTGTACGTAAGCAATCAGTTTTGTCACTCTGTAGGCGGAGGGATGGGGCAGGACTGGCTGGTTTCTTGTCACATCCCCCACTAAGTTTTGAATGTGTTGTGCATTTCATCCAGACTTGGCAGAGGTCTCAGAAGTATTCTCTATTTGTGGGTTTCATGAAATTAGGCAGCCTCTAAATGGTCCCGCTGCAGGAGAAGTTGCAAGGCGAGCAGATCTCCTTTTTATACCCCAGGGTTTCCCTGCTCTCTTATACAGAGAGCCAGATTTCCCTGTCCCTACTGTCATTTCAGAAAATAGAATTAAACTCCCACACGTGGAAAATCCACATTTCTTCTTGTATATGCACATTCCCCTTCCAGCCCTGTTTGATCATCCACTTTATATTGCTGTCGTCCCTTACGTCCAAACGTCTTGCAGCATTTAATTAAGTCTGCCCAGCAATGCAGAGCAGACAAATGCTGTCATCTCCCATTCTCACGGGGGTGAGGAGGGAACCGAGGCACGGAGAAGTGAGCTTACCCACAGCCACACCATGAGTCTGGGGCAAAAATATAGATACTGCCTGCGTTACCCCTCTGCCAGTCTGACTGTGAGTCCCTCTGTCTAAGGCGGTGTGACCTGCCCCTGCTTTGCTGTAGGAAAACTGGCAATGGCAGCCTGTCTACCGGGCAGGACGAGACCAGCTCACCACTTCCCTCTTTGCCTCCTGTGTCTCACCTCACTTTTTCTAGAAAAGATTTGATTTTTTAGAACTTGTTTAAACTGAGCAGCATCATTAGCGAAATGCCTCTGTGTCAGTGCTTCTGACTGGCTATTTGCATAGTGTGTTCAAGTGCTCAGTCTACTGCTTCTTTTGCTTTGCCTTATAGCTAAATAATCAGTTTCTGGGAGAAGAAAAAAGGACAACACTTCAAAGAAGTGGACTGAAGCTGTTAACTACTGTCCTGTGGTAACAGGAATGTTTTCTGGTCTGAGCAGTGCCCTAGTCCCAAAGCCAAGCTGAGCTTCATCTGTTTTCCAGTCTTCGTGCAGTACCTAGTAGCCAAGGCTCTCATGACTAGGAACAACAACAAGGATAGTGATAATGAATATTCAGACATCCCACAAACCACTCTCAGCATCTGCCATCCTATCTGCATTAGCATCAGAGTGCACAGATAATGATCAAAGCAGCATTTTCCTGCCAGAGGCCCCCCTAAACCAGCCTTATTAGTATGAATCGATGCTGATTAATGTGCTTCCTTAATGAAATTGTATCTACCCCTACTGTTTGTGATTTAATATAAAACATCTCCCCCTTTTCTTGCTTTCCTCCTAATACCACATGCAAGGTGCAAACCTTGACTGAGGGTACCAGGAAAATCAGTGGTGCAAGTTTGCGAGAAAAGAGACCTAAAATCTACTAAAATGAAAATACACAGAAGGAGGGAATGAGCCTCTGGAGACTGTCACAGTGAACTGCCTTTCCGTGCTAGGGTGGTAGATCTGGGTCCAGGCATTCTATGAAAAGATATCAGCAGCTATGCTGTTCTACAACAATTCTGCTTATGCAGCGTATAAAATAGCCGTGCTAACTAAAACAGGCTCTTTGCATGCTGCTGACAGCTTTCTGGACTTCAGCTGTGATGGAAGGAGGAGTGTTGCATGTTTTAGTTTGGTGTTGCTTCCTTTTTAACACCACCTGTAAAAATGAGAAAATGCTGCATTTTGCCTTATGCTGCTGTGTAGCACTGACAGTGGCTTTATCTCTGTGGGTTTTCAATGTAAATGACACGGTCCTAATGCGCTGTGTCCATACTCCCTCACAGCAAGACACAGGGGAAATCACCACTAAACAGGCGACAGTGTTTCAATTAGGGACGGGTGAGGTCCTCTCACCTGATTTCACATCCACTCCAAATCCTTGGTCACTGTGGCTGGTTTGAGGTCTGCTGCTATTGGCCTTAGGAGAAGAGCAGTGATCGGGTCAAACCTCATTCAGCAAAACCACAAGTGCCCCAAGGAACTGTCTGACCAAAGGACAAAGAACAAACCAGCCAACCAAAAAAATTATGGGAGCAAAGGAACATTAAAAGAGAAGACTACACAGAAAATTCCCATGCTCCATATCAGCTGCTTTTCTAAGGAAAGGAGCAAGATCCTTAATGTAGAATATGTGCCTCCCTTGGGCTAGTCTAGTGCAAAGAGCAATTGAGAGACATCATTTGGGAGGAAAGAGGCTTCTATGTTGGAATTAAATAGTTGACAAAATCCCAACAGCTTTACAGATTCTCGAAGTCAATTTAAGGATCCCACAAAATGAGATTTCACCCCTGTGGGTTTCAGTAAAATGATATGTTCTGGAGGGTGTGTGTGCTCAGAGTCCAGCTCTTAACTGCTAGAACTGGCTGCAGCTCCACTAATTCGCCATAGCTAGGCTGCTTTTGACACTCCTTAAAAAATGCATGGGCCCAGTTTTTAAGTGACCAGTTCTGCCAACAGGGCCAGATATTAAAAACAAACAAACCTCCAACATCTAGCCAGCCTCCTACCTAATGGCTCCATCTGCTCTGCTGAAGCACATGGGGTTAGCCCCTCATTCTCAGCTGACTGTAGTGGGAGCAAAAGTTACTCCCAGAGTGTGTTTCCAGCAGCTCAAACCATGACACACATGGCTGATTTCCTCAAGCCCTCAGCTCCCTCCTTCAGCTTAGTGCATGGTATTTGGCCATGAGATGCATCCCTGGGTGTCCTCGCGGACTTGCCATGTCTCTAAACTCTATCCCTGACCACTTCCACTGGACTTTGTCTCATCTCCAGTTTCTTTTGTGAATAATGATTTCTCCAGTATTGTGACCCTCTGCAAGACCCTTCTCAGACACCTCCCATGCATGCACAGTGCTGCTGCCCTTTTTCTCCCATGTTGGAAGGAGGAGGACGCTGTGTCCTCCCCATGCTACAAGTGTCTTTCATAAGTGCTTTGGCAATATCCAGCAGAAATGGAGAAAAACAGAACCCTTTCTGCCTCCCATATATAAAGTTCATCCTACACCAAGATGAGCCTTCAAATTCCTACCAGTCTCCTACAAACCAAAGGGGAATTTGTTCCTTACCCCATAGTAGATAAAGCTAGAAATTGCAGGCTTCACATACAAACAAGCTTTTAGCTCCTTTATAAAAGTGGCGACAGCAAAGCCGTAGCACAGGCTGCCTGCTCTGGGTGTGAATTCGCTGTCACGGGAAACCTTTCAGGAGAGGTTGCCTCCAAACCTCTGTCTGATGTGACACAGGTATGTCTGAGTCTGCCTTGGGGAAGAGGCATGGATTAAATGACCTCTCAAGGTCCTTCCAGACCTGTTTCTCCATGATTCTTAGAGACAGGATCCCAGGCTTGATGGATCTCTGGCCTGACCTGCAGTGACAGTTCTTAGATGTGTCTGAACACATACACTGCATGCATTTCTCTCCCAGTACAGCCCCCGTAGACTGCTGCGGTGGCATTCAGGGCTGAATGGCTCTTTAGCAAAGGGCAAAGCCACTGCCAGGGGCATTGCGTGGGGCAGAGATTTGCAGTCTCGATCAGATTGTATGTTGTCAGGCAGGGCAGGAGGAGAACTGGGGATATACACAACCAGGAAGAAAGTATTTTTGAAAAAGACATGTTTTCTCTGCTCTCCTGTGGAAGCAAAGACAGTGAGACATCCTTAGTGGAAGCGTAGCAGCATAATTTCTAGTTTTTGGGTCTGTCTTCACCCTGAGCTGTTTTAAATTAAGAGGACAAGCCAGGACAACATCTTGAACCCACGCTAACTTGCCCTTGCTCTGTGGGCTGGTGCGAGGGGAGGGGATGCTGCACTCCCTGGAGGCCATGGGACAGGCACAACGCATTTTTCTTCCCCACACATAGACGATGTCTCGCATGTTGCTATTGCTCTGCGAGTGCTTTTGGCTCTCTGCCCATGGGAGAGCACTGCCTGCACACATGTGGTTTCCCTGCTCCCCCCATTCCCCAGTCATCGTGTATGTGTATCTGCGTTGCATGTTGCCAGGAGCCTATTCACTAGTACTTTCCTACCTACTAGTTTGCATGGTTGTGTTTGCAAGTGTGTCTTTCTGAAACACAACAGGACTATATAATTATGTAAATGCGCACATGTCTATGAGAGTTTTGCAGTTTCTTTGGGTTTTAGCACAAATCTCATGACACTTGCTGGCTTATTCCCCTTCACTCCAAAGCACTTGCTGCTTTAATAGGAGGCTCATATGAACACCCCAGCTTTTCTTGTTAAAATGAAAAAAGAAAAGTGTGTTTCTGGATATCACAGCTGGCAAGAAGAGCTTGAAACAGGCAACAACAAAGGCTTCAAAACCTAGATGGTAAAGGAAAATCCAAATTCTGCCTATTCTCTGTAGTTTTTTAATTGGAAGACTTTTAAACCAAGATCACAGTTCTGGGGGCAAGTCCAACTCATACATGGAGATAATCTGCAAAGGTCTGTGGTAGGAAGTACACAGCTAAGGCTTATGCACAGCAGTGTGAGAACTGCCATACTGATGTGTGTCTTGACATATTTATGTCTGTTCTTGCCCATGTGAACCTCAAGCTATTGGTAGTTCACATGTGTGAGTTTGGTAAGGAGGCTTGATCTGCCCATGGGTACATTGATTTGAAAAACATGCTTTTGAACCTGCCTGTGAACTTATCTGTCACCACAAATGAAGTACACCCACACCCTTGGTCCCTTTTTATCTCGATCTATGTTGTGCACATTGCCATGGTATCGCAGTGCCTTCTTCTCACTATCAGAGCATTACATCTGAGTCCTTGAAGCAATTTGCATTGCCAGCTGAGGACCATGAAGAACCAAAGAAGCATTTCCAGGTGGAATGGGGACAATGATGCATCTCCCATTGACTACGAGCCTTAGGCCCATGGGAACTGGCTGAGTTCCCACCACCTCCCAACTTATCCAAGCTACAGGTGTTGTAGGAAACCAACGTACCTGTATATTTTATATCTGGTTGTAAATCCTTGACGATGTCTTTCCACAAAGGATAAGTAGCTCCGTGAGTGGTGGAAAGGCCCCCTGTCTGAAATAAGCCAATCAAATTCCTTGGAGACATGTTGGTTGGTAGCAGCTGGGTCCTGGTGGGAGGGCTGTACTAGTATATGGTCCCATATAAACAGGAGGTAGAGGAACTCAACAAGCCTCCAGTTCATGCTTTTCTGTCTGCCTTTTTTCTCTCATTCTTGCTCCATTCTGTGGAGTCCTGTTGAAAAAGAGAGGGAAGAGGAGGAAGGAAAGAGAGAGAGAAAAATGGAGGGGAGGAGAGGGAGGAGGGAGAGAAAGAGAGAGTTTAAAAAAGGGAATTGCTTTGATCCTTTGACAACTGTCTCTCAGGGTGAAAATAGACATAAAAAATCAAGTTTTAAAAGACCTCAGTCTGCCTGTGTTACAGTTTAGAGTATTTGGCAGTGTTTTATTCATGTACCTAAGTGGTGACTTTAACCTCCTGAGCATATATCACCTTTGAAATAACCAGGTCCTGACCTGAGACATCCTCACCACAGCTTTTCCATCATTTCCCTCGTGAAGTTCTCCGCAGTGCCGCAAAGGCGAGTGAAGACTGGGCGCAGAAGGTGGCTGCACCCTAGGCTACAATTACCCCTTTATTGTCCCTTTAATGCTGTGCCAGAGAAACGTGTCTTCTGCTTTCATGTCTCTCTGATGATCTGTAATCCATACTCCATGCAACCTGAGCAATCTATAAAGACTCAGCTCTTGCTTTAAAGTGTTGCCAAAAAAGAAATAAAACAAAATAATTACCCAGGATTCAGTGACAAGCACATGTGGACACACACACACACACACACACACACACACACGACTATGAAATCCTGCCAAACTTTGAAAGATAAAAATCACCTCAACCTGCTCTCCTGCTTGGGTGTTTGGGAGGTGTGTCTGGCGGAGGGGGACAGGGTCTGTTGCTGTTTCTATTACGGTAGGACCTCAAGGCTTTTCCCAAGATCAAGGCTCTGCGGGGTGATGTACTGAACATGCATATTCAGTGTGGGAGATTTACTAGGGAGCTTAAGGGGATGCTTCACACCACCTGGTGCAGGGCACGCTGTCACTCACGTGGTGGGAGAGCCGCTGTCCTGCTGCACCCCCCTGTCAAACGATGGCTGCGGCCAGCCCTGCGACAAGCCAGCTCCTCTCCCCGATGTGTTTAACGGCTAAACAGACAAGACATATGATGAGTGGGAAGGGAAACAGAGGGGTGAAATGCCTTGCCAAAGGTTACGCAGCAAGCCACAGATACAGCTGGAAGAGAGCCCTCGCCTCCTGACTCCCATTTCCAGCGTTTCAGTCATTAGATCATCCGCCTCCGCAGTCATGCTGTTGGCGCGATGCCCCTCTCCAAAGGAAGCCGTGTGCTCCGTTGGTGGAAGGTGAGCAGCTTGCTTAGCTGGCACCCTGCGCCTGGCGTGGGCCCCCGCCCCTTCTGCTTCCTACTGCAACACAGCTGCAACAGCAGCCCAGCGCGTTGGGTTGTGCTCCTCCTCGCTGGAAGTTGCTGATGCTGCTCTGAAAAAGTCGTCTCCGTACGCAGGACGTGTTCCTCCTCCTGCCCACCTCCTGTCCATCTGGCTGCCTTGCTGAGTTTTGTGGAGGATGTGCCAACACAGTGGGCATGCCTGGGCAGGCAGAGCGATCTTGAGGCTGCATTCCCCACTCTGGGAGCACAAACCTGGCCAAAAGTTGTCCTCAGGACAGGTGATACCCACCTATTTCTGCAGAATATAGTGCAGAGAGACTGTAGCTACTCTTTAAAGCGGGAGAAATTAAGCTATGCAGAGCTCTGCTACAGTGAGATTTAGTGTCAGGCTTATTTGTACATCTCCAGAAAACCCTTCTGGTTTTGAGTCTGAGTCCACCATAAGCACTGTAAACGTTTGTAATTCCCAGAGAGAAAAGGTTTCACTAAGAGCATAGGAGAGGCCAAACTGAGGTGTGCTAGAGGTGCCGTGCACGTTTGCAGCGCTGCGTGTGAACGGGAGACCTCGGCATAGTATAGCAGCGTAGTAAGCAGCATAGTATAGACCAGAGGACATCAGCATTTGTGGTCGGTGTGGCTGTCTCCCGTGCTCCAAGAGCTTTCACCGGGAGCATGGCAAAGCTGCAGCAAGCGCGCGTGTCTACTGCGCGGGTGGATTGAACCCGGAGTGTGACAGGGAGCACAAGTGCCAAGCGTGTGTGTGCGCGCCGGAGTGTGTGGGAGTCTGCACGTGTGCACAGCATGTGTTTGTGGAGCTGCAGTGAGCTCAGCAGCACTTGACAAAATGGAGTTGTGTAAGTCTGGTTAAAAATGACAGTCTGCTGTTGCATTACATGAAGAAATTAAACAAATTAAGTATGGGAAAGTCAACGAATGTTCGCTTTTTCTATTGGGCACATATAAACTTCTTTCTAATTGCAGATAGAATATTACTGTTATTAAACCTAATGGTACCTGTAGCTCCTGACTGAGGAGGTTGTTCCTGTTCTGGAGGCATGTATTTAATACTAGCCTTCACCACTGACTCCTACTTCACCCATAAATGTGGCAGTTCCCAGTGCTTTAGTTCCTCGCCTCTCAGAAAGGACTGTTTCTACTTTACCTTACAAAACCGGGGTTTGGGGAGTTTCTAGCCCCACACTGAGGGGAATAGAGCATATTCCAGGTGGTCTACAGTACATCTCTGTTTCCACTCACGGTGGTCATGAACCTGAGGTGATTACTGGGAAATACTCCCAGCTACATCCCACCCTCAGCATTTCCAAATTCCAGTTCAGAAGTTCATTTCTCCTGCTTCTCCATCCAGGCTACTTCTCTGCCTTGCTGCTCTTTGCAGATCTACAGCGTTGTCCCTTCACAGTAAGCAGCTGCAAACTCAGCATATTTGCCATTAGGCGGGTATGCAGATTTGCTGCTGATAACGATCAGTTGTTCTGTACACATTGTCCAAACTCGCTTGGTTGTCTGTTCATTAAACTCGTCCATAATGACTTCCTTCATCAGCCAGCCTGGATCAGTTTTCCTTTAAACATTTCACTTTCTATTGAATTTCTATTGCAAAGAGAGGAAGGGAGCTTTTACATACCGAAGTGGAGTGATAGCTCCCCTCCAGTTCCCAGAACAGTGCAAGTACAAACTGAAATATGAGAAGAGCCAAATGAAATGGATTTCAGAGAAATCCCAGTGTGTCCTCCCACATGCCAGCATCATACATTGGGGAAATATCAGCTTATAAAGGAGAAGAGATATTCACTAATTCCCCCCATGCACCTCTTCATCCTCCCTTCCTTTCCTTTTAGGTCAAAGTTAGAGACGGGATGATTAGAGTTGTGATGGCTCTTAACCAAGGGTTAAGACATGGGGAGAATGTGCCTTGAGATCTCTAGAAGAAATGGACACATCTCCAGTCTGGAACCTGGCTGTATCAGTGCTGAGAGCAGGGAATGGTGCCTGCGGCAATGGGGGATGGTAGAGCGCAACTGGGTCTAGACAACTATCACACCATCAACTTTAATTTTTTAGTAGTATCTTTTTCCCCCCTGTAGCTGCTGTCGAGATGTTGTTTCACATTAAAGATTAATACACACCACGGGGCTGGTCCCCATGGAAGCTATAAAGCTTACTAAAGTGGGATTATTTTGTGTCTAAGGCAATATTGTGAGGTGTATTCAATCTAGCTCCTAACAAGTTTGAATCTGAAATTAATTTGTTAGGTGTCTTTACAGGGCTCCACTGATGTAAGATACGTTCTGGGGATTTTACAAAATGGACGGGGGAAGAAGTGGAAGGGAGGCAATGCGTCCAAGTATATAGCCCTTGGGTAGGAGACCCAAGACTAGCTAAAAGCTAAATCTGGCACAGAAGCAATCTCTGCACTGAAGGGGAGGCTTGGTGGAGTCAGACACTGGGTTTTGATCTGGGAATCCAGCGTTCTGCTCAATTCTGCCCCAGACACCCTCTATGATCTTGGGCAATGCAAATTATCCAATTTCCAATTATCATCGTGGAACACAATAGTATTTTTTTGAATACTTGGACCATGAACTTGTTGGAGAGGCCATCATCTGGGTATAGCACCTAGCAAAACACAGTCCCGCTGCCCACATGGCTCCCTAGGGGTTCCTGTCCTATAAGCAATGAATGACAACCATCTCAAAGTGTCAGCAAGCTTTGTAATGCAGCAGTTAAAAAAAATCCAAGCTACAAAGCCCATTTCCACTCAGGAGCACTACAGAGCAATGCAGTGATCTGGGTCCTTCTGGTTCATGTCAACAAACATGATCATGCAATTGTCACATTTGTTAATAAACATGATCCGGTGGGCGAGCTAGGACATAGGCTAGAGCTCACAGTAAATAAGTGCTAGGAGAAAAAAATGTTAGATGTTCTGATTCTGAGTCACATTACAGTCGGTTTCCAGCATCGTCCATCATGAAGGCACATCCATCAGTGCAAAAGGAGAAATCTGTTAGTTTGTTAGGTGGTTTAAGATGGCCTGTTCTAATCTGAATTCAGCCCGGAACATGAAATGTTACTTGTCTTATGAGTCTTCAGGATTCTTGGAGGAAAAATAGGCAAGTACTTTCTGTAAAGTGCAAGTTGTATTTGAATGTACACTTAATTTCATCGTGATTGATATCTGTGTGTTAATTATATTCTATTTTAGGCAATACCTTTGCTGTCACAAGGCAGCGCCTTTTATCCAAGGAGTTCAAATTGAATTAGAGACATTAATTAAAGCTCTCAGCACTCTAGTAAGGCAGGCAAGTGCTGTTACTCCCATTGTTTCTTGAAATAAGAAGAAAGGAATAAAGCTGGGTGTCTACTTAGCCACTTAAAAGGTAATTTTTATACAGTGGGATAGCTCAGAATGATAGATTTTTCACAGAATGATACTGCAAAGTCTGTTCCATACGAGGGAGGCTGTGTAGCCCCAGATCGCTGCTATAAACAGGAAGGTAGAATGCAGCTCTGATTCTCCATCGCTTGCTATGAACACTGCACTACCCCTCTGCCTCCTGGAATTTTCTACCTTTCTTCTAACCTCTGTACCTTTCATTTATCCCTCCTATTAGATTCAAATTGATCTTGCACAAATCCCTCTGTTTTCTCATGTTTATTGTTGCAAACTATTTCCACCAGAAATGCAGACTCAGGAAAGAGAAATTAGTGAGCACATTATTTGCAGTAAAGAAATAAGTCCTCTATATTTTTAAGCTTCATGCACCAATAACTCTTTCTTGTGTCCCACATTTGGTTCTTGGCAGGTTGAGAGAGGTTTCTGCCTGCTGCCATTTACCAGAGGGAAGAGGCTAACAATCGCTATTTGTATCTGAAACACTTCTGTGCTGCAGCAACTTCACACACTGCTTTAGGATGCTGATAAATTAGTAAAAGACTGAAGTGTCAAGGGAGAGATGAAACAGCTTATGTTAGTTTAGAGCTCGACCCTGTAAAATGACGAACGTCTGACCTCATTTCAGCAAACAGCTTAAGTGTATCCTTAATTTTAAGTATGGGAGACGCTCTTCTAGATTTTAGTCATCTATCCCTGCTTTAAGTTAACTGTACACTCACATTCCTGCTGGACAGGTAACTACTGCCCTACACCTTTAGGATTTAACTGGTGTTAGGTCACTGGGTGCAACTGGAGCAATAACATTTATGTTCTGCTCCTAATTCAGAGATGGCCCATGAAAGTGCTGGAAGGCAGTTACCGCCCATGAAGCAGCCTTAGCTGTCCTTTGGAAACGCTGGCCAGCCATCCAACCAAGCTGAGGACATCTTTTCTGTGTCAGGACCAGGGGAAAATAGGGAACATGGATGGAAGGGGATGGGGAAGCCAATCTGCTGGGGTTTGTTAAGTCATATGAACTACTGTGGATAAACCTGAGCCCTGGGAAAGCAGAATTTGGCCATTTCTGACCTAGATGTCTTTATAGCTCAAACTACAGATGCTGATATCTGACTGGAGTCAGAAATGGAGCTGCAATTCAGCAGTGGCTCTGACTTTCTCGATGACTGCGGCATGCAACGTTGTAAAATCCCAAATGATTGTAAAGCTATTTCCTTATGGAAGTGGGATTTCTCAATTTCAGGCAGTGATGGGTGAACTCCTCCCCAAAACTTGGTAGTTCTGCACTGATCAATGTCTAAATTTGCACTTATCCTTTAAACCATTTCAGTTTAAAATATGCATGAGTGGTTAGACCTGAGACATATTCACCAGCTGAAATATTTTTGGGTGAGGATAAGAAACACCTCTCCAAAAATACCAACACTGTCCATGAATTCACTTCACTTTTGCCAAATTATTAATACTGAAAAGAATAATGATTGGGAGATGTCAGTGGTTTGGTTGTGAGAGCACCAAGGGGAAACATTTCCAGATTTCCATTTGAAATTACCAGAGCTTTTCCTTTTTCTCTTTTTGATTTGTCTTTCCAGCCTCCTAAGAGGGAACAGTGATAAAAATATTTCTTTTGACCCCAAATGACTTAGAGGAGAAAAGGTTTTTTCTTTTCAGTTTGTCAACACTTTGCTTACAACTTGTCAGAATATTCAGTGAACCAAAAACACCCTACAAATCCTTCCTTATTAATGCAGTTCAACCAGCAGCCTAAAGGGAGCAGGTTTTGTGCAGAAACTCTAATTACTCCTTGCCTATAGCGAGGCGAGAATCACACTGGTAACAACTAGGTACCTGTTTTCAGCTCATTTGTCCCCACACTTCAGCTAATTATAAACTACTGGTGTTATTATGATGAGGATGAGAGGCGGCTTGAAACTGAAGAACTGTGGCAGGCATGCAACCTCCATCAAGTCACAACATCAGGTGGTGCTGGACAGAGGGAATTAAACTCCATTAGTCCTCATCATAAATCTACTAGCCAAGGTGCCAAAGCCACCGCTCTGAAATCCAGGATCCACAGATGCTTGGTTCAGGGCTCTACTTGGAAAGGGGGATCCATCTAACCATGCTCAGTAGATTGGGAACTGAATTAAAAGGAACTTCTTCATGTGCACACAGATATGTGGTGAAGTATCACATTCTGAAGACAGTTCTGCTGCATCTGAGACTGTAATTGTATCGTGCTAGGTGCTGTACAAACAGAAACCAGAAAGGCAGTCCATGCCCCAAAAAGCTTACAATCTAATTAGAAGACCAAGGACACCAGATGGCCAGGGACAGATGGGGGAACGCAAGGGAACAGTGAGATAATACCGCTCAGCGGGCTGTGGAGCAGTGGTGTCAGCACACCAGCAGCCCTACTGTTGGCAAGATTTTGATAGCTATTGTCATAAATGAGAGTTATAAATAGGGAGGCTGGATAATGAGCTAGCTTTGTAGATGTTTGTGAGGAACTCCTCTCATTTGTGAAGTGGCAGAGATAGAATGAATATAGACGATAATAGTAATGATAAATTGCACTTTTCTGAGCTGCTTATTAAAAAAAAAATATGGTGGGTGGTGAGCAGTGATTTCTATTAAACACTGCCCTGAACTTGAAATTATTCCTACTATTATTAAATTATTGTCCCAGCTAGTCCACTTCCCCATAATTTCATTCTCAGTTACACAAAAATGCAACTCTGTCTTCTGTCTTCCTCAGTATTGTCTCTAAATTAGAGAGACATGGATCTGAGGGATGGACAACTCAGTGGATAAGGAATTGGCTGGATGGTTGCACTCAAAGAGTTGTGGTCAATGTCTCAATGTCCAAGTGTTGAGCAGTGACGAGTGGCATTCTCAGGGGTCAGTGTTGGGACCAGCATTGTTTAACATCATTGTTGGTGACATGGGCAGTGGGATCGAGGCACCCTCAGCAAGTTCACCGCTGACACTGAGCTGTGTGGTGGGGTCAACATGCTGGAGGGAAGGGATGTGCCACCCAGAGGGACCTGGACAGGCTGGAGAGGTGGGACCATGCAAACCTCATGGAGTTCAACAAGGCCAAGTGCAAGGTCCTGCCCATGGGTCGGGGCAATCCCAAGCACAAATCCAGGCTGGGTGATGAGTGGAATAAGAGCAGCCCCAAGGAGAAAGACTTGGGGGTGTTAGTGGATGGAAAACTGACTGTGAGCCAGCAATGTGCACTCGCGGCCCAGAGAGCCACCCGTGTGCTGGGCTGCATCCAGAGCAGTGTGGGCAGCAGGTCGAGGGAGGGGATTCTCCCCCTCTGCTCTGATCTTGAGAGACCCCCTTGCAGTGCTGGGTCCAGCTCTGGGGGCACCAACATCAGAAGGACACGGACCTGCTTGAGCGGGGCCAGAGGAGGCCACGAAGATGCTCAGGGGGATGGAGCACCTCCCTGTGAGGACAGGCTGAGAGAGTTGGGGGGGTTCAGCTGGAGGAGAGAAGGCTCCGGGGAGACCTTAGAGCAGCCTCCCAGGACTGAAAGGGGCTACAGGAAAGGGGGGAAAGGGGTCTGTATCAGGTGGTGTAGGGATAGGATGAGGGGTAATGGTTTTAAACTGAAAGAGGGCAGATTTAGATTAGATATAAGCAAGAAATTCTTCCCTGTGAGGGTGGTGAGGCCCTGGCACAGGTTGCCCAGAGAAGCTGTGGCTGCCCCCTCCCTGGAAGGGTTCAAGGCCAGGTTGGACGGGGCTTTGGGCAACCTGGGCTAGTGGAAGGTGTCCCTGCCCATGGCAGGGGGGTTGGAACTGGATGATCTTTAAGGTCCCTCCCAACCCAAACCATTCTGGGATTCTATGATTCTATAATTTATACACCTCATATCAAAGTCCAATAATCTCATAAGTGTTAATAGGTTTTTATCCTTGCAGTAGCTTTAGGAGATCAGAAAATGCTGTTTTTCCCATCCTGCAGAATGGGAATTGAGACATGGGGTAAATTAATGGCTTGTCCCAGATCATTTTATAACTGCTTCAGGAATTCAACCCAAATCTCTTAAGTCCCAGCTCAATGCTACGTCTCCTTGCAGTACCCTTCCTACGCACCTTCATGCTACTATTCCAGAATTAGCTAAGACTTGCCACAGAGCTGCTTAGAATTTTTTTGGATTGCTCGTTTTATGTCAGAAAAATGCCAATTCATCAGAGGCAAAACACTTTGTAGAAATTTGTTGATTTAAGGGGAAAAAAAGCATTTTGATAAAGTCAGCTTTTCTTTGGAACAGAATGTGTCGAGTGTTCTGTTTGGAAAGGATTGGTTCAAGATTGTGTTTTGTTTTTCATTACATGTTGAGTAATATACATTAAAAATCAAAATGAAGTGTTTTCTTAAACAGTGTGTTTTGACTGAGCCAAAATAGATTTTGTAATTTATGCATAAAAGGAAATGTCCAAATTCATTTAATACTTGTCTTGCATTTTGGAACAAGTAACACCTGCAAACCATGCACAATACACTGAACAAAAATCATACTGTTCCCTACAATCTTTACTGGAAATCTGAGAAAGACAGTCATCTGAAAAGTAAGTTCAGAGAAGCCTGTGTCAGAATCCAGAAACCCTGGTTTTTGGTTTCATGCCTGTTCTGCTCTGTGTGCCAGTCTTGACTTTCTAATATATTCCATTGCAACAATTTGAACCTGTAAACAGAGAGCTTGAAGGAAAAAAAATCAATGCCAAAACTGCCCTGAAGAGCAATAATGTAATGTTCAATCCAAAAGGTCAACTGTTGTCCCACACCTGACATTCTTTGAAATATTTTTGTTGTTCTGAAGTTCATTCCTGGGCAGGGACTTTACCACCACAGCCATATGGAGTGATCCCGCTCCATAGGGTTTGGGAAACACAAGCTACCACTGCTTGTTTTGGTATGCTAGGAAGCTGAGGTTACCTAATGATCCTTGAAAATTACTTATCTACCTGTTTTTCTTGTCCCTCAGAAAGGACCTTAACTCTTGACCTGGGTCTTTTGTGTTCCTCAGCTCTTACTGGAGGAGAAGCGGTTAAAATCCACAGGCTTTTGCATCTCTTGGTACAGCTCCTGCTGCTTGGATAATGACGGCCCTGCCTGCCAGGATGAAAAGCACCATTTAACTCAGGGCTTCCTATGGGCACCAGGTTCTGCCACCATTCACACTGGATGAAGCCAAGGAACCAGGGGCAGCTGAAGAGAGGAGGCAGAAGGGACCCCCAGTTGTTGACGGCTGCAAATTCTAGCCCTGGGCAGACCCATCTCTCTTATCACACTGAGCGGATGAAGAATTCACTATGGCCATAAAAATCTCCCTGTGAATTTAGCAACTCCTGCAGCCGCTGCCTTAGAGCCTTGTGCAACAGTCCTGCCAGGACACTCCAGAGGCAAGGTGAGCCCTCACAGCTCAGACCTCTGCAGAGGAACAGAGCTGCAAGGAGAACCAGGGTGAGGATAACTGCTCACTGCTGTGGGCTTGATACCCCTGCAAGTACCTGATGGATGCTGCCCGGTGACTTAGAGGTGTGTTACATGAATCACTGATTTAAGTATTTAGGATGGATTCATTTGGTGATGGATTCACTGGTCTGAGGCTGAAACACCCAGGTTCAGCTCCTTCTACTGCCTTGCCTCCCCATATAGGGGAAGTTACATACACATTCATGCACAGGCGCTTAAATTCGGGCTAGAAATGTGAGCTAGAATGTGTAATAGCCTCAAATAACATCATTTTATTGGCAGCTTCTGAAACAGAAGCCAGAAATCTTGAGTGTAGGTCTCCTGCTCTAAGCACGCATCTACGCAGGCTCTGCAGACGCAGGTTCTGCTGGAAGGTTTATTGAAGTCAATGAGCCTTGGGTTGGATCTCATTGCAAAAAGATAATCAAATATCATATTAACTCTTAATTCGGAACAGCATATTAAATTAGAAGCTCAAATTAACCTGAAACTGCATTTATATAATGAGAAGATTTAAAATCTGTGTATCATGAAGGTGGGAGAACTCGTAGCCAAAGCCATTCTCACCAGCCTCGAATGCCAGAGCCGATCTACCTGCAGCACTGCATTTCAGCCTATTCCCTAAGCCCTAAGCCTGGGATTTCCTCTGTGACAGAAGGATGTGTGGAAAATAAAGCCATCTCATACTTACCAGTATTAATCTGTCAAACACAGAGGGCTCTTACTAGCTAGACCCCAACCAATGCCAAGAACTGAAAAATCCCAGAGGATATTGAGAATCTGCACTGGCATCTCACCATCACAAATAGCCTCTTCCATTGGCGCACCAATCCTGCAACACAGATTTGCTAAAAACTGAAGGAACTCAGTCCTTGCTAGGATTAAAGTCTAAAACCACTCAGGTCTGAGCATCTCAAGCATTAAAGCAGTTTGGTACCCAAGTTTAAGGCCACCTCTAGCTGTGAATTTTATTTATTTCCTTCTTTGAGACTGTTCTGCTCTGTGCTAAATCTATCTTCTGACCACCTGGAGCATTTGAGAGTCTTGGCTGTGATGTTTGTCTGTTTAGATAGACTGTAAGTAGAGCTGGTCAGAAAATTTTGACAGAACAGTTTTTCACAGGAAAATGCAGTTCTCTTGAAATTGAAACGTTGCATGGGAACATGTCAATTTTGACAAACTTTTTTATGTTTAAAGTGTCAAAACAAATCATTTTGATTTTCTCTCTTCACTTATACTGAAATGTTTCATTTTGAGGAGATAAACACATTATTTTTATGTTGTTTCAATTAATTTGTTTAGACATTTTTACATATTCTGTATTGTATTGATATATGTTTAAAATATACTATATATTGCATAAAGTACTTGATGTTGTTTTATTTATTGTACGTTATCATTATACAATATTAAATATTTCCCATAGCATTTTAGTGCTTTAGCACCACAGAAACAGAAGATATTGATGATCTTAAATTATTATTGCTTTTGAATTTTTAGGCCATAAGAGCTTTGTGGGAACACGGTTCTCATTCAAACTGGAGCTTAAAAGAACACAACCATGAATCAAAAGGCAAGAATTTCCCAAGGAAATAGCATGTCCATTTTCCAAGCAGCTTTGTCAGCTCAATGACTGCAAGAGCTCCACTCCCCTCTGCACATCAGAAAAACAACTTCTCTGCTTGTTTTAAAAAAAAAAAAAAAAAGAAAATTCAGATTTTTCCCAGGGTAGAATTTGGGTGTAAAGTTTTCATGAGCATCAGGGATTTAAAAGTCTGAATACCATTGACTTCCTGGGGCCTTTGGCTTCCAAACCACTTAGGTACTTTTAAAAGATATATTCCACCTCTTTCTTGGAAGTCGACCTGATTTTTTTTTTTTTCTTATTTTAAACCATATTTTTGCTCCTCCGTGTGTAGCAGAGGGGAATTGCTACCCATGAATTTGCGCCATCAAGTCTGCGTGGGTGGTGGTAAAAATGGGTTGAAAAAAAGGGCAAGGCAAGTGGCAAAAGGGAAGGAGAGAACGGCGGTGTGGAGCAGAGCCTGTAATGAGGCAACTCTATTGATTTGTCATTTCATGGATGAAAATGTCCCCAACGGCTCCTGTGCATTCACTGCAGTTCGATAAGAGATTGAGGGCAGCGGGTCTCGGTACCGAGGTCCGCGTGCTGCAGGGCTGCCAGTGCCCCTTTGCAGGGCTGAACGCGAGAGGACAGAGAGTCCATTTTAAGCGTACGTGCAGAGAACAATGTACACAAAGGCAGGGCCCTGTGGCCCTATTACAAGGCTGGGCGTGATGGTGGATGGAGCAAGAGGCACGGCTATGCATGACCACCCTCGTTTCCCTTCTCCTCCCTTTCATCAGGCTAAAAGAAAGTTTAAATAGGCAGGAAGGGCTGCTCCTTCCCATTGCAAGGCTGCCGGAACCCCTCGGAGAGAGGGGTTAGTCCTGAGCACCGTGTGGGCTTCGCAGGGGTGAGCGTGGTGTTCTGTGCAATGGGAATAAAAAGAAGCATCCCCAGTCTTTGGAGGTTTATTTAAAGTAGCGGGGGGCTTTTCTGTCTGCTTTTCCTCTTAAAGGGACGTGCCTCTACCGCCAGGCACTGCAATTTGAAATCTGAATTCCCCCACGCAACGGCTCCAAGTGCACCTCTGCATGCAGATTCGCCTGGTTATCCACTGTTGCTCCAGCTGGCCTGTCACTATAGATTACAGCTTTCTGCTAATAGTGAGTACTGCTGTAGTCTGAGACTTCCATTAAAAGCTGATGTTTCCACCTCCCCACCCCACAAATGGCTCCATCCCAGCCAACATTTCTGTACACGTGGCCTCATCTCTGGGGTAGGAAAGGAGAAAAGTGCCTCAATTTGTTTCTGTGTTAGGCAACAATGGAACAAGTTCAAGGCAGAAAAAGATGTTTGAGGATGATGAATTCTGAAATCTGTGGATTATTTACGTTAAAGTTGATCTTCTCCCTTGTCATCAACACATCCGTAATACTGTAGCCCCATCCCTCTGACAGCAACAGTACAACCGAGCACTGAACTACCCCCTGGAAGAGTCCTTGAGGGAAATGCTTCATTACTCCAAGCCACACTGTGGTGTCTCTTTGGAAAGGAGGAATGTTCCTGCAGGGAGAGATTGCCCATCCATGCCAGACACTGCAAATCATTAGCCCTTCATTGCCAGAGGATTTGAAGGCTGCTGACAGATGAAAAAGAATTGGCATGGACACTTGACCTTTCTCCATTGCCAGGAGGAAATCATTGACCAGGAAGAAGAGTACATGCTCTACTAGACTCTACAAAGAGAGGGAAGAGGGTCTGGAAGAATTCAGAGCTATTTGTAAAACAAACACTGCTGCTTCAACACAGCCTGTACAGTTGGCCAGTGTTGCCATCACTCGTGGGCCTGCTGAAGGGGTGACTTCCAGTTTGGCATGTGCCAGGTGCCATCACAGCTCCTGCTCCAAAGGGGACATTCAGAATGAATGCTCAGAAGACCTTCTTGTAGATGCTAAAAGATTCACACCTTTTCAGGCTGGGAACAGGACAGGACATGTTAAAATGTAGTTTACAGTTTCATTGGCATGGTGTCCTGCCAAAGAGAGTGAGCAGTCCCCTCCACCACTGCTGACTTCTGCTAGATTTCTCCCACTGCTTGACAGATCCTACATGTCTCTGCAGCCTCCCAAAGTGACTCTGTCTGAAAGCAATCCAGAGCAGGTGTCACATTTGTTTCTTCAACAGCCTGACTCCCAGAAAGATCCTGTGAAATCAGCTGGCCAAATCCAAATCTGAAAAACACCTCCATCGTTGGTCATGATTAATTAATTCTGCTTCGACATTCCCCAGGGCACCTAGCAGCTAGTCAGAGCTGTGGAGAAAGAGACACTGCTGTGGAAAAGGAATAAACAGACTTTCCTCAATTGCAGCCATGGAATTAGATGATAAATAGCTAGCTAGATAAATAATTTTCTGTGAGTGGTAAATCAAATGCAGAACAGGAATGCAGCTAGCTGGCTTATCCCTGTGAAATCAAAGGTGTTTGGAAGGAGTTTCCAAAGAAAGAATGGTATTTAGAGTCTACTGTGCTCATGAAGACATAGCCTGAAGTTATCTATCATGTCTAATGTGACTGTTTACAGTGACAGACAGCCATTCTTGGACATTTTATTCTTGGTATAATATTTTTGGACCAAAGCAGCTCGAGGAAGCTTCCTCCTAATTTACATCTCTCTTTTCTCCCTCCTCCTGCCTGGATTGCAGACTAGACAACATCTTTGTTCCCACGGTATCAACATGGTTTCCCCCCACCAGCTGTTGTGCGCTTGGCCTGTGTTCCTCAGGGAGCTATAGGTGTCAGCCCAACGTACGGATTCTTCAGCCTCTTCTCCTATCTGCCCCTTAAATGCTTCTCCTCCCTAAATCCATAGGCTCTGTCCAGATTTGTCCATTAACCACACAACAGAGGCTCCAGTGACAAAAATGTTATTCTGCAGGACTTGAGGAAGTCAGCAGGAGTTCCAGCGACATCCTGGATTCAGGTACCGACCCTGTGATGTGCATTGTACCAAGCAGATGGCGGTCTAATCCCTGCCAGCATGCAATGCCCAGCGCGCAGAGAGCACCCGTAACCCCTGTCTGATTGAATATGCATATTTGCATCTGATTTTACTCAAGCACTAGAAGTCCCTGCACACAAACTCGTAGAGATAAATCATATGCGAGACGTCCGCGTTTGAGGCCCTGTCACAGCAATGAGAAGGAATCTGCTGGTTCCCCTTCACCCACACATCTCCCCGTCCTGTAAATCCCTGCTCTCGTTTTGGCTCCTGTATCCCTGAGGATACAAGTCCCCCCTTTCAGATATGCTTATGCTCTCCTCCTTAGACATTTGGTTTGGACTCTGTGCTCCCACTGCAGTGAGGGTTTCCGAGTGTACAGATGGTTCCTCTGCCTTCCTGCACACCCTCACCTGGAGTCTGAAATCAATTCAGATCACCCCCTT
This sequence comes from Strix uralensis, assembly GCF_047716275.1. NCBI lineage: Eukaryota > Metazoa > Chordata > Aves > Strigiformes > Strigidae > Strix > Strix uralensis. Next base: position 5,260,020 of record NC_133992.1, read on the forward strand.
CCCTGCCTCTTTGCTAGTCTTCTCCTTCACCCACCTTGCTCCTTCTTTATCCGTCACAGCAGGCACAGCCAAGACACATTATTAACACTTGCCACTTCGTTAGGAACCTTCTACAGGAGAGGAAGAGAAGGAGAAAAGAGAAAAGCGTGCAAAAATGGAGAGTAAGGAAAGTTGAATTAAAGGAAGAGTAACAAAGAATTGAAGGTGTGAATGAGAAAGTGCAGGAGTAGAAGAAGTATGAGAAAAATCTAATGGGTGAGAAAGAGATTTATAATTAATCCACAGTCTAGTGAGAGAGCGGGGGAATGGAAGTCAAGACCATAGGCTTCCCTATATGCTTCTGCTACAGATTTACTCTGTAACTTCAGACAGATCTTATTTTCTCCTTTTATCTCCCACTGCTGTGTATCCTTTGAGTATATGTTTTTTGAGGTATGGATTGTCTTTAACTGTGTGTAGCATAAAGGAAACTGCAATCATACGCACTAAAGGTGCGAGACATTATTGTTAACACATACTAAAATTAGGCACAAAAAAGTGCTTGGGGATTGACTGACAAAGTTTATTAATTCAGGTTGAATCCATTAGATAGTTACTGACAAAAAATGGGATGGGAAAAATTTAAAAGAATCAAAGTACATGACTTACTTCTTAAGTTAAACGCTCCATATTGAGATGTTTACAAAGTGGATCTAGAAGGAAAGGGGAAAAAAAACCCAAACAACTAAAAAAAGTTAAATAATACAGTTGAGAAAAAAATCTATGCATTTCTGCAAAATTTGAAGTTTTGAGGTGATTTTCTATTCTCCTTTCCTTCTAGTCCTACATATAAAAAAGTATTTTCATTTTTGCCCCCAATCCCAATTATGTTTGAATTGCTAAAATTATTTTTTCCCTTCATTTTTTGTTTCAGAAGCAAACTGACCAAAAAAAAAAAAAGAATCATTATTCACCTATCCCTACGAGGAATTACAATAGCTGTCTGTCAGATCTTCATAACAACATGAGGGATCTCAGCAAGGCTGAGTTTCTGTGAGTTTCTTAAGCTGATGATTTTCATAGTCCTTTGCTCTCTTCTAGTCTAAACCTGCATTCAACAGAGAATTTAAAGTTAAATAATTAGATTTACAGAAAAATAAATGAGCAAATCCTTGTGTCAAAAATGAAAGAAAAGTTCCCAGGAAATAATCTGAGACTGGATTTACTTTTTCCATTAGAAATTGCCATGTAATGCTGTTTTATTTTAAGACAGTCACACCATCCCTTTTTACCCTCTATTTCTCTGCATTTTTTCTTTTTGCTTCTCTTGGCTCTCCTTTTTTTTTTTTTTTTTTTAAGCACCACTGTCTCTAACATGTAACCAAATAGGCGTGAGGTCCCTACAGGAAATTGGAACGTGTGAGGTCCAAGTGCATCTGACATTAAGCAAAAAAAAAGGCATAGCTCCCTGCAATCAGCCATCCCTGATTCGAACCACCGAAGTGCACTCTGAGTGAGACACAGACACGCAGGGATGGGAACAGCATGTACTGGGGATCCTGCTCCTCAGGCTTCGTCTGGCATCCATTTCTGCATCTGATCTCTCAAGCGTAGGACCCTGCTCACAGCCACCCACTGGCAATCTCAGTCCCAGAGGTATTTAGGGAAGCATCACCTGCTTAGTTTCCTGCATCCAGTGGATTTAAAGAAAATCAGGCACATATATAGGAATTAGGCATCTAAATATCTCTGGGTGTTTCTATATGGTCAAAGAACTTGGCTCCTGCATTCCTTAGCCATAAACATTGCATTTCTATTAGTTTGCTTTTGGGGTTTCTTCAGGAGGAAACAAGCTTCCACTCAGAAGAAACCCAGTTCTGGGTCTATTTTGCTTTATTAACATCAGTTGTGGGCAATATGAGCAAGCACAAACCCTCCAACGGCTTATTGTCATCTTCCACAGTCCTTCAGCGCTGTCCCAGAAGACACTGCACACTCAGACACTCTGCAAGTGCACACGGGGCGTGTAAATGCATCCTGAGCATCTTACCCAAAAAAATACTGCATTATTGAGCTGGAAATCAGCCCTCATATCTTTTCAAGAGCCTGGAATTTTAAAATTACACATAAAAATAAAATCCGGAGTATATCTCAGCTCTCCTGTTGATTTCCTTTTCCCCAGCTCCAAATCTTATTTATGGAGGTCTGCAGAGAAGCAGTAATGCTGTGCGAGGGCAGCAGAGTGTGTATTTGTCCCCAGCCCTTCTGTCCACCTCTATTATGGCACCTGAGGGAGGGTCATGCCCCCCGCATCAAAGAAGTGTCCCTGTTATCTGAGACACGAAGGGTTTGGGGACTGTATTTCGCTGGTCTCAAGGCTCTACAGAAGGAGCTCCCTTGGAGGAAAAGCAGTGAGAAAAAAAATGCCACGGGCAAAATTTCTGTCTTCAAACTTGAAAACAAACAAAGTAATGAGAAGCACTGCAGGAGAATCCACTGGTAGGAAGGACTTATCAGCCTCTCTTGCTCTTCTTTTTAATGTAAGCAGCTTTATCATTAATTGCTATTTAGTGCAAATGCTGAAGTTGGTAAAAAGGCTAATATGCTGCACTGAAACGGCAGTCTTGATTCGGGCTTCTTAAAGCACAACGTGTGTGTGTGTGTGTGTGTGTGTGTGTGTGTGTGTGTGTGTTTGTGTGTGTGCACATGCACGCTTGCACACTTCATCGTGTGTGTTGTGTAAGTAAAAGCCCCATATCTGTGTGCAAGGGAGGGAAAAGGATTCAATCAGCATATTCTTCCCTTACATATTCCAGTAAAAGCCAACTTCATTAGTGGTCTTAGGCAATGACAAGAGAAATTAATTCAGGCCAGATTTCTAAACGTTGCGCCATTTTGCTGGGGTGGAAGGGAGATAGATGCAATCCAGTGCTGCTTTTGCCTAGCACTGGAAATGTAAAGACACAGCACTGCTCAATGCCAGTCTTCGGGGGGCTATATTTCCTGAGGACACAGGTTGCTGAATTCTTAAAAAAAATACAGATTTTTCCTCATGCCAAACTTGTAGCCGAGTTCCCTGGGTGGTTCACTTCCACTGTGTGAGCTGGAGGGCTCAGAACTGCAGCACTGACTGTAAGAAATTCAGCTCCTATGCATGGAAACACATGCATTTAAAAAGCTCTTCTGAAAGATATCAGTCTAAGTGACCTGCCCAAGGTCATATATAACAAGTCGGTGACAGCATCAGGATTGAACTAGCTTGCTACAGCGCTGCTTTATTCACACGATGCTGTTGCATCCCAAAACAGCTGCTGCTCCTGGTCTGCTGCTACCTTCCACTCCTTATCACAGTCTCCTTAGAGACACATCTGTCCTGTGCTCCGTAAACCATAATATACCTATAGTCTTTTATTCACTATCCATCACCATGCAGTTTTATTACAGATCCCTGAATTATCCAGCCTAGTCTGCAATCTACTTATTCCTGCCAGCCATTCTCCCTTTCGACCCTCGCCTCACCTTTCAGCCTTGTCAGTGTTTTAAGTCTTCCAGGTACTCGAAATGCAGGGACAATTCTCATTCCCTGGGGAAAATCCAGCAGAATTTCACTGAGTCCAGTCTGCTGGTGTCTCTCTCTCTCTCTTTTTAAATGTAGATGGTTGGAAATCAGAAACTAGCACTGGTCTCTGCAGTCACATTTCAACCAATCCTTCAAGAATACTAACTCATAACTGCCATTTTAAAGCTCTGATCCCCATTCTTGCCATCTATAAAATTCTATTCCCCTCCTTTCTCTGCTCCTTTCATCAGAAATCAGTCTTCCAATAATGCAGGTAAACTGCAATCCTACCTCACAGCTTTTTTTTTTTGCATGCATCTTTCTCATGCATTTTGCAGAACAAAAGCTCCCTTGTCCATCCTTCCCCTTTCCAGCCAAGCCTGTAAGCACAGTAATCATCACACCTACACAACACTTCATCGGCAGGCTTGCACCCGCAGGTCACATCTCTCTCTTGTTTGCAATCCAGGAAGCCAAGGAATCATTTGTCCCGATGTGGCAATTCGTCTCAGCGTTCACACTTGCCTTGCCAGTGAACTTTGTGTTCCTACCTGCCAGCTCTCCCCTCCCTCCCTCCCAGCCCATCACACATCTCTCTCATCTAGTATATATGCTTTCCTCACAGCCATCAGCTTTTCATTCTTCCCACCTTTCTGAAGGAAATCCAGTTTTATTACCTGTCTCGGCCTCAGTGCAGAAAACCGTGGAAGAGTAGTCTCCTCTCTGCTCACCTAGAGATGCTTATGGCCACTGGACGTGTGGCCTTCAGCAAGTGTCACCTGCCAAAGCTGAACACCCCTGTCTGTTTACGACAGCCTGTTCTCTCTTCAGCTGAACGTCTGTCTTCAGCAACAGCAAAAAAATGGCTGATAGGAGAGGAAGAGTATGGCGAAAGGCAGGTTCCTTCTTCCTCCCACCAACATGGACCCAGCGATGGTGGAAGAGCATGGGCAGGATGCAGGACTGTGCCCAGCACATGGCAGACAGGGTGGACCTCTGTCTGGGGGAGGCACCTTGGGACCCTCTGCTGCGGGGGGCTGTGGCACTGGAGAGGAAATGTGGGGAGAGGAGATGGGACACTAATGGGCTCCGTAACTGATCTCTCTCCACTCTGTCACTCCTACAAGCCTAGTTTGGTTAAATCTCTACATTTAATGCACCCAGGCATTTATCTCTGACGCAGCCTTCCTGCGTAAGCTTGGGCAAATTCTTTAAGGTGACATTTTACAAACACCTTGGAGGCTGATTTTCCAAGTGTTCAGCATATCCCACTGTGATATTTAGGGTCCTGTTTTCTAAAATGTTCTGTTACCTTCCCACCAACTGCTTTCAAAATCTGTCAAGGCCAAGCCTGAGCCCCTATTCCTGCAAAGTGAAATGCTTCCACTGACTCTAATAGGATTTCAATTGATCCCTGAGCCTTGTGCTGCACTTTCTCTGGAACTGAGCAGAGGTGACGCCATTCCCTGCTTCTTTTCCTCCTCCTCTGTCTGGACTGCAGGCCCTCGAGGGCAGGGAGCTTGCATCTGCACAGTACCTGGCACTGGAAGACTCCAGGCTCATTTGAGCTCTGCACCATCCTGCAGATAACAGTGGTGATAGAGGAAACTGAAACGTGCAGCTCAGGGTCATTGCCGCTGCTTATAACCACCCATTTTATGTCCTACTTCAATATCTGCTGTAATCAGTGAAATTACTTTTGTGGGAGTTGACACAGAAGAAGAGATTGTTGGATTGATATTCTGTCTGGCATTGATGAAAACCTTTTTATAATACCTTAATCCAGCACCCACAGAAGCAATTTGCTAATCTCTTGCTGACATAGCTTCTAGCAGGATCGACCATATCCAGTCATATTACCTGGCCAACCATATTATGTTCTTTCTATGCAGAGAGAAAATGTCCTTCCTGACCCCAGAAGATGGTCAGCTTTTGCTTTGAAGCATGAGATCTGATTACCATTGTCCTAGATTGCAGAGCTGCAAATGCTATTAATTGCTACAAAGTTATGTAGCCTTTTACACTTCAAATCCATCCAGACTTTCATCTCAGCGACATCCTGCAGCAGGGAATTGTGTAGCTTCACTATACACTGAAGAAAGGACTATTTCCTTTTAATTTGCTTTAAAAGTTGTGCCCTTTAATTTTGATGTGTCCCCTTGTTCTTGTATCATCAAAGCGTTAAAATGCTTCTGATCACTTTTCATTCTAACCTTCATATACTTTTGTACTGGAACCCAAATGTCCCTTCTTACTCCTAGCTTTCCCGGACTAAATAAACTATTATTTCCAGACTTTCCTTATTTAACTTGTTAATATTTGTAAAGCCATTTAAAATATATTAATATGGTTCAATTATAATATCACTTCTATTTTCCATCCTTCCTTTTAATGTCTCAAGTATCCATCTAATTTGCCATCAATCTCCATTGATTCTCCCTCTGATGATAAGTAAGTCTTTATAATATCCCGGGGAATATTTCTTCTGCTTTCCTGGCCAGCATTTTGGAACAAAGAAGCTGAACTCCGGCAGATCATAAACATGATTCACTCTGCACTCAGCATGTGTATGGATTTGCTGTTGCTTAGACTTTGATCCTGGAAACAGGTTTCATTATGTCCATGGGACTGTAATTAAAAATTTGTCTACGTGAATCAGGTTGCAGAATCAGGCCCTTTGCAGTCATGATTGCACTGGGTCAGCGACACTTGAGCGCATGTTTGAAAGCAAGCCTGTATCTGATATCCTTTGAGCAATATCTAAGCACTCAATTCCATACCCTGCAGAAGCGGGGCCTGCATGCCACTTACACAAGGGGTATGATTTGATGTCTATCCATTCACAAACAGAGGAGAGATGGACAATGGGAAATGGTTATTCACTCCTTCTCTTGCTCATAGAAAGTTGGAGACACCCAAGGAAATTGCGTGGTACCAGATCTAAAAAATCCCGAAAAAATACGTTTGCATGCAATTCATAACTAATTCCATTACTGCAGAATATCGTGAAAACCAAATGCATAAAATGACTGAATAAAGAAACAGCCATCGCCACAAGAGCTAGGCTTCCTGGTGACACTGTCAGTCCTGAGACGACTACTGACTTTGCATGTCCCCCAACAGCTGAAATGTTATCCCAGCAGTGATAGCACTCATCCATGCCTTTCTGATCCCTTCTGTGTCCTACTGGTTTGGTTAGACCACTTGTCAATTTTTCCCAGTCTTAATAAGGCCCGATTCAGCTCCATCACCAAAACGTATCACCCCTTCCTCCATGTCACCAGCAAATACCCCGAGCAACACATCCAGTTCCAATCACTGTCTTTTAACATTAACTCTTCTCCCCCAAAAAAAGCAAAGAGGATTGATACACATGTATCTCTAAATGCACAAAAAGGATTTTATCCAAATACTTAGGAGAACTCAAATTACTGCTATTAGGTTACTTTAAGCCAGCAGCATACAAATACTGTGGGAGAATACTAACTGGTGGCTTTTCCCTGGCTGATTAGATTTATCTATTCACTGGCCTAAAATATGGTATAGCAACCCACCATCATTTTCAAATACTTTATAGTTCTCTTTTAAGAGAGTGGAAATGGCAGATAAACACATTATCAGCATTCTCAGGCATAAAACAGCGAAGCCTGGAGTTGTTTTGCAGAAACAACTCTGAATCTGGACGACATGACATAAGCAATTCTAGAAATAGCTGCTGGTCTTAAGGCTACGTTACATGTATCCTCGTTGCTGCTTTTTTATCTCCGCTCACAATTTTAGCACAAACATTATGCTGTCTTTGTTAGCTCTTTCCTTTGACTTTCTCAGTATTTCTCAAGCATTCTTCAGTCTCCCCTTGTACCTTGTGAGCTCTTCCCACTCCCTCAAAACACACCTTTGATTTTGACTGCAAATCTCCCCCAGCACAGGCCAGTGTGAGAAATGTCTGGAATAACTCTACCAACCTCATGTTCTAGGCAAGGAGGTGGTCTTAGCCAGGAGGGACCCACAGCCACATATGTACCCCAGCATATGTCTGAGGGCTTCGCTTACCCGCTCACCATCTGTACCTCCGTGAAGAGCAGTCACATGCCGAAAGCAGCCAGGCTGCTCCGGCACTCGTAGCCCGCCTCACTGCTGTCCCTTGCACTGATCCCAGAAGTCCAGCTAAAGATTCACACCTGCTCGTCCTGGTTCTCTGGCCTGCCCTGAATCGTCACCCTCCTCCCTAGGGTCACAGTTCATTTTGTTCCGTCCTTCCTTGGTTAGTTTTGGTTTCTGTGTAATTTTCTAACTATTGCTCCGAACTATTGAAGAAACTTCTTTTATTTATTCTTCTGGCCCTGCAGCCACACCTGGAATGTACTGCCCGTGCAAGGCAATGGTTTTTAAGCTCACCCTCCCCGTCTTCCACCCTGCTTAGCAAGTCAGCATCCACAACTGCAAGGATAAATTACCACAAAGGTCTCCAATGTTAGCAATGTATCTGACAACCTCATACACAGCTCCAGCAGGGTAAAGAGATGGCTAAATAGGATCAGTTGTGCCAACTCAGGACTTCTGGCCAAAACTGCATCCAAAATCATGATGGACACAGGAGAGTCTAGAGCACAGGCCAGGTTCTAAATCACACTCTAAATCAAACCCTAAGAAAGAGATCCTCACTCACCATGAAGCCAGTTAACTCCCCTGGCTTCGACAGGCTGTGATGATTTACAGCAAGCGGTTCCAAGCTTTTCACAGGTACTCTCTGTACAACATATTTCAGCTGTAATATGCATAGATATAAAAGTCCAAGCTATAAGAAGACCTGTCATAAGGCTCCAGGCTTTATCTTCTATAACCACCAGGTGAAAGAGTGCACCTTCCATCAGGATAGCCATGAGACAGGTCCCAAGCATGACCAGACTGCAAGAACCAGAGCTACTCTGCTGGAAATTGGACAGTATGGGAGAATGGATGCAAGTGTGAGAGCTCCCTCTGCTCCTATAGTCTGTTTTGATTTCCAGCAAAAAGCCCTGGAGCAAATTGTTTTCTTCTGGAGCTTCTCTTATGAATAAGAACCTCTCATAGCTTGGTTTGCAAGCTTTTGTGTCACTGCTTGGTGTGTGTCATCCCAGAGCTGGCTTTGTTATAATTTGTGAACCTCTGGGAGGAAAGATGTCACTGTGATGGCAATACTCCCCTGAAGACTGCCCACTGCTAACACACAGGGAGAATTTTTTCTAGGGCTTGAAAGCTGTATTGGTGCTCCTGGCACCTGGGTTTCTACCTCTGCCCAGCATTTCTATCACCAATATAAACAGTGGACAACAACAGTATGTGTCTGGCAAAGGCCATTCACTCTGTCCTCCTCTGGAGGCCACCATTTGAAGCTGTTTTAGATTATTTGCTACCATCAGTTGCTGCTGCACTGACTTACTGTTATTTCTATTGCCACTGTAAGAGGTGATCCATCAGCAGCGCAACTAGTTGTTTTTCTGAAATGGGAGCAGGGAATCGTGTGGATGAGAGTTCAAGCATCAGGGAATGTTCTGCCAACACCTAGAGTCAAGCCGTCACCAGAGCCGCAGGGGCACTGGTGCCGCCATGGGTCCCAGTCTCACCCAGCACTGCACTTCGAGCCGGCCTGTCAGCAGACACGGCCACGGCTGGTGCATAGGTGGGCTCTGTCAGCTGCGCCTTGTAGGCAACAATAAAATGGATGTAGAGCACATGACTTCAGAAGAACAAATAACAAAAATAAATAAGCGTCTTTCTCTCTCTCCTGCGATGCTGCTTGCAGGTCCTGCTTCAAGGCTGCAAGAAAACAGCTCACTGAGCGGGGGGCCACAAAGGTTTAGACATGTTGTATTAAACCCCCCGACCCAACCACAGAGGGAATCCTGACTCTTAACTCCTTCTCAAAATGACGTTTATGCCCAATTTATGCCACCTTCACTTAGGATCTGATCCAGCATCCCTGAAGTAAACTTGAGTCCTTTAATTGTCTTCAGCTCAGTCTAAATCAGCTGCTCCTCTGATTCCTGCTCTTTTTCCTGTTCCTCCCTCTCACTAGTCCTAGCACTTTTTCTCCCCTGAAGCAGTACAGCTTAGCCCATCAAGTCAGCAACAGCTATCCTACGCCTACTCTTGAACCCTGGTGAATGTCACCTCATTTGTCTAGTCCAGCGCTGCCCATATTTCACTCTCTCCAGACAGAAGCATCCAGTAGATATATCCAGTTTCCTTCCCCAGGCCTCTCTGCTTGATACTCTTTCCCTCTTCCTCACCGATTACAAGCCGCAAGCCTGCTGCAGCCCTGTCCTACCCAGCTCCAGTCCCACCAGGTCGGCTGGACGTGGCAGTGCAGAGGCACAGCAAGCGGGGAAAAACCTCCCCTGGCATCAGGGAATGCTCTGGAGCATCGCACAGGGCTGGGAGGAGACGTTTTGCCCTGACACAGCTCAGCACCAGTCAGTAGCTCAGCATCCTGCGCCGGACGGCAGCCATCTTCCAGGCGAGAGGAAGAACGGCAGGATCGGACCATGGTCCGTGGGTCTGTTTAGATCTCTCTGAGCAGGGATATTCTCCCTTTCTGGGAAGCCGCTCAGCGCGGCCTGGAAGGAAATGGGCCAAGGTCCTTAGGGTTGTTAAAAATCTCGTGATACTTTAGCAAGAGGGATGGTGTAAATCAAACCACAGGGCACAAGCTACCTAACTCCGGGTAATTTATATTCTGCCTCACTAAGTTCATCTCTGCACTTTCAATGCATGAAGTGATTTTTCACTTCCCCTGTAGTATTTGCTGGCACGGAAAAGCTGCTGGGCTCTGTCCCAGAAGTAGCTGCATTTCATCACCGGGCAAAAGATTCCTGCATGGATGGGGCCAGATCCTCAGCAGAGCTCCCGCCCGCCCCGGCGGGTTTGCAGCGGGCAGGATCCGGCCCCGGCCCATTCAGCTGCACCTGGGCTGCCTGGAGAAGAGGAGCCCTGTTGTTATTTAGCGTTCACCCCCCCTCCCGCCCCCGTATTATTATTAGCGCTTGGCTCCGGCTCCGCGAGGCCGGGGCAGGCGAGCGGGGGGGGTGTGGGGAGGAGGGGGGAGGCGGGCGAACACACCCCCCTCCTCCCCGGCTCCGCGCCGTTCCGCGCCGCTCCGCGCCCCGGCGCTGCGTGGAGCCACAGCGCCCCCTCCTGGGCCACAGCGGCGCCGACCGCTCCGCCGCCGCGGAGGGGCTGCGCGCTGGCGCAACGGGGCGCGGAGCTGCGCGGAGCTGCGCGGAGGGGGGGTGTCCTTCCCGCGGGGGGGTCGGCGGCGGAGCGGCTCCCTCCCTGCTTTTTCGTCTACGAATGTCACGCCTCGGGCTGGTTTTGGGGCTCTTCACCCTCATTTCTGATCTTTAGAGATTTTTTTATTTTTAATTATTTTTTCCTGTCTTCTTAGCGCCTCTGCAGCAGCTGCAAACGCCGTGTCGCCAGAGAGCCCTGGCTAAACTCTATAAATCCACATCCCGTTCTGGAGGCGGGCAGGGAGAGGCATTCGGATGCGCCGGTTCTGGACTGGAGGCAGTTTCTGCAGCGCTTCCCTGAGCAAGGCACCCAGAGCAGGCAGCGGCGCTTCTGCCTGAGCAAAGACGGAAGGATTTGGCTTTGAACTATTTCTGTTACACAGACAACAATGATTATTGTCTGCTGGCAGACCCATTCCTGCGTAGTGTTTAGCGTCAGCCTTACACATACTTCCAATGTAGTAAACAGTGGAGGTGAGGAGGGAACACAGATACACTCTCTGTCACCTCTTTTGGGACACCTTTTACCTATAGCAGGCCAATTCATCATATGTTCCTCCTTGCCAAAGTTTTAACGCAGACTTGAGCTGGCCTTATTATATTCCTGCTCTTGGAGGGGTGCACAGCCTCCTCACTAGGCCCGATGGAAAGAGGGGAAAGGGAGGAAGGTCAGAGGGGGATGCTGGTTAAATACATCTAACAGCAGTGACATCACCTCCCCTGCGCCCTTTCTGACTGAAGGGGCTTGCAAAGGCACGGGAGTATTTGTACTCTGAGGATGGGAGGGTTCTGCTCTGAACCAGGGTAAGGCTGAAGTGGAGCCTTGCACTGCGCGTGTTTTAGCTCTAGGTGCGTGTGCTCACATACACACTCGCGGACGAAAAAAGCAGCGTAACTCTGGCAGAGCACTTCCCATACTCACAGACTCCAGCTCTTGATCAGAGAGGGCACGATGGGTCTGGGATTGCCAGTGCTCCCCCAGCCATTCCCTGGTCCCCTGGCTGCTGCTTGTCTGTTCCAGTACTGGAACCATTACTGAGTCCTGGGAACATGCAAAGAGCAGTAAAACAAACGTGGACACACAAAATGTGACCAGGCTTTTTCTGCTGAGTCGCAAAGGGCTTTGGAGTCAGACAAACCCCAAATCGATGCCTGGGACTAACTACAAGGGAGAAGACTATGCTGGAGGAGCAAACACCTACTGACAGACCTGCAAAGACGACAGCATGAGTGTGCTCCTGTGAATATCCAAATGTTTGGTTTGAATAAAAAGAATATCAAAGCAGTTATTTCTGCATGTTACGGTGTGTGCTCATCTGTAGATCAAGTCTGTGTGTCGGAGTGCGGGGGAACTGCGGGGCTGCACAGCTTGAATAGGTGCTTGCATCCATGCGGGAGCCAGACCAAGATGCTGCGTTTAAGCGTGGGGTGGTCGGGGCGAGCCCCACAGCGTGTGTTTTGTGTGCTTAGCGTGTACATGCATGCGAGGCAGACCACGACTGCTCGTCTGTGCGGTGTGTGGGAGGGAGAGAGTCCAGGTTTGTCTGTCTGTCACTCACAAGCAGATCTGATCAATCTTTTTCCTTGATAAGGAATTTAAACAAATAAAAAAATCACACACAAAAAATCCCAACCTTTCATATTTCTTACACCAAAGCCTCATCTCTTCTTTACTCACTACCTCCTCCTCTCACCATCCCCCAAATACTTCTCTACAACTCTTGGGAAAGCAGCTTTACTGCCATTAACAAATTATTATTATGCACCCAGAAGAGCAGCCAGAGTAAAGCATGAAGGACCCTTCTGTCCTGCCTGGTGCAGATGTCAATCACAAGGCTAAATTCATACATTAAGACTGCCAGCGGTTCATCTGCTGCTTATTTCTCTCCATGGAGAGGAGACTGCACCTAGGAAGTGACATCCCCTCCCCTTCCCCACTCCCAAGTCAAGGCACGGAGGGACTCTCCAAAGCCAAAACACACTCTCACACCTACAGATCTCTTCGGATCGTCGCGGGGTCTTTAGACCCAGGCTGTGCTGGACCTCGGGGATGATGTAATGGCGTGGAGATGCCCTCTGTCCCCCTATTCCCCATAGACTGGAAAAGGCAAAGTTATGCTCCACACCAGCCTCGCGAGCAGCGCTGAGAGCTGAGCCGGGGAAAACCAATCTCCTGCGCTGTGGGATGCAGCCCCCCCCCCCCCCCCCATCGCTGCCCTCCCCCGGCTCTGCCGCTGTCTCCCAGTCCCTACCAGAAGTAGAGGCAATCAGCCCAGTGTGGGATTCAAGGCGACAGACTTTCCTTTTCCTCCGCGATTTGCTTGTCACTTGCTAAAACGGAGCAGTGGATTAAGTGGAGATGACACCATCTCCTTGGGGACGGTCCCCCCCCTCCGGGATGTATCGATACTCCGGAATACAGATGGAGCCTGGCTACCTCCCACCCCCGCCTCGCCGCCAGCCCAGCCGAGTCGGGGGCTGAACCCCTCTTGCCGGGCATCCTCCGGGGGCTGCGTCTTGCCCCCGTCGGAACCAGCGCTCCCAGTCTTCCCACTCCTCCCAGTGCCGGCGAATCTCGGCCCCACGCTCACCACCCGCACGCACACGCAATCGCTTACCGGGCTGCGGGACTCCTGCCATCCACCCCCCCGCCACCCCCCCCACGTAACTCCGCGCTGCCCAGGGCGGGGGTACAACGCGGAAGGCGAAGGTGTGCGCGGCTGGGCGCGGAGAGGCGCCGCGGGGCGCGTTACACAACGCGGCCGAGGCAGGACGGGGAGCCCGGGGCAGGGACATCGCTGCAGCCGCAGCGCAGCGCTCGCCTTACCTGATGCTAATGTCCCTCTCTGGCGGAGATCGGGTCGCCCGTGGGTTTTATTCGGCTCGGTAGGAACTTGTGGGAGAGCTTCTCTGTCCAGCTCGCATACTGGGTGCTGGGCTGATAATGCAGGCGTGAAAATCCTGGGGCTCTAGCAGTCCTTTTCATGCTCAGACAGAAAATCCCCTTCCTTGATCCAGATCGCGGGCATTAAGGGCAGAGGCAAAAAAAAAAAAAAAAATTCCTTTTTTTTTTCCCCTCTCTTCCTTTTCCTTTTTTTTTTTTCTTGCTTTTTTTTTTTTCCCCCTTCCCTTATTCCTGTGCCCCCCCTCTCTTCTGCTGCTCAGTTCGTAGCCATCGGGGGAAGGAGCAGAGGCAGCAGGGAGAATGGAGAGGGGGTTAGAAATAAAAATGAAAAGGGCTCCAGGAGGGAAGCGAGAGGCTGGGCTTGCCACCGGGGGAGGGGCTTGGAGCGGTCTGGAGAGGATGAATGGGGAAGAGGAAAGCAGGGAGGAGCCCCAGCCTGGCCATTTTATTCTAAGAACTGTTTTGTATATAATTAGGGAAGAGGAGGGGCTGGGGGGGGGGGGGGGGGGGGCAAAAAGGAGGGACTTAAGCTCTGGCCAGACGGAGCCTGGGCTGTGGGAAGGGAGGATGAGACCGGGAAGGGCCGCTGGACGGGGCTGTGGGGGATCTAAACTTGTCTGCCCCTCGGATTTGGGGAGGAGACTACATCAGGACAGGTTGCGATTCCAGGCAGCCCCATTTAATTTTTTTTTTTTTTTCTCTCCCCCCGCCTCTCCTCGATTTTCTCCTCACCGGAGCCAGGCAGCACGGCGCCCGATCCGCCGAGCAGGCAGCTGATGGCGGGGGGGTGTGGGGGAGTATGGGGGGGTGATGTGGGGAGGGCAGGCTGTCCCCCAGCCCGACTCCACACTCGGGGTGCCCCCTCCGCTCGGGGGGGCGGGGGAAGGAGTCGCCCCCCCCCCGCCCGGCCGTGCGGGCGCGGTTCAGCACCGCGGACAGCGTCGGCCCGGGGGGGCGGTGACGGGCCCGGGGCTCCGCCCCCCCCCGCCACCGGGAGAGCCCGGCCCAGCCGAGCCGAGCCCAGCCGAGCCGAGCCCAGCCGAGCCCGGCCCAGCCGCCCCGGGAGGCAGCGGGCGGTCCCGGCGGCTCCGGGCCCGGCTGCTGGGGTGAGCGCGCCTGGCAGGGCCGGCGGAATTCCCACCGCTGGGCTCGGGGAAGGTTTGGGATGGGGAAGGCAGACGAGGGTGCCTCAAGGACATGACCCATCCAGCCCAATCCCGGCAGCTCAGCAAAGGCAGCCCAGCGTGGGAAGAGGGTTTAACAATTGCTGCCGATATGTGAGGGTTCCAGCCAGGGACCCCTCGGAGAAGCTGTGCTGTGCTGACAGAAGGGAAAAAAAATCACCTTATGCAGGGTATATGGGGCGAGGAGGGCAATGGGAGACGCCCTCCTTCCATCCCCCTTCTCTGGCCTGCAAGGACACTCTGCCCTTCTCTCATCCATCCCCTGTGGCTACAGAACATTGTCTTAAGCTAAATCTTCAGTAAATCTTTCCTAAGCAGAATTAGAAGCTGTTTGGTTAAACTCCAGGCTGTTCCGATAGGGCTGAAGCTTAGCTTATCTCAGTTTCAGTGTACCCAAAGCTCCTGAGTTTTACTTTTTTCCAAGTGACTGTTCAGCTGCAAAGCACACTTCCTGGTAAGCCACCCCTGATCCTGTCACATCGGCTCAAATAAAAGGCTGAATTGATTCTCACAGATTGCCCTGGTACGAGGCCACAGAGAAGGCTTACATCATGGCAGAGGAGATTGAGGGATCAGGTCTTATACAGAACATATAAACAAGTGCAAAGCAACTTTTTTAAACAAATAAATGGTATTTGGGGTTATCAGTAGTGTGTTCTTTCATTGTGTTCTTGGCCTTTACCAGAAATGGAAGAGGAATCCTTCTGTCCTACATGAGGTTGTTTGAGATCAAAGCAAAGGCTCCATGAACAAGCGCTGTAGTCACACAGGATTTACCGATTCAACTAATGCAACAATACTGGGTGTCTTTCCGCACCGCATCTGAGCAGGCTATTGTGCGATTGGGCCTAGCAGGACCTGGCACCACCCAGCCTGGTATTTCATATTCCTGGGAAGCGGGAGTGAGAGAAAACAGGTAAGATGATACTCTTCAGGCACCCAAAGATCTCACGGACCTAGAGAAAGACTCAAATATTCTCTACAAAGTAACACCTTCTTCCAGAAAGTAAGAGTCAACAAACTCTTGGGATCGGTGTCCTGCCTGGAAATAAGAATTGCTATCAATGTCATAAAAATAAAATAAGAGGAAAATATAAAACAAAGCAAAGACAGTAGTTTTGCCCATCATTTTCCTGTCCCAGAATGTTTTCTCTCTTTTCCCCCCAATTCATTCATACACTATTGCTGCCTCTTTCCCAAAAGCTTTTACTGTCTCTGTATCAAAAGAGGATTATTTGGTGCATTGAGTATTCAACATATTCTCTTACAGTATTGTTGTGTTCAATGAGCTTTGCTCATCTGAATGGACACTCACTGCATAGTCCACTGGTTTAATTTGCTGCTTTGGAAACCTAAGCAGGTTACAGCATATTTAGCTATGTGTCTGTTCTTATGTGTCAAAGATAAGGTTTCTGGATGCCATTTTTAAAAACAAAATTATTTCACTTCAGTAGCTTTCTCTTTTCAGTGGTCTCTTCTTTTAAGTCTTGGATATTTCAACTCACCTTCTCCCTGCAATGAACAAAGCCTGGATCTTCACCCCAAATCAGCAAAGCTCCATTGAACAAGAATTTCTATTTCTTTTTTCACTAAGCATTTTTTTTGATCTGTTAACAATTTCAGCATGTCCAATCCTCCCTTTTTTTTTTTCCTCTTTCAACAGTTGTCTTAAAAGCAATATTTAGATTTTTTTAAACTATAATATTCTTCCCATGAAGAAAATAGAAACTAGTCAATCAAGGGAGGATATGAAGGAGAACAGAAATTCACAACACACATGCTGTAAAAAGAGAGTCTCCCATTTGCAAGCACTACACACACAAAAAAAAAGAAAAATTATGGTGGTGGCAAGGATGGAGAAACAGTATTTTGGACGGTCAATTAGAAGTTTAGGAAGACATCACATGAAACTGAGAGATCTAGAAAGCAGAGAGAAGTGTCCATGTTGTTCACATAACAGCTGCCACTAAAATGAGCAAATGGGTTTCCACTGTGTGCTCCAAGTGTGTTGTGGGTGTGGGTTAACTACAGTATTCAACTACACACTGCACAGCTGCTTGCTTGCTGCCCACACCCCCCACTCCAGTGGGATGGGGGAAGAGGGAAGGATGAGTAAAAGCAAGAAAACTTGGTGGCCAGAAGAAAATTTGTTAATACCTGAAGGAGCAGTAGAAGATGAGAAAGAGAAAACAAAACAAGTGATGCGAAGTCAGTCACTCACCAACTCCCACGGGTAGACCAATACCCAGCTGGTTCCCAAGTAAAAGTTGGCTAACTTAACTAAAATCCCCCTTTTTCCCTTTTTATTGCTGAGCACAATGTTATATAGCATGGAATATCTCTTTGGTCAGCTCAGTTCACTCACCTGGTCGTGTCCCCTCCCAACCTCTTGTGCACCCCCCAACCTATGTACTGGGGGAGCAGAGTGAGAAACAGAGAAGGCCTTGATATTGTGCAAACACTGTTCAGCAATAGCTAAAACATCAGCGTGTTAACAGCATTTGTTTTGGTCACAAATCTAAAACACAGAGCCACATGAGCTGCTATAAAGGAAATTAACTCTATCCCAGACAGGCCAGTACAAAGTGCCATTATCTGGTGCAAAAGGAGCTGTATGAGCCAACTGCATACAGTGAATACTTCATTTCTATTTGTGTTTCTACAGCAAAAACTCACTTCAGAGTCCCATGAGCTGGTGAAAATAATCAGATCCTACTCTGCGTTCTTCTCATGCTACTGGCAAACTTTTTTCTTTCCACATATCCTGTTGTGTTGCCCTCCTTGAGGATGCAGAATGTATTCTTGTCAAGGTTTTGCAGACTTCATTGTTTATTATAGGCTAAAAATGGATTAAACTTGCTTTGTGAGCATTGTATTGATATTCTGGTGCTCTCCCAGTCTCTTGTGAAATGTATTTCCTCTTTCTCCTCTGCAAACATTATCACAGTAAGTAGTGATCTTATTTAGACTGTGCTTTGTGTTGGCTGCAGAGATATCTAACTCCTAAGCACCAACCATATTAATTTGCTGTTGGTACCCCTTAGCACATGGGTGGGTGTCTCACTGTTCACAAAGCAGGATGGGTGATATGAAGGGCTGTGTGGCCAGACAATACCAGGCTGTTTTGATGGATGGTGGGAAGAAGTCTGGGAGTGGGCTCAAGTGTCAGGGCTAAGAGGCAAGGAGCTAGCAAAGACTATTTCCACCATTCCCAATGCAGAATTAAAGGTTTACAGTCAAGGCTTGAGCAGGGGTTGGGGGGAAGGCTGGAATCCCCTGCCAAGCTAAGCAAAAATGTTGGCAGTTCCCAGCAGAGTGGGAAGAAATGGTTGAGAATTGGTTGTGTTTTTTTTTTTTTTTCCTGAAAGGAGTTTCTGACAGCTGGTTCCTCTGCATTAAACTGAATCATCCTCAGTGCAGCTCTGGAAGCCTGAAAAACACTGAACTCACTAAACTTAAAGTAGGTGCTTCTCCATCTTTGCACTGCTCCTAAATTAACATATCCCAAATTTAACTTTTGAGATAAATCCCTTTCCAGCATCAAACAAAGGAAGAAATGTCACAGCTTCAAAATTGAACTTCAGCTGTCCTAGGCACTCACCTTTCAGGGTACTTGTTCTGAGCCCCATGAGCTTCTGGGGATTGCAGAACGAGATTCTCAATCTCCTGAGATCTAGCTTTCTGATTAGCTTTTTTAGAATTTTCCCTACTGGTCTCGGGTAGGAAGCAGATGTCTTGTGAAAAAGAAATAATAATGGTTTGTCTCTCATTGGAGACTAAAATAAGACAGCGACCACTATAAGGTCAGTTCTAGGAAAATGTAGTGGGCAGAAAGAACAGTGAGAACTGATTGTTTTCCAGCTCAGAAGATTGCTTCCCAACTGTCATTGATATGAAGGTTCCTGGCCAAGGCTAACTGATGCAAAATTAATGATTTAATCCATTGAATTCATGGAGAATTAGAACAGACTAGGCATTTGGCGTCAGGCTTTTGTCTAAATATTCTCTCCAGTTAACAGAAAGGGGTAATTTTAACTCCAATCTTCCTGTTATGTTAGACACTATCTTCAACATGGGATGAATTTCCTTCTGAAATTGGCTCTTTCTGTGTTGACTCTAAAGGGAACCAAATCAGCAGCTCAGACTGAATTCCTAAATTTTAGAGGGATGAAGCTAGAGGAGTTGAATACTTTCCTCTAATGCTGAGGGGCACGGAAGAGCAAGCAAACGAACCCATGTCTGCTGATTTTCCCGTCTTAGTCATAAATCCATCCTCTTTATTAACAATCTTTCATATTCTCTATTGTTACTATTGTGTGGTACCAAGTACAAGTCATCAGTATTCATCACCTGCAGCTTAGTTTCCTTCTGAACTTGGACTAAGGCTTTCAAAAGGGAACTACTCGTAACTCCCAGCCCATCATGAGCTGTACACTGCACAGAAGGCTTCAAGCCTCGCTCTGCCTCTACCTGCAATCACTCAGCACTTCAGACCACTCCAAAAAAAATGTTGGTAGATGAAAACCGCATGCAGTCAAATGCAGGGACTAGAATGTTCAATTGAGCTTTTTTTTCCTTATTCCTCACTCCAACATATCTATGTTCTTGCATCTGTTCTGTATCTCCCACAGCCCCAAAAATGTTCGTTGCAAAGGAGATGGCAAAGCAAGAGGCACTGATATCTCCTGATGTTTATGAACCAAGCATGAGAAAGAGATCTCTTAGCTTGATCAACAGGGATTGCTGGAGGGCGTGGACAGCCACTGTCATCTGTAGTTTAAGCCAATTCTGAATCATGTCAGTGAGAGTTAGAGGATCAGTGCTTCTTTCCTGATTTACCCAAGAAAAGCCAGTGCACATCTAGCAGGGCTATGCTAAGGTCATATGATCAGATGGTAGTACTGAACAATGGTACCACCCACAGCATAAAATCAGGTCATAACATATATACACATTCAACTGCATGACTGTTAAATTGATGCTGATATATTGTAATTGTACAGGGTTTTTTTTTTTTTTCAGCATCTGGAAAACATGGCTTTGTCTTTTTATCTCCGGTTTATAAATAATGACCAAGCCACCTGGGTATCTGTCACACAACAAAGGGGGTAAATTCCATTTTCTGGAGCCCAAGGATCCACATCACCAGGGCAGGGACTCCGCCACTTTACAACAGATTCAGGCAACCAAAGTGCACTTTTTCATCAACAGTAGTCTAAGTCAGAATGGACTATCACCATTATCTTTGGACAAACTGATATACCTGGCAAATATTGAATATAGGAAGAGGAGTAAGAAGTATTCTTCCCCCCCGGGGTATCATTTATTATTCATTTGGGAGAAAATTTGAATCTGAATCACTAAGAAATTACATGTTTTAGAGTGTGCTGCTACTCTGAGATAACTGCACTTTGCCTCAGGTATGCAGTGAGTCACAAGGTTGATAGCTGGTGCATACCAGCACCCTGAGAAGCGGGGTTATTGTTACCATACAGTCACCACATGCCTTGAGCAACGTTATTTCTCACATACAATAGTGACTTTTCATCTTGTTAAGAAAAAGTTGATGTGATCGATTTTCAAGAACTATGTTGAAAGACATACATCTAAGTGCTTTACAAAATCTCTGCATAAACACAGCCTCTCATGCCATTCTGGTTAGGGGCCCAATCAGGAAAGGACAAGGCAAAATACTCATGAGTCTGTTTCCAGAAACACGGTCAAGTAAACCAAGAACAGGCCACAGTGTACCCTACCCAGGTGTCTAGGACCAAGATCTTAGTGTGCAGTGTGAAACTGCCAGACGGTTTAGATGTAGCTTTTATGCCACAGTTTCCCAAGCAGCATTTTAAAGAGTGTGTATAAAAACTCCATCTTGTTTATTTTATTTGGATGCTTCCCAAAGCAAAGACTGCTACTTACTCTGTGTATGCACACCTCTCCCTGAGCAGTCCTGAACTCAGCTGCTACCTTTCCGTGCTAATGCTAATATTACTAACAAGGAACTTTGCCTACATGCTTCTTCACCTCCTGCTGTCCAGACACACTCTAGTACCAGCATGTTCCACCTTTCCATACCGAACATTTCATTCACTGCACTTCTTCAGGAGTGGGTTGAACATTAGGCAGAAATTCAGTCTAGGGGATCCTGCAGGCTCTTATTTCCCATCTTTTCCCCTCTTGGTATCCCTTTGTCCATGGCAGCTCTGAACCAGCCCAGATGTCTCCCCTGGAGCACTGTCATCCCCAGTGTCCCAGCGCTGTTACAGCAGATTCCTACCCTAGGTTCAGCCTTTAGAGCCGACACTGTTTTTCGGTTGCCAGCAATGAATTCTGCACACAGACACTCAAGGCAACTTAAAGGGCTGTGCCTGTCAAGTGTTTCTTTATGTAGTGTTCAATTCTTGTTTTCAAGCTTTTCTTTTGCTTGTGACACCTTCTCCAGAAATAAACATTTCTTTACCTGCGAGTTTTAGATCATTTCCCTCCAAGCCAGTCAGCATTTAACTCTTCCCATGTTTCTTGAGGAAAAGAAACAGTTCACCTATGGAGGGAGTGATCTATTGCATAAAATGTGCAGGACCAGCGTGGACACCTGGGTTCTCTTTTTGGCTCTGCTGCTGGATGGCCACATAATCTCAAGGGGTTCACTTTACTCTTGTTCGTTTCTGCCTCCATTTATGTAATATAAGTGATAATACACCAATCTAATGCTCTCCTTTTGGCAGGGTTATTGTTTGTATAACTTTCACCCAGAAGCCAGAACTGAGCTGACTGCAGTTACTCACCCAGATTTTTGTCTACACAGCAGCATGAAGGCACGATGGTAGCAACATATTGAGGTATTTGCAAAAATCTTAGGACTGAAAGCATCATGGTTTGCACCTACATCTCTACTCCTGCAGTTACCCACGCTAGCAAGACTAAGCCAATCCAGGAATGCTAACACACTCCACCAAAGCCTCATTTGGCTTTGTAGATCATCTTGAGGGAAGTTCTAAGGCTTGCCTCACAGACCTCAGTATTGCAACACGTGAAATCAAAAGGAAGCAGTTGTCACCCTGCTGTTCACCCTGTTGTTTATGAGAGGGATGTAGAAAGAGTATGTTTTACACAAAACCAGAGGCAGAACTGGGACAAACCCAGATATTCTAAGCCTCAGTTAAACATCTTTAATCTCCAAACCATCCATCCTTACACATGCACTGACAAAAGCCACTATATAGGGGCAAAGTAATTATTTTTATTCTCATTCTTTCCTTGCTGCTTCACCAATAGTTGATCAATATTGTCATTAAAGCTTTCAGAATAGGTTCAGTTGGTTAATCTGCACCTTGAGTACAACACAGAGAGAAAGGAAAACAAAAACCCCTCAATCATGTAGTTCTTCAACAACTGTCACCAGTCCCTTTGTTTGGAAAAAGGGGTGCATCCATAGATGTCTCTCTCACAAACGACAAGGCACACGGGCCTGCGTTTTCAATAGGCATTCGGAGCCTGGGAGATATTTCTCACCAGTGACAATTTGTAGGTAGGTCAGATTTAGAGGATGAACTGACTGAGGTATCCTTTAAATAGCTGGCTTATTGTATACTTAGTGTATTCCTTTAACAGGCTTATGCTATCGTTAAGTCTTCTATGGAAGAAGGGAGCCATTGTGCCAATGTAACACCGACCTAATTAGCTTTGCTGAGGATTTATTTAACAGGTTTATTCTAACAAGTTTATTCTTTAAACGTCTGATAACTGATTTGTTATAACTCTTTTTAATGAGTCTCTGTCTTCCTCTGTTGAGTTTAATTCTTTTTGCTGCTGCTCAGTAAGGTTTTGCATCTACATAGAAGGCTGATTGTACCGTGGCTGATTGTACTGTGTTTAGGCTTTGATAAGCTTTATTCTTATAGCAGATATTCATTTCAGTGTACTGAAGTAGGTGGATGTACCTATATTCATGTGAATAGGAATGTGTGGAAGAAGGAACTTTTTTGTATTACATTTCAGGACGGTGCCTTTCATCCCAGTGAGGCCCAAGCAGTCTTGCAAACTATCACATTCAAATCCTGCTTGCTGAAAGGAAAGACTCCTCTTGATTTCAAGTGGGTTTCTAATCGGACCCATAGACAAAACTCCCAATCGGTGCACTCACCAGTGAAATGGTAGGTGGAGAATTGTGTACAAGATAACCCCAAATATGGTGAGACCCTGCTTATATATCCACAGCGCCCTGAGGTTCCCTTGGGTGAGATGTTCCCTAGACTCTTAGAAGAGCAATATGTTAGGACATGAGGTTGTGCTGACCCTGATGCTGAAGATGATGTAGACTCAAATCCTCTGACTGGGCAAAATATTCTAATACAGTCTTTTCCTGAGAAAGGGTAGTGTATGTCAGAATGTGCATAGATGCACACTTAGCTGCTTTGTATAGCTCCAAACACCTCTATTCTGAAGGTACTTAACAAACATAAATTTAGCTTCACTCTAACGAGACACCGTTTCCATATTACTTCTGCAGGTAGGGAAACTCAAGCAAGAGCTGTCAGAGCATTAATCAGAATTGCCCCGTGGATCACTGGAACAGGTTTTGGCTTTCCCAGCCCAGTTCTGTAATGTCATGCTTTGTGTTCTCCACACAGAAATACATCAGCTTGTTATAGACTAAAAGAAGAGCAAAAAAGCACCTATGTTTAGGCCAAAATATATTATCGTTCTTCAGACTCAAATAATAGGAATGATAATTAATAATACATCGTTTGGTTAATATTTGAGCATTATTTATGTATTATACATAACTATAACTAGGAAATACAGTTAATGAATTTTGACCCACATTGTTATACTATGTACCACTTGATTCAGATCTTAGTGGACAGACAAACTCCTCTTTTGATGAGCTTATTCACAGTCACATTCAACCAGGATGTGCCTCAGCTACAGAGAGCACCGTGAAATTGATGTCTGGTGGCAGAATTTTGTGTCATCTTTAGAATGTTATTTTGCACAGCAAAGAGAAAAGAAGGTTCAGGGACAAGCCAACACTTTTGCCTCTTAGAAGCTGTGCATCTACTGTAAGAATGAAGTAATGTCTCTGCAGAAAGGGAGGAGGGAGTGTAGGTATGTATATGTGTGCACACAGGGAGACAGAAAGCCTCAATCTTCTAGATTTATTTCATAACACATTTAGAATAAGGTGGAAATATTCTTATCATTTTTATATATGAGAACCTGACAACCTGAGGGGACTTATCCTTAAAGTAACATAGAAAAGATGTGTCCAGACAGCAAATTTAACCATTATTTCCAAAATAGAAAGCCTGTTTCCTAAGCCCTGGATCAACCTTCTAATGGGAGCTTTCAGTCCATAGTGCCCCAAAACCCAAGACTTCATATCATCAGAAATAAGTGAAGAATTAACTAACATGGCTTTGTGTATAAAGGAAGTCTAGAGGCCCTAGAGATAACAGGTTGTTCCCATTTTCACCACCTCAGCTCTGCCAGTGTTTCTTTTGAGGGTCTACTAGGAAAGGTTTCACAATTTAAGGGAAAAGGAAAAATTCAAAATTATTCTCCACCGAAATGTTACTAAAGAGTTCTCAACATGAAGGGAAATATTTCTACCACATGATGATATATCTGCTTCCTGCTGTTAAAGATAAACTTTTCCACCCCTTGGAGTCCAAACAGGGAAACATCTCTAATAACAGAGGGGTCTGAGAGCAATCCATCAAAAACATAGTTTCCCCAAACAGGCCGTATTCACAGGAGACAAAATGTTCCTTTCTCAGCACTCGTTATAAACATACAAACTGACCAATACCTACAGAATAGAGATAGATGTACATTCCCTGATGAAATGTTTTTTCACTCAAAAATGTCAGTCTTTTGACACCAAACTTTGCAGGGAAAAGGTTTTCACTTCAACAAAACTTCTCAGTCTTGGGATTCTACTTACAGTAAAAACAAAGAGAAAGAAACTTTTAGTCTGACACCATGGGTTGTGCAGATGAGTCCAGGAGGTCAGAGTCTGGGACTCTGACTTGGGTCTTACTTAGTCCTCACATGATCTCCCTGGATCTTTACTGAGTACTGAGCAGAGTACTCCTTGAGATACAGTTTGTAGGAAAGGACACTGTGGATCAGCCTTATGCATTTCTCATTCCTCCCATCCCCTGTGCTTGACCCTCTGTCCTACTGACTGATATTCAAGGTAGGGGGGGAAAAGAACCACAGTCCCTGTGCTCTTTGACACACAAAGGGAAATGCAGATAGCAGGACTGCAGTGTGATTTCTGTCCATCTCTGCTCTGTAAACCCTGAGCAGGGGCTGGCATTGAGGAATGACCATGCTTTGCCTCTGGAGCACACACATATCTACAGTCACATTCCCTTTCCCTTGCAGACAATGTATTGCAGAAGTAACTTGAGACAGGACAAGGAGAGGGGCTCTGAGGACAACAGTCCCACCCCATCATCACCAGCTTACTCAGTGCTCTCCAGTTCTTTGACTCAGCTGTAATGATAAAAAGTCATTTTAGTTTTAGCCAGAGCCTGAACTTAGTTAGTAACAGTACAGGTTGTGCAGAGACTGTTGACTGAGGATTTGTTTTAACGTTTCTGATTAAGAGGGAAGACTCATCTCCATGGCTCTCCAGTCTGACTTGTAGTCTATAAGTATAAATCTCTACCATGAAAGAAAAAAAAGCCCCTTCCACCACTATGGCTCCCCAGATGTCACCATGTATTTCCATTCCTCCACCTGCAGTTTTGTGTGACTGCAGGACAGTGTTTCCGAGCAGTAAATGATGACTGTCCGAGCTGACCTCCATAAGCTTAGATCTTATCTATCCATGGCAGCAAGGCCAGCTTCTACCAATCAGCTTCTGTTCTGTTTGCAGGGATAATAAAAAAAGATATACCT
Source organism: Strix uralensis (assembly GCF_047716275.1). Lineage (NCBI taxonomy): Eukaryota > Metazoa > Chordata > Aves > Strigiformes > Strigidae > Strix > Strix uralensis. Next base: position 5,285,832 of record NC_133992.1, read on the forward strand.
TTGCTCCCCACCAGTTTAACACAGTTGTTTAATACAGTAATTCTGTGAGAATGTGCATGTTGTGAATGACTTACTGTTATTACATGCATTTAGGGCAGCCTGAAGATTCAAAAACAGAGATAAAAGTGCTATTATCCAAAGGACCCCTTTGCCCACAACAATTTTTATGAAAATCATTTTGTTCTCTTGCAATTTGATTTTCCATTTTATTAAACTGTAAAACATTTTAAAAGGAGAGTGGAAATACATTTGCTTCCTAGAGCCACCTCAATCAGATCAGGAGAGGGCATGGGATAACCTCTCCAATTTCTCTGCTGCCTTCTGAGAAGAACCATGGTCTTGGAAATAAAGCAGTGGGACTTAACAGATACAGCTGTTTTCTGCCAACTGGTGGTAGGGTACCAGAGAGGCTTAGAAACCTGGCTATGAAGGTAGAGAACTACTCTGGCAGGTGTTTGAACACAGGTACCAATTTCAATTATCACAACTTCACTGCTTGAGCAACCCCCAGCATGACTCTGAACAGTTACCTTCACTTTTGCAAAGCAGGGGACTAGGAAAAACTAATTTCTCCTTTTTTGTTTTTTTTTCTTTGCTATTTCAGAGAAGGGTTTTTGTTTTGGTCTGAGTTGTCATTATAAGCTCCATATGTATGGAGCTTCAATAAGCTGAAGCTTACTGTCAGGGCTTTGTTTAATGTCTATTATGTCAAGGGTTTGTCTATTTGCTTCATTTTGATTACACGAGAATTGCTTCCATCATTTGGCAAAAAACAGTCCATTTATACATCCAAAACCCCAACAAACAAATCTTACGTTGCAGAAGAAAGGTCACACTCCACCATTCCAAATCCCTTTATTATTGTTGATTTTAAAAGCCTTGTATTCTTAAGTCAGTACTGTTACCTTGGAAAACAGAATTTTAGAATATTCTGGATTCCAAAAACTCATCTGACTATTCAGACAGGAATCTCCTCGGACCAGATATGTCTCTACTTATGTGTCTTAACATCCCCTAGTACAATAGAGCCCTGGTCTTTGCAAGAACTCTGAATTGCTCTCCTATAGCAGTTAATGGAAATGTTTTCCTGATTTTTTTCACTGCAGTAGTTTCATCAGTTGCTACACAAAACAAGGAGAATGTTCCTAAGGTTTCTTAATGCGTGTTCTTTCTGCCTTTTGAAGGTTAGTCAGAGCAGGCAAAATCATCAATATCACCCCACCTGGCGTTCTGGATCTTGTCAAGCTTACCAACTTTGGAAGGCTGAGGTGTGCAGGAATGCTTACAAAAGTGTAGAAGTAACATTTGTGCCATTATTCTTTTAATTAATGGTTGGTTAACGCTGGACCGCAACTTCTGCATAATTTCTCTTCCAGTGACAGAGCAAAGGAGTTGAAAGGGAAGTGCTGTGTACTTAGATTAGAAAATAATATAGGAAAAAATAGTATAGATAGCTAAAAAAATACTATATCCTGATAGAAAAAGAATGGTGACGTAGGAGGTTGTTCAGTCTTCTGAAGGGAAAGCTTCAGGAGAAAAATCCATACGTTGACACCAGTTCCATGTTGCTCAGTACTGATAAGTTCAAGCATTTAAAGAATTACAACATTTTTCTCTACAGTCTGTGTAAGGTACTTTCTCAAAAATACAAAACTAACTTAAACAGAAAAAGATATTTTATTTTACTTCTATTTTCTGATTCTTTAGAACGGTCACAAAAGATATTTTCTAACTTTTCTGCTATGAAAACAGAAAACTTGATTCTTAAAGTAGCTAAAAGATGAACTATCCAAATCATGACACCTGGATCTGGGTCTTTCAGAAAGTAATTGATATTATGAGATTTATAACAACCCAGTTAATATTACACCAGTGCACATTACTGATAAAGTCCTTTTTTCCCATATTTTGTCAGGATGCCTTTTGATAAACCTTGCACTTTTCATTATTTTGTAAATAATACAAATTATCAGATTTTCCCTTGCTGATGTTCCATACTCCTTTCTGACTCCATTCTCAGGCTCCAGCAAACACTGCTGAGCATTCCCAAGGGTTGCCTTGTTTCAGAGATGGTGGCTTCCTTTTATGGGAAGTTTGTTGAACATTCTTTAATAATTACTGTCATAAGATGAAATTCGCACTGCTTTCTTGGGGATATGGAATTGCCAATACCCAGAGATCTTCAATTACTTTAAAGTGTTGCCAGAGACTTCTTTTGTGATATGCAAACTTTTCACCCAGAGCCAAATCCAAGTGAGTATCTTCATAACATTAATACGTTCAAAATTCTATGTCATTTTCTGTAGTGGGTGAGCAAATTTGTGCTCCTTGAATTAAACCACAATAGGACAGGATGACCTGTCAGCTAAGAAACAAGGCATTTGATAGTAAAGGTTGTCATCCTACCAAACTGTAAAAGGGAAAGTGGCATTAACTCATGTCCCAGGAAGCTGCACGGTTCCTGGAGACACCCCTCCCACAGAGCCAGGGAAGGGTGAACAATCCAGCCCAACTGGCTTTTCCACACACTGTAGTTTCTCAGCATTGATTAGATTCTGCAATCACAGATCAATTGATAATTTCATAAAATTAAGTAAACAGTTGTCAACACTGCAATCAGCCCAGTATGACGTGTACGCATTGACCTTCAATCCTCTGCCCAGGAGCCTGTGTCAAAGATAAAATGCCTCTTCACAATGCCTCTCCCTCCCACACTCCCCAGGCTATTGCTCTTCATGGACTGAGTAAGCTTTTGTTTAATTGGTTACAGCAAATAGAGGAATAAATAATAACAATATTCAGCCTGCCTCTAGTGACTCCCAGATGGCTGCAGTGAGGAGGGTTTTGCTCTACGGGTGGCCCTCAGGTAAAGTTTGTAAGTCTGATTACAAAGAAAAACTCACACAAGCTTTTAGCTCCCCAACTGAGGACTGTATTTTTCCCGTGCCTTGATAATGGGAGTGAAATGAGAATCATGGGAAAGAGTTTGTCCATGCCTTTTCCACCCATACTCTGGAGCTGACTGTCCTCTCTTCTGCAGTTCCTTGGTGTGCACTGTGATGACATGACAGAGATGTAAGGCTATTTCGCTTCTCTGTTCTTCCTCTTTTCCCATCCCATCCCCCTGGACCTGTGTCCATCCTTGAATGAGTATCAGTATTAGCCAAGACATGTCTTGGAAGTTGCAGAAAGCTGGGGATGAGCCTCTTTAACCAAGTAATAAGTGATAGGACAAGAGGTAATGGCCTCAAGTTGTGCCAGGGAAGGTTTAGGCTAGATATTAGGAAGTATTTCTTCACAGAACAGGTAGTCAGGTGTTGGAATGGGCTGCCCAGGGAGGTGGTGGAGTCCCCATCCCTGGAGGTGTTCAAGAGGCGGGTTGACATAGCGCTGAGGGGTATGGTGTAGTTGGGATCTGTCCCTGCTGGGTTAACGGTTGGACTAGATGATCTTCAAGGTCCTTTCCAACCTAGATGATTCTGTGATTCTATGGGAAGTGAGGCAGAGAAGTAAATTATGGACAGCCACTCAGAAAAACTGACTTCAAGTCTTTTGAAAGCATCAGTGCATTTCTTATCTGCTTCCATTTGCTCACCATTGCACCCCAAATAAATGCAGTGATTCCTATTTACCCATGTCTCTCTGTGTGCATCCCCATTTTTTTTTCTGCAAGCAGTTTGTTATTAGAGGTTGGTGAAGAATTTACAAGACAAATATAAACTCTTTCACTGCTGCCAGAGTATTCCATGAACAGATTTTAATTTTCTGAAGCATCTTTGCAGTGCAAAACCATTAGTCTCACAACCCAGACTCCTCTTTTAACAGATGCTCGAACTGTTCACAAGCTGATCATTACTGTGCAGCAATTGGTCACTTAAATCATAAGGTCCTGTTGAACCTATTTCCATATTAGATGATGGTTCCCAAACACTTGCAACTAGAGGCTCATAGAAAGTTTATGCAAGTCCTCATGTGACATAGCATTCAGCAAAACATGACTGCTCAGCTTCATGTAGCCTGGAAGCGAACACAAAGAGAGATGGCTACTTAGAAATTCCAGCTGAGATTCCCAGGAACCTTGTGTTGAACAACTGTTCCACAATCACCTCTCTAATCATGAAAAAAACATGTCTTTTTGACTTTGGCATAAACATGGCATGAAGTGTGAAATTAACCCATGTTGTACATCATTTGGAATGACCAGTCACATGCAGAGTCTAAATAATTAGCAAAATAATTAATAACCTGCTAAATAATTAGCACACATGATTAGATATGGACAAAAATGAGAGCCTAAGTATGTGTGCTCCTTGAGTTTGGGTTGTAGTGAACAAGATCAGAATGCAAATTATGTTTTAAGCCCATCATTGCATAACCTGGCTGCTGTGGCTTTGGGGTAACTGCTGTAATGATGTAATGTGGGTCTTGATGTTATTCAGATAAAGTGACATCTCTCTCTCTTCTATCATCCCTTGTTGATTAATATCAGGGGCAATCTTCTCTACTTTCTTTTTATAGCATCTCTGTCCCCAATAACTTCAGAAGAGGTAGGATTTACTGTCCTTTAAACCCACCTCTAGAAACTAACGGTGGGCAACCAGAACCATGTGTACAAAGGACATGCCTTGTTATTTTCATCATAATATTCCCACACACCTCTAGAATCACATATTCAGGCCTGGATTTCTGTAGTTGAATTGTCTTCCTCTGGATGCATCATCACTGAAGCTACTTCGAGTGACACTTTTCAATTTAATGTTGCTGTGGGAGAAGACAGAAGAGCTGTTGTTACTAGATGACCCGGGACTTTCTACAGCAGGAAGGAATGTAATCCCCAAAGAAAATTTTTGTTTGACTTCCTTCTACTTCTGAGAGGGTTGCACAAGAAAATGCTCATTCACCAAAATCAGAGGAAGCTGTTCATCTCCATGACCAAGACCAGCAGTACTGGCTATGCAGCAGAAAGCCATAAGAACCCAGAGGCCTTCTTCAAAAAGCCAGGGGATGGCCACCTGGTAGAAGGACATTTGGTATACATGCCTCACCTCGAAAATGGCAGCAGACAGGCTGGCTAAGTGACACAATGAGCAAATCCCATCTCTCCCTCGCGAGGAGTGCTCTGTGCCGTTTCTAGCGCACATGCAGGTCTCCATCTGTGGTTGTGCTGAGCCAGGCCTCCCCTGGGTGGGTGTGGGGAGGGAAGCTTTGGCTGCATTTTTTTCCCCTGAGGCTGATGTGATATATTAGGTGCAGGTGACACTTGGGTCAAGTGAGCACCTGTTCTCCTGAGGCCTCAGGGGAGTCTTACTAACATGGGAAGAATTTATTTTAACAGCTAGAAACTGGGGGAGATTATCACAGTACATTCTCTCCCTGGGAGTTTTAAACTGCTGGAATTCAGTTCGCTTTGGGATGCTGCAAAGAAAAGAGGAAGGGTCTCTCTACAAGGGCAGGAGGAAGGGCTGTATACTGTAAAGCTGGTCTATGTTATGTTTGGATTGCAATAGTCAACAGATATCATTGGTCTGCTAACAATAACAACCCCATCCCTCCACCATGGAAGTTGGCACAGGGCTGAGCCCATTCTGTCCAGAGGGTTTGTGATTTTTCTAAGACAAGGGATGACTTTCATACAATGACTTTTTGGAAAGCAGGGGCTAAAGTCATAGTCATGCATATACAGATATGAAACATGTCATCTCAGTACATTTGCCTGGTGCAAGATTAGAAGAAAGGATTATTATCCTTGGCAGGTAATTGAAAAGGTGAAGCCCCTTCGCTTATTTCATCTAAGCCTCTAAATCAGGATCCCTACATCACTGCCTACCCAGTCAGTCAAAAAAACCACCCCACATCATATGGAGAGGCCTAGGAAAGAGTCCTACAGGTCATTAGTCTGGGTTCTAAGAAAAACTGTGGCCTGTGTTTGTGACCAGCTGATGGTGTTTTAATAGTTCATATAAAATTAATTGTTTGTCTTAATCCAGCTTTCAGTGACTGGACACATAGTGCTCAAACCCAGCCAGGGGTTACCATCCTAATGTCTTCTTTCCTGTGAGGGTGGTGAGACACTGGCACAGGTTGCCCAGAGAAGCTGTGGCTGCCCCCTCCCTGGAAGGGTTCAAGGCCAGGTTGGACGGGGCTTTGAGCAACCTGGGCTAGTGGAAGGTGTCCCTGCCTGTGGCGGGGGGGTTGGAACTGGATGATCTTTAAAATCCCTCTCAACCCAAATGATTCTGTGATTCTATCCTTACAAAAAGTGTCTGGTCCAGACTTAAATAGTCCTGGAGATAGGAGAAGTGTGTAGGACATAAGTCCCAGGAAGGAGGCTAAAATGGTGTATTTGGTCACATCAGCACACTGCACAGAATTTCTGATCTCTGTGTAAGAAGAGGGGATGGGGGAAAAAAAAAAAACCCAACTTTTTTCCCCCACTTGTCTTTAAAGTGTTTATTTTAGCCCTACTTTGAAAATTACCTCTTTCTGAAATTTCCTTTAATGTTGTTGTCTTAGTCAGAATGGTTTTAATGGTAAGAAAATAATCAAAATGCAATACTTTCTCTGACCCTAAATGGAAGTCATTTTGTTGTTCTGGTTTCCTTTTTACTTTTCAATTTGCTGAAAAAGCTGTTATTCACCAGCCCTGCTGGAATCACTACTCTTCTCTCACTCCTAGTGCTGGTACTACTGGCATCAATTCAGTAGATGAACAGAGGATTTCAGTCTTCTAAAGCTGCCAATCCTGCACTTTTCAAAAATGCCAACTGCACTTTCTATGATAGCGATGAATTACTGTGCTGGTGAAGCCTGCAAGCCCACGGACAGAGCCAGAAGCAGAGTCCAGGGTGAGAAGCCTGAGCAGCTCCATGGAAATCAATCACGTACATCTTGTTTTCCACAGGAGTCAGCTGAACACATCCCAGTCTCTCCTGATTCCTAGATGTTAGCAAGAACCACAAAACCAGCTCTTCCTCCTCAAGAGAATTCAGGATTTGGCCAAAGAGCTTTGCTAAACAGGAGACTGGCTTATCCAGCTATTAGAGAAAGCTTGCAGCAGCATGCCCCTCCTCTGTGTGCTCAAAGACAGGGAAAGTGCAATGTTTCTCACAGTGTGACTTCTGCCAGATGAACCTCTGCCTTTCTTGCCAAGTGTGTCCAGTTCAAAGGAGCAGCACCCTTATATCACAAGTGGCTGCCATTTCTTCAGCAGAATGCCACTTTCTTGAAAATGGCCGGCTTCCACTATGGAAAACAAATCACTTCCAACGTCAGAGAGTCCTCCAAGAAGAGTCACTATAAACAGAAGAAAGATGACTCTATCCCTGGGATTCCCTCACCGGCCACCAGCACTGGTCCTTCTATCTCATGTGGTCCTGACTGGTCAGAAAAAAAAAATCCCTACAGACCTCCAGAGAGGTCTTTCCTCAAGGTCATATGGTCCCCCACTGTCCTGGTTTCAGCTGGAATAGAGTTAATTTTTCTTATTAGTAGCTAGAATAGTGCTGTGGTCTGGATTCAGTATGGGATTTGGTATGAGAAGAATGTTGATAATAAACTGATGTTTTCAGTGTTACTATGAGATCAAGGACTTTCCAACTCCTCATGTCCTGCCCATGCACAGGTGTACACGAAGCTAGGAGGGAGCACAGCCAGAGAACCAGACCCAAATTGGCCAATGAAATATTCCATATCATGTAACATCATGCTCAGTATATAAAGGAGGGGTGGCCGGGAAGGAGGGGATTCTCTCTCACTTCTGGGATTGCAATTACGGGATCTTGGTATTTTGGGATTGCTAGCTAGGAACAGGCTGGATATCAGTCAGCAGGTGGTGAGCAATCGCATTGTGCATTACCCGTTTGTACTTTCTATTATTATTATTGTTTTATTTTATTCCAATTATTAAACTGTTTTTATCTCAACATACGAGTCTCCCTTTACCCCTTCAATACATTCCCCCATCGCCCAGGCTATGGAAGGTGAGCAAGCAGCTGCGTGGTGTTTGGCTGCCAGCTGGATTTAAACCACAACACCCACACTCCTGTGCACACACCCAACCATTCCATCGATGCTGAGAAGGGATAGCCGTGGTAATTAAAAGGTAGCAAAGTTCCACGTCTGCATGAATAGGGGACAAGTCAATACAGTTCAATCTGCTGCTGAATTGACTGCAATCAATTTCTCTTTCTGCCCGTCCAAGGCTGCAGCTGTAAAGTACTCAATCTGATCAATGTTGACCTTGAGAGCAATGAAGAGAGACAAAGCCATGCTGCAAGCAGAGGGAGGGATGGAGAGGAGCCTTCAGAGCAAGCAGAAAGGAAAGGGAAGGCAAGCTTAACCCTCTTCTAGAGCAAGGCAGAGGCGCAGGTTGGAGAGCTGGTGCCAGCCAACAGGAGCACACCACATGTGGGCATGTGTCCTGTTTCATCAGCCCTCCAGAAAGAGCAGCAGAGCAGTCATCCATCCCACTGATGGGCTGCATCATGAGGAAGAGGGGCATTAACCAAGGAGTAGGATGGTTCTTGCCCAAAAGGCTTCAGACGTGATACTGATGAGATATTACCACTCTCTATCTACCATATCTATCCTGCAGGGAGGTCAGGGTGAGGAAACACTCAGCAGCAGGCAGTGTCAGGCATACAAGGCAGCCCAGCATCTCTGCTCAGCTTTAGGATGAGCCTGTCCATCTCAGGTAGCTCCCACAAAGTTGTCCAGAGAAATAAAACAAGATTGTGTCTTAGCACTTCTCCCTCTCTCTCACACACTCCCGACCAGTTCCAACCCAACCCAATCACTAGTAATGAATTAATAATTAATCAATCACTACCTGATTTCATTTTCAGCTTGCAAGATGAAAAAAAGAAATGAGATCTTAAAATAATACTCTGCAATGGGTTGTGTCTGTCTCTGGCAAATGCAATTTAACTGCCTTAATGAAATGCTAATTGGTAGAAAATATATATAAAAACCATCCTGAATACTACTCTAATTAAATTTCCTTTTTCCAGATCTACAAGGCAAAATGCTCAGTGCAGAAAGAACAGTAAACAGACTCAAAGGCTGTAATTTTACCCCGTCTTGCAAAGGACAAAGAACTGCACAAGGGTTCATTGGGAATAACACCATTGTTGTTCCTAATTGTGTGTGTGTGTTGTGCGTGCATGTGGCATAGCTAAATAAAAAATGATGTTTATAAAGAGCTGCCTGCTCCTTTGCTGATGGACTGGAGGCGCTGATCCGACAATTAAAGCATCGTCTCAGTAATAGCCATAAATAAACAGGCAGCATTAGAACAGACTTGCAATAAAGATGATATTAAAAGCAGAACAAAATGAGAGGCAGCACCGAATGGGAAAGGGTAAAGTGTAAGTCACATTGATCTGTTCTATCTTTCTTGCTGAGGATAAGGAAACAATGAGATGTCCTTGCTGTGGACCCCCAATACTCAGTAAAGCTGTTACAAAGGAAGAGAAAGACAGGCCTCTAACAAGGGGTGATAGGTTTGTAAATGGCTTTTAGTCAGAAAAAGTGAAAAAAGGGAGTAAAGTGGACACAAACAGAGGTGATCAGAAGTTTTCCATAGGGGCTTGTACAGGAAAGCATTGATTTGTCAAAATCCCAACTTCTTGCAGGCCAGGGTCAGTTCTGACACATTTTCTACAATTCATAAAAGTTTTGAATTGTCATAAGTGTGACACTGCCAAAGTGTCAAGTTCCCAATTTCAGGTTGCAATGGCTTGTCATGTAGAAATCGTAGATCAGCGCACTAAAAGAGTTTAGCAACAACAACAACAACAAAAAAAAGCACCCAAACCACTCAATTACAAACACAAAATGCTAGCTGACCTGACACAGATACTGGCCACTCCCCACAAATTACTGACCTGGGAACATTTCTGAAGTTAAAAGTCTTTGTCCTCTTTGGTGAGAAAAAAGTGCTGACACCAAAAACTCCCCTGAGCTTGGGGAGCAGTGTCCTCTCCATAATGGACATGCTTCAGCACAAACTCATCCTTGACATTGCCACTGGCAAAGCGTTGCCTACCTCTCACATAGCATCAGGTTTCTCAAGCAAGACACTCACAATGTTGGTAGCTTGAGTCCAGTGGTCCACCCAGGCAGTAGGTCTCACACACTTTATCAGTATTACTATCTTTAAACCCAGCTTGTCAGCACAGCACCTTCCTAGAGACTTCAAATGCCTTTGCAAATAGCCTTTCCAGCTGAGTATAATTACCTTAATTAAAACCCCACCTCATCCTTCTGACTGGAAAGGTTCATGTAATCGCTGTGTTTGTCTTAATGATCTCGTTAGCAGCGGGCTCAGAAAGTCCTTCAGCTCCTCTGCCAGTGGGCTGAGACCTGAATACTTATCATGGGGGAAGTCACACAGGTGCCTCTGCTCCTCTGGTGGGGTGGGTGTTTGGGCTAAAGTCTCAAGGGGAAGGATAGGGGATAGAGATCTCTGTGTTCTCTTCTCTGTAACCACCACAAATTTCTGGCTACTTCTTTCCTCGATGGGATAGAAACCTCCCAAACCTCCAAAGACTGGGCCTGGGCGTGTCCTGATGCCATGTCAAGGCAAGGGGATGTCTTGGCTGTTGTCTGTGCCTGACTGAGGAACAGATAGCAAGATAGCAATGGCCATAAGGTGGTAGAATTTACCTTTACTACTATTCTAGAGCAGCCAGGGATGTTTCTTCATCTCTGGTCTAAATACAGCAATTCAGTTTTGTCTCTACTTCCCAAGGAGCCCCTTATGGTTCACAGAAAGCAGCAAATAACTGCTTTTGATATGCATTCAACTTACCTTCTGTCCACTTCCCATGGCTATGTCTACACAAAGCTAACCATTCACTTCTCCTAACCATTGCCACCAGCCTCATGAAGTCCAGAAATAGGTTTGATCATTTATATTTGCTCTGTGTTAGCTAATGTGTCTCCTGGGCAGCAGATTATTCTAAAAGGGCCATTTCTGCACTCCACTCCCTAATCCTTGTTCCACTGTTGGAGAAAATTTAATTGTCAAGCAGAAAGGGTACCTTGATTTTTGGGCTGTAGGCTGTTAGGAGCTAAAATGAGGTAGCAGCATAGTCTGGCTTGAGTGGGTCTGAGAGATGAGATCCTGGCTGCTTCTTCCTCCTTACTGGGTGTGCAGACACCAGCACTGCTGCTTTTTCCTTGCTGGCATGAAAATTGCCTTATTGAATTTTTAAATAAACTGTGCTGGTTGGAATATCTAAAGAGCCTTTGCACAGACCCTGACGGGATTTTTTTTTTTTTTTTAAATTAAAAATCTTGGCCTCAGGCAAAATGGAAATGTCTTCAGATTTGCAATCAGTGCTCATATAACATATCTGAAATGCAGTTTATAGACTGGTGATTTGATGGGATTTGTTCCTAGGGGCCGTAATGAATGGATTTGCGGAATCTCAGAGCCCAGGACGGCATGACACAAATTGCTACCAATGACCATTACAAGGCACGAGAGGAGAATGGGAAAGAACAAGAAAAGAGAAATCCAGTTCTAATCGCTGAGTTGCGCATGGGAGTCACGTTGTCCTCTCCTTCCAACCTCCTCCTCATCTTTGTGTTTAACCCACCAAGATATCCAGTTTGTGCCAAGGGCAACACGTTAAAAAAAATTGTTCCCGAGTGGAAAACGTCTATAAGCCCCAAGACCAGCCAACCCTGTGCACTATCCACCTGATGGAGATGGGAAATTAATAACTAACTACTTGCTGCTAAAGGCTGAATGGGAACTGTCACAAAGAACCTGTTGAGGAGAAAAAGGCTTGAACTTTGTCCTGAGGCAGCTCTCCCCACTCACTGAGCTGGATCATCTGATTAGCTAAGGCCAAGGGGAAATCCTCCTAGAGGGAGGCCTGGGGAAGGAGGGAATGTAGTGAGAAAAATACCTTGCATGCTCTTTCCTCTTTCAAGGATACAACTCCAGTGACCTTAGCTAAGGATTAAATAGGTACCCAAGTCACTAATGTGCTTGGGTTAAATAGGGAGAGAACACTAAAGGAAGGAACCAGTAAGTTAAGATTGGGGACTATATATTGAACAGAAAAGGGGAAGAGGTGACTGGAGAGGTGCAGTGAGGCCAAAGCTGTGTGTAGGAGAAGCGGATGATTGAGGTAATTTGCTGAGGCCTCATCCAGAGCATGCAAAGACAAGTGGTGCAGAGATTCATCAGTCATTGCTAATGCAAGGCTAATGCAGGCTGGGAAAGCCATACATCATTGTGCAGAGCTGGGTCAGAATCAGACACTTCAGGGATATTAGCTCTGGGATGGGGGCCCTTGACTGCAGCTCTTCCTCCTCTGCACCTCCACACCAGACTCAGTTGTCTCCTTATCCTGGTGGGATCATGTCACCTGGGACAAGCATGGAGGGAATATTCACCATCCCCATGGGACATATAGATCCCAAGTCCTGAAGCACTTGAGAATCGCACCACGCTACAAAGAGTATGTTGCCTTCACAGCCTTGTCATTCTCACAGATATGTCCGAAACACATTACCTTATTTTTTTCTCAGTGTAGCTAGTCCAAAGGTACCACTGATCTCTCCCAGACCACACTAGTTCAGTGCCAACCTTCTTTCCTCATCCCACCATGTTATGGATGATTTTACATATCACCTTACGACACATAACAGAATCCAGCAGGATTTGTGCTAGGAACCACGCAGAGGGAATGCATCACACCTGAAACCAGGAAGAGCAAGAGAAGTGAAGCAAGTAGGTAAAAGTACCTGTTGGAGCTGGTAGAGTCTGCATGCATATCTCAAAAGGTTTTCAGCCTCAAGGCATAGTCATTTTTTCACAGCTGAGTTCGCCTAAGGCTGATGCTGCATCACTGAGATGAAGCAAAAGGAAGAACAGACTCATAGGCAGATTGTGCAATGCGTGTGAGGTCAAAAGTATACAAGCTGCTGGGGTATCAGAGCTCAGCTGTAGGGCAGGGAGAGGAATGTGCTGTCGGGCTGAGAAGTTGCACACTGCTCTGGGAAAGGGGGCAGGTCGGTGCAGAGCTGGGCTCCACAGTTTGGGGCAGGCCTGAGAAACATCGTTTTTGCTCTGCCGCTCCCCACAAATGGTAAATGATTCTTATCCATCATTGTTATGTCACTGTGCATGGAGATGGCCTAAAGGCTCCGCAGAGGTCCGCGGGCTGATCTATAAAAAGGCATCCAGAGATGAGCTGACTTCTTTCACACAGAAAAGGAGTGGGTGAGATCTTTCAGTCCCTGGACTCAGAAACAGTTTGAAGTCTTGGTATCCTGAAACTGCAGTTTTCATTATCCATCATTCTTCTAAATGCTTTTCAGGTTCTATTTGATGTGACTGTCTCAGGACTCTCTCAACCCAAACTGAAAATTGATTGAAGTCTTTTTAAAATGGAGATAGGGCCAGTTTTAATATCTTCTTCACTCAAAGATTTGGGGTGGTGATGGAAACCATCCAAAGGATATCTCCTGTGCAATGTGGAAAATGACAGTTCGCAATGTCTTTCTCATTTTGTAGCTTAGCAAATTATGGGATTGAAGGGCTTCTGTTTGCTTTGTCAATACATGACAAAATGAAAGAAAAAGATTTATACCCTATTGAAAGAGAAAGTTTCACTTGACCAAAAGACATCGGGTTTATATATTTCTTTTACTCATTTTGACTTTGTAGACTACTTGAATTTTTGTTTTTGCAACTTGCTTCAGGATATGAACATCTTTTGAACTTACAAAATGCTTGCAGATGTAACTCAGGGCAGCTGTAGAACCCTCGAAAATTTAGGCTCTTTCTGTTGCCTTATGTCTCCCAAAAATGTTGTGACAAACTGGCAAAAGAGCCCTGTGGGCCCTTTGCCACTGCATCTCAAAGCCTCTTTTGCTCTGGCTGACGTGCTTGTGCAGTGGCCTGCTGTGGGAACATGCAACTAGCTTCATCTCACACTGCCAAGTGGAATCCAGGGTAGTTTAATGCCTCCCTATGGCATGTCCTTAGGAAATATTTTGTCTCTTGGTTGAATCCAGAAACAGGTTGTGTCTGACAGGCAACCAAGTGCCAAAATCCCTTGTGACTCATTTAAAGACATTGTAAAGTGAAGAATCCCTTTACTTCATAATAAAATTACCTTAAAGCCTCAACATCATTCACGCTGGAGAAGATCCCATGATCCTGTGGCTGCAGGACCATCCTAACGTTCAGCCCCATGAGATGCTGAATGGCAGACACATCTCCGACTTCCATGAGAAGTGAGGGGACCCAGCACCAGCCTGGATAGGACTTTTTCTGGAGGGAGAAGGAGAGACTTCACACATGGTTACATGTGTGAAAGAGAGAGAGTGTGAATGAAAGGGAGAGAGACTATTGGAGGGCTTCATCATTCCCCGTCTAGAAGACATTTCTCCATTGACTCTATTGAAAGTCAGCCTCAGGCTTGTGGGCTTGGAGAGCTTTTAGCAGATGAAAGAACTCACTCATCAGGCGGAGTTTTTTGATTTTTTTTTTTTTCTCTCCCCAGGTCTCTCAGGTCTGTTTTAAAGCCATTTCAGCAATTGTTGAAAACTGTCAGATGCCTTTGACAGATCAGTACTTTACTGTGGAATTTGCATGGCCTGTTAGCCAATCAAAATGCAAATTTGGGATACATTTAAAACACAAGCCCCCAATTTGTCTTCAAAATGCTTCTGGAAAGTCATGAAAGCAATTTAGCTGTTCCTGGGACTGCACCTTGTCTTCAGTTTCAGTTCTGGCAAAGCTGCTGGTTTTTGCCGGGTGGGAATGTGTGTGCGTGTAAGTGTGTGTGTGTGTATGTATGCTACAGGCGTTGTTTCCAAGCTGTGAGTATAAATCTTCCTCTCTGACTGAGAGAGATTTATAGCTCAGCCACAGGGCTCCCAGCACCTCCCAGCACAGCATCTCTCTTTTAGATCAGGACAAACTCAGGGATGGGGTATGGGAAGAGGGACGGACGCTCAGGCTCTTCTGCCCAGCTTCACTTCTCCTCCTTTTCCAGATGGCATTAGGGTTTAGTGACAGAGCAGAGGCTTGTGCCAGCAGCTCACACTGCGGCAATAATGAGAGCCATTTAATGAAGGTTGAGTTAACAAAAGCATGCTTCCCTTTCAACAAATAAACACTTTTATTCCCCCTCCTTGTTTTCCCACTAGGAGCTTTCTGCTAAGGGAAATTGCCAGATCAACATCGCAACAGATGAGCATCTTTGATTTACCTCCAGATTAGGTACAGTCTGCATCATGGTAACACAAGCCCTTGTGTCGCTGGCTGTTCCTGCCCCTCAACCTGGACAAGCGAGCCTGGCTCTGAGCACTTGCTCCCAGTCAGAGGGTTATCCATCCATCCTGGTCTGAGAACCCAGCCTGAGCCTGCTTAACTGGTTTTCCTTATTTTGCTAGTAGAAATCTCTTTTTTTCCCCACTCCTTTTAAACTTTCTGAGAAAAGGTCTACTTTGTCTGAAAATAATTTATTTCCCCTGAAAATACTTCTTCCCCCTATAATAATCCTCCAGTTCTGATTTAAAGCCACCTTTCAAAGGTGGTGTGAGGGGTTTTGTTTTTAATGAAAACTTGAAATGCTGTACACAAGACAAAAAGCCTGACCAGCCCATTCTTTAGCTGGAAATTACATTGTTTCATGCAGACTCATGCATGAAAATTTACTTATATTCTTCTTTAAACAGGCCCGGGGGGAAAGGGCCCTGTCATCTGTTATTTACCCATGGAGTTATCTCTTTATATCAGTTGTACTGAACCCACTGTCTTCCCATTATGAACCATTTCTTACCCCCAGAGGCCCAGACCTGGGAATCTGCAGATTTAGCCACACAGGACATTTCCTGGCCTTACTCAAAGCATGAAGGTTAAGCTGGAAATGATCTTCCAGTGAACCCAGTTCACGCTAAAGGAAATTCTTTCACACTTATCAGATTTGGTTAATAAAATAAAATGGGTAAACCTTTACTGCAATATTATTTGGAGTGATTTTTAAGTGTTCCTCCTCTGCAAATGGTTAGTTTTATGTTCCCCTCCTTCCTTTAAAGTCTGGATTCTCCCTTTCCCTGCAGTCTGCCTCTTGTCTGGCTCACTGAGGCAGCCAGATGGTGTAATTTGCAGGTACCTCCACAGCACTTACTTGTCTGACATGCCTGAACTGATTGAAACATGCACAGAAACATTTGAAACCGCATTGAAGGGGTCTGGATAAAGTCCTGGAATGTGATAGATCTGGGAGACAGACCAGCTACATTCACCCTGGAAGACGGCACAGCAGAAAAATCCAGGGGAAAGAGTTTGTGCATGCACGTCTGTGCATGGAGATAAGATTACGTGGATGTGATCACTGTGGATCTTTACAGGACTGTATTCCAGTAAATAAATACAGTATGGTTGCTCATGTAGTGTGTCTCACTGCATTTGTATGTGGGGGTGTGTGCTAGTAAGTATGCATGACTCACCCCATTCTTGTGTGTCTCCATGTTATGTGTGTGTGTTTGACATATATACATTTCCTATAGAAATGTCCAGTTGATGCAGCAGCTATAGCAGGACATGTCTGGCATTCATAGACCATGCTTGTTTTTGAAGCAAGTGTGCCTGCAGAGAGAATGTAAGCAGCAAAAAACAGATGCCCATGTGTGTAGAGGAGGTTTCTGATTGCACATACATCATTGCTTACCACACACAGCTGATGGGTAACAGGAGGGAGCTGAGCTGTACAACTGATGACCAAAATACCTGATGTTGGCTAGATCTTCCAGTCTGAAGACAGGCACCTGCAAGAAAAGACACATTTCAGCCTTTTCAGAGTGCACACTGATACTCACGGGAGGAAGGTGATTCACACACCTTGAGGTCAACAGCATTCAAATATTGTGGTTCAACAATTTCACCATTTAACTTTCCTTCATTCGTGCCCTCAGTGACATCCGAGCACCATGGAAGTGTGTGGAGAGAGGTGTGCATAGAAAATCACCTCTACCAATGAAGGTTTGAAAATATTTTTCCTCTTCTTGGGCTTCTCCTGTTTCTTTCTTTAGGATTATGTTGTCAGATGTCACTGACAACTCTGGTAAAGGGGTCAGGGTGCATTATGCTGGGTCAGCATTGAGGAGACTGGGACCAGTGGGTGATGAGGCTTCTGGGAAGACCTGCAGCAGAAACTGGGAGTGGAGCTTGCTGGAGACACTTATGAAGAGCATGTTGTAGAGAACTGGGCTAAAATGCCTCCTAACACACGAGGACAGTTGGCACTCAATAGTACTTTCCAGGGGAAGATGTCTGCTGCCACTGAACAAATTCTCCTCTGGAAATATGTCTATGAACAACAATATCTTTGCAGTCAGTGATATGAGAAAATAAACAAACAACTGGCAAGAACAGAATTGAATCAAACACTGATTTAAATATGATAAGAAGACCATCAGGAAAAAAATTTGCATTCTATTGCTGGACTAAAAAAAAAAAAGTAGAACAAAACAAATCGCCTTCTCATGCTTCAGCTGGGTACAGAAGAAACTGATCAAGAGGAAAAGACTCTTGTGGAGAAAGAGAAGTGGCCAGCTTGTGCACAGTGCCCGGCTGGCAGCACCCTGTCAGCACTTTGCAAGAAGGAGCTCCATCTTTCTTTCTTACATGGCCTGACAGCTTTTCAGAAGAGATTTATACAGGGACAGATCGGAATATCTGTCATAGCAAACCACTGTGATCAAGAGAAATGAGGCACTGGGACCTCACACTTCTTAAAGCAGAGGAGATCTTGCTTCTGGAGAGGGCACAACCATGGGTGTTACCCAACACCCCAGAGTGGAGGGTCCCTGGGCTACATCAGTAAAAGGCATGTACTCTGGAATTTATCTGTCTGTGTACAGATATCTAGAGCTTACAGGTCTGCATCCCTGCAGGTTGGCAAGCCTCCCTTTACGATCAAGGCAGAGAAACTGTCACTTGTAGGGCCCAATTCATCTCTTTCTAAGGCAGACGTCTAAAACAAGTCAGATGAATTGTGCTGTGGAATTGCTTGTTTTTCTTTCCCAACTATAAGGGGAGTCTAGACAGCTAGCTTGGCTGAAGACAGTTGTGCTGAAGCTGCTGAAAGTAAGAAGAGATGAATCCCAGCCCCAATGTGCAGATGGGCTGCCCCACAGTGTCTGCCCAGAGCCCCTTGAGCCTGTTGCTGGCTCCACACCCACAGCATCCCTCAGCAGTGCCCCAGGAACTGCAGGGCATGCATCTCGTGGGAAGCAGGTGGTAGAATGATCTGCAAGGGGCTGGGATACAGCCATGTTATGAAGAGTTTTTAATATGCTCAGGGCAACAAAATTTAGAATTTTTCCCTGATAGGTTTAAAGGAAAAAGTCAGGGAACATATCACCATTAGCATTAGGCAGCAAGTCTGCTTGGCTCGCCCAGAGCCACTCTGCTGTGACAAAGCCATGGGAGCATTTTACAAGGACAAAGGTTGCTGGCTGGTGAACAGCAGCGTATTAACATGGAAATGACAGCAATCCATGTCAGAGCACGGTGCCCATGTAAATCTTTCTTAGGCTATTAGCAGTATGTGGAACGCGTCCTCAGATGTGGGACACTTCTTTGCAGGCACTGGGTGACTGGTTTGCAGACTCATAGTGCTCTATTGCCGGTCTCACTGGAGCATACCTACTATGTTGAACAACTGGGAGAAAAAAAGAGGGGAAAAAAAAGCAGATTGTGATTCAGACTCCCGCTTTCTTAGTGAAGCTCCTCCGGACCCCAGCTGCGGTGTAAATTGAGATTCCGCATGAATGCCGTTGCCTGCTTTCACTGCTCGTTGGGTGCAATTTACTTGTCTTATCCAATTTACACTATGCACTCAGGTTTGGAGCATAAATACACAAGCTCATGTAACTATTCAAGCATCTTTCTTCTGTCTCCCATCTCTCACACTGGCTCAGATCCATCAAATGCAAAGGAAGTGATTTTAATTTCAGTGATCTTCCTTTTCTCACCCAAAGCCCCACAGATTTCTGCACTGAGGTCTCCTAACCACATCAGTAGAGTTTTCCATTGGATTTCACTTTATCCTCTGATTTGAAGGGTTTAAGCATGAATTAAGTGATACCTAGGCTTTGACCACAGCCCCCCTTCCTCCTAGGGGTGGATTTCAGCCTAAATGAAAACGTGCGTGCATTAGGAAAGCACTCCCCAAGCATGAATAAATGTTCTCAGGGAGCACCTTAACAACATACAATCTTCCAAGCAACAGGTTGCTTTACTAGGATTAACAACCTGGAGGAGAAGGATTAATATAATTGCTGCTCCTAACCAGAGCTGCGGAAAATAATCACAATGAAGTTAAATAAAACCTTTGAAACCTGTCAGGTTGTTTGTTGTTTTGGTTTGGTTTTTTTTCCTTTTAAAATGTATTTATTTATTTGTGCAAATCTTGCAGGAAGTTTCCTGATGTCAAACAGGATGTGCAAGCACTCACCTTCTCCCCCCTATTTTAAAGGAAGGTTTTTAAGCCTAAATCAAAACACAGGGTATTTTTAGAAAGCAACATCTTAACTGACCTTCCTCCAGCTCTGCTTCACATTTCATTCCATAAGAAAAAAAGAAGAGCTTTGTTAGATGAAAGGAAAAGTCCACCTACCCTATTATCATATGTTCAATAGTGGCCAAAAATCGCCACGAGGAAAGACCGTATAAACAGGGCAAGTAAGTGGCTGTATTTCTCTCCTACACTTTCTCAGCCTCCAGTGATCAGCAGCTCAGGGACTGCCTGAGTCAGAGGTGTTATCATTGGGTTTAATGCCCTTGATGGATTTTTTTTCTTCCATAAAGTATCTAATAGCTTCACAAAATGCATAGTTAAGCTGTAAAAATCTGTTTTTTGCAAATGCCAGAAGTTTACATGGGTTCAAAAAGTGAAGTGTGAAACCACATTACATTTCCACCTTCTGGATGTGCTATCAAACAAAAACACCTTGACAAGGAAATCTCTTCTCAGGAGACATCATAACTTTGATATGTTCTTTCTTTTTTTTTTTTTTTTTTTTTTTTTATTTAAATCCATTTCTGGAATAAAAATGTTCCACAGCAAATCTTGCAAGAAAAGTATTTTCCTGCAATCAGCAGCCCTGCTGAAAATGGCTTGCAGTGCTCCTCCAACCCATCTCTGAGAGGGCTGTTGTCAGGGCTGGTACCTGATTAGAGCCAGATCAGATGTACTACAAGGTATTTGTTCTGCTGCCCAGAAGTGGAACATCAGGAGCTGCTGGACTGTGACCAGTTGAATAATTTTCAATAAATACATGGAAATAAACATAATCATCTTTATCACATTAATCACAGTCTCATAGGAAACGTTCACCTGGATTTCAGTGAATTCAGAGCCAGTTCGTTCATTATCCCTGATTCCCTGGTGGCCCCGGGCAGCCAGAGCAGAATTCACCCTTGTGTAAGAGCCGGTGTAAAGCCAAAGCATCACTTGAATGCCATTTGCGTGGATCTGCAGTCCGTGCTCTTTGCATTTGTCCTCTGCGAGGTGATGTGCTGGTGAGGTCTTGTAGGATCTGAGGAGCCAGACACCGCTAAGGCCAGGCAGCAGAGCACCAAATCTGTGTTTCTTAAGCTTTTTCCACCTTACAAGTATTTTTCTTCCCTGTCAGGCTGTCAAGACCCTCTGCATGTTACATAGGCGCTAAGGAATAACCCCTTCACTTATGTAGGGAGGTTTTCAACTCCCACCAAACCTTCCCACTCCAGGAAACCTGTTTTAACACCTGCTTTTGCCAGTACAGAAACAGCAGCGAAAAGTCAAGCCTGCTGACTTCAAGAGGAAGAGTAAGCCCCCACTTATGCAGCAAGCACCATGGGCTCTTTAAAGCCTTCCCAGTGCCAGGTTTAGTCTCTCTCTTCTCTCTTTCCTTTCTCACTTTTGTGCATGTTTTCCAAGAGTCTGAACTTCTAGTCTGAATTGCTTTTGAAGCTGAACCTGTTACACATTTCTCCAGGTCAGATCCCCGTCCATCTCCATTGCTGTTGTTTTGAGCTTGCTCTGCTAACAGTGGGCACTCTGCCTCTGCAGCAAACACACAGGCGGTCCTTCCCTTCCAGCACCGCCACATATTTCAGATAACTTCAGTTGCACATAAACAGACGTTCTGTACAAGTAGCTGAAACCTTTTCAGCCTCGACTTTGCCGAGAAGAGACAGAAAGATGCCCCCTCAGGCAGAGTGAAAAGGGCCCAACTAACGCTGTGATGACAGCACAGTAAAATTCCCTGAGCTCTAAATAATTTATCATCATAAAATAAACATAGATCTTCTCATCATGAAATATACATTAAAAAATGTTTAAACATGTTAATTATTAAACCAATATTGATTCATATTGGATGAAGCATTAACGGGTGGAGTTTGGAGGAGGAAAATTGGCAAATGTATTTAATGTCGAAAGAGCGCTTGCCACATATCAATATTCATCAGGTCTAACCACTAATAATCATAAAAGTGACAGCACAGATTTATGGCTCCTGTGCATGAAGGCAAGTCTGTGCAAAGGGACAAGATAAAATATTAAGATGGGACGCACAAAAATTCAGGTTTTTTTCCCTAGCTCATCATTGTGATTTTATGGATAAACTGGCGTTTTGTGTACAAGAGTCTGAGCAAAGCGTGGGAAGACTCTTGTGAGTTTATTTCAGAGCAGGTTATCGGAGGATATAATCAGCTGCTCGTGATCACGACCAGGGTAAGGCTGTCCTCTGATACAGGTGCCGTCACAGCGCACAAGGAGTTAGCTGTTGCTCATGTGCCCTCTCTTTGGACATTTATTCAAAGAATCTTAAATGGATTTTCTGAAAGTGGGAGAGTGGGAAATGCATCATGTGCCACCTTTAGCATTTGCAGGGTTGAAGGTGAAGCTTGAGTTAGGGAGTTTTATGGTGCAAGCCAGTTATTTTGATTTTGGGTTGTAAATAGTCTCCCCAGAGGAGAATACCTTGCTCATCATGTCTGCAGGAATTCTTTTGCAGCATTTTTTCCACTGGAAGCTCTAGCTTTGATAATACATTGGGATCACATCACAGATAGAAAAGGAAGGTATTGGGGACTGAAATTTCCATGAATATGTGAGACCTGCCGAAGGTCCTTAATTTGGTTTACTTTTAAATGTATATGTCCATGCAAACCACTCAAGGAGAAGGAATCCTGATGTGAATATGGTCTGTCTCAGGATGTTCCTGGCACTCTTTGGGTCTGTTTTTCATTTTCCTTCCCACCCAGATTTTTTTCCCCTGATTTCCCTCATTGTGAACAGGTATACCAAGACCTGGTTCCTCAATCTACAATACTGTGGGATAATGTGAATTTAACAGTATTTTTTCATTATGCTGGAGTCTGAAAGAACTGTAGAATTGCAGAGAGTTCATTGTATTTAAAACATTTTCTTGAGAAGAGTGTCTCCTTTTTTGGTCTTTAAACAGAAAGCACAATGAGGTTCAGTGACTGCGTTCAAGGACTCCAGTTTAAATTTGTTCTGTCTACAAATCAAAAAAGAAATTTGTTTTCTTAACAGCCACCTCTGCAAATGCAGTATGGTACCAGAGAGTTAACAGGTGCTCTGTCTTGCATGCCAAATTAATTTAATACTTTCTATTGCTGTGTCGCTTTGCTGGACTAATACAAGTTAGAAGAGGAAACGCATAGAAATCTTTTCTTCTGAGGTGAGGGGGGGTCATATGACTACTAATGGACAGAGTCATGCCAAGGACAGTTAAATAAATCGTTCCTCTCCTTGCTGCAACTTGGTCTCAATGTCAGGGCTGATACCTGACTGAGCTGCTAGCATAATTTACTGCCGATACCTAAGTGCATAAGCTGTTGCACAGAAGACAAAGGTGGTGAAAAAAAGGGTCAGATTAACAGGACATGGCCACTCAACTGACCAAATACAGGCCTGGAAACAGTCATCTTTTAGGTCTTTTAGGTCCTCTCCTTTACCCACCAGCTCTTATTGCCTTCAGAATAGAATTGGAATTCCTTTTTTCTCACTACAGAATATATGCCAGTATAACAGCAAATGTCAACCTTTTTCTTTGGGACAACACATTCAAAGGCCAAAACCTTTAACATCTGGCAGCTGTAGTAGTCTGTTGAACAACAGCTTTACTGTCACTGTTTATCCACTGGAGAAATGCTTCTGAGCCTATGCATAGAGATGATACACTAAATTGTCCATTTAATTTCCACTTACTGTGAGATTCGGCATACATTAAATAATATTTGATCATTAAAAGCATGTTTATGGACTCTAATATTGCTATCAGTGATATGTGACTAATACATAGTAAAATGCATTTTGTCATGATCGGTTGATTCCAGAGTAATTTGTCATTGACAATTGTTAATCTGGGGGTTCTCTTCCACTCTCTCCTAATGCAGCTCCAAAAGACGTGTCTGGGGGGAGCCTTGCTATGGTTGTGTCCTTGTATAACGTCCTTGCATAAAAAAAGGAGTGGAGTGATCCACTCATGGAGAGACCCACAGTATGGGATGGTGTGTGGCACTGATTTCTTGAGTGTCTCTGGGTTCACTGGGAGCATCTGGGGAGTGAAGGAGATTTTTAGTGCGAAGATCTTTCCTATCTCTAGTGTCTGGCTGGAAACATGACATACCTCAATCAAAGCAGAGCCAAAATTAACCTTTGAAAGGTGCATTATTTGCCTGATTTCCTAATGAAATCATGCTCTGCATTTGAATGTGCAAATGTATGAGAATACCTTTATCTACCTACTCCACTACACAGTCCTATCCAGTAATTTTTGGACTGATTGACCAGCTTTAATTAAACGTGATATAGAGATTAATAGCCTCAAAAATATTAAGTTCTCTCAAGTTTCATGAAAAAGCTGATTCTGTTGGAGTTCCTAATTAACTGCACACCCAGGAATTCAACTACAGGATACATATTCATGGAAAAAGAGCTTAATTTCCACCGATCACAGAAGTAGCTGGCATCTTGATGGGATGTTCTCCCACTGGAAAACATCCATTTGTCAAAATCAAAATGTACTACAGGAACAAACACTGATTTCAGTAAAATTGCAATTGAAGACAGCTGTTTAGTCTGCAGTAAAAGAATATTTTGATTTTTTCAGTCTTAAAGAACTTTCTTTCCCCTTAAAGTGTGTTATCCTTCTCATATACAAAAAAAAAAAATACAAACAAAACCAAACCAAAACAAAATCCATGTGTATTTTGTAGGGGAAAACTGTTGGAGATGTGTAAAAAATTATTTTCTTCAAAATTTTCCCATCATAGGTCATGGGAAACTGTTGATTTTTCAGTACACCTTAGAAAAAAAAAGGTTGAAAAACTGGAATGTGCACTGAAAGAGAAATTCCAAGTTTTGACCAGAGCATTAAAAATTCCTTCGGAATGATAGGACCAACTAATCAGTAGCTGTATCCAAAGAAACTTCCTGTCAAAAAACCTCTCATATACCAAACTATACTATCCGAGCAACGAGCAACTAAGTCTTCACCAATTATTTACCCACTGTACCCACATGATATCACCAGCAGTGTTCATCTAACAGAAGCAGCCAGAACATCTGGCATTCAGGCAAAAAGCAGACCCAGGTTCTATAGCTCTCCTTGCCTTTCTCTTTGGCTACCTAATGCTCACATTCCACTGCCAAGCTGCTAGTCTCTTGGTCACCAACAGCAGCTATGTCCTTCTAGCTGATGTGACTGCTGGCAAGGAAATGAAGCCCTCTCTTGCTTTACAGTGGTCTTCCTCAAATACCTCCTTTGTGTCATTGCAACTACTTCAGCATTTCCTCTCTTAGATCAGGACCTTCCCTCATTCAAGAAAACCAAACTAGCTGTCTCCATGACCTGCACATCAGAAAGGACTCACTTCTGCATTCTGTTCTGCATTCATGGGAAACATTCAGAAAGGGTGTTCAATACCGAGGAAGCCCAAGCTGTCCTTGGTTGAAGGAATCTGCAGTGAAACTGGTCAATGGTGTGTAAAGAATCAAGAGCTAGGTTTGTTCAGATCGGGTTTATCCAGAGGATTGGGATCCCTGTGCCTCAGCTTCCTCTGGCTGTCCAGTCTGGTGGTGGTGATAACTCCTTTTGTGTGGCCTCCCTGTGGAGACTGTGTTTTTTAGGTACGGACCGTGTCATAGCCTGGGCAGCAGTTAGTCTACTGACAGCTTGATCTCAGCTGCAATCACTAGATATTGCAAAAATAAACACTAACGGGCACCGTTCAGCATGCTATGCTCACTGGTGAGCTAAGATATAATGACATGGGACACACTTCGCAAATGCATCTGTCTTCTGGGCCTAACAGCAGCCACATTGTGTGGGGTGCAATTAGGAGGTCACAGAAATGCTGTCACTGATGGCTTTCTGGCTGCCTTTGGAAAATGTTCTCAACACATAGCTAATAAGTAGGTTTCTTTGATACCTCTTTGATAGTTAGGGACAGCAGGAGGAAAACAAGCGGAAGACCCAGCTCAGTGCTATTATTTCTTTTAACTTTGCTTAGCAAATGATTCTGAAGTGCTCAACACAATTACTCCCCCTTTTAAGCATAGGTTTTCCACTCCTCTTCCTTTGCTAGGGTCTAATTTTAAGGGAGCACTTTGGGATTTTAATAACAGAATTATACACTTTGCCCACAGGTCTTTAATCTCTCGATGTTTATCCCATCAGTTGCGTCTCTGGCGAGCCTTTATCCTAGGATGTTTGTCTATTAAATTAACAGTATTTCAGAAGAAGAGAAGCCATTTGCAAGCAGTAAATCACAAGGCAGTAGCATTCACTTAGCTCTCTCGCTGTTACATCACTCAGTATATTATACACTGTTCTATATACTCAGTATATCACTGAGTTCTTCATCTTCCCTGCCACCCCCGCCCTCCGCCTCCATGCTGTCTGCAAAATCCACAAACCTTTCAGAGGCAGGCGAATCAAAAGAGAAAGAGACAGATGAGATTTGCACAAGCAGAGAACTGGGAAGGTTTTGAGTGGTTGGATGGCAGTGCTGCATTTTGGCTGGGTTGCCTATGAAGAGGGTAAAGCAGAGTCCTACACATCTGAGTATTTCAAAGTGTGCCAAAAGCAGTGACTAACAATGCCCAGCGAAACCTCAGTGTCAGAGTGAACACAGCAAACTTGGTGCTTCCCACCTACTGCTGAAGTGAAGCCATCCTGGGATGGAGGCAGCCCACGCTGAACAATGTATGGCAAAGTACTGGGGTGCTACATGATCAGAAAGAGATACATATGTCGTATGGTGAAGGAAGAGAATTAGTTGGAAGGAGGCCAAGAAAATGGAAATAATAATTCTGTTTATGCACAAAATACAAATGAGTATGTGCATCTTGAATGGCTTTGGATGTCTTAATTCTTGGTCTTGAAGGAGTCTTTCCTTAAGAAAGCAACCTGCAGCGGATGTTTGGAAATATTTTCAGAGCTCAATGCACTGCAACGGAATCACCAGCACTGAGAAATGTTCATTTTTGCTCCTTGGATTCTGCTCATCCAGTAAATGGAGTGGGTTCAGTTTCATTTAAACATTGAGAACTGCCAGGTCTCTAGCAGAAAGCAGGCATGGTGCATCTGCAAGCAGATGGGAAACATCTCCATGTAAGCATTTATGAGATGCCTACATAGTTTTCCTCTCACAAAAAGGAGCAAACAGATGAAAATCTAAATGTTAAGGGCAGTGTGAACCAATAATTTGGGGAAAAAAAATCAGAACAGGTTGTATAAAGCAATCTGTTGCAATGACTTCTATTTTATTTCCCTCTTGACTTCTTGCTTCCTACCCTCCTTGCTATCACCTTTTACAATATATCCATGCAGAAATCCCATTTTCTAAATCAAAACTGTCATTGAACCAAATCAGTTTAGAAACAGCAAATTCCGGTTACAGACTTCACAACATGACACTCTGGGAATTTTGTTTCCCTCCCTTTCATGAATTGTCATCTAAAAAAAAAAAATATATAAAAATTAAAAATTCCTGGTTCCTCTACTGGGGCATGCCTTTTTCTCTGCCTCCAGGTGCTACACGTTGACTAGACACTCTCTTGGTTTCACAGATTTTAAAGCCCAAAGGCTTTAAAAGGCTAAGCAAGGCACTTGGTCCACCTCCTTCCCTGGACAGGCCATTTGGGTTCCTCTAGTTATCTACACGTTAAGCAAGGTGACAGGTCATGCAAATCCCGTTCAGCTCTCTGGAGCCTGAACTGTTGCATGCCACACACAATGGATAACAGCGATTGAGATGATGCCCTGGCTGAAGCTGAAAACAGGTTATGAGAAGTGGTAAGAGTAGACAGAGCCTTTTCTTCTGTCTGGGGAGAAAATCTGAAATGAAGAGCACATTTACATTTTCGCTCCAATCTGGAGCAAAGCTGATACCTTTCAGCATTGCCCAGAGCTACTTCAGGTGAGGAATCCCCAGTTTCAGGCTCCTTCTCTGGGGTCTGGAGGTTCAGCCTTGTTCTCTGCGTCCCAGGTCTATTACCTAACCACACACTTTTAAAATTGGCCTCTGTCACTTGGTTTGTTTGCTCGTTTGTTTATTTGTCTCTCTTTCTCTCCTGCTTTTTGAAATTTCTCTTTGGATCTCATAAATCTTCCTTATGGAAATATTTTTGCACTTGGCTTATTTCCAGGAAATGTTTAGACTTCGATAAAGCAGCTTTTTTTTCCATGGGGAAAAGTTTGTCACGATTTTTCTGAATGGCTTTCCTCCATGAATCTTGGCAGCTTAGGAGTCCCCTCCAGTAGGATATAATTGGAAGTAGCTGCTCCGTCTGATAGTCTGGCTTTCAGAGAGTGGCCTCCAGTTTAGTAGCTGCAAATAACTGTGGGCAATTTTGCCTCTGCTTAATTGCAACAAGGTTGTTTCCTCCAATTTTTAAGTCTTTCATTTTCAGGCAAAAGCAGAGCTGAATGCTCATGTGTTCTCCACTAAAACCCCTTTATAATAAGTGTTAAGAAAATATTCTCTGCCACTGCTAACAGACTGGAGACCCAGATGATGCTGGGATCATCGGGTGATATGATCAGCAGAAGAAAGACTATCTCTTGGTTAGGCTGACTGATAAAGCTCTGGCTCTGCCAAAGAGCAAATGTATAACTCATTTCTTATTCACTCTTTCTCTTGGTAAATTTAGCAATCTTTCAAGCTGGTTTAATTTTAGTATTAGAAAACATAAGACTACAAAGGAACACAACCGGTATTCTGAGTCAATCCCACTTGCCCAAGGGAGAATCAGCTCTGACAGTACTGTACCCAAAGGGTGTTTTCCAGTCTACCCTTTAAACACTCCAGTCATCATGATTCCACCATATTCCTGGGCTATTTTTTTCCAGCACTTCTCTCTCAATAGTGTCAGAAAGCTAATCTAAATATCCTCTATAATGTAAGACCATCTTTGAGCCACTCCAAAATTAAACTGCCTCATGTTTAGAAGAGCACAGACGAACCTCAGATACTAGATCTTATGGCAGTACCAGCTGTCAGCACACAGAAACCTTTGCAGGAATAGGAATAGCCTTAGTGCTATTCTGAAATTCTTAGAAAAAGATTTTCCCAGGAAACTGAGCTAGTGCTTTTCCATGCTTTACCATCTGCGTTTGCTGGAGACCAGCTCGGTTACTGGCATCCCACGAATACATCAATAGGAGACAAAACCATTAAGAAACCAGCAGAGATCACTTTAAAATGCAAACAAAGCAGAATAGTGAGACACTTCAGGCCATATCCTGAACTGCTGTAAATCAGTGAAACTCATGTATTTCAGGCAAACCATGCCAATTTGCTCCAGCTGAGGATTTGGTTCTTCATCATTAACTCCTCCAGCATTACACAACCAGGTTTCGGAGGCTTTGAATGACTTCCTGCTTTGAGTTTACAGCTGTTCCAGCAAGGCCTTTGGTTTATCCCATTAATTTATCATTAGCCTGTGTAAACAAAAAGAACAAACCAAAAATGGCTGGGAAAAAAGAAACCCAAACAGATGCACTCACGTTTCCTCCACTTCAGACAGACTTTAGGTAAGAAGCATTGTTAAAGTGGAGACTTACTGGGACATGTTTGCTAGTTAGGATAAAGATGTTCTTTGAGATCTAAGGCTTGAAAAATCTTGGTTCAGATTAATGAAAAAAAAAAAAAAAATTAAGCCTCCAACTCCTACCCAAGAGTCTTCTTTTTCATTAAAAGTATAAGTGTTCATTTCAATGTTTTCCAATCATTCTGATTCCACATGGAATCAGATGCAGAGGTCCTGGATTACCAGCAAGGAAACAGTTCTGACAGTATTTCTGAAAGATAGGCAAAGAGAAAATGACCTGATATGGTCCATCCATCTTGGCAGATTAATAGGAGCTAGACAGATTGAAAAAGCTTCCGGTACACACAGAGAAAGGGATGACTCCTCACGTGATCAAAACCTTTGTGCCAGTTTGATCCCAGCTTGCAATCACCTTGTAGTTGAGCCTGAACCACATTATGCCTTCATTCTTTGGGGTATCCATGCATCCAAAGGTAACATCCCCATGGATAAACTATTCTGAAATTTTGGAAGGGAAGATCTGTTATTCTGTTTTTTCAAAGAAAAAATTAAAGAAGGAAAGTTCTTCCCCACAAAATAACCTGCCTAAACGTGTCTAATTAATAAATATTTCAGTTGTTTCCAGCTTCAGTCGCCTAATATATCTCAATTTTTTGCCCTTCAGTCTGATTTTCCACATTAGGGAGATGGATGAAGACTCACAGAGACAGTTGGATGGTTAGCAGGGTTTTCAAAAGTACATATGCAAGTTAGATCTACAAGGAAATAAATGGGCCCAAAGTTTTGCATTTCTGAATCACTTTAGGCATTATTCTGTTACAACGTGTAGTTATAAAGGAGATTTGACCATGATCAGAGTCACACTGGGAACATACAACAGTTAAGAATTAAACCCTAAGACAGTCAAATCAGAAAAAAATACTGATCTTGTTCCTGGTAACAACACAGATACAAGACAAGGTTTTCACTGTGTGAAAGCCAACCAGGATCAATCTTTTGGCTAACAGTAGCAGATTCAGAAATCTACCCCCAAAAGCTAATGAAAAAGACAACTTCCCTGTCTTTTTTGGAAGGATTATCTTATGCTTTTCCACAACCTCATTTGGCAGCATGTGAACCCTGGATAGGAGCTAATTTGCCATTTCTGATATTTGTCCTGTTGTCTCCAATACATAGCTTATCAGTCCCATAAAACAATATTCCTTTTCAGTCCCATGGGCAGGATGGGGCAGCTTCATACATTTCTTTCTGTAGAGATCCTTGGAATGTATTTGTGTAGACCTTTGAGGTGCAGGCAGATGACTACGTACATTTATATATTAGCATGCATGCAAATGCACATATACACTGTTGCAGGCCTATGTGGGTATTTCTTTGCAGAGGTGTGTTTTGCCAAGTACAGTGTCAGGGAATCTGTCCTGTCACGCTGCTCCGTGGTGATGGATGCTCTGTGTGCTGCTGCAGCCTTGTCGCACTGACAGCGGCACTGCAATGTGGAGACAGCAGCAGTCCTGGCTGTGGTGCTCACGAGAACAAGGAGAGCAGCTGGACAGGGTTTACAGCATCAGTAAATGAAATAAACTGGCTCTTCTTCAGGCTGCTTCTTCTCAGGGGTTCCAGTTACAGAATGAGAGTGGAAACCTGGCAACTGGTCCCACAACAGGAAAAAAAAGAAGAGGGAAGAAGAAACCTGATGAGACTAAAATCTCCCCCAAGGCCATCACAAAATGCTCTGCTGATTTGATGGAGGAGATAGGCTGTGTTTTAGACGGTCAAGACTGGTGATAAGTGGGGGTTTTGGATCACAAAATGGCAGAACGCTTGGTGTCATCAAGATGGGACCTCTTTTACTCCAGAGATACTGCTCATGTGTCATGAGTGTTCATGGGTCACTTTGAAATAATCTGGGATAAGGTCTCTATTTTACTTTTGGTCTTTTAAAAGTCAGTTTGACATTTTAACTCATGCTAGGTTTTGTTGCTCACGTGTAGGGTTGAACACTGTTCTTTTATCTTTCCATGTGAACCTGAAGAAAACACTCAGTTACCTACTAGTACCTGTTTCTGATTTGGAAAATTCAGGGTCAGAAAGCAGCACTCCATATGCTGTCTGCTTCATCCTATTATTGCATGGGATTAACACATTGACAAAAAAAATCTTCCAGTTTTGGAGTTTTGCAGTGATTCCACATTAAAGATACAGCACATAGAGAGAATTTGGTGTCTGGGACAAGAAATGAGATCAAAACTCAGGAGGCTCTTGTTGGAGAAACACCCCAAATCTGAGCTGAATTTTCACCAATGTATCCAGATCAGGAAAAAATTACCCTGGAAATTTCACTATACCCAGACAGGCTTCCTTTATGGGTTTTCGGTATTTCTAGCTGTCAAATATATTTAAAACATGCCATCAGACAGCCTCATCTCGTAATATTCTGCTGTTTCTTTCTTTCAGTGGTGAAAGAATGAAAGAAGTCAAGAACAAGCATAAAACTGTAAATCAAAAATTACTACTAGTAGTAATAATATTCCTGTTAATTATTGTAGTATAACTCCATTTAGGAACTCTGCCAGGGACTTTGTTTTAGGTCCTGCTCAAGGTGAGGAAGCAGGTGGCAAAATCATTTTCCATCTCAAGAAATTTCCCCATTCCCTGTTTGTAGCACACATCAACCTGGCCCTTTGATCTGGTACATGATACTCTGCTTCCCTGGAGAATTTGGGGCCAGATGCTCTAACACAAAGTAGCTCCATTAAATCTCTATTGCCTTCCACAGGGTATCACAAATTTAAATTGGCTGAAGACTTTGCTCTTGAGAGCTCTTGGAATGGACCAGGGAAAAGGGACATGTTTTATCAGTTTTTGCAACAAAATGCCAAAACAGGAGTGGAAATAGCAATGGGCTTTCCCCAGAATGGAGACAGCTCTTTAGATGGCCAAGAAAAAAAATAACTGAAGTGTTAAAGCTCATAAAAGTTTGAACACTTGGGGGGGGGGTTGGGGGCAGAAATCAACAGGTTAATTATGATGCCCACTCTTGTCCAAAAGTGTGGTTTAATGTGAAAGCTGAGGAGCAAGGTTTTCCACCCCATGCTTGACACTGCTGGACCGAATCTCTGTGCAATACCAGCATCAGCATTACTGGCCTCCTCCAGAGATGCTGCCCCAGGGAGACAGAGGCTCCAAGGGGGAAGGACAGAGCAATTTCCCCTCTCAAGGGGTGAGGGACATACTTCACTGTGTCCCCCATCGAGACAGTCATGCACTGGCAGTTGTGCCTTGCTGTTGAGTGTCCCAGGGGAGGGACATGGTTTCTCAGACCACTTGAAGGTTTCCTCACCATGACCTCTCATCATCTCCTCTCCAGCTGTATTGTCTCCCTCCTGCTTCGCTCACTATTTCTTCAGACCTGAGGTCTCTAGCTAGGATTTTAAAGGTACTTTTGACTTGGTTTGCCTGTTGCCTTTTCTAAGGGTTGTTCACACCTGGAGCATATTTTTGTAAGGGGAGGGAGGTTGTGTACTCATGCATGCAGCAGTCTTTCTGTGCATCCATAGCAGTACATCCACAAAGGACTGAGGAGTGCGGCTTGTGTTTCTGTGCGTACCCACGTGTCAGTACTCCAGTTTTATACAAGCAATTAGGTAGCTTATAGCCATAGGTTTGTGCAGCTCACTTAAATCTGCATATCAGAAATACGTTTACCTTGCTTCTGTGATCATGGAGACATATATTTTTTTTACATTTGCATTAGCATGTAGGAGCTTTGTCTTAAAAGCCAATCTACTCAGGAGAATATATGTTAACCTTGCTGGCTGAACAGTCAGACAGCACAGCGTGTATTTGGTCACATATACATAATTTCATACAGCCTGTGTTTGACTGCTTACATATACATACTGTCACTGCGTGCACTTTACTGCATTGCCTTAGATGCTCATGTTTAAACCCATCTGCATGGATTACATCTGTGCATTTAGCAGTTTTCCAAGTGCAGACAGCGCTGAAATGGCTTAGGGCCAGATCTTCAGTGTTCCTCCACCAATTCAAGCACAACTTTATAAATATTCTTCAAGCGAGCATGTAGCTCAATCCTTTCCCTGCAGAGCTCAAGTTTTGACACTGTATTTTTATCCACTAAGGGGACATCTGCCAACAGTGGGGCTGTGCCTGTGCAAGCGTGCTAGAAATGGCAAGGGATGGGGAGAGTGGATTTGGTCACTTGGGCAATACCTGTTGCCCCTTCAGCTGCCATCGGCACTTGGGCAGAGACATCGCGATGGGCAGACGGACGCTCCAGCAGCCTTCCCAATGGGTCCAGCTCGGTCCTGGCATGGGGAGTGAGTGTAAAAGCCATCGCTTGTGCACTGCTGTATGCTCACCCCGTGTGCGTGTGAATGCACTTCCCTCTAGTGGGCAAAAGCACTGCAGAGTTTGGGATTTTCTTGCAGCTGCAGAATATTTTCTTTAGCTCAGGTGGCAAAGTCTTGTGTTTTTAGTGCTGAAGGTCACAGGTTAGATCCCAGCTGAGGACATCAGAGCCTTCATGGTGTAAGTCTGAGGGCTGACTCAGTTTCATTGGCATAAAAGCATGTGTGAGTCTTCGACATATGTACTCGGCTGTGCCTCTGTGTGTAATCCGGAGGTGCCACATCAGAGCCTTCGCCGGGGACGGTGTCAGGTGAGATGTGTCTCTCCATCGCTGACTGCGGGCCTGACAGCCTCCACACCTCACCGGTTCCTGGAGCCTTTGCAAAGCAGAAATCTCATTCCCTCAAATCAGCCCCAGAAGTGAAATCTCGAAACATTGTTTTGATGGAGAATTCCAGGATATTTTTGATCTAGAAAGATCAAAACAAGCTTATTGAAAAATTCCATTTCATAATGTCAAAATGTTTCATTTTGAGAATGTCAAAACGCTGAAATCTAAGTGTTTAATCAAGTGGCATGTATATGTGGAATATTGCTATTGTTTCCATTCAATTTTAGTTTTTTTTTCTAATATATTCCTTAAACTGAAACAAAATCAAATAAGAGGGCAAAAATGTAAAATCAAAATATTTTCTTTTGATTGCTAATTGCTTCAGCATTTTTCTACTGTAAAGTGGCTCTATGCTTGAAAATATTTTTAAACACTTTTTAATCAAACTGTCCTTTCAAAAGAAAATTTTAAACCATCATACCCTCAATGTGATTCTGTTGCTCTGTTCTTCTCAGCTGGTTCTATGGGTTGTGCTTTTTTATCCATGTTGGATTAAAATCTCATGTTTCCTGGCTCACAAATTACTGGGCTTGATAGGCCATCATGTTTGGAAGATTTAATCAGAAGGCTAAGAGTCCTCCTTCACCCAGTTCCTCTGCCGTTTCAGATGGAGGGAGGTGGGAGTAATGAATGCTGATTGAACCTCGGCTGGGAATGAGTCAAGAAAAAAAAAGAAAGCCCCATCAGTCTTGTGTGATTCAATTACCTCTGAGAACTTTTATTCTCTTGGGGATTTATTCATACGTTCATGATGAATTCAATTTGTGAGGAAATGTAAGGGACAGCGACGGTCCCCATGCGATGCTGCTGTGACGTGAGGACACAGCGGTGGAAGGGATCCAGCGGCTGGAGGGAGCGGGTGAAAGTCCTTCTCATCAAGGTGATGCAAGGGCCTTGGGCAGAGGAAAGGGACTGAGGAGGCTCCATGGAGCCTGGGTATGAGGAGCAAGGAAGCGATGGCAAGCAGAGAGGTGTCAGGGATGCAGGAGGCAGAGGCGACCGGCAGGAGAAGCAGCAGGAAGGAGAAGAAGCCAGGGAATGTAAATGCAGGGGATGCTGCCATTTTCAGATGCTTATTTTAATCTCCAGAATGTAAAGCCTGGTCAAAATAGTGTCAGATTTGTGTCAAATTTTATTACAAATCAAAACATAATCCTGGCCTGGAGAAGAAGAGATGAGCAGGGAGACAGGTTCTAATACCTTAATTTAACAAACAAGACAAAGTTTTGTTTGGGTTTTTTTTTAAAAAAAATCTGTATTTTTAGGAAAACTGAGTGATGGATGCGAGGCTTTTCCCTTGCTAGTCATTCAAATTTAAACAGAGAGAGAACTGGTTGAAAAAAACCCTGATTTTTTTCCCCCGGAAAGATTCCTCTTTTTGTTAAATAAAATCTTGTTGGATTTCTAAAGCATTTTTATTTGGGTTAATAATTAATTCTTTAACATCAGAAATTTAAACTGCCAACCCTCTTTAATTACAGCAAAAAAATTCCTCTTTTAGTAGATCAGTTGCAGAAGGGCTTCTCATCACAACCACTGTCCAAACACAATCACTGGGAAATACTCCATTGCTCTTGGTCAGAACAGGCACAGCTAGTTCCCTGAAATTTTAACATTTGTTTTTGTTATACATCAAAATGCAAATGCAAAATTACTCCCTGATCAAAAATGTCAAAATATTATTGGGAAGCATCACGATGCTTGATTTTTATGAACATCTTCAACTCAACAATGTCGAGCTATTAGAATGAAAAGCAAACATAGCAGAAAACATCCAATAATATTTGTTCATTGTTTCAATATAAGCTATGTGTTTAAGGAGTTTGACTTCAACAATATCATCAAAATGAACATTTTCACTAGAGCCAAAAAAACCAGTCCCACTTCAACAAAATGAAAAACAAAACTATGTGTTTATGTTTTCTTCTGCTGAAAATGTGTTGGAAATTGAAGCATTACTGAGAAAAGCTTTTGTTTCAATAGAATTATATTTTTGTTTCAATAGAACAATGAAAAAAAAAAAAGGTTCTTTTTAATTATAGACCAAACCTATTCTCCTAAACCTCAAATAATCTTGTTGGAGATTATGCACAGGGGAGAGGGGAGGCAGGGTGGGGGGATGAAGCTGCAGACACCATGATCCAGCAGAGACGGGGTTTGAACTTTGTGCTTGGCTTATTATTTCCTGGCAACTTGCATGATTCCAATAGATGTTCAAAGACAGAAATGATGATATGTTGTCTAAACAGTTGTGCAGATCCTGCTGTTACGAGTAGTGGGATTTCAAAGGGGTCCAAAAATGGGACAGGGAGGCCCCTGTTTCACTCTCTGTCTCTGCTGAGAGCTCAGCCCAGCAGCTGGCGATGGACCATCCCTCGCCTGCCTCGCTGTCTGTTCCAGCAACAGCGTTTACTTGTTGTTCCCAAACTTGTTGAATTCAATCAAAGCAAAGACTGACTCACAAAGATGGACAATAAAATATTTATAGGTTCCTTCTCTGGGAAATAGGTTGGCCCAGGGAAGAGAGACGAAGGTGATAAGCTGAGTAAACCAGAGAGCGAGCAGTGTGAGGAACACAATGAGACTGGTTCAATTTACAGAGGAAAAATGTAACAGAACAAACTTGTCCTTAAAATGACCCCTTTAAAAACATCATGTTTAGGCAGAGGAAAAGTAAGGCTTTCAGGACAGGCACAGGAGCATGGTATTGAGTTGAAGGAACACCTTTTGAGGGAACAAAGGTTTTGTCCTCTTGAGGTGGCAAGGAAAGGTCTCAAGACACTGCTGGTGGATTGGGACAGCTCAGTTTTGCAAAGCCCATCTAGATTTTTAAACGTAACATAGTGATGAATTGCACGAAAATAACAAGTGTTTGAAAATTCTCCACAGAGTAGAAGCATTAAAAAAAAAAAAAAACAACAAAGAAAAAAACTCCACCCAAGCAAGTAACATATCTAAAGCTGCATAGATATCCTATTTCCATAAAATGTTTTGTTTCTATTCTTCAATCAGCAAAACTGTGCACTAATAATGCAATTCAAAGTGGAAAGGTTTTTAAAAACTCTAACAAAAATGTGACACAGTGAAAATGTTGAAAGAGCTAGTTTGATATTGTTTAGTTTTCCCCAATTTTCCCATACTAGGTTCTCTTTCCAAAACAACATTTTAGCAAAGCGACATGACTTCAGAAAAAATTTCAACTTAATCCAAGATCCAACAAAGCCTGGGTCCCTCACATTTGTTCTAGTCAGCCCTGGTGAGCATTAGTGAGGTACCTCCTGGCCAAGTGATGTAGGTCTACCATGGTTAAATTTATAGGGATAGACACCTTCCTGACTCATTTCAAGTGAGGAAAAATTGTAGCTGTCTCCTTCATATGCTATTCAGGAGAGCATCACAAGGAGCTCACTAACATCAGGCTTAGACCTTCAGAGGCTGTTTGGGAGAACAAGTGCACAGCAGGGAAGCACATTTCCATCACTTGTGATTCAAGTGACCAGCTCAAGGCCAAAAGGAAAGAGGATGGCAGATAGAAGTGGGATGACAGGACAAAGGAACCAGCATGAAAGGCGAGAAGAGAATCCTAAAGAGTGAAAGAGAAAAGAAAAAATACTAGCAAGATTTGAAAGGCAGATTGAAATTAATGTGAAAGGGAGAAAAAAAACCCCAGCCTGCTCGACTGGCCCATGGGTGCTGCAAATGCCAGGGGACTGGTCCTCAGGCACTTGAAGCCCAGCCCAGCATGCCTCACTGGTGCTTCTCAGTTCCACACTTCTTGCACCCCTGTCCCTGGAAAAGCAAATGCTGCCCCTCATTAAACTTGCAAGTGCTGACAGAGGAGTTGGATACCAACACAGTCTTTGCAATTCTTTTTTCTTTCAAATGGGGGAAACACCTTTAAAAGACAAAACTTTATTTTATTACTACTCTTACTATTATTGTCTTTTTTGTTTTGGTTTGGTTGTTTTCCCAAGGTTTTTTATTGGTATTGTTATTATGCGCAAACAGAACTGTCAGGGGAGAAGATGAGCAATTCTCTCAGAACTGCAGATGAAAGTAATGGGCTTCTTAAAGACTTTATTTACATTATTGAACACAGGGAGAACAGAGAGAGCGAGTCAGACATGCTCACATATTAAAAGGGCAGCTTGCCTATCCCTTCAATATTAACTAGTGGACTGTCAGATCACCCACATCTTAGTCCCTCCCAGGTGTCCTCCCCTGGTAGCTTTAGGGATGGAGCACAGGTCAGTCCCACCTGGGTCCCCAGGGCAGAATCAGTCGTCTCCTGTGCCTGGGCAGACCTTGCTGCTGAAATTTTTTAGGCCTGAATCTCAAAGCGACAGAAGCTTTTCTGGAGTTCAGGAGAGGTAGAGAGGCTGAACAGCATTCACTTCCTTTTTTCTCAATCTTTCCAGCTCTTCCTCCATTCTTTCCCAGCTCTGCAACAGGGAGCTGAAATTGTAAATTCTAAAAATGATGTGGAATTTTCAGTCTCAGAATGATTGTCAAAAAATTGCTTTTTTATATCTTCTAGGACTCCTGCAGCACCCACAAACACACAAAAATTCATAAACTTGTCATCAGAACTTTTCTGAGTGTGATTTATCATAATCTGGAATTACAGCATTTTAATTTCATTTTAAGTGGTTTTAGCTAGCTCTGTGAACTCTATTTTCAATACCTGTGTAGTGCCTGAAACAGGAGATTTAAAAGCACTTCAGGAAAGTTAATGAATTGTGCTTGCTGAGAACTATGTCTGGAAGCAAAGTGTTATAATTTATATTCTTCAGATAAGGAAGCCAAGACCTGGTTTGGTTAAAATTCTTCAAAGTTATGCTTTGAAACTGTAGCAGAAGAAGGAATAGATCTAAATGTCCTGTTCATGGTTGCTTTTTTTCTTGCTAATCCAGAATCAAAAGTGCTGCTGGACTAGAAGATATTTTATGTTGTAACATTGTGTGCCCTTAAATTCTTCTGGATTATCCTCTAGCTTTTCCCTTGCCACAAGCTGCTCTTCCTGCAGATATTACCATGAACACAACAGTCGCAGCCATCACAGGATATAAAAAAATACCAAACAACAAAAGACTGCTTTTCTCTGATATGCACTGAAATTCTCAGATGATGTCCTGGCTTTTTAGGACATGGCTCACCGCCCTGAAAATTCACAGACTGGCTGAAGATTTTAAGAAGAGCTGATGTCCAGCGGAGAGCCACCCGCCGACTCCTGCCTTATGCTGCAGCGAAAGCCGAACTTGGCTTCTTCCCACACTGCTGTTGTTGCCGGCACTGGGGACGGGGGTGGCCAGATGGCTCGTCTCTGCCAGGGACCCTGCGCTGGCAACGCTGGTGCAGCGCTCGGCTCATTGCTGGCAGATGGACACAAAAGCTGGAAATACAATTAAAGTGCAAAGAGGGTGAATAGTTGGGTTGACATGGCGGACTTGATTCATCCCGTGGGTAAATCAGCCCAGTTAGAGGTTGATCTCTATGCCCATTATATATTAATACATATTTTATATTCAGGATATAGTTGTTGAACTTCAGTAGCACTGAAACACAACAAGCAGTCGTATGGCCTGACCTCCTGATATGGTGAAAAAAAAAACAAAAAACCCCAATAAACCATGTTTTCTGTGCTCATGATTTAGTCTAAGAGCAGTGCTCAGCAGACATCAGGAGACTCATTTTATTTCATAGAAATGTACCTGTCTTTCCTACCACAGAGAAGTTCTTTCCTTCTGTGTTTATTTTCAGATATTTTTAATAACACTTTTTGGTTGAAAAATAGAAAACTGTCAAAAATGAAAATATTTTCAGTAAAGAGAGAGTTTTCATGACTTTTTTACATGAAGCAAAAACATTATTCCTTTTTAGATTGCCAAAATTTCCATTTTCTCGCTTTGAAACAAAACCTTCCAGATTTCCCCTTTAAAATTACTTGTCTGTTACAAACTGAAGTAGTTTTCTAGAAAATGCCCGAATCAAAGCATGATATTTCAAAATTATTTAAATTATATTTTCCAGCACTCAGTTTTGTGAACTTTTTCATGATTCTGGCTTCTCATTCTGACTGAGGATGAGACATGGTAAGGTAAAAAAAAAAGAAGGTTTGCAAGACAAGGAAACCATTTTCTCCCTATTCCACTTAAATGTTGCACTTCCTACAATACTGACTGATTAATCCTTATATACAGGACAGGAACAGCCTCCTTGGGCTCCCAGGCTTTGAAAGTCAAATCTGATATTTTTGGAGGTTGGGATGTGCAGCTATAATTGCAGAGAGCTGGGCTGTTGCTACCACCCGCTCCCATGTGAAAACAGTAATAGGAATCAGCTCTTGCTGTAATTGTGTTCCTTCAGTTAATTCTGTCCCATTAAGTTTAAAAAGCACAATCACACCAAATCTTGGCTCTTCCCTTGGTAGCAGTGCTTAAGGATGC
Source organism: Strix uralensis (assembly GCF_047716275.1). Lineage (NCBI taxonomy): Eukaryota > Metazoa > Chordata > Aves > Strigiformes > Strigidae > Strix > Strix uralensis. The sequence continues at coordinate 5,326,151 of NC_133992.1, forward strand.
TGAAACCTACGTCCAAGGAGAGGGGCGTGCACTCTCTACATAGGTCCCTCTGAATTAAAATGTGAAGGCTTTCCTGCCCGCCAGTGCCCAACCCTGTCAACCAGTGACTGCTTTTTTACCAGCAAAGATCTTCCTTCATTAACACTTGCCCTCACTGTAGTTCTTTTGCACTTTCAGCTTGTCCCTCAGCTGCTGGATATTTAACCCCTGTCTGCTGGAGGATATTTCCTTTTCAGCAAGAACAGGTTATTGCAATCAAAACACGGGGATTTGTTTAAAGTGCGGAGATAACCCTGTAATTCATCCTTTGTAATTTCCCTAAACTGGACAGCGGGCCAATATCTGTGTGTTGCCTGCTCAACCCTTTCAAATGAACCGGCCATTTATTCCCCAAGTTTAACAGAAAACAATTTACGGAGCCTGCAGCGCGCTATGTGGCTAAAATGTTCCAGACGGAGAATGTGTTAGTCACATCTATGGCTGAGTTAATTTACAATTTAGGATCCCAGGAAGGACAGACATTGAGCAGAGCTGTACCCTGCCAATCAGTCTCACAGAGCGAGCTCTCTCATAAGAGTGTCCTCAAGAGATGTTTTAAGTGCTTTCAATACCAATAGGCCATGTGCACCTCTCACTTACGTCAGCCACTCCATTGGCATCAAAGAAATTGCTCTTGCTTTACACCCATATAAGTAAAATCAAGCTCTTCAAGCACACCGCCATGTCCTAATAGAAGTACTGCAAACCTCCTAACGAGAGGTTTCCTCTGACCAGTGCTCCAGCAAGACTGAGCCTCCCCTCTCCTCCATCCTGCTGAGCAAATCCAGGAGAGGTAATGCCCAATATTTCCCCACCAGTACAAGTGAGACCTGGCAGTTCCCTCACTAGGCTTGGCACCAGCCATGATACTACATCGAAAAATAGTGTACAGTTATTTATACACAAACCTCTTCTGTTCTAGAGGTGGTACAATTTCCATCTGTGACATGGGGCTTTCTGGGACAGGGGATAAATGCTCTGTTTCTAAAATGCACACATCCATGTGAGTTCATGCACAGGACCCACACAGCAGAGCCAGGATTTGGTCACAGGTCCTATGAACCTGGTCTAGCAAATCATGCTGCCTCCATCTCTGCTGGGAACTGTCAGATATTCTGCAGACTCTCGCTCCTATTCTGACTTGCTCTAAATTTAGGGAGAAAGCAAAGCATTCTAAAGATTTGCAAAAGGCCTTTCCCTGCTCCCACCTCCACCTCCAGCCCCACCAGAGAAGGAAGCACTCAGAGGCAGGAGCCACAGCCTCACACTCTGAGATTTTTAATGAACACGTTTTGTGTAGATAATTATAGGGAATGGCATATTGAAAGCACTTAAAACATCTCATTCTTTTAATTCATTAATTATATTACAATTACACAATTCTTAGGCACTCACTGGCACTTTGGAAATCAGCCATTCTTGGGAGATACAGCTGGGTTAGGAACCGGTGAAAAGGGGACAGGAGAAATGAGAGAGAAGGGGTGATGGGAAGAGTCAGGGGCTCTGGCAAGGCTAAATGAATTTGCCCAACAAGTAACTGGAAACCAGTCCAGCTAAAACCCCATTCCTGTGAGTTCCAGTGACGTCTGGTAGCCTTGCACCTGTGTGCTACTGCTGCTGCTAACCATATTTTTATTCTAGACATGCTGCTGCAGATATCTGCTTAGGGTGGATTTATTTCCCCTTCTTACACCAAAGTCCCAGCTCTACACACCTGAGAAGCTTTTTCTGATACTAGTCAATAATGTTATTGACTTGGCCTTACAGGATACTCTATGGACTGGACACTTATGGGGACCTTGAACGGTTATTGCAAGTCAATGTAGACAGTCTCCTTAAGATTCTCCTTCTATTTAAAGCTCTTTGCTCCCCTACTCAAAGAATGCATTACAGGAAAAGGATATTCCAGAGCAGTCCTGATGTTTCCCAGCTGACTGACCAATTTATGGAGGCCATTATTCATAACAGTCATTATTAGTTCCTCCCAAAACTGGGAGTGGGCAAGCAAAATGTTTAAAATCACCTTTTATGCCACTACACAGACTCTCAGCGTAGCTTGCATCCTCAAAGCACAAAGCAAATATTAATAAACTAAGGAGAGCAAACCATTCCCTGGCTCCTCAGAGAAGCAAGGTCCCACTACGAAGCTCACCTGGGATGCGGGCCCCATCACGCCTGCATTGCGAGCATTGCCTCCTCTGTCGCATGGATGGGCTTCATGGTGCAATAGCAGCTGGAGGCCCCAACACGTGTCCCAGCTCTGGATCAGGACAAAACCTGGCTCTGAACCCCATGATTTTCATTAATACTCTGCAGCAGGTGCTTACTGTGGTCAGGCTGGAAGCCAGGAGAGCAGGGAGCACCAAAAATCACCCCCGCCTCATCGCACAGACACAACCTGGCAGTCCCCAGTGCCAAAACCCAGGGATGATTGCAAGTGTTCATCCCACCAGGAATTCACGCCAAAGCATCCCCCTTAAGAGGACAGGCAAGACCTGCATACAGCTTTAATAAGTGGAATTAGCAGGAGGGGAATTTGCCTGTGTGGCTTGATCTCAAAGGGTTTTGGTCAGACTTGCTAGTTCACGTAGAAAAAATTTAAAAACGCCCTTTAGTCTGCAGGTGTTTCAGGGGAGGCAGCAGTAGGCAGAAGGCTGCTGGGGATGTAAATGCTCTATACTGCGGCAGTGCATGTGCAGAGCAGGGAAACACTGCAGGCAGGAGGGTCACTGGTGGCCAGTCCCTGAATATACTGGGAATTTGCATTCCCCATAATTCTCATTTGTTTCATGTGATTTTCAGAGAAAGGGAGAAATGCATGGTGGAGTGAGACAGCCTATTTGGCAAGGGCTGATCATGTCTCTCTCTCTTTCTCTCCTGCTCTCTTGGGATGTTCGGCCTCTGTCTGAATTGGCTAATTTTGTATTCACCAACCACTCTGTTGGCTGTAGGGAAAGAAAAAAAAAATGAGAAGAAGGAAAAAAAAAAAAGAAAACCCTGATAGGAAAACCTGAATGCAGCAAGCAAAGAAGGGGGGAGAAAAAGCTCTGCTTCTATATCATCTTCAAGATGAGAAAAACAAAACCAGGAGAGAAAAAAGGTGCTGGGATTTACCAGCAATGAGGACTTGGATCTGCTGTGATTCAAAGCCAATATTTTTCCCCTGCACATCTCAACCTGACCATGCCTAAGTGTGAAATAGAAAGGTGCAGATAGAGGTGTGATGTGTGACATACATGTTTAGACAAGATGGCTTCTGCATTTGAAGCCAGGTGACAATAATCTTAAGGATAAAACTCTCATATTTCTCAGGAATTGTAGCATTAGGACTCCTATTAATTGCTATTTTGTCTCATTAGAGAAAGAAACATTCACTAAACCTATTCACACTGCAAATGGAATTCATAACAATTTGTTTAAGTCTGAAACCACTTGTACCTCCTCCTGGAGCAGAGCCAATGCCTATATTTAAACCAAAAGGCTGAGGGGAGCTGACATTGAGTCTGGTGCTGCACTGGTGTGTTTATTTATAGGCAGCTGTGTGCGGTTTGTGTGCGATAGGAACCTCAGCGCAGCAGGGGAAGCGCAAAGTGTTTGTGGGTGGCTGCGCGCCGGCGTTTCGCTGTGGGTTTGCTACATGCGTGTGCCTGGGTCCATAGGGGTGTGCAGCCTGGATTTCTACTTGCCTGTGGAGTTGTAGCTGCGAGGGGTGGGTATTTCTGGGGGCGGGGGGGGCGGTGTGTGCGTGGGCTGGCAGACCTATAGGCAAACCCCTGCATTTTTTGCATGCGATAGAAGGCGGCACAAGGCAGGCACAGGAATGCACTTGCCGAAGCCTGCTGGGATCTGCTTTGCTGTCGCCGTGGCTGCCTGTGTTGCGTGAAGCCAGCCACGCAGCTTGACAAGGGAAATGCTGACACCTGCTCGCTGCAATGCCACATCTGTCCGGACACGGAGCAGGAACAGCGACACGGCACCCTGGGCTGGGGAAAGCTCATGTGGGGAGAAAGACCCAGCTCTAAGGCTGTGCTTTCAGGTGTCAAAGCTGCCCCAGAACAGCAAAATACCCAAGATAGCAAAATACCTGAGATAGCAAAATACCTGCCCTGCAAAGCATTGGTGCTCTACGTGAGTTGTACTTGCCCCTTGCAGCCTGCGTGCCTAATTCCTGGCCCAGTCAGACTGCAGTTCTCTAGGGGATAGTCTGTTTTGCTGTTTTCTTTCTTTCTTTTTTTTTTTTTTTTTAATTTAATTTTCTTTTTTTCCAAAGTCATGCCTGGGAGTCAGGAGGGGGAGCCTGCAGGACACTAGGGCAGGCACAAGGCTAAAGCACTGTGATAGCTTCATAAGCCACTTCATTGAAAACACAGAAAGCTCAAAGGCTTCTCTTCTGCTATTACACTCTGATCACTCTTACAGAGGGATATTTTCTCTCCAGCCCTTCCGGGGGTGGGTGATCTCCGGTGGGGAACTTAGATGAAGGCATCAAAACAAGAAAGCTGCTAGAGGATGTGGCAAGGAAAAGGAATGGCATCAATCTGATCAAGTGCATCTGAACCCACATATGACCCGGGGTGACTTTCCAATGATTGCGACTCGTAACATCCGTTACAAAGGATTGCCACAGCTGAGCTGAGAGAGAGCATAAACTGAGATGGATTTGATCATATCAAACTGTTGGTCTCATATAATACACTGCTCTTCCTAAGCTGAGGGTGACACATAAAAACTGGCCGCAGTAGGAGGAGCAGGGACTCCAAAATAATTGCAGTGGTGAAACTCGGCGCTGCTGGAAGGGTGGGTGCAGTGGCCGAGTGTGGGATCCGGTCAGCTGATTGCTGTCTGAAGGTCTTTAAAAGACAAGATGGGTTTTCAGCTAAAGAGATTGGCTCTCTTTTTCAGAGAGTGTTTTGTTCACTTAATGTTTTTAATTATTTCTTTTCCTCGGGCAACCAGAAAGCCTGAGGATCAACAAGTCTCTGTTCTCAGCAGTGCTCAGGCAAGCACTGGGAGAGTTTCCATTTGTCTTTTGTTTTTTTTTTCTGGAGTCTCTGAACAGATGTATCTCTATCAAATTTGGTTAGGTTTTTCTGACAAAAAAAAATGTTGCTTTTTTTCTTTTTTTCCCTGTGGAAAACGCTGAAGATTATTTTTCAATGTTGTTGAAATATTTCAGAAGAGAGAAAGAAAGAGAGAAAACAAGGTGGGGGGGAAAAGCCACAGTATTTTCTTGCCATGTCAGTTAGTTAAAATCTAAACTGAAATCTGTCCTAAGCAGAGCCTGGAGACTACTAAATCTACAGCTACATCTGCCTCAATCAACCCTGCACTGTAGGCGGGTTATAACGAGTTTTATAAAGAGAGAGGTAGAAATGTTCAAAAAACTTAAATTTTAAAGAGATTTGCATTAAAAATTCAAATTTGGATGAATAAATCCACTCGCATAGAAGACATGAGATTTTTGCCTCCTCTTTACCTACAGCTCAGCTATTGCTGGAATAGATTTTATTCTAGCACTTCTCAGCCGGGTCATGGGGGCTGTTCCACAAGGTGGGACATATGACAACATCTGTACCAGCAGAGGAGGTTAATTCAGCAGCGAGGAGGGACTGTGGGCAGTCCCTGGTGGGCTGATGGTGACTTATTAGAGCCGTGGCAGAGGGGACAGCCGGTGCCCCGAGGAAGGGTCTCTGTCCTGGTACCATCTGCTGAGGGGGACGTACATAAACCGAGGGTAAAAACCCTAACGGGTTCAAGGAGAGAGACTGCACAGCAAGGCTGAGCACGGAGATTCATGGTGATTAATCCTTCTAGAGCAATTTTCAGAAAGCCCAGAGTCAGTTCATTAAACCCACCCTCTGTGCCCGCGTGTGCGTGCACACACGCACACACACACGCGCGCGCGCACACACACACACACACACAGTGCCTTTCTTGTGTTTGAGGGCATTTCTTTCTTTCTGGTTCTGCCTTCCGTCACCTCCCACCACCTCCCTAACCAGGGAGAGCTCTTGAAGGTTCACTGCCTGTGTCTAGGGGTGCAGAAGCTGCAGGACACCTTTCACCAGCCCGCAGCTCTGATGTTGGCTGCCATGGCTCTGCTGCAGGGTGAGGGTGATTAAATTTTAAGTAACTTATATTTGGCCAAATCATGAGGCATTTAGTGAGACCTGATTCATTCTGGAATAAGCTGGAGAATTACTATGGAAGGAATTCAGTATCAACCTGAACAATGCAATGATCCTTCTGTATCATTTCTACCAGAAAACCATTTTGCTTCCAGAAAGTTTTGACCAAGTCACACTCTGTCCTAGACACGTCTACATTATGATGACAGGACTCAAAATGGTGAAAACAGAAGAGCACATAGTAACTCGCCTGTAAATGTGCATTTAACACTGTTAAGCTATTTCAAAGAGCCTAGCCTCCCAGATTGGTAACTCAGTTTCCCCATAAGGAACTACAAAGGGAGAAAAAAGCTTTCAAACATAGACAGCCCTGGGGTGAAGAATAAATACATGTCATACAGACATGGCCTAGCACATGAATGATTATTATCATTACAGATACACAGACGTGCTGTTTCTTTCAACCATTTTTTTTTACATGCAACTAGCCTGTGGAAATCTACTGCGCTCACTAAAAGAAGGCAACACTTCCAAAGGGGGTAATTCAACACCTCTAGAGTTATAATTGTTTCCAAATGCAACATCTTTATCCTATAACACAAATAAACACTTGCTGGTAATGGTGTGCTTTGTTAATTACAATGATTCTTAAAATCTGCCCTAAATATGCATTATATTACAGCGACGATATTATAAATGAGCATCGAGTGACATTCATATCACCTATTAATAGCTGGAGGGTTTTGGCAGGTGGGATTCTGGGATTTATGCAAATGAGGAATGTGTTCTATTATAATTTCAGTGGATCTCCTCTGTAAACTTCTGCTGTGCTGAATTAATGTCTACAGTGCATTTCCTTTTTTTTAAAAAAAAAAAATAGGAAGCCACTTACATATATTATAGGGGGATAATGAATTATTATTATTCAAAATGTGGGTTTGTTGCACTCATTTGCATATAATGTTTAATTTTTACAGAATATTTCATTCTAATGCATGCAAAAATGATCAAAAAACTCTCCAAATATGCTAATGTAAATTCTATTGCAACTACATTGCAGCCTTTATTTCTGGGACTTTATTATAAAACATTAAAAAAAGAAAGCTCAACATTAGGATAATCTTTTAAAAATATGGCAATTGTTCTGATTTAAGTGCTGGGTGAAACTCCCCACACATCTCCAATTACTGAAAAGCCTTGGACAAAAATACCTTTGTTCGGGTATGATAGAAATCCTGACGAAATCAAGAAAAAGTCATCCAGGGTTGTAATTAGCTTTTTTTTTTTTTTTTTTTTTTTTAATTTTGCAATGGGAGGTGTGCCGAAAGCCACTGATGAGCAGCTCGGCTGGGTTCTCCTTAACGTATGGGAGTGCTCTGGGAAAGCCCCAGACCCAGCCTGCCCTGAGGGCCATGAGTCTGGTCTATTAGGATCAGTCTTTTCCAATCTGTGTCAAAGAAATTTCATCATATACCTCAAGACAGACAATTAGGACACACTCATTAGCTAAAGATACTTTTATGTCCTAGCTTCATCATCAGAAAATCCTCACTGGTTCCCTGCTAGTCATCCCTTAACATCTTCTGATAACAGACCTACAATAGCCAATGCCTTAAGGTCCCCATCCGCTATTGCTACGTCTGCACTGCTAAGGGCATTAACTGGAACCAGGCTCTAGGAGATGGCACAGCCCTTACCTGTGCTGCTCAGGGCTGCATCCAGGAGGTGCAGCACTTGGCGTAGGTCTCCTCTGGGCTCTGTGGGGTGTCCTTGTCACTCTGCGATTCAAAGGCGAGAGCAGAGTTGAGGATTAACGTTGTGCGTCATTCATGGCCCATTCTTCCTGCTCTTATTTCTTATACCAAATCTTTCTTTCAAATCTTCCTATCAATTTATAATGAAAATTAAGTACCCTGTTCTGGATTTACACACATACATACACACATTCATCTAACAAAAACTGAAGCAATCCCTGTCAGTCCATATCTAAATGTCTTCTCCATTTTTTTTCCATAGAGTTCACTGACGGGTCTGTGTTTTGAGAGCCTATCTTTAGACATCTGCTGCTGAAAACCTTCTTTCTGTGTATATAATTAAAGACATTATTTTACAGCATTCACATTTTTACAATCTGGCATCATTTCCGTACATAAAAGCTTTGGTACTTCCATCTCTCCCTTATTGCATTACACTTGTTTAAGTTCAGTAGTTCTTATTCTGGGAATAATACCGGCGGCCATTCTGCAGCCACAATTATTAAGCTAGGGCCTATAAAAGGAGATGAGTTTTGGATTGCACCTATAAATGATGATATGTGGGTTTCTAATGCTTTTCAGTGACTAGAAGTCCTACATTAGAGGAACTCCACAGAAAACAACCTGCACCCACGCTCTGGGTTGATAGTGAAGGTCAGAAAAGCTTTCTTCTGGGCACACTTGTAACAGAGAAATGGAAGGCAACAAGCTCCACATGAAAACACTCCTACCTGTTCCAGGCATTAGAGGAGGACTAAGGAACAATACATGCAAATTAAATATGCTGAGGAGGTCTAGCCAGCGAACAATACTCACGTTACACTTGTAAACAAGAGTGTGGGAGAAGGAATACAGACTGCCACGCATGACAATGTCTGAGAGTAGAGTGATCATAAATGTTAAACAAACAGTGAATGATAATGATATTTGTTTGAGTTCACAATATGGATTCTATTCATGTCACAGCTGTCAGGAACTTACATCTTCATTTATTTGGAAAGGGTATATGTCTAAAGCATGCTAAATATAGCTGGGAGTGGCAAAACACATAGGATAGATTTAAAAGGGTTGTGGGGTTTTTTTCCTAAAGGGAATGTTTTCAGTATTTAGCTGAGCAGAATATTTTAATATAGATACTTTTTTTCTGAAGTTGAGTATGAAAAATCAAAAGGTTTATGTTGAAAGACACTAAAAAAGGAAAAAAAAAAAAAAGCACTGAAAAGGAACCTGTTTCTGACTTTCTTCCTAAGTGAGACTCTCCTCCAGATCCTTGAGCCCAGCCCTTGTCAACCCAGCACTGGGCACTGTCATGTCAGAGCCCTCAGCTCGCAGCCCTCTGCTTCCCAGGGGAGCGAAACACCTGGAGAGGAGCGGTGCTCACCACGTGCAGGATTCCTCCACCCCAGCACTATTCCCTTAATCAATCATTAATGAAGCTGTAGCTTGCAATCGGGTTTCTCCCTAGCTGAGGCAGAGCGGGCTGGGGACAGCTGAGCACAGCGAGATGGCTGAGGCTCCTGCCCCGTCCTTTGTTTTGAGAGCATCAGCACTCTCGAGTGCTTTGAACAGATAATCCTGTTTGCTTTAACCTTGCTGTAAGCGTTGGGTAGCTGCCTTGGTTTTTCTCCATGCTGTCAGCGTCTGGCCTGGTACTCCAGGCCTGTTATTATATCCCTGAGCTCTCTGTTCAGGGGCAAACACGCATGGAAACAGGGGGAGAATTGGGGGTGTCTTGCTGACAGGTGAGGGGGATGACTACCAGCCTTGCGGTGCCAGGGAGCATCAGTGTTAAAGTGATTAATTCCTCTTCTCCATTACTCTAAATTAGCTAAACAAATCCCTCGCTAGGGCTGTCATACTGATGTTCAGCATGCAAATTGTTTCTAATGAGTGGGGCACCACGGCTGGTGGTGAGCTTGTAAATCCATCCGTTCTGACACTTGGTTCCTGCACCCGGCGGACAGTGCGAGAGAGGAGGAGTGGGGCAGGAGGCAAATGCCCCCATGCAGTCCCAGACAAACTGCTCAAAACACCTCCACATGCAAAGGGGAGAAAGTATCTCATGGCCAATGAGGTGGAGACATTTTTACGGAGAGAAGGATGCGGGATTGTTTTTTTCCGAATGGAAATGACTCAGCTGTGCTTTGCTAGCTAAACCCAAAGCACAGTGCCCTCAGTTTCATTTGGTTTCACCTCCCTGAGTGCAAAATCCTAGCAACAAAATCTATCCAACCTTCTACATAAGATTCAGTGAAAGGGGTTTTGCAGTAAATACCAGTGGCGTTTTCAGCTGAACGTATTTCTGTGTTTTCTATAGAAAATAGTGATCTCCATATTAACTGTTAAATTGTTCAAACCAAAAGCTTTTCAGCTGAAAAGTGAAAACATCTCAGTGTTCACTTTTTTTTTTTTTTTAAACAAAATATTATTACTTCCCATTGGAAAACAAACAAATAAAACCTTTGCCCCCAATCAGGTCTGTTCCTCCGCTGACTTCCTGAAGGAGTCACTTCTTTGACCTGCAGACCACTGAGCAACCCTGGAAGGATCACAGCAGTTTCTCTGTCTTCCTTGTGTTTTCTCCCCTTGGTTTATCTTACATACATATTCTTAGTATAACTTCAACCTCCGGCAGGATTCAAGCATGTGCTTTAGGTCAAACATGTGATAAGCTTTTTGTTTCATAAGTAATGATTTCAGGAGATGCTTTTGTGGCCTCATGCTGAGATCACTGGGTGGGATTGAGCAGAAGATTTTTAAAGGATGCAGATAAGCACTAAGTGGGAATTTCAGATGCCCTAGATCATCTGCTTGTGATGCACCCTAGGCATGCTGCCAGCTTAAGCACCTTTGAAAGTCTTAGTGGGTGTCCATTGGCATTTTTTGGTACTTACTGCCTTTGAGTATCTACCCTGAGTGTACTAAAATGCCCTATTGGGTTAACAATGATTCCTGAACTCATATTATTTCTTTTCTTGAGTATCCAGGCAGCAACAGAGAATTTATGAAAATGTTTGCAAATTTTTAATGTTTCACTCACTTCAGCATGAAGATTCATACCAGGAAGTATGTTATTCATTATTCATTAATCTTTTTCCTTTTACACCCCCACCTTTCCTGTTCAGAAGCATCATGTGTTGCACTTGACCAACCATAATGAATAATGAATTACTAGCAAACAGTCTAAAGCAAACAGTAAAAGCCGATAGGTTGAAAAATTATTTGTCCAACCTATTTGGTGAACACTTACAAATAATAAACCCATTTGTATAAATCAGGATCAGTTCATGACAAGTTTGCTAACTGGACTAAGGCTCTAGTTCAACAGAGCATTAAGCACATGCTGGAGTCAACAGGATTTTCATTTGTGCATATAATTAACTGGTTAAAATGTTAAGTAACTTGTGCATACAGAGCCTTGTGTCTTAATGAAATTGCTTACAACAAACAGTCCTATACTTCTTAATGAGTCCAATCCCCAATGTTTAATCTTTGGAAGAATAGTAAGAGGAGAAAAAAAAAAAAAAAAAAAAAAAAAAAAACCACAGAAAAAACCCACAACATTTCTACATTTGTTTTTCATATAATTCAAAGGTTTGCCTGCTCTAGTGCGGCACTCAGACTCTATGTGTTGACAGCCGGGGCAGCCTAGATCATGTTTCCTACCCAGCATATTTGTGATGCTGGTTGAAACTCATGAAATGTCTCTTTGGACTGGTAAAACACAGATCTGAGCTTGTTTAGCCCTGGGGCGCTGAAGCCAGGTTCCTGGTAACAGTAATTCCTGGTTCTTCAGTTACACAGGCAGCCTGTCCTGGAAAAAGAGACTGGAAGGATCCGTTATGAGAAGTCAATGCACGAATCCACCAGCCCTGGGGGAGTTAATGGTTGAGAGGAAACACTCTGGGTGCTTTGTCCAGTATATGCACTTTAGTATTTGATCTGAGACCCCCAGAGTCTTCTGGCCCTTGAGAATGTACAGAGGAGCCAGAACCTTGAAAGGAACTTCCATTTTACAGTATAACCTAAGAAATATTTTTTGTTGCTTTGAAATTGTCAATGTGGTTTTAAATATAAGAAAGAAAGAAAGACAATAAGCCTTACTTTGCTTAAGATGCTTCAAACAGGCAGGTGCTGTTTTTTAAAGTAATCTTTCCCAAATAGTTGCTTTTTTTAAAGGTTGAATGTTTTTTTAAGAGAGAAGCTATGACCAGCATTATTTATTAACTGATGTACCTGTTCTTGTGTGATCCTGTTGCCATGAGTACTGGTGTTATATTTATTAACCAGTCTGTCCGAAATGGTTATGTCGGCAAAGACAATGCAGATTCCTCTGGATGATACCCATCTTCTAAAGTTTTGAACTCCACCATTCAAATTTCAGAAGAAATAACCAACCTTCTGGAGCAAATATCATAATCATTAGCTATTAATTTGTTAGAAGAATTCCATGGAAAGATCTGACTGACTTTGTGGGTTTCAGTGGACACAAATATAAAATTGCTAGAAATTCCTGGTGTAACTCCAGATATTCTTTTGCACCCAGGGAACCCAAACAGCTTTCCCTGACAACAGTTCAGAAGAAAACTCATATTTTATTAACTTTTTTCTCCAATAAGAAATTTCCATTACAAAAGCATTATTAGAAAACCTCTGGGAATATATATATATATTTTGCACATACACACGTGTGTACATATTCGCAGAAGTTTTTCTTCTGAGTACCTGAAGGCCTTTCAGCAAACTAGCAAGAACAGCTAAGTCTGGACAAAACAAGAGAGTCCGTTGGGACGAGTATGAGATCTGTTCCTGAGCCAGGATCAGCCACTGCAGCTCAGGGAGGAATCCAAAGAGAAATTCACGTCCTTGTGAAGCTGTGATTAAATATTCAGCATCACCAATGGGAAAACCAAAACAAAACAGCAAAACTTCATTTCTTTTCTGATTCTGTTCAAATACAGAAATCTTTGGTGGCAAGGTAGAATTCCTTATGGATTCTTTGGAAAGGGAGTATGTTCTTCTTACATGAGATGCAGGAAGAAGGATTATGTCCACTACAAAATAATGGCTTCACATTTGATAATGGCCCAGCAGGTTCCTGAGGATCCCACGAAAGCTGGAGAGGCCTTTTACAGTCCATCACAAATGCGAAGTCACACTTCCCATGGGGAGGCCATGTTTATCTAGGAAATGTGACTCTGGAAGCCAACAGATGGTAGTCATAGAGCTTCTCTGCCAAGGTGGCATTGCAAACGCCATCACCTCTGCCAGCTGGTAGCCAGGCGTTAGAGGCAGATGTAACCAATTAGCAGAGATACCCACTCCTCAGACACTGGCTGGATTTGCGATGCGTGAGATCGATGCATGACAATGAAGGAAGACTTGTCCAAAGTCCTTCACGGGCCACCGGCAGTACTCTTACAGAGGGAACCACAAGCTGCTTGAAGAGGCCAGTGCAGCTGGACAAAACCTGCTTTTCATTCAAAACAGGCATTTGTTTAATCCCAGTCTTTTCATTTAAACATGTCATTTAACTAAGTCTCTGTTCAAGGTGGAATTTCTGGTCAGAAACAGACACTGATTGCCAGAAAGGGTTGATCTAGAGAGACAGGGGATGTAGTTTCAAATCCATGCTCCAAATCAGGACTTCATTTTGGAGGTTCATCCCAATGGTCTCAGCAATCTGTTGACTATTAATGGCTGTTTCTATAGAAAGTTAGGCCTTTCACCAGAGGGAAATTGGTCTGCAGTGGCAACACAACATAAATGGCCATGGCTTTCAAGGGCGTATCCCAATATCAGCACTGCAATCACTTTGGCCACTTTGGTTCCTTCAGAGATCTCTTTCTATGGCAACAACACAGAACAGAAGTTCACCAAATTACCTTCTGAAAGTCCTCTTTCCTGGCAATGGCTGTGAGGCAGAGCCTTTGGAAAGCCATGGATGTGAAATTGCAAACTGAGCAAATCCTTAAGCAGCCATGATTTCATAGCACTTCTGATATTTGGGCAGATAGAGATGAGGTGACACCAATTGCTGGACTGTCATGAAAAAGAAAGAGCAGGTCATCATGCCACACAGTGTGACATGGAGAATTGTGGCTGTGAACTGTGAGTTCTCGGGGGCAAGAGAAGCCCTTACTATCTTTGTGCATGATGAAGCACAAAATGGAGCCCATTCTCAGTTGGGTCCTATAGCTGCCACAGTAAATAATATAACAACGTTCAGACAGGGAACTCAGCACAGAACTGAGCTCAGTTTCTGTCAGCTGCACTGATGGGAAAAAAGCACCTGAAAACCCTGCAGGAATTGAGGACTTGGCTATGGCTCTTAGCAGATGTTACCACTTGAAGTGGTAACCACATGGTGCCCATGGAGCAGGAACTTGCTGTAGTGGTCACTTCACTGAACTCTGAAGGACTAAACAGAAGGGCTGTTCACATGAGAAAATGCATAAATATACCATTACAAAACACATTGCTGTCCAAGCTGAAAAGAAACCAGAGCCCCAAAGAGGTTTATAATGGCAAACAATCACAGGAAAATTCCTTGCAGTGACCGCAGTAACTTCTTTTACCTGACCAAAATTTAGTGGCAAACAAAGTGTTAATGGAGTTCAAGAAGGGTCTGACAAATTTGAACCACCTGGTTGAAGAGGCCTTGCTGATGATGAGCAGCTGGCACTAGTTGGGGTAATAGCTGAGAGGAGAGGGGGCTGGGTTACTGTATGATGGACTCTTGGGGCAGCAGGGGTAGGGCTTTGTCTCAGGGCATTTATCGGACTATGGATCAGCAGTATCTGAAGAGGGCAATTACCTAAAGAAAGAGAAAGGGTTTCTAAATACTGCTAGTCATTGAGCTAAGAGATCTTCAGGAAGGATTAGAAAAGATGAGGGATTATCCAGGAAAGCAACTAAGCTTGTTGAAAGGCTGTGGTTTTGGGGTGTAAAATAGCTCTCTGACTCATTTAGAAGTGAAAGCTGTCCCTTCTTTGGGGTATATTGCCCATGAATCAGGAAGTTTTTGTTCTGTCAGTGTGTGTACACCACCTGGCACAGCAGGCTCTATGCTGTGTTTGAGAGGCTTAGAGTAATGAAAATATATTTTCCATTATGTTCTATTTTACTTTTTTAAACAGATACAAAAAAATCAATTAAATTCAATGTAAGTGGAAGAGATCTACATCTGACCTCTCTCTATTGCAATGTAGAACTGGTTAATCCATTGGAGTCAAAGGAAATAACCTTGTGAAGTAAATGGGCTCGGAATTTGACCTGACATTAATGTGCTGAGGGTTGGGATTGTTCTGGAATGACATCAATGTACTAAAGAAAACACTTCCAATTAAGTATTCTGAATCAATTTACATGCCCATGGTGTTACCTTTGACATATGCTTTCAACAGTACCCTTGAGATGACTGTTTTCCCTTGTGATGGACAATTTCCAAGCATATTTATTTGGATATGATGAACTTGAATATCACGAGGAGGTGGAGCTGTTGCATGCTATAGTAGATGCTTTCCAGCCAACAAGTTTAATTTTTTCTCTCCCTCTCTCTTACTTCCTTCCAGTCACAGTAAATGCAATTCCTTGTATGGCCATTACAATATAAGTTTAAGCCATAAACCATTCGATGTGATAACAATGTGACTTTACTGAAAAACGGGAGACCTGGGAATTTCCCAACAACTTGTCTGGATTTAGATTAGAGCATACCGCCATTAGTGACATGATATTCCAGCTACACTAAATCATTTCAGCAGGAATGGAGCCTGCCAGACACCTACAGAGATTTTCATCATTTCGTTCTTGAATGGCAATGTACCAGTGGTGATACAAGGTTCAGATTTAAGGCAGACCTGGAGTTAAGCACGTTCTGCATGTGCCTAACGTGGGCCTCCTGCTTCTGTACAGGAGGCAAAGTTGCAAATACGTGGAGATCAAGCAAGTAGAGTGTGAAAGGGAGCTTGCAGCATTCCTATGAAAAGGAAAAGGAAAATCAAAGACTGGGTGAATTCACTCCCAGATGATGCTGAAGTGTCATCAGCTCTATCCCATTTCTGTGCCCAGGGTTCACTGGGTGGTCAGAGCTCACGTGGGTGAATTGCCACAGACCTGTATTGAGGAAGGAGATTGGGAGGACATAACCTCAGCACATCCACGTGTGTGCTCTTATGGGAAAAGCTTGTGTGCTTGTTGGGAAGAGTGTGGAAAAAAGAAGATGTCCCAGGTGAGGTGCAGAGCTGTGAGGCTCCCTCTCACCATCCCTATTCCAGGCCCCTCAGGAGAGTCATTACCTCCAATTTAGTTTCCTGAATGTCAGCAAGAAGGCTGTAATCATTTGTTTGGCAGAGGCAGGGCAGACCAGGACATTGGCAGGACCTGTCAGGGTGTCACTTCATCTCTCACACACTTCGTTACGGGCTGACAGCAGCTTGCCATTACCATTGCAGGGCCAATTATCCCTGCATTGCAGGAACATGCCCCACTTGGCACCCCCTCTTCCTCACCCACTTGCCCTTCCACTATGGATCATTAAAATGATTTTGCACACACAAACACACACACACGTGCAGCTGCTTGGCTCAGTGGATTAAGCCCATTCCAGCTGTGGGTTCCTCAAACCTGTCACCATGGGCAGGAATACTGTAGAGCGGCAGAGAAAGATGTACTTTTTTTCTATTTTAGAAATCATGAGATATTAAAGGCTTGTGTTTCCCCCTGGGTTTAATTACACTGAATGCATTTAAACTCCTCTAATAGGTAGTAAATCTCTGAAAATCTGCAGAACAGAAGAGGGTTCATCACCTTCACACAAGTTAGGGGGAATGTAGCTCTTCATCCCAGAGGGATTTATCCGGTGTTTAGAGACGGGGTTTCTACCAACCTTTAGGTTTTGTCTCCTTTATTATACATCAGAATGTTGGAAGAGATTTGAAGTTTCCTGTCACTGACTATACACTCCTTTGCCTCTTTGGCTACTTGCATCCAGGGGTTGGACAGTCTGCTCCCAGCCTGAGGTGTTCAGGCAGCCAGGGCTCTCCTGTTCATGGCCAAACCACAGTCCTCTACTTTGGGCAGTGATCTGGGGTCTGTCACCCATCCATACTTTATATCTGCCCGTCAGCCTGCAGGATGAGCTATGCTCCCATGCCCAGTGCTGCTTTTCTACCTCCATGCCTTGTTTGCACTGTCCTGAGTAAATGTAGCTGATGTCACCCTGCTGTGAGTTGAGAATGCTATTCAGGACAAACCTTTCTCCACTTATTTGTAAAATCCCTGGCCTCTGGGAACCTTAGCCAGGCTATCTTCTCCTTCACCCTATCCCACTGTACCATCTTTCTCTCTGCTTTTTCCCCTCTTTCATTTTTTTTTTCCTTGCCACTTTTGTAGAACAACTTAAATGTCATCTTTCTGCAATTACCCACAGAAGAGAGAAATGAATAGGAACATTCCCACAGGGGTCCCCGTCTTAAATGAGGCTTTTGTTGTTATAAATTGTTACTCAAAGCAGTACAAGCCTTTGGAATCACTCACATGTTCCTGGTAACTTGATGCATGGGGCTTTGAATTCAGAGAGCTTGTTTGGAGTCTGCCAGCTTTTCTGGAGGTATGAAATCTGAAAGCGTAATTCGCAGCAACAGCAGCAACCCCTTTTACTTAATACTGTCTGTGACCTCACCAGGTACAAGCGACTTTGAGTTGTGCCCACCACAGCCTCCTTGTCCCTGCATACCATCTGGTCAGCGGTATCTTCCTTGCATCTGCCTTGAGTGACCGAATCAGGGAGAAGACACTGTAGCAGGGCTTGAAAATTTTCCTTACTGCCTTTGAATCCCAAGTACCCTGGTTTAGGATAGATGTTCCCCGTCCCAAAAGGTGTGATACTGCAAGTGATTAAAGCAAAAGAACTTGACTTGAGGAAGGTCCAGGTGTCCCTTTGCTGCTCTGCTAATGTTTTAAACCTCCTTTGGATGAAGGGCTGCATCACCCCTCCCCACGTCTCCATTTCCCCATCACAAGTGTGAGGCAGTGGACAATCTTCCCAATGCAGGGGGGAGGTATTGGAAGGATTAACATGAAATTATTTAAATCCCCCTTTTGAAGGCTGGGAGAAACCTAAGTGTTGGCTAAACTCCATAGTGAGCTGCAATCTTTGCTTGCAGCACCTGGACGGAAAGTGTCATGGGAAGGCTAAGCTTTGCAATTGCACGTCTGAGCAAGAGAGCTTCATAGTTTATTTTTAACCCCTTCGTACAAGATTTAGGGGTGGGAATGTAAACACTGAGCTTCAAGGAGGGGTTTGGAGAGAAATCTCAACAGCTACACAAAACTGAGTCTTCACGCTCCCGCACGAGCTGCCTCATGCATTGCTCTGGACCTCAGGATGCACAGACCAGAAAGCCAAGACCTACAGACCATGTAAGCCCACAGCAGGGGCCAGAGGGTCCCCTGAAAATGTGGGTAGCAATCTTTGCCTACTGCTGCCAGACCATGTATTTTTTTTCTACTCCTGAGGAAAGAATGGATGGGGCATGGGTGCAAAGCACTGATATAACCAGAGCCGCCACGCCAAGTTAAGCTGCCAGTCTGAATTAAACTGTATAATGAGGGTGTCAGTCACTTTTGTAAATCTTTGGGAGGTGAGAGGGAAGGGAGACAGCCTAGCTCTGTCATGCACATGTACAGGCACACACCTATTTCTCCTTCCTCTCTTTGTGCCTCTCCCCACTGCAGAAAGAAAGAAACAAAGCCTACTGCATCTTCCCAAACAGATCACAAAATCAGCATCCTTTGAAAAGGGGCTAAAAAAAGATATTAAACTTTAAATACCATTTCTTTCCATGCTGCTAAGCAGCTTATTTATCACAGCATGAGCCCACCTTAAGAGCTGTGACGACAGAAAGCTCTGCTGGTAATTACTGCAGGGAGCCAGCAGGCATGAATGAGTCACCATAATGCCAGTGTGCAGCAGACAAGGTAAGGGGAGACAGACAGACAGGGAACAAGGACCAGCCAAGCATGGTGCCTTGAAACCCTCTTGGGAAGATATACTGGTGCATCTTCTTTGCCCCTTGCCAAGAACCAGCTCCCATACAGACTGATGCTGCTGGAGCTTTCTCAAAGGAGCATCCTCAGATATAGGTCACTTCCTTGGGTATGCGGTCCTGCCTTGCCAGAGGAAAATGAAGCCTTCTTGTGAAAAAAGTCCTCAACTGCTTGGTCTGTGCATACATCCAAGCTGTGCCCTTCAGAAATGGTGCTGAGCAAAGATACCCTTGGTTTGTGCTGGCTGTCCTCCATGCTAGCAGACATGCTGGCTTCATCAGCAAGATCTGTCCTCCCAGTCCTGTGCGTTGGGGGGAATGGAGCCCCTTCAGTTAAATGAGTGACATCAGAGTGAATCTAAAGTGACAAGCTGGGTCTGCTGGGAAGGGAAGGCAGCTCAGCACCAAGAAACCTTCGCAACTCCTGCCCAGACATTAGAATATGTCCCCTCCTCCTGTGCAGTGCTGGAGCTGACAGCAGGGTCAGCCCATGCCTTGCAGCAGAAATAGTAGCTCTGGAAAGAAGGGAGATCATCTCCCCTTGCATCCTGGGAGATGACAGCAGGTGCCATCCTTCCACCATCCTCCCCCTAGGGAACTGATGGCAGATGTCATCCCCCTTTTTTTCTGTAGTTGGATGCTGCTCACAGAGCAACTTCCAAGGTGTTTTTAGGAGGACTTTACCATTTCAAAAAAGCAATTAAAACATTATCAGAGTTTGGTGATGGATGCTGCACAAACATGCACAGTGCTAAAATTTCCTGGGCCAAATTGCTGATCTAAATAGCCAAGACACATAGCAGAGGGGAGAAGAGACACAGCATGGAGAGCTGAGTTTCCCACACTCACCTCCTCGTTCAGTGGCTGAGGTAGGAGCAGGACTCAGTTTCCTGTTCATGAGGTCTCCTGGATCCAAGCACAACCTGTTCTTCAAGATGGTAATTAAATGGGACACAGGCCTTGAGCAGTGTCTGATTTAGCTTTGCACCTGGTGGGCTTAGTCACCAGTACACACTCATCTCCATAAGAACAGTGCCTGTTACCTGTCCTCTGACACATCAAATGTGGACTTAAAATATCACTGGGTTTCTTACCGAGCTCCTCTGGGATTTCTCCAGATCTGTCTCTCCTGCCAATTGCATTTAAATGATTGTGTTCTCTGATGGCTGAAAACTTTGTGGTCTTTCATCCCTCCTCGCAAGGGAGCTCTGGGCTCCTGTCCTCCTCACCAGTCCAGATCCATGTTATATCCTTCTGCAGGTCTTGGCATTGTCCTTCTGCTGTGGCTACTCCCAGGAGCAGGTCTTTAGGCTGTAAAGACACAGAGGCAGTCTTTGGCAGCCAACCCAGCAGTAGCAGATGGAAGTGTGAAGTGCAGGAAGAAAGCTACAAATGGCCCAATATGAAAAACCTGACACGTTCTGGGCTTGCACATCATGATCTCTTTCAAGCTGTGAGATAACATTGACTTCTGAAGAGGGCTGTTTTAGGCAATGTCTCATGGTGTTTGGCCCTCTCCACACACTGGCCTTCACCTGCGTGTGGAGATCACAGTTCACACAGCAGTAGCTTCATCATTGTTCATGTCCTTCCCTCCAGTGATGAGTTAACACACAGCATCATACAGAGTATCATTCTGAGCAGCAGGGAGAGCTGTGGTGATGGCCTGTGTGCATCTTTTCCCAGCAATGATCCAAAGTAGTTTTCTAGTGCATAAAAAGGTCTAGGCCTACAGGTTTCTCCCTGTCCTTTTCCAGAGCCATGACCTTCAGGAGGTTCAGACGAGTGCAGAGCCATGTGGCTGCTCAGCTGGACTTGATAATGGCCGTCCTGCTTCCAACAGAGAGGCCTGAGGGGAAGATGGCTTTGACTCCAGAAGGGAAACAGTTATTTCCATGGACAGTTATCAAGATGGTGGCTCTGTGCCATTTCTTCAACCTGAGGTCCTGACTGGAAACTTCCAGCAGCCCCAGCAGGAAGAACTTGGGTCTGGCAGTACCAGAAATGAGGTCCAGCTGGCTCCTTGGCCAGCAGCTCTCTGATGCTATGATAATAACAGTGCCAAGTGCTGGGCTGGGCAGGGTGAGTGAGGAGGATGAGAGGTGGGGAGGCATGAACATGGCACCCACCAGCCTCATAGATGCTCCATCACTGCAGTGAGATGGTCCTGTGGCATGGGAATGCAAGAAAACTGCACCCAGAAGGCCTGGGGAACAAACACAAGATTCCCCATGGCCTTTAGAGCTCTCTATTTGGACATTTGGATTTGGAGATGATCTTAGTTTAGTCCTCTCCCAGTTCAGCCTCTACAGAAGTTACCAAGTCCTGATCCTGTGAGGCACTCCCCTAATTTCTACTGTATTTCAGATCATGTAAGAGCATCTCATATAGTCCATCTCCCTTCCCTGCTTCTGGGTATGATGGGACAGAGTAGTATAGTGAGACTCTTCTGCACGTTAAAGATCTTCTTGCTAACCAGCACATGTAGGTGGCCAAGGACAGGTATAGAATAGAGGAACATTTATATTTCAGAAGCAAAAGACACCTACGGAGGCTGGATGGGCTGGAGGGAAGGGGGATTTCCCCTTCTGATGTCCCCGGTACCCTGCAGGGAGAGCTGATGCTGCATTTATCCGATGCGGCCACCGGAGGGCAGCCCGAGGGAGGGAGCCGGCCCCAAACCTCCCAAAAAAGAAGGGGATGGAGGGAGCAGGGGGAGGCAGCAGGGGGGATGCTGGGGGTTCGCAGTGGAACAGGCTGCAGGGTGCAGCCACAGAGGAGAGTGGCCAGTGGGGAAGCTGCTTTAACTGCTGGAGAAAGTTCAGCAGTGAGCTGGAGATATGCAGGCTGAAATAGTTCAGCTCTCTGTTAGGGAAAGGAATTTTATGTCTGTGCAATGAGGAAACCAATTAGAGGCATGATTTAATCAGTGTGTTTTAGTGGGAGCATTAAGGGACCTGGATGCAACATCAATAAGGAGCCGCCAGAACGCAGCGATGGTGTCCAAAGTGGTAAAGCCACCTCCTAAATGGAGCCTCTCTGAGGGATATTTGTAGCCTCCAGCCAGGGCAGGGTCGAAGTTGTGACAGGGCAAACTGTAGCTCCAGCTGACACCAGCTGGGTTTAGAGATAAATCAGGTGGATTTGACAGATACCTCAGGACACCAGGGTAAACCCTTCCTCATTGAAGTTGGCAGGGCCAAGGGATGTCATGTTGGTGACTGCAGGGCCTCCCTTTCTCTGGTTGAAAGAGGCTTTGATAAAAGCATCTAGGCTAAAATATTCATCTCTGGTTCATGATCATAACTGCCTCTGCCCTTAGCATCACTGCAGTGCCCAGCAGAGGTAGGCCAAGCTGCTGTAAGAGTGCAGGGCAGACACCAAAGTGTTCAATTATGAATTCTTCTGGGTCCAAAAGAATTCATAATTGAACACTTTGGATTGACCTCTCAGGTTGTGTTTACCTCTTGAAGGAGCTCACAACATTTCTGTCCCCTTCACAGAATCATGGAATCATAGAACAGTTTGGGTTTGGAGGGACCTTAAAGATCATTCGGTTCCACCCCCCTGCCACGGGCAGGGCCACCTTCCACTAGCCCAGGTTGCCCAAAGCCCCGTCCAACCCGGCCTTGAACCCTTCCAGGGAGGGGGCAGCCACAGCTTCTCTGGGCAACCTGTGCCAGGGCCTCACCACCCTCACAGGGAAGAATTTCTTCCTTATATCTAATCTAAATCTCCCCTCTGTCAGTTTAAAACCATTACCCCTCATCCTATCCCTACACCCCCCTGATCCAGAGTCCCTTCCCACCTTTCCTGTAGCCCCTTTCAGTCCTGGAAGGCTGCTCTAAGGACTGCTTTCAGTCCTGGAGCCTTCTCTCCTCCAGCTGAACCCCCCCAACTCTCTCCGCCTGTCCTCACAGGGAGGTGCTCCATCCCCCTGAGCATCTTCGTGGCCTCCTCTGGCCCCGCTCGAGCAGGTCCGTGTCCTTCTGATGTTGGTGCCCCCAGAGCTGGACCCAGCACTGCAAGGGGGGTTTCACAAGATCAGAGCAGAGGGGGAGAATCCCCTCCCTCACCCTGCTGCCCACACTTCTCTTGATGCAGCCCAGGACACAGCTGGCTTTCTGGGCTGGGAGCACACATTGATGGCTCACAGTCAGTTTTCCATTCACTAATACCCCCAAGTCCTTCTCCACAGGGCTGCTATCTTCTCAGATACAGAGGGTGGTGCAGCAGGATCTTGTGTCAGGAATGATGGCTTGGAGACATTAGAGACATGGATTCTGAGCAAGGCATAATACAGTCCCAAGTTGCTTGCTTGCAATGCAGATTTCAGTGCTTTTATTGTAAGTGGGAAAGGCAGTGAAGGTCTTTGGTGAAATGAATTTTCCCTGTTTTGATTCCTTCTGCAATTTCACTTGTTCCTCCCATTGCCTCTCAAAAATCCCAGCAGCATAGGTGCAAACTGCTTTTGTCTTCCATGCAACAAAAGCTGCATTTCAGTGGCAGGTGAAACAATGCTTTGCACAGATCATCTGCAAAGTGCTTAAGGACCCAGCAGGAGGAGAGGTGCTGCATGAAAGTGTAATATTATGGTACCAGGAGAAAATAAAAAAATAAAAAAAAAAAAAAGGAAGACTTTGCCATTTGGAATGAAGTCAATGTGACCTTTCTTTTCCCTGGGAGAGACCAAGTCCCAGCTTAGTGGCAGGAAGGTGAGTGCTATGTCTATGGCAGCACTCAGAACCAAATAGCATTTACTTGCTGTGAACTCACTTTAGTTGAAAAATGTAAGGGTGCCTAGGGAAAGAAGTCTAAAAGGAAGATAAATGCTGAGGCAAGTGATTTAAAATTCTTGGGCTGGGGTCATAGCCACTAGGAAATGCTACTTCTGTGAGCAAAGACTTGGATTTAGTTCTGTAGCTGATACATCTTATGTGGCCATGAGTATGTTGTCATCACTAAAATGGGCATCATCTCACTTCTTTCAGGAGTCTGTAGAAAATAAATATTTTGCAAGCCATGATGTACTCACATGCTACAATGATATGAACTACGTAAATGCCTAAAATAGATCCATTCCTGTCAGCAAATATCCAGACATTCTGAAATCATTCTCATCAGCTCAATTTCCAAAGATAGATGGTTCCAGACTAACCTCATTTCTCTGAGGAAATGATTTTTTTCTTGAAAGAGAGAAAGAAACACTAATGTATTTAACCAATCTTGATTTCAGCGTAGTACTTTGACAGAGCCATATTAGTTTCATTAGTTTTGTTGAGAATTAACATAAGACTCGTAAACTAGTCTCTGATAGTGTTTAAAGGAGAGATAATAACAAATAAAACTGAAAGAGGAGTTGTTTTTTCAGAAGTTAATAAAGATTTCTTCATGAATGACCTTGGATTGCAATTTTTCAGCTCTGATCAAGCATTTGGTTATTGGGAGTTGGGAGGCAAGGTTTCACAGAAGTAGACAGGTATTGCCCAGAGGAAGATCTGGATGATCTCAAAGGCCGGAGTAAGGGGCTGGCATGTGATGCTGTAATTCACACTGTTACATATGTTGGGACTGGGAACACATCCTCTGCAAATGTCACGAGAGGAGAAACATCAGGGTGTACAAGCTGATCAAAGGAGGGCTGTGAATCACCAATGAGTTTTGTCCATGAAAATGTCAAACCATATCCTAGGATGTACCATGCAAAGAATTCCCCAAGGAGATAGGGAGATATTAATGCCATTATGCAAAGCCCTAATGTTCTTTTGTCGGGAATACAGCATGACAGCTTTGGTCACCCAAGGTCAAAAAAGATAAATGCAATGTGGATGGATGCAGAGGGACCATTTGAAAGGCTCCCTTTTCATTCACTCAGTTTTAGAAACATGACTAGAAGAGTTCAGCTTTTGGGGGATATAATGGCTGAGAAGAGATGATATCTCTCTCTTGGCCAAGGGAGCTAAAAACCCAGTAAACGGTGAATAGCAAAAATATAGTATCAGCATCAAATCTAGTGGGCATACATAGATCTAGTAAAGTAGAGAAGCTGGAATGAGGTGCCTGATAATCAGACCAGTGACATTAAAAGCAGCAAGCAATCTTGACCCTCCTTCGGCAGGTTATGGATGGTACAAAGTGCAGCTAAGCTAAGCAAAGGTGTCTTTTCCAGCCTATCCTCTAAAAAAATTAAAATTTCTCATTCAGCTACATGATCTTCCGTGCTTCCTGCCAAGGCAAAAGGAAAGCAGGGCTGCTGCCTGCTCCCAGGTCAGCCTCCTGCAGCCCAAGGAACTGAAGCAGCTCTGAACATTCCTGAATATGTCTCCCTTATTTTTCAACAAGTTGGTCTAGACTGGTCTCCTTTGTCATCTGTGTGTCCAAATAAGCAACCTTTCTATAAATCCTTCCATAAACATGTAATCTGTATTACATCAAAGTCTCCTTTGGTATAATCCCTAAAAGAGACTTTCACATGAGAAAAATATGGTCCATTCTCTTGACATTCAGTGCTGCATGGGTAGTCTTCTCAATCTCACTAATGCCCAATAAGTAAAGGATATTTTTGACAAGTCCTGACTAGTCTGGGATACACAGAAAAGTAATAAAACATATTTCAAAAAGAGATCTGTTATATTTTCAGATCACAGTAAATCTTAACATAAGCCATGTACAATACCAAGCAGCTATTTCTTCTATGCCATAAAAATGCAGGGAAGCTTTGTCTCCTACCCAGCAACCCCCAGGCTGCATCAGAGAGATGCTGGGAGAAATCTCCCTCTGTTCAGTGTTTTAGAAAGCAACAGGCACACGGGCTATGGAGTTGCAGTCTGTGGCTTGGAAAAATGAGAGGTCTGCAAAGCGGAGTTTTAACTCCCAGAAAAAAAGCTCAGCCCCACAGCAGGGTGTTGGAGGAAGACATCAATAACAAGGAAGCATGCAGCTCCCAAGACAAAGGCAACCACTGTAATTAAGAGAGACTATTTGTCTGCTGGTTGGAAGAAGGTGGCTCAGGCAGTGGATGAGCACAAGCTCCTTGGAGGCTGATGTGACCCCAGGGGGGGATTTCACCTGGGGCTTCCCAGATGGAAGCAGAATGGGTTCTGGGGCAGAACGGGTGCATATTGCTTTTTCACTGCTGATTCAGCACCCCCAGCCTTGCCAAGCATTTGGGCTCTCAAACCATTTACATCCAAAGGCAATTGGAGAAATCGTTTGACAAGCTTCATCCCGAGATGTTGGCAGATACCCAAGAGCGACTTTGTTACTCAAAGATTATGTTTACAGTGAAATGATTTAGGGATTGAGGGATTATCCAACATGGGCCCACAGCCCAACACCTCCACAAGTACCAAATACCTAATGATTCCTGACAGCAGGAATCAATCTCCAGGAGCCGAGATTCTTTTTCTTTTTATTTTTTTTTCTGGGATAAAACAAAACTGTTCTGTTCAAACAGTGCTGTCTACAAATCATTAATAAAGGCAATTGGCTGATTTACATCTGGCATTACAGAGGTCAGAACAATAAAACATGACTTTATTTTGCAGCTAACACATACTCTCTGCCATCCTTTATACAGGCTGTCAAAAGCCAGTGCATGAGGAGAAAGCAAGGTGGGGTACTGCAAGGAACTAGATGGGGAGGACCAGGAATTATTAGTGTTGGGGGGATATTGCAGGATAAATGAAGTGGTACATTCCTAACAGGTTGGAGAGGGTTTTGTTGTTGCTTTTGTTTGAAAGGTTTATGACAAAAAGAAAAGGGCTCTGGGTTGTTTACGAGAGGACCACTGTGTTATTCCTATCAGGGAGAAGGTTTTTTGCTTTGCTGTTTGAAGCCGGGTATGTCACTGGGTATTTCCCAGTGGAAACCCCAGTTCTGTTAAGGAGATCTGATATAAAGTGTCTTTAGATCAAAGTTTGCATGAGTCCAGTAACTGGAGAATCTCTTAAGGAAAAATGTTTAGCAGCAATGTTTTTGTAGTGCTACCAGACACTTTTGATTTTGACATGCTGTTTATTTCTGTATGTGTAAGTCGCCACATCTAGTTAAATGGGAGCACTCCAGTCCTCTCCAAATACCCCATCTGCAGGGTGTTTCTTCCAAGGATGTGAAAATGTGAAAACAAAGCAGTAAGCAGATGCCCCCACCAAAGGCCAAACTTCCCCATTCTCAGAAACCAGAATGAATTTTTCTTTTTCTTTTTCTTTTTTTTTTTTTTTTTTAATGCATCTGGTCCAATTTATTTTTGGTTTTGGAAAAACCTGACCTTAAATAGATGTACTTGAGCCAGGAGATATCAGGGACAGAGCCTGAAAGCTAACTAAGGCTGGTTAGCCTACAAGCTGGTGCACACAGCTGCACTCCAGCTGACTGCAAGAAAAAGCAGACAGCCCCACACAGTTTGTTTGTTCTGATTATTAGACACCATAATCAGTGGCCAGCGCTAGATCTTGAGCTGTTTCCTCATTGTAGAACATCACAGTTAATAAATTATTTTATCAGTCATACTTCTCACATGTTTTTTTTTAAAATACCATATTGAATATTGTGTCTTTATACCGAAAGACATCCCCTCCTCAAAGCAGAAAACTACTCAAAGACTAAGCTCACACACACACAAACTTTGTGCTGCAAAACACTCCTTCGTCTTCCATGTGTCATTCTGATCAAAACCCTGGTTAAATGCTAGACAGCAGGTCACAGCCATTTTCTTAAACTCTAGAGGCATCAAATTTTCCTGTCCATCCCTCAGCCTCTCAGGCTGTTTCCCTTAATGATGATATTGATTTTGATTTTAGTTTCATCTAGTTTTAGTCTATCCCAGTGATGGACTCCCACTGCTCCCAACAGGAGATTATTCTATACTCTGGCAGACCTCACTGATAGGAATCTTCTCCTGACATCCAACTTAAGTTTTCTTTTTTGTTTTGTTTAAACTTTTGATGCTTTGATTGGATGAAGTACTTAAAGCCAGGAGTTAGGGGTTAGAGAGAGAGGAGAGGGAAGAGGAGGGAAGGCCAGACGAGATAAATTGCCAACCTACTAAAGAAATGTGCAAAAGTTTCCTCCCGAGACCTGACTTTCTGTTGTAGCCATAGTTTTTATAGAAAATATATTTGCCCAGAATGCTTTGTAAGGAAAAGAAAGGAAAAGAATTATCATTTAGAGGAACCTGAGCCCAACAGGAGACATCAAATACTTTCTGCATTGGAAAAAAGACTGTCATTAAGACATGAGCTTTGGGTTAAATTTACATATACATTTTGTAGAGAATTTTAAGATCATGTGGAATTTGCTTTGATTATTTATGTGGATCATTTCGCTATTGCACCCTCCCATACTCCTGTATTGCTGTAAATGCTGGACCAGTCAGATGAGAAGACCACCTAGGCCGCTATCCTGTCTCAAAAGTTATTAATAATGATTCCAGGGAAGAGCACAGGAACTACTGTTGTTCCCCACAGACCATCCTGAACAATTCTTCTTTCTCCTTTTCATGCATGCAATTCCCAGACTGCGAGTCCTTGTAATCCTCTTTCTACCTCTGATTAGGCTGGGTTAGGATCAGTGGCAGGCACACTGAAGATCAGGAGATGAACAGTTCACAAATCTTCTATATTGCCCACTTTAATGCTGCCTGGAGTTGCCAATGTTGTGTCCAAAGGGATATAACCTGAGTTATTTTGTGATCCTGGACAGCTATAAACTCCCATCAAAAGAAGTCAGACATAAAGACCTCCATGCAATTATCTACTGAACTATGTGAACTACTGAAAAAATCTGGGAAGAAAATTGCTTGGGAGGAGCAAACAGTACATGGGACATGGAAAGAGCAGAGGAGGAAAAGCAAGATGAAGTTGGGCGGGAGGAAAGATATGAAAATCCTTGAAGTTGAACTTGAAATCCACCCAGGACAGAAGTCATGTATCTTTTGAAGGCCAAAGAAGGCCATTAGGATGATTGCAGCCCAACTTGCTGCAAAATACAAACAGCAGGATTTCACCCAGTGATTCTCTCATCAAGCTTAAACTTGTGATTTTAATTCAAAAATACGGCCTTTGGAAAAGTTAGTCAGCTTCACAAAAGAGGCTGACTCACCATACCTCTTAGGAACCTGCTCTGATGACTAATTGCTCTTACTGTTAAAAACGAGCCTCTAATTTGAGACATCAACACTGACAACCTCAAATTCCAGCCACCTCGTCTTGGTCTTTTATCTTCTAGAAGGAACTGAAGAAGTGGGTGTGTGCAAAAGAAAGAGAGAAAAAGAGATGCTAAGTCTTTCTATAAAATGTTTTTCTTGTAAACTGCAGACTGAGGGAAAAGTAATCCATTAAGACAGGGAAAAAAAAATGAAAAAATGCAACATGGTGACCAAGGCAGGCATATTATTAGGGCATTGCTGAAAGAGGGAGAGACTTAGGTTAGGATCATTTGGATTTCATGATCTTTTTGATCTTTTGGGGAATGGGAAGTCAAAACCAATAATCTCTACCTTGTGTTCCTCAGGGAACAGGGAGGGGTTGGAAGGAACAGAGAAGTGATGAGAAAGACACTGAGATGTAGGAAAAGCCTTGTCAAGAAGATGGGGTTTCTGAGAGAGCAGCAGCAAAACCAAGGGAACACACTAATATGGACTCGGGTGCAAAACTGGATGGATGAAGAGATTTGGGCTGAAGAGTTAAATCAAACATGTTAATTATTCAAAATATGTGGACTGGTGAATGAGTTGCAAGCATGGACAAGGAGCCAGAAAAGGACTAGATACATTATGTGGCATCTTCTGTCTCTAATTCTACTCTTCTAGCTAATAGACCTAAATCCTGGCAGCTTAACTTGAAAGCAGCAAATTTCAGTGTTGTTTTACACAACAATAACAGAGAAATATGATTCAGACAAACATGGATTTTCCAAAAATTAACAACTAAGACCAAATTTTAAAAGTAAAACTTAACCAAGACACTGTAAAGCAAGATTTTTTTCCCCCTTCTAAGCAGTTTATTACTCAGCTGTATAAGAATACTGGTACTAATGAAAGAAAAATTGCCCATATATACTGATTTTTGCATGTTAAATTCTGAAGTCACAAAGAGTCTATTAAGAACAGAAATTGTAACATGTGAGTTCCACCTGCAAGACATATGTTAAATCCACACAATTCAACAAACTTAATTCCCTTGACAAGCATTTCTGTAACCAGCTATAGCTGTGTCCCTTCTAAAAACCCTTTAATAAGACCCAGCATATAATTTTGGTGTCCTGTGTGTATCAACAGCCAGTAAGATCAGAACTCCTCGTTGACTGGTGGGAGTTGAAGTTCACGCCTTGGGTCACTGAAAGGTAATTTCCTTTAGCTTTGCAATAAACTCTCTGTATTGACCTAAGACCTCCAACATTACGAGTGGTTAACAGCATCCATAAAAATAAAATGTGGGTACAAAATATCTGAATTTGAGAAGATTTGCTAGAATTTTATTAATTTATAGAAGTTGAAGGTTATGCCATATGTCACTAGAAAGTAATTTTCTCTGAATGTGCAATAAGGGCTTAGATTTGATTTATGACCTAAATATTGCAAGATATTAATACATCTCTATGCCAGATGGTAATGTACATGTGAGGAAATGTACCTTTTCTATCCTAAAATTGCAAGAATTTTCTTTAATTTACTAGGATAAACTCAATCAATGGCATTCATTAATTTTTGAACACTGAGTACTTACATGGAATGTCCCCATCTCTCAAACAGATAGCTGTGTTATTCCTGTATGAAATAAATTCAAAATGTTTCCAAAAACTGGTTCAAAGACTATATATGTGGTACCCACGTGTATATCTTCTAGGGTTGTCCATACTTGACATACTTCTAGAAACCGACATTGTTTTGAGCCCTTGGGATCCAATTTAGATGGTGTTGGGGATTACAGCTGCAAACAAATAAAGGGGAAATACATATTCAGAATCTTGTTACAGAAGCTAACAAACACATCAGGCAGGTTGGAGGGAAGGGGTCCTTTACAACTCCAGGGCAAAAATTCATGAGAAGGCTGCACAGCTATTTTAAAATTTAGCGATGTCTTTTTGTGAAATGCAAAGATATCACAAACTTTGTTTTCTAGGGACAAGAGGTAGTTCACTATTTTCTGCTGTTTGCTCATAACTGCATTAAGTCCAGCAATTTCCTGGAGAGATGTTAATATCTTATTTATATACTGGGTAAACAATATGTACTTTTCTACCTCCAGAATAAAAGCTATGCACCAGAAATTCTCATATTCCCTGGCTATCAGTGCATAAAATCAATCTCTATGCCAATTCCTTTTGGAACGACAAGTACAGACTGAATAATAAGGTTTTGTTTCAAATAAGAATTTCCATCCCTTAGGAAACTCCAGTCTTTCAAAAAGTAGTTTCATTTTGAATCAGAAGATGTTAATATGACAGTCATCTGACCTGATGGAGGACCACAGCGTATGATGGGAATTGAAGTCCAGCTGAGGAATGCAAATCACAGGGAAGAACAGAAATGCAAAGCACCAATGAACAACTGTTCCCAGATCCTCTCGCAAAACCCATTTTAATGTTTTTTCAGTAAAAAACACAGTAATTTTGATTTTGCAGGTGGCCGCTTTCATTTTAAATTCACCTCTATTCTGCTCAGTGGCATTAACTCACCCTAAACGTGACTTCAGCACAAATGGAAAATGTGGTACAGGGAAGTGATAACATTTCAAAGGTTAAGTGGGCATTGCTCAAATGCATACTGGTTCATGTTTAAAGTTTTGCTTCATAGTTTATTTATGCCCTATACTGGGTTTGCGTGGCAAAGTTTTGGTAGCGAAGGGTCTACAGGGATGACTTTTGTGAGAAGCTGCTAGAAGCTCCCCCTATGTCCAATAGAGCCAATGTCAGCTGGCTCCAACATGGGCCCACTGCTGGCCAAGGCCGAGCCCATCAGCGATGGTGGTAGCACCTCTGGGATAACATATTTAAGAAGGGCAACAAAAAAAACAGCGCAATTGAAGCCAGAGAGAGGAGCAAGAATATGTGAGAGCAAGAACTCTGCAGATACCAAGGTCAGTGAAGAAGAGGGAGAGGAGGTGCTCCAGGTGCTGGAGCAGAGGTTCCCCTGCAGCCCGTGGTGCAGCCCATGGTGAGGCAGCTGTGCCCTGCACCCAGGGAGATTAGTGGTGGAGCAGATCTCCACCCACAGCCTGTGGAGGTTAATGGTGGAGTAGATATCCATCTGCAACCCATAGAGGACCCCAGGCTGGAGCAGGTGGATGTGCCTGAAGGAAGCTGTGAGCCCATGGGAAGCTCCTGGCAGGACCTGCAGACACATGGAGCAAGAGGAGCCCAGGCTGGAGCAGGTTTGCTGGCCCCTTGGGGGACCCACGCTGGAGCAGTCTGTGCCTGAAGGGCTCCACCCGTGGGAGGGACCCACACTGGAGCAGTTCATGAAGAGCTGCAGCCTGTGGGAAGGGCTCATGCTGGAGAAGTTTGTGGAGGACTGTTTCCATGGGAGGGACCCCATGCTGAAACAGGGGAAGAGTGTGAGGAGTCCTCCCCCTGAGGAGGAAGGAGCAGCAGAGACAACGACTGGTGAACTGACCACAACCTCCATTCCCCGTCCCCCTGCGCCACTAGAGGGAAGGAGGGAGAGAAATTAGGAGTGAAACTGAGCCCAGGAAGAAGGGAGGGGTGGGGGGAATTTGTCTTTAAGATGTAGTTTTATTTCTCATTCTCCTACTCTGATTTGATTGGTAATAAACTAATTTCTCCAAGTCAAGTCTGTTTTGCCTGTGACAATAATTGATGTGTGATCTCCCTGTCCTTATCTTGACCCATGAGCCTTTTGTTATATTTTCTCTCCCCTGTCCAGTCAAGGAGGGGGGTGACAGAGTGGCTTTGGTGGGTACCTGGCATCCAACCGGGGTCAACCCACCACATACCCTCAGGTCACTTTGCTGCTCTTAGCAAGTAGCCGGAGTCAGTTCCACACTCACATTTCCTTGGCAGCCACTCTTGCTTCCAGTACTGGGCTTTCAGCAAGTCTGATATTCACAGCAGCTCTGCCTGTTGCATTTTCCCCCTGTAACCTCACAGGGAGCCGTCAAAAAGGCCTTCAGGCTCTGGGAGTTCAGAAAGTGCTTTACACGGATTAAGTTTACAGTGAAAGTGTGGACCAAAGGCCTTAAATACCTTGTGATTGCCTGCCGCGAAGCCGATGGACATGCGAACAGCAGGAGTCCTGTCAAATGACAGAGGAGAGGGTTATTATTTCCCCTACCCTTCCCTGCCATCCCAGACCTGTTATTTCAGGGCAGAACAGTCAGCAGAGGAAGCGGAGCCTGACTCCCCAGCTTGGTTAGCGTTTCAGATGCAAGACACCAGGTGGCTGGAGTGACGAGAGGCTGTCACAAGCTGAAATGTTTGCTGTCTTGAATGAGAAATAACACTCCAAGAAAAGTGTCTCCCCTGCAAAGTCCAACTAAGACCAGTCAGAGGTGGGGGGAGAGTTATACAGGTCGGCAGCCAAATTCACTACTGCTTTCTGGTTATGGTATGGACAAAGGCATACAGCATCAGCCGGCGCTGGGAAGTGTGGGATGAGATGTTGCAGTTACTGCTGAATTGAGAAAAAACATTAGCAGGAGAAGTGAGTGACTGATGGCTGATTTGTCCTGAGCACATGTCGAAAGAACAAGCTTCCTCCTGTAAATTGTTTTCTCCCTGCCTCAACCAAGAGAGGGCTGTTATTCTGGTGAAGTGACAGATGCTGCTACCAGTCATACGACTAAGCAAAAATGCTCTCATTTTTAGGAATATGGGATGATGTGTTCTAATATCCACGGGTAATTTCTTACTATTTATTCTCATTTGCCCCTGGCATATCCACTGCTATCTATTTCTAGAGTTTTGCTCTTGGGTAGCAGACTCAAGTCTTTTCTGTAGTCCTTCTTACAAGCCATAAATAGGAAAATACAATATTTCTACAAAAATACACACAAATACAGAGATATTCATGCAATACTTCATGTACCAGTAACATCCCAGAACCATTGCTGAGGGCTGGAGCATCATTGTTATATAGGCACAACTGTGACAACAATGTGAGGGTAAATGAGAATCCAGTTTTACAGAAATTTAAAGCAGTATTTTTCCACTTAGGAAAAGGGACACACAATTGTATTTTGTCATTTCCATGCCACTATTCATTTTAAACTGGGACTGGGTGATATATATGCTAGGTGCTGTACATAAAGAATGAAAATCAGACACTGTTTCAAAGAGCTTTCCATCTAGCTGTAAAGCAAGAAATGCATAAGAGATGCAGGAATGTAGGGAAATAGTAAGATGATGTGGGTCAGAGTGAGAGACCAGAGCCAGAAAAGTAATTGCCATGGGTTTTGCAGACATCACAATGGTGAGTTTGATTTAGGAAGCGTTCTGAGGGAGCATGATGAGATAGCCTTGTAGATGTTCAAGAGAGCATGAGGAACAATATGGGATAAACACAAGGATAAAATGGTGGAAGATGGAAGTGGGCGAGGGAAGACTGGCACCAGGGGCCAATTGAAGGTGAGAACCAACTTTTCCAAGCTGAATGACAGATGAGGGAGAGGGTGGGTGAAGACGGACTGCGAAAGCAAGTATGTGCAACATATGTCTGAAGTGATAGAGAAAGGGTGACACCGGAGGGGAGGATATGGAGGGATGATGTGTTGACAGCAGTGGACTGGGAAAGGCATCTCTGCATCCATATCCTGGAAAGATGTGTGAGTGGAGCCAGGCTGCATTCGTTAATACCAGAGGAAAGGGCAGACCCTGCAGTGATTATGAGATTATGAAGTGAGAAACTGGTCAAAAGTTTTGGCTGCAAGGCAGGAGGAGAAAGGTCACATCTATGTAGAAATGTTACGAAAAGGCTTCTAGAGGCAGAGCCTGGATGTGAGGCGTCGGACTGTAATCTGGGCTGATGCCCAAGGTTACAGGGACAGCATGGGGATATACACACTGCAGGAGCTAAGAGGCAGCAGGAAAACAGTGGGGTAAAAATTAAAATCTTTGCACTAGCCTTTATGACCCTAAAGTGATGGTTAGACAGCCCCAAGGAGATGTCAGAGATTTCCTGGTAAAGTGATAGAAATAGAGAAACCATTGTTTTCCTGGAGAAACAATGCAGGTGGTGTTTATCCAGTGTAGAAATGACAGCCTGATGCTTTACTAGAAATTGTATGGCACTGATTTGCCTTTGGATAATTGTTCATCTTATGTGTTGTAAGTTACTTGTTGGCTAACACCCAGGACTCCTCAGACTAGCTTTGGCATCCCCCGTCTAAGCTGTGATCATTTTCATATTTCACATGTCTTGGCTTTCACGTAGGCACATGGCATGTATAGGGTTTTCTTCTGCAAGTGGTGGGTGCATCTGAAACAGGAATGCCATGACAGTATTGCTAGGAGATGCAATTCTGCCCTGGGTCCCTGTGAGCCAGCCTGGACCTGGCTGTGGCTGTGCGGATGGGTTTCACTCTCTGCAGATGCTGACAGCTGTCATTACACTGCTTGATGAGCCGTGCTTTTTATCTCCCTGTTTTTCATTATTTAATATTTGTTTATAATAGGAACAGATTTTTTTTTTTTTTTCCTGAAGGCAGAGAAAGAGATTTCCACAGTGTGGAGTATAACATCTCTGTAAACCCAGGAGTAGGACAGTTTGTTTCGTTCCCCTTTAGCCCTGGATACTAACCCTACACCCAAATTTTTCCCAAGGGACAAGTCTGTGTCTTCATTTTCATGTAGTAAGGGCCACACAACCTGGTCTCTCAGTAGCTGGATCTCTCAGTGGATCCTGATCAGATCCTTCCCAGTATGTTTCTTAAAAACATCAACTGAGCAGGTGGTAGCCAGAGTTTGTAGCCTTCCACCCCACTTTCCAGAGCCTCTGGCAAATAACAGTGAGCAATAACTTAGAAGCAGCTTCTCTTGACAATGAAAGTCATATTTTCTTTTGAAAATACCCTGTGCTTGGAGAAAAAGCTAAAATAAAAACTGTGTGCCCATAATGTCTATCCTTTGCATTTACTTTGCCTCAGTGTCATGTGCTCTCCTGGGGAACCACTACAGCATGCTTCCCACAGCTCCCAGCTCTTGACAGCTTTGTCCTCTTCTACTTTGTGGGTCCAGCCCTTTAACAGATCAGTGTCTTTTGATCTCACTCCTCTCTCCATTGTCAAAACAGCCTTGTCAAAGCAACCCTGTCACTGGGATTGAGAATGAGGAGTCCTTCACGGCTATAAACCTCCCTGTTATGTTTGAGAGTTTACATCTTACCTGGGCCGCTCTTTCTTTCTTTCTCTCACTTTTGCTAGAGTGATGAGTTCCAGCAGAGTGACTTTACACAGGTGCACTGAAGGGCATGTGGTATTAATGAGTCATATTGTAAATATTTCCTTGTTTTCCCTAAATTTTATCACTGCAGTGCCTGACCGCCTCATGAGACCAAAGCATGACAGGGAATTGTGAAACTAAAGGCATACGGAAACTATACAGGTTTTGTTAAAAGTCAGGAAGGTTGTCTGTGAAACTCAAATGACAGGTTTTATTGGTCCTAGAAAAAAAAAAAAATCTCTTAGAAGAGCTTAACTAAAGTTTATGCTAAAAACATCCTATTTTCATGTAACTAAACCAACCAGGATGAGCCACCACTATCCAAGGGTATCCCTCTTAGGCAAGGGGCATCTAGAGAAAACGTAAAGAGAGGAAGATGATTAAAGAACTTTTAAGCACAGTGGGCAGGGTTTCGAGGGAAGACTTTGGGATTTAGCCTCTTATCTGCAGTTTTCCACTTTCACTAAGACTCAAGAGAGATAGCAGAACTAATTTCTTCTCTGTTTCCATTATAAGGAGAACATTTTTCCAATGTAACCCCTGGAAAAGGTATCATCAATCACTGCTCTTTTAATCTGGGAGTTGTGACTTCCAAGAGTTTGATGAATAGGTCCAGAAGTTACTGTAGTTTGTGACCTTCCTTTCTGGACAGATGGAAGGAGAAATTCTGAGTTTCTTACACTTTATACTGCTTTGACTTTGATTAGGAGTCACAACATAGAGAAGAGTTGGAAAAAAACTTGGCTGGATATTGGCATGGAGGAGAAGAGTGTTTGGCTGAAAACTGTAGCATTTGTTACCAAAAAAATAAAAATAAAAACAAGTCCATAGGAGGAAAAACTTTTTTTGTGTGTCTTATCTGTCCCACAACAACAACAAAAAAAAT
Source organism: Strix uralensis (assembly GCF_047716275.1). Lineage (NCBI taxonomy): Eukaryota > Metazoa > Chordata > Aves > Strigiformes > Strigidae > Strix > Strix uralensis. The sequence goes on from NC_133992.1 coordinate 5,363,406, forward strand.
CTCTGTGATGCTTTATTTGTGACTTAGAGGTATTTGATAGGAAAGTTTTTGAAAAATAATTTGAACCACTATATATTGAATTTTATATAAAATTCAGTTTGCCATCTGCAAACAGGTATGTCCAATATTTTAATAACTGGTGCTAAGAACCAGTGAGGTAGCTAGGATCCTTGACTGCACCCTCTGAGGTGCTTTAGTCCATCAGCACTACGTACCTGCCCAGTGGGGCTGGAATAGCTGTAGCACTGCAGAGTTGCTCTTTTTGGTGTGTCAACAGCTGAGACCCAGGTGGAACAACCAATAAAACCAACTTGCATGTTATCATATTGACATCAGAGGATTTTAGAGATTTCAAATATGGCTGAACAGCTGCTTGATTTGGGGGGTAATAGGAGGTATTAGGGTAAAAATCTTTCAACATCCCAGACTTCAGACTTGGTGTCTTTGATGGTGGAAGATGCCTCTGACCTGTGATGACTGTAGTGTGCGAGTATGATCCTGCTGTAATTCTTCAGGCTTGAATCAATCATGCCAGCAAAATCAGTGCTTCTTTGATCAGAACAGCTCACTGTCCCGCATGGCTGAAGGTATAAAATCACCAGCCCTCCTGTTCGAAGTAGAATGGGCATTCATAAATCAGGCTGGCAGACCATAAATTCATTTACCCAACAGAGACACGGTCAAAAGCAGCTCAATGGGCTTTTACAGGCCTTTGTGCAATGCTGGAAATAAACAATGGATGGAGGGGGTGTGAGGGGAAGAAGAAAGTGGCATCTTTATCCTCTGCTGAGTGAGGTACTGCTGGTGTGATGTAGGGTGGCCTTTCTTCACTACTTGGTGCTGAGAGGCTTTGAGAGGCTGGGGCTGGCTCTCCTAGAGCTGCAGTACAAGCATCTCACTGCTAGAGCAGAGATGGGTCGGAGTAGGGACTTCTGGGTCTCTTGGCAAAAGCCTTAAGGAGATCTGAAAGAATCCTACTTGGCATGGCTGATACAAACTGTCTCTCCTGCCTGCTTCTGCTGGTCTCCAGCAAAAGCAAAATAGGAAATAACCTCACAGCTGAGTCCCAGTCAGACAGGGGACTTTGAGGTGTCCTCAGTGAGGGATGTCTCAGGTTGAGCAGCAGGGACTATCCCTGACTGTGTTTCTAGGCAATGCCACATGTTTTCATCTGGATTTAGTGTTGTGGGAGAGGAGAAAGATCGTCAGACATCCAGACTCAAGTCTCAGCCCAGTCTATAAAAACAGAGTCACTTAAAAAGTCCCCATGCAGTCATGCAAAACACAGCAAATGAAACCTTTCAAGTGCCTCAGAACAAACCTGAGACACAGAGTTTCCACGGCTGTTTCCCCTTCCCTGCTATCTGATTTCATCTGGCTTGAGAAATATATATATATTATATATATATATTTAAACAATATCACAGCAACTGTGCCAGTTTTTTCTAATAAAATAGCTCTGCTGAAATAATGCAGTGTCTGAGAGATTGGGTGTAATATGGTTAAATGCTTTTACAATCCCCCATTAAAGTAAGTGGATAGAAATTCATAAAATATTTATAGCATTTGAAAAGCGTTCATTCCCAGATCCATCCAGAATGCGAAACAGGCCCAGAGCAGCAAGTGCTAAGACAGATGTTGATACCATGATGTTCCTCTTGCATTGAAAGAGAAGATGGACTTAGGTTAAATCACATTGCTGAAAAGTAGGATGTTTGAGATCAAATCTTATGCTGCAGTTTGTTTTAATCCAGTTACTAAACCAATCAGTGCTCCATTTTCCCGTTGAGTATGATGGAAATAAGAATCCCAAGCTGGCAAGGATACTACTTTTCTATTGTTCTATCAGGAGTCCGGGGCATTAATGAGACCTTGGAGTAGGAAAAAGAGCTATGATTTAAATCTAAGTGATGAGAGAGGGGTTGGTTGCTTTTGAGTCAGCGCTGAGATGACCTGATCTCTCCCTCAGAAGGCGTCTGGCTGAATGGCTTCCTGTCTGTGGCGAAGGTAATAGCAAAGCTGGCTGCATCCTCCTCTTTGGCAATTATAGTTAAGTCTCCTGGGTATTAAAATGAGCTGGCACTCCTCCAAAGGCTAGGTTTTTAAAAGAAAAAAAAAAAAAATTGTATCTCTGGAGTTGTTTTCCACCTGAGCAAAGTACACGTCTGTCTTCTTGCGTGGAGTCCTGTGTCTGCAGCCAGACTGCTCGATGCAACGCCTGGGGAAAGACGAAAGGTCCTGGAAAGCTTATGGGCTATAAAAATAACTGCAGGATTAGAAGAGGTGGCTATGAAAGGGACTAGGATGAACTACCTGAGCAGAATTAAGTCAAGGCCTGCCTGCAGCAGCTTCAGGTTGAGAGCTGCTTTGAACTCTTTGATGGAGGCGTGGATGAGGTTTTGACAGAAGTAATCTACAGCTGCAGAGGAATAATCACCCTGAAGTGATGGGAGGGAGGAAATCTTCTGCTGGTGAGGAAGAGGTGGGAAATGACCAGTGCAGCACCGCTGTGTGGCTGTGTCTGAGGTGTCACACCAGAAGGGACTTTTGTACATCACACAGAGAAGAGACCCAGACTCATCTCTGTCATTGGGTCTTACTTTGGAGGGAAGCATGGAGGAGACATTACGAGACCTACGGATCCCAACGACCATTACCCCAGGGTTGAATTCCTGCAGTAAATATTCCAGCTGTTTCCAGATCAAGCCTGGGAAACAACTCAGGACAAAATGTTCTGCATCCTCCTGTGCCAGTCTGTTTTGAGCAGTCATCATCTTGACATCTCCTGCAAGTACTGGAAAGCTCCTAGCGGTTCCTGTTCATTAGAGATCTCAATTCTTGTTCATGCCAGTTTTACCTTTGTGTCACTCAATTGACTCAATAGCAGAGGAGACGAGAACCTGGGTTCCTATTTCTCATTTTGCAAGAACAGCTAAATTAACCCTGGGGTCAAAGCCAAATGCCAGCCTCTGTGAACTCCTCCAGGATTCAGTGGCAATACAGAAGTATTGCTGTAAAAGTACCCAAGGTTCCTTTAAAGTAGCAGTACTTTGCTCAGGATGGGCAAATTTATTCTACTTTTTTTTCAGGGCTTTGTGGTCCTCATTGACCTCCAACCTGCTGTTATCTAACTCTAGAAAGCTTATGTTTCCCCTCTATACAGACCTTTAATATAGACATACTCTCAGCTGGATACTGTGGTTAGGACTTTACTCACTATAAACTAGGAATAAATTCACCCAAGCTGAAGAGTTTGTCCAAGTTTCATTGAAAAAGCAGTCTTTTACTTCCCAGACTGCATTCAGCTGTGGTGTTGCTATTCTGGTTACACAATTACTGTATCTCATCTCAGAGACTGCTGCACATCAAAACCAAATCTCTTGCTGGTGTGTAAATTAGACTAAAACAGAGCTTTGGGATCCATTAGGGAGAAAGTGTCAATCTAAGGTTATTTTTTGCTTAGGTTTGCTTCCAATTTTCTTCACCTTGTTTTATCCTCCAGCATGGCAGCAAGTTGTGTATGTTTATTAAATGCACTAAATATTCCCTTATAAATATGTATTTATTTAGTTTGCTTTAATAAATATATATTTAAAAATACATACATACATTTATAAATATTAGTATAAATAAATATCTATTTATACATTAGTATACTAAAGAAATACAGCTATTAAATATAATTAAAATCTTACTATTTTCAACCATATTGGCAGTTGATCTGTCTTTCTTCTCCTAGCTCTGAACTGTTACCTGAACTTGCCTGTTTGTTAAACCCTCATATCCTCCACTTTGGGGAGTTTCTCACATGCTGTACAACAGTGTATCTGTCTGAGAGGGAGCAGGAAAGTTGGTCTTCTGATTTATTGCTGATGGGGAGCAATAAATTTTCTTTAGGGGAAGCACAAGGATGTAGATCATAGATGTGGGAACTCTGGATCAATATTTTTTTCTTTTCTCTTATATAGGGTGTAAGTAGCCGCTGATCCTCTCTCACTGGAGCAAGCAAAGTGAATCATCTCTCAGTGTTATCTTCTTTAAGTCTGTGCTACTACAGAAAGACAAGTCCAAGAAGCCCAAAGATTTTTTTTCCCTAACCTTTACAGTGATTTTTTTAGGCCCACTAAATGCTTAACAAATATGACCTGTTCTCTCTACAGGAAACCATCCCTGTGGCTTGTGTAGCTGCTTCTTCCACCTAGCATGTGAAGGACGGCATTGTAATAACTCTATCATCTTCTCTTCAAAGATGAAGATGAAACAGCATGTTCCCAGCAGCTGAAAGAGATGCTCTAGTTAAAACCTGAGCATGTGAACTCTGGAGGAATGGGAATCCTCTGCAGGCTTCCCCAAAAAGACACAGTCCCCAAACGTCCTTGCTGTAGAACAGTGAGTCCTTCGTGCCCCAGGCCAAGCAATGGACTCTTTGCAATAATACATTATATTCATATAATTCATACAGTTTTATTCAAGACTATTTTTCACTGCCTTTGTCTTCAGGATTACTAGACCACTAAGGGATCAGATGAGTGATAACAGAGATAACAAGAGAAAACATACTGGGAACCTTTTATTTAGAATAGCTGTGATCATGCTTTTTAGATCCTGGACATCTTCTGTCCAAGGATTTAAGGCCTCTTACCAATGCTCATTGTCTGGTAAAGAAGATGTGTTGTGTTATAATCATCACAATCCTCTTGCTTAGCTAAAATCGCATGTTAAACCCATGCCTGAGCCTGGAATTAGAACCTGCAACACAGACTCCTCCTGCTCCCTGTCCCCTAAATCTCCTTATCTGTAGCCCATGTTCTCCACTTATCTGCCCTATAATGCAAGAAAACAGGCACACTCGTGGACATTTGCCCTAGCACTGTGGTAATTCTACGTAGGGGCATGTGGTAACCTGCTACTTGCCATCATGGGCAGATTTGTCTGGCCAAGATGGTTAGTTCTTCTTTCTACTCTTAATGGATGCTACCTATGAAGGACCATATACAGTTTTCCTACACAGCAAATGCAGAATAACCTCTCTTTTTTCCTTCTCCTTTTCTCACTTACAGATGCCGGCTGCACAGCTGGTAAAATAGATAGGTCTTTCTAACCCTTTCATGCATGCTCGGTGAGTCCAGGTAGCTTTATAAATATGGTAATGGTTTCCAGAGCATGTCTGGACTGGAAATAAGACAGAAGCCACAGAGGCTGGTCTTGGAGAGATAACTGCAGAAACAGCTCCGCTGCAGGAGAGACTAAATCCGCACTCCAGGTCAAATTAACTGCCTCCCCCCTCCACACCATTAGTATGAGGAAAGCTCTTGTGCTCACCTGTTTGCTGATTACATCCATGAAGAAAGCAGCAGCTCTTGTTTAGTTTGTTACAAGAAGGCCCAAGCTTGTGATAAAACGCATTGATTTATACAATGGGGGATCCTGCCTGGCACTTCAATGCAGTTGTCCCGCTGAGAAAATTACAGATAAACTCTTAATTTATTCTCCCTTTAAGGGAGATGGGAAAAAAGAGAAAGTGAAAAAAAAAAAAAAAAAAACAAACCCAAACTCAACAACAACCTTCTGTTATGTGTTCATGAAAAGATTAGCTTTTATTAGTCTGCTTCCAAGGCTGATTCCCTGGAAATATCATCCTGGGGTTGCTCCCTTATTATGGTCCCTTCAGCAGAGCTCTTTCCCCCAGAGTCTAGCTCATGGTGGCATCTCACTCAGGTGAGTGGTACAGGTAGCAAGGACGTGGCTGTCTCTGCCCAAGATCACACTCAGGCATTTCCAGGACTCTCTGGAAAAGTCATCTCCTTTTCTATAGCAGAGGATAATCAATAGTGACTGATGGTTTAGCCAAGGGGAGAGACAAAGAGGAAAGCCATGATTTCCGGGACAGGTTAGAGTAGTTTAAGATGAGGGAGGCAGAAAAAAAAAAGCAAGGGAGTGGCAAGAGGAAGGAGATGGATCTCAGCTTCACAAGTGATGCCTTTGACAAATGTTTGAGATCTAACCTTGCCTTAAAAAATTAATATTGCCTAGAGCCCAGAAGTAAAATGAAGCAGTACATCTAACCTGCCAGGAGTGCAACTCAGGCATCGTGTGCACTTCTCCCTTGTTAGGTGCTTGTTTGTGCTGGGATTTGGGGATGAGTGACAACAAAAATGCTTGCTGAGGAAAGGAGTCGCTGCTCCACAGCCCTGGTTTCCCTTGGAGCTTCTGGAAGCACCAAAGCTTGTTAAACAGTGATGGGTTTAGAGGGTGAGGGATGATATACTGTGAGGAAAGAGATGTTCAAGTGCATCCAGGGGAACAGTCATCCAGGTCCCATGAGCTGTATTTGGGACTTCCAGTATCATGAAAGGAGCTCTACACTTGAAGGGTTGTTATGGATTATCAAGTAAGTTCAAGGTGAAGTCACCTCTCTCTTATGTGACACTTAAATGTATATCTACTCTACTTCTTCGTTTTGATGCCTGATCTGGCCAGCTCCATGCTTTTTTCAAACACACTTTGTTTCTTTCCCATTTTGAGAAAAGCTGAGGTCTTCAATTACTGTTGTCATGCTGTTTGCATTTTGCTGTGTTCTCTTGATTTCTGCAATATTCTTTATACAATAAGGTGACCAAAATGTGTATGTTGTCCCTGTTCAGACAACAGAGCAAAACTTTCTGTATCTGGGCACTTGTCTGGAAACACAGAACACCCCTTCTGGCCAGTCCACTGGGGCCTGGAGCTTCCAGCTGTTAACAAGACTGAGTCTTCCCAAATTTGAATGGCCTGGCATGATATCTTCCTGGAATTTTAGTTCTGTTTGTGCAACAAATGCACATAAGCAATGTTCTCTAGATCCTCCCTACACATGCGTTTATCTAGGGGTGAAAAAAAGGAAGGAAAAAATATAGCAGAAGAATAAAGAATTCATCCTTTCCTGAGGTTTTCCTTGATAATAGAGGTGTACAGTACAGACCTTCTCAAGCTTTTAGATTTATTTCCTAAGGTTGGAAGAAATCGCTGGAAGCCCTACTCCATGCAATATTGCTCTAACCTCCCCTTTGTTTCTGACAGTGATGGATTTTACTCTCAGCACGTAAAAATCTTGCCCTCAGACATCTCTCCCTGGAGAACCAAGAACAAAATGAAACAGATGTGACCTCTCTGTCCACAGTCGTTGCTTTGGAGGACCCACTGCCCAGCCCGCCCACTGTTCTCCACCCTAGTCCTCCCTCATGCAGCTCTTGCCTGAGAAGCTGCAGGAAAGAATTAAGGAGAGAAGATGAAGAAAATATTCAGGAATAGGTGATCAGTTCTATCCCCTTCCCCAGCCCACAGTGAGCCCACGCTCTCTCTACCATTGAGCTCCATGACTCCAGAACTGTCTCAGTGCCAAAAGCTCTACTCCCATATAGGTGCTGTCAGGAGGAAACCAGGGCTGGACTCTGGTTAAGATTCTGTCTCTCTGTATACGTGGTTCATCTGGGGGAGCTGGCACAGGTTCCCTGCCCTCCATGTATCTGCCAGTAGTTGTCCAAGAATTTCCACAAATCCTGTAGCCTGGTGTCTCATTCCAGTTGTGCTTTCTGCACAGATATGCCACCATTTTCCACCATGATGGTTGGGAGAATACACTCAGCAGAAGCATCATGATGCCTATTCACAGCTTTCCTCCCGCCAAAGTTAACAGTGGTCCCCTTCACCCTTGGCATCTTTTCAGTTTTGTGTGCTCCTTCAAACAAATTGTTGGGCTTGTTTTTTTCTTTCTCAATCCATGGCAGCTATCTTTAATTAAATCACAATTCCCTAGGTGGTTTCCCTCTTCTGCTGCTGATTAGTGTAGCCAGTATCTATAACCCCCCCACTGCTGGAATCAAGACTTACAGGTCTCATGTTTCCCAAATCTCTTCTCCATCTCTCTCTAAATACAAGTGTTACAATTAATAATGATAAAAACATCATACAGAGCTTCTCATTCCTTTGGGACCCGAAGGGCTTTTCAGACCATGAAGGGAGATAGGGTACTTTCACTCATCATCTTGCAAAAAGCTGCTCTCTATGTGGAGAAATGCAGCGTGTGTCCTGTGGTGGGAGCATTTCATGACAGAAATGGCTTCTTGCTCAAAAGCTAAGGAATCCTCATGCTGTGATCCCACTGCAAGCACACCTAGCCAGCTTGTGCCACCAGGTGAAGCTTGTGGCAGGTGTATGAATCAAAATATGAAAAGCGATGGCTATTGCGCTTGTTCTCACAACCTGCTTTTAAACAAAGGAAGAGGGGATTACCATAAAGGTTTGGCAGAGCAGCCCTGGTTAATGCAACTGCCATCCCTCTTCAGGTGAACTAGGTACCCCCAGTCTTGGCTGAATGCAGCCTTTCACCACACATTTTCCTCTGAAAGGCCAGTCCTTTTCTGATTCAGCCTGTCCCCACCTCGTACCCTGCTGCAACTGTTTGTTTAATGCTGTGTCTGAAGGAAAAGCATCAATTACTGAATCACTCACCTCACCTCCCGCAGCACCACGGGCTTTGTAGCCTTCCCCCAGCCCTCCATCAGCTGTGGCTGATGCTAATTAGGTTATAGCAGTACCGTGGCTCAGGGCATTATGAAGGACATTATCACTGTATTTTAACCCCATTGGTATTTCTCTTGATATATTTCTTTACTTCTTCCACTTCTTTCCTTCTGTTCCTTCCTTTGACATCTTAATTCTAGGGCTCCACGGGATCAGTTTTTAGAAGGTTTTCTTTCTCCTCTGCAGATACATATTGCTTTGTCACAGTGTTTTACTTCAGAAATTTTTCTCCCACTTCCATCATATTTTTTTTTCTTTCAAAAGGTATAACTGCCAAAATGGAATCAAATTTGATGTAATTTCTATTTAAAAGACTTTGATTGCAGGGGAAGGAGGAGGTTAAATGTCAATGAATACATTGCTCTAGCTTTTATGAGAAGAATTTCAACTAATTGTTGCATATATGCATATTTTTATATATAAAAAATTACCAGCCCCCAGAATGTTCACAGCTTTCTCTGACAAACCTGACAATGGATGAGAAACAAAAAAAAAATTAATACTTTTAGTTTAGAGATGGGATCTGAGGACTCCATGTGTGGTCCCATGTTTGTTCCTTATATGTGAGGCTGCACAGGATCAGGGAGACAACAAAATCTTCCCTGGGCAGAGGCCACTGCTGACACAAAACGAGGCAGGACCTCCTGGCTGGGGCAGAGGAGTCAGCAGCCCTGCCTGTGTCCCCTTAAAGCAGCTGGGGAGTTGCAGCCCCAGTTTGGGGAACGTGCCCCAAATCAAATGGGAAGTCTGGAAATTCAGACCAGTTCTTTGAAGTTGTATTTCTTTAAACAACACTCTCCTTTGTCCTCCGTATACATCTTGGTGGCATTTCTCACTGTGGCAGCATTCAACAGCTTTGCTGGGTTTGAGCACAGCCAGCCCCTGCCTCTGCACTGGGGGAAACACAGCCCAGATCGTGCAGATAATTTGGCAGCTGTGTTTGCAGCATCGCTCTCACCAGCACCTTGTCTCTGCTATTTCCTGGGGATCTGACTAACGCCTTTGCTGGCCTCTTGATCCCCGTGTGGTTGAAATACTTCTTGTCATTTAGCTTTCCCTTCACCACCACCACCTTCTCCTTCTCTGCTTTTGCTTTTCCCCCTTATGCTGTTTCATGCCATTTATTGCAGAAGTCTCCTTATCTGCTCAATTGGTAATATCAATTCATGCCTCTTTGTTCTGTTCATCCATAGGGAAAAAAAGTCTTAAAAATCATAAGCCATGGAAATCACAAAATTTGGCTTGTTAAGGGGTGTGTGTGTGTGTGTGTGTGTGTGTGTGTGTGTGTGTGTGTGTGTGTGTGTGTTGGGGGGTGGATTCTGCTATTTTCCTCTGCCCAGCGAATGGCCACCTTGAAATTAAGGGTGAGCCAACCATCAGATGGCTCTGAGCTCTAGACTCACTAATTCAAAATGTCCTTGATATTACAATAACAAGAATCAAGCCTATCTAGGATGCTGCCAGCACTTTCTCCCTCTCTAGTTTCATTAGGAAGCAGGGAGGAGCAAAAACTATTTCAGATCCTCAAAAACAACAACAAAAGTATGAATCTAAAAATGCACAAAGGTTTGGCATTTAAATATCACAGCTGTAGCCTTCTTAGAAATACCAGAGATACATAATGAATTATAGATTGGGCTGAGCTGCAAAATTCAAACCCCCTGCTTGTCCTTTAGTGAAGTTCTGGTCCGACCCAGGGGTTTGGTTCAGGTCCATCTCTAATTCTGAGTTCACTCCCTCTGTGATCCCTGACTTTTCCTGTACTCCCCCAGGTTTAACTCTGAATGTTAATGAATGGGGAGGCATTGTCAGGCAAAGGGAGGCAATGCCAGGGTCTGAACATTTGACACTTGAGCTCAGGGAGGGGTTATAGCTCCTGAGGCTTGGTATGGGCTTTTTCACTGGTTTTTGTTTTGGTTTCTCTCTCCTGTTCCAGTAATAGCATTCTCAACACCCCCTAACATGAGAGGTTAAAATTTTAAAGTGTTCCAGTACAGTGGTGCTGGTCAGCACTCATCAGTCCTGAAGCTCAAGATGCAGCGAGAAACAGGAAAGACGCCAGTGTCCAGCATTCTCAATTCCAAACCTCCATTTTTCACCCCATCACCATGGCCAACTTATTTTATTTGTTTATTTTGCAGAGATACCATGACTTCATGATGTCTCCTGCATCTCAGTATCTTGTCCATGTTTTCTTTCCTCAGAAATATCCCAGTGCTGACAGGACAGAATAGCCGAGGTGGAAAGGGACCTCTGGTGATCCTCTAGTCCAACCCCCCCACTCAAATAGACATTTTAACCCAATAGAAGAGGGATCTATTCTTCCTCTGATGATGCTGGCTTTTTGCTCCTACCCTTCTCACACCACTGTCTCCTCCACAACTGTCAGTTGTTTCCTCCAGAATGGGGCCACACTGGTATCATCCCCATCCTGTCCGAAATTCAGCCTTCCCACAGCCCTGGGAAGCCTCATAAAGGCTTGCTGGAGCTGGGGTGAGGGTAGAAAGGTGAGCAGCATCTGCTGGGTTTTGGGATTTATGGCAGGGAAAGGATGCTCGTCAGCAGAAGGAGAAGGTTATCAGTCCCGAGAAGCACTGTCTAAGTGAAAATTGAAACTGTCAGACTGCCTGTGCTCCCCGCTCTGTTTCTGCTCTGGGATTTTTAATTATTATTTCTCATTGGATTTTTTTATCCCTCCTCTCTTAGTTTCATTTGAAAAATGTTGTCTGCAGATATAAAAGCAGGATAAATCACTCGTGACCTTCAAACATGCCACCTTGTGTTTTCCTACTACTACTGCTCTTGGGCCAGCCCTGAGCAAAGCCGTGCACTCGTTTCCCCTCAGGACCCCATGCTCACTGACATTTGGACCTCATTTTTCTTTGAGAAAGGGTTTGCATACCCTTCTACTAACACTGGTAATGTTTGCACAACAAGGACAAGACTTAAGTTGGGATAAAAATGTTTTCATCCCACCTTTCACCTTTACGTCTTTCCTCTGCTTCTTCTATGGGGCAGGGGGAGCTCAGGACATCCCAGGGCCATGGCACAGCCTCTTTCTCTCCCCTGAAGCCCAGACGTGGTTGATCAGTCTGGCTGCTGATTGGACGTGGTAGGCAGCTACATGCAGGGGAGAAGCTGCAGAGCCATATAGCAGCCAGAACATTTGTCTTCCCCTTTGAGCTGTTTCCAGCGTTAAACCACTGAGCCTTCCCATCGCTTCCTCCCCGTTTTGGTTCCAGAGCTTTGTCTCTTGTTGCTGGGTCCTGATGCTGAAGCATCCATCCTACATGAGCAAGAGCCACAGCACACAGGTGGGCTGTACTATGATTCAGGACACCAGCACGTCCAGCCTACACTTGCTACCTCCTGAGGCCCCTCTAAAATCCCTTCTGCAACACTTAGGTCATGATGCTGCTCCTCAGAGCCCAGGGCTGCTCAGTGCCTGGGACACTGGAGGCGGCAGCAGAGAGACAGAGAACGGAGCTGAGACATGGGCCAGCCAAGGTCTGCTCCATCTTGGCAGTGCTGCCTATAGATCCTGCCTCCAGGAGCCCTAATTTGTTAGGCAAATGGAAAATGCAAACAGCCTGACCTTCCCAGGACCCCTGACAACAGCCGCAGTCCCAGACTAGCAGGCGGACTTAATCTTCCTTTGATAGGGCACCGCAGGAGAGCGGCTACTCTCCAGAACTGCAATGCTGTTCCTATCAGACAACCACAGTCCCACCAGGAGGACTTTCACCCTCTAGCTGATTAGCTTTGCTCAGCACTCTTTGGAACATAAATAGAAAGGGAAGTGTGTCATGACTGGGAAGACACACTTTTATTATTCCCTTTGTTTTAAAGATAATACATAGAGACCCTCTGCAATGTTGGGGTTTGGGGTTGTTGGGTGGTGGAGATTTTTTTTTTCTTTTAGAGCCAGCCATTTTGTGGAAAGCTTTCACAAAACAGATGAAAAAAATCTGGAAAAATATAAGAAAATAGGGACTGAGATGCAAGTGAGAACATGAAGGACAGCCAGGGTGTCTCGTAAACTGCTCTAGTCCTTTGAGATAGCCTTCCCCAGGGGAATCTCCCAGTAAAGTGAAGTCAGCTTGGTAGGCTAACTAAGCAGTGTCTGAAATTGCAGAGCCAGAGATGGAAACCCCTACTAAGGTTTTCAAAGGGCTCAAACAGATTTTGTAGGATAATTTCTGAGCCTGGTTTAACTTGTAAGCATCCACATACCAGGCGTGAGAGGCTTATTATGTGCAGACTGAGGTTCAATGTACTGAAGACACAGGACACCACTGCCGTGGCTGATATGCCCATCTTTCGCACAGCATTTTTCCATAGTCATTAAAATCCCACTCATGTAAGTGAAACTGAGGGATAAGGTATGGGAAAGCAAATCACTGGTGGTCCCTGACAAAGCCACTGCCAATGTCAGTAATCAGTAACAAGCCACATATAATGTCTTGTCTTCATGGCTGCCTTTTGCAGGCAATCTCATCCTGCCTGAACCTTTTGCTCAGCAGGAACTAAACACTTGCAAAGCCTTCCGGTGTCGACAGGCAGCCTGCCATAGCCCTGGCCTTGAGGACTGAGGACCTGCAATGAAAAGAGAGACCATCAATGCAGAGACATCCCATTGTGTCCCTTTGGATCTGCTGAGACTCATCCTAACGGAGTTTTCTTTTTTTTTTTTTTTTCCTTTTTGCATTTCCACTTCCCATTAAGCCTCCTCAGCCCTTTTATTAAGGTTTATTTTTACCTCAGCGCAAGAGGTTAGGAGCACGTGGCTCTGGCTTTGACTGCTTGGCATTTTGTGAAGATTGTGTCATGTGGTACTTCATACCTAGCCAAAAATAACTCCCTGCACACAGGAGATGCTTACCTACTGCAGAAACCACTTATTCCCATCTCTTTCGGGTTTTTTTAGGGGGATTGCTCGGAATGACAGGGTGGGGGGAGAGGGTGAAGAGCCACTGGGTTTGAAGCCTGCGGGATGGGGAAAGGCAAAATGACATGTTTCTGCTTTTTCAAATAGATAACCCTCATGTTTTCCTCCCTCCCCCTTTGCCGTGGGAGAGGAAAAGCAAGGAAAAGTCAACATCTCTCAGCACCAAGCAGGCCTGGTGTTTGAAAATAAGAAGTATGGGGAGTGTTGGAGGAAAGAAAAGATTTGTTTTAGCATTAGGAGTGCCCTAGGGAAAATCAAACCCATTTACTCCCACACACTGCCGAGGAAAGGCCCCCGCTGAGCCCAGTGTGAGGTCCTCATGCCCTCAGCAGGAGGGATGGGGACTGATGGCTCTTAGCGGTGGACTTTGTCACAGTAGTTCTTCCTTTCAGAAATGGAGCAAGGGCAGAAAATGTGGAGCTGTAACAGGTCTCTGGTGCCTGTGTCACTGCTGCTGTAGGACTGATGCCCGGGGAGGGCTCAGCTGCAGGCCTGCCATAACTGTTCCCCGCTTGCCTCCCTCCTCCTCCAGGGTAGATGCGGTTCTGGCAGCAGTGGCTGTCCCCAACCTCTGCATGGAGACACGTGGGCTCAGAGCAGGAATCAGCTGTTCAACAAGTATTCAAGTGAAAAAAAGTGCTCCATCACGCCTGCTAACCCCGTGCTTATCCAGAATCACCTGCACTAGGAGACCTGTCTGTTCCTTGAGACCCCTCCCAAGAACTAGCTGTGCCATACCACTCTATGCTAAATGACATACATTACAATTTTCACCCCGAACCAAGCTGTCCAGGATAACAAACCAAAATCACAGCTGAAATGAATCTGTTGGAATATGTTATTTTCAGACTCTTATCTTTTGAATCTTTATTTTTATTGAAAATGAATGACATCTCAAACCTTTTTTTTCCTCCGGTGAATGTCAAAATAAATACTGACAGCCTTATTTCTGCAAGCCATCTCTTTGAGTGTTTTGGGTTGTTTTTTTTATTTATTTTTGAACTGGAAAAATTACAGCAAAGTGTTTCTCCCCTTTATTTTAATAGTTCTTTGCCTTACAATCAGATAGGGGAAGAAAAGGGTTATTAAATCTGAAAATTCCTTGTTAGCCACATTAGTACTTAGTAGCGGTTGGTGTCCAAATTCCACCCTTTTTGTTATTCAAAGTCCATGTTGCTGAAGTTCAGAGGAGGGACCAAACTCCTTGCTAAAGGTGATGCGATGCCTTTCCATGCACAACCTGCAGCTTACACTGCCTTAGCAAGGGGATCCCATCCTGCTTGGTTAACACATGTGCCAGTTTCTTGGAGTATAGTGAACAGAATAGCAGGAGCGACAGAGCTGGAGGTAATACTGCTCTAAATAGATAGCTGGGGGATTCGTTTTCTATATTAAAGTATTGATTTTTCATAAACTAAGAGCACAGAAGGCCATGGAAAACAATCAAGTCCCAGTGCAGGAAGCTGAAAAATTAGACAGCACTCTAAGCCCTCGTGGCTGTGCTTTGTGCCGAGGCTTTCACTTAAAAAAGCCTTATTTATAGGCAGTGAACTTCAAAAATACCAGAGGTGTGGTTCTAACATACTGAAAGTTTGTTTCCTCTCAAATGGGATGCTGTGAATCTCCGATTCAGGCAGGAAACATCAGCAGAATCAGACTCATGAAATTTCTTGTATGTTCTGCTTATGGCTATGCTAAATAGATCCTTAAAACCGCCTTTCATTTCAGCATTTCAGCTGTTGCATTATCATCCTGTGATGGGAAATGGGATATGCAAAAGACAGAGACACAACATGCTATTTTCTTTTCTTTACTTTCTGTCTGCCTTTCTATAGAAATTCTAACTTCATTCAGAAGTGGAGCTACAGAAGTTCAAACCTGAATTAAGGTGTCACCTGGTTTCCAGTGAAAGTGATGAATCACTGGAAAATCCTTTTCAGGGAATGTGGTTAGATTGCTCATCCTGAGACTGGTGTTAAAGACTGCATGTCCCTGCTTAAACCATAACTCAATTGAGGTTCATGTAGAAACCAGTCAGTGGAAGAAATCTATGGCCTTGGTTATACAAAAAAGCAGAGCAGTAAATCACAGTTGTCTCATGTTTGAAATTTACGAAGCCATTACATTCAGAATTTGTTAGATACCAAGTTTTGGAATTAGATCATTTTTATTTCAACAAAAGAAAAAAAAAAAAAAAGAGAACAGTAAGGATTTTTGTATCGTACTTAAATGTAAATTAAGATGCTGTCAAACTGGGGTGGAAATCATATCTGGACCTAGCCTTCAGTGCTCCCTAGCCTTGTTACCAGCATGGGACTGGAAGCCTGAATCCATTTCTAGGAGGTATTTGTGTAGGAATTAGCTTGTTACAGTTTTACTCCAAGAAGGGACCAAATCCCCAAACCAAACATAAAGATTTTCTGGACTTAAGATACATAGCTGGTGTATTGAATAAGATGTTCTCCCCAGTTTCTTTGTAAGAAAACAAGACACACCAACAACGAACAAATGAACAAGCAAAAATTAAGTGTGTGAGTTTATTCTACAAAAATCTGTCACCTATCATATCATGTCGCACAGGGTGATAGCAGGGTCTGTGCATCCAATGGGGAAATTTCCAGCAGCAGCAAAGGGACACCCCCATTACAATCTGTTTATTTCCAGTTATTCCTTCCCTTTGGACACAACTTCCAAGTAGGGAGGAAAAAGGGGACACTTCTAGGGAAAGTAAGATGCCTGTCAGCCTGAAATACTGCTGCCCCCATCACACACAAGGGTTGGTTTCTTGGGGCAGGGGATAAACCTTGGGTAGGAGATGCCTGAGCTGAAACCCCGTTTCTGTAACCAGGATCCAATTTGTATGGAAATGGTTTGTTTGGTTTGAGAGGACAGATCACAGAAATAGTTCAGGTGGCAGAACCAGTGACCCCGGTAAACTTTCACTCTTGAGCCTTATGGCTGTGTCTTTTTCTATTAGATGTGATTTTAAATAAACATGAAGGGACCAGACAATCCACAGATGCAGGTTTCTAAGCAACACAAATAAATCCACATCTGCGTTTATAGGTGCAGACAGGACATCTCTGGCCAGTTTTTAGTAAGTTTTTTTTTCTTCCTTTCAGAGACATAGAGTTTAAGTACAGACCACCAGAAAGAAAAATAATAAGCAAATAACCTTCTTTCCTGGGGATTGATAATTGTAGGGGACTGTACAATGAAGGGCAGCAGAAAAGGTGTCCCTGTCCCCAGGCCTGATGTGTTGTGGCCGCAGATCTGTCTGTTTTCACATCTGGACATTTTGGCACCTGCCATTGACTGCCCAGTCCACAAAAGTCACTATGAGGAAGATGATGGAAGGCAAAGAGGTGTATATCATGATCAGGCACAAGCACAGGATGGGTGGGGAGAAAAAGAAATTCAGCCCCAACCTTGCAGAACCTCAAGGCAGATGATAAACAATTGCACAGGACAGGGTATAAGCCGGGACAGAAACACTGTCTCACATTCTGAGAAGGCACCTTTTTGTTTGTTTGCTTCACCCATGTTCAGAGAGACGCTTGCTCGTAAGTGTTGGGAGATTTAACTCTGTGCAGATGGGAGGAAATGATTTTCAAACTGCCTGTTTGTAAGCTAGCTCGAAAATGACAGCACTGCCACTGCTTCTTTTGTTCTAAACACCCAATTAAACTGGCTGTTTACACCTTCCTGCCAGATTCCTGTCTCCCAGCTGAAGAGAGCTGAGCAGCTAATGAGGCACAGCACAAAAACTGGCGGGGGGAAAGGCGGGAGATTTCCGAAGAATTGCAGACTCAGCCCGCTCTGGTGGAGAAGCAGAGGGAGATTGGGCTGTGCCAGGGTGGGATTCTTCCCAGCCCCTTGGGCAAAGAGGGGCACATCTGGGTGGAAGCCATGCCACCAAGCAGGCTGTGGGGAATGGGCAGACAAGCCCAGACTCCTGCTCGAGGAGACTGAAATAGAAACAGCCATGCCTACATCCTTCCCGGCCCATGGTGCAGCCAGTTTCTTGCTGCCGGACATTATTATTTCAGGGTGGAGTTTATGAGTTTTTTCACGTTATAGGAAGAGTAAGGAATTAAAAATAAGAAGAAACTGAGGGATGCTGGAATCAAGGTGGAGGTGGTCATCAGAGAGCTGTGGGATGGAAGAAGCAACTTTTGGAGTAGATTACGAAATGTTCCCTCAGTTCCCAGAGTAGCCACTGTAAATCTGTGACCCAAGGCTCTCTCAGAGTTTTTATTTCCTCAGGAAAAGATGCAAGTCAGCAAGTAAGGGAAGGGGGGGAAATCAGTGACAGATTTCCTGTATGTCTCAGAATTTTTTTTTTTCTGCTGAGAGAAGCAGATTTTGCTCTAGCAGTAGAGAGCTGGTCATCAGAGCAGCCAAACTGCCTAGGCAGAATGGTTGCTCTGATGCTAACAGAGGTGATTAACAGGTTGCTGTCCAGGATACATGATGAGTGTTCCTGTGTCCTAAGACTAGTGCAAATGGAGGCAGGTGTGTCTGTCTTCTGCAACTGCAGGACTTGATGACTGGTGACCACTTTAGAAAAAGCTGTGCTCACCAGCCCCTGGAGAGAGATACCTGATGGAGGTCAGAAATGTCATCTCCCAAATCGGTGAACTTCTGAAGCAGGCAGCCCAACATTTATTCTTTGTTGAGGATGATAAGGTGAGGCAGTCTTCTCTCGTCGTTTTGAGGAGGACAACCTATGTTTTCATGGTACTGCCTTAAACTACTAGCAGCTTGCACCACAGTAGACTGCCTGTTGTAATACAAATGCATGCTTGTTTGCTAGCTTTCTTAGTGTCCAGCGGATAACGCAAAATTTGTGTTGATCTTTTTATAATATTCTGGTAAAGGCAGAGCCTTGTGTTATGAGTCGCAATGCCCACTGGTCTTGTGATTTACTAGAAATAAATGTGAATGTTGCATCCCCTTTCTTAAGGACTCTGTTATAACTTACATGTGATGATCTAAGATGTGTTTTCTCCTCTTTTAGAGAGAGTTGGAGATCTGCAAACAGGGTAAAAACAGCCCCAAAGGGAAAATTCTGCTCAGCAGACTTTCAGATGAGCTCTTGAAGCTACAGCCTCTCTGTGTGTGGCGAGGATCTCAGATGTTTTCTCATCCCGAGGCTATGTGACTCTGATTAGGTTTGATTGCATATACTGCAGACATTATTGATCAGCCAGATGATTGATGCGTTGGTTGCTGTCAGTGCCTCATCTTTGATGTAACTGCATGAATTCTTTGCCAAGGCCAAGCACGTTTTGTCCTCAAAAGTGTTAACTATATAATATATACATGTGTCTATATTTATAAAATTTCTTTCTCAACAGAGATTAAATTATTTCCAAAGGTTCTGTATGCCTCCCCCAGATTGTGGGGAAGTGCAGATCATAAATCAGTGGATTGACACAGATGGAAACCTGAAAGGTTGCGTGGTATGTGATGTATCCCTTCCATTTTGACACATTCCCTCTGAGGCTATGAGTGGCAGAAGCTTCGTTGACATTGGGTTTACCCTGCCTGGTGGTTTGGATCCTGGGGATCAGAAGAGTCTCTAGCAGTAAGGCTTGTGACCCTCCTCTGAGCAACTCAGCACAATGTTTATCCTTGCAAGCAATGGCAATATGTATATAAATATATAGATATTATAGCTGAAGTGGCACCAGATGGATAATTGCAGCCCCTGAGTGCCTAATCTACTCTCCAGGACATGGGCAGTTTTCTGAGCCAACAAAACTTAATTGAACTTTCTGTTCCAGCTGGAAAAGGTTATGGATCTAGCGAGTGCAAACGGAAGGCAGGATGAAAAGGTCAGATGTTCTGTTCTCTTTGTAATGGATTGACCGGGGACATGTTTTTATCTTTCTCACAACCACTGGATTGTAAAACTTAATTAGCAAGTCACTTCTCTCCCCTGTCTGAAGGCATGCGTATGATGATTACACATAGATCACATTTTATGGACATGTCGTGTTTTCATTTGAGAGTAACAGCCTGCATGAGGAATGTTTTTGCCACATATTTACATCAATAGTTCAGAGAAGGGCCAGTAGGACAAAATGGAGAGCTATCCTTGACATCAGATATGCCAGTTCAGCTACCAACAACATCAACTGATGGAACTGCAGCTGCTTAAACTGGGCTCTCACCTGCTGTGTCGAGAGGTGAGAAAGGAAGTATTGCAAACATAGGCAAAAACAAGAGAGATGGAGAGGAATGGGCATACAGACAAGGAATAATATGACAACATGAGAGAGAAAATACAAAGAAAGAGGTAGAAAAGTAAAAGGTGATTAGTGAATGGTAAAGAAAAATGACTAAGCATACAATGACAGACACAGGAATATCTGAATTCAAAGGACAGACCTGCTGCCAATACAGCCTGATTGGAGAATGATACTTTCTCAGTTGAAAAGTGTGGTCTCGTCATCTGAAAGCATATCTTTCATGTCTCTAAAGAGGTGAAAAAATAGAGATAATTGTTTATTTTAGATTAGACATGAAGGAAAAACATCCAACAGTAAGGACAGCTAAGGACTGGAATAGATTGCTGTGAGACTGGAACCACCAGAGGTTTTTAAGAGCAGGTTAAACAAACATCTGTCAAGAAAGATTTAGATGTACCTGATGGAGCCTTGGGGCAGGGGTGGACTAGGTCACCTCCTGAGGTTGCTTATTTTCAAATTTATTTTCTGTGATTTTATGTAGTTCCACTTTCTTGGTAGTGAAGCTTATCTCCAGATATCAAAAATGGTCTCAGTGAGTCAAGAACTCCATGTAGGATGAAATCCGAGTTAGTCATACACACACGAAAAGTCACGATTCAAACTATAGAAGTGCTTTTCATTTATATTTCAATTGGGAAAGGGAGGAAAAGTTTTAAGAGACATTTCAATTTTTCAGGGGGATAATTTGAAGTGTAGAATTTCCTTCTCCACCCAATAATATTTTTTCTTATTGGCATTTTACAAAAGGCTATATCTTCTTCAAGTTTTAGCATACCTTGTAAGAAATTCTGCCATTTTTCTGGAAACCTTGAACAACTAAATGGAAGGATAAAGAGAGCTTCACTTAAAACTAAGTGAAAGAACAGAACACACCAGGGCTAAAGGGAACCTCTTACAGTCTGTCAGGTTCTGGGGTTTAAGACCACAGTGCAACACCAGCTTATTTATCTCTGGAGCCATCATATGTTTAGATTCGAAGTGTTGCTACAGTCAGATTCTTTTTTCTCTTTCTTTGTGTTTAAGTCTTTTCTAGAGGTCATCTGTTGTCCTCATTAGGTGTGCCAAGACTCACGTACCCCAAGCTCCTACTTCCCTCTTCACACCTCCAGCATCTCTCACATTCACAGCTTGGGAAAAGAGACCAGGACTATGCTGTAGCTTAGACTGCACATTTTGATAGGGCCACGCATAATATGAAACACTGATGGAAAGCACAGTCCCTGGCTGGCAGTTTTGAATGAGAATTTCTCTGCTGTGTGACTCTGGGGCAGTAGGAAGCCATTTCCACTCTTGTGGCACATGTCAGTGTTTAGGCACACCAAGCGATATGCATAGGAGAGATGCTTTGTCATCAACAGTCAGGATAAATTCAGATTTTTCAGAGCAGCAGTTCAGTTTTTTGCACTCCTAAAGCTTTAGGACCAGGGTTTTTGATTTGAATCCTTCTCTTCTTAAAGAACGAGTTAACCGCTTTCCTTTATAAGTGGGTTATTGCATTCATGAGCCCCTTCCTTACATAAAGAGGATGGATTGCTGTATGGATGACAGAGAGAATCCAGGAAACAAAGGCAAGAATTCCTACTGAGAAAGTCCTTGTGCTGTAAAGCTGGCTCAGGAGGGATGTGGCGAAGCTGTCAACATAACTGCAGAGGGAAGATAAAGAGACAGGAGACACAGACTGAGCATATCTACAACACATCAAACAACACCAAGTCAATCAAAACGTCATTAATCCATTGGACTATGAACCTTCCCCTCAGATGCTGCCAGATCCATCAGTCGAGGGCCAGCAGTAGAAAAGCAGCCTAGCAGGTACTGGTCACCAGGGACAACAAAACAAGAAACCCTTTAAGCTTTCTGATCTGTCTGGAAATCTGGACAGAGAGTTCAGTAGATTCAGGCCACCAAAGAGAATTGCTTAAAGGGGATTTTAAGGAGTGATGGCTTTGCCACTGTATGAATCAAGTCACAAACAGATGCTGTGTTAGTCTAAAAGCCTCCAGGCCTGCCCTCTCCTCTTCTGCCTTGAAAGTTGGGGTGGTTCAGGCTGGAGAAGAGAAGGCTCTGGGGAGACCTTAGAGCGGCCTCCCAGGACTGAAAGGGGCTACAGGAAAGGGGGGAGGGACTCTTGATCAGGGGGTGTAGGGATAGGATGAGGGGTAATGGTTTTAAACTGAAAGAGGGCAGATTTAGATTAGATATAAGCAAGAAATTCTTCCCTGTGAGGGTGGTGAGGCCCTGGCACAGGTTGCCCAGAGAAACTGTGGCTGCCCCCTCCCTGGAAGGGTTCAAGGCCAGGTTGGACGGGGCTTTGGGCAACCTGGGCTAGTGGAAGGTGTCCCTGCCCGTGGCAGGGGGTTGGAACTGGATGATCTTTAAGGTCCCTTCCAACCCAAACCATTCTATGATTCCATGATTCTGTGATTTTCATCCCTTGATGATGGAGTTGAAATGCCAGTTTTCAACAGAAGACATTGGTTGTATTACATGCAATAAAGAACAGCGATGACTTTATCATGGTCATTCAGTACTTACATGGGGAAGAAATTTGTAAGCAAAATGCTCTTAAATTGCAATGAAAATATTCTAACAAAGCCCAATGAATGCAAACTTCAAAGATGTTCAAACTTAGATGGAGGTGTGACTCTAAATAGCAGTGGTAATTAATCACTACAGCAGCTAAATGCTGTGGATTCCCTGCCACTTAGAGCCCTTAAAAAGGCATCCCTGCTTGATTTAAAGAGGTGTTACAGTGTAAATGGAAAGAAAGGGATTGATATAAATTAGTGGGTGAGAGACAAGACATTAGATTAAATGAGAAGTTCCCAGGCAGCAGTACGTACATCAATGGTGATGTGAAATCTACTTCAAAATGGCATGTGAATGTTTCCAGGACAGTGTAATGCTACCTGCTGCGCATACTCAAGTTACAACTCGCAGCCAGAACTTACTATATCAAAATGGCCAGTGATGGTGACAAGTAAAACAAATCTAGGAATCCACAAATCAAATCACTATAATCATCATCATCCTCATCTTCATTATCAATATCCCTTTGGCCATTAAAATTTCTTAATCACCGTAGCCACAGTTTAGCCAATTAATTGCTTGGAGATTATTCGGCCCAGTAATCTTGATCACTTAAAGACATGTCATGAAGATAGCAGAAAGGAAAAGGAAGGGGGAAAAAAAACCAAACTCACACAGAAGGACTGAAGCTAAGAAATGAAACCTCCTGATTGTCAGAGGTAGTTTGTGATACTGGTGTAGGCATATTCTGAAGACTAGGTTCAAGCAGGGGAAAACCCAAGTCTCCCGTTCCATATTTTGAGATAATGGAAGATTTTTCCTTTTGAAAACAGGAAATAGTCCTACATTTATCTATTTTTTATCTTTTTAAAATGGTAACAGTCGATTAAAATACATGTTCTATTCAGTCTATATTTATTTTGGCTTTCATTTTGACACTTTTTTTTCCTTCACATAATCTTTAAGACTGAATTTATTTTTAAAACAGGTGCAAATTGCATAAAAAATTCTTGTAGAGGAGAAGTTTTGACAACCTTTAAAACATCTTCTGGGCTGTTGTTGTTGTTGTGGCTGCTGCTGTTGGGAACATATTTTAAATTGACCTTATCCATAAAAGTGACATTTACATGGCATAATTCAGTGTTATGTAGATACGTAAACTAACTGAATACATGAGTCAACATAGCTATTTAGCACACAACTCTGAGTTGATCTACCCTTCTGAGATCATATTTAATTCATACAACATTGATACTGATCTGTAAGAATAAGTTATTCTCATTTACTGTAACCTACAATATGCACATTGGCAGTTAGTATGAAGTGACTGACGTGCTTTAAGTTCACACTGCTACAGTTATTGCAGTAGCTTTTGTTCCTCTAACCACGATTTTAAACTGGTGAAGTCCCTCAGATGGAGAATAATATCTGTAATCACAGCTCCCAGACTCTGCCACAGCTTTGCCATGTTCTCAGCCTTTGCCTCTGGACAAAATTCCTTGATCTTTTTGTGCAAACATTTCTCAATTTGTAAACTGGGAATAATAATTCATTATTTGCCTCTGCAAGAGCTCTGTGAAGCTTCATCCAGCCAATGCTTGGAGTTCTCTGGATGAAAGCCACTGCATAAATGCATAGTATTATTGCTGGACTAGCAAATGTTATTACTCTCCTTAAAAAAAAAAAAAAAAAAAAAAAAAAAAAAGATATGTAGGTAGAAAATAGCCAATCTCAATATTTATAAAATTTCTGCTTCCTCATAAATACAGAAGTTCCATAATCCTCACTGGAGCTGTTGGTTATTTATCTGCATTTGAATTTTAATGAATAAAAAAGCCATTTTTTTGTCACAATTCTTACAGCCCTGGCTCCCTGCAAACTCTGCTTTCCATTTCAAAGAGTTTATTTTTTGTTGACTTTTAGCACTTGGACAAGATTGGCTGACAACCTTAGACCTGAAAATCCCTCTACTAACCCACAAACTGAAGTGGCAAGACAAGCTGGTCCTTCGAACCTCACTACAGTGTTTGAACTGTGCCACAAAGGAAAGGTCCATGACTCACCCTAGCTGGAACCTATAAAACTGTATTGTGGCTTTGTTGCTTTTGATGAGGATGGGCCTCCCTGCTGGAAGGGAGAATGTCATGCATGAACTCTTGGCTGAATGTTGGAAGAGCTAGGGTTCAGTCCCTCGTCCTCATGTGGACTTTCCCTGTCCTCTCTCCTGGTACCTCTTGCCCTATCCAGGTTTTCTAGTGCTTCTCTTCCTTGTCTATTCTGCAGTTTTGACAGGGTAGACACTTGGGTAGGAGGTATCTGTGTCCACTGGGCACATGACATCAGCTCTACAAAAAAACATGCAGTGAGTTCAAGGAAGCTTTGTGCCTTGCTATATGCATGAACTGCAGCTGATAAGTGCATATGCAATAAAATACAGCGATCTCGCTGTGCCTGTGTGCCATGTGTGCACCCTGTGCTCATCCATGTGCATAGAATAACTCCGCACAGACCTGTGACAATCCTTACACTTCATTTGCATCCACCCATCTGTAAACAGAAGGATTGACATTTTCCTATAACAGAAGATATTATCTGATTATACCACTGATATGCTAATGTGGGGCATCTTACAGTCATCAAGGGACATATAAATATCTACACAGACAACACAAAAGGTATCAAACATCCATAAAGAAAAAATAATTGGAGATGAGACTGTACTTGGCTACCAATGAAACTCTTCAGAAGAAGATTTCAGATGCACATTTGTGACTTCCAGCAACTAGCAGTATAATGCATGCTGATGGCACTACAAATGATAGAAAGTGGGGGGCAGCATGTATTTTTAGGCAGACATTTCAAACTAGGAAGCAGGTCCAAATAATACTTACATACTGTCTCGTCTCTGGAGTAAATAACAACACTAGAGGAAACATGGCCCAAAATTAGGCCTGTCTAGGTCTATATGCAAGGTGAATCCGAGAAGGCTGATCTTTCACTAAAGTGGAGAGGTAAAATGTCTTCAAAGTCAGAGGACTCTTGCAAGGCTTAATGGCTACCACTCAAATGTGAAATTCACTTGTGCTTCCATTATCTCTTCTCATAACACTCTGTAGTTACAAAGAGCAACAATAATTTCAGCAGATGAAGCTTTACGGTATCCCAGTACACATGATAAGTATTGTCCTCACTACACAGAGGAGAGATGCACAGAGAGATGAAATGACTTGCTGCAAAATGTGCAGGGAATCATTGATCAAGTTGGGTTAAAAACCGTGTTCCCTGATAGCTCATTCTGTGTTTCAGTAACCAAAGCACTCTCCTGGCTACAGAGTATAACTGTGTGATCCAGGTAATATTTGAAGTGATGTCTCTGAGATGAGGTCTCTGTGCGTGGCATTATTCATTCCTGGTGAAATCTGGTCCCTTACCTCATGTTCATAGAATCATAGAATGGTTTGGGTTGGAAGGGACCTTAAAGATCATCCAGTCCCAACCCCCCTGCCATGGGCAGGGACACCTTCCACTAGCCCAGGTTGCCCAAAGCCCCGTCCAACCCGGCCTTGAACCCTTCCAGGGAGGGGGCAGCCACAGCTTCTCTGGGCAACCTGTGCCAGTCTCTCACCACCCTCACAGGGGAGAATTTCTTTCATATGTTCTCTCTGAGTCCAGTGCTGCAGAGTGCACTTCGGTCAAGCACAGAATCTATTCCATCAGATACACCTTCCCAAGGATTTCTGTTTAATTTTCTCCTTAAGAGTCTTTATATGCTCAGTACTAAGCTGGTCTTCCTTGCCCTTCTTGCTTGTGTTCAAGGTATGAGACAGTTTCCCAAGCAAAGCTATAGGTATAATAGAAAATCAGTCTGAGGGTGAAGCAGAGAAAGAAATTTGATGCTTATTGAGTTTTGCTGATGATTGGAAGCAGTTTTAATATGTGACAGTTCCACCTACAAAGAGCAAGACACAATTCTTGGCAATTGATTTCTTTCTCCTAATGAAAGAGGAGAAAATATGATGGTGATCTGGGTTTTTGTTGTGGAAAATAGATCAGATTTAACCCTTCAAGCTGTGGTACCACTGAAAACTCTGATCTTCAGACCAGAGTGAAGATAACTGCTGGTGAAACTTGTTGCCTCTTCCTTCTTGCCATTTACACGGCAGTGCTGCTGGTTTTGGAGTGGATTATGAGCACAAACACTAATAGCTGATGGTTACTGTCTGATGGCACCAGTTGTTATACAAGTCTGTGAAGACAATTACCAGTCCAGAAGATACGTGCCCTGTAACAAGGAAGAGACCCTGACACTCCCAGCAGACTCCTGACTTGGTGCAGCTGCACAGACCATTTTTAAAAATAGTCTTCCCACTCTCAGTAACCAAAGAAAGAGCTCCACTTTTTTGGGCATGAAACAACAAATGTATTGACCAGGGCCATAAAATACCACTTAAGCTCTCTTCTCATGAACGCTGCCTGTGTTCACAAAGCTGGTAGGAATCGCTGTCCCCATTTTCCAAGTGTGGTCAACACTGGCCAACAGGATTCAAAGTTTTCAGGGAGAGACACTCCAATTGCATAAACCTGTTTTCTTAGGAAATCTTATCTTAAAATTAAGAAAGGAAAAGGTCTCAGTTTCATTCAGGTACAAATGAACTTGAAACTTCAGTCCTTTTTCACCCAGAAGAGTTTTATTTGTCCATCAAGTTTGCAACTCATTAACCTCAATCCTAACTGTTGGTTCAAGATGTAGTTGACCCCGATTTGGGCTCCAGTCACAGGTGTTGTATGGCCCTATAAGAGGGGCGTTAGCACATGACTCTGGAAGTCTGGGTTCACTTCCTAGCTGTGCCACTGACTTGCTGCCTGACAGAAGGGATGTTACTTCATCTCTGTTCATTGCCTGGTTTTGATTTCTTTTCTTCTCTGTCCAGAAGTGAAAACAAGGCTCAGCCAAGGTTTCTAAGGGCTCCTGTATCACTATTACTAACAACAGAAAGTGACTTTGAAATGAAGGACTTCCAGAGCTTTGCAATAGCTCTTGCATCCAGACTTGCAGAAATCTGTGATGAATAGCAGATGATTGCTCTTTTGGAAGGCCTGGGCTTGCTTCAAGTTTAATCAGTAAACAGCTTCTGATTATTTTTTCTGTTCTGTAAATATCCCTCAGTGTTTTTGAGGTGACCGTGGCCTACTGCCTCTTTCACACCATGAACTCGGCCAAATGCGTGACACCCTCCTCCACTTGCACACGCCCACTGAATTACTCTGAGAAATAAATGCAGCAAACATTGCCCTGCAATTCAGAGCTGTCATCTGAGGGTGACCAATGACTCCTGGAGTTTGTTGGACAGAGAGGCGGAATTTGTCCTTCAGAGACAGTGACCTTTCCTTCCCATGTGAAGAACTAATAATACTTTCCAAATAAGCTGCAATACAAAGCTATTGCAAGCAGATGGGCACGTGCAGACGGATTTTTACATGCTCTGAGATTCTCCCTCACTCTCTTCATCTTAGGATGAAGGGGATTAAACTGAATGAGTATCTGGCTATTTTGGCTGTTTTGACAAACTATCACCAAGTCAGTGTTTCAGATATAACTTGATATTGTCATAGTGCTAGATATGACATGTTTTTCATACCTCAAAACAGGGCTGAATTTATGTTATACTATTTGGAAAAAAATCTTGGTAATTCTTTCTTTATATCAGACAATTTATACATTCCAGCTGTTAGCACTCATGCAGGTAATGGTCATGTGTGTGTCTAGCTCCAATAGTAACATACAGAATATAAAACCCCAGATGGGATCAAATACAAGTGCAGGCACAAACACTCACACTCGGCAGTGGCTCCTGATAGATATGCATCTCCCTCAACATGTGTTATTGCGAATTCAGATAGTCATGCTGGGAGAATAAATATCTAATAACAAGCCATAAACCACCAAAGTCTCAGTGTCTGAACCTCAGGGTCTTGTGCTGCATAAATGATCCCTGAGATTTTGCCCAAAAGGGAGACCAAGGGCAGGTTCTGTATATAGTGAGGCTGTAGAATATTTAAGCAATTTGAGAGATTTTCCAGCCCTATTTTCTCTGCTAATCATGGTGGAAGAATTCCTGTTCAGGAGCGTGGATTTCCTGGTAATCCACAGTCACTCTGCTAACTTTCCAAGAGCACCACAAGATACATCCTTTCAGCAGTGCTTTTGCATGAATGTGAACCATTTCTGAGTCACTTATATCTGATTGTGGTAACAGAAGGAGGCGGCCTGTTTCTGCAGCCTGCTGTAGACAGTTTGATTTAATGTCTGATTGCATTTAATTTGTGGCAGCAGCCCAGATGCTATGGCCATAGGTGCCTAGAAAATCATTAAGCAAATGCAGTAAGACACATGGAAACCTAAATCAGAGCCCAAGGACACCTGCATCCTGAGATATTGTCTCATAGCTCCAGGACATTTGACCTTAGCCTTTATTCCACGGTCATGAGCTTTTAGCAAGCGATTGGAGAGGGACCAAATATTTGCAGGAGGAATGTTTTCTGCAGAAAACGGACTGACCTATTTTTTATGCTAACAGTGTGCTTCTTCCTCGAGTTGAAGCTTAAGCTGTGGGTTTTTACACAGCTGTGAGGTGACAGCCTTTACTCCTCAGGTAAAGTTTAACAATGGAAGAATTGTACTTTTGGGGCCGTAGAGGTAGAATTGACCTAAAGGTGAAAGGCAAGGTCTTTACGCATGTTGAGCAGCATTTTGCCCCATTGGATAATATTTTAGAAGGCCTGAAGGCAGAAAAGCACATCTCAGTGTGAACAGACCAGGGCCTGAAAGAAAGAGCTGTTCTTATTGCTAAGATCTAGGAAACATGGTTGCAAAAGGCTCCACTGGAAAGAAATGGACAAAGTAAAATTAGTTTCAAGCAAGCAAATAGACACATTCTATTTTACAAATATAAGAAAACCTGCACATTTCAGATTTGAAACATTTCTTTCATTCAAATCTATTTCAAACTGAACCATAGAGCAGAACAGTAAGAAATTTATAAAACATGCTTTTATTGCCCTATTTTTTTTTTTTTTTTTTCCCCCAAAAGTGTCACCTGGTTGGAGCTGGAATCTCTGTATCTGCAGAAATATGATGCTAGTTTTGAACACTGAAAATCCTGTAAGGTTGACAGATATACCTCATTTGAGCACTTTGGACCCTAGTTGTGACATGAAATTGTGCAAAAAAATACAGAGGCAAGAAGAGAGTATCCACAGGCTGTTTACTTGGATTAATCAGACTGCTGGGGTCTGCCACAGGGGTTTGGAGGTGTTCCTGAGGATTGCTCTTATTATCGTATCGATTCCTTTCTGCTTTTAATCTGTTTGTTGCAAATCGAAAACTCAAGTGAAGTTAGCTCCGTTTCGGTTTTCATCTTTCCTCAAAGCCAAACAAATTTGTTTCCAAATGAGAATGAAGATTGACTGGGCTTCTAGCTTTCTCCAAACAGTTTTCCCATTTCTGGAAAGAAAAACTTGGGCCTTTCTCAGTCAGAGGTGAAGAGTCCTTGTGGGAGAGCAGGTTTTGGTGTGTCTACGCTTTCACATTCACTCAGTAAGTCAGCATCTTGCCCAAGCCCAGAGTTTCGGAGGACTTGAAGGGCTTGTGCTCTGGCTCAGTTCTGGACTGACCATATTAATTGTTGGGGTGGAGAAATGAGGCATTTCATGTGCATGGACAGAAGGGTGAATCTGTTTGAATTTGAGTGTTTTCCTTACAGAGAACATGAATGTTTCTGGCTCACATGGTAAAGCATACTGAGGTACAGAAAACAGGCATGACCCGGGTATTCCCCAGAGGTCAAATAAAATGGTGTGTAAGTCTAAATACATAACTCCAGCAATTTTTGTGAAATGTGTAACTTCTGTTGGTGAAACACAGCTGAAGATGTAGAAAAGTTTTTCATGTATATGGAAGAGGACTAAGCAGACCAGGGGAATGCCTGTTCCCATGCAGCCCTTCTTTTCCATAGCAGGAAGCCCAACCTTGAGCACACAAGCAAACGAGACCTCCGCAGCACACTAGAAGGGACCAGAAGGAGCTGTACTGAAAAGGTGTAAAGCAACTTTGAAAGGCTCCATGCCACTTGTCAAGGCATCTTCAATAGAGATTTCCCTGCTAGAATATTCACTTATTTAAGGTCTCGTCTGCAAAACCACATTGCATGTGATATTTCTAGTTAATTCCATGCATCTTGTCCTCCAGTAGAAAGACCAAGAGCATGAACAGGTTAAGAAAGTCAGCTCTCTGCTTGTAGAACATTTTGAACCAAACCGCTGCAGGGACAGTAAAACAGCTCCTGTCACCCGTTCCCAATATCTCTTTAATGTAACCAGAGACTTAAATATGACTGAGTTAATCTTTGAGGAAAACAGAAAATACTGTAACAATAAAGGTTGTAACATGGTTACAAATGAGAGCTACTGCTCCCCTCTGCATTTTGAATTCCTGGGATAATTCTGCAGAGCTTCATTACCGGAGTATAATTGTGTTATAGAACTCTAAATCACCCTGCTACACTTAACTGGCAATAACATTAAGATAGCGCAGATATTCATTTTAATTAAAACATAGCCTCAAACTATTTCCCTGCTCTAAGAGGCAAAACTTTTTCCTCCTTTTTTTTTCCCAACAGCAGAAACTTTCATTTGTTCCCAGTGTGTCTCTGCTCACCAGAGGGTCCAGAACCAAAATGCAATTAAGAAACACCTTTCTGCAAGCCATCTCTTTCCTGTGAGCAGCATTTTCTCCATATGAATGACTCTGCTGCAGGGAGGGGAATGGCTTTCGTTGGTTCTCCTCAGTGCGACCTGCATCTGTCTAATTCTAGCAGAGCACGGATGATCTAAACGGAGTATTTTAGCTGAAGAGAAGACATGATATGCTAGCAGCGGCAGTGTGACAGCCTCTATTAATAAATTTTTATCTCCATATCAATGCAGCCTATCAACCACCTTAATGGACATGCAGCCCAAGGTCGTTCTTAGCCCAGTCTGTACCTAGAAATCAGGAACTGGAGTTTTTGGAGGGGTCGTTTGGAAGAGGTAGCCAGTCATGAGATGAGCCATTAAGATGCAAGTGAGCTGAAATATCTTGAGCTATCAGGTGCTGAGATCCCAAAAACACAGTAGAAAAACATATGCGAAGTTGGCATGTGTATGCCTGTTTTACCACACTGTCCGAATTCCTCGTAGATGTGCAACAGTTCTACTCCCAGTTCTCAGTTTCATGTGAACTCCAGCACAGCTTCTCTGACTCTGGTGATCAGAGAGCTTGAAGCCAGTTTCAACTTAAACTCTTCTAGTGCAACAAAACCAATGCATATCTTGACTAAGTCAGGATACAGTTGTATTCTCCAAGATCAGATAAAAGCTATCTCGGCCTGGATCTTACACCAAGCCCTGCAGAGGGCTCATCCTAGCCATGACCTTGGTAAGCAGTGTATTTTTGCCTTTTGGAGCAACAGTACACACAAGAGCTGTGGGTTGTTGCTGAGTGTCTGTGGTGCTGTAAGATTCCTCTATGTCTATCATGACTGCTCTCTCGCTTTCAGACCAATACCACTATATATTTAAACCTGTCTTTACAGTTGAACATCTTTACATTACAAATGGATCATCTATGCATCAGCTTCATCAATAAAAAAACAGCAGAAATGAAGAAACAGCCAGAGACACTTTTTCCATCAGTGGGGAAAAAAAATAATTGTACTGGCTTTATGGAGAGACCTTTAAGCCCGTTTTGAAACGTACAGAAAATAACACTTTACAGGTCTTGGGAGAACCAAGACTACTTATGTTGCAGAATGAATGATATTAGAGATGAGAAATGGCAATCTTATGATGCCTCAAGGTTTCCATGCAGGGTTTTCAAACATTTTTAATTTCTCCAATTTAACTTAATTTAAATTTTACTTAGAGGTAATTGGGATGAATTAATATAGTTACAATTATACAGAAATCAATCCATTAATGTCTGGAAAATCTTGTTAATATGGTAGCAATTTCATGGATACAAAACAAAAATCTACCCACTTAAAATAATCTACATAGTTCAATTTTAGATAATAACAATAAAAACCCTCTGATTTTATATATAAAAAAAAAAATTTTTACCCAATAATTGTTCTGGCTGGTTATCATTGTTACTGCAGCCACAGTACCTAACAAACACCAGTAATCGTTTTAGCTTAGAGTCATTCTTTTCATGTTTTTTTGTATCAGCTCAGACTGCAGTATTCAGGTGTTGGACTCCAAAATGTTATTGCTATACAGATAAATTAACAAGTAACTTAACAATCAGTGGGTTGTATTACCATTTATTTACCAGTCAATATTGATAAATAATGTATTATTGGCATGTTATTAACATATTACAAAAATATCATTGTTATTTCCTTCATTTTGAAGATGATCAGAATCAGTAAAGAGTCTAAATTACAAGAAAAAGTGGAGCAAATCTGGTAAAATGCCAGGAGTTGTGTCCTCTTTCATTTAGCCTGAGGTCATCTCTTTGATGTGTCCTCCAACCCAAGTTAGCATCCTTTCCAGGTAGTAACTTCTGGCAATAGTGGCAAGGCTTAGGGAGAAATAATCCATAGGGTGAAATGTATTGTGCTGATCGGTAAGAAAACTGCAAAATTGAAAGAATATAGAGGAAATTTACCTTATGGACTGGAAATTATTGGATATTGTCTGATTATGAGGAACCCATTTTTATGAAGATGAAAACTCGGTTGACTGCTCAAGGGTAAAGATGCCGTAATGTGTTAAAAAATATTAATGAGAATCTTAGAATATATGTTGGGTCCAATTAGGTTAATAATGCATGGAAATTGATCAGAAATGCAAGCCTTAACTAGAGGGCTTCCAAGTAAGAAATTTTGGTCCAAAAAAACTTGTAAAGAATGCTCAAAACTGCACCTTGGTTTTCTTTGAAGTGCCCATCACTTGGATTTGAGTGACATGTAACAAGGGTTTGTGAAATGACAAATATCTCAATCTAAATTATGCCTGGCATGTTTCAGATTTGATAAGAAATAATAGACAAACCTGATAAGATTCACTTTGGATGAGTATCTAAAACTTTTCCAAACTATCTGAACACCTTATATTAAAAAAGAGGGCAAGGACTATATATCTTTTAAGTAGAGCATTTCTTGAACGATTGCTCATCCTTATAGGTATGATGGGAAAAGCATAAATACTAGCATTTTTGTAGGTATGGGTATGCAGGCATGTGTGGGGCATTTCAGCAGTTCCTTTCCAGAGAGGAGAAAGACAGGGAAAAAAATTCGGCTATGTTTTCCAAAATTTGGTTCAAGCTTCCAGAGTTGAAGAGCTTCCAGAGCTGTTTGTATCAGGTATGTAAACTGTTTCTCAAATCAACAGACAGTAGAAGAGTTGAATCATAGATGCTCAGAAATCAGAACTTCAGTTCCAGCAAAATTATTTCATTCTTCAAAGCAAAACCCCACACAGACAAAAACAATCTATTTAGTTTATCACAATAAGTAGAATTTTTCCCACAGAAGCGAAAACACAAATAGTTGGTATTTTATTCGTTTGAAAGCAGTTGAGCCTAGGGACTAATCATCTGAGGATGAAATCAAAGACTAATCATTCTGAGGCAATTGTAATGGAGGAACAACATTACAACTGTGCCATTTGCTGGTCCAGACTCCTCTGAGAACTGAAAGTTCAGGGAAATAAGCTCTTTTCTTTTTTTTTTTTTTTTTTGGCCAGACATGTTGGTTTTGGTAAGTAGATATTTATATGGAAAAAGCCTACTATACTTTTGAAAACTTCTGATCAGCTCAGCCCACAAATGAGTACTGACTGGCAATTACCTCAGAGTTAAATGAAACCCAACTGCACTTGGAATTTTTTGAGATTCTGACAAATGTGACTTCTGTGAAAGGGAGAGAATTACAAAATGCATTATGGTGTTAAACATACAAAGTTATAGCACTGTTGTAGGCCAGTCATTTCTGCTTGTTGACCACCACCACCTGAAAAAAGCACAGACCTTCTGGTTAGTGTGATTACAAGTATTGTTTCACTAATCCCCATTTTTTCCCCCCTACATCATTTTCCTTCTTCTCCATTCAAAGACTGACAGATTATGGAGGCTGAATGGTATAAAAGCACAGACACATATCTCTTGACCTGTCTGGGTGACCATGGAAATCATCCTTGTGGAGATGGGGGCATTGATCACAGCCAGTTCTGCGCTCTTGTTCACTCTAATGCCACTCCTTTGGCCCTTAATAGCACTTGATATGACTCAGTTATTTGCTGGCTCTATTCACAGATCAGGGGCCTTTCAGCTACTTTTAGGAGCCCTCTGTTCTTTTTTTAACTATGCTTCACAACCCTCCTGTGACTCACAGGAGGATTAGTTCTGCTCATTTTAGTAAGGCTTCTTCCAGGAGAAACTGATCTCTGCAGATGGGAATGGACATATCAAGATGAGATTAGTTAAGATGTTTACAGCGATCAACTACTTTTTCTAATTGCAAGACCTCCATTGAGCTCCAGATAAAAAAAGAGTGTCTGAGCATAGAAATACAGTCACATATGACCTCAGGATCTCAAATGTTTTGCATATTTCAATAGCCTACTTTCATGAAGAAATATGAACATTGGAATTCTTTTTTCTTCTTTTTTTTTTTTTTTGAATGAACAATATGGCTGTCTGGAAGCAATATTAATCAATAACTAATTTCATAGTTGGACAACTGTTTTTAATGACTTTGTACTTTTGATGCATTGTTACGAAAGACTTCGGATCATTCCCATAAGAACTTGTCAAGGAAAGGGCAAATTCATTTACTTGTCATCATGTGAGAGCCAAAAGGCTCATTAGGCTAATTAGGAAGAGAATCATTTGGGTTTTCAGTCACTCAAACACAGCAAAAACCTCTTGTTCCTGATTCAATGAAAGGAATTTGCTGTACCTATCAAAATAAGGGTGCTGTGAGTGGATATAGGACAGGTTAAAGCTATGACAAGTCAGATTCTGTACTTGAGATTAAATAACTCGTTGCTTGTGTCCAAAGTGACATCTGCCACAGGAAGTTGTCAAGCTTTGGCAAGGATTATCTGGCTCTTGAACTCCTGTTTCTAAGAGATTGAGAAACCTTTCCCTGGTACAGCTGTGTCTCGGCTGGCTGTGCGCAAAGCACCTGCCCAACCACAGCTATCTGCGCAGAGCAGCTATCTCAGACCGACAGCAAACCCCAGCAAACATGGACCAAGAAACTCTTGTGGATGACAAGCCACTGAACACAAAACCCTTTCCCTGCCAGGGTAGCCTGAGGGTATTTTGTACCAAATCTCCCAGCTTTCAAACAAATGCGAGTCTTTTTGCTTACGCTCTCTTTTCTGTCTTTATCCTTCATGCATACAGTTTTCTACAGTTCTGTCTTGTCAGTGCCCAGAGGTGGCTGCGTGTCAGTGGTGAAGCATTACCAGTGCAGCCCTGTCACAGCTTTTGCTCTTGTTCGCCAAAAATGACCAACAGAGCTGTTCATCCAGCGCGGACAGAACATATTGGAAGATGCATAATGCCAATAGCAAGTTGTATCCCTCCAATGCCATGCTTAGCTGAAATAATTTTTTATTGTCCCTTAGGCCATTTTCTTTCTTTTTCTTTCATTTCAGAATTAGATTCAGTTGTAATTTATTAAATAACATCTTTGCAGAGCAGGTGATTTAATCATGTTGTGTCACATGCCCGAAGTTTTCAAACAGGATCACAGGATACAGAGATGGTGTATTCTTTCTTTAACTAAACACTGATGATGGAGAGTAACACAAATAACCAATACCTTTATTTTGTGGGTAAAAAGGATTTGTTTGAGAAGGCTCTCTATCAGGGTTTACTGGAAGGTTATCAATGAGGGAACCGGGGTTGTTTAGTCTGGAGAAGAGGAGGCTGAGGGGAGACCTCATCACCCTCTACAACTACCTGAAAGGAGGTTGCAGAGAGCTGGGGATGAGCCTCTTCAACCAAGTAATAAGTGATAGGACAAGAGGTAATGGCCTCAAGTTGTGCCAGGGAAGGTTTAGGCTAGATATTAGGAAGTATTTCTTCACAGAACGGGTAGTTAGGCATTGGAATGGGCTGCCCAGGGAGGTGGTGGAGTCCCCATCCCTGGAGGTGTTCAAGAGGCGGGTTGACATAGCACTTAGGGATATGGTGTAGTTGGGAACTGTCAGTGCTGGGTTAACGGTTGGACTAGATGATCTTCAAGGTCCCTTCCAACCTAGATGATTCTGTGATTCTGTGAATGCCAGCTTGCAGCTTCTTAACAAAATTCTACTGGAGTGGGCTAAATAGCCCATTTTTAATTCCAAGAGGAGGGAGACTAGTAATACCAGTGGGTAGTAGAGCTTGGTTTCTTGTTTTCACTGCTCTCACATTTGCTAGGCACTGTTCTCTGCCTTCCATCTGGCATCCCCCTCTAGTGACCCATGGTTATGCTTTTGATCCACACTCTTCAATTTTCCTGGAGCACAGAGGACCACCTTCCCTACCAAGCACAGTGGTGATAAACAGGCCTAGGCAGGCAGTCTCCAAGCTGAAGAGTGGTTATATAGCAAAATAAAAAAAAAAAAAAAAAAAAGAAAGGATGTTCCATGTGTATTCCTCTTCCAATTCCACTCTTTAAAAGTGATGTTGATGTTCCAGCAGACACTTCTCTGTTGTCTGCTACAATGCTCTTTGCTTGTATTTCACCTGGGCAAAACCAGGATCATGGGAAGAGACTAAGGCAACATTCTTTGTGAAAATATCTAATTCACCAATATATGGCATCTGGGGGAAGTGATTAACGGTAATTGTCAGTTCAGGCTCAGCATGTGAAGAATTTCAGCTAGGACAAAGAAAACAAAGTTAAAACTAAGAAACAAAAAGAGATGTCAAAACATTTTCCCACATTTCTGTTTCCTAACAGAATGCTTCCACTGTCCCTTCTGAAATAACACTCTCTTTTTGAAACTGGCCTCTTTATCCTCTGCTACTTAGAAAAGAAAACAACAAAAAAAAAGACAGGAATAAATGCCTTAAAGTAAACTTTCGGTTTTGGATCAAAACATCTCATTGAATAACCTTGAAGCACTTTTTTACTCCATGATTTTGCTTCAGTTTGACCACTGAACCAAGTGAGTCATTATTTGCAAAGCTCAAGAAGCTAGTGAGTGCTGACACTGCTGACTGTATCGGGGATGCGAGCACGGCATCCTGTATCCATCAGATTAAAAGAAAATGCATTCTGTCTATTTTTCACCCCCACCCCCTTCCCACTGGTTAAATGAATGAAATTAACTCCACGGCTTTATTGTCTGAGGCCAAGAAAAGTTAATGGAACCTCAAGAACCAAGACTGATAAACGTCCTTGTGATGCTTTGCAGGGAAACCCAGCACAAAGGCAGCTTGTGAGGAGGGCTGGGTTCAGCAAAGAGCCGCCTGCAGCGCTCAGGGGACCCTCTGCGAGCTGTGGCACCAGCCGGGGAACACCGCAGCCCTTCGCCAGCACCGCAGCTGTGTCACCATATTGGTACCATGCCATAACAGGATCCTAGGGTGGGTCTTGGCCGGTCATCAAAACCTCTTTTATCCCCTGGATCTATTTCCATACCTACTTACTGGTAAGGATAGTTCCAGTGTTTAAGAAGCAAATTGGGTGGATCTCAGTCAAGCTGCTAATAGAGGGGAGCATTCCCCTTTACAAATAGAGTATCATTATCACTAACCCCATTTCATTTATCATCCTAGCAAAGGCCATAGCATGCAATAATATTTGGCCATGGAAATTAAATTATTTTCACCCCAGAAGCCACTGAGAAGCTGGTAGTTATGCCTGCCACATCACTGTATCATGTTTAGAGAAAATCAGCCTTAAAGACTGTCATGCCAACTCGGGTTTCCTGCTGTAAATCCTCATTCTTTCTTTTTTGGTTCCTTTTAAATGCAACAAAATGCTCAGCAACTCTTTTTCATATGCAAATTTAGCATCTTTACCTGGTTTTCCCCTTTCTCTCCTGGTACTTTATTTCCCTAAGAAAACCTGAACCCGAGCAAGTAGGAAAAAAAAAAAAAAAAAAACCAACAAAAAAACCCAAAAAAACAAAACCCAAAACACCTTCCTCCAAAGGCTTTAAAACAGGGTGATAAAAAATAAATTCCTGCTGCTACAATTTGAGTGTAGGATATCTGTGTGGAAGTAAAAGTAACATTTACCCCTTGTGTGCATTCACATTCTCCAGATCACTTTCTCTCACTTGCTTTCTTCAGATCTTGTTTTACATAAACTTTTTATTGGTGATGGACTGAAGAATAAAGCTTGTAACAAAGCAATCGATACGCATTACTCAGCATGAGTTAGACACAATATTGGAGACTCCACAGCCAAGTAAGACAGGGAATAATCTTGTTCTTTATCCTTTTTAAGTAGGAAAGGGAAAAAGCAGAACTGGATTTTACATCAATTCCCACCTTTCTCTTCACTTGTTTCAGTGGCTGTTTATACTCTGTAACCTCTTCTTGCAGGATCAGAGCATGTTAGGGTGAGATGGCTCCACATAAAGAGACTTTTCGAACCCTCTGTTGAAATATCTGTCATATTTTACACACTTCCAGGAATGGATTAGAGCAGTTTTAGGTATCCGGGTAAGCCTGCTGTGTTGGTATGGTTTAGCTTTTTACAATACAACTGGGCCATTGGAAGGAGTTGTGTTATGTTGTTGTGTCAACAGTGATAACTGCGCTAAGGATGATGTGATCTCTCCTCTTAGTTTAGGACTTCTTCAGACTAGAATAAGGGCTGAACATGCATTGTTTTCCATGTGTTGATTTTGACTAGTAACAACCAAATTCCAGCTTCCATTAGAAAAAGAAACATTGTCCCAAAGCCTGGAAATTGTGAGGAATTCCTTGAAAATGTGGTGATGTCTGCCTGTGCCTGCAGACAGCCCAGAGCAATAGCTCTGAGTCAGCTGAGCTGCTCCATCCATAGCAAAGGTTTGTTACCTTTGGGACTGGCTTCTCCCTGTCCCAGCAGACTGCCAGGGGTGGTATCACTGGAAAAATATAAGGTCAGCTCCTCTGCTGCTGGAGTAAGATGAAGTTTCCCTCCTGAGGATTTGCTTAGACATAGGAAACAGTGCTTTTGTGAGGTTGGAGCACTTATGGGTCCAAAAACGGCGGAAACACAATGGGTACCTGGTTCCTTCCTGTCTTTTCCTGTTCTGTTCTTTTCTGCTGCCAGTCCTTTGACATAACAGCAGTCTCTAACTGGGTATTTGTGTAACATTTCACAGTGGGGATCGTAGGACAGAGTTAAAATTTAAGTTCCTGTTTTCCCTTGCACTTCACTAACAAAGCTGGAAGATGCCAGTGCAGAGTGCCATTTGGAGACTGCTGAATCCCAAGAAAAGCCAGATGCTTCCCAGAACATACATTGCTCTGAGCAGGACTAGCAAGGGTAGCATGTGTATATGTGGGGAGGATGTTGCTGCCAATGTAAAATAACTGTGTCAACAGCATTTCTGAGGGATATTTTTAGCTTAAAGATTCAGTATCTTTTGTGGACTACAGTCAGACTGACACAATAGACTCTTAATGACTTCTTGGGAACTTCATTGTCTTTTTCTATACACAGCTTATTAATGTGCCCTCTATGCTACTCATGGATGCAAGAACCAATAATGACTTCAAAGGGGTCATTATGGTCCAGAGCATCTGTACATAGGAATAAAAAAATAAGCTGAATAAATACTCACCCACTAATCCATGGCACAATAGATTGTAATCAGTCTATCAGGGTGAAGATTATTTTTTTACAGCATCTTTTCATCCAAGGCATTTTCAGAACATCTTTTCATCCTAGCACTCTGTAGACATTATAAATTGATCATCTTAAGTCCTTTGACAGAGCAGAGAAGAGCAGAAGTGCCTTTAGTGGTTGGAAGCTGAGACTAGCTTGTGGCAAGCAGAAAAGCAGATTAAAAGTCTGATTTGTCTTTTCCCCGGGAGGTTCTGTAATAATCCCACAAAAGCAGTGCTCCCTAGATGTTTGAGAGAGTGGGCACATTCCTTAAAAAAACATGTGTAAGAGGGACAGCGCCCTGAGCAGCAGGCAGAGAGCATCTCTGGCAACTTTCAGAGCAGTCCCTTGATCGACGTGGAGCCACTGGCACAGGGATGGAACAAAATTACATGAATAAATTACATTTGCCTGGATTTACATTATTGCTATAGCAGCTGATTCAGCTAGGGGTTTCCCTGAGACAGAGGAGTTCTGATCTGCTGTAATCCCCTTGTCTCCTCCTAATGCCTAATTAACACTCTGGTGACAAAAGTCAGTGGTCCCCAAAAGTGGTGGAAGATAGTGGTTCTGACACCTCTCTTCAAAACTTATTTGCTCTTACAGTGTGTGTGTTATATTTAAGCTGTGAATACTACCAAAGGAATTATATGCTGCTGCTCAGCCGTGTACACATCTTTTGGTTTTTATGTTATAGGATTAATGAAATATTGGAATGACAAATCCTTGCTAAGTAAATGACCAGAAAAGGTTATTATTCAGTGAGTATCTAAAAGATTAAGGTGGGGAGGAGTTGCCTCCCCTTAAGGTGGAGAAGGTAGGAAGGGGAATGCAAAGAATCTGTCACTCCTTGTAATAGGAGAAAGGACAACTTTCAGGTGTTGGTTTAGAAAATCATTACAAATAATGAATAACCACAAACAGAGCAGAAAGTCTAACAAAGGTGTTGCAGACACCTCTGCTTGCTGAAGCCTCTCTGTTCCCTATTGTAGAAACAGGGAAAGACACTGAGAGCTCTGGATGTCCTGG
Organism: Strix uralensis; assembly: GCF_047716275.1. NCBI lineage: Eukaryota > Metazoa > Chordata > Aves > Strigiformes > Strigidae > Strix > Strix uralensis. The sequence continues at coordinate 5,404,604 of NC_133992.1, forward strand.
GAAGGTAAAGCTTCCCAAATGCCAGGCAATGGGAAGCAAAGGTCATAACTGTGTGTATCTCCTTGCTCCCACTGCCTGCTTCTGTGGGGCTTCAGCTTCTTCCATGACAGCACACCGGAGGGATTTTGCAGAATCTGCAAGTTTTGTGAGATAGGGAGCCAATCTCTTCAGGCAGTCAGAACAAGGTGCTTATTTGTTTTCCATTTTGTGACAATCTTTGATAAACTTTCTAGTCTGGGCTTGACTTCTGATGTGGTGAAATGAAGTAGTTTTTACTCATTTGTCTCTGAGCATGATTTCTGAAGTGATTTGACTCACAGAAGGCATTTAGTTTCCATCGGAGGTGGCAAAACTCTAATGTGGCAAATTCCTCAATTTTAAATTGCCTAGCATAAGAAAGAAAATTCACTTGAGTCAAAGCACATGGCAGACATTCCTTTGGAAAGCCATGTCAGAGAAGTGAAAAAGTTTCTCTTACTGTCACCCTGTCCTTGTTGCACCCTCATTTTTGATGCATCAACACCACTTGTCCCAGGATCACATGCTGTGATTCCTCACAGCATACAACAATGGGAAGCCACCATGTACATCTCACTCTGGGCCTCTTTATCCAGGGAGACTTGATTAACTGTGTAGGTGAATTTCTGGAAAGCTCATAGACACTGAACTCTGGCAGTTTGTCTCTCCCTGAGAAGATCTACTAGCTCCTGACAGAAGTCTTTGCACAAAATGATCTATTTGACTATTACCACCATCATCTTGCCTATTACTGTTCATACTGCAGTAGTAACTAATCCCAGTCCCTCCATAATTTCAGCCCAGGGAAATGACTGTGCTCTGAAGTTACTAGGTTGGGGACTCCAGCAAGCCCTGTAAGCAGCAATAAGAATTTGCTGCTTTTGATTGCTCAGGTATATTACTGAGATTATCTCTGTCTGATTTTTTTTTTTTTTTAAAGCTAAAATACCCAGCTGCTGTTGTATGCCTGCTCCATAGAGGGTAGGTGAAATTCAAACCCTACTGAAAGGAGAAGGAGATTTGCCATCGACTTTGGGACTTTTATGTTCTCCCATCTCTGCTTCTGACTCCAATTTAGTTTTTCTGATAGGTCAATTGTACAAAAGGCTCCAATGTGTTAGGAAAATCTTCCCCTCTACCTTCTCTAATCCTACCCCCTAATATTATCTTGGCACTGTCCCTACCCATAGTCATCAATGTATTTATCCCTCCCATTGTGCCATTATACACCATGTAGCTAAACCTCAGCAGATTCCCCAGCCCTGCCTGACTCCTTCATAAAACTACCTTTCCTTGGAAAAAAACAAGCTAAAACCTAATCCACGGCAAAAAATAGAGGAGGGAGCAGCAATCAAAAGGGTGGAGTGTCCTTCCCTTCCTTCCTGCACCCATTGCCTAAGTCACAGCATAACTTGCAAGATTGTATAGTGTCCAAACTGCTTTTGTAAAAATAGCAGACAATTCTGTAAAAATAGAGCAAACTTCATCCCTGCTGAGTGCATCAGAAGACACCACATCACAAAAAAAGTCAATGTTTTCACTTTAGCAATGGTTTTCTGCAGGCTACTGTATTGCAGAAGAGCACAGCAGTATCCTCCAGCTCTTGTCTTAAATACCATTGCAAATCAATTACCTTTCAGGCCATAAACTTCACTTAAAGACACAGAACACAACCAGACATCTCCTGGTAACAAAACCAATTATATTGATGCTTGAGCATCTTAAGTCTCTTCTCTCTGTGTGTGTGTGTGTGTGACTTGTGATTGGGATGGGGGGACAGAAGGAGATTGTCTTAAACTGTATGGTTTGTAAACAAAGCGCAAACACATTGATAGCAAAGTTAATTTCCAGAGCACAGGCAGCCAGCCACTGTGGGGCAAAGGATGTCTGAAGGACAGGCAGTAAGCACTTCCACAGAAAAGCCAGGAGTGAAAAAACACTGCCCTTTAGAAACCAGGCATTTCCGATTCCAAGACAATTCGTAAAAAACAAATACAAATCATCCAATTCATTCCCTTGTACGAATTAATATTTAATGCCCAAATAATGAATCTTTCAATAAATATTTAATGCCCAGACACCAACATATATGGCAGAGCAGACCAGGGCCTCTAGTAATTTAAAGCAGTTGAGTTTGTACAATAGTGGGTGTTGAGAGGACCGAATAATGCAAACTGGGATGTGGCAGAAGGAAAAGGACCCTGTCACAGTGAGGGTGTTTTGGGTCCTTGTAAGCTCTTTGCAGAGCAAGCAGGAGAGTGGCTTCTGTGGAAATAAGCCTAGCATAGCTTCTAGTGACTTTGTGCTTTTTTGTCTTATGCCAAAGAGTTGCTACTTGCAGGCTAGGTTCTTGGCAAAAAGCACATTTGTCATGTCCAAGAAGCAGGTGCAAGGCTGACTGGTAACATCTCAGGAAGCATCTGTCCATGAACAGACCCACTCAGAGATTTAACACTACCCTCTCTGCATCTGTTTTTCCGACCCTGAAAGACGCCTTTTTCCTTAGGTCAGATCTCTGTATTCCCACTGCTGTATGTCCACACTTCCAGAACATGACCCAGCAAGCATGTCCTGCAGATCCTTTTCTTCTTGCGGATAGAGCATCCAGCCTTTCCAGCAATAGCTCTGTGAACTACCACTGTGTTAAACAGGTACCCATTTTCCTTGATGCTGCATTAACCCAGGGTGAAATCACCCAACACAGTAGTGCACCCTGATGGCTGGACTAAGTATGGAAGCTGAAATAACACAGCTACCTCAAGGCAACTAGAAAATGGAGAAATGCAGTTATTTCTCCAGCTTTTGGTACAGAAGGTCTATTTTTTACTCCGAACAGACTACACTAGCACTCCTGACTGGATTCTTTAAAATCAGCACTTAAGATATTTCTAAATAGCTCAGTGTTTCTTGCTAAGGGGGATCTTGAGTGTGGAAATAGCCCCTGAAACAGCCATCTTTGGAAGAAATTTTGTCTTGGACAGAATGGAGCAATCTACCTTCTCCTTACAGTGGGGTAAGGCATCACCTAAGGTGGTGTCATTTGAGGAGAAATCATTCCCACAGCCTCATTTTGCAAATAATCTATGCTAGAAGCAGCAGGTGACTGGAAGACAGGGAACATCCACTGTACTTTCTTATTCTCCTCTTCCAAGGTGGATCTTCTAACAGATCCACAGATTCGAAAACCACACATATGAGTGCCATCCAACCTCAAATCAAACCCAAAATGCCCTGAATTAACCCACCCACACCAGAATATCTGCTTTGGGTCAGGTCAGAATAAGCCCTTACATCCCTGATGGCACACCAAGCCCAGAACATAGACTTATCCAGCGATCCGGGGCTGCCACTTACTTTACAGCAGTCCCGCGATTCTGTGCAATCCAACACGCTTGAAGATGCTTCACTTCCTCGAACGCAGCGCCACACATCATTCACAGTGGGATGCAGCTGACATGTGCCCCCATTTCTGTGAGGATCTGCATTGTTCAGCTAATGCATCTCCACTTGCTTCTCTCACTATATTCTCCCCCGTGGAGAATTTACTTTCTAGCCATGCGAGGTGGTTTCCTCAGCATTTCATTATGTAATGCTCCGGGTGGTAAAGAAACACCTTGCCTGATTGAGTCCCTGCTGAAGTGGGAATATTGAGCTCTCTGTGGATGTTGAGGGCTCTCTGTGATTCGCAGGATAGATTTCACTAGCAGGGCAGTTTGTGTTTCCCCAAGCAGTTTGGAATCTCAGCTGAAAAATGAGTGAGTGGCCAGGGGTGTGAATGTTGTTTTTGGATAGGGCTGGCTGGTAAGAGCAGAAGGGATAAATGTTGCATTGGGATTCTGGTTTAGACTTCTTCCTTAGTGCCCACAGTGTGCAATTAAACGTGAAAATGCGCACTCAGACACCACACATTAAGAGTTATCACTTTTCAGCTGAGGCTCCATGCCTGATGTGATACGGACTCCTTCACTATGGCAAATGTAAGGTAATTCAAGCAAGCTTATCCCCTAATAAAAAAGCTGTGTTGCACTGCATTTGCAGTGGGCTTTCAAGTCACACTTAGTTCCTGCTGAAGAGCTAACATGATAACTTAGTGGCCACAACTTGACCCTGTAGCTGAGCCTCATTCTGTTTCCATCTGGAGAAGAAAAACAAATTGAAAAGTAAAATCCATAGCTGTCTTGGAATCCAAACATAAAAGCTCATTAAACAGCTGGTGATATACTATTGCAAGCTGGGTAGGAAAGTTCTAAAATGCACAGTCCTTCCTTAACCCCTAGAAGAAGTCAAAGTTATTTAGCATGATCATCTTCATGGCTAATGCTTTCTGACTTAAACAGACTCTTCTTCTACAGTATAAAGGTCTCTAGCCCTTACCCAGTAGACCGTAATGGAGTCAAATGGAAAAGCAGAGAAACAGCAAACTTCTATGACTGCATTTGCATCTCACCCCACCCCACATTGCAGTAAATTTGCGTAATCTATGACCACAGTGATGAAGGTGACAGCACTGGGATGTTGGGAAGTGCCGAGGGACTGTCAGACATAACCAAAACTTGCAACAGTTGGGCTGAGTAAAATGAGGAAATAGATTCATCGGGGAAAATCAAATTATGTCCTCTATCTGGAGGGGATGAACTGGAACACGCTTAAAAAATGGAGTGGAATTTGCTGCCTGAATATCAGGAAACTTTTTGCAACCATTTGGAAATTAACTGAAGCAAACCAGCTCTATGTACAGCTTCAGGGAAGCAAGGTAAAGCATGTGCAAGGCTCCTCCTTGACTAAGGGTCCACTAGAGATCAATTAAACTAATTCCCTGCTTTTGAAGCTATGGAGGCCATTTATTCCCTGTAGCAGACAAATGATGCGCTGGCAGCAGATAACTAAGTGGATTTAGTGCATGCTTTCCCTCCTGATCCTTTCACCAGCCCTGTACTATCCCTGCACTCTGGCCAGACTGAGAGCTTCAGTCTTCTGTACTGTCAGCTCATCTCCCCTTTTATTAGCCTGTATCATACCGTGCCATCTATCTTTGTCCATTAAGAGCACAGAGGACTTCACTGTCCTGCACTTGCACCTGCTGCATACCCTGACCCTCACAGAGCTATACTGCTGTCCACTCCTTCCATTTTTAGCCAGCTCCATCCATGCTCTGCCCTTCTGTGGTTTTCAGCTGACAGGCTATGGAGAGCCCCTCCAGCTATGGCTCTGTCCTCAGGATAGTCCTCAATATCCAGCCAAAATACTTTGGAAACAGATATTTTCAGATACTGTAAATTGGTGCTACAGTGGGGCTTTGCCGATTTACATCAGTTGTGGATCTCATGATGAGTTTGGATCCTGATATAACTGTCTAAAATGCCTGCCATCTGTCTGTTCACTGGGTTTTGCTTCATCCCATTATGTAAGGCCCAATGTACAAATGTCAGTTTGGGATCCAGATCCAAAGTGAAGGAGAGTGAAAGAGGTATCTCTGCGTGTGGCACAGGGCTGTTCTGCATCTGTCCCATATCCTACAACTCAGTCTATCACGGAAACATGAGACACAAATAGTTCTATTTGATGGCTTCCCAAAGTCATGCAACAGCCTCCGTGGGAATTATCTTCAGTGGTGGAAGGGGACAATTACCCGGCTAATGAAGCACATTTTCCTTTTTCTTCTCCACCATAAAGCCGCATGGAACCTGACTCTCCATCCAGGCGCGCAGAGAAAGTGCCGAGCGCTTGCAGAATGGGCCCCCAATCAGTAGTGGCAAATGCACTTAACATGCCTGCTGGAAAATGAAATGACTGATACCATGTAATTAGGCCTTAATTATTTATCATTTTTGTTTAATTATTGCCACTTGGAAGTTAACAGGTTATAAAACTCTTGGGCTGTGTTTATTAAATGTTGGTAGATTATTAGCAAGTAAGTGACATTTCTGAACGTTAATGAAATATCTGTGAAAAGTCCATGGCCAGAGGCACTCCAGCACTGCACAGCCTTTGCACAGGGGAGCTACAGGAGCTCAGGGCTAACTATACCTCACAGGCAAGGCCATGGGCAGCCAGAGAAGGGCAAAAATACCATCACTAGTTTGCACCTAGATGGATATCTTCCTCATTTGCCTTTGCCTGATATCATCTGTGGTACAGGTTGGGAAATGCTCCTGCTGCTGAACGCAGCATGTCCATGCCTGGGTCTACCCTGAGCTTCTTTCATGCCGTTGCAGTGGTGGGATAAGGTTGTGCCCTTGTAATTGTCCAAAAAACTAGTTTGGGATAAGGTAGTCTGCACCTCTCTCTGTGTTCCGGGCAAAGGAAGCTCTTACCAGCAGAAAATGACAAGAGAAAATGAACGTTCTCAAAATGTAATGGTAAATTTCACAAGGGAGAGCTTGTGTGGGATGAAACCTGAACGCTGACGATTGTTACTGGTTTTAAGATTTTGAAAACTGAACTCAAAACACAGTGATAATGCTCCAGGAGCAATAAAACACCTGTTGTATTTCAAAATGTGTCTCTAAAAAAAGGAAGTCATTATTTCTCCCTGTTTAAAGCACTAAAACAAGGAGCAGTTTTTCCTCTTCTGTGGGCACAAAGATGTGAAGCCCCATTCTGTGAAAACTGGAGCTTATTTGAACTTAAGCACAATCTACAAATATCGTAGCATGTTTGCTGATCCAAGCTCATAGTACTGACCAAAGCCACAAAGGAAGCCTGCAACAGAGCTGGGCTTTGACCTTATTTCTCCTTCCTTAGGCTCATATCTCAATCAGGGATCCAGTCTGCCTCTGCTGAACATAACTCTAAGACTTTCTGCTTGCCTTGAAGTGAGATATCCCTCCGAGGTGCACCAGACTTGGTTTCCCAGTTGTTCTTTACCCTTTCAGAAAACACAGGTTTGGCAGGGATCTCTCTGCACAGATCCTGTCCTCAGTTCTTCCTGCACTGTCTCCGCCCGTGGCCCAGGACCAAACTAGTGCCAAGGGATTTGCCTTGCAAACGCCAGCACTACACCTGCCCTGCTACTACCAGCTGCCAGTTCCTAAATTATAAATGGAAGGATATTTCATCAGAGCATTAAAGGGTAAGAAGTGTAATTTTGCACTAACCAAAACTTTCAGGAAGAAGGCAGGCTGTAAATTATTTAGGGAAGAAGTCACATTTTATTCTGCTGGAGAGTATGATGGGGAAAAGAAGGTATGTTTTCTTCCCTGTCTCTGTGGGGAGAAAAACTGCAGAGGAGGAAGAGCTTCTTGTTTACCTAAATGGCTCTTAGTGACCTCCCAGTTCTCCCCAGTATTATGGTACTTCACCAAGTCCTTATTCCTGGGTGTGAAGAGAAATGGATGTCTGGTTTTCCTTTCCCTTGGTAGGATGGACCCAAGGGGTTGCAGAGAGGTTTTCTTGCCCCTGCTGTGAAAGCAGGCTTTACAGCCAAGGAAACATTTTTAATTTCCTGACCTGGAGCACTTCTGCCAGGGAGTTCAGCCTTTCCTCTCTGGAGCATCTGGGCCTCCTTCAAGCTGGTTCTTTCCCTTTGCACTTGGGTAGCCACCAATATTCTTCCTTCTCAGAGATTCACCAGGATGCTCTTCAAGACACCCACCTATGTCAAAATATCCCACCTGTTCCAAACAGTGTCATCTCAGTGAAGAAACTGCAACATTTCTGTTTAAACTGATTTCACAAACAAGGGTGAGATTTCTCTTTCATCCCTTTCTCCCCTCTACCTTCCTCCCCAGTCTGTGCAAGGGGATAGTCCCCACTCCCCCCTTCTGCAGGACCCTCTGAGGCCCCTTTCTCTCTTGCCTGAGAAACACCTGCACATTCCAGGAAGGTGCCAGCCTCATAAACATGAAAACCCTGCTCTATTTTCCCCTCACACTCCCCAAGGAGAGTTAAAAGCAGAGATTATTTTTAAACCCAACCAGCAGATTAGCATCTAATTTCACCATTTCTACGCTGTCGATGAAAGATGGGCTGGGGAGAAAAACGTTCCATTTTTTCCCATTTCAACCCCACACTAGGCTAATTAAGAAGACGAGGTTAAAAAGCTCATCATAAACTGAATAAGTTCCAACCCAATTTCATTAGGATGCCAGGGCTTCATTGATTTAGGCAGGATTAGCTATTGTGAAATGGAAATGATGCCATTAGACGCATCTCCCCCTGCCTCCTGCTCCCCCCCGCCTTCCCACGCCTCCCCACACATCCACCTCTCGTGCCGAGCCGGCTGGCATACTCAGCCGAGGCACAAAGCTGGCTCATTTCATTATGGAGAGTTTAAGCAAAAGAGCCAATCAGTGTTTATTCGTCTGGCTGCAGCTGGAGTCAGCTCATCAAACAAATTAACAGGATTTTCATGGAGGGTTTTGGCCAACACACCACATTTCACTTGAAGTTGACTAAACAAACCTGGGCTGTGTTTCATCAGAGGAGAGAGCAGGGACGATGGGAAGGGATGGTGATAAGGAGCTTAGTGGGAAGAGAACATCTTCCCCATCGCACTAGACAGGGGCTGGGATGGTGCTGCCCTGTTCTTGGCCCCTGCCCTGGAGGGGGCTGGCTGGGAGGGAAGGATCTGGGGCCAGGAGCAAAGGGAAGGGATCAGCTCTCCTTCAGAGCAACAGCAGCTGCTCAAGTGTCTGCTTGCGAGCGAGAGGGAGGGATTTGACTGCTGCTCTGAGGCTGTCATCACTGCTTTCTATACCTCCCCCAGCTCTTCACCCTTCTCCTGCCCTTCTACCGGCTCCATCCTCTTCTTTCTCCCCACATGTGTTTTTATCCTGGATGGGATGCAGCTTTCCCACGGGATGACCCCTCGTGTCTTACTCCCCCCCTGCAAATGCAGGTGGCAGCAGCAGGAATTAGGGCAGGCAGAGATGGGGCAGGTCCTGCGGGAGAGATCCCAGTGTGGAAGGGCCAGGGTCCACCACGCTTGCCCCCCGTCTGGCTGAGATGGGAGGCAAAGGAAAGGCAATTTGCTGAGGAGGGAGAAGAATGATCTTAGGGTGAAAGCAGAGAAAAAAGGGGCAGCAAGCTGAAGGGGAAAAAAGGGGAGAAGTCAACTTGGATGCAAAATTTCTCAAATCTGTGAGAAAGTGAGTGTAAAATATTCCTGGAAAATGCACACGAGATCTTGGCCCAGGGGTTAGCCATGCTCCTACATAAAGTTCATGTAGCACAAAACCATGCTATCACAGATATATATACACACACACGCGCACTTTGGGCAGCAGTTCATGCATTTATTGAATAAAGCAGAAGGAAATTGGTTCATGAAAGAGAGTCCTGCCAGGTCAGCTTCAGTTCCAAAAAAGGGGTAAAATACTCACCGCAACAACATCCTGTTCAACTTAATTTTTACTCCTGGGGTCTTGGCTCCAATCCAGCATAAAAAAGTATGAACATTGTGGGATGCTGTGGCTGGGCAGTTGGGAGAGTACCACCAAGATTTCTTAGATCTAATTAGATCTAACAAATCTATCTGTTCTAAAGCTTCTCTCAATCTGCTTTGGAAAAGTCAGAGTTCAAGCCCTCCAAAAACTGGATGATTTATTATTCATTTATTGTGCCTAGAATTCTGGAGAACTTGATAACTACAGTATCTAGGTCTATTACTTAAAAATACTCTAAGGTTTTCATTCAGTTAGTCCCCAGGAGGAAAGAATGGCCACAGTTCCTTGTGTTAATTGGTTTCTGGGACAATAATAGAAAAGTATTTTGGGGAGGGTGTCCATTTTTATCTAAATCCTGGAAAATCGATCCCTCATGACCAAAAAGGACTTAAAGAAAGTGAGCACTCCCAATTATGTCAATTATCCTCCACCAATTATCTCAGGAGACCCATTTCTCACAAGCCCTTTCAGTTTAATCTTAGCAGACCTGTTCTTTTTCCATCAGACAGTGCAAGAACATGGACACAATTAGTGAAACCAAAAAGGCAGCTCAGGGAAATGAACCCAGCATATGGGTGACATTCACAGTTCAGTGCCTCAGGGAGGTTATGGAGATAAGAAGTCCACCAGGCTCTCTTTTTTTTAAAGAAAATTAGTTATTTCCCCATGAAATAAAAGCATCAATTGCCATGTAAGCCAGAGAATGAGATCTCAACTCAGCCAGGCCTGGAAAGGCTTTTTTTCCTTCTCCAATGTAAGCTATGTACAGCTGGCTACATCTGTAATGCAATATTTAAGAACCCGGTACAAGTGAATGATTGACTGGCACAATTTCTTCAACCATTGTATACTCATGCAGGATATCAGAATAAATGAGTCAATATAAATGGTCAATATAGCAGGACAGATTAAACCTTTGCACAACTCATATATGAAGGAGCTTTGATCAGGAAAAGTATTAATTATCTCCACATCAAAGCAGTCGCATGTCCTTCTGCAGAGACTTTTGCCTTCCCTTGCAAAGACATGGAGTAGTCACCTTCTCCCATGTCTAAAACATGAGTCTTTATCAGTTTTATTTACAGAGCTTCAGGAATTCATCCTCTGTTGCTGTGCAGCTCTATTCTCCAAGGATATACTTTGAAGGATATTTTCTTGTGTCTCATTTTCTATTCTAAATGTCTTCAGGTATTTGCCAGTTTATAAAAATAAAATAATAATATTAAACATGTTAGAGAATCCGAGCCTTGTGTTTCCTTTCCTAGACTGGATTTCTAGAGCTCTGTTGCTCTTCTCTTTCCATACCTTGTCTGAATACAGTATAGTTGTGTAATAATTTCTCACCTTTCCCAGGACTCTTCTAGATAGAGAGGAAATGCAAACTGTAAGGGTAAGATGGTGTCAAATTTACTAGATTTCTGTTGCTGGCTTTCACACTGATCTGTGCTTTGCGAATGGATCTCTTTTTCCTCTCTCCTCACTCCGCTTCCTGTTTAATTTATAGCTAAGACTTTGTGGGTCAGGAATTTTATCTAACTAGGTGTTTTATACACGGCCTAGCCCAACAAGGCCTCAACCTTGGTTGTGGCCTCGAGACACTATCACACTACAGATACTAAATACTAAGTACTTTCATGCATGCTGCTGGGTGTTGAATAGGACATCTGTCTTGGCTCATTAAATGCAGCACTCCTCTGTTTTTCCAGGGAAAGTTTCACCTTGAGAGAGACCTCCCCACTCCCACAGTAAGGCAGAAAAAAGGAGGAAAATGTAGCCAATGCTGAGCTACAGACACCTCCCATGTGGAGGAAAATCCATGACACGGCATCTTGGTCCATTCCTCCCCTCTCCTTTTGCCCTTCCCCTTTCTCTAAACAACCGTGCTTCTGAAGGGGGAATTATCTCCTTCAAATCAAAGCAGAGGGTAACCTGACTATTTCTTGCGGAGAAGTAATAATTAAGGCACTAGAAGGATGCAATCTGCATACATTATTGCAAGTTATGCCAACAGAATGTCAACATTTGTGTCATAAGTAATCTTGAGCAGCAATTACTCTGCACATTGGCCTGGAATCCATTGACAGAGCCAGTGGTACTAATTATAGGGGAGCTTCTCCTCCACTGGAGGATGGACAGAGGATTACAAAAAAAGATCGTTGTGCAAAAGAGATCACCTAGCAAGATCACTGTGAATGTGTGGCTGAGAGAAAGCCTAATATCCTAAGAGTGAAACACCTGCCTCTTGTTGCTGAAGAGATGAACATTAGGTAAAATAAGTCAGTGACATGCTTGCTCTCAGCTTGGTCCACTAGCAATGTTTTGCTGGCAGGATGCAAACTGGGGGGGAAGATCCTGGAAAAAATTCACTACAGATACTACAAGTCATGATTAAGAGGTCCTGATTCCTCATCAGTAGAAGACACCTTGATAATAGGGGAAACAATGCATTTATTGAATTCTGCAGGATTTCTCAGTCCTGGAAGGTTAAGCATTAGACTGAGGATGTTCTAGCAGTGCAGTCTAAGACTCCACTGTAAATAAAGCTGCAATAAGAGGCAGATTTGAGTCTTCGTTTAATTTCCTTGCTTATTGGCACTATGTTTTGATATTACTCACTTAAAACAATGCCTGGCGACACTCTAATCACAGTGTTATATTGGTATCATTGAAAGATGCTCAGAGAGTTTATAACAAAACATTTCCCTCTTTAATTCACCCTGCCCACCCTTCCTTCAGGGAAGGGAGAAGAGATAAAAATCCTGTGAAATTTACTGGGGAATGTCTTACTAACTTCATCTTAGAAGTAGTGTTGTTAACCAGATAATTGCATAGCTCTGTAATGTATGAGCTCTGTGTCTTTCCCAAAGAAAGAGAATCTCTTTTTCAGTTCTATAAGGTTAACTCTGAGAAACGTGCATCTCCGTCATGCTTTCAGTCATTCATATCGGTAGATTCTCACACTCAACTGCATCAAAGGAGACAGGGCTTACACCAAAATTTTCCATATTGCTCTTTTCCCAGCCTAGAAACTTGAAGTTTGATCTGAAATTTTGCCTTAAGAACAATTCCTGAAAAGCTGTCATCAGGGAAGACCAGCTGGTGTGAAATAAAGATAAGCCTTTATCATCTTCGTCATTTCTGAAGGACAGCTGAAAAATGCAATCTGTAGTGTTTGAAACAGAACTTTTGATAACTTTGGAGACAATAACTGTCAATGTCTAGCAATTTTAGAGTACTTGTTTCACTTTTTCCTTTACTTAGACCTGGCAGAAGAAAAAGCATAAGGAAGTTCTTTTCCTCATATTACTAACTTCCCAGACCCTAAAAAGATTATATGAATGCCCAGGACTTTTATTTCCAGAAAGAACATTCATGTATTTTGTACTTTTCCACACTTTGCTTCCATATGCTGCTCTTCCTTGGTTTTTTATCTATGTATGAGGGATATATATGATATGGCCAACATTTTGGTTAGAACCAATCCTTTATCTGCCCACTCTGTGATGACTCCAGCCACTTTGTTAACTCGCCCTGTCTTGCCTGCTGGTTAAACAGAAATCATCATTTATTGTGTCTTTCCCTCCACGTCTTCCATGAATTTGCCTACTATTTTGCAGATATGCAGAAATCTTCAAGACATCCCCCCTGCTGTCATTCACTTTTGTTATCCACTTCTGGAAGGTTTATAACCTAAACCTCTGTCTGTCTCATGATAGCATATGCCCCCTACCTCCATCTGAGGATGCTGGCAGAGATACTATAATTTATACCGAAAACCTATAGGTTTATTGAGCAGGATCAGGCCTGTGAAGAGTGTCTTCTTGAGTTACCACCTACTAAATATGTGTCAGATGGTCCCCACAGTCTGCTCTGAATGGTCTCTGATCCCCAGCACATGGAGCTTGCTGTGTTTCACATGTCTGCAAACTGGAGCTTTCTTGCCAGGTACAGCAATGCTCCAAGGCCCTCACGCCTCCCCAAGGCCTGGAGCTCACAAAAGTTGCATTTTGTCTTAATACTCTGTCATTAAGTGGAGTTAAAAATAAAGCCTGTCAGAGCCTCACAGCCTGCAGGGAAAAGGATATTAATTACAGCAGGCAGAGAGTGGAGAGGAGCTGCCTTGAGTGAGAAGTCTTCCCGCTGAGCTGTCACCTTCTCTGCGTCACCAGCAGAGCTCTGCTTCGGCTCTCACACAGAGCAGAGGTTGGCCCCGATACCTGCGAAACGGCAGGACAGGAAGAGCCAGCAAAGGGATTTCATTGCTGGCTCTGATATACTCACTGGCACTAGCTTCCCTACCTGCAAACCAAACCTCTGTGCAGCTTAATGTGTGAACATGGACTGAGGGATGAAGAAAGGGCAGTGGTGGCAGCTACAAAGGAAGGGGCTATTTCAGGGACCCAAAATAAATTTTATTGCTAAAACCTCCCATGCTTGGGATTTCAGTTACAGGGAAAAAGTGGGTCATTAAGGACAAAGTAGACAGTAGACTCAGCAAAAAGTGGCACCCAATTTTCCTCCAAGATGTATGAAAATAAGATTGAGCTGCCAAGGGAAGACAAAGTTCAAAGTATTAGTATCTCCATCTCACAGCTTCTTAGCAAAGGAGATATATAATGTTACATTTCCTTTTCTTCTAATCAATAAGTAGACATGAAAATATCCCTTCAGAAGTTAGGCTTAGCCCTGACTGTTCAAGTCTTTGAGTAAAGTATATTTAGGACAGATATTTTCAGTATAGAAGTATATATTTATATGTCTATATTCATGTCTATTGCATGTTTAAGGGAAGATACCTTGTCTGAATAAGACATTACTTAGTGGAGTCATAGAAGGGACCAGCTCCCCAGCTGGATCTTCACCTCGTAATGTGGTTTTGTAGGATGGAGGGCAAGGGTGATGGGGAATGGGTCACCCAGCCAGAGCACCCTGTGTTTCTGAGAACATGCCTTCATGATTTAAATAACCCCTAAACTTTGCTGTAGGGGACAATAGAGGGAGAAATATAATAAAATGAAAGAAAAGAAACAGCAGGATCCAAATATTGTGGATTGCTGTTTGAGTCTTTAGCTGGGTGAATCAATCAAGCTGACAGTGCAAGCCCTTCTAATGGGAAGGCTCCCAACGCCATCAGCTGAAGGGTAACGGCAGGGGGACGGTGCCATACCGATGCTGCTGTACCAGGATGTGCTGGCATGTACTTCTTCTTTGTCAAAGCCTGACTTTGCCCAACAAATCCATTGACACAGAGCAGCTCTGTGCGCCAGTGTCTGACAAACTTGGCAAAGGCTCTCACTCTGTTAGAGAAGACTTGAGAGTTCACTTAGAGGGCACTACACCATCCCATCCCCATCTGCAAAAGAGCCCTCCACTGCTCTTTTCAGAGCACTGTTGAGGAAAGAGGGAAATGAAAGAGAAGAAAAGAGTTAAGGCACACAGGCTGGTCCTTGAAACCAGCAGGAAAGAGGCAGTGAAAGAGCTTAATTAATGGCACATCAGAGTTCCCCAAGATGTGTGTCTAACGAGGCCTTTGCCTGGCACTTTAGCTTTGCTTGTGAAAAGTTAATGCAGGCAAAATATAAGCAGAAGGCTGTGTGAAAACAGGAGCCAGCGGGAGCAGATACGTCCTGATTTAATTCTCTCCTTTGGATGACAACCCTCTGTGCCTCCACCCCCCTACCCCCTTCTCAGGGACACACTTATTACAGCTATTTCAGAAAGAAGAAACAACCAGCCAAAAATATAGGGAGAGATCCACTTTTATCATGAACAGCAAATGAATAAAGCAGGGTCAGAGTGTTGACTTAGAAAATTACAGTCTTCCTGGCTCCTGAATAAATCCAGACATGGTACCCTATGCCACTCAGCTTTTACAGAATTTAATTTAGAGCAATTGATTTATTTGCTGTGGACAGGTGGACTCTATAAAGAATTTTTAGGGCCGAATTTACAGTGGGCTTTATCATGCAGTGAGCAAAAGAGCAACAGGAGCCTGACAGGCCTTTCCTGATTCCCATGGGCTGTCCCTCCAAAGCAAGCAAGGGGCAGCTGCAATGAAACACAAGGCCAGTCAATGCTGGCAGTGGATGGGAGCCAAGGGAGTCTTCAGGTGAGGAAGACCAGGGTTTGTAGGAGCTTGTGAGCATAACATAGATGTTCACAAGATCTCAAGACCAAGTGTGTGCCATTGGCCCTGACCCAAGGGTCTGGGCTTTCTTTGCATAAAAACCTCACATCTTCTATAAGGATGATGGTGTCTGGTTAAGCTTGGTACTTGGATGAACGCAGAAGGTAGAGCTGGGGCACTGTTTATCAGCTGGGTCGGAAACATCCTTAGGAAGACCTTTCCTTAGAAACTCTTCCTTTCTTGTCACCTTCTCTTGAGCTTTTGGTTTTGAACTGTCAGTTCTGGAAGATCTTCCCTGTCTTTGTGCTGCAGTTAGGATCGGTAGATGCCTACAACCTGAAGCCACCTTGATATTTAAAAAAAAAAAAAAGAAAGGCGGGGGGAAGCTTTAAGCAGGAGGGTGCCCTTAGGAAGTCATGAGTTTGACAACTGCTGATTTCAAGGACAAATTGAGTTATGCCTAGGAGCCTTTTCATCTCAGAGAGCTCAGGGTGCTTCAGCTTCTATATCTTTTCTGGGTTTAGCTGGGTCTCCCCAGCATACAGTAGCAGGACTGGTCTGTTTCCTATGCTGTGTGTTTTACAACTCCTTAGGGAAGCAGATAACTGAGACAAAGAGCCTTGGAAATTCTTCCCAGGTGAAAGGGTTAACAGGAACAATCAATAAGCAACAACACCCTGACTTCTGGGCTTGATTGACTTTGAACATCACAGCCAGTGTTTGGATGTGACACAGCCACAGCTGTGAAAGCAGCAATTTTTGTTTTGTGCGAGTTAGCAAGAACTAGTGTCCCAGCACATGGACATGGGTGCAGCCTTCTCTGTGAAACCTCTAAGGCTCAGAACCTGATTTTGCTGTGCAGTTTGTGGTGGCAACACTGCTCCTCTGAGCTCTGTACTCAGTTGCATCAAATCAGGCTCCTTAAATAACTAGGGCTAGAAGAGAGCATTTACCACTGTCCTAAATTGCTAGACCATCGGTAGATCTCCAAGCACAGTACCAAGAAGGTCTCTGTTACTTTGTTCTTGCTAAAGAAACTGAGGCACGGAGAAGCCAAGTAAGCTCCTAGATGATATTTAGCATTTTGAGGAGGAACAAAAATGAGGACCTACAGATTCCCGACCTCTCATATTCTATGCCATAGAGTATATCCAAAACTAAAAAACTGGAACTATGAAAGCTACCTAGAGACACAGAATTAAGTTTATACTAATTCTAAGGTTTAACAAATGAAAAAAAAAAAAAAAAAAAAAAAAAGCATGTAAGGACTGACACATAAGGAGACTCAGACAGCACCTGTCTTTCTTCAGGGCCTCCAAGGATCTGAAGGTACTATTGAAGGAGTCTCTGTGTGGAGATTTATAGAGCAAAAGCCAAGTAGAAACACAGCTGTGATACGCTCCCCTTCTTCTGGGGACATTACCAGCTCTCCTGACCAACCTGTTCCCATTCCAGTGAAGTGGTCTCCTGTGTGAACCCTGAAACCTGAGCCTCCTCCTACAACTGAGCAGAAGTTGTGAGCAAGTCTCTGACCTCCCTCAGGCCACCAGGGTGGATGATGTACTTTTTATTACTAAGGGGGAATCAACCCTAAATGTGAGTGCCTGCAGGTTCCAGAGTGCCCACCTTATCACTGAGGAACCCAAAAGAGCTGCCTGTTTCCCAGTAGCTGATAGTTTCAAGACTTACTAAAGTTTCCAGCCCAGGTTTTGATCTTCCCTAGCCTGAGGTTCTTAGCCTCATTTAGTTTAGATAAGACTTACCCAGAACAGAAATCTTGTCTGCACAATACTGGTATTTGTGAGCTCAGCAGCATGCAGTGAGAGTAAATGTGACATACAGAGCCCAGCCGGATACAGGAGACACAAAGCATCTGTGGGAGCTCTTCAGGAGAGCAACAATGAAAAACAAAGCATTAATGTGACCCAAGAACACACTATTCATAGGTGGTTTTCCATTACAATAGACTATTATAAAGGGACAATGTCCTCTTATTTACAATAAATTTCATCAATTTATAAATCTTTCCCTTATTTAAGAAAAACACACAATACAATACAAGCTCCATCTGGCTCTATTTGGACTCCAGGCCTTTATGTTTGTACAGCCAGAAGCCATCAATTATTGTGTCAAGACCAAGGATTTCAAGGCCCTGGACACAGGAAATGAAAAGGAAGCAGGGGAGGGAGAGGGCACAAATGGAAGCCTTGAAAAAGTTATAATTAGTTGTGTGGTAAATGATCAACCTGGGGGTTATTAAGCATCCAGGTTTACAGAGACCACAATGCTTTGCTGGCTCTTTCACAAAGCTAAAGCCATGAGGACACAGATACACAGGGAGGGTGCAGAAAAGGGGCACAACAGGATTTTCCTCTTTACTTTTGGGAGATTCACTCAAAGCCAAACA
The DNA here is from genome assembly GCF_047716275.1 of Strix uralensis. Taxonomy (NCBI): domain Eukaryota; kingdom Metazoa; phylum Chordata; class Aves; order Strigiformes; family Strigidae; genus Strix; species Strix uralensis. Next base: position 5,422,542 of record NC_133992.1, read on the forward strand.
CATTCTTTTCCAAAGGACAATGCTAAAGCCTCAGACATTTACCTGGCACATATTTCTAATTCAGTGACCAAAAGGTCTTCCAAGTAGCCCCTTTCTGCTGCACCCAAATGCCACCTATGTCAAGTGTGGGTGAGGAGAAGGCAGATCTTCCTGAAAAAGCAGCCCCAGACTCCATATATGGGTGTTGGAGTAGAGCAGTTTTGGCCCCTCTTCAGTCAAAAAGTGTAATCTAGGTGAGATTTGACACAAGAGCCCAAAGAGCAGGATTTACAGGGCACCAGGCCAACATTCTGAGCAGAAGACTGAGGAGGAAGATGGCTGCAGGAAGAGACACTGAGATGTCCCCTCTCTTCCTTACCAAAGAGAGGCTCACAGGACACAAACTTTTGTTTCACACTTTCCTCTTGTGATCAATCCATTAAGAGATATCAGACTAGTACAGCTAAAACCAAATACACCTCTAATTCTTGGGTTAGAGGCCCAAGCTCTAAAGGTCTGGCATTAAATACAAGCCACCAAGACATACAAAAGCTTGTTACACCAACAAGCAACAAAACAAGCTGGTGGGCAAGTTCTGGTTATCCCCTCACTGCCAACTGGAGGAGGAGGATGGAACTATGTCCATATTGCCTGGACCTTGAGATGAAGCAAGGCTGTATTTCAAACCTGTGCTCCTGGCTTCCTTAGCTGCAAATGTGCATATTCTCTCAGGTGCATATTAAATGCAGCTGAGCTTCCAAGGGGGTATTATTAGCATGGTCAGCCATGCAGTTCTCTCATTTTAATAACAATCTGGTGACTCATCCATCCCATTAATTTAACATTTAAAAAAAGTGTGGGTCAGATCCTCTTCATTTACCTAAGTTAAATTTAAAAAAAAAAAAAAAGAAAGAAAATAAAATTTTGCCTGGCTTTAACCTGAAATATACTACTACCACACAAAAAATGCATTTCATCCACAGCTATCATTTTGCCAGTTTGTAATATTATGATAATTGCATTCCATGTTCAAAACTAGGACACTTAGAAGCATGAAATTGAATACTAAAGACCTCCTTCCAACTATTGATCTGCATTCCAGGAACACAGAGGGACCCTCAGCCCTGGACCAAGACCCCGTTGTGCTGGGAATGTCTAAACACAGAACAAAAAGACAATGCCTGCTTCAAGGAGTTACAGGCTACACATTACAGCCCAGCAATGAGATCACCATTATCTAGCTAACTGCAGGCATTGACCATACAATAAGTACATAGCCATACACTGAACTTTACTAAATGCATATTTTTTCAGAAGCAAATAACAAAAAAACTGTATTATGAATGGTATCATTTTGCAATGTATTTTTGTTCTGTTAGAATTTAATTCCAGACTTCTTTGCTCAAAGAGAAAGCTGTAGCATTGGAAATACTTGCAGGTGTACAGTTGAATGAGAATAAGAATACTTGGGTGAAATGTTTTGAACTTCAGTCCCAGAATCTATGAAACCTCAGGGGTCAGGTTAATCCAAGCAGTTGTTTTGTTCCTTGTTCAGATGGGCAAGATGGCTTTGCTTAAATCACCCGAAACTATTATAGCCCTGGACTTTGCAGTAAAGGAAGTTAAACATCTGGATTATATTTTACATAGTGATAGTAGAGTGTCAACTTTGAGCTGCCACTGCCATCGGAGAGATATCCTGTCATCACAACAGTGGAAAGTCCCTTTCCTCAGATTCTGCAGCCAGAGTGAAGAGAGAGAGGTAAAAGAAAAACTGTAGGGTGTCCCCATTCCCAGATGCTGCCTTCTCTCTCCAGGGGGGAACTCTGCAGAGAACATCCCACTCCTAGCCCAGAGCCTTTCCAAAACCATCTCTGAAGACTGAACAGCAATAACTCAACCTGACCAAAAGTAGCTTCTGTAGCAAAGCACACTCTGGAGTCTCATGAAAAACTAGAAAAATAGCACTTGTGTAGGACTAAATGTGACAAAGGCTTTATGCCAGAATAAACCCTTCCTCCCTTCAGTTTTCTCAGCCCCAGGACATACCTAGCTACTGCATCACATATCAAAAGAGAAGGCAGGTCAGTTTGGAAGAGGGGGAGTTTCACACACGAGCAGCAAACCCAGACCATGAGCTAATCTGTGCCATGCAGTGCCTAACCCCTTGATCAATCTTTGTATTGCAGAGAGGAACGTACACTTAAACACTGCAAAAGTCCCTGTGATCAGCCAAAGTCAGACTCTCTTCTCTTTCATGTGGTTTGATATGTGATTTTGGTTTGTAGGGCTGTGCTCAAGGAAGAACCACAGCTCAAAACCTATCTGGAGAAGCATGTTTTCTAAAAATTTCCTGCAAAGCAGAAGTGTGTAAGCCCTTTCACATCACTGTGTTGTTCTTCTGTTCTATTAACTGAATAAGAGCTGCTGTGAATTGTGTCCACTGTGAGCAGGTAAAATGAAAAGCAAATAACACAACAGCTACATTAGGTCAGGCAATAGGGGTAATTGCAGAAAATGCCAAAGAGGGAAGAGACATCTAAGGTCAGAGTTACACCTTTAGATATCTGGGTGCACACAGCCTGTGTCCCTGGCGGGGCACGTGCTGCCTCTGTGGCCAAGTCTTCTTGCTTAATCTGCTCACGTGAGAGGCTCTGCGAAGAAGAGGGGTCAGAGGTGCTCTGGGGTTGCTGGGCAGCTGCTGGGATCTGTCTCCAGCCTTCTGCAACGGAAGGGAGAGTTCTTGCAGGAAATAAGAACAGGTTGATTGACTTTTGAAATGTATTTTCTGCTAAAAGGTTTAATTTCTTCAAATCAGACATTCAGGCGTATTCTGTGGTTGGTATGTATATGTCCTCTCTGTGCCTGCTTGTAATCAGGGAAAATGGCACAGGGCTCTTGCTGAGGGGGTCCCATTTCATTTTTACCATCCTGTATGGCAGAATGGACTCGTGGTAAGAGAAAAATACATATTAGATGCCTTTGGTTTGAGTCCTATTTCTGCCTCAGGTGAACTCTGTTCCCTTCTTACCATGCATGATTTAACTTGTTAATGCCTCTGTCTCTCCATTCTAGAAAATGATGGAACTAACTCTTACAAAAGGCACCCAGCATTTTCAAACAGAAAATACAAAGCCTTCTTTGTCTGGGTAGGAACAACCGTTTTCCACAATGATACTGGAAGCCAGCATGTAATTCTGGTACCCTGTTCCAATATTGCTTTGCCTCTTCATGTGTTGATATGCTGTGACAGCTTGTTTTATGTTTATAGGGCAGGTGTTTTGTTACTACATGACTCAGTCAGCATGTGGTTATAGCAAACAATGTGCTGAGATACTGTTCTCTAGTGACAAAAGCAGGTCCTCTTCTTCTGTGAGCTCAAGGGCCTTTGCTTTGGACTCTGACACTTTGCAGCAAAGTGGTGAACCCCTGAGATGTTGGGCAAATGGCAAGAGACAAAGCCAGTGGCCAAGCATGGCGTGGATGGGTCCACGGGTGGGAGACCACCATCACCATGGGATCTTCTGACAGACTTACCTGTTACAGCCTTATAACAGGCTATAACAATCCCAGAGCAGGCCCGTGACTCTTGCTGTGTCTCCTGAATTTTGACTAGCTGAAGCACCAGTCCCTGACATCGTGTGCAAGCGGACGAAAATTCCTGGTACCAGTCAGCTTGCCCCAAGTAAGTACAAATTGGATGTGAAAAACACAGGCATGGAGGAAATGCTGGGGATGGGGTAAAGCGGAATGGCTTGGAGAAAATTGAAAGCTGTGAAGCAATGATGTAGACAATTCCAGTGATACCACAACTGGATGATATCTTCCTGGGAAGACATTTTGATATTCAGATTTACAGGATCTCGTGGTTTTGTAAATGAGACCCTTTTGGAAAGGTTTTGGATTAAGTAAGATTTCTGAGAAGTGAAATTTCCCTACCAGGTCTTTTTTGAAGCACATTCTGTTCCTAGTTATGACTGCTTAGCTCCTTAAATTCAGTAAATTTAGCTCACAGTTGATTGAATGTAACACAGATCACATTTTGGCCTGTTGACTTTAACGCATATACAGGTTGGTGAGAGGTAAAACCCACCTGCCAAGTCACTGTTATAAATGTTGATTTAGAGCCTGCTTTGCTATATAGCATTTGGATTCTGCCTCATTTGCTTCCCACTTGTAAATGAGATTTCACATATTGTCCTTTAAGTTTTACCTCTAGAGCATTTTCTTTTATTACTCACGCTTCTGGGGATTCTCACTGAGCATGAGAAAGTCGACTTATAGAGAACATGGGTCTTCTCCGCTTCAGTGTTTAAAATCTTCTGACCGTCCCCCCAGCCACCACTTTCCTCTCCTTTTTTTCTGGGCTCAGGCTTTTGAGCTATAGAAGTGATCAATTGCTTAAATTATTGTAATGGTTTGCAGAGGGAAGGAGGAGGGGGGCATGAGGGGATGGAATTAAAAAGTGTCCCTCCAAGCTGGGAACTTGGTATTAAAAATCTCAGTCAAATCCATTCTGAAACCACTGAGCTAATAAATCTCACAAACACAGCTTTACAGTGGAAAGTCTAACTCAGTTGTAAGTATGTACTGCAGGTATTACTGCAACATGACTAATGGTGAGTGAATACTGCAGAAAGATGTCTATATATTCATTTGAAGTCCTGAACAAATTTGCTTTGAATCTCCTGGTCTGTTTCTATGGCTGCTTTCCACAAATACTCTAGCAAATGAGCTTTACTAGTGCGAATACTCATCAAAAGTCAATTTGGAACTCAAATAGCTTAATATTTTCCAAAAGCGTATTCCAAATTACACACATGAACATGCAGTTCAAAATGGATGCTGGTTCTGATGTGATTAGTTACAACACTTGCCCAATCAGAGATCAGAAATAATAGAATACAGCTCATGTAACTATCCGTGCAGCTTGGATTTCAAACTTTGAATGTTGGATATTTTCAATGAACTGTTTGTGAACAGCTTAGTGGCCTTGACTCCCATCCTCTGAAGACATTTGTAAATAGCCATTTGAGCAATGAATAGCAGTTGGGAATTTTGTGATTTGCGAGTGGCCAACTTGCAGGAGGAGAGGAAGACTGGATTTTTCTAATGAATCGCTGGTTATCTGTCTAGCTCTGAATGTCAGGAAGCTCAATACTCCAGCTCTGTAGACAGAAAACCAGTAGTAAGTCACATTTTCCACTGAAGTCAGCTGAAAATTCGTGTTCATTGTGTGCTGCAGATTGGCATGTGCAGAGATTTACCCCATCTCCGATGGGAACACAGAGGACTCACCTCGCAACCTTTCCTTGAGAGAAACAGCCGACCATGGATCACTTAACTAAACAGGCAATCCCATCCATGTTGCTTTTGTGCCTTCAGCCTGCAGATGCTATTCCTTATCACAGGCTTTAGGTCATGTACTATCACACCTAGAAATTATAATACGAATCTAATGGGTGGAAATGAAATATCGATGACCACAGATTTACCAGACAATGCAGAGGAGAGCTTCAGGATCCTTGTGCAAAAAGACACAAATCAGAGGAGTTTGGGCTCCTCCACATTTCACACTGACAGGGTGCAGAGAGAGCTTTTAAACATTATCGGAAGGCATTTGCTGCTGTTATTAGATGCGAATCAATCCCAGTTCTCAATGTCACCAGTATGGATTTGCCATACCATGAGGGAAATCCTTACTTGCCCTTCAGTGACAGGTTGACCAAGGCTGGTGTCTGCTGCCTACCATCCATGTTTTCTGTCTCAGAACAGGCTTAAAGCCCTTGAACTCTCTGAGAATGGCATATTTGTCAGGCAAGAGAGGGAAGACTGACAACAAACACAGACAGACACGGTCCTAACTGGATCGAACTCGTGGAGAAATGATGTCATTACTGGCCCCGACAGTTTTCCAGGAGGAAACTTCCATCGTTTACCCTGAGCTGCAGCTCCAGCTGCATTAAACACTGTTTTCCAGCTAATAAAATGAGGCACAATTTTTTACATGCTGTTTGTGGTGACAGCATAATCAGTCTTGCTGGGAGCCAGGCTCTAACCGGCCAGGAGCTGCAGAGCCCTGTATGAGGCACCCAGCCTCACAAGTTTTAGGTTTATTTCTTTGGGATTTTATTTTTCCCAGTAAAACTCTCTCTGATTCTCCTCCCTTTATCTATTCATTTATTTATTTACTCATTGAACTTAGATTTATTTTGTTCCCCAGCAACTTCAGGTAAACAAAAGGAGACTCACTTCTGGGAAAAGGCTGTTAATAGCCTCACTGAGGGAGAAGCAAATGTACCTTTCCTAAACAAAGCTGCAGGGAGCATTGCTGCACACCCAGCAGGGTCTCTGGGGCAAAGCAGGTTTGTTAGCGAAAGAGCACGCACAGAGTTTGTGAGGTTGGGTTTTTTTCTTTTTTCTTCTATTTCATTCCAAGAAATACTTGCAGAAAGCAGCTCAATGGGAATGTGAAGATAAACCAGAAGTTCTGCTTCTGCTGAATTTAAACTGAGAGGGAGTGATTCTGCATTTAGTCCCATATGGAGTAGCATGGGGTAGCCCCATTGTAAATCAAAACCAAATGAGGTGGCTTCTTGTTTTCTAATTTTTTCTTCCTCTATCAGGCTCTTTTAGCCTCTGTTTATTTTACTTCCTTTCCTCACATTCTGGATTTGCACCCTTTCTCCATTCCAGCTACAGTTTTTCCTAAGAAATGGAAAATGAAAACCTGTGGTACCTTACTGCTGAATTAAGCCTGTCATGTTTGCATGCATCAAGTGAAGTCTGATCCAAAGATCACTGATGTCAGTAGAAAGATTTCTACTGATTTAGGAGGACTGTGGATGAGGGCTTTGGATTAGAGTTGTGATAATGACCAGTCACCTTATCTGGAAAAGAAAACATCAATAAAAACCTGGGCAGTCAAAGTTTGTCATTATCACCTCCAGTCTCCCATCTGAGTTGACGCTTGTCTTCTCTCAGACATGATGGCAGGCTAAAGAAAATGCAGATATTTCTCCCTCCAAGAACCTTGTGCTAGGATTCATGAGACATGATTTGCTCTCTGGAAATTCAATTTCTGAGCCCCTTACTGTCTCAAATGACCAAATGGAAAAGACAGTAATTGCTGAGAAACTTATTGACTTTTCCTTTTTAATTAATCCTAAGTGGAAGAAAACCTGCAGTTCCCTGTCCAGACAGTGTATGTGAGAGAGGAGGAGGGAAGAGAGAGAGGGGGGAGAGAATCATAATTAAAATAACTCAAATTAATCTTGGTGAGTGCTCCTGCCACTTTGGTGCTCTGAGTATAAGGGGAAAGCGTCATTTTACTCCAGCCTCTTTTGTTTCAAATGTCAGCTCAAATTAGGACCACCAGACAACAGTGCTGTCCCATCTGAAAGGAGGCTTTTTTGGTCACTATAGCATCTGCATCCTTCCAGCCACTGTAGGAGGTCAAAATGCCTCACATTTCCTCTCTGTGAGGCCTGAACATGCATCATATTCAGCAAAATGAAAAAAAACTGCTGTCTAGGGAAGTGGGTGATGGCAGAGCTGCTCCCAACCCACAGATGAGCTTCCTGGGTGATCCGGTGAGAGAGAGGACAGATGAACCCTCTTGGCTCATCTCATTAATGTGGGCTGAGCAGAGTCCTATTAGCACCACATCCAGAAATCATAGCTAGGTGATGTTTATAAAATATTAAGGTTTTCAGGTAGGCACTGGTTTAGGCCTGCTGTATTTCTCCAACCAATATAACATGGACAGACGTAGCTCAGCTGCCACAGGCCCACCTTTCTGTGGTCACAGTGCAGCACATTCACAGCACACCTGAGCAAATACTGGACCCGTAAGTTTTGATTGAGAAACCAAGTGGTGAGGCTGACAGAGGGAGGAAAGTGATGAACAAAAAACTTCTGCAAATGCTGCACACACTGCATCGTCTGGCAGCACTCAGCTCTTTAGCAAAGCAGTTAAGCTCTGAATTTTGGCTTGGGAAATAGCCAAACGGGGCCAAACTGCTTGTCTTTGAGTAAAGTCTTATTCATGGGAATGGAAGCTGACCTCAGAAAAAAACAAGTTAAGCGGGGAAGAGAAACCATTGCTCAGAAATGGCACTGATCTGCGTGTACGATGGAAAGGAAAGCTCTTTCTCCCTGCTACTCCACTGCAGACAGCAGCAGACCGCTCACATCCACGGCAAACCTGGTCCCGAGTGCATTTCAAAACATGGTTTAATGACAAGCAGCGACTCAGCTGATGATTAATCCTTTCTGCTGTAGAAGGGGCCCCTTGCTATGTTTAGCCTCCTCCAAAGAAAGAGCAGCCTCTTAGAGAGAGAAAAATAACCCAGAGACTTCATCCAGGTGCTTGACTTGCACTACGCAGTGCTCAGAAGGAGCAGGACTCGGCAGGAATTTGCATGCTTCACATTGCAAGTTTGTTTTATAACCCCCCTTGCTTCGTTCCCGGCTTGCAGAGCATCCCAAGGCAATTAGATTACATAAGCAAATGAAGTCAATTGCAGACGAGTACAAAAAGCTGCTGTTTGATCTGGGTTCAGAGAAACACCCTCCATCTAGTAATAGAAGCTAATGAAGGCCGACAGCTCGGGAGAGAGGAGCAATGTAGCTGTGCAGGGCTGGGACTTCAAGGCCACCCCCAGCCTCAGTGCAAGCAAAAGCGTGACTGGACAGTGAATCTGCAGTGCCAGCTGTGCCGAGCAAGTCAGATCTTCAGAGACCTGTTCCAGACCATCCTTTTCACCCCATGCCCCCTTCCCCTGCAGCCTCTCCCTGGCACATACGTCTCAGTTCTCTCCAAGATACTTTGTTTTATTTTAGTTTTCTTCCTGTTCACTGAGAAGTTGCTGCTGGGATTAAAAAGGCATCGGGCAAATCATCGGTATGAAAGAGACACACAGAGAAGAGAGCAGATTAACCCACTCTGCAGAGAAAACTCCTCATTTCTGGAGTGTTTGTTTTGAAAATGTCACTTCAACGGGTCACAGAATTCATGAATAAAATCCCATCCTTATTTCCATTCAAAAAGGAATAAAGATTTATTACCCATCCTCACCAGGAAAGCAGTATTGACCCACTGATGAGTCAAGGTCTACAGCATTGCATGCAGGAATGTTTATTGCTTTTAATTACCATAAACTAGCAAGGAACTTGTTTTAATAGATTTTTATTATTATTGTTTTATTGTACTGTGGAAAATATAAGTGCAGAGAAAAGAAAGACTGAACTGCCAGCAAAGTCTCCTGAGAATATATAGTGATGGAATGAAAGACAGCTTGATGCTGATGGGTTAAATAAAAGGTCACTGGCACTCAAGAGATCTTGGCAACACATTGGTAAACCTGCTTTGAAGCATCATTAACCCCATTTTACTGATGAGAAAAACAGAGGCAGGGAGTAGCCCTAAAGATCTCCAAAGACAGTATCTGGGATCCCCAGGGGAGTAAATTCAGTATCTAAATATCAGAAAATTTTGTCTCACATGATTGCTTCTAGTTTTCAAACTGGAACTAGTCAGTTCAGAAGTGTAGGGATACTCTGGCACTAGAAATGAACATTTAGGGGGCAGCGGGCTGATGTCACCCTCTGCCACCATCTGCGGGATATGGAGACATGTGAGTCCACAGGGTAACCCAAGTGTTACCCACCGGACAGCCCCTGCTCAGAGGAAAGTAAAGACCACCACCTCATGTCTGCATCACATTCATTATGCATGGAAATTTCTCAGAAAAAGCCTTTCTTGGCAGGCTGCGTTTGAATGCATGTGTGCTGCAGGGCAAGAGAGTAGTCAGCAGGCTAATGCTAGTCATCATGTTACCTGCTCTGTCTCCTTTCATGCATCCAGCTTTCCTTCCCAGCCAATGGTGACAGCAACCTTTCAGTCAAGGAAATGTAAGGCAGGCTTGGTGCAACGGCAGGTGATTGACAGGCAGCCTCTGATAATGAAGTCCATTTTTATTTTTTATCTCTTGTCGAGGTACAAGGACTCGGCCAGTGTCCCAGGTAATGAGTGTTCCCTCTCCCTCTCCCTCGCTTGGATATGAAAGTGTGTGTAGCCATGTGTAGCTGTGTTAACACTACATTACTAAAACCAATCCCAGGAGCCTGTTACTGCTGCACACCTCACTGACTCCTGCACTTCCTCATGTTGATTTGCATTCATGCAGTTTGTGTAAACAACGCTGTTCGGGGAATATAAATAACTGCAGCCAGGAATGCAGTTCGGCTGCTGGGGCTCAGGAGCTCAGCAGCATCCCCCGGTTGCTGCTGCAGGGCTGGAGCACGCTGCCGAGGGGACAACCCAGCTCCAGTCCCCAAACCAGAGGATGCTGCTGCACACCAACCTTTCTGCCTCCATCCCCAGACCAAGAATATTCCACAAGATATCCCACTGGAGACAGGTTTTCAAGGGGCCTTTCCATCCTGACATGAAAAACTGATGAAAAAGCCTTAAAAGGAGCTCAGTTGTTGTGCATTTTTGATGTTTACATGTTGGACTCTTTAGGGAGGTACTGTGTTTCAGGCTGTAGTTATCAGAGCTCTCTCTAGGTGTTGACAGAGAAAGGCAGACACTTCCAGAAAGTGATTCAAATTTTTGGTGTCTGATTTACCTATGAGATGGATGACTTCCCCCTACACATAGGACATGTGGAGTGATCACATCACTGCCCCGTTAGGTGAGATAAACCGATACCCCTCAAGCTCATGCCCCTCTCCTTCAAAGACAGGCTCAGGATTCATAATGTTTAGCCCAAATTCAGTTAAACAAGAACCCCAGCATACACCCTGCTCAGAGGTATCATAAGAAAAAGTGTTCAGTATGAAATCAGGTAAAACTCTGCCTGTTTCAAATATGCTTTGACCCAAGCTCAGAGATCTAAAGCCCATAGAAATGCTCACACACACATGTTTGAAGTGAAGCTGCTATTGATCACCATGCCGTAGGGATAGAATACTCATGCTTGACCACCATAATTTCCTCATGATGTATTTGCTTCATCTCTCCTTGACTTCCGCAGGCAGGGGCAATGTCTTTAGAAGCACCACCTGGGAACTTCATTTTAATTAGTCATAAGCTTACATAAAACTCTCAGGTGGAGGCAACCAAACCAGATCAAGTATTTTTTTTTTCACTCAGAGTAAGAACAAAAACAGCTAAGAGCACTAAATATTAAAGGGATTAAAACTGAAATTTTCTGATCTTTTAAGGATTCACATAAAGCCTGGTCTGGAGTTGCAATCTTACATTTAGATTTGGATCCATATCCACTCCTAAACTTAGCCAAGAAGATGACATGTTTACAGTTTTTTTTCTCTTGAAATTTAAAATTCCAAGAAAATGTTGGCAGAATCTCCACAGATTTCTGAAGTCTGCATCTTTGCTTTACATTTAGGCCTTTCTCAATCCTTTTATTTTTTTGCTTTTTCTTTAGCTAGGCTGAAGTAACTCAGATTAACAACACACACTCTATTTAATTGGCTTCATATGGTTCTATTTTAACATTTGGATTAGAATAATATTTCAGAAAATGACTGCTATTATTTTTTTAACAGATGGTGAAAGATCCACCAACATAGGAAGTGAGTCACAAGTTGTACTGTAAATAATAAATAATAATAATAATAATAGTTCTGCTGACAGTGTAACAAGGGCTCTGATTTGCTATCACACAGGAAAGCTAATAAACCAAAGTGGAAAGCGCCTCAGAAATCTTTTGTTTTAATTAGCAATGAACAAATTCATTCTGCCAAATGCTGAACCCAGTGGAACACTGGTGGCTTTGCATTTTGCTTAGGAGACAATTTGAACAGTAAGAAGGAGTTGAAGGGGACAGCCAAACTCTAATGAGAAAATACAGTACGTGCATCTCCAGCTGGGCTTCTTTCAGGGCCATTTCACAAGTGAGGAAGTGAAAAAAAATGCTGAAAAAATAATAGTGATTACAGTATGAATTCATGCATGCCTCCGGAGTGGTGGCCTTTGCTTAGTACCAGCCCCCGGGTACAGTCTATTTCCATTTAAAACGCCCATGTGTGAGTGTCCTTTCTTATCATATTTGCTCGCAGTCGGATGCGGCATTTCATCCTGCAGCCACCTGAGTGGATTTGCACATGTTCTTCCCACACACACCCCGCACGGACTTAGAGCAGCTGTATGCTGTTTCATGCCCTGCCACAAACTCTGCACACTCCCAGAGGGCTGAGGAGAATCGGGGCGGCAATAAGAGGATGGCCCCCAACAAAAAAACTCAGCCTGCTCGCAGATGGGTTCTTCTTCCCCATGGTGTGGGTGGGGATATCAGGTGGTGAGATACTGAGTCCAAGCCTAAACTTCTGCCAGCTGGTAGATGTTTTTTAATGGGCATGGTCTGGTATGGTTCTCATGCATCTTTGGGCAAGCAGGTGAACTACGATGGGTTCAGGGCTAAAGAAAATGCTATCATGGCCCTACTGCAAGAGAAAAGGGCTGTCATGCAGCAGGCTGTGCTCTGCCTGAGTATCACAGAATCATCTAGGTTGGAAAAGACCTTGAAGATCATCTAGTCCAACCAAAATAATGTAATGCCTATACATCACATCTGGCTCCAGAGATGTTCAGCCATATCATCAAAGAGCATCTAACTATATCATTTAGATCTAATGCTCTATATAATACCTTTGGTAGCTGGATACCATGGCAATTGATTCTGTAGACACAGAGGTGAAAGAATGAATGTACATACACAAGACCTTGGCAGAAAAGAAGGTTTGGCAAGTGAACAATTCGGGGTCTGCATCATGCCCTCATTCCTTCCATGTCTGTGTGACTGTCATTGTAGTGAATAAAATTTTTACAACCAGTGAGAGGTTTGGTTATCTGTTGCTAGCAGAGAAGGGACAAAATACACAGTGCACTGCCTACTCCTGTTGTTGGTTCACAGTCACACTGTGGCTTTGTGGCAGTGGACTTAAAAGATAAATTGTCTGTTTTTTGAAAAAGCTAGATTTTCTTTCTTGGCTCATGTAACAGAGAAAGGGAATGCAGGTCCAGATTTTAACAGCCCCGCCATCAACTTTTCTTGGCAAAGGAACGGTCTCAACTTTTATCCATGGGGAATTTTTTGATAACGTGACCCTCCTCCTCTCCCCAAGATCTTGCAACTTCAGAAATGACTTAGGGAATGAAGTCAACATGAAAAGGGTTTCACAACTTTAGATCTCTCCAGGCTTGCTTAGGTGCAGCTGGTAGGAGTCACCAGCAGCTTCTAACGCACTTTTGCTTGTCAGAGCTCACTCCATCCTTTATCATGCTGAGAAACTGGAATAGAATAGAGACAGAGCAGAGATGCTCACTGTCCACAAGGAGCTGTATGGCTGAATTATTGCAATCATCCAAGGAAACTGTGACCAATATGCCACAAATACCTGCAGCTTCCTTTTCCAGACTACAGATCAAAGCAGAGCTCTACCAAGAAGCATTTCCTTTATTAGAAATGATTGATGTCCCTCACATTGCCAGAGACCAGCAAAGGACCCTTCTCTGAGCCAGGTTGTCTGACATATAGTGGCTGCCTTCTTACAACCTTTTGTAGACAGAGAAACATGAATGATTTGTTCTTTTTCTTTGCTGTGCACAGAAGCATCTGGCCCTATTCCACCATTTGCCTGTCAAGCTACCTTATGTCTACATAAAACTACCTACTGCCATAGTACCTGAGTGACTCCTGTATAAAACTGACAGGAGAAAAGAAGTCCCAGCAGACTTGAGAGATAAAGGAAAGGAGGAAGAGAGGTAGCCTGGATGAGATAGGTTGCAATACAGTATCAGGATGCTTAAGCTTCACTATCACACAGGTATGCCAGGTCCTGATTTTCTCTATCTGTAGAGTATAACTCAACATCTGAACTCTAACAAATTATCTGTAATTTACTCTGCAAATTCAGATTTGATTGGATATCAAGGGCTCAAGCCCACAATGAACTTGTTATCTCCTTCAGTGATTGAGGGCATTAGACTTCCCCAGTAGGGACTCATTCTGACTAGATGTAGGTGTCATTCTCTGCATCTGAGTTAATCTTCTGGACTCCCTTCATCATCAAAGGAGAGAAATAACACACCTAGGGCATGACTCATCTGATTTATTAGATGTGTCCCTTACGCACATCCAGGGTGCAAGTAATCACCTGTCGTCCTGTATAGTTGCTGAGATGAAGAGGAGCATACACTTGGAAAAATTCACAACAGGTTGAGCCTGTACCAGATTTCGACACTTACCTTATCTTTACCCCAGAGCCTATCTCAGAAGGTATGTGAATTTCTGAAATCTTCTCATAATTAATTCATAGTTAATCTTGAATAGGTGTGATTTTAATAATCATTCAGTAGATCTAATACTGCAGAATTGCCGCACCATTGAACTTGAAATTACATGAAATGAGACAGCTATTTAAATAATGGCCTCTTCCAAGCTTGGGTGTTTGGGTTTTTTTGTTACAGAGATATCCAGAAGCAGTAAGTCGCTGTCATGATGTTACACCATTTCTGCAGCCATGTAGCCAAGCCATTAATATATTTTAGTGAATTACAATCTACCTGGGAAGCTACTTGCCTATTTATCTGCAGTTTCAGAAGTGATAATAAGAAAGTGTCTTTGCTTAGAACTTTCTATTGTAGAATTAAAAATATGATAGTGGCTGCTCTTAGTATTTATTAAACAGCTATGATGAAGTAAAACATTGAGCTTTAAATGACTTTGTACATTAGATAGTTAATGGTCATCTCAATTAGCTGTACTTCCTCCCACAAATCTTTTTAATGAAACTATGTGTCCGAAGTTGAGGACAACATGAATACGATGTGCACTAGTTTTATGTGTCATGTAAAATATTTTTAGTGTAGCTTTATTCATTTAACTGAAGCCAAATCTGGAATAAGCCTTCTGCTCTCCTCAAGTTTTTTGAACTTCTTACCATCAAAATGACCGATGGATTGCAATGAGTAAATAAGTAATACAAGCTATAGTTGAGGAAAGATCTTTCAAGTGACTTAACAACTGAAAAAATGACTAATCATGACTAATAACCAAACAGCGATACATCTGGGGACACAAAGATATTCAGGTTTCTTTAAAGCATCTTATGTTGCAGCCATACCTGAGCCCCCCTGGAAATAAGAAAACTGAGATTTGTCTTTTCAAGTTTATTTTTGCCCACACAATTCATATAAATGTCTGTATGAACTGGAGGATGAGCAAAGGTACAAAATTTAGGAGTGTCAGGGTGATTTTGCCTAGGTTGCCTATAAGGATTTCAGTACCATTTATCAATGGAGATAGATAGCGTAATCAATTTTAATTTAAAAGTTTCCTATATTGCAGTGATTTGGTTCCACAAGTTTATAGCGTGTTCCAGACATCTTATTTGCTGCAATGCCAGACAGTAGAATCACTTTTTTCCTATGGCACTGGTGATATATTCCAACATACTATCCCATGGGATTTATACATCAGTATTTTCATCCACCTTATTAGATTCACCCTCTTGCTTTTTTATTTTGTGTTTCAGATTGTTTTCTGCCATCAGGTCCATCCGTTGGCCTGTGGCTCACCATAGGCTTTGGGTTCGTTTTTTGAAGGCTTGGTGGGAAAAGGATGAAAATCCTCAGAAAACACCAAGTCTACAACCAGAAATGTTGTGTATGCAAGAAGGATTAACAGGATTACCCAGACAGACCAATTTCTAGCCCAGCCATATGTACAACCCACAGTATGTGTCTAGAAGTGAAAAGATTTTCCAACTGAGTCAGACAAGGCAAAAGATTGCAAAAAGATTATAATTAAGGAGTGAGCTTCACAGCCCTACATCATTACAAGAAGTCATGGGCTTCAGTTTGCAATCAGCCACAAGAAGGGTCAGTACAGAACACTCTGAAGAGGAACTGGTGAAAGATACTGGATGGGAAAAATCCTGGGTCTGGGCTAGGAAAAGTAACTACAGAAGTCACTTCTGTGCAACCTCAGTGAGATGGTGTCTGAGTGGTTCACCATTGCAAAAACTGAATAGCCTGGCCTGTGTGTGAATCTGTTTGGTGTCATCTGGGGCACTGATTCTCAGGCACCCATTCTTTTGGCCGTTAATTGCTAGATCGTTTAAAACATGCTTTCTGGGAGGACCTGCCATTCTCAAGACACTTAAAAGTGATGCCATCCAGCCAAGGAAGAGAAATTATGATGTTCTTCAGGAAAGCAGCACAGCTCAATCACTGGGATTTGCACACCCCACAATCAAAACGTGGTCTAGTTTTATATTAACTTCAGACACTAAGTAAGTTAGAAACCACCAGCATCTCCACTGCAGAATCAGGATTTATTACATTAAAGACTGTGACTTGGAGAGGTAGAGTTTCTCTCCTTGCTCCACGTGCATCCTGTCCCTGGCAGCAGGAATAGTCCTGTCCCCGCAGTCCAACTAACAAAATAATCACCTTGCAGAGGTTCTGCAGACCTCAGGGGAAGCAAAAAGATCAATGATTCACTTCAGGACTTTTGTTTTACTCCAGTTGGTCCATGACCAAGCCAGCTCCAGATCAGTTTCCTTCCTAGGTCTGCTTTATTCTTAAGGGGAAAAGTAAAGATAACATATTTCAGAGCTCCATCTGGGTCTGACTCCAACAGATAGACTTATGCCATCTTCCCCCACTACCCCCGGGTCTCTGATACCCATCTACACTCTGGGCCCTTGTGTGGTGTTTAGCAGAGTGATGTCTCCCTGTGTGAAAGACTCTGCTATTGAGTATAGGAATATGGCAGCAGGAGGAGAACCATCACAGGAGAGAGCCTTGACTTAGAGAGATTTTCATCACCATGTGCCACCATCCATGACCTCTGTATGATGAGCCAAGGGGCTTTTCTGATTCCAATTCTGATTTGATAAGTGGAGGGGAGCACTGGTTTTTATAGCCCTGTTGAACATAAACATTGATTTTTAAGGCCTAATCGTCTGCTGCAGCTGAACAACATCCAAGGATTTTTTTTATTATTTTTGTAGCTGAAATTGATCAGCTGGAGAAGGGAGGAATAAAAAGGAAGCAGAGAAACAGCTGCAGCTTAGTTTTTTGTGTTGCCCAGGCAAGGATGCTGCCGCCCTGTCACTCACACAGCCCCCACTCTGCTGGGATGCTGCCGGCAGCCAAGGATGTGCTGCTGAATGAGCCCTTGTCAGCTGCCATCCTCGCTGGCTGGCTCACTCATAGCTCCTATTTAGCTTCCTTGCTGGCTCCCTCATAAATATTCACACCACACAGCCAGCGGAAGACATTGTTTTTTCCTTAATTTCCATATTCAGCATGACATCAAAAATGATTCAGAGACGGGTTCAGCAGGGGCTGTGCATCCAGGGAAGAGGACAAGAGAGAGCAAGGCATATGTGTTGGATGGAGATGGGGGAAAGAAGACAAGAGCACACAGCAATGAGGGAGGCAGGGAACAAGGTGAGGAGCATGATGGAGGTAAAGAAAGAGAGCTGGGGATTAACTTGGTCGAACAATCACAGCAAAATGAAGCTGTTCCCATTCATAACCCAGGCGATCCATGTCCTCATCAGGAGGTTTTCATAAGTGATTAATGGTTAATTTGTTAAAATTCAATGAAATCTTGTTTCCTCTCTTTAAATTAGAATTCAGGGAGAGAGGGAGAGAGAGACAGTCCCAGCCATCCCCTGCTGCTTCTCGACAGAATATAATTCATCTGCCAGAAATGGCTATTGCTTTCAAAGGATTACAAATAAAATAGAAACATAGCCCGGGGCGACAGCCACGGAGCTCTGGAAGGTTCAGCCCAGTCAGAGGGGCAGAGGGGAGGCCTCGAACCCCTGAGCACACCGGCAAGCAATCTTTGGAATACAGCCAGAATCAGCATGGTCGAAACATGGGCAGTTCAGTCCTACACTGAATCCTAATCTCCTGCCACAGGACATGATTTCTACTGCTTGCATTATGATAAGGAAGGCCAAGGATGAGCCACTAGCACTGAAAATGCATGGGGGGTGATTTCTTTGTATTGCATCTGTAGATGTTTGGGAGACAAGGGCACTTGTTTATGAAGCAGAAAGGAAGGAGCACTTCATGGAGAACACTCACACATTGGAGATTGGACTACTTTTTGTTCCTCCGTGTTTTATCCCATTAGTGAGACATCTTAGTGATGGTATGTAACCACTGCTTATATAGAGAAAAATATATATAATTGGTTGTGAGCCATTACGGAGACAACCCTACTTCAGCTGTCAGACTAATTTGCTTCTATATAAAATCATTATCCTCATGAGATATTTCAGTGTATCTCAAGCCACTGAATCTGACATTAGATGTTATGTTCCAAACCACAGACCTTGCCCTTATTTGCCTGAGATGGAGTACGTCAAAGATTCCTAGCTTCCATTGATAGAAAGGGATTTAGTCAACAGTACTCTAGTGGTAGGTACTGCAACACAGAGTTCAGTACCTTAGGACTGTCTCTTAGACATCCAGGCTGGAGAGAAAGACAGTGAGAAATAGCAAATTCTCCACATCCCATAGTAGGTGTTCTAGTAATTAATTAATTCTTTTTTTTAAAAAAAGAACATAGTTCATTTTCCACTCAATTCAGTTCTGTGTCAGTGATGTTGCTATAATGTCTGCTAGACCGTAAAAGACTCTTTTACTGATTTTTCTAAACACAAATGGAACAGCTTTTATCACCTAAGACTGAAATATTTTGAAAATGTCTTCATTCTAATTTTAAAGGAAATGCTAGGGGTTTTTTTCAGATTTTCTTCTGTGATTTTATGAAGTATACAGAAAACTTAATTGTTTCTGTCTGATTGTTAAGCTGAAATGCATTAGTGCAAACTCCTAGTGAACTTTCAGGATTCCCCTTCTCCAGGGACTGTGTTTCAGCAGAAGTTCAGCTACTAGTTTATACATTCTTTTTTTAATTTATCTGAATGTTCTCAACCCACTCCAGCTGAAAGCTCTGTCTTATATACATCTTCCTAAGGGAAAAATCATGGAAAAAACTTCAAACTATCATTCATTTCAGCTGGCACCTTTAGTTCAGTTACATGGCCTCTCCTCACCGTGTAACTAGCAAAAAATGCAATTGCTTTCAACCAGCATTGAAATCATGAATGTAATACAGCTCAGTTGCTATGAAAAACACAAAAAGAGCATTAGTTCATTTGGTGAGCAATGCATAAGATTATCGCAGTGACACCAAGGCCTATTTATGTGGTTTAGGTACATTCTAGTGAACGTCAGTATTGAGGTTTATGTTTTTCTGCCACGAAGAACCCAGCCTTTAATTATGGTGGAAGAGGCATTCTAACTCTATTCCCTACTTATAAAAAGATTAAAACTTTTTCTTTGAAAAGACTCTTATGAACAAAATTTTTCAAGATTGTTTCCTGTAAATTATGATATTTTCTTTTTGATTTTTGTAGGGGAATAAAAACCCTTCTTAATAAGTATATGGGTACTGGGCCACCTTATGGTTAGCTGTGCATGAAATAAAAAGCTGAATTTATTCAGATCTTGAAAAATTCTTCTGGTGTTTTGTAGGGGATTTTTTTTTTGGTGGCTGAGAATGCTAACTGATTTTCATACACTTAATGGCTTAAGATACATTTGTCTTTGCTTTTATGCAGTGTTATCACTGTAAAAAGGCCCAGCACTTTGATTTAGCATAATTTTTGGACAGTGATGTACTTCCACTACAAGGAAAGGTAAAAAAATTAGATCCCCAGTTTACTGAGTGCACAAGTATACCCTGAAAAGTGTTACTCTTCCAACCTATAGATGTCATGCTGTCTTGCATTACAATTTCCTGTGCTGTTATATCCTGTAATTGTAATTCTCCAATTTTTTCCATCTGTATTTTTGCTGTTTCTGCTAAAACCTATGACAAGAGGTTCCAATCAAGACTGAGACCCTACTGTGCCAGACACAAAACAAAACCTTGCAAGACCCAGTCCTTGTCCCCAGTAGGTTGAATGCTGCAGAGGAAAAGCAGAGTTGGAAGGCAATCAAGAGGTGCAAAGATAGTACGTGGCTCATTTGCAGCCTTTTGACAGGTCGCAGGCAGGCCATTAAACTCTGTAACTTCTACCCTACCTCTCTCTGATGCTGTATTACACTGAATTACACCTGCGTGAGAAACAGTACAAGGACTAGAAACACAGAATGGGAAAAGGGTCTGTGGGTGCTTAACATAGGTATTATGTTATTTGAGTCTCACTGTATTTGGTCTCCGAACTGGGATTTAGAAGACTAAAACTTCGAAGCTTGGAAATGTTGACCCTTCATCTTGGAAATGTTCTGGCTTTTGTGTGTTTACAGCATCCACCTCAACTCTGCATTTAAAAAAACGTTTCTGTTTAATGATTACTCCTTATCTCTTCCATACAGTGTTAATAAGAAATTGAAAATACTTCTGCTGTACTGCATGATCCATTGCATCTGGGCATCAACTTTCAAGAAATGACATTTCCTGAATACTGCTCATTAAGATTCACAAGCACCTTGTGATACATATAAATCTTACGAGCCCTAGATTAAAGATGGGTACCTGAATAAGAGGCATGTAGAGTGATTCTCCAAAAAGGAGCACAGCAAGAAAATGTCAGAGCAATGAATGGCATGAAAACATTTTATTTCCAGTTCCTTTTAGACAATATCCCCACTGAATTCAATGAGAAATAATACACTATATCCAATACTCAGCTCACTCAAACTGACATAGACATAGTAAATTCATTGGAGTTATGCTGATTTACACCAACACAATAGCCGGTCCATCATACTTATTCAAATTTAAATATTTTTCCCCTTCTTTGACTTAATCAGGGTTGTTTTCCCCCTGGAGCATCAATAATGAAATATTTGAAGTATTTATTTATTGTAAATTCTCAATTTAATCAAGTGATTCTTCAGTGGACCTCGTTTAGCCTTAAAGTAATTGTTTTACTGATGCTTCAGCATAAAGAGATTGGACAATTCCTGATTAATCAGTTTCAAAACATATTGTATAGAGCATGCAAGCAGAGCATCATTCTTAAAAATATGGCCACATGGATGACAGAGTATCTAGGCTGTGGAGCAGATATAAGCATGCCAGTGGAGCTAGAATTAAAAGCTTGATCATTTTTCTCCTGTTTGTAGCAGGATCTACCTGGCATTACAGCAGAGGTGGATTGTCAGTGAGAATTCTCCTGCTTCCTCTTAATGAGTTTTCCACTCATTAATATTTGCATTATTCAAATCAATAACAACAAGGTTAGAGGCTTCCCACTGGTTGTTGCAACAATTTGGATTGATTGACGAGTTTTCAGAGAGGAGTGAAAGGAGTGAGAAAGAGATAAGAAAACGCAGTGTGCAGTCCTTGGAAATAACGGCCAATGGAGGATGAAGACAGAGGTAATTTTCAGTGTGGGAGACAAGTGCCCCAGAGAGGTGGAAAGAGATGAAAGGAGGGAGGTTAGAGGCTGTGTAGTAACTGCAGTTCTTCCTGGCCAGGGCTAGGAAATTTAAGCGAATCGAGAGACATAAAAGAGGACCCAGCCAACGCAGTGCTCACACAAGTGCCACACAATTGAAATAGATAGAGTCACCAAGAAGAGCTCCCTGGGGTTCAAGCTGATTGCATGCACATATAAAACAAGGAGCATCCCTGAGCTCAAAGTCCTTCTCTGCAAACATGGTGCCACACTATTGAGCTGAAACATTTGCACTTTTGCCCAACAAAGTGTTTCTACACAGTCCTGCAAGGGTGCAGGTGTCCTGCAAAGGCAGCTCCATCCTTTGAGATGGGGGGAAAGAGTAGCTGCATATTGCCATTCCTCAATGATCTTCCCTTTGAGATCCTTGAGACTCCTCAAAATGGCCATGTAGAGGATAACATCAAAGGAAAGCCAAGTTTTGTATTTCCAGTTGATTTTTTGGAGGTTTCTTTTGACGGTTTGACGATCTCCAAGAAAAACTCATTAAAAGTTTCCTCTTCAGTCTGTTTCTGCTGAAAGCCCTGACCCTTTCTCGTTTGCTATAAATTTAGCTTTGGGGCAGGATCTGTAAAAAAAATAGTGAGTCATGACCAAATGACTAGTATCACCAATGCTACATACTGTTTTGGGGGAAGAAGGTGTAATACCTACAGAAAGTGTGTTAGCAGTGAACTGGCCATTTTGGCAGTTTTGGTAATGTCCCTGGACAAAGTCAGATCATCTAGCAGTGTCAAATAACTCTTGTTTCCTTTGTGTGGGTTAGGGCATAAGGAAAGTGTCAGTCTCATCTTTGCTTAGCTGAATCACTGACTTATCACAACTCTTATAGCAGTCTGATAAGGCAAAACTGATGTGTCATATGGCCAAACTTTGCATTGCAGCAAACGTCCCATTCCCTGTTTCCATCTCTTCTCCCACTCAGGCAGAACAGAGCCCATGCATCATTAATTTATGTTGCTTGTCATTCTTATCTGTCCCTAGGCATTTAAGACAGCAAGAGAAACAAACACTAAAACTAAAATCCCACATAGGCATTAAGGCTCAGTGATACTGCCTTGCAGAAGGGGAGGCAAGTTTGCTGGCTCATTAAGACTGGGTATTTTCCTAAAGGGAGTTTCCTCCATCTTTGCTTGCTTTTCCACCCATCAGGATGCAGTTTTATCTACTCAATATAGTCAGCCTGATTTTGAAGGCACTCTTACATGCTGCTTCACCACTTTCTGGTGGTTGAAGAAATTAGTAAGGAATAATGAAATACTGTTAAGAATCCTCACCTTGACTAGTCTCATCTCCACCGTCCCATCATTTCCTGGCTTCCTGGAAGGGATGGATTTGAAAATGAGAAAACAGAAACACATGCTTGTTGCTCTTTGTTAGTATTATTATCTGAGGAAGCATGAACACACAGATAGACAGCTCAGGCTGATAGACACACTGCGACTGGCCCTCAGATCTCTAAGAGAAAAGCATAGAGTCCTGCCAGTCTGTTAAGCAGCAGGGGAATAGAAAGGACACAGAGAGGTCAATCTTTGCTCAGCTCAAGAAATAATATGTATAAGGATGAAGGAGATAGATAGTTTCTAGCTTCAAACTGCAAGGACGTGACTGATGCCACCTGAGAAGAGAGTAGCAAAGGCTCAGCAATGCCAAGATAACACTCTGGCTGAGACAGAAGAGCCTTTAAGCACATTTCTTCTGCAAGTCTGGCCAAAGCTCAGGGAATGAAGATAAGAGCCTGACCGGCGTAGAGAAGACCAGTCTGCAGCTGCAGTGAGTCCACAATAGCACTTCACTGAGGCAAAAGAGAAGTAGCTAAAGGCCGTAGAGATTTCGGATCATTATCCCTACTACAAGGTTGCTGTTGTTAAAGAGAACAGAGCTTTCTGCCAGGGTAAGAACTTTTAGAAGCAGGAAAATATGCCTCTACCAGGAGTCTTTGCCCTGCATTTATATCTTGGCACTGTTATCCCAGAGGATCCCAATTCACTGGAAAGTTTTGGGGGTCAGGAAAAGAGACCTAGGGATCTCCTGAGTGCA
The DNA here is from genome assembly GCF_047716275.1 of Strix uralensis. Lineage (NCBI taxonomy): Eukaryota > Metazoa > Chordata > Aves > Strigiformes > Strigidae > Strix > Strix uralensis. Next base: position 5,446,092 of record NC_133992.1, read on the forward strand.
TGCAATTAGGTCACTGCGGGCATGAGCTGCAGGCTGTGCTGGTTCCTGGACCGCAGCACTGGTACCGTTAGCAGGGTGCCTGCACTGCTGGAATTACAGATAGACAACGCGTGGGAGCTTTCACCAAGTCTCTTGATTTTGTTTCCCTAAAACTCTTCAATTTAATTCAAAAACATCCGTCTCCTAGGATTCCAGGTCTCTACCGACACAGTTTACCCTGGAACCTAACAGCCTTACTTAATCTTAGCATGGCTTTGCTCTAGGGAGGGAGATGCAACTGCCAAAAGGAGTCTCCTCTGCTAACCTGCCTTCCTGTCGCAGGAGTGCGGCTCTGGGGTGTTTGGGCTGCAATCACTCTGATTTTCAGCACATGAAGGGCACAGGGTTGAAGAAGATCTCATTGCTAGCATCAGACAGTGGCACAGGCACGGCATCGCTGGGAAGGAATTCGCGCTGTTCATGTCTCCTCTTCTGCTGTTGGGGCACAGTCTGGAGGAAGCTGTCACCACATGGATCCTAACTAATGTGGGTTTTCATGCAGCAGTGAGACCTTTTAGGTAGGACTGTAAAATTCACTATGCACCAGCAGATATAATAGATGAGGAAAGCATGGGAGGGGCAAGGGGGAAATAAGTGAGAGCATACAAATTAAAGAGCAGCATTTGAAATCTAATCAAATATTCCCTCAATTTACTCACCACCCCTGCAGTGCTGTGCAGCTTTATTAGGTTTCTATTCCATATTCTCTTTTAAAATGACATTTACATTAATTTACAGTACTAACATGAAACCCTATTTAAAAGCTGAGAGGTTTTGTAACTTTTTATTTTTCAGTGGCTGTCCCTGAGTTTCCAACTGACTAATAAGGAGTCTTTAGTTTTATTTCATGTCTGCAGGAGAGGATCAGAAGTCTCTTCAAGGTGAGTTCCTGCTGGTTTTGCTAAATGTGGAAGGGAGACCATCTTGGTGGGTTCAGGTGGTAATTGGCTGCGAAGCAGAAATGTTCCATCCCTGTAGCCCTCCATTCTCCAAAGTGCCTTCAGTGTCTGTAATCAGTGCTGGAGTCTATTCCAGCTTCAAAACCAGGGACCAGCTGCATTTTGGGGATGCACTGTAATCAAAGCGTCATACAGAGAGGTCTAATTTTGCTTTGAACGGGTGGAATTTTACTTCAGATCAGCAGAGAAGGACATGGCTGGAAAAATGGAGAGAGCATATGCATCCAGAACAGGCAACTCAAAGGCTTTTCTTTTCTTTTCTTTTCTTTTCTTTTCTTTTCTTTTCTTTTCTTTTCTTTTCTTTTCTTTTCTTTTCTTTTCTTTTCTTTTCTTTTCTTTTCTTTTCTTTTCTTTTCTTTTCTTTTCTTTTCTTTTCTTTTCTTTTCTTTTCTTTTCTTTTCTTTTCTTTTCTTTTCCTTTCTTTTCCTTTCTTTTCTTTTCCTTTCTTTCTTTCTCTTCTCTTCTCTTCTCTTCTCTTCTCTTCTCTTCTCTTCTCTTCTCTTCTCTTCTCTTCTCTTCTCTTCTCTTCTCTTCTCTTCTCTTCTCTTCTCTTCTCTTCTCTTCTCTTCTCTTCTCTTCTCTTCTCTTCTCTTCTCTTCTCTTCTCTTCTCTTCTCTCTCTTCCCTTCTCTTCTCTTCTCTTCTCTTCCCTTCTCTTCCCTTCTCTTCCCTTCTCTTCCCTTCTCTTCCCTTCTCTTCCCTTCTCTTCCCTTCTCTTCCCTTCCCTTCTCTTCTCTTCTCTTCTCTTCTCTTCTCTTCTCTTCTCTTCTCTTCTCTTCTCTTCTCTTCTCTTCTCTTCTCTTCTCTTCTCTTCTCTTCTCTTCTCTTCTCTTCTCTTCTCTTCTCTTCTCTTCTCTTCTCTTCTCTTCTCTTCTCTTCTCTTCTCTTCTCTTCTCTTCTCTTCTCTTCTCTTCTCTTCTCTTCTCTTCTCTTCTCTTCTCTTCCCTTCCCTTCCCTTCCCTTCCCTTCCCTTCCCTTCCCTTCCCTTCCCTTCCCTTCCCTTCCCTTCCCTTCCCTTTCCTTCTTCTTCCCCCAGAAAATGTAAACAAGTTAGTAGCAGTGCCCACTGCATTATCCAGGAGCAGCAAAGATGCTGGCATCTTCTTGCCTTGGCCAGAAGTTAGAGTAGAGGATCTCTTGCATAGTCCTGGGACAGGACAGATGTGCAGTTCACACACACAGATTCTCTCTGGTGATCCAATTTGTCTCCTTTCCCTAGAATTTCTTTCCTTTTTTTTTTTATTCCCTAATTAACGCAGGTAATGAATTGCATATGGCCACGGCATTTACTTCTCTGTGTGAAATCTGTAGCAGCTGCATTGTTTATCAGTTCAATATGTTTACTACAGATGCCATTTCTGTGTGACAATTAAGTTGTTTAAAATTTCCTTTTCCCACCCGCTATGTCCCTCCTCAGCCTTTCCATCTTCTTTCCAACGTGTATCATTGCAACTTGATTCCTTTTCCAGGTTAATGCCACACTCCAGCTAAAAGATCAAACCTGTCAGAGGTCTGAACTTTGTGTGGACATTTAAAATGATGGGAAGTTCTGAAATATTACTGTATTTTCACTCCTACCATACGCAAGGCAAACTGATCACTGAGGGTGCAAATGATGGAAAATCAGACCCAGAGTCTTTTGCATGAGACTAACAAAAATTGATTTACCTCCTTTCATTTAACTATGAGTGGATCCTACACATCTTGGAGAAATATTGTGCTCTTCAGACCTTTTCAAGTATAATGACATCTGAAATGTACATACTTTACCAGTGCTATTGAACTGGACTGTGAAATAATCTTTGAACCTCGTCAATATGGCAAAACACACAGAGGGGGCATGATTTACTGAAGCCATAATTAAACATGGAATTTGCCTCTCCTCTGGGCTCAGCTGAATTCCCGTCAGCAGCATCTAGAGCAAATTGTTGCAACCTAATGTCCTATGTGTTTGGATTTTGTTAATTTATTTCCTGCACCTCATTTTCCTGGAACGAGTGTGGTTATTTATGGCACAGCAGCAAACACTTTACATTTATGGGGGATTATGAATTTCAGTAATGGGTTTTGTGGCAATTTAATCTGTCCCAACTATGAGGCATTTTACAATGACAATTAAATTATTATTAAAAAAATAAACCTCAAATGACATTCTTATCGCTTATCAACATATCAAAGTTTCACCATGTTGTATTTTTGGAATAGGTTATAAATATTCCTCTGTACTTTTTAGAGAATCCTTGCTATAAACTCTGAATGAACTTAATTAACTTCCACAGCTTATTTGAAAGGAAAATTCTTTACACATTCCAGTGTCAATGAATGAAACGGGGTTTTTTAAAGTTGGTTTATTATATGCAAAACTGTATGCCAATGCTTAATATTTAAAGACTTAAATTTGATGTACTACATTGACTCCTGAAGGGGAAAGCACCCCATGGGGTGGGAGTGGTAAATTTGTGAATTTTCTTGGCCTAACCTCATGGGAGAAAAGGCTTTTATTTCCATCGGTCAGCACTGTCTATGAAAAATGATCAAAAAAGTGTCAAGTATGTTAATTTACACTCCATTAAATTAATTTTAATGCTGGCCTGCTGAGTAGCTAATTTTCAAAGCTAAATATCTTGGCTCTTTCAAAACATTTTTTTTTCTTCTCCAAAATACCCAGAATGCTCCACTTCTTTTGTGGGAGCTGGGGACTTACGTCTTCTTCAAGATTCAATATAGATGTGCAATTCTGTGTGTGAGAGAGAGAACGTAAATTCCCCCTTTCCACCTCCTCTCCAGAGAGTGGCAAACGAAAACTTTCATTACAAAAGACTCCTCAAAGTTATTTTCAAATCTCTGTCTGAAAAAATGACCCCTAATGCACTGATTATGGTAATGCCTAGAGGCTCAGTGAGATTGGGACTATATTTTACTAAGTGCTATATAAAATATCAGATGGTACCTATTCTAAAGAGTCTGCTATCTCAGAAGACAAGGCAGACAAAAGGCTGGGTAAAAAGAGCGGAATTACACCTATCTGCAGATAAAGCAGGCTATTCTAATCATCATGGCACTCTCAGAAGGCTTGTGATCAATTCCTTGCTTAGCTGCCGCCTCCTCCAATCCTCCAGAAGTCACAGTTACGATTTTAGGCAAGTCAAGGAGCCTCTCCATGTGTCCATTCCCTCTCTGAGAAACAGTGGCAGTAGCACTGTCCTATCTCATGGAGGAGTTTTGAGATGAATCTCACAATTGAGTGAAGGAAGACACATAGGTCATGGACAAAGTCTGCCTTCAGCTGACCATATTTCTAGCCACAAGAGACTACTGTCTTTTAGATATATATGTGTATATGTGTGTTACATGCTGTAAGCACTCATGCCCCCTGGGCAACAGCTAACTCTCAGCTATGAAGACTCAGCAAGATCATAGGACTAAGCGAAACCTTGTTCTCCTTCAAGAGAGCAGTCTGCACTGAATACAATTTTCTTCCTGCCTTTAAGTACTCCACATCATCTAACAAGAAGTGTATTCTCTGATTTTGGGATGTGTGGAAACTGCTTCCCATACACATCACCTTGGATCCAAATTTTCCTTGAAATAGGTGAGAGGGAAAAAAGAGCTTTAGTTCCTCAGCTAAAGACCTTGATTAGTGGTGACTAATGATTTGCCTTGGTCTCTTCTATATCACTAGAATAGGAGAGATCCCAGATTTAATACCAAATTGGTGCATCTTTGATATTGCAAAGGATCAGAGCATTTAATCTAACATTCCCATCCCGGCATATAACCATACAACTTGTTTTTTTCAGACAGCTGAACTTGGCTGAAGTGCAACCTGGTGTTGAGGCAGAACTTCATTTTTTGAGCCCGTGTCTTTTAGTATCCACTGGATCATCCAGTACCCAATAGCCTGCATGAACAGAGGAACTAGAAATTTAGCTTCCTTTCACAATGAATTAAAATCATATGTGTTGTCAACCACAAAGCTCGCTGTTATCTGGGACCTGTACAGAGTCTGTTGGAGACATTGCAAATCTTAGTATTATTTTCAGCCCACTCTGATGATGCTTCTCTCCACTGGGATATGTAACAAAGTCTTCAACGATTTGTCTTTAAGCAAGTAAACATTACCTGTAAAGAGAAAAATCCACCTGTAAGAAAATGAGATTCCCTGGGGTAAGGGAATCATCCACCTTGATAAATCAAACTGCACTCCTTAACAGCTGAAAGTCAGTTTTGTAACTCATAAATCTATTGAAGACATCCTGCAGGTGTTCCACAGAAACATCACAGCACCTGCCCAGGTCAAGAGGATTTTCCTGCTTAATTAACAAAGCTATTTTGTTTTCCCCTCTTTAATTCCGAAATGGTAAGTAATTGGGGAATCAGCCTACAGAGATCCAAAGGTCTTGATTGGTAGTCAGCCCCTAGGTTAAATTCAGCCATGGAAGCCTTCCACTGGTGGCAAGAAGAGAAATATTTACTAGAAACTACAACCCCTATGGTTCAAGCTTATGTGTCTTTCCCACTGTGCCTTTGAATTTAGCTACATTTTCTGCATTTAAAAAGTTGTAAAAAAACTTTATAACTAAGATCTAAGGGAATTAAAGCAAAACTTTATAAATGTTTTGCTTCCAAACGAAAATGTGGAGGCACCTTCAAAAGCTTTGTTCTCTTTTCACTTCTGTTTTTTTATTCTACCTTCAGAAAAAATTAGCAGGAGAGGGCTTCCTCCCTGAGGCCACTTGGTGAACGGACGTTGTTTTCAAGACAGCCCCATGCAGTTCACTAGCAACAACTTCAATGCTCCTAAAATTTCAGTGGCACTGCATGAGAGTCTGGAAACTTGGGGTAAAAAGAAAAAAAGCCTGTGAAATATGGTTTGGAGCAATATCTTTTTTCACTCTCAGGATATGGAAAGAAGTTTATGTTTTGTATATGATTTTCCTCTCTTGAATGGAACTTTTGTTTTTTTATTAACACTCTGGATAGATTTCTAAAATGAATTAACAGTTCTCCCAAAATGGTTAATGGGAAAAGCCATACTTGTCCTTTAGAGGATTTAGGAAGGTGATGTGTCACTTGCTATGAAGAATTCATGACAAGTTCTGAAGAACAGTCAGAAGAGCACAGAAATTCACACTCTGGACTACCTCCTCACTGCAAGCAGAAAGTGACAGCATCTGCACAGAGATTTTCTTCCTCAAAAACAAGCAGTAAAGGAATGAAAATCTTTATGAATTCACATAGTCAAACACTGAAAAATGGCCACAGTCTAGACTGAACTGATTCTGAAATCCATCTGCAGCAGGAGAACCAGAGCTGTGACTAATACATTATGTTTGGGTCAACTGTGGATTGAGTTGAATTTGGAAGGAGAAATCTTAGGGCACAGATAGGTGATCTCAGGCAGCCAAACAGGCTCCCCTCCAGCCATCATTGCACTTAATGGGTCTGGAGACGATATACGACTGCTTCTCCCACAAACTGTAAACCTGATAAGAAATTAACTATGGACAAGAAAAGGGCTTTTTCTTTTTAAAGAAGCATCGCAAAATAAACATTAAATGAACTTAAAACTCAGCCAGAGAAAGTTGTACCACATGGATTTGGTGACAACAGATGCTGTAATTCAGCCTGTCTCCAACACAATGACAATTGCTACAGTTAGCATGCAACATGTTTCACTTCAGTAATCTGAATTTATGTGAATTGTGAATTGTTCAAGGTAGTTTTCCAGGCTCTTTTTATTATTAACATAAAGATGGATAGACAACTAAAGTGTCATTCGTCGTATTTTATAAACCTTTGTTAGAGAAGCTGTCTGCCTCTCCCTTGACTACAGAGAAAGCTTAGGAAGCTGGGTTAGGTAAAACACTAAACTTTTACATGAGTAAAGCAAGATATGAATCTCATGCTTAAACAGCATGTCATGTATGGCTCAATCTTGAGACTAATATATGTTCAAATGGATACTTGTCATAGATCATAGAAAAGTCTATGCTGGAATGGTATCTCTTGCTTTAAAACACCCTCTTACTTGGGCGTCCTGAAAAATGTTTTTTTACCTTGTACTGTCCATATTCTGGGGTGTTTCTAAAGCTCTAACCCCTCTGCTTGCCCACCCCTCACTCCTCCACCTCTTCATCCTGCAATCCATACTTATAGATCATTGAAAGTGTTTTCTCCACCTTTAAGGAAGCTGAAGGCAGATATTTATTCCATTAGTTCAGTAAAAATTTGGAGAAAACATGAATTCCCATGCAGCTGCCCCATATTTCCATTATTAAATATCTGTGTCCCCAGTTATCAGCATTTTTATGAATCCATGTTCATAGCAACACCAAAGTATGATGAAGGAGAAGACCTGGATGGAAAACAGAGCATCCCTGGAAAAAGCCTTCATTCATTCTCCAGAATAAAAGAACAAATATTGATTTCTATGCCCAAGCATCCTGAGGTCTGGCTGTACACAGCTGGGGCTGTATAAACTCTACAGTCTACCTTAGTGATCCCACAAGGATCACAAGCAGTAGAAGCCTTGGTACCAGCATTTGTTGAAGACTTCATTCAAATTGCTCTAATTTCCCTGACCTCAGAGTTTTAGCTACAGCCACAGGAGGTTCATGGGATAAAAGTGTACTTCAAAACATGCCCTAGCTGGACAATTCCACACTGCAGGAATGGTAGGAATAAGGAGAATATCAGAAAAGGGTAAGAACAACATATTTTGCAGATACTAAGAGCATAATTTCAATCCTTCAATCACTCTGTCATAAAGTGAAGTCTTTTCATTTTAAGTAACTGAAACAAACATTTTGCCACATCTTTCAGAAACACCTATTGACAGAAAGAATAATGTACTTCTAAGAAAATAAGTAAATCAAAAAGCAAAGGAGACCTTAATTGTTGACACAAGTGCTACTTGGTCTCTCTTTGTTATCAAGTTTTCTCATCTAACCTCATTGTTAAAACTTGTTTGGTAAAGAACCCCATGGAAGAAACATTCTGGCTCCTTAGAAATCCATTTCAAAACTTCCACTGTCCTCAGTGAGAACAGGAGTCCTCCATATAACTAAAGCCTTATGACAATTCCCTTTTCAAACTATTTTCATTTATAGGATCAAGAGATCTCAGGACTGGATTCCCCTACATTCAACTTTCTCAAATTAGGGAGAGATTTTCAAAGGAGTTTACTTCCAATTTTGGCATATAAGTAAAATCTGTTTGCTTTAAGAGCTCAGCATCCCACAGAGATCACTGAGATTCTCATAACCAGATATTTGCAAAGATTCCGGACATAAGGCACCCTCAGTGCCTCGGGTTCTTGCAGAGGTGTCTAAATAAGAGCTGAGCTCTTTTGAAAACATAGCCTGTATTTTATAAAGCAAAGCCTTCACAGCACTTTAATATCAGAAATTTATTAAGACCTGTTACACCTTTGTAAAATAGGGTCATATTTTTACTCTTCTAATTTTACATATAGATAAAATGAGATACAGGGGGGTGAAGCTGACGTGCTCAGGATCATAAAAGAACTATAAATTAATGCTGAGTTTGGATGGGAAAGGTCACACATCACAACTCCCACTCCCTTCTTTAAATACTGGACCCCTAAAGTCCTTAAAGAATCCTTCAAAGTGATTAGGAATCAGATTTTATTCCATTTCCCCTCTGTGATTCATCTCACAGGCTGTGTGACCTAAGAGCTTCATTCAGGTTTTGGAAAAGACAGAATGAAACATTTATTAATAAATAAAAAGAGTTTGGAATATTTAGCAGGACCAAAGTTTAAAGATTCTAAAGATCTGAGGCTCTTTAATAAATATTAAATACACATTTTTCACCTCATCTTTGGCAAGACATGAAGTGCTGTGTAGAATTGCAGGGACAACGAATTCTGAAGCCAAGAGACCTTTATCTTTGTTATGGGCTCTTTCTAATAAGAAATACTTCTATTCCCTTCAGTTCATGCAAATGTGCAGTTACTCTGATTAGCGTGAAGAGCACCAAACGGCAATGGAAATCAAGGAACCTAATTATTTCCAGCAGTCACTTCAAAGATGCTCCACTGAAATGAAAGACATGTCTCTCACCTCTTGGGCCCTATTATGTTTTAAACTTTGCCTAGCCCTGCTGACACGCCACCTCTGCTTCAGACGGATTTGATGAATCATGAAAACAGCATCATTTACAGTTCAAGGTACCAAAGCAATTTTCCATTGGCACCTTTATGCCCTTGCTGCTGCGAAAGAGAAGTGTATGAAAAAACTCTGGTGACTTTTCAGCAGTCAAGTGATTTCTGCAGGGAAAAAAAACCACACCAAAACATAGCAAATATTCTCTGAGAGCAAGTACATACGCACAGACAATGTTATGCATGTAGGTGCCCGTGTACACAGGCATGTTTCAGAGCTGCCTGTCTGTGTCAAAGTAGGTTTTTCTGTAACGAGGATGCACAGGAAGGCAGGAAAATATGGAGTAGGGTAGCATGTCAGCAGGGTTTGGAGGCAGAGGCTGTAAGGCATCTCATCATTTAGAGGAGCGAGTTCAAGCCTTGCTTTGAAGTTATGCTGAAGGTTGTCCTCAGACAGCGTGTTGATAACTGGGCAACAGCTTGGTAGGACCAGTAAGCTAGGAGCAGCTCAGGATGTTGCTAACTGCACCTCCACCCAGGCACTGCTGGCCATGGAAACCAGCCTGCCTTGGCCATGCTGGCTCAGTGGCAGACCTTTAATCTTATAATTACTGTGCCCTAAACCCTGATCCCATCTTATGCAAAAGTTTATGCCACTTGCTTTCAGCCTATGATGATAGCTCAGGGATTGCTGGCAGGTCGGACCAACACTTCTGTATCTCTTCGTTGTTTCTGCAGTCTCAAAAGGTGTGAAGGTCTCCATGAACCATGCAGGAGGTTTCTGTGGCCTCCTCCATTCCCTTTTTTTTTTTTCCTGTCTCCAGAATAGAGCAGCAGGGATAGCCTATTAAAATTGCACCAACCCTCATTGTTATTTCAGTCTTTCTGTAGCAGACAGTTGTTCTCATTACTTAGTCTAAGGAGGCTACCATTTTATGTAGAATTAATTTCCTTTCTGGAACTGTGTGAGCAGAGTTGAATATATATTTTCCCCCAAAATGTCACAAAGGTTTTTTTTTCTTAATTACACTCCAGGACATTTCACGATTGCTTGAGAAATACTGCAAAGTTTTATTGAAATTTTTTTCTTTCTCTGGCAAAATCTTCACAAGATGGTGGTTTAGTATTGACAGTTGTGAAATTAAAGGAGTTTCACAGTGTTATATGAGAAGTGATCTCTGTCAATACGAATGCTTAATCTCAGAATTTTTTTAACTATCATTTTAACAAGGGCTGATATTTTCCAGGCAAAATACATAAAATTTCACAGCGGTTTGATGTAGTACACCTTTAACAAAATTTCTGTGAAATACCTCCTAGCCTGACACCCTTGCTTTGACCATTGAATATCAGCTCCATCAGGTAGACACTGAATTCAAAGCTAGAATGAGTCCTTTAACAAAGTGAAAATAGGCAGACAGAAACCACTGTGAGCTCAGAGCCCTCTTCCTTCTGCCTCCAAGTTCCCAACTCTCGGAAGGTATTCCTGGCTGAGGTGAGGTGAAATTTTCCTAATTTTAGAGAGTGCATGAAGTTTTTCATCAAAAATCCAATTTTCAACCAAAGACCTGGATTCTGCTCCTGATCCTGTCACAGACTGTGCTGTAACTTCAAATGAAACCATTAATCTCCCTGTTTCTGTTCCCCCAATAAAATGACATAGTTGAGCTTCCTTTCTCCTCTTTCTTTGTCTTTATGATTTATTTGTTTTACTTCTTTGCCGTGTTTTCACTGTGTATTTGAGCTGGAGGCTGTAAATACTTTTCATAACAACGATATGTTCAGCCTCAGATTTGAAGATCATATTAACAGATCCTGAATGAGCACAGTGACAATCCCAGTTAGGAGACAATTGACTTAGATCGTCTGAAATCAGTTAGCTCATTTTCTCATTTAAGTAATTTTCTTTCATTATATTAATAAAGTGGCTTTAAAATGCATCTAAAGGGAAATACATGTAGGAGTTGGATTCAAATCCCAGGATCACTTTGAAACTTTGTACAACATTTTTGCACAGCACCTAGCCCAAAAGGGTTGATTCTTTGATTAGAGCTGCCTAAAGTCTTTCTATTGCTTTTGAATTTTAATCCTCATCTCTCCAGACTGCTGATTTTTCTCCTATTCAGTCCTTAAATCCAATCTAATTCCAGAATACATCAAACCCTGGGGTAGGTTTTTCTGCAACTTTGCTGAATATATTTTCTTATGTGATAATTTTTTTCCTTTTTTTTTCCAATACTATTTGCTTAAAAATAAATAGTATCTTTTCTGAAATTCCAGACAGAACACAGAGCACTTGCCCTATTACACTGCAGCTGAATTCTAAGTATACAATTATACAGGGAGGATCTTTAGATAAACCAGCTTGAGGACTTTTGAACATTAAACTCAAATCAGATAACAGCTTTCATCCTGTGTACTGCATTACACAGTGTGCTGCAACTAAGTGGAAGGCTCAAGGAAAAAAATATACCTTCCATGAGTATAAAGATGTCAAGGTAATAAAAAAAGCAGATGCAAAACCCTCCAAATACAAGAGGAATGAAAAAGATGAAACAGATAGACTACTCTGCTTGTTACCAACAGCTTGTTGGAATCTCAGAGAGTTGGCATGGCAGAGTCTACACCTGTCTTTTCATGTGCTGCTGAGGGCTAAAAAAAAAAAGAAAAGACCAAATATTCTGGGTGAATGTTGAGTCCCAGATCAAACTGCTAATAGAGTATTCTGTGTAAAACAAGCGAGGCAATTATTCCACTCAGCTGTGCTCTGGTAGAGCCTTAATTGGAAGAGAGTGTTCAGTTTGAGCTCAGTGCTTTATTATACACATATATATTTAAAAAAATAAAGACCAAAATGGGGTGGGGGAACAGAGAAGCAGCACATAGGAACTCATATGTAAAAAGGTTTAGGAGACTGATGTTGATGAGGAGAGCTTATGGACACTGGACACTTTAAGTAAAAGCCTGAGTAGAAATTATTATTATACATGCATTCAGCTATGAAATGCAAAGGTGAGGCAGAGCATTTGTTCTCATGGGGATGACATTTAGCCCAGGGAAGAGCAAGCAGCATACATCTTGTGCATCCAATAAAGATCTCTTAAGTCTTATTCTGACAATGTAAGACATACGTAGCCTTTTTGCCAGCCCTCTTATCGGCAGTGCAGAAGAAAACCCACCACTTCATGCCAAGATGGGACATTTTTACACAGGTTTACTATAGCTGCCTTTAGACTTAAGGGCTTGCCTTGAGACCCGTTGAGTGTGTGCTAATACCTGTGCTAGGCAGAAGCCAGTAACAGTCTCTTCAAAACTGCCTCAAAATGCATTCTTCAGTGCTGACTGCTCTTCTTCCCCAAGAGGACCATGTAGGGTGTGAACTTTCAGCTGGTTCTCTGGAGATAGCATAAATCCATTGCAGTCAAAGAAGTGCGTTCTCTAAGTCAGTTCAGAAAAGGTTTATGGCAATAATTTCATAAGGGTCTGAATAAACCAAAGCTGTCTGATGCCTTGGATTGGACAAATCCAGGTGAGATATATTCCCCTCTGTCCTGACAACCACTTAGAAGAAACATTTCGATTTTACAGCATCCTCTGAATAGCAGCTTTTCCTGAAGGCAGATAAGGCACTGAGTGTTTCAGCAGCACAGGGAAGGCAGTTCAAAGTAATCTCAATGACTTGCCCAAAACTTTTTCCAAAGATAGATCTTTTTCTTAAATTCCCATTATTCTCAACTTTTGCCTCTATCTCTGCAATTCCTAACAGTATCTTCTTCATCAATGGCACTGATCTCTTGAGCTACTACCCTTTGAAGATTCATTCTTGTGGGGTTTTAACCCTCACTGAGAACTGGAAAAATCCTGAAAAAAAACCTCACAAGTAACTTTTTTTCCTGAGAACAAACCCATATGCTTGTGTAAAAATTTGTTTTAAACATGTAAATTTATGAGCTACACAGACCATGGGAGCGAGTGTCTTGTGCCCATGGTAAATATCCACAGTGCAGATCTCTCCATCTCAGCCAGACACTAGTCATCTCACCACAAGATTGTCTCACTGCATCTCTAAAGGGTCAGGTGCAGTCTGCTTGTGAAGGACTATTCCTCCCAGCTGCTCCAAGAGAGACTCAGGACAACCAGCTTAGATGCAGATGTCCACACTGAGAGTTAGGACTGAAGCCAGGGGAGGTGGAGCCCTGGTTCCTACACTGACTTGCTGTTTCACCCAAAACAAGTTATTTCCCCTCTCTTTTCCCCTTCCCACTCTCTACCTTCTGGATGGGGTTTGCTGTACACAGCCAATGTAAAGATGAACTTGGCCTTCTGGATGTCCATTGCAATCCATATTCCCTGCAATTTGGGAATCCCTGCACCGGTCCAGTCACTCTTATTTCTCCATCCCTCGTATTTCAGGGTTAAACACCTAAGAAGCAGAATACACCAGGGTCTGCCTTCACATTGTGAGTGGGAATTAACAGCAACATAGCTGGTTTACTATAACAATAACATTTCACGTAAGGTCTCCCATTTCACACTATCTTTACAACATAAGATGATCTCTCCAAGGAAGGTGAAAACAATTATAATTACATCTGTGAAAACCCCTAAAACCTAGAGTGGAGTGGAAAATCATCTGCCATAAGGAATGTGGAAAATCTTTGGGAGCACAATACCGGTTTCGTAGGGAAGTAATGGTGGATTGGGGGACAGACAGGTTATTTGTTTTGTTTTCATTTCATTTTCTTGTATTTTCACCCTGTAAGATGGCCATGGAGGTTTAAAATGTAGTAATATAAACGTATATGCACTGGAAAATATTATTTTATAGCTATTAATAATACTACCTGCGATCGGGCAAGCAGAATTATGGCCTAAAGATAATCAAACCTTATGCTTCATAATATGTGTTGATTGCTTCTGGTGGTCAGGGAGGAGCACATTACTTCTTATCCCTCAGTGCATAACTGGTTGTGTAGATTATGTGCTATTGCAATAAGACATTTATTCTATTATACAGCATCAGCTAAGAACTACTCTTGTCAGGATATTGGGCTGCATAGCCCAATGATACAAGAGTTTCCTTCAAATATAAAGAGAAAATTAACTAGGGATGTCTCACAGTTATTTTACATGTGAGGACTTGGTCTACTGGATGAAAAACCTTTACCTCCAGTCAATGTCCATCATGGATGTCTGCCCGATAAAGCACTAGAAGGAAAGCAGCCAGACAAGACCCCTGCACCTACAGGACTTCTACACATCATCACCCAAAGATTCAGAATCACCATTACCCAAGTTCATCAGCTCCAGCCTTTGCACTGGAGCAGGCTGCAGGACTGCAACCCCTCATCCAACCAACAGCCTGGACAAGGAGCTGGAGAGGATTAAAGATGTGGTTGCCTGCAGTCTTGGTATTGCACTGGAGTATGGAAAAAGGGGGGTTGAATTTTCCCCTATATGTGTAATCACTGACCTTTTAAATATTGCAGAGCAAAAAGTCTCTTTCTAATGTGTAAGTCTCTCATTTGCCACTTCAAGAATCAAGAATAAATAAAAATCTCTGTTGCTATGTTGAGGGAAAACAGAGGCGCAGGAAAAGGGAGGTGATTCCCCTAAAGAATGGCAAAACTAAACCCAGTATCTAGTTTTTCTCTTTCCCAGTCCAGGACACTGCTTTCAATCACACTTCTAAATGGTTAATTCAGTTTCTGTAGTCTTCTCAAAGTCAAGGTTTCCCACTGTTCTTTGTGGATGGCCCTCCCAATCAATTATGTCAGAACAATCACCAGTATGGTATAATAATGTATAATTTTTCATCTAAATTAAAATGTACTTAGGAGACCTTCATTTCCCTCACATTTCATTGCATTCATCAGAAATACAGCAGGAAAAAAAATACCTCTGAGCAAACACTGTGAGTTGTTTACAAATGCTTCGAGTGCAGTAAGACACAGATTGTTGTTCTGCAAGGCCTTCCTCTTCCCATCACACAGGAGATTTTCCAGAAAAACTCCAGAGAAGGAGATAGTGGGGTAGAAGGGTCAACTCTGATCTTTAAGGAAAACAATTTGTGTAAGGAGATGGTGTTCCATTTAAAAATCTTGTGCTGTGCTGTAAAACAGTAATTGCTATCTATCTAGAGACGTTCTCATTTCACGTCTCTCATAGTGAATGAAACTGCAAATTAATTACTATCTTGTGTATGCATCAAAGACCAATGCTGTGCACAGAAAACATCCAGGGTGAAAATCAGGCCATATTTATTTCAGTCAAGCTGCTTAAATATAGGTGAAAATGGTAATAGGCTCACGAGTATAGACAAAGCAGAACAATTCCACAGCATCACCAATAAATCTTCAACTGACTCAGATATTTTCTTATCAAACTCATTACAAGGCTGTTTAATATATAGAAAGATATAGACAGAGGTGTGTGTATATTTATAGGATAGAAGTTGGTTTCTGAATTAATGAATAACACAACATTTCTATAGCCCGAACTGTAAGCAAAAATCTTTTCTAGAGTAGCTCATTGCTTTTAAATATATTCTCACAGCATAACTGTAGGTTAGCTATTAATCCAACCACCCAACCAAAAATGTGTAATTTTGCTGCAGTCTGTGTTATGCTTGAGTGCACGTAACGCAAATGTGCACCAACCCCAAAGCTCCTTTGCTTTGCTGCCTTCTTGAACCCTGATATCCCATAGTTTTCTCCTTCTTTCCTAAAAACTTCCCTGCTTTTGCCTGTCCCTCCCTGCCTCTGATTTTGCACATTCTATGGAAAAATGTGGGTTACCTGGGATGTGGATTACCAGAAAACCTGTTTACAAGGATGATATTTTTAGAGAGGCATAAGTTATCTCAAGTGCAAGTGATAGTCCTAAAAATACGGTGCTGTAACCCTACAAAGAGGGCTGCCATATATCATGGTTTTCTTGGAGATGACATCTTGGCTGTTCCAAAAACTTTTAGCCAGATGATTTTTGAGGACTTCATATATTTTTCTAAACACTGATGAGCCTAAGGAACCAGACACCTGCAGTCAGGCTTTTGCTCACACAGGAACCCCACACATAACTAGCATGATGTTATTGCTGTCATTTTTTTCCAACCAACTTCTCACTATAAATGATTTAACAGTATCAGTGTGGGCTTACAGCAAAACAATATCACTGTAAATGCTTTGTCCAAAAGATGCAGGGGGAAAAATTGCATTACAGTTAGAAGAATCAATTAGGTTGTGAATGGGTGTGTGGAAATTTCAATTCTCTCACACACAACTACATAATCGAGGGAATGCTTTGATTCTAAAACCAGTGAAGTGGCTGCATATTTCAATCCTCAATTGTGTAGGAAAACACCAAATAAGATATTAACATTTTTTCACCCATACAGAAAAAGGCTTTTTCTTTCTCCTTTGAAAATGAATAAGAAAAATGGAAGTAAATTTGAGAATCTCCAACTCCCCCTGCTGAGTTAGTAGGACTAATTGTACAATCACACTACTCAGCAGCGTAAGTAGGCAATTGGCCATGTGGGGCTTAAAAACTCTAATTTCTGTTACAATAGCTTCCAGCATCCTCACTGGACATGGAATTCTTTTCAGATGCATCCAAATGGATGGTGCTTTTCAAAACTAAAAAAGAAGGAAAAAAAAATCCAGAAAAAGAGAAGCAATAGAAGCAAAGAAAGAAAGAGCCAGAGAGCAAATGCAACTTGCTTAAGGTCACAT
This sequence comes from Strix uralensis, assembly GCF_047716275.1. NCBI lineage: Eukaryota > Metazoa > Chordata > Aves > Strigiformes > Strigidae > Strix > Strix uralensis. Next base: position 5,462,950 of record NC_133992.1, read on the forward strand.
TGTGAGGGCAGAAGTAGAAACCATTTCTCCTGAATCATGCTCTTATCACTGGGCAAAATCTGGCTAGGACAGAAGAGCTGGGAAACATCAGAAGAATTTCTTTGTCCATTTACATCCTGATCTCACTTTTTTCAGGGCTTTATTGGAATTATACTAATGTATGTTAAAAAAGAAAGAAAAAATGAAGAGAAAAGCACACAGTGTATTTGAGAGGAGACATGAACCGTTATGTCTTTTTCTGTTTCACCTGAAATATTTATTTGTACATATTGACAATAAGCATTTACAGCTGTCTGCTGAGGAAATATTACCCTGAGCTGCTTAAACCACTGTGCTAATCGACAGTGAGGTAGATTGGCAAAGATTTCCCCTGGAAGCTCCTTGGAAGCCTTCTCCAGCAATGTTTTGTAGATCTCTCTTCCACAGGGAATACAAATATCTCTTTCACCCCCCTGCTCCAGCAGAAAGTAATGGGGGAGAAGAGACAATCAAACAATAGGTTGATGACTATCATTTTGCCCATCCATTTAAAAGTAGTATGCAGTCATGGGTGATAAAGGAGACTCGGTTCCTTGGTGTAGATAAACTTTTTTTGCTAGCTACATTTACATGGAGGGATCTGTTCAGAGCAAGGGGATGATGGGGATTTTCTGTCAAGGCTGTTCAGGTGCAGGGATGACTCTGCTTGGGCTAAAGCCTTCTTCCACTAAAATTTTCTTAGATGAGAACGCAAAACTGGCTGTATATCACAGGCCCACCAGCTCTACCTGTCTACCCCTTGGTGAACATCACTCCCTAGAGACATAGACACAGGCCACAGATAGGCCTTTTTGGGGACATCATCCTGTTTTCAGTCCCAGCTCCATTGCACTATGCAAGCACAGTCTTCGGACCACGAGGGGAAGCAGCCTCCAAAAGAATTAATAGGTTTTATTTCCACCTTTGAATAACAGCTGTGACTATGAGCCATTTCAGTCGCATGTGGCAACAGCTCAGAGCGGTGTTAAGAGCTCTGGGTGCACAGGTGAACATTTCTGAGCGGAGGGAGAAGTAAGGCAAATCCCTTTATACTATCAGTATAGACCAGGCAATGGCCTTTGCTTATGCAGATCATAATCATAATCATTATCTTTTATGGTGAAGTACTTCAGTATTATGGGGCACAGGTACTTTTTTGAAGTGGTTACTAACGCATTAAATAAGAAATTTAGAGTCAGGAAACATTTGATAAATGGCTGGTTGGGGGAGCACTTAAACCATAAAATCTGCTTGTGATAACAACATGGCTTCAAGTTTGAGAAGACGGAATCATCCCTGACTTTGAAGCAGTGGTGAGGATGACTGGAGGGACAAGGCTATCATCCTTTCAATGTATCTCTAACCAGTGTCCTCCTGAGGAAATATCCTTCTGGACTGTAATCCAATTTAACACTTCTGCATGTGGGTACCTTTAAGACATGCATTGACTTCAAGCAAGTGTCCTGTTAAAGACATCATGCAAAGCAAACGTTGAGTGCAGGGGGCCAGGATGAGGTCTAAGCATGTCCATGTGAAGGTGTAAGTGGGAGTGAGCAGGTCTGTAATCAGCGTGTTTCACCTCCAGGTATCCATGATTTTCTCCTTCTCTCTCTGTTTCCATGGTGGGACAAGGCTCTGGAACTCTGAGCACAGACCATTAGAGGTGGGATTCACTGTGCTGAGCTGAGGGGAAGAATCTGTCCTATTACATTAGTTGCCTGTGTAGGTGACATGTCCCCTTTCATTGCTAGTAAGTGATCACGTCTCCTCAGATAGAAGGGCTGATGAAATCAGAGCAGCTTCTGTTGTTTCTGGCTCCAAGGTTAATTTTATCAAAAGCAAAGCTCCTTTGACTGCTATCAGCAGAAAAGAAAGTAAAGCTCTTTTTATTACAGGGATATCAATAGAAGCATTTGTCTGACCTCCCTATCACCTCTACCCTCCCCACCCCCACTGGCTCCAAATTAGGGATGGGAGGATAGTGCTGATAAAATAGGGCTAAGATAAAAATCTTAATATTGCAGAACCCATAACATGGAAAGTAGAAAGAACCACAAAAGCCCAATTTTGACCTTCAAAGATGGCTCAGAGTAAAAACCATAGGACTGTATCTGTTTTACCTATCCCCATCTCTGGAGCAGGTCAAATGAAGCAAACTCGTGTCCTAAACAAGCAGGAGTTTTAGGTTTTTGAAGGGAAATCCAGCCCTAAAATGGCATCTTTTCTGGTGATACTGGAGACAATACAAACAGTGATTCCTGATGGATTTTAGAGGCTCCATCTCAGAGGCTGAAAAAAATTAGGACCTGAGATGTGCTAACTAGAAAATTACTTTCATTTCCCCATTCTTTTGCCATCATGGTCTAGAGGTATAAGCAAAAGCAGAAGAAGACAAGAAAAAGTTGACTAATTTTCCTGGTTCCTCGTGGATTCCCAGAAAAGCTGATCCTTAAAACGGGTTTAATAACCACAAAAGGAACAATAGCATTATGTGTAGCTATGTACACAAAACTACTGCCCAGACAGGGGTGAAAGGATGTGAAGTAACTAAGGCGCTGAAGTGGCACTAAGAAAATGTGGGTTCAATGGTATCGATTTCCTCTGCAATCTTAGAGAAATCATATTGGGTCTGATATTCACTAACACTGAAGCATCTTAACATCATGGGAGAAATGAAAAGTGAGTGTAAATGTAATATATACCCACTTCATGGCCCGTTTATGCTGCCAGAGTAGTGGAAAGCAAATTTAGTGCAAATGAGAATCACACATTTTATCTTTCTGTGCCTTAGTTCTGCATCTGTAATACAGAAGTTAATAAAACTGTCTGACTCCCTCTCGCTCTCACTCTTTTTTTCACTACTTGTCAGCCCTGTTTATCTGGCCTATAAGCTCTTCAGTGCAAGAACTGTCTCTCACAATATCTTTGTATAGCCACTTGCACAAGGCCAGCTTGATCTGACCTGGTACCTCTGGATGCAGTTGCAGTGAGCCTGCTATTAACAAAGTCCCCTCAACCACCACAGGGATTCCTTTTAAAGTTGGGAGAGCACCTACATGACAGAAACTTAGTCGAGAGCCTTCATTCATTCTTTCTTTTTCCCTTTTCCAGTTTTTTTTTGACTGTTGTAGGATCTAAGAGAGACATCTGAAGCTGAAGAAAAGAAGCAACTTGCTCACAGGTTGACACCCTGCCAGCAGTCATAACAAACCCTGAAATTGGTATTTTCACCCTCATTTGGATGATCAGGTGTAAATATAAATTTTAATTATTTACATAATTAAGTCAGTAATTTGCTGCCCATCAGAAATGTTTGACGATATTTTGGTGCCATCTGTTTCCTAATTGAACTTAATCTCTAAAAGATGTTACAAAAATATCCACAAAATAATAATGATAAACACCAAACAATTCCCCCTCTTCCCCCCATAATTACTGATACTTTCAGTCATTTCCTAGGGAAAAAAAGGCTGGGGTTCAGCTGTGCCAAAGTCTCATAGATAGATGAGCAATGAAACAATAAAAATATAAATGCTTAGAAGGAGTGTTGAAGCTAGCAAGGTGCATAGGGAAGACCTGACTGCAGGGATATAGGTGGAAAAAATACAAAAATCAAACCAGAATGTGTCACAAGACCTCTCTGTGAGTGATGACCAGGGCTTGTGATGGTCCTCCTACTTTCAACCGCAGCAAAGATGTGGTCCGAACTCATGTGCGTAAGAACAGCAGAGGTGCGAGAATGCAGGAGGTAATAATAAGAAAATGTTTGGACATAAAAACCACATCTGTATGCAGACTTTCCTTCTTCTGTGCAACAGAACAAGTAACTTTTCAAAGGCAAATCACAGTTTTAGAAGGTTAGGTCACTGTCCAGCAGAACTTGGGCTTTCAGATACTTCAGGCAAAAATGATACAACTGGTTTGGTCCATGAAAATAAGCTGGAAGATTCAAGTTGCAAACAGTATCAGGAAACTTGTCCCCATCTCTCCTTTGAGTGTAGAGACAAATTGTACAGACTGGCTCTCATTTTCTTGTGGTAAATCAGTTTCTTGGTTTGTTTTGAGCAGAGACTTTCCAGGATACCTTTCAGGTTTTGACCATGTCAACAATTCCTTTAATTGAGCACTGGGTTGCAAAAAATCGGAACATGTTCATTTTTTAAAATGAATCGGTTTATCAAGTTTCAGAAAAGATGCAGTTCTGGTCTGGTGCAAGCCTGGCTTAAAGATTTAGGTTAGTAGTTACTTTATCCCTTGCCTTATAGGAACATAACCTTCTTGCTGATTGAGTTGTCAAAATCAAGGATCATCTGATGGCTCCCAACAGACCTATATAAAATTGGTGTACTCAAATCAATTGGCTTTGCTGGAATTGAAAGAACTAGCTGTCAACCACATATGGTGCCCATTTGTTCATGTGGACGGACTCCAGACATCGCACCATTGCTGTTAAAGCCAGAGCTCCTTCTCATAGGTGGCACAAGATTTCCATGGGAAAGACTTGCTGCCTTTTCTTTGACCACTTTTATGATAGGCAGATGGGAAGATGTGAGATGCAACTTATTGATAAAATTTGAAGAAAAGAATAAAAAACATGGGGGTGTGTGTGTGTGCATGTAAGGACAGTTATGTGGAATTTCTGTTGGTGTATTTCAAATTCACTTTAATTATGATGGAACACAGAAGAGATCAATATTTTTCTCTTGTGTCACAAAAAATCATCATGCTCAAAGGATCACTAAAATTAAGTTGCGAATGAGTTTGATAGAAAAGGAATGTCACCACCTCTGTAGTCACATTAATTTTCCAATTTCTTTTCTTTTAATCTCTCCTTTCAATTGTGCATGAAGAAATCTGTTCAATTTAATCTCAGCCTAAAGGGCATTTGTTTTTTGTTTGTTATTTAATTTTCAGGAATGCCAGCAGATCTCTCTTTGAAATATTTGAGTTTGGAAACACATATAATTTCCTCATATATTCTGATCAGCCACTTCACACTTTGATTTCTCAGAAGTAGATCAGGATGAACTTGCCGGACTGTCTCATTTTGTGGAAGTAGTTGTGACATAAAAATTAAGTCAGGCTTGAAGAAAATTGGATGAGTGGTTGTAATATTAATAACACCTGAACCAGGAAATTGTGAGTTTACAAATTATGGCATTTTCTGCCAGTTTGAATATTTTAATGTATGTTCATAAGTAATTTCCTTAATGAAGATGGGCAAAATAATCATTTAAGTTTATAATTTTAAAATTACTAAAACAATGTTTCATCAAATATATTTAATTCCCAATAAAATCTACCAAGCAAGCCAAGTTTGAGAATTTCTAACCTTGAATCCTTCCAAACTGTAGATTCTGCCAAAATACTGTAAGTTTTTTTTAATATAATTTAAGAGGCTTAAGATACTGTAAGCCCTTAGAGCAGTTTAAGAGGCTTACTGTAAACTCCCTAAAACTGCAGAGCAATTTAAGCAGTCAGAGCACCCCTAAGGTCCACACCCTCGCCTCAAGTAAAGTGGCACAAACCCCCTAGTTTCAAAACACTTTCAGCACTCTTCCTCTGCCAGGAATCTGTCCCTAAATCTTTAAAAGCCTTAAGCCTCTTTGGGCCGTGTGTGCACAAGGCAAACAGGCACTCCAGCAAGCCCTTGTCAAAACAGTTTGAGCCTCCATCCTAGTACAACATCTTGAGTCCAAGCACAACAGACACTGTAGATGTTTTACGAATGCTTAAACTAAATCAGTTGCTTAATGTCCAAAGTATTGAAACTAGCACAATCCATAGATTTGCTCCTCAAAAAAAAAAAAAAAAAAGGCATTAAATGTTGCAGAGTGCTTTGGGGGGTCTCAAGCATGGGACATGCTATTGTTACATGCAACAAACCATATTTTAGAAGATATAACATACTTCCTGCAGCCTGACTCTTCTGTTAAGGGCACAATATAATAGAAAATTATCTCAGTTTATAAGCAGTTTCTCAGAGAAATTCTGGCATCCTCCCATTCCCTCAACACCACTCTTCACCACATTGGCATGTAGACACATCACACTGTGGGTTGTCAAGTCTCAGCACTCTCTGCTTGGGCACCAAGTTACTCTTGGACTTGTGAGTCCAGAGGGGTTTTGCTTAGCTCACCATGACCATTTGCAGATCCTAGCATGCAGCTCCCAGAAGAGATACTCAGCTCATCCTGCACGTAGTTAATTGTATTTGTAGATGTCTGTAAAGCAATAATGGAATTTAGTGTGCCCATCACACATGCATCCTCCTTGAGCTTTGATCTGACAGCTGCACCTTCACGTAGGCCAAATTGTAATATTCGACTCAGTCATGTTGAAGTTCAGTCTGAAACTTAGTTACAGGTTTAGGCTTTGTCCCTGAGATTCATCTCAGTTCCAAAATGGGAATTGAGACCCTAGAAAGCACTGATTCAGCTATCCAAGTCATACTTGGATGTGAAATGCGCTAATGAAGAGAGCTAAGACCTAGTACCTAAAATTACCTCAGTCCATGCGGAGGTCCCAGGCTTTCCAGTCCTTGATTCAAACTGCCTTTAATCAAGAAAGACGACTGTGAGGGGACAATTAGCTGGGGAGTAAGTCATCCCCTGTATGATCAGGGCTGAGTACAGAAAACCTTTCCTGTTCTTCTAGAGAAAATGGTAATGGGAGCCAGCAAACAGCTTCACTCTGTGCATGCCCACAGGCTGGATGCCAATTCAATTTCAGCCAAGACCTACAGCCATTGGAATGACAAATCTTTCCTTAACACTCTTATTAAATCCTAATCTCAATCTTATTCATCATTATTAAGCCTTGAAATTGGGCTGAATATTTAAATGAGGTGAAATGAAAAGACAGAGAGGTGTTGGGAGTATGTGAGGTGGGGGGAAGAGAAAGATTTAAAGAGACAACTTGAATTCCCTTCATGAGTTGAAGAGTAATCTATCCAGATTCAGGAACTGATAGAGGCAAAAGATTTTCAGACACAGCTGAAATGGAAAAGAAAAAAAAAAAAAAAAAAAGAGAGAGAGAGAAAAAGGAAAAGAAATTACCTGTTAGAATCCAGACTTGTAATGTTAGTCCTTCAAAGACTTCTTAGCAAAGTAGCAGGGACATGGGAAGGAGGGTTTGCAGAACAGAGACTAAGGACATATAAAGAAAAGATGAATTGAGGGATTAAATGTACTAAGGTGGTTTAAGGGATATTGAAATATGACTTCACTGAGGTGTCTGTTTGGCCCAGGCTAAATATGATAAGGAATGGTCTGTATCAGCTGTGTCGACGGCAGGGAACACCTGTTGGCTGCTTCACACTGCAGGGGAGTGCGAAATGCTTTTAAAAGTCACGCCGATGACGTTATTCCTGATTTACCCATACTTTTTACAGGAGACTCGGCACCTACACTGAGTACCTTCCCAACTAGGATTTTTTATAACAAAAATATTCTGGTTTTGGAAGCACTGGAACAAGACAGGAGTTTAGTTTTAGCTGCTTAACCATGGAATCAGACCTTGAGACCGACCTTCTCCACAGGGGGCCAGGTTATGGTCTCAGCTTCTCCCGCCCTCTGTGACTCTCAGTATCAATCCAGTGCCAATCCAATCTTCAGACAGTTTTGCTGATGTAAGGGAGATCACAATCTGCCTCACAAGGAATGGATGTTTTTGCATTTAAAAATAAATATTCAGATTTGGAGCATTTCATGAAGCAGGGTGACCCACACCATCTGCTCCTTCTGACAGTACTTGGGAAGCCTGTAGGTCTGCTTTTTAAATCTCCTTACATATATATAACACTTTCTTCTCATTGTTCCTTTTCCTTTTTATTTTTTTTTTCCAGATGGGACCAAGTCAGAGGAATAATTCCTGCTCCCTTTTCACAGTTCCTGCCTACCCAAAATAATTCATCCAGCTCATTGAAGATTTGTGCATATCCACAATCTGTATCCCAAAATGCTAAAACAATCTATTTAACCTTTACGCCAGCTAATGCATACATTAGAACAAGGACCTATATATGAACATAAAAATGTGAGAAATTGAAACTCACTGACATAAAATCAAAGAGCTTGGCCATAAAAGGTGTCACTTTTATGTGATTATCTTGCCAATATCTCCATGTTGCTGAACTAAATCAAACTGCAATTTTTCCCACATGTATTGCATTTAATGGAGTCCGTTAATGGCAGCGATTCCTTACAGATCTCTGTGTAATGGAAGAATAGTTCCTTGTGCCATAACACTGTGGAAGCTGAACCCCCCCCACACACACACACTGCCATATATCTTATGAGCTTGACCTTATACAACTCGCTGTGTCAGGCAACACCGAGCACTGCTTTTGCTAAGATAATTCTTCAGGAAGATGGAAAGGTGCTTCAAGGAACTCGCTGCTGCCAGAAACTGGATCAAATCATGCCCAGAGACTGCATTCTCCAACTTCCTCCTCTCACTGAGCTACAATCTACACACTGCTGAGCTCAGGACTTGTATTTGTGCAGTCTCCCAGTTACTGCAGAGTTTGGTTCCCAAATTTTTGCAACAGGGTCTCTAGCAGAGGAAGTGTTCTCTCTTTTGTCCAGCAGAATGGCTTTGCTTCTTCTAGAACTGAAGATTATCCTTTTGGGAAAAAAAAAAACCAAAACAAACCAAAACAAACAAAAAAACCCCAAACACCACAACAAGCTCCTTTAATCCATAAATGTCAAAAACTGGAGGCAACTGTCTACTGCCCAATTTTATAGCTAGGGAAGTTGAAATGAAATGATTTCCTCATGTTCGTACAGCAAACCAATGGCAGAGTCAAAGGGCAGAACCCAAGCAGCCTACACCCTTTCACCATGCTCTTGCTCATAGGTAAGGCTGTCTCCATGTACCTTCAGCTCCTCTTTTCCACTGTCCTATACCTATGGTTGGAGAAAGCAGAAAACACAGAGGGGGGGATGTACAGATCACTCTGTACAGCCCATAATCTGGGAAACCCACCACCAGAGCAGTTAGGGCTGCTCCAGTACCTCATCAATGTCCCAGGAGTCCCTTAGACCCACAGAACGTAGTGTCCCAGCAAGGCTCACTCACCACATGACTGCACATCGTGCCCTAAACACAGACAGTGGGAGCAGAGCTTGCAGAGGGACATTTCATTCCTCCTGTACCAAAACGAACGCAGATTTTTGAGGGTCACTTTCTACTGTCATTGGTCCTTACTTCTCCCTGAAGAAAATCTTCCCTCCTGAAGCCTGTTGAAACCAATGCAGTAGCAGCCCAGATTAATTTGACATCCACACACTATTTTTTTAAATTATGTTATTAGGAAGATTTTACTCACTGTTGTTTTAAAACCCCTAGAAACATGAAAATTCTATTTTCCCTGCATCTATTCATCTTCATTAACCACGTGCTGACTTTTTTATTCTTTTTCTGCTGTTGGTAGAAAAGCCAATGCAACACCCTTTTATTTCACTTTGGTATCAGCCAGAATTGGAGATTTCTATGTTCTGCATGTGCCAGTGTTGAGGTCTGTAAGTGTATATCAGTCAAGAGTGGGATCATTGCTATTACTTTAGCAGCATTCCTGGTAAAATTGATTTGTTTGTTTTCTATGTTTTTAAAGCACTGGATTTTTTTTTTGGTTGAAACAAGTAATATCTGCTGTCCAGAGCAATATTGCTCAAAAACATTTGTATCAGTGGGAGTTGCTGGGAAAGAGATAAGAAACAAAGAAACCAAAACCATGTAATTTTTAATCATTTTCAGAAGCAAGACAGTTTTTTTGTGGGGGGAAATACAGACTGGAAGTGTGTTAGTAACAGTTTTAATCTTGGGGATTCCTAAACAACTATTTCATGGCAAATCCAGAATTTTGTTCAATCCTTCTCTGCATCACAAATCATAATCAGTTTTTAGCCTTCAGTCAAAAAATTTTGAGAAGTCTCCATAAACAAAAATTCTTCTCCCAGAAGTTGACAGAGGTTCTCCCAGAAGTCAACATTCAAGTAAATTTTTGGTTTAAAATGCTTTCAGCAAGAACCAAAAGAACCAACCAGTTTTAGCATGGATTTCTCACCAGATTGTAACATATTACATCATATGACCCAGAGACACTGACTCAGCAGGACTGCACAGCAATAGATGCTTTCTATTTGCACAGCTTGTTACATGAGCAGCAAAAATAGACTGGTTGGGTCTACGAAAACTTCCATGCTTTTCCAGGTTAATTCTTGATCTTTAATAAATTGATTAGTCATTTTTAATATAAACGCCACTTTCTGTGCTGTCTATCTCTACCTCCTATTACTGGAGAAAAAAATGTCTACAGGCTTCCAGAGTCTGGTATGGAGGAAAGAGCCACTTGCCTAGGAGCTGCGTTTTATGTTTGTCCAGCAATATGGTACTCTGCTACAACATCACTTGTCATCCTCGAGAGATCTTCTATCCCACTCCAGCCCTACAGTCCTCCCTGTGGTCACTGGTACTTGGGAGTGCAGAAAATCTCACTGTTTTTATAATGTTAGTACAAGTTTGATACTAATTTCCTGCAGTATCTGTCAGATCATCTAGTCACCTCATGGGAAAACGAGTGCAAAAACTTCATCTGTCCTAGTTTTCCAGCATGAGCCCACCTCCATCCTCGCACTGCACCCCACATATCCCTGCAGAACAGAGAAGCAGCAGCTATAGCCCAAAGGTGTAACAAGGGAAATGCAAATTTTTTCCACTTTTTGACTATTAAAACTGAGAAGAATATATGATTTTTCCACATCCCTCGAGGCCTTTTTGGTGGAAGTGTGGAGAGGAGATTTGAGGACACAGAGTGATAGGACTTCTCCCGTGGAAGATTTAATCAATGGATGAGGTCCCAGGGCAGTGAGGACAAAGGGCAGAGGCTTGCAGACACAGGCAATCCTATGCGGTTTGTGAGAGAGGTGGCCCTTCAGCACAGGGAGTGTAGTTTATCTACGTCCTGAAAGGCACCATGTAATTTTATGGTGTCATAAAAAGGATTATTATACTAATAGGAGTTAATAATTCTAAAAGCTTCATGACCTCGTTGGTCATCTTGGCTCAGCTTCAGCCTGGGTGATTTTATTTTTTTTTTTGTGAGTTGAGTTGGCAATGACCATTAAACATAAGAGGCCAAATTCTCAGCTGGTGTAACTCAGCCTGACTCCATCCAAGCCAGCTGAGCCCTGCCTGTGCGTACCGAGAGGTGAATCTAGCCAATGAACTTCTGCGATATTTTGCAGACTTGAAGAGAAGAAATGTAAAACTCTGACATGATTTACTCTACCCTGGGATCTCAGACTGCATTGTCCTACTTTTTGTCCTCTGCGGTGTCTTTTGAGCCACCCTTGGGTGTACATGGGCTTCTGAACTGAGCTGAGGTATCTAGCATAATCATCTTAAGGAAACAAATAACTGCACGCACTGGATGGTTTGTTGGTACTGAAAAACAGATGCAGTTTAGCTAATGTTAAGTGCTGGAGTCCTCATGTGTTCTCCTATGAGCAAATCAGAGGACATACTTAGCAACAGGAATGTAAAGACCACCTGTGCTCCACAATATGGTGATTTTAACTGCCCCATATTGCTTGGTGATCAGGCATGTCCCTGCGGAGAGGTTACTCTCAGTTTCTGTGTGTACAGACAGAACCACAACTGGCTTAAAGCTTTTCCTATGTCCAATGCACCACTCCACTGCATTTAAACCAAAGCATTCGCTCTGCTGGAGCTCTCCGGGTTAGTATGGCCTTGGGAGAAAGACTGCAGCGGAACCAAAAAGGTGCCTCCATTCCTGATTCCAGCAGCTGACCTCATCTCTCTTGCCTCAGTTTCTAGGCTGAAACAATATATTGGGCATTAAGTTTTCTGTTCTAAAGAAGAGTTCTGTGCTGAAGTGTTCAGAGGTGGCTCTCAAACAGGGAGCGGTCTGATATTATAAGCAAGAACCACGCTTGGCACACCATTGCTCTCGCTCTCACTGCAGGAAATGATGGGTTCTCTGTTTCACCATCTTCTTTATGCACATTCTGATGTTTATATAGATATATTCAAATATATACATACATAGACATAAATATGTATACATACATGTATAAAAGCAACACGGAACACCTGTCTGTTCAAAGCACAGACCTGAAAAGATTAAATCTGTTCCAAAGCCCAGGCAGCAGCTTGACCCCTGTGATGTTGCTCCCTAAATATGATAATATAAGATCAGAATCAGGCCCCATGCCTATGAGAAAACCCTAAGAACGAATATTGATATCAGTGCCTGGTGCTGGCACAACCTAATCAGCATTACCTCTTAGCGTGAAGAATCAGGGCTCAAAATAGTCCACTCCAGTGTCTTTTGATTGCAAAGTGTTTCAAGAGAGAGGAACTGTGTGCAGAAGGCTAATAAAACCAAGACCCACGCTGCATTTGCATTTTCCACTGAGTTTGCCTGCATTTTGCATCTGCTAAGTAGTGCTGCAGCAGTTTCCGAAGTGCGGTGCTCCTCACCTCCCTGTGATGGACGGGTCCTGAGCCGCATCTTGCCCGCAGACCTGCCTCCTCACCCGGGGGCAGAGGCTGCTGGAGCTGGGGAGGGGGTGCTGTGCGGGGGGGAGGCAGAGGTCCAGTAAACAAGGGCACAGCTCGAGGTTCCCTGGATTAAGGCTAAAGAAGAGCGCAGAGGTCAAAGCAAATATTAGCCCGGATTTCAGCAGCTCCAAGTCAAATTGGAAAACGAAAGAGGAAAAATTAAATGGGGTAGATGTTACTGCTCCTGAATTGAGCAGCACTGAAGCTGCGTCTCTCTCTCCCCTTTCTCTCGCTCTCTCTATCTGTGGTCTGTACAAACAATTCAGTGTATATGTATTTTTGGCACAAATCACAGTGTCCTGTGATTCTTGATTATAATTATAATAATGGGTTTCAGAAAGCCTGCAAGTGGTTCTGGGAATTATAATAAGGGTTTAGGACAGACTTGTTGTTTATATGGTTAGTGTTTGTTGCATATTAAACCAAGTTTAGCAGAATTGCTGGTGTTGTAAGAAATTGCAAAATACACAATTAAATGCAAACTAGCAGAAAAACACCTCTCTTCTTGAGAGACAGACATGCTCATATTGTCATCCCACCCTATGAGCAGGGATTAAATCAGACGCAGATGGCTGTTTCTGTTGTGATGGTATTCCATTGCATTTGCCTTGTCTGAATTTCCCCTCCTACAATCTTCTCTTAATTTACCATGAGAAAAATATGTATTCGATCCTTTTTTCATGTTCTACTCATTTCTCTTTATGATTATCCTTGCTTAAAGCATCCAGCCATGCAAAAGCTGCACTGAGTCATGCAGTTCCCATTACCACCAAAGTAGAATTATTCCCAGTGATAGCATCTTTTTCCTGTGATTTTTTTTCCAAGAGTCTTAATTTCTATACAGTCACATGACCAGATTTCCACTTTCTCCCTTGTGAAATTATTTTACAGTTTTATAGTTGTCTGTAAATTATGGCCAAAAGCCCCCAAGGTCCACCTGTCTCAGAGCTGGCTCCAAGTAACTGCTGATGTATGTGACCTTGGGAAGGCCCTCACTGTAGGCATGGAGTCCAAAAACACTTGGATGGAAATAGGGGCCCGCAGAGATGATGCAAAGAAATAAGTGATTTTGTAAAAACCTGTATGATTTTTCTTTTCTTTGTTCATGGTTATGACAGATAGACTCAAACCTGCAAAAGGGACTGCTGGAGTCTGCAGGATTTTGTGCCTGACTGAGCAGGAGGAATTGAGATTGTGCTCGGGCCCAAAGTGAGGTTTCTGCAGTCGAACCTGCCAGGCTGCGATAGGACTAAGGGTGGAACTGAGCACCAGCGCTGGGGCTCAGCAGGGACGGTGCAATCAATGGGCTTACCCTGGGCTGACTCACCTCCCATCCCCTCTAGGATGGTTTCTGCATGCCTCAGAGCTGCAGTTTTTCTGTTTTGAAGGGAGAGAGAGGAAAAAATAAAGACAGCAATAAATAAAACCCATGCATCTTCCCGCTGGCTGTGTTTTCCAAGGCTGCATCTCAATGCCTCCCCAGCCTACGGCCAGCTGCTGTCAGATCCCTCTCAGAGAGACCCTGCCACAGACACCACTGTCTTCCCAGCCTGCAGACTGCATGTTGATCGTGTTCCTCTGCTTTGTTAACACAATTGCCTTCACCTTTACATAAATCAGATTTAGAGAACACATTGCGTCTCAGAAGCCTTGGGACACCTCGAGGCCTCTCAGTTCAATGGAGCTCATTATGGAAATCAGCTAAATGCTGAGCAGAGAGATAAGTGCTAACTGTTTACCAAACCCCTCCACCAGAGATATACAGCAAGAGCTAATGGGAGTTCATTTGCAGCCTTACTCATTCAACCCTCTTTATCTGCTACTTCGACTAATCTACAGGGAGAGATGCACAAGTTTGCATGAAAACATCTTTCTGTGTAGCAACTCTTGGACGTGCAGGGTGGGGAGAGGGGGCAAGGAGGAGCTGGGGTTATGCCATGAGGCAGCGAAGCAAGCCAACATCCAAATGCTCAGTTCCAAGCGTTCTCGAAGGTTGCTGATATTCTCAGCTTGGTCAAAGCCCATCTTAACTAGAGATCACCGTGCCAAAGAGGAGGAAATCCTCCAGTCTCCAGACGCAGAGAGTGTGCGTCTCTCCTGAAGATTACTGGCACAGCAGGGAGCTGGCAGAGGGTGAGAAGATGGGCTTTCAGAAGGAGGAACAATGTAGCTCTGAGCTGTGAGGGACACAGGTAGCTGTTACCCGAGGTGATGAAGCATCGACCCTAATTTGAAAAGTGGATGTAAAATGCTCCCAGCTGTGGGAGTGGAGAATTCTTTCCTGGAAGCATTTTTCAGCCTGGTCCATCCAGAGCTTCCATCCAAGTACAGGCAATTGGAAGGAAGATGTGGATGAAGGTACTTCTGCAGATACCTCCTAAGTGTAGAAGGACATCCTCAGACCAGCAGCTACACTAGAAAGCCTGGATGTACCTGTACAGCACAGATAAGTCACAGCCAGCTCTAAAACAGGCACTTTTTTGCCAAAACATTTTTACTTAGGATTATGAAACTTTACAAGCTGGGGAATGGTTTTGACTTGTTCCTCAACTCCATATTTTTTTAAGTTTTAGACCTGTCAAAACATTTTGTTCTGACATTTTCTCTGAAAAATGCCAATTTTCCAGTTCAAGATGACTTTCCATTTTTAAATTAGTGCAGAACTATTAATGTGATTATTTTAAAATAAACAAAGAGCTATGCTACCTTTTAACTATTTAATTATGGAGGGGAGGGAGCTCTTCAAATACCAGACGAAAACACTTTCAATTTTTCAAAGTGAAATATTTCTTTAGATTATAGGTTTGCAAAGGTTTCAAAGATGTCAGCTTCTTGTCTTAATTCAAGAGAGGAAAACGTTTCAAGCTCTCCACAATATTTTTGAAAGAGGAAAGCCACTTTCAGCTCTAACAGACTCCTTTTATGGAACTAGCTCCATTCAGAGGTTCTCATTAACTACTGTCAATGGCTATAATTTTTGTCTGTCCAACATGAAGAAGTCAGAGGGAGTATGATATCTGTCCTTGACATACCACCTTCTACAGAGGGGGTGTAGTAAAGGTGCCTGTTTTTCTAAGAATAACCTCTCATTAGAATGCAAGCAGACTTTTCAAACTAAGATCATTTTTCTTCCTGTTGTCCCAAATTCCAATACTCTGCCCTTTTCAAATGATTTTCAAGAGAATAGTTCAGTACTAGGTTTGTTTAATTTTTTTTATATTTTTTTTTTTTTTTTACATCTTGTGAGTTCAACTACATTTCTCCCTCAGCTCAGAAAACCAAAGCAGAGCTTTTAGCTGTCACTGATAAACCCAGCATTCTGAAACGGTACATTATTTAAAATTCAGGACAAATTCTCTCCTCTCTGCCTTAGTAATTTCATACAAGTAGAGAGGGACGGGGAGTGGAAAGTGAGATGTAGTTTTGCAGTATTATGTTCTCTAGGTGGGTGGGCTGGATATCCTTGTATTTTAAGGATAATTTTGTCTTTACATTCAGAAATAATTTTCTGTTCTAAGAGCTTCAAGAGTGATTTATGGACAACACACAGAAGGACAGACACCATAACACCAAAATGTCACTACCTCTAAGATGGAACATGGTGGTTATTGAACAAAATACAACAGTGCTTTGCAAGGGTGAACATGGGGATTTCTGAGGAGTCCTGAGTTTAATTTGAAATTGAAAGAGGATTCAAACAGATGAAAACAAAGTTGCCTGCATCAAAACTTTACCAAGAGGCTGGACTGCTATTGCTAGTCCCAGAAAATGTTTTTAGGGATTCTTGGTGCTCAGCCTATGCTCAGCTGGTCCTGGCAGCAGGGACAAGAACTGATCCAGCTGAAAATTAATCCATCATGAAACTGTACTTGGGGTAGAAACACTTCACCGTTCAGCAACTGTTCATACCCCTAATCACTTCTCCATCCATTTTTACGAATTAAGTCCCTTACATATTGTTTAAGACATAACATGATTAACAGCCCCAGCGCTGAGCTTTTCTGCATTGTTACAGGAACAACCTGATTTGTTTTTACTAGAAGTTCATTTGTATTATAAATATCTTTTATTACTTTTAATATATCTTAAGTCAGTAGAACTTCTGCTATTTCTCATTACTTGTAACTGTTTTCAAGCACAAAGTAAATTAGGGGAGAAACTACTTGCTAAGTGGACCTTAAGGTAAATTCCCCCAGCTGATTTGTTAGATCGTTTGCTTCCAAGGGAATTTGGTTGCTCAGATTTTAGCATTGTGCCCTTTGGGACCAGGAAGGAGGCAGAATAAAGACATACAATTGGATATTTTGACTTCTCCATTTCTACTGACCTGCTGAGCTCTGCAAAGCTTCCCTAGCAAAACATGCAACTAAATAAACTTCACCTAAATAAGCAGGCATTGTTGCCAGATGCTTTGAAGCCTCCTCTCCCCTTCCACCTTAGGATTCGTACCAAAGGCTCCTCAAAGTTGCCCTTCCCAGCCTGGGAGTTTACATCAGATTTGGCTGTCCTATTAGTTAAAATCTCCAGCACGAATAAGGCTTGGGTCTAAACTTGCAATCAGTTGTTGAATTAAACATAAGGAAACTTCTAGACGATTCAACCAGTCAGAATTGCTTTGCATTAGACAGAAGGGCCGATAGGACTAACTATAGATTTCTTCCAAGACTGATGTTCTAATTTCTGCAGGGTTTCATGGTGACCTTTGGTGCATTTCATGATCTGATCCTTTAGAAAGCACTATATTACATCTCAGCCATTGTACAAATAACATCTTGGGATTATAGCCTGCTGTTAATAAATGTGGTTAATCATCAATAAGAGAGTTTCAGCTATTATACACTGACGATGTAATTTTATACCTCGCCAATCCAGAGAAATCGGTTCCATTCCTTTTAGATTTGCTGGATAGATTTGGGTGCCTTTCAAGGTTAATGTCACTAAATCATCTGCTAATTCTAAAGAATTATTTGAGTACCTGGAGAGAACATTCCCTTTTTGTATTTCTAAGTTAGGTTCTAAATACATACTTGGCTTTATATAATTTGCTGGGTTTAGAAGGAAGATTTATACTGTTGTTGCTGCACCAAAGCAAATATACAATGACCTTGATGAGTGGTCTATTTTATGCATAAGTTGCATAGGATGCATTAACACCGCTGAAGTCATCAGTCTCAGACAGTTAGATCTTCCCTCATTAAACTCCATTTCACTACCAAGTCAGTTGAAAAAAATAAAATAAAATTAGAAGTCAATGAATGGTCTTGTTTGTGGGGAGAAGGAATGTCTGTGCAGAAGCCCAGCTACACTAATTTTATCTATGAGAGCTGACTACAGGCAGTAGGCAAGCCAGGCAGCTTGCAGCCCAGAGTGGCTTAACTTGCCTTCCTCTTAACTTACACAGTGACTGTGTGTAGACATAGTAAATGTCAGTGAGGGAGCAAGAGCTGGCTGAAGACACATGAGAAAGTCTCAGTTTGTAGACTCTCATCATGTGGAAATCATACCAAAGCAGCATTCTCCCCCACCACAATCCATTTCTGGTACATTCAGCAAGCAGCCCTAGGGTGGGAAAGCTCACAGGAGGATGGGTGAGGCTTGGTTTAGTTTACTTTGCACATCCCTTTTTGACCAGCACCTGCTGCAGCAGGACTGAAAATTAATTTTGCCTTGTCCTATATGTGTCCATTAATTGTCCATCAGTGTCAGACAGCTATAAATGTAAGGTGTAATATATATAATAAGACATAATATATAATGAGACAATCCTCCCTAAATTTTTGGAGAAGACACATGTTTATTCATACACCTGTGTGGTAATGGATTAAAAACTTTGAAATTAAAAAAAAAAGGAAAAAAAAGACATTTTAAAATAATAAAGTACATGACTTACTAACATTTTTCTAGAAAGTTTCCCAATTTTCAGAATGGCCCATAACAACTTTTGTGAGTTTTAATCTGCACATCAGAAGTATCAGGCTCATACCTTCCCACCAGGCAGTGCAATAAGTAAGAGGAACGAGAATGCTTTTTCTCTTCTAGTTCTTGCTGACTTCCTGGCTTGGAAGCATGGAGATTACTCCTATGATATTTTATTTGCAAAGTGTTGTGAATCTGATCTATTAAACTTATTTACAAATTGATTCACCAGTTCTATAAACAGGATATATAATGGAGGAATAGGGAGGAGAAAATTGGCAAATAACGCTATCAAAATACTATAACATCAACTGAATAAATTACCTGGCGAATGCTGTTTGACTAGTTCCAATGTGATTGTCACAGGCAGAGCCTGAAATCTCATCCAGGCAGGAGGAGCGTATGGAGCATGATTGCTGTCTATAGGGTTCCAGGTAGCTGCAGGATGCGGATGAGCCTGCAGAGGTAAAAACCAACTCTGGGCATCTTTTCTGAAGGAAATTCAGGCTCCTTTTTAGGGTTTTGTGGGAATAAAATACCTGCTTGCAGATCTGCTGTTATTAGTCACTGGTATCGCTCATAATGTGCTAGGTGCCGTGCCGATGAAAAAAACCAATGGCCAGAATTTCCCTCGCTCTTCTCGCTGAAGGATAGCAAGGAATGTAATTTGGTGGCTAAATGCAGTTCGTTTATCTCCTGCCTTTAGCCAACAAATTTATCACACACATTAATATCGGAAGAGGTTAGAGTTCAGTGAATGAAACATTTGTTTTCTTGTGCTCTCTCTATAAATAAACTCTCCCACTTTCATGGCAGTATTTTTACAAAGCGAGTGAGAGAAACAGACACATTAAAGAGACAGTTATGTGTGTGTGGTGGGGGAGGCTGTGTGCATGTTAAAATGCTCCCACAGCCGACCTCTGTGACTCTGGCTGCATTACATCGTCTCTCTTTCCCCCCCCCGCCTCTCTTTTTTTGTTGTCTCATAGTTATTAGTCAGCCAGACATTTTTTATCTCTTGGAAAGATACTTTAGCTCATATCCAATGTAATAATCTCAGGGGCTTCTACTTTAGTCCCCACAGGCCTGGATAAATGACATCTCTTTTACTGATTAACAAAACAATACAAAATGTTTAAAAAATGGTTTTATTCTCAACCTTTCATTAACTCCTACTGTGCCTGTTTGATTTGGAAGAGTTTATTTCCCAGTTTCAAGCCAAGCTACAATTTCGTTCTGTTCTTTGACCCACATAATACAGATGTTTGAGTGAATCAATATTTTATTTGCAACCTTAACAGATAATAGCACGGCAGAGTCTGTAAGATAACACAGTGTCAATGTCACTATGCCCAGCCCTGCTGTCTGCTATTTCAGTGCGAGTCCTGTCACACCACTGCGGCACTATGGGGGTAAGTTAGACCTGAGTCTCAGCCAAAAATGAACACAACCATGTTGATAGCTTAAGAACAAGTGCAAATCCCCAAAAGGATGGTCTGAGGTTTGTATGGACTCCACCCTATCTGTTCCAGCAGAGCAAAAGAAAGTCACACTCAGAGCAACATGATACAGTGTCATGAGTGACACAGAGGTGCAAACACCCTGCTCCATAATCCATGGACTGAAAGCAATGTCGTCTCTAAATTGGAGAGGCACAGATTTGACAGATGGACCACTCAGTGGATAAGGAATTGGCTGGATGGTTACACTCGAGAGTTGTGGTCAACAGCTCAATGTCCAAGTGTTGAGCAGTGACAAGTGGCATCCTCGGGGGTCAGGGTTGGGACTGGCGCTGTTTAACATCTTTGTTGGTGACATGGACAGTGGGATCGAGGCAACCTCAGCAAGTTCACCGACAACACTGAGCTGTATGGTGGGGTCAACATGCTGGAGGGAAGGGATGTGCCATCCAGAGGGACCTGGACAGCCTGGAGAAGTGGGACCATGCAAACCTCATGAAGTTCAACAAGGCCAAGTGCAAGGTCCTGCCCATGGGTTGGGGCAATCCCAAGCACAAATACAGGCTGGGTGAGGAGTGGATTGAGAGCAGCCCCAAGGAGAAGGACTTGGGGGTATTAGTGGATAGAAAACTGACGTTTTTGCAACTCACCTGAACAGAGCCTTTACAGAGGCACATGGGAATGGGATGGCTCAGTTAAACTTCCCACTGGGCACTTCAGGGCCTTGGAGAGTTGCCATGTTGAGACAAAATTAATCACACAATGACTTTTGTTAGTCACAACATCCAGAAACTTTTCATTCTATAAAAAGATACCTTTTTTAATTATTATTTTAGTTTTTGAGAAAAACAGATATCAAAATATCATATTTCCTTATAGGACGGAAAAATCTATTTTCTCTTCACAGTACTCTGGACTCCTGAGTATCCATCAGATGTCAGAGTCTTTCACTCATGACTAAAGATGGCAAATATACCAAAAGAGATTTGGTAACATGCAGGTCAATGGAAATCATATATTTCTTTAAAAAAAAAATTCATAAGTTCTTGAATGTACCTTCTCAGGGTAGTCAGGTAGGTTGTTTTTTGAACAGTCTGTGCCTTTAGCAACCCTTACAATTAAACTATCTTCAACATCACCTCAGCCTCCTCTGTTGCAATCACCCATTGTCAGCAGTGGTTTTGCATGTATCTGTATACCCGTGTCCCACTCTGCACCATTGGAACAGGCACAACGCCTCTTCACCCGGCCCAGGGGTACTATATTCAACAACATCTGCATCTCTTTTGATACCGTGCTTAGCCAAATACATGGATGGACTGATCATATTCTATTCAGGAAGGGCAAGATTTTCACTCATGTAGAGTCTTTCAAAAACCTTTACTCAAACTTTCAGGATTTTCCATCAATTTCACAGCGAGACTGATTTTCCTGAGATGTTGAACCACAGAACTTAATGAAGGGAGTTTGTGATGGTTGTTCACAGAATTATTTATCAATTATTTTTTACATCATATGACAAAGTTGAACCCCTAAGAAGCTAGTCTAGCCTTTACGCTAAAGGTGAAAACCTTAAGAGGCTCAAAATAGAGTTAATTTTTTGTGTGGTGGTAATGCTCTGGAGTCTCAATAATGGACAAAGACCTCATTGTACTAAGAAAAATCCTGCAGCAGTGTGCTGTAAAGAAAGTGCAGACTAAAAGACACTACCTCTGCTCTCCTGACCACCTTAGACGCTATCCTGGTTTCCCAAGGAGCAGGGCCAGCAGTTTCACAATTACTGAGTAGTTGGGCACTGCAGCACTGTCTCATCCACAGCAGGGAGCAAGCTATAAATAATCTCTCTAATTCTCAATCTCTCCTCCCCTTAGGAGATCTCCTTTCTCTAAATACTCTCTCATTTTGGAACTTCTGCTGAAAATTCTGTCAGCAGGGGTCAAGGCTTAAAATTTTCTTACTAGATTTGGGAGAAGAAAAGGTAAATATTTATTTCTAGCTTTTTAACAGTGATAGGAAAGTAGTGAGAGTGACAGTAGACTCCATCAGGTACCTTTATTATCAACATATGGCCTTAAAAGAGGAAAATTGGCTCAGGAAAGCAGTGCAGCAGGCTACCACTCAGCCTCCCTGTTGGGCTGGAAGTAAAAATTTTTTAAACTGTCTGCACAAAAAAACTTTCAGAGTTTCATATGGAAAAGATTAAACCATTAAGCAAGATTAAAATGTCTTGCATGTCTCCTCAGAACTTCATCAGCTCACCAGTGTATGTTAAACTATAATGAAAAAATACAATGTGGAAATGGCAAATTCGGTGCTATTGAAATATATCCTAAAAGTAGGAGCAAAAATTCCCTCAGACCTTTTTATAAGGACTTCTTTTGACATGTTGTTGTCAAAATCATGGATCAAACTGATACATAGGAGTGTTGTTGAAAGGAAACTCAGTGCTGAAAATTACAAGAAAGTTTTAGTAAGTGTTTTGATTTTAGAGTAATTGGATTTTAGAGAAATTGGATTCCAGTCCCCACCACATGACTCTATGAACTTGAAGATCTTCCTTTCTATCTTTTACGCCCTCTCAAAAGTTAAAGCTGGAGCAAGGACTTTCTTTTTCATGTTTCTAATCAATGCCACCCTACTGTGGTGGCAATTCAGTCTTAATCGGAATGATATAATAAACTATAATACCATACAGGTAATGAAATACAGTCCCTCAAGACATATTCAAATCTGTGCTGGTCAAGAAGGAATATTTTCTCTGGTTCATTCTTTAAATCACCATCTTATTTCTGGCAAATCTTGCCTCTGCAAAGATATACACCCTCTGCTCAATAAATAATCCTTTTTCCCCATGAAATTCAGTTATTTCCAAATCATGCCATTATCCAAGATGCCAGTTTAAGCCAATTAATGTGATATATTTGCCTACTGGTACCTGGACTGTAATCATTAGTCATCTGAACAGGCCACTAAAGAAGCATCAGGTTGAAGAGGACTAACCTGTCACCACCACTGTCACTGTCCACAGCCTGGACACGGCTGTCATCACACCTTGGTCTCATGCAGAAAAATATTCTCCTCCACAACTCCTAATGGAGGAGTTTGATTTTAAGTACTCTAAACCGTAGCTTAACACCTGAACCATGCATTAACTCAAAGTCTGATGTATCTTCTGTGAGCGGCTAAGATTGCCCATGACAGAGACTCTGTAGAAACTGGAGAAAGCTGCTGTGTCCTTTAATAGTGGATTTCTCTTTGGATGATCAGTGTGGACAGGCCCATACAAATAATGAATCACGAATTAAATGGCTCAGTAAATAAAAAATGGACTTATCAAGGACAAAACCACCACTGTTGTAAGCCAGACTCTCTAGTGCAAGGAAAAAATTGGCACTAATGTGCCACATGCTTCATTTGTTTCTTCATTTACAGAGGGAGCCATAAGCTTTAAGAAGGAATGACATTTATATTAAGAGAAAGAAAAAGCAAAACAAAAGTAAAGGCTCCTAAGGAACACATGAAATAATATTGCCAACATTGAGCAGTCAAAAATGGAGAGTCTGTCATCTAAGCATTCTGGGGTAAAAAATCATGGGAAAGGTTTTTTGCTTACTTGGTAGAGGTTTTAAAATAACAATATTTTTAAAATAACAATACTTTTTATTTTCCGGATTTTGAGACTATACAGAGTACTCATTTTATATAAACAGGCTGTCCTTCACAGCTAAAAGGCTAAATATGTTCCTTTTTCTTTTTCCCTTCTCCTTTTTCCCCTCTTTCCTTTTTCCTGAAGCTGGAGCTCTAAGGAAAATCCCAAAAGCTGCAGAACTCATTGAAAAATTGCAAAAACACACATCCTGGCACATGTCATATTAGTCTTCTCACACAAGACAGTAGCTGCCTCTACAGGCATCAGACTTGAGAAATGCAAAGGCAATGCAGAGGGAAAAACATCACAATGCTGCCGTGACTCCAGGCCCTGCAGTCGTCCTGCAGAGACACAGACGGCAGCTCTGGGCATGGATCTCCTCTCTATTCCTGCCAATTCGGATGAGCCAGGGTCCGGGATGGACCATGACGTGCCAAGAAGAGAGGGAGCCATCCTGAAATAAGAAGCATTGCTTGCAAAACAGCAGTGGTTTGTGCCACTGGATAGCATGGAGTGACAAGCACTAATCCTGCATCTTTCCAGTTTTGGAGCCCTGCGCTGGCTGCGGAGGCTGTTTGGGACATGGCTCCGCCATCCACAGCCAGAGCCGGAGCGGGAGGGAGGGCTGTGCTGCCAGGGGTGTCCCAGTGCTGGATGTCTGAGTCGCCGGGTGACAGGCCCATGGCTGCCTCCTCTGAACCGCGTGTCCTCACAGTCTCATTTCCGAAGGGTGTTATTTCACTGCTGCCTCCCAGATAATGTAACTGAATCATTCAATTGAGCATAAAATAGAAATTTGGCTTCTTATCTGCTGGGAAACCAGCTTTACTATTTTCTTTCTGCAAAATACATTTTTCACTATCTTATCTTCTAATAAACAATCCCAGCTCTGCAGGCTGCAGAAATGTTCTGAACACATTTAAGAGACATTTTTTTTCCCCCCTCGCTCCCCCTCTCTCCCTCCTCCCTTATCCCCCCTTCCCACCCTTTAAAACGTCTGTTTTAAAGGCATATTTTTAAAAGGGACCCAATTTGTATTCCATCTTCCTTTGGTGAAGGTATATATTTTTCATAAGCCTGTCCTCTGCTTTTGAGGCCTCTCTCTCTCGGTTTAATTTTCATTCCCATCTCCCTTTCTTCCCCTGTACAGAACCGAAACACCAACTCCCCCCACATCCCTAATGCTTTCTCTTGTTTTAAGAAAAAGGCAATTCAGACTTAAAAACTGCCCTCCCCTCCCCTGAACCTGCCACGCAGCGCTTGCCTAACGGAAACTAAACGTGTCAGTGAAAGGTCAGCTATGAATTTTTAAAGCTTTCTATCTCACTCAGGCTGACATCAAAAGCATTAGCTGTAGCACTAAATCAGGGAGCGAGGGGGAATTAGAATATGCAACAGGTCTGGCTGTAGAATGCGACACAATGGAGGATACTCAGAGGCCCCTCTCAGGATGGGAGAAGAAGCTGCGCCAAAATTCAGTGTCAAGGCAACTGATTTCTTGCTTGCCTGCCCTCCTTCTTGGGCAGTTGCACCGGCTAGCTGGCTCTTGCAAGGGATCACTGATAAACAGGACATGGAATGAAAATTCAAGAGCTGTGCCATGCATTGGTGTCGTTGCTGCAAATCGAAAGCTGATCTGGGAGGTGATTTCATGATCCCCCCTTATATATGACGCTATGGTCTTCTCCTCAGATCCCCCAGCTGTCCTCTAAGGGATCCTCCCTTGGTGTTAAAGTCTTTCTGGCTCAAAAAAGGCAGAATTTTCTGTCTATACCAAATTAAGAAGGGCAGTGGAAGAAAAAACAGTGTAATTCCTGCAAAAATGAGCAAATCATAGGTGAGATAAAGCTACCATGTCCCAGAAGTTCTATCTTACAGTGCGCCTGGTTTGTCGGAGGCACACAAAGTCACACTCGCTCTCTGGACCTTCACTGAGCATCACCTCCGGGGTTCCACATCTTTCACATTGTCTTTGCATTTTCTCATACTAGACAGATAGCTGTGTCTCTAGGCAGATTTGTTTTGAAGAGAAGATATCTAGATTTGCTGTAGAAAAGATCCAAAGCAATGGCTGCATAGTAAACATTTATAATTTTGCTGCTTCTTTGCAGGCTGGTGTCAAGTCCTCATAGATTGTGTCTCTTTCCTGTGAACAAGAAGCTGCATCCCAAGGTTAGAGTTCACAGTATCACCCGCAACAACACAACATGGGCATAGTTCAAGAAGTGATTTGTTACTCATTGATCATTTAAAAGTTTGGCAGCTGAAAGCAGAACTTATCCCATCAGCACTCCTGTGTGCAAAGCAGTTATTCTCATGTCATAGACATGTTTTAGTGGGAACAAAGGAAGCTCCCACTGAAAGGAAAAGTCAAGTTAAAAAACCTCTGGCACATGAAGCCTGTCTTGGCCTCTCTGCAAATCATTAAATTGTAGTGCAGGGTTGTTGGAGTGCATCATCTGGAAAGCCTGGCACTAAAATGCGTGTGATATCTGGTCTGAAAGCCTGCCTTCCCATGCTGGGACAGGCTGATGTGGCTTATGGTTTTCCATTAGACACTGCCAGCCTGGGGTAAACTCCCAGCTGGTCCTACTGAGCCTAATAAGAACTGTCACCAACTGCAATGGGACAAATTCGGAACCTTCAGCAATGCGTCTTTGACACCTTTTCACCATTTCATCTGTCCCTTTTCAAGCCCTCCACCATACTTGACTGGGTCTTTTCAGACTCTTTCTTGATTCCTTTATAGGAGGATGCAATGATTAAGAATGTAAGACTTCTGTTTTTAAAACGATATAAATTCATAAAAATTTAAAATATTTTGTGGAAATGTGTTTATTTTTAATAGGATACATGTTTTTCATTGTTCTTCAATGTGTAACCACATTTAGTTTCAGCTTTTTATTTCATGTCAGCCTTTATATCATAGAGAATATTAATTATGGCATGCTTATATCTAACATTTCTAAAATCACAAATATATTTCATGTTGCATTACAAAGTTTTAAAATTAGTGAATTATGTCTTTGTTTCTGAAACAATTAGGGGGGACGTGTAACATTTTAATTTTCTTTAAAAATGCCAACATATTGACATTTTTCCCATTCTGGATGGAAACAAATTCCAATGTGTCACAGTTGAACAGAAATTCTGTTTTCCAAACAGCTTCGGTTTCCATCTGTCCATAGTGAATCACTGTCCATCTATCCACACAATCTTTCAGCCTTATTCTTCATCCAGCTTTTTCTCTGTGTTTACATCTCTCCATCTGGCTACCCGTATGCTCCTTGATATCTCCATTTACCCTTCCATGGAGCTAATTTTCCACCAGCAGAACATCCACCAAAGACTTGGAGACCAATCATGTAGTTTTCTGAGCTCAGAAATGAAGTGGCAGAGTTTGCGTCTTCATAAAAAAAGTTTGCATCTTTGACTGAAGAATGGCAGGACTGAGGAAGAAAAAGTAGATCCTGAACTTCAGGGATGCCTGATATTTGTTTAACATGTCTAAGGAGTGGGACAAGGCATTTAAGCAGGAAGAATTATGTGGGAATCTATCCATTCCCACTAGAAATACCACAGTTTTTCTGGATACTGAGAGATCATATCTGTTCATCTCCTTGTTTCTCCTGGCTTTCACAGTACTTTGGCAGGGGGCCCAGCTTTTCGTAGCTGAAGATGGCCATAAAGCCATTAGAGTACCCCATGTTGTTCCATATTTAAAATCCACATCAGATCATTGTAATGGTCCATAAAGCCTCCATAAACCTGTGTAATGAGCTGTAGCAAGAGACACGGTGTCTTGCTCCTGGATGGCATAAGGCCAGTCCCTGAAAAGTCTGCCACTATGGTATGTGTGTCCTATGCAGCTTCACCAGAGTGTCGCCATGCACCCACCCAGGTGACATGCCCAGCTGCTGAGGTGCTCTGTCTTGTATTTCTTTTCTTGCTGGAAATGTAACCCAAATCCTTTGCTCGTACACCTGGCTGTAAAGGAATAACTTCACTTGAAGACAGTGGTGGACTATAAGATCCAGTGAATCTTCTTTGAATCATCCCCAAAAAAGCCTAGAAATAGTTCCTACCACCTCTCACCCAGTTCAGGGTTATACATAAATCCTCAATACATGGTTCAGACCTTTTGCTGAACTTCCAAATCATCCCCTATCCCCATTCATATTACAGCTACTGTACAGCACTTCCATTCACCTTTTGACTGGATGAAAACTTACAATTCATTGCATTGAGATGTATGTCATTGCACAATGCTCTATTGCCCTGTTCTCATTTAGACATGAGTTTGCTACTGTGAATAAAAGAACCAGAATAATTGAAGATCCTAGTGGATTTAGGAATTTGAATCTCAGTGAGATAATATCTAACTGCATTAAACTTCTGTCAATAATCCAATCAAGAAGAATAACACTCCATTAAACCTTCACAGAGAAGAAAATTCTTATAGGAAATAAACATTGTAAACATTTTTTTCTGAATTCCACTTATTTTTGCCTTTTTTTTTTTTTCATTTTCATGTTCTAGAGGCTAAAATATTGGGGGTCATTCTCGTTCTTGTTCACTTGTTAAAGATTTCTTTATTGACAGAGCAACACTTTTTATTTACTTAATAGTGAAAAAGTCATGTCTGTATTTGTCAGCTAACCAAATTATGTTGAAGCAAAATATGATTTTAAATCTCAAAATGGGGAAAATTAGGGGAAAAACATTAAGTGTTTAGGAAGCAGAAAGGATCTATAACATACACTAATGTACAATCATACACAAAAGGGCAAAGAATATACTAGAATACATAAAACAGAACAACCAGAATGACAAATGAGTTGGTTTTTTTCTCTAAATTGAGTGTTGGTAGGATTTGAGCTGGAGCACTATGTTCAGGTTGGGCAGGAAAGGAGGACGAAGTAGAGAGAATCCAGAGCAATGACAATGATCAGAAATCAAAGGGGAAAGACAGAAAGACTTGGGATTACTTAGCAGAAAAGATAAAGGAAGAATCCTTCCACAGAATAGAAGGTTCAAAAAGGAAGATATAGGGCAAGAAATACTGGGCTTAAATTGCAGCAGAAGTATTTATGTTAGGTTTTAGGAAAACATTTTTCTCATTCTGGGAAATGAAGCAGTGGAAGAGGTTGCTTGAGGATGTTATTGATCCCCACCACAGGAAGTCTTTGAGAACAAGGTTAAACCAAAGTCTGGAATGGGAACAGTCTAGCTGATCCTGCACTTTGAGGACCAGAACAGGTAACCTCTTGAGAGCTCTTCTGTCCCTGCTTTCTGGAGGTCTGTGACCTATAGATACTTTATCATGGTCGCTGTGTTGGTTGTCAGGGGTACCTGAGATGCCGATTGCTTCATGTTCACATCCCCAGCTCTGGCCAAGCTTCCTTTCAGTTGTGACTGAAGCAGGATTTCTGGATATTCTCCTGAAAGCCTTGTAAAGCTCTGGTAAACACAGGGCATGTTGGGTATCCCATTTGGCTCTGACACTTTTTAAAAATCTAGTTATTATTGAAAGCTACTGTGCCAGCAGTTGTATTATTAATACTATTATTTATTATTTATGAAGTGCCGAGTGTGTGCTAGATGCTTATATGATTATACACTGAGTTACGCTGGAGTTGCACAGTCTACTGAATTACGATGTAATGTTATTACCTGCAGCCTTTGCATGAGAATGATATTTTTCATTACTGTAGTTGGCTCCTTCATCATGTGATGGTGAGAAGAGGGTCTGTGAATTTTAAGTCATTAATGTACTAGACCTGACACCAAACGGAGGCAGTGAGGGAAGTGGTACCCCCATTTTACAGATGGAGGCTAATGTTGGAACTCCAAAGAAACTAAACATCCCGGTGTCACACAACAAAGCACAGAAGCTCTCAACTCAGTGTAAGCTGCTGGTTATTTTTACTGACTTGAATGAGATAGTTATTGTGCTTGGAAATGGAAAACATTCATTCCCTCGTGGGCTCAGATGACTTGGCTTAGCTGAGATCCTGTAGCAAGGGCTTTCATACACTCATTACATATTACATCCAAATGTATTCCCTTGCACATCAATACTTTTTCTACCACCATTCAAGGCAAATACAGACTGTTCTTCTACAAGACAGAAGAATACATGTTGTTAGATTTTCTGTATTCCATTCAGTACTTGCCACCGTATCACTATGCACTCTCTCACACAGTTGTTCTAATGGGACTACGTTTTCAAATCTTTTGATCTCTCTTTACACAATATTTATTTGTGCTTTACACAATGTTAATTCATAGTAAAATTCCTGAAACTTCCCTGCAAAGGCAGTCAGGTGGAATAAACAAAATTTTAAAACTATCAGCAGAGAGAGACATCTTTATGCATTAAAAAATATGAATCATTTTTTTCCAATCATCATCTCATCAGTTCTCATAACTACACTATAAGAGTAGGACATTACTATGTCCATACCTCCAACTGCAGTTTTAATCAGAAGAGAGACTGCTCTCTGGTTTAATGAAGTAAATGAGACCTCCGGTAATATTGTCTGTGTAATTGACATAGTTCTCTGGGAAACATTACACTTTATAATGAAAATACTGTATATAATTAGGATCTAATAGGAAGAAAATAGTAATTAGGCAGAATTAACTGAACAGAAGCAATCAAGCAAATAAAGGTTATTCTCTGGAGAGGACCCTTTGGGTTTCAAATGTGTACATCCTATCATTGTAAAGAAGTCAGAGTAATTAACAAAAGTCTTCTCATTGCATAAGAATAACCTGACATTGGCTACTGGAATGACCCCTGCAAATCAGAATGTGTTATTTCAGTCCTGTGTTTTCACAGGCATTGTGGGAAGGAGGTTGCATCCAACATTGCATGTGCTTGCACAATGGCTTTAGCAGAGGTTATGAAGGCATCAAGACCTTTAATTCTCTTCTTGCCCCAACCTTTGCGGACCCTTGTTGCTTTTCTCTTTCTGCTCTTGCTTGTCAAAGTTTCCAGAGCAGCTTGTCGTACATTAATTTCACAGTAACACTAATCCACATAAGATTTCACAGTAGTAAGCAGATTATACAATGGTCCAGGAGTGATCCTTTCCCTAGAATTACTAGAGTAAGTCTAGCCAGTTGTTAAGTACAGGTCTGATCCCATTCTTACCCACATAGGAAGCCTCCAAGACTGTCCTATGAAACTCTTCAGCCCCCGTTCTGAAGCACAGTTGTGGGGAGAGCATGAGTGTTCCTGCAGTCTTAGGAGCATCTCAGTCTCAAATCCATGTGATCTGGGTAAGGGAGACAGCACAGGACCATGCCTATTCAAGCTCAACCCTTGCAAAGTTATCCCCAGAGCAGCCCTTGCCACGCACAGAGTAGACACTTCAATCCCATAACAAAACTGACAAGGTAGGCAGAAAACACACAGATCATGGTCCTGAGCACTTTTCTCCTCTAACCATGTAGACAAAAAGCAAAGAGGGTTCAGTTTTGCCCAACAGTAAGGAATTCAGTAGTGTAAAGCTTCTTGAGCTTTGAGACACTTCCATCTGTGGTGGGTTGACCCTGGCTGGAAACCAGGTACCCACCAAAGACACTTTGTCAACCCCCTTCTCAACTGGACAGGGGAGAGAAAATATAACAAAAGGCTCATGGGTCAAGACAAGGACAGGGAGATCATTCATCAGCTACCGTCACAGGCAAAACAGACTCGACTTGGAGAAATTAGTTTAATTTATTACCAATCAAATCAGAGTAGGATAATGAGAAACAAAACTACATCTTAAAAACAATTTCCCCCCATCCCTCCCTTCTTCCTGGGCTCAGCTTCACTCCCGATTTCTCTCCCTCCTTCCCCACCAGAGATGCAGAGGGACGGGGAATGAGGGTTGTGGTCAGTTCACCATGTTTTCTCTGCGACTCCTTCCTCCTCAGGAGGAGGACTCCTCACACTCTTTCCTTGCTCCACCATGGGAGACAGTCCTCCACAAACTTCTCCAACATGAGCCCTTCCCACAGGCTGCAGCTCTTCACAAACTGCCCCAGCGTGTGTCCCTCCCACAGGTGCAGCCCTTCAGGCACAGGCTGCTCCAGCATGGGTCCCCCATGGGGTCACAAGTCCTGCCAGCAAACCTGCTCCAGCGTGGGCTCCTCTCTCCAGGGAGCCACAGGTCGTACCATGAGCCTGCTCCAATGTGGTCTTCCCATGGGGTCACAGCCTCCTTTGAACTCATCCTCCTGCTCCAGCCTGGGCTCCTCCACAGGCTGTGGGTGGGTCTCTGCTCCGCCCGTGGAGCTCCCTGGGTGCAGGGCACAGCTGCCTCACCATGGGCTGCACCACGGGCTGCAGGGGAACCTCTGCTCCGGCACCTGGAGCATCTCCTCCCCCTCCTTCTTCACTGGCCTTGGTATCTGCAGAGTTCTTGCTCTCACATATTCTTACTTCTCTCTCCAGCTGCAATTGCGCAGGTTTTTTTCCCCTTCTTAAGTATGCTATCACAGAGGCGCTACCACCATTGTTGATAGACTTGGCCTTGGCCAGCAGTGGGTCCATCTTGGAGCCAGCTGGCATTGGCTCTATCGGACACAGGGGAAGCTTCTAGCAGCTTCTTTCCCTGTAGCCCCTCTGCTACCAAAACCTTGCCACACAAACCCAATACACCGTCAAAGAAAACGGACAGCCACTAGTCCAGTATAACACAGCTGGATACCAGTACGACATGGGACTTTCCTGACAGCAGAGCTCTTAGTACAACGGTTATGTGATCATTATGGACATTGACTGTTACTTTGTGAAGTAATTTGCACCTCTGGGAAAGCCACCCACCTGCTCTGGGACCAGGAAGCTTGCCCAGACACTGCCACCTTAGTACATTTCAGTTCCTGTGTGAGTGCAGAGGGGGTCTCATTGCAGATGACAGCTTCTCAAGGATTCCTTCTGAGTTATCTTCAGAGTTGATAGTAATGGCCAGAGGAAGACAGCAGAAACTATCCAGGGACCAAAGGGGAGATGGTGTTTTTCTTTCTTCCTCCCACCCCCTTCCCTCTACTGGAGTCAGTCAGAGTCAAAGGAGAAACACCTGCTCTTTAGGTGAGCACAAGAGGCCAAAGGCAAAACCGCTGATGACCAGAGATCTGTCAGGAGAGAGCTCAGAGAAGTGCATAATATGAAAGAGAATGAATCCAATCCTTCTCTTAAGCAGAAATCATAACTAGACAAAATAGATGAGCCCAGGACTTGCTTTTATGCCATTGCTATTGCTTAACAATACTCCTTCCATTCCATCTATTTTTCTGCTTTATTTACCTAGGCATTGATCTTTCGAGTAAAGACTTACTACAGCTATCAACATAACACTTAGCATAAATTAACAAGAATGGCTTCATGGATTTTTTGTATTCACATAGATCAAAAGTGAGTTTCTCACACAGCTCACAATTTGGATGAGATTTTCTTAAATTATACAAAATTTTCCCAATGACTTTGCTCCTTCAACCACTAACACATGTGGCACCAACCACAAACTTTTCTTGTCTCAAGACTTCTTATTAGATTGGAAATGATTTCTCACCCTTACCCCTTCACAAAACATCAGGTGTTGTCCCTTAAGAGGGTAAGTAAAGCATGTTTCTTTAATGTGATGACCAGTGTACCATTTAATCTCTGATATTTCAAGTTGTCTCACTGCAACTTAATTCCCCATTTATGCAGATGTAGATGCACTGATTTCAGTGGAAAAAGCACTGCTCTGAGTCAGCGGATTTCAGCCAATTATCCTAGTATTCAGGTCTATCAGTTGCACCTGGCTAAAGCAGACCTTCTGGAAAGGAATTCAGTACTGACCTGAAGACTTCAGGATGAAGAATCCAGCATTTCTGTTAGCACTTTGTTCCAATGGTTAATTGTCCTTAGTGTTACAAAATATGTGCTTTACTTCTAATTTGAATTTGTCTGGCTTTAGCTTCCAGCCATTGGTTTTTATTACAACTTTCTCTGCCAGATTAGAGTCCTTTAGCACCCAATGTTTTCTCTCAGTAAAGATACATATACCCTTTAATCAAGTCATTTTTCAGGCTTCTATTTTGATAAGTGCTTGGGTGAATTGAGGTTAGAAGAAGCTAACAGCAAAGGACAAAAGTAGAACTTGTGGAAAATATTTTTTTTTTAAATCTGAAATCTCAGCACAGAAAGAAAAGAAAGGGAGAATTTTAATTAAAATTTTCACAGTTTTTTCTCCTCTTTTTAAATTTCAAGCTTTCTTTTTTCAAATAAAATAACATTTCTGATTATATGGTATTATTTTTTTCAAGTAGAAGATGATTGAAATGGAACTATTTTTCCCTTGCCTGCACTTTTTTTATCTAACCACTTAGATCTCTGTTTATAGTCCACAAAGTAAAGCAGATGAAACTATCACAGCTTGCCTGAAGGGAGTGCTTACAGAAGCTCAGGCTGGAAGAGCTCTGTCGAGTGGGGAGGTGAAGTGGATGAGCTGCATGGAATGGGGTGTCTCTCAGAGACAACACATTACTCCCACCCGGAGGGACAGGTTATATTCTGGGGTCTCTTGAGTTTTGTCTCCTATGGGGGTGGGAATCTCTCACATAACTTTAGATGTTTTTCAACCGTTTTAGCAAGGCCAAAAGCCTTTCAAAAAGGGGTGTTTCAGCTACACTCATGGTGTTCCCCCATATATCTCTTTTGTAACAACAGTGGAGAGGTTCTCTGGGGTCGCTGTATCCCTCGCTGAGTCATGAAAGGTAGGCATGTTGTGGGTTATAATCTAGCATGGCTTGGAAAAGGACCAGCTCAGGAATCCCAGCTCCACACCCTGTTCCCACAACCAAACTAATCCCCACCATTTCATCTGGCTCTCAGATAATGGTGTTGAACTACCTAAGCAATGTTTAATCCTTTTGGATTTTGATGCACTAAGCAATGGGGGCTAAAATGCATCTTATAGACATGACACAAAAGCAGGGAGAAAACCATAAGAGAAACGTTGGGACTGTACTGGGGTAGGACTGAGTTTTCTTCCTAGCTCTGTCACTGACCTTCTGGCTGGACTTGGACAATGTCTCTGTCCTGTGCCTTAATTTCTCCATCACTAAAATGCTTGAGACAAATGAGCCAGAGTGCACTTGACCAAATTAAATCTGTGACCAAATAAAAAAACAAACCAAGAAAGCAGTTGTACAGAGGTGTTTATGAAGCCTCAGTTTCTCTGGCCTGGTGTCTGGTTCTCTAATATCAGATAAGCTCCAAACTCACTCTACAGCTCTCCTCCAAGGGCACTTCCAGGTTTCACTCTACTCAGTTGCCTAATTTGAGGAAGTTTATAAGAACTTAATGCCTTTACAATTGCAGCAAGTCTCTTGGATAAGGTGGAAGTGGTGAATAGACTCACAGTTTATTCCAGGGAGGACAAACACATGGACAAGAATGATTGCCTAGAAAATCTGCCAAACCAAATGAGTTTTTTTAATTTTTCTTCTTTTGAAAGGTATTTGATGAAAGAAAAAAGCAGTGGTAAGGGAAAACCTATGGAGTGAGAAATATGTTTATGAAATAATTTCATTTAAACTCAGATTAAATTTTACATTATAATTGAAGGACACTTAATTCTTGAAAGAAACATTTTTCATGTCTTTTGTTCAGCATGATGGTAAACCTGTAGAAGAAAAAGCCATTTTAGACCACTGAGGTGTTATGTTTTGAGTGTGTCTCAAAGAATGTTTTCGCTTTTCTTCAGACCATTTCTGTCCACTTCTTTTCCTTTTTTATTTTTTTTTAACAGAACTATTCACTCAGTTTCAGTGAAACTTTGTTGCTGTTTTTAGCCCAGACATGAAAGCCCATTTTTCCAACAAAATTTCCACTTCTTTAAAACTTTAGATCAACCCCTAAAAAATAATACTACCCCCCAACCCTTTGTGACGTCTGTGAGACCGATATGTAAAAAATATCCTACAGCAGCTAAGAATTAATGTTATTATTGTTCTCTATTATCATGGGAAAAGTATGATCCAGACAAGTACCTAATAGCCACTTGTGCACACCAAAAGTAAGATGAAAAACCTCAGCAAGTTCAAAGTTTGTAGTCCAATTATGTTCTGTCTTGCGGGTGCTCTATAGGGGGTGAAAGTAATGTCCCTCAAACCACTCCATATCACTGCAATATCTAACAAATCCTTTGGCACTCCAGCAAGGAGTTCAAAGAAAAAGCATCATCAGCGCGAATAATTACTGCCCATATTAAGTGTTTTAATATTGCAGATGGATGTAAAAGGCAAAGGACAATGGCTCAAACACAAAGAACCTAGCAAAGTACAACCTGGGGAAGGCCACAGATATCCAACACATTGTCCTTTTCCCTGTTCTGTTCTCTGCAATATTAAACCACTTAATCTGTAATTGCCCAAGCTTACGATGCCTTTGCTTTGAACTCTCTGTAAGAGTGCTATAGGATTTGTCAGATGTTTCTAAAACAAAGTCTACCGGGAGGCTGAAAGGTCTCTTCGTAGCTATGACAATGGTTTAACGGAATATAATTTCCAGTAAAGGGAACTAATTTAATATTTTCACATATCATGTAAGCAAGGCACCAGCTGAGAGAAAGGAATGAAAATTATAGCAAGAGGCAATCAAGATGAACAGTGCTGTAAAATCATACCCCACCAATGTGCACTAAACTTACTGCAGGAACTCAGCTTAGATATGAGTTGCGTTTTCCTCTCAGTGAGGACAGCTCAGTTTGACGAAAAGGCACACCAGTCTCGGAGTCTGACACAGCTGGGTTTCAAACTGGCCATGCCAGTGATCTCCCAGATGGCACTCAGGAAATCACTTCTTGCCCTCCGTGCTCCCTTCATATTGTTTGTCTTGTCTCGTCGTTCGATGGTGAAAACTCTTTTCTATCATGGACAGTCCCTCACATTGCAGAGTGTCTGTGATAGACATCCTTGACATGGTGCTTGAATACACAGAGTAAACATGCAGGGAAGGGAGATATGGACTGTACGAGGTTCCCTAGGTATGACCAAGTCTCACGGTTGTTCCTTAGTGCACGCCGATCAGAATCCTGAGGTAAGGTCCTCTTGTACGTGTTCCACATTTTCCCTTTATTCCTGTAGAGAAATCTTCGACCGTGGTGTGCTTCTGCCAGGCAGTCCTCAGCCCCCTCTCCAGCAGCGAATGCTCTGCAGACAGGGCAGTGAAGCCCCCTCCATGTGCATAGGAGTAGATTCTGGATAGTCTGAAACAAAGTCCACTGAGAAGATTTGGCATTTGTCCAGCAAAAGGGGATGGATGATGGAGATATTTCATATCAACTGTTCCTATGCACTTATGAGCACGTGTTTGTAGGGTCCTCATGTAAAGTTATGCAGGAAGCAGGTATGATGAAAGTGGTTTTTCCAGTCGGAAAATGTGTCACAAGAGGTTTATTGCTGATGTGTCTTGAGTTTCCTGTGTTCAGGCAATAACAATCTTGCCACCAAAAGAAAAACTTGTTATTCCCCTGTTATTTTTCCCTATTTATTCTTTGGTTGTGGTGGCATATGTT
This sequence comes from Strix uralensis, assembly GCF_047716275.1. Lineage (NCBI taxonomy): Eukaryota > Metazoa > Chordata > Aves > Strigiformes > Strigidae > Strix > Strix uralensis. Next base: position 5,500,143 of record NC_133992.1, read on the forward strand.
GCTTCCTCTTGTGTGAAATGCTTTCTACTCTCAGATCGTTTCTCTGAAAAGGAAATCTTCCCTGTGGCATCTCTCAGGAGCATTTGCAAAAGTTCACATGGTTTCAGAAGTCTGGAGTGCAGAAGTGCTTAGCATGATTCGACTGCCCAACTAAATAATTGGTTTTCAGCATTCTACAGATGTCCCACTCTTGTTATTTGAAGGAAATATGCTGAATTATTGTAATGAGACAGAGTCAGAATTATGAAAGGAAGAACCATCTGATGATTAGCCTTGAATTCAGGAGATATACATTTGGTTTCTGACTCTGCCACAGATTTTCTGAGAAGCCTTAGGCTTATCACAAAAGCTAAGATCCATTTTTGTCTAACATAAGCTACACAAAATTTTTAGAATAAGTCACCTAGGTTCCTGCTACAGTCAGTGGAGTGCAAGAGAGATCTCCAAAGAGAGCCTCACCCCACCCTATGGTACATGACTAACATACGTGAAATGATTCACACTCTGGAGGTGTTTCTTTGCATATTGCTAACAGGCATCTGAATGACGAAGTTGGCCTAGATACCTTTTAGATGGCTAAAATTAGGTGAGATTTCTTCCACCCTTTGTCTCACTCTGTGCCTCAGTTTCCCACACATACAGAGTTGATGGCAATGCTTCCTTCCCCTGGCCTTTTGAATTTACTGGATTCTAAACATTTCTCTTAAAGAAATAGCAAAACATGGCCTGACTTCAGCTGAGTCTTAGTAATACAATTCTATAAATATCACCAATACTTGTCTGGGTTTCCAGTAACTACAGCATCTGAACTCCATGAACATAGCATAAAATCAGGGAGTGGCTAGAGAAACAGGGTTTACTTGATTAAAAATATTAAGAGAAATGGGTGGGAAATTATCTGGCTACATTTATTAAACATCTGAAGTATCCCAGGAAAGTTGGATGAAATTAGAAGAAATTATTAAGATGTAACCACAGATATAACTTTTATGACAGTGAATATATGTGTAATAACTCATAACTAGAGCAGGTTGAAAAATGTTCTGCTGGAATATTTTTTTCTGACAAAAAATGGCATTTTATTGAAATCAACCTATCCTGAGTAACATGTCAATTTCTGTGATTTTTTTTTCCCTAAGAAACAGAACTGAAATGAAATGTTCCCAGTAAAGTTCAACTTTATCAGAACAGAATGTTTCAAATTTTTGGAGGTTGAAACAACTCCATTAAAAATATTTTATGCAGATCGGTAATGCTTAAAATATCAAAACTGGAAAAAAGTACTTGGCATTGATCAAAAATAGTGCACTGAATAACCACAAATTATGTTTTTTAGAAGACTTCTTTTGGAAGAATTTCTTTTCCACCTCTTAAAAAAACAAAACAAAACAAAAAAAAAACCCAAACAACAAAAACCAACCCAAAATCTGAAAGGGTAGAACTCAAATAATATTCAATATTGCTTCTGCTCTGCTGTATGAAACATTTACCTTGAAGCAGATATATCCTCATTTTTATGTCACCCACTATTTTAATATATGGGTAAGAGAAACAAAACAAAACTTTGTATCATAAGCATTTCTGTTGATATGTTATTAACAAAACAGCTACGAAGATCACAGCTGCCATTGATGTATCAGGCTATAGCAGCCACCTTCAGAGGCAGAAACATGATTCTTGTCATTCCTTCAGGGAAGAGTCTCTCAGCTTCCTTCTCAGAAGAAAATAAATCTGTTCTGTCTTCTCCTCTGTGGTATCCTATTTAATGTACCGGATTTCTGCAGAGTCCTTCTTTTTAACATATATGTAGCACATCAGACTTCCAGGGTCCCCTGCCCTTCCCTACTTGGAAATTCCCTGGGGATCACTCTGCTTTTTTCCTCTGTAAGTACAGTATACCCCAAGGTTTCTAATTCACACTTTCTTTGGTGAAAGCCGTGCAGCACTCAAGCAAGGGAGCTCCGATGGCTCCTGAACTCCATGTTTGACAGACTCTGAAGACTCATTTCATCAGCCGTTAATCTCCCACAATCCTCTAAGCTTTATCTGTTAAGACTGAAGCAAGCAGTGCAGCTTTGCCATACTTTAGACTTGTTATTAGTTTTCATAATTTTTCTCAAAAGAACATAAGACGAAATCAATCCCCATCCCTAATATGTTGATAATTGTTTTGAAATATTTAAAGCTTCTCTTCTGAAAGCTTCACTGAAATAACCATCTCACCTCTCCCCTGGTGCTTTCTTGGCTCTTATTTTGGTGTTCCCTTTTCCCCTATCAGACTTTCCCAGGTTGTTCAATTGCCTGATGGCCAAAGACTCTCCCTTCTACTCCTGCTTTCCATGCTGGGATTTGCTTCAAAATATCCTTTTTATTATTACATTTCTCCATCTATATTTTCATACTTCACTTACCTTCCCACAGCTGACTTCTGGGGCTCCATGGTGTTTGGGTACCTATCGACTACAGTAGATGCCTACTACTATAATGACTACAAGGCAAATCTCTTGTCACTTGGACACCCCTGCATCAAATCCTGTAAAATTAGAAATGTCTTCCCACAGTGCAGAGATCCCAAGTCATTCCAAGGACCAGACTTGCAGCAGGTCCAGACACATAAGAGGTATAAAATTGAAACAGATGTGACTTTGACAGCAGTAGAACTACACTGATCCGACCTGTAAAATAAAAAGAACCTTCCTTGTTTCCAGAGTCAACTGAACCACCCTGCTATTACCTGCAGTTAAATTATGTTCAACATTTGCTTGATGTTATATCTATCTAGATTACAGCTCAACCTGCTACATCCATCCAAAGGTGTTAAGCCACATCTACTTTCTGTTAAAAGAAGCTCTCACAGAATTAAGTTGGTTTGAATGACCTACAGGATTGAAAATAGCTTCTAGACAAGCTCTAATGTCATTGCAGCAAGTATTCAGTGGTCCTGGACAGGAGGGTTTACCTCTGATATTTATTTTTCCCTGATGTGAATACCTGCAAGACAGGGAGCAAAGTCCCATGGCACTGTATCCCCCATACAATAATATATTGAACTCTCACGTGAAGTAGAACTGAAATTGTTCAGCACCTGAGATATGCAGGCCCCAGATCTCTGTGTAGCATCCGCCTGCTTACAGAGATCAAGGCAAGCAGAAAGCAACAAGATATTTAGCAGAGGAATCTCTGCATCCCATTGCATACTAATTAGACACTAGACACAGATACATCAGGGGAAGCAGAGGGAGGAAGGAGGGGAAAAAAAATCTCTTGGCAAGACAACGTTGCATTTCAATCTTTCACCTTCACTGGGTAATGGGATGTGATGGAACATTAAAACAAACAAACAGCTTTTGGTGTTTACAAGAAATGTTTAAATGGGAGATCACGAGCCAGAGGTGCTCCACAGAACATCTGGAGTACTGGAAAACAATGCGATTACGCAGATGAGTCACATTCATTAGGCTATAAAATCTCCAGTAATGAATGTACGAAAGGGACTTTCATGTAGATTGTCATCTATAGCCAAAAAAAAACCCCCAAACCCCTAGATAATAAACTTGGCAGTTCCTTCCCTGCTCACCCCCTTTTACTCCTCCCCTTTGGAATGAGATTCCCAGTGTAATTAGAAAGCTTCGTGCTTGCAGCTCAAAACCCATGTCTCAGGCACAGGCGCAGATCGTGTATGGGCACGAGCTGGGAAGAAAGGGAAGTGAGGATATGCACGTGGGTGTAGCACTGCTCAACAGCTGCTGGAACAAGATGTTCAGCATCTTCATTTCCCCATACACCTAGCACCAGCAGTGGTATGGGATACTTCTTGCCCATATGGCCCTCTCCAGATGACCTCACAGACAGTGTAGACATCTCTTAGGCAGGAAAAGACACAGCTTAAGGGGCATCTAGGGATGTCCACTGAGTGGCAAGATGAGAGAAGATGGAAACAGTTGCTCATTGTTTCTTTGAATCTAGAAGATGAAAACAAACCAAAGGGACATTTTCTTCACACAGTGTGTGGTTTAGCTGTGGAAATCCTTGCCCCAGGACACTGCGGGTGCTGCAAGTTTGTGTGGGTTCAAGAGGAGGCTGGGTGAAAAACTAATCTGCTGACAGCTATTGAGAACAAAGAACCTGCATCTAGCCTAGAAAGCCTCAGAGCTGCAAATTGCCGGCAACAGGAAGGGTGAGAGCAGAAGCAGCACTATGAGACTGATCTGTTCTGATAGTCCCCCTAAGACACTACAGAAGAGACAGCACTGAGCTGTATAGGCATCTGGTCCAACCTAGCCTGACATTTTAATGCCCCTATATTTCATCTTTAGTCATTTGTAAGACCTGAATATGCATCAAGAGTAAAAACTGGACTCTGTCACTAACTCATCCTACACGTGTCACTGGTCGCTAAAGAGTCAGACATTTCAGTCATGGCCATAGGACTATTATTGTAGCAGCTAGAGAAGAAAAGATTCCCTTAACCTGTTCTAGCAATCTTAGTGAGATTTCTTTGAACAGGTCCCCTAAATGTCTGGACTGCCTCCCTCAAAGGCTGGCCCCAGACATGTCTCTCTAACCAACAGTCGGTAATGGAAGTATTTTCCCCAAAGCAAGGTTAGCAATAGCTTTGACAGATGTTTCAGGATCTTTTATCACATTAGAATTATTGGATGTTGTCAGCTAAACTGAACAGCATCACAGCCCCCCTTTTTAGCTCATTCTTGAACACAGATGTTTTAAAATAACCCTCTTGTGGGTTCTATCCATTGCTGCTGCCTGTGTAACATATCATCGCTTCTTGAAAGTCCTCATTACTCAGAGGACTTTTTTTTCTAAAGGCCCATTTGGAGTGTTGGCACCTTTTTTTTTTCATTTCCAGTAGATCTATTTCCCCCTGGACCACGTCTGTCTGGGGAGATCTCATTCAAGGACAATTGGGCTTCAAATTGGGAAATCAGACTGCTAAATCCCTTAGTTATCTTTGAAAATCCCATCCTTGAAGCTTAAGTCAGATGAGAACTTCATCTGCTTTCTGTAATTTGCTGGAGTTTTCAACTCCATTTCTGAAAGGATTTTTTTTTTTCTCATGGGCAGAGGACTGTGACCTTCATATAAAAAAGAAATCAGTTCAACAGAATAAACAATAATTACATTTACATAGGAAAATATATTTTCTATTTTCTGTTTCTGACTGAGGTTTAAATAACAAAATAATTGCAATTTCTTTATTTTCTTTGCTTTTTGAGGGAAAACACAGTTACCTGAGTTGTTTACATTTCACTCACATCACATATTACATTTGCTCATTCTCGGCCCTGGGTCTAGAGCAGCACTTGAGGAATTATGAACTTGGGGATCTTTCCCCAGCTTTGTCCCTCACTGGCCACATCTCACATCACCACTTTATTTCTCACCAGTTCAGCCTCCTTATCTGTAAAATACGGAGATGCCGTTAGCATGCATTAATTAATATTCATGCAGTGCTTTGACATCTTCACATATGAACAAAGCCTTCTGATAAGAGAGGGAATGCAAATGTCACATATGTTACTTGTACATAAAGGCTTGAGAGATCTGTCAGTGCAGGGTCTGCGATTCCCAGCAGCACTGCACGATGTGTCAGGGCTCAGAGCAGAGCCACCACGGCAAAGATCTCTAGCCAAGCTCTGCAGAGTGGGTGTAGGTGGCTGCAAAACTCCTATCCTGCATCAGCACAGGAAGATTGTAAGAAAAAAAGTAAAGCAGTCTCATTTTTAAATGAGGGCAAATCAAGGCACATGGCAATTTAAGGTAGAGTTAGTTGGGAAGAGGCTGGTCCAGTGCTGTGAGTATTTCTGAGATTATAGGAATGAAGAATGGTGTCTTTCAGTGTGAAAGAGGATGGAAATTTGAGTCTGGTCGTGAACAGGGAAGGAGAATGGGTCAGCTTGTTTCAGAACTAGGTATTTGTTTTGCTCTTCCCACAGCTGCTCACTACAGCTTCAAACCGAAAAAAATATGAGAGTATGTTTTTGTTCACTAAGTACCTAACTGGAACACTTTTGACAGTTTCAAAATGTTTGGGACAGTTATATTTTTAGTATCAGTGAACTGACAAACTTGTCAAGATGGCTAACTTCCTGGGGAACAAAAACACAGCCGTGTAAACAAATCTGAATGCTCTCAGGTTAGCTGTTACCTGCATGTATTCATACAGCCCTTATAGAGTGCTGTTCCCCCAAGCCCCTACCTGCCGTTCCCTACCGAGTATTAACACATTCATCACAGAGTAGTGCTTGGAGGGATTAAGTAAGTCCTTTCCCACATTATGTACATATCTAAAATTAACCAGGAGTGCCTCTTGAACAGGAGATCCCTGGATGTGTGTCTGTGTGATCCCCTCCCTGTCTGGCAGCAAACACAAGCTCCCAAACCACCTGCACTTTCACTGTGCAATGGCCCCAACAAAAAGCCCTACACCCTCCTTGCTGTAGAGCAAAGACCACAAGGTCACCACAGACCACAGGGAGAGAACATGGCTCTCGATTTCCAGGCAGGTTTTTCCTAAATCAAAGTGTCAGAGGCTGCTGTTAGAAGTGGGTACCAAGGAGAGAGACTCCAGCCTCCGCAGGGCAGGGGCTTACAACCACCTAGACATCATCTCACCACTGCCTCAGCCTAACAATGTCACAGTGCTCCCCGGGATAACAGACTTGATGGATTTCACACTTTAAGGCTTTTGCTTTGAAAGAGCCCCAGCTTTTATCTTAGCAAAGTACAGCTTTGTAACCTAAAAATAGTCCGCCCAAGCTCCTTCCATCGGAACAGCAGAAGATGAGCTGGCGACTCTCAATTTTTGGTGCTTCTCTATCAGAAAGATGAAACATTTTCCCTGTAATCCTCCAAAATGGAATGTTTAGGGTTTCGAAGGTTACTGGAAATTTCCCTGGCAGCTGGTCAAATATGTGATCCCATTAGAGCTTCTTTGATGAAGAACTGTAGCTTGACTCAGAGAGAAATGAGGATGGGAGGGGAGAGCATGTCAAGGGAAAAATAGGAGTAGAGAGAGAAAAGGAAAGGAAAAAACCTCCATGAACCAAGATATTTAATCTACCAGAGTCTGTCTCTTCCTTTCACAGATGAAGACAAGAAATTACATCTAACAGCTCACATAACTGCCCGAACTCTTATTATGAATGAGCAAGAAGCAGCTCTGCTCTCTGTGTGTAAGGGACTGAGATCATGGGGATGCCTTTTAGGTTCTCCAAGAGGCCAGGGAAGGCCAAGCATTGCTTCTTTCCCACTGGTAGGGCTCATGGCACCAAGCATAAGAAAGCACCTGACAACCTGGAATTAAAAAAAAAAAAACAACCTCCTGGATCCCAAGCTCTACACTAACTGCTTTTTGGCTCATTTAGCACCGCGCATGCTGCAAGGTGCAGCCAGTGTCAGAGCAGCTTTTTTTTCTTAGCAAGAGAAAAAGACAAGGAATCGTGTTTTACACATTCCATTGTGAATCTGTGAATGGCTTCGCAGTACATAACGCACAGGGTTTGTTCAGGGAGTCGACAAGCATCTCCACACCCTGCTGGTACAACCACTCCAAACAGTCGCATTGACCCGGGATGGAGAGGAGGGTGCAGGTGCTTTGTGTTGGGCGCGGTGGCAGCTACGTGCTGCCCAGCCCCAGGCTTTGCAGCAGGCACAGGCACTTGCCTAAACCCACGCAATGGGCTGCACCAGCCCCATGTGCAGGAGACCTGTCACAGGCATGCACATGGCTGCTATCTGTCAGGACATCCATCGGGAGATGTCTGTGTTCCCCACAAGTCTGGCATGCTACAGTCAAGGGAGGGCTGGATCCTTCCCTAGGAGCAGTGTTGAATTTCAGCAGTGCCTTTTTTATTTTTTGGCACCAGACTTACCTACGAGCAAGAAATAAAGTTCTTAGTATTTCTATTAGAGTGACAAGACATCAAGACTCCTTCCAGCATCATTTTTTACATAAATGGATACTCATTCTCTGCTCTCTGGTATTAATGAGGAATCATTTGTCAATAAAAGTAGGCAATGTGAGTTCAGATAAAACAAAAAAATATTTCCGCCCCCTCCCACCTCCCTGAGGTAGTCTGACCTGTTGTCCCATGCTGAGGTTACCCCCTAATAATCACATCCATCTCCACCACCCTCAGCAGAGTACACCCCCTCTAAACCTGCCAGCATAACTGCACATGTAATTGCTTCCTAAATTGCTTTCTTCAGACTGGGACAGGATGGAAAAACTTCCTGCCAAAATTGGCTTAAGCGTTTGGGTTCTGAGAAGCAACAAATGTTTTTTTCTGCACTGTGCATGATCATCATTCATAAAAACCCAGCAGAGCAAAATCTACCTTCTTGCTGCATCCTTCCAGCTCTGCTGTCCTCAGGTAAGCAACGCTAAGCCAGATTTATCCCTCCAAACAGAATTTTGGGAAAATGGGGCAGATGGGATGCCAGCTCATGCTCCCATCACAATGGCAGCTCCACAGTGCTACAGGGAATCAAAAGCACTATACGCTTGTATTAATTAGCAGCGAAAACTGCTATGAATCTGAACACCCAGAAGGAATGGATCTGATGAGCGAGTGCAGGCTGCTTCTGCATAATCTCTTTTTAGATCAGAACCCCAATTTAACTCGGAGCCAACGGGGTACTTCATAATAGTGCCAGCCCGCACAGGTTTAACTATGCCAGCGACATGAGGAATGCGTAAAACGCTGCAAATAAATCCCCAGCTTCAGGAACAGGGTGTCATTCCAAGTGGCAAGCCCTGTTCAGCACGGATTTACGACCCCCGCGGAGGCATGCACTGCCATCTGCTTTCTCCAAGCCCCGCCAAGCAGCCTGCATGAGACGTGCAGACTTGGTCCCTCCATTTGAGCCTCCCAGAGTGCTCAGAAGGCTTTGCACTGGGCAAGCTGCTCTGGTTGGTAAGCTCAGCAGCTGCAGGTTAAAAAAGGATATTAAAGTGGGTTATTTCTTGTGTTAAAAGGGGACTGGTGTTTCCTAGGAGGAAAGGGGCTAAACACAAGACTGAAAATAGCCATGTTTTCTCAAGTCGGTATGTCAGAAGTCTATCTGCATATGAGTTCATGCATGCAGCTTACACATTCACATGAGCCCTTATCTGTGTAAATAAGACTTTATCTATATATGCGTGCCTGCATCTCCTAAAGGACTAGTTTTAATGGACAGAATTAAAATACACTCACGAGTTTCTCTAATTGTAAGCACCCAGTTTGGGGTGCCTCATTCACACCCTACCACACTTGCACCCTATCACACTTATTCACACCTTATCACGCTCAGTCCTATAAATAACAGCATTGCCATGGCAGGAAATATCTTCTAATTAGCACCCCAGACACAGTCTCCTGGCTTGCTTCCACTCCTTTCCATTGGCACAGAGCTGGTGTCTCTTTTATTTTTTCTTGCAACGTTCTGTTAAAGACCCATTGATGTCTTGTTAAGACCATCTGCAAGTAGAAGGAGAAAAGAAAAGGCAACCAGTGGAAGGTGTCAGATGATAGTAGGAGATACATCATGTGCCTTCCTTCCCCTGATCCACTACTGAGCACTGCTGTAAAAACAGGCTCTCACAAACATCAGGTTCACTGCTGTTACAGCTACAAATGACCTCTTAGATCATGCAGTCCAGCTCCCTGCCTCTCAGGATGACTCCCTGGGGTACACTTCATGCTGTTGTGTCCAGCCTAATTATCCATCTCAGCTGCTAATGGGATGGAGCACCAAACTCTTCTGACTGCTGCCAACTTTCAGGGATTTTTTATTGTTCTTCCCTTCCTGGTGGCATATATGGTTGAGTTTTGAGTCTACATTATTTTAGGCCCTAACACTTTAAGCCATTAAAGTTGGGAAGTGTCCCCATGGCCTTGGACTTCAGTGCAACATGCAAACTGTAGCTTGAATTTGGAGATCTTTGTACATTGATATAAAAAGCAGACTTTTCGGAAGAGATTAAATTAAGTGTTAAGGAAAAGATTTTGCCGCTCTGTGGTTTGAATTTGGGATTGGAGGTTTCTCTATCTCATGAACACACAAAACACACACAAGTTCATGTGTGTGTCTACAAATACAAGCATAAGCATACACTTGTGTTGCAGATGCACTTATTTGTTCACACACACTATTGTCCATACATATGTGAGCACCCACATAGGCATGAATACATTCAGTGGCACAAAGTCTTCACTGCCATATCTCAGCCTGGCAAGCAGCTTGGTATTTGTCCTCCCATTCCCTTTGTGCCCAGCAGGTCAAGACCAGCTGAAAGTCTGTCACATCACAGCAAAGCTCTCATAATAATTCCAGTCTAGTCTAAACTTTTGTGCTGTCCTCCTTGTGCACCGAGTGCCTCCTGACCAGGCTTTATTTTACCACATCTGGCACATGACTTTCATTTCTAGACTGATTTTCAAATGAAAGGAGGCTTGTGTCTCCTGTCTCAGACTGTCTTTTTGTCAGAGCGGTCACAGATATGAGGTTTTGATGAGTTTCATGAAAATAAGTCATCAGGTAAAGGAGAAAATGCTGTTAATGAACCTCAGCCTTTGATTAGCCAGCAGAGCATGCTCACAGATCAGGGATGCTACAAATGCACCCATCTCAGGAAAGATTCAGGAATGAGTCCAAGAAACAAATCTCTTGGGACCGGACTCCCTTCAGCCCATAGCTCACGGAGACATCTCTAACTTTCTCCCACCAGGCTGACAAGCTGAGCTCACGCTGTGCTGTCAGGGAACACCTCTCATACTCGCAGTGAGGAGGGAAGATCCTCATTCTCAGCTCAGGTTGCTCCCAGGTCTCAGAGAAGATCCTCTCCCCCTGCCATCCCCACTCTCAGTTTCCAGGACACACGTGCTTTTCCCTTGTGTCAGGAAGTTCCCCACTGTCCCCCTTTTGCTCGGCCTCCTTCCTGGCCCACATGTATCTGCTTCAGCATCTGTGTCAGGGCTTTGCTATAATTACAGTCTCCTCTGCTCCCACCCCCACTGTCTTTCCAAAATTCCTCGCTTCAGACGTTCATGTAAATCTGTTTCACAGTCACACGGTGCTTCAAATTAAACTTAGAAATGTTTCTTTTTAGCCTTTTAACTAGTTCCTGCAAGAGTCACATTGCAGAGCAGGGGATTTCACTGTTGTTTCAGGGAGTCCTGTGGCATGAAAAGGCAGGTGGCATTTCTCATGAGAGGGGAGGAAGACTCTGCTGTGCATGTTCAGGACTCTTCTTTCGCCCAGGAATCCATCAGTTCTTGAGTCAAGTGTCTGTCCTGCTACACGGGTAAACCACTGCACTCTTCCCTTTGGAGCAGCTCTATTTCTGTGGTAGCAAATGATGATAATGGCCTTGCCTCCAAGTCCTTTTTTTGTACCTAAAACAAAGCATAACTTTGATTTTTGACTTAACTGGTTTTTTAAGACACAGGCAGGTACTGAAAGTGCGAAACCTTCAGCAACTTGCACTCTTCCTGGGGAAAGAAAACAGAGAAATCGTGTCAGTAACAGGGAAAGGAAAGAAAGGAAAGGAAAGGAAAGGAAGGAAAGGAAAGGAAAGGAAAGGAAAGGAAAGGAAAGGAAAGGAAAGGAAAGGAAAGGAAAGGAAAGGAAAGGAAAGGAAAGGAAAGGAAAGGAAAGGAAAGGAAAGGAAAGGAAAGGAAAGGAAAGGAAAGGAAAGGAAAGGAAAGGAAAGGAAAGGAAAGGAAAGGAAAGGAAAGGAAAGGAAAGGAAAGGAAAGGAAAGGAAAGGAAAGGAAAGGAAAGGAAAGGAAAGGAAAGGAAAGGCCACCACCTTACATCCCAGTGCTATTCTAACACCTCTGAGACCTCCACAACTGACACTGCCCAGGGGCAGTTGGACCAGACAGTGCCTTTTCCTCTGCCATTGCCATCATGCTGGTGGCTTTCACCTGTCACCTGCCAGGAGATGCCGGTTCCAAACTGAAACCACCAGCAAACCTCAAGCTGTTGACCACCTGTGGCAGACAAGATTGTGCTCACACAGCAGTGAAAAAGAGACACGCAGCACCTAGCAGAGACTCTCAGGCGGCAGGCAGGGCTTGCTCTGCCTGCTGGGCTGCCTATCCCCACTGCAGGCGCCAGCTCACCTAGCTGGTCCTCCTCCATCCCTGGCTGAGGCAGCAGGAACCATGTGCTGAGTCTGCTTCAGCTGGGAATTACACTTTGCATATCTTACATCTATCAGTGTAAAAATAGGATTGTATGAATAAAGGGTGTTAAAATTGCCACCTCAGTCTGATTTCTCATGCTCTGTAATATACATATGGCAGTGACTGAGCTCCCAGGGAGAACCTTGGGAAGCAAGCAGAGACAAATAAGTTGTTTAACCATTTCGGTGCCCTGGGCATGTTCTCCAGGAAATGTTGGTGTGGGCTAAGAGAGGAGCATGCACAAGAGTAAATATGAGCAGCATTGTCAGTCTCATCTGCACGTCAGGCACGAGACTGAGTGCAGTGCTCTGACCCCAGCAAGCTGAGTTACAAGTACCAGGCTAATTGCAAGAGCACCAGAATGCAGTGTCACCTAATTTACCTTCTTTCACAGGTTGGCTGCTTTTGCCATTGAGAGCTGCCCCCTCCAGAGTGCAGAGGGTCCCAGCAAGCCTATGGTACTGAGGGAGTTAAAATGAACAGTTGTGCCATCAGCTTTGCAATAATGATTCTCAGCAGAAAGGCGTTAGGACAAGGCAAATGCTGCTGCTATTTGACCTGCAGCTGCAAACTTGGGATGAACCTGCCAAAACCCTTCCTTCACAGAGCAAACAATGACAAGAAGGTATCTTGGTATGTGAACCGAGTCTGTCAGCAGTGGTTCTGGACCAGGAGGGCCCTGATTTTCCAGCTGGACCAGTTACAGTCACTGAGTTTTTACGGGAAGTGCTTGAAAAGTGAGATACCACATCCCTCAACTCTGCTTAATGCAAAAGCATTTGCATTTGTTTAATGCAAAGAAGAGAGCACATAGTTGCTCAGATTCAATCAAACCCGAGGGTCAAGATAGTATATCTTAAAGCACTGTTTGATGGAAAAAGATAATGATGGGTCGCCTTTCAATAGCACAGTGCTTCCTAACAACGAACTGGATCATCCAACTGGATCATCCATTGGGTGCTGCTGTGAAGGGGAAAGCACTGCTGATACGAAGCTCCACATAAATGGATTTGGCTACAGGTTGTCATCATCCAGTAATGGAAGTGGACTGGAGGCATAAACCATGTGCTGAATACCCACAGGAGTCTTCAACACATTGGGAATCCTGCACATGAGCAACCAGGGGCGTATAGAGGGTCTGACTGTGGTTCTGACAAACTGGAAGAAGAATGGAGAGAAGACCCATGAGCAGCCCACCCCAGTGCTTGGACCTTGCTTGTGTGAATGAAGTGGTTCCTCTAACCAAATCAGAAGAAGAGGGGACTGGGGACTTTGGCCTCGCATCATGTTACAGTACACTGGCTTGTGGGCTTTTTAATTCCTTTTTTTTTACCCCTGTTTGAGTTTTGCCTTGTCAGGTTTAATCGGTAGTGTTTGTTATTCAGGTAGCAAATTGATTTTTGAAAGTACTCTGTCCCTATTCAGTCCACGTTACTGTGGATCCTTGCATTAATTATGCACTGATATTGATGTTTTTGTCAGACAAGGTCTAATGTCACTATATTCAGAACTTGCTGCTTCCTTGTTAAAAATGTTTCAGAATGTGGCCTTGGGAAAGATACTGTGTGTCACTCTCAGGATCAAAGATAACCTAGTGAGAAAATACTCTATTAGTACTGAAATTCATGTACCGTTTCTCCCTGCTCTACCATCTTTCTTAGAAAGAGCACAGCAAAGGCTGGTGAGGAGAGAGAGGGACCAGAGGATCCTCCAAGGAGAATTGAGCTGTCAGCACTGTTTAAGCTAATAGGAAGGGACAACAGTTTTAGGATGCACACTGTAAATGGAGACAAGTAAAAGCAGTAGTTCACACTTCACGGTCTGTGTAACTGGGTCCTGGTTGCAAAGCCACCTTTCGTTGAGCTGGGAGGAATGGGGGATTCCTGTCCAAGGGCTGCAGGTTGTCTCCCGCATCATGGGGAAGAACTAGGTATGTGGCAGTGTTGTTGGAAGCCATCTGAGATTTTGTGTGCATCACAAACTCAGTGCAAGTCAACAATATGATGTCCTTGTGGGGAAAAAAAAAAAAAAAAAAAAAAAAAAAGGAAAAAAAGGAGCCAAATCTCATTTTGGAATAGTATTAACAAGAGTGTCATATGAAAGGCACAGGAGGTAATTATTCCGCTCTATTTGCTGCTGGTCAGATCTCAGCTGGAATATTGTGCACACTTCTGGGCACCAACCCACAAGAAAGATGTAGACAAACTGGAATGAGTCCAGAAGAGAACAACAAGAATGATTAGATATTTTGAAAATGTGATTTAAGAAAGACTGAAAGAATTGGGTTTGTTCAGTCCAAGAATGAGAAGACTAAATTGGGAACATGATAACAGTCTTTCAATATATAAGAGGTCATTAGAAGGAAGATGTTGTTCAATTTTACATACTGGGGAAGAATAATAACAAATCAAATTAATTTCAGATGTGGGAAAAATGTTACAATTTTGAAGACAGTGAAGTAATCAAGCAAGTACATAAGGAGGTCAAGAAGGTTTTTAAGCATCTGATAAACAAACATCCACCATGCATGCCCACAGTACACTTGAAGCTGCCTCCATCAAATGGAAAAAAAAAAAAAAAAGGATGAATTTCTCAAAGTTTCTTCCAGCCCCTTATTTCTCAGTTCCATAATTTGATTCTTGGTTAGTTTGACATGTTCTGGTGAGATTCTTAAAACCGTTTCAGGACAGGTGTGCTTATTGCTCTCAGATGTCATTTGCATAATGTGAGAACCACCTTGTATAACTCAATCTCAATAGGCACTGATCCCTTAGCTCTGGGTTGAGGTCAGAGGATAGGTTCAGACATGAAGGGTAGCTCTTTTATTTAAACTGTGAATCAGTTTTTGTCAACTGTTTAGTTTTCTGGGTCTTCAAGGTTGGGATAAACCTGGGTTGTAGGTGGCAGGGCAAAGCAGTACCAAGAGACGTCTTTATTACTTATTAGAGATGGAAGTTAGCTTGTTGCACTTCGTATCTGCTGAAATAGCCATAAAACCCTTGTTTAATAACCATGTACCTGCATAATAAAAACATTTGTAAAAGGCTCCTCTGGAAGCTGGCGACTTGTGGAATATTTTGAAACACTTTGTTAGACTTGCATTTCCCAAGGAGCTTAGGCACCTGCCTCAGCATCCACTATCAAGACCCACAGTCCTGTATGTAGGCCTTCCTGTCAATGAAATCTCATTAGCATCACTTTGCCAAATTAAATGGATTAAAGTTGGGAAGCAGCTGGAGCGCAGAGCAATCACATTGACTGTTGCCTTAGGTTAGACAGAAATTAGCTGGCTTTGAGCTCCCTGTTGCATTTGACATTGCCCACAGTAGCCAAGCGGTACAGCGGCTTTGCTTCTGCTTCACAAAGCAAAGGAATGCGCCTGTGTGCATGGAGCTACTTCACGGTGAGGGAAGTCACCTGGGTGATGGTCATGCATGGCAAAGATAAAAAGAGTAGGTGACTTTTTGCGGGTATTTTGAATGCCTTTTTCATGGCTAGGAAATGCTTCCCGGCAACTACTAGAGATATTTTTTTCAGCAGGACTGTTAAATGATTCACAATTTCATGTATGCTCCTTTAAGCTGGGATTTTCATCCTGTGTACAAGAACATTACTGATTTGCTTGGCTAGAAATTTGTATCAAGTATTCCCATCAAAGCTTCATCTCTCCTGGCTAGCTCAGCTGTTCCAGGTGAGAAGTATTAAAACTTTAATGCTTGAAGGACTCCGGGGGCTGAATTACTCAGAATGAATAAACATTCTTTTTCATGAGACCATGGATTTGGGCAGATAAATAACAAACACTCTTTTGCCACGTCTGCAGACGAATCCAGACTGTGATACAAAGCCGAGGACAGAGGAGTGGGAAGGGAGGGGGGAAGGCAAGGGGAAATGGGGAATAGCTCCATTAATCCATCTGAGTAAAGGACAGAGAAAGAAAATGGAGTCTCTTGAATTAGCACAAAGGCTCAAAGGGATGCATTCAGATGGCCTAAATTCTACCTAAATCTCTAAGTCCCTAAGCCTAATGTTTCCCTATTGACTAGGGATATGTGAAGGCCTAGAACCAGCCAATAAGAAAAGCATAAAGGCTTAGGTGGAATTTAGGCCACCTAAATATATACAAAAATCTTCATAAAGATGGCCTTGATCCTATATGGACACCTCCCTCATGGACACCTCCCTCACCTTTTTCCTCTAGAAGGCTGTGAGCCCATGTCATGTCTTGGAATAGAGTTTGTTGGGAACACTATAAGAGGTAAATCTTCAACCCTCTGTCTCATGCAACAATACCTGGAACAGGGAACGATGTAGGTCTTAGGTCCTTCTGGTTATTGTTTCCCCAACAAGCTCCAAGTCCAGAGACCTGGTCTGGTTTCAATCTGTGTATCCCCAACCTTTAGCTACACGTTTCCTGCAATTGTAATTCATTATTAAGAATGTCCAGTTGGGAAATTTGGATTTAGATGCAAACTTCTGTAAGTCACTCAGATCTGGAAGTCTTGGGTAGCTCCATCTCTACCCTTAACTTTCTTCTGGGGGGATTTTTTTGGCCTATTGTCTTTCATTCACACACATACTTCCACTGTGCTTTTTGCATCTCTCGCAACCCCCAACTTTCCAGTTGTCCTCCAGCAAACAGCCTCTCCATATACTGACAGTGGTCCATCACCTTCACAAAATGGTCAAGGTTGAAGCATGAGAGGTTGTAACTCAAGTGAAAGGAGACACTTTCCGTATTGGAGGAAAAGGTAAAAAACTGGAGAAGCTGTTGCATTCTAAGGTTTCAGAGTCTCTTCTGGGGCCTGCATTTTACCCAGTCCTTGCCTGAGCTCTGCAGAAATATCCCAGCCTGTAGTAAATAATTTCTCACAGCAAGCACAGGGATCATGGTCTGGCCCTCAGTAAGAAATCATCACTAGGCCACTTTCCAGCTTTCCTCTGTTGCATCAGGGAATAAGAATAGAGAAAATGTTCCTGAAATTAATACAAACAAAGACACCCCTCTTCCCCTGGGGACATCTTCATTGCTTCCTATTCACTAGACTTTACGGACAAAGAGTGTGAAATTGAATTCAAGAGTCCACGCTGCAAAACAAGGGCAGGGAAGCTGTGTTAGGGGAGCATTAAGAGATAAATCTTTTTTTTTTTTTTATAAATGTGGAGTCTTTCCCTTCAAACCTTTCCTAATCCCTTGACTTTCTGCTCATGAATAGATTGAATTTTTCACTATGACATTGCCTAAAGACAATGAGCGATTTCACAACAAATGATTTATGTACTGGAATCTAGAGAGATTTTTGCTCATAAAAACACTCAAGCCATTTATCTTGATCTCCTGATATATCAGAGCCATGGCTGTATGTCTCTAAATTAACTGCAGATTAAACAATTCAAGCTGGTTGAAAAGTGTAAATGCAAGAGAAAATCTCAAAGAAGAAGTTCAATCAATTTCCATGATTGGATTCTTATCAAGACAAAAATGTGAGCAGTTTCCATTGGCCATTTCAGGATAAACAAGCCAGGAGGTAAATAGACTTTAGGCATCTGTGAAGCTATATCATGTGTGCACGGGAGTAGGTTTAAATAAAGCAAACAAGCTTGAGTTTCCATCGGGGTAGGTGTCTGTGTCTGTGATGCTGAGCAAAGTTAGTTTGAAGAATGTTTTGGGGGCTTTTTCTTTCCCTGACAATTGCTGGAAGATACAAAAAGGGAATGACTGCAGCAATTCAGAAGCATGAAACACAAAACAAGAAATCAGAAGAGAAACAAAAATGGGAGCACTGCACAAAAGAGGAAGCACTGTACAGCATACTCCAACTTCTTGGGAAAAGAGACCAAAAAAAGGCTTATTTCTGTAGATCTTCAAACAAGCTTTCTTGGCATCCAGGGGCAAAGTGAATATACAGCTCAGCTCGATTTGTCTTTTTAGTTCTACAATTTTGAGCGTCGGCTATGTGCAACTCTTTCTCACTAATTTACATTCAACATGCAGCAAATGCACACATGCTCGTGGGTCCGGTGCTTAATTCTGTTTACACCAGTGTCAACCCACACTAATGCCATTAGTCTGGCATCCTCTAGCAACAGAATACCATCATGTGCCGCCCCTTGCCAGTCACTGCTGCTTTTATTAAGGTGTTGTCTAGACAGAAGACAAGGCAGGGAAGGCTCGGCACAGTAAGTGCATCTGAAGCACTCACAGCCTTTCAGCTTTGCGAACTTTTTTACCCTATTAAACTCTGATATAAGTATCAGGAGAGACGTGGCCTCTGCTCTGTTCAGATGCACAGAGCAGTGCTCTTCAAAGCATGGTTTTGCAGAGAAGGGAGTGCAGCGACTAATTTTTCTTTGCTTTGGTGCATGAGGGCTGCTGTCTGATCTGGCTCAATCAAGTTCAGCTAATTTGGAAATGATGAGTAAGATGGAGCAAGCTGCAAGACAGTGTAAGCAGGTCCCAAGGTGGGAATTAAGGTACATAACTACTAGAGGCATGTAATCCATACCAATATGGTGTGAAGGTTGAAAGGGACTCTGACACCAAGTACAGGGGGAAACACAACTGGAAGAAGACTTTAAGGCAAAAAAGGCTGTCTTTTATGCCATTTTTCTCATCTGCTTCCTGCCTTTAAAGTCACTGGGGCTTTGCACACAATTTCTACATCCCTCCAGGAGATGAGTGAGCACTAGAGAGCCAGAGTTTCTCTGTGGGCATGCAGGCGTGAGCTGGTTAGTGGGAAAGTACACCAGTGCCCTCCATAGGAGAGCTTCACGTGGCGTGGACCATGGGGTCATGGGGTCAACTGGACAACACCACAATATCCAAACCTACTTTAGGGTTTGCATTCCTGGTGGTACCTGTGAAATTGGACTTTCTCTCACCAGCACCAGGCAAGGAGCATGCTCAGCCCCGTGGCTGGAGTCAGGTCTTTGGTTCTGAATTCCAGTCTGGTTCATCTGTGAGTGGCTGTGATGCACAGCAAAGGGACAACCATGACATTCTTAAATGTTCAGTGCTTTCTCCACATGCAAATATACATGCCAGCTTACATACTGATCTCTCCATCTCCACCCAGGCAAACCTTTCACCCCTGCCAGCACCTGAAGGAGTTTGGGAAGTAAAAATTCATGAGACAATGGAAGCAGAAATGAGCATTGAGTTTAGCAAACCACCAAAATGGAGATATTTTCCCTTCCCTTCTCTAGTACCATTCTCATCCATCAGCATGGAGAGGCCAGACAAATAGATGCCTCTTTGTAATCAGCAATGAAACCTTCAGGGCCCTAAAGCCATCCAAGATGGTGCTAAGGTGTGAACCAAGGTGTTTGATTTGACGAGAGCAATGAGCCTGTCCAACATTGGGACAGGCAGGTATGATACTGCACTAAGCACCTGAACTTCTCAGGCTAAATACATCTCGGTCTCCAGCATACAGGTTTGGCAGTGCCAGGCAGCAGATACCCAGCAATGACCTCTTGGCCTCCATGGGTTCCCCTCACCTATGATCTGTGCTCCTGAGCTCAGGTTTGAGGCCATAGAGCCAAGTGGCTGAAACTAGTCACAGCCACAGTGAGAAGGCAAAGCTTTTCTATGCCTGCTCTTGACAAGCCAGCTGGGTTTCTCCATGAGCTAAGGCAGCACAGAAGATGCCAAGGAAATGTAACACTGTGGGCATGGACTATACCAGTCTTTAGAAGGCATTGCCTGCAGCAGGTATGCGATCTGCAGTCAGAGCTGTTTCTGCCCACTGATGACTGGGAGTGAAACAGCTATTCACACGGTGATAGTGACTTACAGGCCCGTGTTTCTGCAGTTACTTTGCATGCCATCACCTGTTCCTTCTCCTCTCCATCACCACCTACGGATTTATGGTGTCTGTACAAATGATTTGCTTCATGCTAAGATCCAGTAACACACCTAATGAGGTTTTTTTCATGGCTAAATTTAATATTTAAGAATGGTAAAAAAAAAAAAAGATGTGGCTCAGGACTGGCAGCAGTGTGTCTGAGGCAGAAGAGCAACAAGCAGACACTTGCTGCTCAGACTGAGCACTTGTCTCCTCATACTTGACATTTCAGAGGGCAGTGCCAGAGAGTGTGAGGTCTGCCTCAACCCCACTCCCTCTCCTTCCCATATGCGCTCACTGAGCCTCCGTGGGGAGCTTCAGGCTTGGCCATCATCAGGTGGACACACACCAGCCAGAGGAACGGGCTGCCCAGAGAAGGCACAGAACTGTCCTGTCCCATCACCGCGGGGCTCCTGCACATCACGCCTGGCTCTCCCCCACCATCAGAAGTGCCAGCAGCCCTGTGATGTGCCTGCTCTAGCCTCCATCTTGGTAGAAAACAGGAGCACCCTGACGTCAGTGCAGAAGGCTTTAGGTTCTGTAGGTTTTTGCATTCTACTGAATGGCTTAATGATCCTTTTTGTGAGTCCAGATAGAGAGCAGAAATGCTTTTAAAGCAGCAGAAATGACCCAGGGATTAAAGCAAGGTGCTTTCTTCTTTCTTTTACACTACTTGGGGATGGGGAATGGACATTTCAAGGAAGGAGCTCTAGGGAATTACTCACTGCACACAATTTAAAGCCAGAATCACTGTGGGAAAGCTGAGACTTAAGACCCAGGCAGGAGAGACCACACAGTTTCTATATTGGTGGCCATGAGTTCCTCCCAGCACTGGCAGAGAAGGGGTTAACCCCTTTCCACCGACCAGGAAAAATTGCCCTGGTTGCCCCCATAGCTAGCAGGGCTGCAGCAGAGTGAAAGCAGCTGGTGGGGTGGGACACTGTAAAAGGGATGTGCTTCAGGTGAACAAGTTTTGCATTTAGCATTGCGAGCAGGGGTGGGATGAGCTCTAGGGACTGACTGGGAAGGGGGTTGCTTTCTCTGCAGAAAAGCTGGGTTTATAACTTCAGTCTAGTTGTCTTTCTGCTTTGTGTGTGGCTTTAAGGAGGTGAGATAGCCTTCATTTGATTTCACATTAAACCTTAGCCTCCCAGCTGGAGAATTTTTTCCTGCTCTTGCAATAATGAGGAGAGCCAGGGGACTTAGGCTGATGAGGTTTTTTTTATTCATGTGCCAGGACTGAACACGCTGTCGCCGCACTGGCTGAGTCAAACTGGGCTTTGCCTGGGTGATGGCAGCAGCATGGGATGGATCCAGGCATAAGGTCTCAATTGTGCCACAGTTCATTTGAGTTGTTAATACGAATCCAGGAAGTTGCTGACTCACCGGCAAAAGCTAAAGAGTTACAAAAGCTGGATCTCTCTGCTTGAGTGCAAAGATACTGAGCGGATTGAGAGGTTTTGGGGCAGACTAGAAGGTAGAAAGGAACATCCCTGTCTAGCAGAAGGATTTTCTAGGCATTTAAAGGTTTTCAAGTGGCATCAAACTAACAGCACCACAGAAAGAACAGCAGTAACAAAGAAGAGTTTATTTAAGCATCAGCAAAATACACAGTGCTGAGGTTCTGGAAATGTTTCCCTTAAGTTCCTTCTCTTATAATCTGCAAAATATTATTGCAATTGTCACATTTACTTAATAAAACACCACGTTCTGTTTACACTTTAAAATATGCAGCTTTTTTTTTAAAAGAAAGAAAAAGGTTGTATGCCCCAGGAGTCTGACAAACACAAATGGAAATAGCATGAACCTTGCCCATTAGCAAGTGGTTTTACTGCAAACACAAGCAGCATGTTACAGCAGCTTCAAGTAATTCTATGCTGAGGCTATATTGAGGAGGAGGAAGATAGAGATTATTCGCAGGACCGGGGTTTAGCTCAGAGAAGAGTGAACTCAGGTGAAACTGAGCCTGGCTGATGAATAAGACCTGATAGTAACAGAACAACGAACTACACTCTGAGGCTGTGCTATGCATTGCCTTATGGTGACTTGATTTAATAGGACAGTTTAGGGTTTTTCTGAGAAAAGCCCAGAGTCTAGCCCAGAAGGAAACAATAAAATGAAACAAGGGAAAACCTAGTTGTTTTGGTTTTTTTTTTTTTTTTCCTTTGTGCCAGAAAATAAAATCCAAGCCAACATCATAGCAGGGTCTGGCTGGAAACTGTCCAGCACTCCTCCAAGGAGCATCCCACAGACACTGCAGTGTCTCCACTGCCATCCTGGCTGTGGGTTAGGATATAATCAGTGGGCAGTTCTGGGTCTGCACCAGGACCAGGCAGGATGACTGTGGTAGACCTTGGGGCTGAAAGAAGGTCTCCTGTGTCTTATTCAGCCTCTCTTATTCTCAGAGCTTATATAAAACCATAAGTAGCTCAGGGGAAATCTTACCATTGTGTTTAACAGAAGTTTTTGGATTGCATCCTGCTCAAGCCTTGCTACTGCATTTTGTTGCAAGAAGAGCGATCAGCACTGCAGCCCCCCAGGCAGTTCAGCCATTTGGCAGGGGCCAATCTGCCCGTTTCAGAGCCCTAAATCTACCCCTGCCCCCTCACCAGACCTGGATGCTTCCCCCAGCCCAGAGGGCTGCAAAGGCGATGGATGGTTCCGACCACGGGGTTCCCACCTGCCAGCGAGCTCAGAGAAAGGCACCTTGGCAAGGAGGTCACGTATCTGAACATCATGCTGCAGCCCCTGCGGATGACACGGCCATGCAGAGGTGAGGGGCTCGTCTCCCCTCACCTTTCCAGATCCTGGTGCAATGAATATACATTTGGTTGATGCAGGGCTTCACTGAGCAGCCATGCTGGGGGGAGCGGGAATGGACTTCAAGGCACCTTCAGGCTGGATGCATCTCCTCTCCCCAGGAATTCATTTATGGAATAAGCAGAGGCCTCTTTCGAGGCATGTGTTCCACTAAGTGAATATATAATGAAGCAGTCTATACATTTATACATCATCCCCTGCAAACAGGGGCCTATTTAGGACAAGATCAGACTATGCTTCTCCCGGCAGGGGTTGCATTAGCAATTCATTTCATAGCATAAAAGGAGTGTACGGAGACAATCATCCATAGCCTGAATAAAACACTGGAGTTGAAACCAGGGACCAAGGGAGGAAAGGATGATTCCTTTGAAAGGAAAGAAAAAAAAAAAAAAAAAAAAAGGAAGAGAAAATATAGCTCCCCTATAAGGCAAAATGTCCTGGAAAAGTAATCAGAGAGATAGGAAATCCAAGCTGTTTATTATTCTGGATTAATGGAATGAGAGGAAAAGGGGGAATAAAGCATATATTTCCTCTCAAGATTGATGGAAATAGACTAGCAAACTCAAAGAATGTGTTTAAAAGAGTTTGGGAAGGAAAAGGGAAGAAAATATTGTCAGAGACACATACAAATGCATATGTGTGCGTGTATGTGCACACACAGTCTGGAGGTGATCAGAAAGAATCTGAAGTAAAATAAAAAGGTTTAGAAGTCCAGAGATCCTGCCAAAAAAAAAATGTATTCTGCCTCTAGGACACACAGAATGGAAGACCATAAATTAGGAAAAGTAGAAATGGGAAGGTGGAATATGGGAAAGAAGAAGGAAGAGAAAAGAAACAGACAAAAGATAGGAAAGGTAAAGTGAGGACTTGTTTACTCTCTCTAATAGCCCAGACCTTTCCAAGGTGCATGTGGGATCACTCAGCCATCAAAAGATGTAGCTTTCTGAGACAGAATGAGCACATGCCTGCTAGCATCATTTGTCTTTTTGTCTATTTAATGGCCTTGTTTACATGAGGGCCAACGATTTCAGATGGAACAGCTCATGTGAGTTTAAATTTGTGGCTGGCTGACAAAAGAGAGAAAAAAGGTCCCAATGAGGGTTGGGGTGCTCCATAATCTTCTAACAAAAACCTCTTTGAAACCAAAGGGCAACACAAAAGCAGACCAAAGGCACTGATGACCTTCTCTAAATTCCCCTTATAGCATTCCCCTGCCCTCCAACAGAATTCAGCCCTGCACACCCAGAACACGGCACTAGCCCTCTCCAAAGATCTTTAACTTCTGGTTAAGGTGTTGGAGCCATCTGATGTTGCCTCTGTGCTGTTCGTCTATACCAGTGCTGTAGAGCAGCTCCAGTACTTAGTAATAGTAGTGTACAACCCTCCTCCTGTACCAAGTGACTGAGAAAGGATTGAGAGTAAATCATTCCCCACCCCAGGCCTCCTCTTCTTCAAAGTGCACCTCTTCAAAAGTACTTGTTAGAATCACTTAGCAAATGATGCTCAGAGTTTCTCTTTTCTCTGGGTTATTTGGGTCTCATCTGCTTTGGGGGCTTGAGGCACCTTTCAGATAGCAGCTTTCACTATTCTCACCCCTCAAGCAGCAGGCACTTTAAATACGCATAATAAAATTAAGGGACTGAAACCAAAGGTCTTGGTTGCATCAGTGTGATGCTGTCTAGCACCACTACCTTGGCATGCTTACGCACTGCAAGGGTAACCTCTGTCTCTCCAATAGTGCCCACATCCCTCTTCCCCAAGACAGACCAGATGCCTGTTTTACAGCACTATTCCTCTGCTACACGGTCATCAGTGCTGCAAAGCAATATTCAGCCTAAAGACTGTTCTCATTCCCTCCGCTGCTGACCTGAGTGACTGTCGCCCAAGATTTCCTCCAAACAGACTGCCCAGAGCTGCTTCCCCCCAGTCCAGCCTTCATTTCTGTCTGGCCCTGGTTGTTCACGCCAATGAGTCTTCTGAGAAAGCCACTAATTAAAGGCATGCGATAGTTAAACTTTTGCTAATCAAGACAAATGAATCAAGTCTCGGGTGTATGATAGTGGAGCTGAATCGCTCCTTCCCCCACACTAGCCAGCCTCCAATTACAAGGCTCAGATATTATCGTGAAATATTTCCCCTGAAGCCCCATTCTGCAGCTCTTGGTTATGGTTCTCCTGATTCGTGGTGTTTATTTAGCGCTATGGGGGTGTTTTGTCAGCAGAATACGTGAGCATATCCAAATGTTAACGAGCCCATTAAAGACAGACAAGATGTAATCGGACCAGACACTCTGACTGACTGGCAGCAGGACAGACCAAAAATTCAGAGGAAAATGTGTTCCTTTGCCCAGCTGCAGTGACAGATAGATTTAGGAGAAGAGCTCCAGGGCAAAGGACATAGGCCAGAGTGGGAGTCTGTCCCAGAAAATTACTGAGAGTGAACCAAGGGAACCACTGTCTCTTTTTAAAAGCCTAAAAATAAATAGGGAGAAAAATCCCAAAGGTGGAGGTTTGAATGGAAGGAGGATTGGGTCCTGTTTTCATCCTCTTCAGAAATCAAGGGACTTTGCAAAATGCAGATAGCATGAGCCAAAGCAGAAACTGAACTACTGAGTTGGAAGCAAACTATTGTGACCTCTATTACACTTCAGAGTTGTTGATTTAACTGCTGTATTTTCAAACATCTAATTTGCACCCTCAGGTCACCAATATAAAGCTACCAGAGGGAGGCAATTGGAAGAAAAAAGAGTAGCTTGGGCTGGAGCAGAGAGGAGAGAGTTAGAAAAGTAGCAAGACTTGCTGTAAACTTAAAATCTGCTTGTGTGTGTGACCCATACTGCTGATGAATCAGTGCTTGCTTTGATTTTTTGTTACAGATAACTTACAGATCATATTTTTATGACTCCAGTATTTAGGAAGAGAGCAAGTAAGTGTGCCCATGTAGCCAAGACCTAATCCCAACCTTCTCCCAGAGCAAGGTGGGTCCTCTGCCTGCCCTGGACTGGGGACAGGCTCATCTCCTCACAGTACCCACGAAGCCCAGCCACGGTCCCAGTGTTGGGATGTGCCCTGCCAGGGGTAGCTGGCTGCTGGGGCCACCATTGCTCTTGGAGGCAACGCACTCGCAACCACAGACAGAGCAATCTGCCTGCGTGTTACTGCTTGGCACTCGGATGCAAAATGGCTTTCACAGCATCGGGTCTCCATGTGGGTGCCATTGTCAGCACAAGTGTTGCTTCAGCTGCTTGCCACAGTTTTAATGTTTTGTTTTGCCCTTTTTGGAGTTTGCCAGAGAATGGACCCTATCATCACTGCTTCTAATTCTACAAATGCCTCTGCTCTTTGTGGCTGCTCAACAAACACACACATTGAAAACTTATTTCAGTTTCTGGCTGGTCCGTGGGCTGTTTGGTTGTGAGTAACCACTTAGTTTGTTATCAGCTTTTTTGAGCTGCGAGATCAATCAGGCAGTCACAATGTCTGCTTAGTTACCAGATCATACACTTTTTCCTGTTTTAACCCTCCAGTCTGTAAGTCAACCTGTGGTTTTACATGGAAACGAGGGCATTCATCTGAGTATGCACCCTTGTCCATCTTAAAGACAAATGACTAGTTAACTAATAAGGGAGGTGAAGAATGTTCTATCAAATTGTTCCTCCAGTTTTAGGCAGCACCCAGACACCATGAGTTTGAACCAGTTTAAAAAAGAGCCATTGTTTTGGAGGCAGTTGAATGGAGGTGAAGCCTCCAAGAAGTTTTGAAGGAAAGAGTCCTTAAGAAGGCAGATACATGGGCAAGCCATCTCGGTGCTGTGCAAGTTGGCATCTTCGATGTACACCTGCTACAGGTGGGCTTTGAGCCTCTTCTGAATGGAGGCATCACATTTGGACATGACCATAGGGCTCTCCTGGAGCTTCGGTCCCATCGTAGGGCTGCATCATTGCACAGCACCATCCTGGAGGCTTTAAATTGCACATCCAAGCCAGCAGCCAAAAAGAACAGTTAGTGCCACTAACAAAACCAACTCTTTTGATCTCCTTGACATCGGTGCAGCAAACATCCCACTCCGGTGCATTCTTGCATAAAAGAGAAGCTTCTTGCTGCTCAATCACACTGCTTTTAATAGCTTTCTGAATGCAAACATCCGCAGCTTTTATTTCAGTTTAATCTGCCAATTTTTCTAAGTCTTTATCACACTTTATCAAACAGTGTATCAGTGTGAGATATCCAACCCCCTCCCCTCAGGCACCTCTGAAATTGAAATCCCAGGAAGACATCAGCTTCTTTCATATTTTAATTATTTTAACATTTTCCTTTAGTGGCCTCTGTATTATTATGACTTGTTTTTCTCTCTGGAACAGGGCTGTGATCCCACACTGGGTGGGAAATTTGTTTGTCTAGAGCAAAATAGCAGAATGCCTCTAATGCATTAGATATGGATTAGAGAAATTGTGTTTGGGAAATATATAATCTCTTGGTAAAAGGGGAAAAATAAAAAGCCTATTTCATTTTGGCTCTAATTTGTTTTTCCCCGATTATAATTTTTAATGAAAAAGTGTGTTTTAACCACATGAGTGCTGCCTAATGTGCCAAGTGTTAGGTATAAACTGCATCTCCAATAATGTCTCTTCATTCTTTACCATTGAGGGATCTGATTCAGGAAAGCATTTAACCACATGTTTAAATCCATCCTTCCTGTAGAAAACACTCATGCGTAGAATTAACTTTAGGTATCCTGGGACTTTCTCATGTGCTTAAAATTTGAGACACTGAAATATTTCTCAAGTTTCACATTGTCTCCTGATTTAGCACCACATGATCTGGTACATAAGGCATTAAAATTGGCATCAAGACTCACAGCACCTTTGCCACGTGTCAGCTTGGCCTTAATATGATGCTGAAGGAGCAGTCACTGCACCCCAGGCATGTTATCCTCACCCTGCCATGCTGGGTGTAAGCAGGCAGAGGAGCAGGGCTCATGTCCAAGCATGGATGAGGATCTTGCTTATTTATTAGGATTTCTTTCACTGCAGGCAATGTTGTTTCACATGTTCTGCACAGTATCCACTGCTTACTGGGCAGGCATTACACCTGATGAGAGGGCATTAGGAAAATATTTTTCACCGAAAGAGTGGTCAGGCAGTGGAACAGGCTGCCCAGGGAGGGAGTGGAGTCACCATTCCTGGATGTGTTTAAGGGTCGTTTGGATGAGATGTTGGGGGATGTGGTGTAGGGGAGAACTTTGTAGAGTAGGGCTGATGGTTGGACTCGATGATCCCAAGGGTGTTTTCCAACCTGAATGATTCTGTGATTCTATGACAGACCTAATTAATTGAAGTCCCTGCCCTGTGCTGGACTCAGACGTCATGAGGGGTGGTGGTCACACCATGATCCTCATGCTGTGCCGATGAGACCCTCCTGCCTGCAAGGGCCCAACTGTGTGTAAACAGTGCTTTTCCTGTGTCTGGTATCTGAATCCTGGCTTTTCTCAAACTCTGCTGCTTCCTTGAGTGATCTGATCTGCGTCTGCTGTCCCTGTGTCACTGTAGGCTGAAACGTAACTTAAAGTCGACACATCTGTGAGGAGAGTTGTGCTTGTGTCTATAAGGACAAGGAAGTAATTAAGGCAGCAGGAGACTTACCTGTCTCTCCTGCTAATCCTTTCCCCACGGCACTTGGGAATACCCAAGGGGAAGCAGAAGGGCGTGTGGCTGGGTCCAGCTCCCAGACCCATCCCCATCTGAACATCGCTGTGGACTGACCCTCCCTTGGAGGTTTGTGCAAACCTCTTCCCATGGTTGAGATCCTCTTCTGCTGCTGTGCTGCTGGCCCCCATTTATTCACATGTGTAATGAGATGTGCTCAGCAACCCAGCTCTCCATCCATGATTCCATCCTGTCTTGAAACGTCTTGCAGGTCCTCAGTTTATTAAAAGTACATATAAAAATTAGTAAGTATAACTAAAGTCACCCCTATTAGGCAACTGATATTTGCTGGCCCCTCGGGTCTTCCCTGAGGCAGGTTTTGCTGAACATTACTTATGAAAACTTTTGAGCTTAAGTGTAAAGAAATAAAATTTCAGCTCTTGGAGCAGCATATTGCAAGTCCAGTCATCAAAGATCGCTGCAGCCCTTTGACTCTGAACACAGAGGGAATCCAGCAGGACTAGGGAAACAGCAGGAGTCCAGGAGGAAGCCAGATCCACATGTGTGAGTTCTCTTCTACATGCTGGTATAAATGAGGAGCGCGAACACTGAAGCATGCTGGGTTTATGTGCTTCCAAAGCCAGGCAGGAGAACACAGACAGGTCTGGGTTCCTCCAGACACAGACCCTGAAGGAACAAGGCTGTTTCCTACAGCCAGTTAGGTTTGTTTTGATCTTCAAATGACACCATATTCATTTAAATAGCCTTTGATACCTGTTGTAATGAACTGTTCAAAAATTGTCCTTGTTCAAAAAGCCCAGCGTAACCTGCACTGGTCCTTGTCCCTTGTGCCCAGCTCCGGAGCTGTGCCACCCTTGGGTTCCCAGCCCCTGGAGCAGCTCACCTCATTTTATAGTAGCTGGGGTAAGTCAGAGCAGTTCCTCTTTCCCTAAGGGGTGGGATCTTAGCCATAAACCATGAGCTCAGGAGGTTTTCAGAGCAACAGACTGCTGCTGTTCTCATTCAGGCTTGCTTCCCTAGCTGCTGGGTTTGGAGGATCTGAGTCTCAGTGTTTCCCAGGGTGTGATTTTAAATTCCATTTCTCCCATTTTCCGGCAAATCACTCCATCTCACAGAGCTTTTCCAGTAACTAGGTGTTGTTGGCACAGAGAGGCCAGGCCCATTATTATTGTATTTACTCTGGACCCCAGCTTCTTCTTCTCATCCAATAAATCCATTTGAGAGCAAGGGTTTTGATAGACACTTTAATAGAGCTCTCCTTAACCTGACCATGTTAATGATTTTTTGGGGCTGGCTCTATGCCAGTTCGTGCAGCTCATTAGCTGGTTTTTTATTTTGTTATGAGCTGCATCTTCTTCTTTCTCTCCCCCACCCCTTCATGGTGAAGGTTGCTGCTCTATGCTTCCCTGCTCCTAGAGACAAGACCCCAGCACTCAGCCCCTGCTCATGTGCCAAGACCCCCTCTGTTGCTCAGAGGCCATGAAGACCCCCAATTACCTGGCAAACACCCTAAGCCCCCGTAGACAACAGGAATATCAGGACAGTTTGCCTCTACTCTGTGTACTGTTTATTTTACAAAGCACTGATTGACTTGATCTTAACTGGTGATGGAGAGGGGGAGGGGGAGGAGATCTCTTCTTCTTTGACAAGAAATCAGTGCTGAGCTGTGCACTCCTGATATTGCTGGCTCAGAGTTTTCCAGCGGTGGTGTTTGGGGAACCAGCTGCTGGACCGTCTCCCTGCTGGTGAGATATAGTATAGAATAGCAGAGAGTGGGGTTTTTCTCATCAGTAAGAAGAGCAACTAAAATTTTCTGTTGAAATGATATCACATCTTCTCTCTTTCTACTT
The DNA here is from genome assembly GCF_047716275.1 of Strix uralensis. Taxonomy (NCBI): domain Eukaryota; kingdom Metazoa; phylum Chordata; class Aves; order Strigiformes; family Strigidae; genus Strix; species Strix uralensis. The sequence goes on from NC_133992.1 coordinate 5,530,518, forward strand.
TATCCTACTGGGAGAGTCATGATGAAGGAAACAAATGACATGGGCTCAGGATGCTGTACAGGGACTCAAAGGAAATAAAATTTGATTTTGAAAGGATAAAATGTTTTGACTTCCATGATGGAACAAGCAATTGTCCATGGATTTGCTGTGCTCCAGAAATGGAACTTCATGCTAAAAAGAGATTTTATGGAGCTCAAGCTATTATCTGATGATGGAGAGCTCCCAAGCCAGCCCTCATTCTCCAGCTGGCTTCCTAGCAGAGTTGCTCTGATAGCGTAATATATCCTGGTCATAAGTATTGAGATTCAGCCATCATCAGCCAGTATAACTACACATATAAGCAAGCAGCATATAGTTCCAAAGGCTTCTACCAAACCAATTAAAGGAGCTGCTGGAAAAGCACTGGGATCCCAGGAAGAGTGTCTGCAGTTAGAAACATCTTCCAAAGAGAAACTACAAGGTGCTTCTATTGTCCTCTGTGCAGGGGTGCAGATGTGCATCAGGTACCATGGTGGTTTCCTGGTGAGCTGGAGAGAACAGGAGAGTGGCCACACTCCCATTCTGCAGGAGCACAAATCCCACCTACAGTAAGTTATAGTGATACAGAAAGCTGCAAACAGATTCTGTGGCCAACAGGGATCTGCTTTTTGGTTGTTTGGGCTGAAAAGCCATTAATGTGAAAACAAGTTTCACTAGCTTCTTACGCATCTACAGATGTGATCCTGGGTTTCTTGAAGTTGTAATCTCTCAGTAGCTTTCTTGAGCACATGGAATTTAAATTTAGGTAAATGTTTTCACTTTGTTCCTTTTCTGGCCACCAAGGCTGTGCTAGCACTGGGTATAACCACTCCAGTAACACAGAGTCTAAACAAGTCCTAGTCAACACCAACATGAGCCTTCAGTGAGGATACATACCAAAGTGTTCTGTCACATTCAGGAAACGATCCATCATTGCATTATATACACAGCCTTTTTGTTTTCATTTCCACAGTGTCTCTATATAGCTGTCACCTGTGTGAAGCAGCTGGATCCACAGTATTCAGCACTCCACAGCGATACCTACTACAGGACTTACAGGGTAGTTCCTTTAATTGGAAGAAGGGAAAATCTCTGTTCTTGTACTGGAGCTTATTTCACCACTGAGTTACACTTACAGTTGCAGGTTGTGCTGGGAAACAAAAGCCTGTATGTCAAAATACAGGGAGGAAGAAAATGCAGTCTTTCCAACCAGAAGCCTGACAGTCCAAGCACCGATCAAGATGATCAAAGATGGACTTTTGAGACTGGTTTTATGTCTCTGTCATTTTCAAGTGTGCAGTAAATTTTCCCCCAGTAGACAATCCACTTAGGATGCATGTCTGTCTACATTCATCATTCCTGGGCTCCCCTCTTGCATATTCCATAGGTAATTGCTACACATTCTGCTGTTTACCTTTCCAGACTGCATTTCTCATTCTCATTAAAGGAGCAGGGTTTTGTTGTTAATGATGGCCTTGTACATGGAGAAGACCATTTCACTGTGGTATGTCGACAGATGAGGTCTGCCCTTCCCAACGGGTTTCCTGCACAGTGAAAGGATGAGAATTTTAGGTAAAGGAATCACCCAGTTCTTTGTATGCTCCAGTGAAGACAGCTCTTGAGTTTCACCAAGCTCTCTCAACACATCACAGACTTGCAGCTTCACTGAGAGAGGATTGCAACTGTGACTGCACCCTTTCTGAACCTGTACCTGGTGTAAACCAACAGAAGCTCTGAAAACCCCAAATTTATATCAGGGCCCTAATCTCTTCCAGAAGAAGAAAATTATAAACCCACTCCACAGTCCAACACCACTGCTTCATGTATTTATAGCAGACATTTCTCCCAAGGTTTTTAAGACAATGTCTTGTTTTTGCTCTCTAGGACAAAGCCACTCTCAGACATTTTATTCTAATAGAGAGAATTTAATTCAGAACCTATATCTGGATTTCCATTTTCATATTACAGTTGATCTGGTTTTGAATCACTGCCCCAACCACAGTGCAAATTCTGATTATGCAGTACCCACGGGGCAGAGTCACTTTGGTTTACACAGTCAGCTTTCCGAAGAATTCACAATGCTAATGCAATCCTATAGGCAGTTTCAAACATTCAGGGCATTCCTGCAATTCAGAGCAAAGCTAGCTGTCACCTGCAATAGCATCTCACAGGCTGTAGTGAGGAGCCTCAGGCTGGGTCAGATTCTGCCAGTTTTCCCACAAATCTGGAGGAATCCTGCTGATTTTATTGAGGCTCAGCTCTGTTTTACACTGAGGCTCACAGCAGAGTTTGGTCCATTCTAACTTCTGTTGGCTAATTCCACCTTTTATGTTCTTTAGGGTCACATCACTCTTTTGGGGATCAGCCATGAAGGCTGGATTCGCTCCAGAGCACCTGTGGTATTTTGATAACTTCAAATATTGCTAACTTCTCAAATTTAAATATACAACTTACAGACAGGGGCAAAGTTTAACTCACTCTAATCAACTATAAAATGAACCCCGAGCTCACAGCTACACGTTAAAAGAGGGTCTTTTTTATGCTGATCATTAACTGCAGCAGGGATATTCCTTCCTAGAGATTTGTTATTAATGACTGCTGAAATTACTGATTTCAATTAACTACATTACATTTATATTGAAATACAGTTGGTGCTGCTCTGGGGAAATATAAATACTGAAATGAGAGCTGGTGCCTCCTCTGTTAAAGAACTGCAAGAACAAACAGGACATGCAGCACCTCTTTAGTTCTGCACAGTATGGATGCTGTACCCTCTTTCTTGCTTTTTTATTTTTACTCTCCTTCCCCTTTTTCCCTCCTCTCTTGCTGTTAAGAGCATCTCCCCTCCTTGCAGCCATCTGATTCTGCTCCCTGGAATGATGATGCCCCCAGGGACTTGTCACCCTCCCAGCCCTCTGGCTCAGTGCCTTTTGGCTTTTGAGAGATTGGTGTCATTGCTTTCTGGCTCTGTGGCCTTTTTCTCATTCAGGCCACGTCGCCACTGAGGGACGTCCAGTGCTAAGCCACCAAAATGGGATTGCACAAACTCTGCACGTTAATTAGTTCAATGCATCTCTCTGCTAGGGAAGGAAGGAGGGAACTGTTGCTAATAGCAGACATTTTGAAGGAGGTTATGCAGAGCTGTGGGGTTCAAAGAAAAGGAAATGAGAGGGAATGGCCCAGCTTTAGCCTTATTAAAACTAATTCCAGGCTTTCGAGCCTACAGAGTTTATTATTGAGGGTCTCCCTGCCTCCATCTCTTCTCTTTTCCTGCTCAGTATTTTGTGCTGCTCTTTGAGATCCGTGCCCACACTTCTCCCTCTCCTCTCATCACTCAGTCTCTAGCATTCAGCAAAACATGAGTCAAACCCTCGCTTCCTACAAAAAGTCAGCACTGGCGCAATACGGGCTAGACCATGCAGTACTCTCACAGCAATGCAGAAGGAAAGAATTGTACGAATCTCCTGGCTGCCCCCAAAAGAGATCTTCATTTCTGACAGCTGCACTGGCACTAAGTCCTGAGCGCTGGCGCACAGATGCCAGCCAAGGTGCGGGACAAGGGTTGGAGAACACAGATGTGGGGCTGCCTCTGTGCCATGCACTAAGCCCCAGTGCAGCCTGCTCAGCTTATCCAGGCAACAGGAGATGTGTGTGTGTGTGCATTGGGTCCCACTGGCATTAAAGGACTCTGTAATTACTCTCAAAGGTTTCTATTATGTGCAAAACTGTCATTAACTCCCAGTGGTGTGATTGCCCTTTATTGATAATATAGAGCTCAGCAATCCACAGCCATGGCTTATTGTGCTTGCTCATAGTGGAAGGAAATGAACCTGCCATCCTTTCTCTCACAGCTTGCTATTAAGGTGTAACACACACATGAAGGCTACGCCCACTCTGACCTGCATTTGCCCACAACTGAGAAATCACTCACATCTGCCTGAAATGACACCCACCAGCTCTGTTTAACTCCTTGGGCACCTCTGAGCCATAGGCCCAGAGAGGAGAGCCAGGAGGGAATGGCTGTGGACCCCGAGGCCATGGACCACAACACTGCAGCACTTCCTAAGATGCCTATGTGAGAGGGGGCATGGGTCTCTGAGAGGTGACCTTCCATGAGATTCAGCAAAGACACTTGGCAGATTTGCACAGGCTGAAATTCAAAGCTCTGTGGTCATGTGCAGGCCAGTATCCTCTTAACATAAAAACGTGAAAGTGTTCCCTTCATAAATACTTCTCATTATCTTTAGGTGATAAAAAGGAGCAGCTCTAGGTGCATTTTTCACAATCAGCCTTGGCCATGCTTTGTGGCTGTGGAAGAGAAGGTGGGAAAAGGCAGAGGAGAGACTGCTAAGACTCCAGCCCTTGCTGGAACCGTGTCCATCAATCACAGGGTACAGTAAAACCTGATTTGAACCCAGCGTGTGGCACACACTCTAACACAGGGACCACAAAGCATAAAATAGAAATCACGAGCAGAGGCCGCTGGGTTTTGTTGGAACATTATTGCTAGGTCTTGTTTCCAGTCACTGCATCTGTATAACAACATCACTTCTATACCATGTAATTAGACACTTAATTTATTAAACAGCAACTGTAGTAAGCAGAGAGTGGGAGATACACTTATCGTCTCACAGAGGAAATACATTATGGCGGAGCATATACTTTTCTGACTCAGCCTGAGCTGCTTCTTAACAGGTAGAGCCCTTGAGAGGAAAAGGTCTTCTTGGTGTAGACTTTGGACCAGCCCTCGGGAGAGACGGATTCTGCTTGTGCTGCCCTGCCACAGGTCTGCTGCGTGACCTTGGTCAAGTTGCTCACTCTTGCTGCCCCTCATTTGCCATGCGTAAAATGAAAACAATAATCTGGCCTTTCTCCCACACATTTCCTAGTTTGTTCTACTTTTCCTGTTGACTTTTCCAGGAAGAAGCTCTGCGTCCTGTTCTGCTTCTGTTGGGCTCTGAGTGCACTGTGCCCCCACATCTATTGCTCCCCAATAATAAATGTCTTTCCTTTCAGCAAGGTCAAAGCAGATGATTTTTGCAGACTGCCAGAAAAAAGCAGTGTATTCTGAGGTTTGCATCTTCCAAGGTGAGAGTCAGAGAAACAAAGCAAATGCCATCGTTTCAGGTCCTCAGGAAGAAATTGTCTCAGCGTGAAATTCAGCCAACAAAAAAACCTAATTCTGACAAAGATGAAAATTACGATAGCCTGCTTACTTGCCCGTGGGAAAACACATGAGACCCAGGTCTTCCAGGCTTCATAAGCCTGAGGCTAAAGAAAATGTTATCTCTTTATTGAGGCCTAATGTACTGACAACACTACAGTGTGTGAAGGAAAATGTCCTCCAGTGATTCCCTGGTAAGCCTTACTGAACAGCTTGGCTGCTGGGAGCCTTGGCCGAAGCTCCATAAATTTAACGTATGCTTTTGCACTGAGTTTAGCGGACCTTAGGAGGACGCTGACACACAGAAGTGCTCAGCACCCACAAGAGCAGATATGGCCAGTGAGAAGGGTATGTCTTCCGTGCGTGAGAAACCAAAACTCCCTTTGATCCTAGGTCCTGGAGGATATTCTGAACATAAATCATTCTCAGCCATTCTTCCTATATTGTGTTAACAGACCTACATGGTCACAGCTGACCATGCTGGGTAAATAATCTAATGTAATTACAGGGTAAAGAAATGGCAAATTCTCTTCTAAACCAGAGTAGAGCTTGCATCTATTATTTATTAGAGGCAACCAGCAGAAGAGAGCAGGTTATGTGGTAATTACTTTTTGACCTCCTGGAGGTAATTGCATAATCATTTGCAGAGAATTGCTATTACAGTTGGGTGAATCTGCAAGCCATTTTATGTGAAGAGTCATTTGAATTTTTAAACCAATTTCCACCTAACTATGGAGTTCTGATAAGGTCGTCCACCAGCCCAGTGTCTGAACAGCTTTTTTCCCTGCCTTTTTTGGGGTCTTTGTGTTCTTCAGATATTAAAGTAAATGAGCTAACTGGCAGCAATACTCATATCTATTTGATCAATCGCCCAGATAAGCTTAACCCAGCCTTTCTGTGGTTGAAAACTGCTCACAGGTTTTAGATCTGGGCAGAGAGAGGTGGTTCCACTTCTGATGATACTGTCAATAGGTCAATGCTTGTGGAGTTTTCTCCCCGGAGTGAAAATCAAAGTACTGAAATTCTCCATGAAAATGCAACCTCTGATGTGGTCACCTGCCCAGGACAAGCAGATTTTGAAATAAGATCCAAGGGTGATGGGCTTGCTTGGCTTGCCTGTATTGGATGCCCAGATCTCCAGCAGCTCAGAAGCTGGACTGCCAAAACCTGGGAGCAGGCACTAACAAGACATTTCCTGAAAGCTTTACTAGGTTTGCCACAGCTTTAGCTCCATCCTGAAATAGGGATTTGTGACACATGGGATGGCTTGGCCTCTTCCTCTCTCTCTTCATCAGCTAGAGAGAGAACCAAAAAGACTAACTCATGGTAGACAGCCAGAGTTAGGCAAGATAAATCTCACTTTGATTTCTCTTTTAGTCTTCTTTACCTCTTCCCCCAATTTTACGGGTATCCTGGAGCCAGGCCCTAGAAGCTCTGATATTGGATGTTCTCCTTAAATTCTTGAAACTTATGAGTGAGCTGTTACCGTTGGGGTCCTATCTGGAGAAGCAATGTTCAAAGCATCAAGGAGATCATTGCACATTCTTCTGTGGCGCACAAGTTCTTTTCTAACACCCCTCTCAGTCTGTGACTCCCTTCATCTTACCTTCAGAAGCCGTGGGGACCCTGAGGGGACATCAAAAACCCTCCAGATAAGTTTTTAGCCCACCTGAAGTTTCTCCATATTGCTCACCCTGCAATAGTTGAGACTATGCTGTTTTAAAATTTATAGTGTAATTGATTTCTTTATAAATCATTCAGCTCTTATTATTTATTAATTCTTCTGTCAAGGTTAATTTGAAATACTTCTAAATAAGGCTTCCTGTCAACACCTTTGTTTATGAGATTGACAGCATGCCAGTGCATGCCTCTCCATTGCTTGCAAAGGCAATCTGTACATACTCATGTCCCAGGAAAGGTGATCCCCCTTCATTCCAGAAAAAAGATGCAATGCAAATCACCCACAGGTCCTGCAGTTGTTTATCATTAATATTGCAGAGTCGGACTTGTATTGTCTGGAGAAGATTCAGATTAAAATGTCATGTGTGAGGAGGAGTGTGGTGGACAATTTGCTGCCATAACTTTGCAGGAAGTCAGCTAAACAACACATCAAGCATAAGTTCATCTCGTAAGTGTCTGAAATTGTAAAGAAACAGTGAATCAAGATTTCTCAGATCCTCTGAAGTGCAGCAATTATACTTTATTTGGCTGGATTTGAATATAGACAGTGACAAATATTCAGCAGGCACTGCTCATTAAGAGGAATCACCAAGAAACATGGTATCTATCTAACAGCAGAGCTTAAAGTAAAAACTGCAGATGAGGACCACCAGGAATAAAAAGAGCATGAATATTCATGTTGTATTCTGCAAATCTGGGTGATTAGTTGGGAATATGTCTTACTACATACCTTTAATGTTGCCTTCCTTCTTTGTCTGTTTTGGCCTGTGAGCTCCAGACAGCAAAGCCCAGATGTCTTTTAATATCTGAGAAGCACCTGATGGTACCATAAGAGCAGTCATAACTGCAGACATTCTGCACCGCTCCATGTGGTTCAGCACGCTCATAAATTGCTGACTCTTACGGCTGCTGTCTGGCGTATGAATAGAGAGTCTTGGCTGTATGATTACATTTAAATGACATCCGCCGCGTGTGTTTTCTTTCAAACTGGTAATATTTCAGGTTTCTCTTCCATGACAACAGTTCTGCAGCTGAGGACCGCAGCCCAGGTCCCTGCGTCTGCACTTCCCATGTGGGGGCTTCAGCACGACACCGCTGGAGCGTTGCAGCCTGAAACTTGCCTCTCTTCTTCCCAGCTCTCACAGGAGAGGCCCATTTGTCTGCCGCCTTCGTGTGTGCAGCTTGGATGCTCTCCTTAATGTGTTTTTTGTTTATTTTTTTCTTACTGTAGGCTGAATTAACACATACCTTTCTTGGAGTTTTGACTCAGTTTAATGAACAATTAATGAACAGGAGTAGAACTAGCACAAAGCAGACTGTATTGTGCATAGGTGGGAAAGGGGGGTTTGCTGGATATCCCGGTGCGCCCAGGCTGTGATTACAAATTTCTTCTTCACTGTGCAGCAAAAGTGCCCGAAGAAGTAATTATTTTGACTTCTAATTCAATCTTCCTCTACTTAAATTCTGTTCGTTAGAATGGGATTGTGTGAAAGGTACCACAGCACTACCTGGCATTAGCTGTTGAGATAGATTCAAAGGTGACATGAATGCTGGTTTGCACCACATCACAGCTGTAAATTTAAATAATTCAACATGAGCGCATGTGGATCAGTGTGAGCTGGTGTGCCATGCTGCCAAGGGCAGGGGGTGAGGTGAGGACAGCCAAGGAAGCGGGGCAGCATCAGACAGTAACTTGAGAAGCATGAGGGGGGAAGGTGGTGGTCACAGCTCAATTTAGGAACCAAACTGACCTGGTAGGAAAGAGATTCCTGTTCAAAGCACTTGAAATAAGGCGGTGGATACCCAACCCACCCCAACCCCATCAAGAGGCTGTGTTACCTAGAGGGTTTGTCCTGACCCAAAACAAGTCCTTTCCCTTCTTGGTGTTTTTCCTTTGCAGTTAGGAACTGCACTCTGTGGGATGTGGATGTCTGATCCTTTGAAATTTTAGGCTTAAAACTTCAAGGCCTTCAAAGCAGGAAAAATATCTCACTTTATGTTTGGGGAGCACCAGGTATTACCAGATCCTTGTATCAGAGGTTGCTGGGCATTGGATCACAGAAATAAAAAAAAATTAAAGCAGATAGTGTAGCACAGTGTATTTAGAGGTTCGTGGGTTTTTACATAAAATCTTACTAATGCCTAAAATTATGTCCTTTTTCCACAAATATTTTATTTAGAAAACTTCATAAAACGTGAAACTAGTCAGTCACACAAGGTGTTTGCAAGTTATTCACCTGGTACAAATAGGGGCTGAAATATCACAGCATCCACTGAATAAATTATTTGATGAGCATTATCCTGCGAACTCCATGCACATCTCTGCAGAAAAGGAGCTCCAATAACCTTGTGTTTCCTACACTGCTGTCCCTCACCCCTCACTGCCCCCCATTCTTACCATATAAAACCCGCTTAGATAAGAAGAAGAGATGATTATTAAGATGGGAGCAGAAGAGCATCCACCAAAGGAATACCAATGAAGCAGTATCTTGTTGCATACATAAACTGAGCCCTTTTTCAATAAACCATCAGATATAGGCAAAAGAGTGACAAACAGTAAGTGATTCCTGTCATCAGCAGAATTCACATGGGAACCTTTGGTAATGGCATTTTCCCTCTGCAAAAGAAAAAAGATTTAAAGATTTGGTGAATGCCAACCAGTGCGTTACAGGCAGCCCACATCAGTCAGTGGTGACCTGGACTGGCAGCAGCACAGGGATGGAGGAGAGCAGAAGTGCCTCTATAGAGAGTGGAGAGCTTGCCCAGAGTGTGTGCGATGAGCTCAGGCAGGAATTTATGGTGGATAAAGAGCCATTATTGAAGGACAGCTTTGTAGACTGGAGCCCTGGACCAAATCCAGAGCTACAGGTAAGTGGCTGCAATGCTTCTAACATCAGTTGTGTTTCACACCAGCTCTGAATTTAGCTACTTTTCTCCGCACGGTAGAAGGGTAAATGGCTTGTGTTAGGGGAGCTGCAGTATCATCTGGAGTCAGTTTTAATAGTCCTACTGACAAACACCTACAAAGTCCATCTTATTTATCACAGACAGAGTAGTCCAGACACCTGAGGAGACAAACTGAAGCATCCCTTCTCCCACAATTAGCTTGGGAGTTCCCAGTTTCTACTTAGGTAGTAGATATACAGCTTTTCTATGGGAAGGGGAGAGAAGCAGAGACATCAAGAGAGCCCTGAATGTGGCTGTGATCCCTCCAGCCCCATAGTGAGCTCACTGCTTTCTGGGCATGGCAATGGTAGGGAAAGGGCAGGCAAGACACAGGGTACAATAAGTCAATAAAATCACTTTATGGTACTACATTTCCAAGTTAACATTGTAGGATAACAGTATTCTTTAGAATTCTTATTTTGCTCATTTTCATTAACTGTTATTTCCAGTAGCTTCCTTTTATAACAGTTATCTCTACGGGCATCAGCAGTCCCCTCCATCCTGGGTTTGTTCTGCCTCTCTGGTTTTTTTGCTAATAATTTTTTTCCCCTTCTTCCCCATTACTTTTTTCTTAAGTAATATTACAGTGAGGTAGAGAAGAGCTGGCCATCTGAAAACTGACCTCTTTCAACCCAATTCTTTTTCTTCGTTTTAAAATTAAAACAGAAAACTGAGAAATGGGATGACTGGATTTATTTCTCTGTCTTGCTGCTGGCTGGCTGTGTTAGCCTGGACAAAACTCTGTATTCATCTCCAGTGAATCTGTGACTCTAAACAACCTATTGTTTCGATACCACTGTAACAGGAAAATATTCAATAAACTGGGCTTAATTGTTTGCATGTACTCATATTGGGGGTCAGTCTTAACACACCCAGTAAGGGAGCTCATGTACATACTTCAGTTTCAATTCAGTTTCAACCTTGAACCTTGGTCACTTCTGTTCCCTCCCAAGCATGCCCACTTTGCAGTTCTCTGTATTCCTGAAATGACTCTAAATCACACATCGTAAGGTGAAAAAGATCATAAAGGAACAACAAAGGATCAGCAAACATAAAATAGAAGAATGGCAGCCTCCCCACCTTACACTGCAAAAATCAAAGGGAGTTTTCAAACAGCCCCATTTCCAGTCAGCTGGAGATTTAATTCACAGAGTAATTTACTGTGTCTGCACTTTTTCTGCTTCCCCCCCCCCTCCCTCCTTCTCTTTTTTTTCTCAATAGTTACTTTTTTTCTTGATCTATAATAAGAGGAACCTAGTGACCGAGCCTTACATGCAAATAAGCTTTTCCCTCCAATGTGTTCTGGGCGGAGGGGGAATGATAGGGGAGATTCATGGGGGGGGAAAAAGCCATTTATTGCAAAGAGCTTTTGTATTGTAAAGTAATTCTAGTATTTCAAGAAAAGGGGACAAGTTGGCAAGTTCACATAGAAAATTATGCCAACTGAGACAGTTTGAGTCTGCAATTTTCTTTGCATGCTGTTGGGGCCAGTGATCAGTCTGAATTTGTGGGTGTCCAGCACTTCGGTTTTCAGGGCAGTCCAGTAGCAGCTCTTGTCTGTTAACTGTTTCCTCCTCTGGTGAGTGAGGTGTTTTCCTGGTGATTTTTATTAGATAATGGCTCAGTGGGAAACTGAGCAGAAGAAACATTTTCATAATTGATGGCTCAATTTCAGTCCTGAAAACACTCAATGGCTTTTTCAGCCTCACTAACACTGGAAATTATTAGAAATTATAAACTGAGATGTGGCTGGAGCATATCAAAATGGACAAGAACCAAAAACCACAGGCTTGATGGGTTTCCACTTGACAGGGAGGGGGAGCTGTGTGCAGATTCTTGCAGAATTTCACAGAATTAAGCATGAGAATAATTCTTTTCTTGGAAAAAAAATGGGTGTAGGAATGCCAAGCTGCAAGGCTGCATCAGGAGTCATTATGAAGTCTGATACGTAAGGAAAAATGAAACTTAGAATAAGGATTATCATCAGAATTTTCAGGGGAGATTTTCCAAAGGACCAGGTTACCCTGAGACAGACAGGGACTGACTTCTTCTCTCCCCTTACTGTAAGAGCTACTGGATTTTGGTCTCAGCTCGCAGAAGACGACCTGCTATGTTCTGTATCTGTTCACAAGCACAGGGAAGAAGTTTCAGAAAGGGAACCTGTAATTTTTCTCTTGACTACCTGTGATTCTTGCTAAAGCAGTTTATGCTACCCCAGGTGGTGTAGCACATTGAACACACTGACTGTTTTTTATTGTCAAAAAGCTAAAATAAGGGTTCAGTGGAACCTTCAGAAAGGAGATGGAGGTGATAAGATCTAATGGAGATACAGATATTTACTGAGCATATGAATATTTTGTTTCCACCATCCCCAGGACATGCTCTGGGATCTATACATTGTTCTCCTACAGCAGGATCCTGTAACCTGGTGTGTGGAGCTGCAGGTCCCCTAAAACAGTGCTCCTAAAACATCTGAATCCTGAGTGTCCTGTAAATCCTTACTGAGAAGGAAGGAAATCCATGCATTTTCCTGGATACTGCAGACCCAGACACTACCACTTTTAACCAAATAAAACTTAAGATACAGGTTCATCTCTTGCCCTAATTTCACCACACTGAACACTATACTTTGAGAGGAAGGAGGAATATGATAATTTCAAGGACCACCTTTTAATGTTCTCCACTAGTGGAGAATGAGTGATAAATTCCTGCAAGAACAAATACATCTGAACTCACCATATACCAGAGGTTTTTTTCTCTCCTGGTACTTCTGAATGGTGGAACAGTTGAAGAAACAACACCTTTCTATTTTCCATGCTAGCCCTAGAATTCATTAGCAGCTGCTTGACCACAGCTAAGTGCCAGCCTTTGTACAATCTGTTATTTCAAGGACACACAAACAAGGGAAGCTGCCCACCTCCAGGAATCCCTTTCTGAAAAGCAAAGTCACCACAGAATAGCTCACCATGAATATTTCCTTCCTCAAGGCAGAGATTTTATTGCTGTTTTATTAAATTGCCACAGGACAATATCACCGCCCTGAAAATGATGTTAGGAAAGTGTGTAATAAATGCACAAGGCAGCAGTCTGCTGCAGTGATGTTATTTCTACTATGCACATGCACCATGCCATTTTATCGTGACTACAGTCAGCAAGAGCAGAGCTGGTGGAGGTCCCAGGGATGTTTATGAGAACATCAAGGCTACTGTGCTCTGAGGAGAAACTCCATCCTGGAAATTGCTTCATAGCGGGAATCATCTCCATTTCTGATTTCACTTTGATAGCATCTATTAATCCATCTTGCCACCTTGGACATGCCTATCATTGCATTACTGAAGGAATGCAGAGATTAAGCACTAAAAAGTGTCAAGGTGTATCTTAGTTATGCTGCTGATAAAGGGAAAAACATGGTTATAGGTTAGATCCCTGGAAACAGCTGTCTTCGTGTCTGGTTTCCAGGGGGATGCCCTGATGCGTCCTGCTCACTGGAGGTAGACACAGCCTCTCCAAAGGACATGTCATGCTGGATGCCACTGAATCCATCCTCCAGACCCATGGATAGGTCATAGAAAGACCTGCATTAAGCTCTGATACAACCAACCCATAGTTAATTCAGAGTTTTTATGATTAGAAACAGAAATTTTTAGTTTAGTCTTTCTATATAGGCATCAACCTGAGGGCTCATTGATTACTTTAAAAGCTAGGTTTTTTTCTTTTTTTTTTTAAATGGATAGCTGCAAGCTTTGCTTTCTTTTAATGCAAATGATCTTATTTGGATCTGCTGACATTGGAAACCATTGTATGTGTTCTGAATCTAGCATGGACGCAGAGAAAATAGAATATTGCATCAACTCATTTTATAAGAGCTCTTTAAACTGGGAAGGAAAAAGAAATAGAAAAAGAAAGAAAAAAGAAAAAAGGAAAAAAGAAAAGAAAGAAAAGAAAGAAAAAAGAAAAGGAAGGAAGGAAGGAAGGAAGGAAGGAAGGAAGGAAGGAAGGAAGGAAGGAAGGAAGGAAGGAAGGAAGGAAGGAAGGAAGGAAGGAAGGAAGGAAGGAAGGAAGGAAGGAAGGAAGGAAGGAAGGAAGGAAGGAAGGAAGGAAGGAAGGAAGGAAGGAAGGAAGGAAGGAAGGAAGGAAGGAAGGAAGGAAGGAAAGAGAGAGAGAGAGAAAGGAAAACAGCCACAACCTTGCCATGAGAGGATTTGCTGGTTCTCTGTCCCTTGGCATTTCCCACCAGCCACCCCCCCCGCACCGCTCCCCCGCACCCTTTCTCCTTCCTTCCATTTCCATCACTTCAGGGACTTACTACAGCAGTGGGATTAATGGACACCTAATGCCATCTCTGCTTTACAGCCTGGAAAGTGTCTTGTCTAGTTTACATTGATTTTTCTTTTCTGATGCATTTGCAGAATCTGAGATACCAATGGCGGGAAACACAGATAAAGAAGGAAGACATGAGAAAGAGATACATCCTCTGCTTCATGCTCCCAGTACTGAAAATGCTTCTAGACTTTGGAGCCTCCAGATACTTCCAGCAGCAAATACTCACTCTTTTCTGCCATCATAGAGGACATAGGAAGGGCAGCAGTGATAATCTTTCTCTCTGGTGGGCTGGTGTTATCCATCACTCAGGAACAGATAGGGAATGCGTTGCCTTACAACAATTTCCAGTGCAGTGAGGTCTCTCTTGTGTGATTTGGCACTATGCTCCTTTTTATTGTAGTTCTATTTTTATTATAATTGCTATTAACAAGACTAAGGTAATTTCCCAGGATCTTCTCCATAAATGAATGGACACAGTGGTCATACTCATGAGGAAGCTAATGCCTCCCCTCCCGGCTGTGCAGAAAGCATGATGTTAAATGCAGAAGAATATTGGGCAAATATCAGAAGTATGAATGATATCAGAAATACTAGGGGAGGGCTAGGAGTATGTTTTTTGTGAAACTAGGCTTTTGCTGGGCCATCAACCTCCTTGTGCACTACTCAGAATCACGTCATCGCCAGTGACTCTGCTCCAATCAGGGAAGGGTGCTGCTCTCGACCTAACTTTACAAAGGTTTAGTTTAGTCTTTCTATATAGGCATCAACTTGAGGGGTCACTGATTACTTTAAAAACTTCCCTACAAAGGGAAGAAACAGGAGGTGGGAGCACAGCCTACTTCTCCATTTAGTGGTATTGCTCCTTCTCCTAACAAAGCACTGAAGTAAAGCAGGGCTGCTGTACCGTACACCTCTGGGGTGAAATGACCTGCAGGCATGTCAGCAGGTCAGATCAGATCAGCTTTGGCAAGAAGAACCAGTGGAGTAGAAAGAGCTCTATGAGCCTGCTTACAGTCCCCAAAACCTCACCAGTAACATTGCAGTACTTGACAGCTCTGCAATATTTTGTTTATTAGTATCATGCACGGGTGTCACCCATCAGTAATACAGAAAAGATGGATGATCTTTTAGTTAAGATGCTAAAAGCTGCCTGAAGCCAGGCTGTTTTCTAGCAATAGTGACAAAAACACGGTGACAGAAAGAACAGAAGGAAAATGCCATCCTGTGACCATGTCTCTCTCTCATCTTCAGCATCTTTGGTGTCAGTTTTGTAAAGCTGTTGGAACAGAAGATGGAGGAAAAGCTGTTGAACAGAAGATGGAGGAAAGGCTGGGAATGATGTTTAAAACTAACCCAACACCAGCTGGGGTCCATCTTCCACTGGCTTAGTGTAAGAGTGAACCCTCTGAAGAGACAGTTCTTTTCCTGGTGTGCTTTCTTGGTGTGATATCTTTAAGTATTTTAGAGGTTCCTTAACAGAAAGTTTGGACTGCCTTTTAGGCACCAGTTGAAGTGTGCAGCAAAGAGAGAAGGGGAGGAAGACTGATGCCATCCCATGTAGTTCGCTCTTTGCCGTGCCACTCTGTGCAAGTGAGTGACACGTATTTCAGGAGTGGCAGGAGCCATTTGGCTCTGAGTGATGGTGCTGCTCAGGCGGTTATGAAGGCATCTCATTTCCCTTCAACCACCCCATAATGCAGTCTCGTTACCACAATACCCTATCGTATCATGCCAGCATCTCAAGGCAGGTGGGTCACAAAGCTTTTTTTCCCACTATGAGTTCCCAGTTCCAAGCAGTTCTTCTCACTCTGCCATAAAAAGGAGTAAATTGTTGTTCAAACAAGTGTGACCCTGTGCTTTGCTGTCATCAGGACAGCTTTTTAGAAGACATTTAATGCTTAATATGGAGCTCTTGACAGAAATGAGCTATTCCTTGCTGGGCTCCTGGCAGACTGCTGGAGAGTCTCAGGAGGAACAAAAGAGATTTATCGGAAAGAAGGTTTTCTACTACAGGCAAGGAAAAAAATAGGAACATGGTCATTAAAAGAGCAAAAAGAAGGAAAATGAAAGGAACCATGGTGATAGGTGCTGTTTCCCATCTAGCTGAAGAAATAAACTTGCAAACATTCAGATTAATTTTGGGAAAAAACTAGTACCTCAAGATTTCATTGCAAGAAATTACATGTTGTCATTATGATTATTTATTTATTTTTATTCCAGTTAATAACTACATTCAGGAAATTAAAAGGAAAATAGTTCTGTTGGGGAGACTGAGGAAACAGATCAGCAATCAAGGAGAAATAGTATAAATATCTCACCAGCATTGTTTCTTTTCCAAGCATATTTCCACATTTAAGGGAATCTGGGTTTGTTTGTTGTTTTGCAAGGCTGGGTTTCATCCTTTTTTCAGGTCCCTGTACAAACATCAGCTGTTTGAGGTGGGTCCTCCAAACCTCCAGAGTTTCTTTTCTTCTGCTTTTGAAATTCTGAAAATTCATATTTTTATTCATTATTCACCTCTCCCATTGTTTCACTGTGAGCAAGAAGAATTAGGTGGTGCCTTAGCTGACTCACTGCACAGTACGAACAGCAAAGAGACAGTTTTCCAACAGTCCAAACCTAAAATCTTTATCATCCTGTGGAGTGAATCCTGAAGGGTAAACCAGTGGGAAGAAATCTTTTAAAGGACTTGGTTGCCTTATTACTATTTACTTCAATGGAAGTTTGATCTCTAAAATCTTCAAATATACTTTGACTATTGGACCCTACATCCCAGCATTACTGGGTTCAGAAATAATAAAAAAAAGGAATGAAATTTTTAATGAACATGATTTACTGCAATATGGTCAGCAGCTGGCTTGCAAAAGCTGTGAGGTGATCCAAAATCTCTACATCCTGGGACATGGCCACAAGAAGGGCTGGATGCTTAGAGGCTCTGAGATGGATGGGCCAATAAATATGGTGCAAACTGCTATCCCTCCCCTGAAGTCATGGGAATGAGTCTGAATTTCATCTCTTAGGAAGCTGTCCTTGATTTGTCAAAACTTTCTGGAAAGCTCTTAAAAAAAACCCAGACTTTCTCCACAGGAGAGTAGAGATATTCAGAGATTAAAATGTCCAACAAGGTTCAGATGTTCACAGTCCCGTGCAGGGAGAGAAAGTGAGTCTTAGAGGTCTCCACAAAGCTGGACTTAATCTAGGGAGGGTGGGACCATCCATGGCAAGTAGACGGGGGAGAGAGAGAGAAAGGGAATCTCTCTGTGACAATAATTGATTGCACACTGTGTTAATCTTCTTCTCTGAACTGCCCAGTGCAGATCCAGAGCAGAAGGACAGACCTCAAGGTTGCTACCCCAAAAAAGTTCAGTGAAGACCATAAAAGCCACCAGCCTAAGCAATGAATCCAGAGGACCAGAGGCTTTTCCCGTCACTGCCTGAGCTCTTCATTTCAGCTCACGCTGTACCAGTCATCAGACTAGCCAAGTCCAGATATAGTGGTCCCTTTATTGTTTTATTTTTACCACAAAAGCACCTCCGAGAAATAACCAAGGATCAACACCCTGTCACATTAAACGACTTAAGGAAAGAGAATAGAAGGGCTAGACTGTGCCCCAGAGATCTTACAGTTTAATTGAAATTCCAGGAACATACCCAGATTTGAGGAAGGGCTCAGCTTGTTGTATTATTCTGCAAACCATTTTTCTCGTGTTCATCAAGAGAGAAAGTTTCCTTCTTCACCTCTCCATTCTAAGTAAAATCCTGCCTTCCTCCTTCCTTTTTTTTCCCCTCCAAACACAAGAGGGAAAGAGAATGAAAGGTGAGAGCTGATTGAGTGAGCAACAGCAGGGGTAAGAAATGAGTATTTATCAATGTTCCTCTCCTTTTAAAGCACATCAATTCTGAAGCTGCTGACAGAGGTCTTGCTGTAACTGCTGGAAGAACCTCCAGGAGCTAATAATTTTATGTTCAGGCTTATGTAAAACCAGTTTTGATTAATTATTGATGCAAAGTTAGGAAAATGAACATTCGCTCTGCCTTGGCACAGCCCTATCAAATAAATGAAGCTGTGGCTGCTGCACAGCATGCTGTTCGACCCCCGTTCCTGTCTGGCAGCTCTTCGTTAGCAGGGGCAGCCTGGGTTCCTTGTGGGGTGCAGCATGTCCCCTCCTGTTGCAATGTCCTTTGGAGAGCTTGTTTTCAGGCCCTGAAATCTAGGAGAAACCATGCCAGGCAATACCAGATTTCCTTATCCACCTCAGGCAGAAGTGGATGATATTCCCTTTTACATGATCACTGAGCTGGGCAAATAAGCCTCTTTTTTAAACTTTTGACTTAAGATTAGTGCCTGAAATCTCTGTCTTATTTTGCCATTGCTTTGTGGAGCTGGCTGGGGTTCAACTGAAGGCACAGTGTTCCCATGTCCAGCACAGCACTCCTGTGGGTTCCTGAACAATGTATCCGTGCACTGAAAGCAGTCTTGACAATAACTGCTTAGCAGATTCAATTCAATTCTGTCTAATTAAATAGGTTCAGCAGCACAAAGACTGCAGAAATGGCTGCAATCTCATGCTAGACACGCAGCTGCAGAGCTGCAACACACGCTTGTAAAAGGTGCAAAAAGTACATTTAACCTTCTTTTAGTGGAAGTTGCCCCTTGCAACGTAAAACTCTCTACAGTGCACATATATCAAAGGGCTACACTTAAACTTCTTGCTGCCAACAGTAAGAGTCAGACCCAGAGATAGGGACACACCTTTGGTCTGTACACATCTGGATTCCCACCCCATGTTAGACACACATAAACCTCCTTTTCCATTCTGCAATACCATTTTTTGCCTGGATCCATCTCCACTGGTTTGTGTGGGGCTGCGCTGGTCACAGTGGGAGCCATAGGGGGTGGAGAGGGGAGTTTTACCAACGGCTTCTAGGTAACCAAACAGCCTAAGTCATCTTGCCCATTAATGAGCATGTCATATAGCTCTGCTCTTCACTTCATCACTTTCGTGTCTTTTCCAGAGTGATGCCATTTTACATCCCGCAGCCTTTTATAAGCTCCTGATGTCCAATACAGATAGTCTCTTCTTATCATCTTTCTCTTTTTCCTTTTAGCACTCCTGGCTTCCCAGAACCATTTTCTAGGGCCAGCTTTTTTACAATGGTTTCAATTCTTAGCTCTTCACTCTTCCAATTGTTCTTTACAGATATGGAGGGTGGGTGACTTAAAAGCGCCCTGGCTTAATTCAGCTCCCCTTGAACTCACTAGTATAGAAAAACTGAACTGCACATTTCCATTGATTTCAAGAGGGGAAGAGTAAGGCAAGTACATTGGGTTTTAGAAATTCCCCCCCTTGATGTTTTCCCATCACCCTGTTCCCTGTCATTAGCACGCTTTGTACCACTGCTCCCAGTTCTGCTATAAAGTGTGCTCCTATTTTCATTCTCTTTTGCACCTGGCCATCTCCATGCTTTAACGTGTTTGAATTTCTTTTTACGGATTTTGTAGGTCTGAAGCCCCGTCTTCTGAAACAATTACCGCTGCTTTGTAATGGGGTTTACACTGAGTTATTCTCAACCAGATCTTCATTTGCCTAGGAATATATCACACAGCCATATTATGGAGACATCACCTGCAGCCTTGCAGCTAGTAGCCAGGTTTTCTTCTCTTGGACAGTCAACGCTGTTACCCTCAGAACCAGAAGCAAATTTTTAATGCAAATTTTTCAAATAAAAGTTTGCTTGACATAATTAACATGAACTTCAAGTATACACTATTCTGTGAGAGAAACTAAATTAAGGAAGGTTATAATTGAACTCGTTGCTTCTCCTATTTCCTAATTTGATAGTGAAGTAGTGGAGAGTATGTCTTTAACTGGTCTGTGGATGGTACCAGAAGCTTTGTACTATACCGTAAAAGTAGTGATAACTACGTCTCTACAAAGTTAGATCTGTACTCCCAAAGGCCAGCTTGGAGATCATCCTCCAAACTTTCCTTGTGAGAATTATCCTGAGAGGCACGTGGTTTTGTAGACAAATGAAAAGGGTCCAAAGACCTGAAGCCAACCCCTTAGTGCAGTCCCACCACTTAGGTGTTTTATTCACCTTCAGTGTGCTCCCATGCAGCAAAAAAATATCAGACATCTAGCTGGAGCTCAGGTAGAAACTTTAATGGGTGCAGAGGCCTGAAGCTGCACCATGGCAAAAGCCATCACTGCTGTCTTTCCCACTTGTTATTCTCACTGAATATAACCTAGACAGCAGATCCCTTGTCTGAACTCAGGTGCAAACTTATAAAAATGGCTTGTGAGGTCTTATTGATCACTCCTCTCCAGGCGGTTGTACAAGACTTTCTTCCCAATGCCCAAAATTATGTCTGAAATCAGTTTAGGGAATGAGCAAGTCTTTTAATTAAAACAGTCTGTTATGATGAATCTGTTATTACAAAGTCTTACCTATGTAAAACATTAATAATACAAATTTCATTTGTTTATGTCAGCACCAAGCATTAATTTTTAATGGCGAAACGTATGAGTTATGAAAGGCATTAATGCAAAACAAATCACCAACTGAGAAGGGAAAGGAAATCCATTTTTTAGGGTAAGCAGTGGGAATGAAATATTATTGTGGTTCTAACCAGGGGAAAAAATATTTCTTAGGGCTCCAAGAGCAATTAAAAAAACCCAGTGAAGCCTTGGGTTTTATCATCATGCTTAATATTAATTCTACATCCAGCAAAGTTTGTGTCCATTTCAACCAGCCCGTGCCTTGATGCCATCTCTGAGGAAACCTTTTACACAAAATTACTCTAATTGCCATGCAACTGCCATGAAAGCAGATCGGATACGTACTGCATAATAACCATCTTGCTGCTGTGAATGAATGAGATCACAGAGAGACCAGAAGTTAGTCATGCTCACTTGGTGGGCCAAATTCATCACAGATGTAAATGGAAGACTCTCTGTGGGATTCAGGAGTCAATCCTGCTTACACCAGCGATAAATTAACTCCAGGCGTTAATTGCCAACTCGTTCTTACAGTTTATGATTATAATTCTGCAGGATAAATCAATACCAGGTCATTTTCAAAACGGGCTGTAAGGGAGGTAGTTGTGGTGGGCTGGTCCTGGGTCTGAGACAGAGCTACTGAGAAATTGTAGCTTTTGATAGGACTTTCGCTTCTGCGGTACCTGGCATCCTCACGTTTAACCCTTACTCTCGCAATGGTTTCACAACAGGGAAATGCTATTAAGCCCCTGGCAGAGAGGAAATGGAAAATCCTCAAGTGCTTAGGGACCAGGTCTCACTGGCACCGAGCCAGCTCTTTAGCAGGACTTAGGATGGTGGGTTAAAAGGGGGTGTGGGCAACACAACCCCTCATGCCTCTGTCCACAGCAGCCAAGAGCATCCTTTACCACACTAGTAATGTCCCTGATTTTCAGTGAAACTGTCCAGGTGTGTAGAGTGAGGCCATGTCTCCTTTCCTTATCAGCGTGCTGTGGGAGTCGTGGCTGTAAGGGGATTGCAGAATGCCCATGAAGCTTAGAAATAGCATCTATGCATAGCACAGACACATCAGGACCCAGAATATTGTGATAACAACAGTCAGTGAACTGGATGTTGTGCTCCGCAACAATGAGGGACCCAGACAACAGATTTCAGTGATGGGATAGTGTGAGAATGGCAAAGCATGACTCAGAAATCACTTGGCTTCTGCTCAAAGGGCCTTCGTGAGCCACACAGGGGACTACCCTGGCACAGCATAATTAACATTTCTTTTTGCTACCAGTCTAGCTGTGGCTCTTAAAGGACTGCTATAGAGCTAGAGAATGGGGACATCATCTGTTTTTAAGCTTTATGGAACTGGACTTTGCCTTTTTTCCCTAGTTAAGACTTCAGCGATATAAGCAATCCATCTTGTAGCTTCTATCTCTCTCCCACACTCTTCCTTTCTCTCTTTCTGTCTTTCTTTCTTGTCTCAGTCTAAAAAAGTTGCTGATATTAGCAATAAAGCAAGAATTTAATATCATCCTACAGGGTGCTACGACAAACTGCCCCTTGGTTCCATCGATTCAACAGGCCTGAAATATAGGAAGGCATCTAAGGGGGAAGAATACAAGATAAACTTTTCAGATATAAATTCTGTAATATTGGATTTCTCCTAACACATTTCAAGGCTGTGTTGTGTCGCACCGGCATCTCTCCCTCTGATGCTACAGGATCTCTGTTAGCTAAGCAATAGGTTCTCGTTGGTGAAGCATTTAGAGCAGGGCATGATATTTCATCTCAACAATAGCCCAAATATTACAATGTGTGACACATCCACTGCTTCATGCCTCCGATAGAGACACACCACCCAGCCTGAGGGTACCAGAAACCTGGCTGGAAGCAATTTAAGATTGTTTTCTTCCTCCCAGCAACAATGTGTGAGGTGACATAAATATAGGAGAGGCTGTGGCTGTAGGGGAGAACTTGCTGTACCAGGTATCAATGATTTGATAGGAGAAACAATTGCAAATATTTAGGACATGTGATGCTGTAATCCATTATGTCTTCTCCCACATATACATATCCCCTCCAGTCTGTAAGTATCCATTTGGCAAGGTTATAAAATAATCAAATCTTAGTCTTTTTCTCCTTTTGGATACTTAGCAAGTTCATTTTCAAAATTCATGACTTGAGAAATGAGATTCAGTTTACCACACAGCATTCAAAAAACCATCAACTTGCCTTTCCCTTCCTCTTGAGGGGAAGAATCCAGATCACTCTGAAAGGCTTCTTTATAAGTTCTCAGTCTGGCACTTTTCATGATGTTGCATTCATATTACAAACGAAGTAAGCAATTGCCTCCATGCTGTCCTCTTGCTCCTTGAAATTAAAGCCAGAGGAGGAGCAAAACAATAGCTCATTGCATTGTTCTACCACTTCAGGAGTTGGCTTTGATCTCCAACATCCTTTCATTTGAGATTCTGGCTAATTTAAAATTATACAAAAGAAGACAGGGATAGTGCCTGCATGTGGTACAGAATACAGTATGATATGCAATAAATGGTATTTGCATTCTTTTTAACAACAATTTGCACATAATCTGGTTGTCAGCCATTCGCTCTGTAGGTGAAGTCTCATGGCCAGGTTCCTGAGCCAGGCACAAAGATGATGGTCTCATGTTTGTTGCAGGAACTGCATCATAAAATATTGTTCAACATGATGTCTCTCGTGTTAAAATTATATCAAAAGCCCAGTGGTCAACCAGCAAATTGAAAAGACAAAACCATGCAATTTTGGTGCCACTTTTCTCAGAAGTCCAAAAGCTTTTTATTTCTTAGAAATAAGAGTGAAGGATGGGGGGAAATAAGCAGTTTCTGGCCTGGGTTGCTCAAGATACAGTCTTCCTTGAAAGGCAGAAGAGAACTGGCCTGTATGTGATAAAGTTTGTGTATAATCAATAAAAAGAACTTGAGATCTACTTGAAAGAGGGAAAGGGTCAGTGTTGATAACCTTCACAATTCTTTTTATTTATTATTAATACTTCCTTGCTGGAACTCCAGCAACAAGAAATACGGAATACTAGGCAAAACAGAGACTCGTCTCTCCACTCCCATCATCCTTCTACCTACCCAGCTGTTTTATTTTTCCCCTAACTCCATCTCTTTCAGTCTATTGTTATTGAATCTTCTGGGACTGTGCCTAAGAAACATTGAGTACCTTGGGGCAACAAAACACAAGTTTCCAAAACAAGTTGTATTCAAGAATTTTTTCTGAAACTGCCAAGGGGAACAAATGTAGTAAGGGCTAACGGGTTTTTTAGGTTTTTCTCATCTTTCAGCGTGGAGAATGCCTCCATTCCACTGCCTCAGGGCAAAGGGCAGGATATGTCCCTCACCACAGTGTCTAGTGACAATATTTGTCCCAGTGTTGGGTGCTGTGATGTAACAGGACCATGTTTTGAGAAGGAGAGAACCAAATGTCTGATGTGTGTTTTTCTAAGAAAAAAAGGTTGTGGCAGGAGAAAGCTATCAACCCTGCTAGCAGCCTACCTACTACTTCTGAGCTCAGGTAGCTAATGGCACCTCTGCATGGCCTTTTGCAACTGGAAGCTAGATGGTTGCTGTCAGGTACTGAGCCATACCTCAGGTCACAGCATCAACTCAACTATCCATTACCTCCTGTATGGCCAAAAGTTTCAGGACCCACCCTGCTTTCTTCAGACAGGTACCGGTTGCAACAAATCCTTACAAGTGACATACTGGCCTGGATGATCAAATGGCCTCATTTAGCATGAAACAACCAAAGAGTGGGTCATATTCATCTCTAATAAAAGCCTTTCTTAAAGCTAAAATAGGCTTTCTGAGGATCTTTATCAACCAGGAATGTCCCCAGGCACAAGACAACCAAATAAATACCTTTAAAAATTATATACTCCTCCAAATTCAGATGATCAATCAGATTCAGAGCCTATAAATGCTGTAGGGTTTAGATGGTTGGTTTTAATGGAAGGTAGGAGGTAGGAAGAGAGAGTTTCTTGATTTGGGGGGAGTTTTTACCCTGTAAACTCTGAGAAGCAGAAACCAGTAAGGAGCACTGACAGCTTTTGTGTGAAAATTCTCCAGCAGCATTACTGCTGGTACCAAGTAAATTGTTTCAAATTTTGCATCAGGCTTACAAAATGGGTGGGAATTTGAAAAAGGTAAGTTTCCTCCTTTTTTATCCTGGATCAGTACTCCTCTGGTCATCCTCTTGCCATGACAGGTCAATTGCTTCCAGTTTTACATCCTCTACTTTCACTGGTATCAGCTATCAGAACTACATTTCCCTCCATCAGCTCTTTCATACAGGAAAAAATGCTCTCGTGCAAGGTGTTTGCCAATAATCAGCTTCAGGTTTTCTTCATTCAGTTATAGCCCAGAATGATTTATTATAGTTATTTCAACTGTCCCTACCCTTTGGCTCTCGAGTTCTTCTCTTTACTGTTTACTATTATTATTTGTATTATTGTAACTTGTAGTTGCAGACCAAACCAAGAAAGTGCTTTGCATTTTTCACTGCCCAGATTCCTGCATGCGTTGTCTCTTAGTTATTTCACTGAGGGACAATGTATGTATAAACTGTAATTTTCCAGTATAGCACAGCTGTACTTACCTGTGTAGATACACCACTGAATTCACAGACATATTCAGTATTTCTTCACATGGATGCTTCATAATGTTAATAAGAGATTAAAGTGTCTGATCTGGGGCATCCACATACTGAACTGTGGGGGCTCAGATTTCTTCTCTCTCCCATCTTACGTGCCATTGCTTTTAATGCCCATTTCTACATCATACTGAGGTGTCCTGGGCTGTTGTGAAGAAAGGAGTGCAACTTGGCCAGGAGCCTGTTTCTAGCCCAATCAGCTCCTTCGACTTGTATTTTCCTGAGACAGTGGTTGCTATAGACTTCATGATCATCTAAATGCACCCACACCATATTTTGCCGTGCCTTGAAGACAATTCATGGCCCTGTGAAAGCCCCATTGCCTTCATTTGGCAGTAGACCAGACCCTGACTAGCACTTAAAATTGTCAGCACACAGGTGAAAGGCTGTTTAGCCAACAAGGAACACACTGCAATATCAGATGCCATTTGCCACTTGAAAACTTAAAAAGCACCCTTTCTTTGAAATGTGATCTGCCCATAATGTGATTTTAACACTGCTGTCTATTATTTAGCACTTACTTTTAACTTGAATTTTTACCAGCAATTTTAAAAACTATTCAGTTTTAATCTCACAGAAAGTTTAAAGCAATTTTTTATTAGTGCATAACTCTAAAATACCACTTTGGAATGAAGAATTATCTCTCAAGCACTTACTAGATAGGCTTTACTTTACTGTTAGTTAATCTGACAGTGTTTTATTAATAATCAGCCCTTTTTGTATTGCTATTATGCATTTTTTTCTATTAACGCAGTTTATATCTCTAGCATCACCATTATAAAGAAGACTGTGAAATATCTCTCAGATATGCTGTGTAGGAACAAAGTAGATAAATATTGCTAACAAATCACAGGCACTATTTTTTGTTGAATTTTCTTGCTGTTAATAAACAATGAAATATTTAATACTAATTTTAAGAAATATTTTTATAGGTGGAAATCCGATTACGGTATGCTCTACATCCACTGTAAGGGAAGAGGGAGGGATTGGGTACTCTTGTTTTATGATTGTTGCATCCTTGCTTATGATTCATTGTTCGAAACCAGCCCACAGCTCACTGCCTGTGCTCACCTTCATTTGAGTACAATTCTGTAGCAGGAATAGAACAGGCAGAATCTTGAATCTGGGCTTCCTCTGTTTTAGATTATTTATCCTTAGATATAGTGCATTGTCTTCATTCTTCATTCATTTTAACCCAGTCCAGAAATTAATGATAAGTAACTTGATGATCATGTTGAATTTATGCAGGAGGTCTGTGGTAAGCCTGTTAGTTTTACAGAGCACAACTCAATTCACTTCACTAAGGATTCACACCAGCACAAGTGAAAGAAAAACAGGCTGCGGAAAGCCAGTCTGAGGTGGTCACCTCCAGCTTTTCATTAACCCATACTTCTGACCATTTCAGTACATTTGGCTTATTTCATTGTCTCCAGTGTTTGCAGTCACTCCCCTGGAGTATAATCTGCAACTGGAATTAACACCTTATTTATGCCTTCCCTCTAGTCATTAAGATTGATGTGGAGTAAAAATGGTGCTAATATTGATCCTTTTTGGCATTCTGCTGGACAGTGTTTTCAACCCTGGTTACTGTGCCACTGATTTCTTACTCTTCCTTTGTTGTCTGGCTGGCAATTTTCCATCTCTGTCAATACCCATCATGCTTTGGAGAATTTTTTGTGAGGTGCATCTCACATGTCTTGCGGAAACCCAAATAAATGCTGTCTCCTCCCATGTTCCTTTCCAGAAGGATCTTACCTCTGACCTCACATTGATTTGGACCCCCTTACTGAGTAATCAAGTGCTGCTTTGCACACCTGATGGGATGTTATTTGCCTAAAGTCATGTATGAGGCCAGGGGAGAGCTAAGACTGAAGTGTTTTTCCCTGCTCATCTGTAGGAACAAAAATTGGGCAGACTCAGAAGTAACTGCCAGTTTCTCTCGTTTCCTCCTTTTAAGAGTAATACCACCTATGGGACCTAATTTTGACCTCGCTGTTTAAAATCAGAAGTGAAACAGTTACAAACCATTCAGACAAAAAAGTTTCCCAGTTTCTCTTATAACATCTTCATGATTTTTCATTTTTTAGCAATGTCAATAAACCATATCTCCTAGATTCTCTGTTGTGCCCGTAAAGGGTGAATGCTGTTTTAAATATTTGTTTTAAAATCTGATTCTGCAGAGGCCAAACTACCTGCCATTATCTGCATTGGAAACCCTCCCATTGACTTCAATGGGTGATGATTATTAAGACTGAATTCTTACCACGTGAGACCCATGAAACTGTAAGCTTTCCAAATCAGGCATATGTGTAAAACCAGAATCTGCATCTTGGGAGAATGAGGTGAGTTCTGCTGAGCATTTTAATGCCACAATAGATAAGTGAAATTATAAATGGCTCGAGCCAACACTTCATTAAACTGGTGCAGAGATTTATGGACCCTCAAGAGCACAAAGTTTTTTTCCACCTTTGAAAACATCAAATAAAATCAGAGAATAACTTTTCAGTCTAATTCTCATGACCAAAACCCTGCTGAGCAGTCTAAGCAAGAAGCAAACATATCAACACAAATGGGAACTGGCTTCTGAAAGGAAGATTTGATCCAGAGATCTAAATGATCTCTAGGAGGAGTGATCAGTAAAAAGGAATTCCACTGTATTCAATTCAAGTATCCATTTTATCTGTTCATTATCAACAGCTCTATTGACAAGGTCTTCATTACTTCCTAATTGTTTGTCCCAGTATTTTATGCTTTTCTGTGAAGGGCTAGTTTGAAAAGAGGAGTTCAGTAGCTGAGCTGTGTTATTTGTACCTCATCCATCATTGATTTCACTCCTTTTTTGGTTTATTAAAGGACCTGCTTTATCTCTGTTACAACCCCCTCCACATACCCCACAACATTTACTGCATTCTTAAAGCTCTTTCTTATTCAAAACTGTCATTAATTTGTTCCACATACTTTGATCTTCCTCGTATTATTCACTTCTTCACTTACTTCTAGCCTTCAGCAGCCCAGAGAGTGCTAGTAGGGTAAACAGCACAGAGATGAACCCGTCTTCCTAGTGAAAACACTGCTGTGGGGCTATTTCATGTTTGTTCAGCAGAAACTGGACCAAGATGTTCATCTGTCACTCAGAAGCCTTATGGACTCTTCATGGCGTTTTTCTGGTCTGTCTCAAACAGGACCTGAACATCTCTTCCTGGTTTTCAACGTGCAGGGCATGAATGTCAAGCTGCATCATTGCCTACAATCCCACCACTCGTGAAAATTCATACTAGCAATGTTTGGGCAGGAAAGCTCTCTCCTCTCTGTGCAAGGAGCAGTTCTGTGGTACACACATATGGAGCAGGGTCTGTGAGCTCCCAGGTAAGTACAACCACAAAGAGATCAGAGATGGGGCCGCACAGCAAAGGCAGCACAAGAAGAGCTGCCGGCAGCCTGCCCCCTGCTCTGGCCTTGCCTTGGTCAGCAGCCCTGCAGGCAGTGATGCAACATTCAGTGTAAGACCTTCTTTATTCAAAGCCATTATAAACAAACAACCCAAAAACCAAAGCCCTGGAAGCTGGATGCGGAAGAATTTCAGTAGATATTCATGTATAAACCCTTTTTCTTCCAGGAGTTGAACCAATGATGCAACCCCTGGAGTACTGTGTGCAGTGCTGCTTACCCCAGCTGAAAAGGGACACTGCAAAATAGAGTTCATTAAAGGAATCTGAGGAAATTCCCACATGAGAAAATACTCAGTTCAGTACACGGACAAATGCAAAAGAAATATGGGAAAATTGTATGAAATGACAAACAGGCTGGAGAGGGTGGGCTGGGAGCTCTGCTCTCCGTGTCTCATGACAGGAGAACAAAGAGACAGTCGATGGGATATTAAGCAGCAAATTCAAAACTGATAAAAGGAACTATTTCTTCACAGTTTGTTTCACTGCCAGAGAAAACCTCTGAGAATAAGACTTTAACAAGATTGCCTGGGGACCGGCCACTCACTTGGCTAAGGAGAACGCCCAGAATTAGAGCAGTTAATGCTACAAACCCTTGGAATAGACTTCAGACAATTCTCTTAGAAAACAGTGTGTATTAGAGAATAAGTGGGAGGGAGGGGGAGATGGATTATCCTACATCTGTTTGTTGTGCAGTGCTTATATCTTCTTTAGAAGCATCTGGCATTAACCATAGTCATAGGCTGATAGCCATAGTCACAGCCTGATCCGGGCTGACAATTGTATTGTTGCCATTTTCTGGTGTCCCTTAGTTGTTTCTCCACCTGGTTACAGCTGATTAAAAAATCCTGAAATTAATTTCACACAACAATTCAAAACTGTTTTCAACCTAAAAGGTTAAAAATAGATTCATTTTTTCGTTTTTTTTTTTTTTTCCTCAGAAACTTATGGTGAAATATTTTAATGAAAACATTTACTGTAAACACAGGTGCTAGTAAACAAAATATGGCAGTATACATTTGGAAAATGTTTACAATTCAAAGGTTTGGGGAGAGACTGAATATTTTAATAAAACACTTGCTTTTAATGAAAAATACACTTTTTTTTTTTTTTTTAATAAATAGGCTGGGTTCCTTATTTTCTTTTGAAAGACCCTGAAAAATTTTGATCAGCTCAAGTCCCAAAGATGAATTCAAACGGCCCTGAAAGGGATTAGCATAGGCAGGAAACAGCAGCGGGTCTCATCCCGGAGCAGGCACGAACAGGTGAGCGGGATTCAACAGACTGAAAGATTTATCACAGGTTGAGGAGCGGAGGAGAGATGAGGAAGCCAAGTCCAGCTCCCGCTGTCAGCAACATCAACAGAAAATCCTTTTCTGGCATGGGCAGGAGCAGGACACGCCGCCCGCTGCTCCGGGGTGGCTGGTGGGTCTCCCAGGGTTCGCCCTCACCCCTTTCCCATCACCAGCTGCGCAGGGACCACAATGGGAGACAAAGTGCTGGTGTGTTCTTGATTAAATTGATGAGATGAGGCTGCTGGCAGCAAATGCATCTTTCTCTCTCTCTCCGTCCCCCGGCACTTTGAAATGAGCCGCTCCTCCCTCTGCTCCTACCGAGCTCCAGAGAGAGGGGAGGAAGGAATAGGCATGAGCAGAGCCTCTATGACACCGGAATGGGGAGACATCCCCGCGGTGCGTGGAGCAGGCTGGGGTGGGGGTGTTCAGCCATTCTGGAACAAGCTGAATCGCTTAAGGTTTCCTCTGTCTGCTGTTATCTTTGTCCCTTTGCTACATGTTAATTGATCCTTTCTTTTTCCCTTTTTGCCTGAAACATCTGCTTTTAATGCTCACAAACAATAAATCCTTTCTTTTCTCCCTGCTCACATGGGATGTAAACCCACACAGAAGGGGAAATGGGGAGGGGGGGGAAAGGGCTGCATGCCATGTTCCCGGCAGTAGCGTAATAACAGCGATTATGGCTCAGTGCAGCCCTGAGTGGCAGCAAGACTAACCTACCTCTTCTGCGCTAACCAACCCAACGTGCCTTCCCCTAGAAGCACCGGGGCCTCCAAAACGTGTCGGTGGGTTCGTGGGGTGCTGAAAGTTGGCTTGTCCCCTGCTGTCAGTACGGCTGACAGATTTTTTAAGAAACAGCTAGCAGGAACAGTGGGGATGTCTAACACTTTTCCTCTGCTTTAGAAAAGTCAAATAAAATAAAATACTCATATGTAAAATTTGCCGCAAGCCTTATCTCACGTGCACACGCAACTGCATCTCAGCAAGGCAGTCTCCTGAGAGCGCAAACTCCTGAATCCCAAGCATCCAGATGATCCAGTGTAGGCTGTATCTCTCCTTCCCCAAAAAAGAGCCTCTTGGGTGTCTGTACACATGGTCTGGGCTGCCTCCTGGCTCTCTCCCATCTGCTCGCCTGCCTCACTGCCTGGGAGTAGGCAAGCCCAGCCTCCAGTGGGGCTCAGAGACCATCGCTTTATCCTTGTGGGTTGCTGACACATGTCATGAAGTGTTCAAGATGTACCACCTCCAGGAAAACACCTCTGCCTCAAAGCTCAGGCTGTTACTTGCACGAGGTGCTGCTTATTTAGAGGGGAGGAGTGGGTGCAGGCACAGCTTTCTACCTCTTCACACCCCTGCAGTGCTCATGTTTCTCCAGAGTATAAGTGCCACCTCCTTTAGTCAAATTCTGCCTCTAGCAAAGTCTGGACAAAAGTTTCTAGTTGAGATATGAATACAAAGGAGCAAATACAGGAGCTTGGCTGGGATCTGCTTAGCAGCTGTGCAGGTGAAAAATGGGGAGGTGCACTCACACTTTCATCTTCCATTTTGTTAGGTATGGGGTGAAGATCTCACTTGCTTTCAAAGGCATGTGGGTGCCTTGTTCCCCTGGGTGCTCATCAAGAAAACCATTCTTCAGGTTCACAGCTGCACAACCCTGTGACATCTGCTGAAGCCAGGAATTCTGCAGCAACAGGGCTTTAATTTTCCCATAAATGTGTTATTATTTTGTAATTAAACCATCTCTATGCTCTTTGACTTTACTGCTTTGCTTCACATTAAACAGCTCAGCACATCTAGCCACCACTGTGAGCTAGCAGCATGACTTAAGGTCCTCATAAGCTTACCTGTGGCAATACCTTAAGTTTACCCTCTGTCAATATTGCAAAATCCTTGTAACACCAGCAGAGCAAGTTATCTGTGCCAAAGAACCACCCCAGAACGTCTGCCAGGGTCTGTTGTCAGCAGTGGGTCTGTTATTCCCACCTGCATTCATTCAGCTGTGCCACGCTGTCAAGGTATGAATCAACAGTCCCCCACCAGCCTCAGCCTGTGTGTGAAGGGAAAGAGATAAAGGTATTATCGTTAAAGAATACAAACCCACCTTCCAGAGCCACATGCAAGTGAGCCAGCTGTATTCCACTCTGGAAAGTCACTTTAAACTAAATTTTGCCATTTCAAAAAAAAAAAATATGAAGTGTTACAACTACAAGCTGTTTCAGCAAAGCCTCCTCAACAGATAATCGGATTTACATAATTGGGTGCTGGTGGGACTTCAATAAATCATCAACGTGGCAGCGTGTTTATTATAGCCACGCAGTCACTGCTCTTCACAAATAGTTTCTGGTGCCCAAAATACACCACGTGCAACTGAGGGGGAGACAGATATGTGGTTAGTTCTTATGGACAGGAGAAATACAGAGAAGCTGGGGCCAACAGATGCTGAGGATTTATTGCATATCAAGAGCTGTGAGCTCAGTGGTTTGATAATGGGCTGAGGCTCCTTTGACTTGACCACAAGTTCAGATCTAGCCTAGGTCATTCCTAAGACAAGCTTCTAGGAGACAGCTGTTTGTGGGTCAGCCTAAAATCAGTTGCATTTCTGATCTGCATCAGCAAGATTTGTTTTGATATTTCTGTCTGATCACCTCCATGAAAAGCACAAATTCCAAAGAGGGAGAAAGAACTTCACTGCTGCTCACAGGCAGTTCTTCCACCTCTAAGCCATACAGCAAGAGGGGAAACTGCTGTGCCATTATGATGGAGGTATATGTCTAAATGCAATATTGTATTGATCACTCACTTTTCACCAGCCTTAGGTGTATGTGCACCTAAAGTGAGCTGTGATCCAGATGTTTCTTCTACACACCTAAAAGTGGGGATAAATCCTTCTCCAGGATGGTAGGGCTAAATGTGGGAGGACTGAGTCTGCCAGTGTGTTGCTGGTGTCTGCGTATGGACAACGCCACATGCCAGGGACAAGCAGTGAACAAAGGCGATTTGTGAGTTGGGAAATGGGATTGCCAAAAGAGATGGAACAGAAATGAGGTTTTAATCCCCCAGTCCAATCTTCCCTGGTACTGCCTGTCTGCAAGAGCAGGATTTTATCAGTGTTGTCCACAGGGAACTTTTCTGACCTTCAGTTTGCTGGAGCCTGGCAGAGCATTGCGCTTCTCTAAGATGTGCGAAGACAAGTTTTCAAAATACACAGATGCTCCTGTGAGCTAGCCATGGCACAGCACAATCCACACCAGAACACACTGTGTAGACTGAACTCCACAGAGGAAGACTGTGCATAGCTTACAGGTCCTGCAAATTCACAGGAACAAGTATATCAACATTTTCTGCGCTCTTCATTGCCACTGAGCTGACAAAGTCAAACACCGTGGGACCCATGTATTTTCCAGACTAGATGAAAACAACCTTCCCTATTTGCATTTGTAGGCCTTGCCAGGTTAAAGAGGAAGAGAAAACTGTATAAGACCCACAGCTATACCACACAGGAGACTGACTTGAGCGTTTGCTTGAAAATTTAGATTTGCTTGTATTGTACAGCCTCCTGCAAGTGTTTTCTATACCCGATTCCCAAACCAACTCACCCCCTCTGCCTGCCTGTCTGCCAGATAGACAATACCGGCACTAGCATTTTCTCAGCTGCCAAAGCACGCTGGACTGGGACTTCATTTCTCTGTATCACAAGCTACCAGCAGAAACCCTGTCATTGTGATTTTTCACATATTTTCTTCTGCTCTGGCTTTTTATCTCTCTGAGATCTCAGCTCCCCGGCTCGTGGCTGTAGGCTATTACTAGACTGGAACAAAACTTATTCTCAGTCCTAAACAAAATGAATAAGGCAAAAGAAAACAGTCACAACAAAGAAAAAGTTAATGCTTGGAGTAATAAGCATCAGAGTTTCCATCTGCACTGGGTCAGGAGGATCAGGAGAGTGAGAAGGGACGTAGGAGAGGATCACATAGCTGCTGTATACTCTGTGAGCAGATCGACTGGTGGCTTTGTCTGATGAACTGGCAGGTGACAGGTCCACCTAATTGCTGTGTCCACAATATTTCTATCTCATATCATGGCAAATTTCACTTAGAGAAGTTGCGTCCCAGCTGTGTGCTTGGAATTAGGGCCGCTAAATCCACCGTGGATACAGATAGGGGACTGTGAGCACTACAAGATGTCTTGCAATTAATGACCCATGATGAGACGCTAAAGAGACTCCCCCAGGACACGTTCTTCCATGTGCTATCTAACAAGCAGCAAAGCAGACTGAGCCAAGCCTTCCATTTTCTCCTTTCTTTTCTTCCCTCCTCTTTCCTTCCCTGCTTTCCTCCACTCACTTTTTTTTTTTTTAATTTTTTTCCTCTCTCTCTCTCTTTTTAACATTTCAGCTGAAGAAATTAGGTTTGTTGTTTCACTGGCTGAGTAAATTTTGAGGGCTTTAAGAAAAATAAATCATAAGTCTTGCCCGCCAGGTGGGTTCTTCCCAACATCTCAGCTCCAGTCACAACCCTAATTTAGAATCTGCACCAGTTAATGAGCACAGAGGAGACATAGGCTTGGTGCGGAGGATCCCTATATAAGCACAAACACACACTTCCAGATGTTTCATCTTTTTAATAAAGATTGGAGCGGTGTGAAAAGAAAGGCTTTAGATTTGAAAATAACAAAGCAACCCATGAGAAGGGTACTTACTCAGAGAATTGGTGTTGGGTTGGGGGCTTTTGTTTGTTTGTTTGCTTAATCCTGAAATATTATGCAGAATCCAGACCTTGAAAATTTCTTATTTTCTTGCATCAAAAGTGGTCTCCAAAGGACTGAGCAAAATCTGTGTATTAAATCAAATGTATTTTCATGCCCACACCCCCTCCCCACTCTAACCTCTCTCCGCACACTTACACAGACACACAACTGCTTTTCATAGCAAGGCTATAATTTAACAGCTAATGCCTTGCATGAGTACCACCCCTTCCCAAATTCTCCTGCTTTTCAGTTTCTATTCAAATTCAAAGCCAGATTATTTTAGCTCTACAGTCCTGGAAAAAATGAAATGACAATATTTGAAGAAGCTGCTAGTACTTCTTTCCCCCCTTTCAGTTCACACCCAGGCAATGTCAAGTGTAAGTCTATTCTTTCTGCCTCTGCAGATACAGAGACAGTTGGGAGCCCAATAAATACAATTCCAGAACTGGAGCTTCCCATTTTAGACATGAGATGGGTTTTGATTCTCAGGTGAGCACCCAGAGACCTCACTGAAATTAAAAAAGAAAAGGACCCTCTGCATTTACATCAATACAACTGGTCCAGATCACGGCTTGGGACTTACACAGTTTGACTGAGGTGCATCAAGGCCCAGTTAGTTGCCTGTGAGGCAATTAATGGGCAGGCAAGACAGGGCTGTAATGCAGCAAGGTTCAGCCTTTATGCTGTGCCAGGCCTTTACCTGCCACGGTAACCAGTGATGACCAGCAATGAGAGACATGGTTTGTTTTCACTTAAATATTGTTGTGCACCTAATAGTGAGTGAAGGGGAAGTCCTGGTTAGAAAATACAGGCTTAGATGCAGCAAGCTCCTCTGCCCCTCTCAGACCCAAATCAAGAACTTCCCAACCAGGCTGAACTACTTGTGCCTTCACTTTTTTAACACTGAATTACATCAAGGTGGAGAGACCTTTTCATAACTTTTCCAGCACACTTTATGCTTTACCAAACCCAAGCTGTGGGGTACAGCAGTGAAGCTGATCAAAATGAGATACAGTGAAGGGAATTAGGAAAAAAAAAAAAAAAAAAAGAAGCATCATAATCAACACCAGGTGTAGACCAATTAAACAGCCGTTCCCATGTGCTCACAGGAGGGCACTCACTCACAATTTACCCAAACAAATCCATGCTTAAAAACTCTCAGGAGTTTCACGGAAAAATCACATTTCTCTTCAGGGCTCTTTAAAAAATATTTGAAAGCACTTTCGTCTGTACACACCAGCTTTGCACACCAGAAACAGCTCCCTCTCAGCCCAGGAGAACCGATCATCCTGGATTAAAGTACTGGCAGATGATTTTTCCTTACAAAAAATAAGAGTCCTTCCCACAGTTCTCTTCCTTCAGCTTCCCCCTCTAATCCTCCTCTGACTTTCTTCAAGGGGGTGTTGGCTTTTGGCTTGTATTTTCAAAAGGAATCTTAGGGGCAGCTAGGTGTTCAAATCTTATTTATTTATAGGATCCAGGCACGCAGCTCTCAGGCTCCTTTGAAGCCCTCCTAGGATCAGTCATATTTTTATTCCAAGCACAGTTTTCCTTCACTGCCTC
The DNA here is from genome assembly GCF_047716275.1 of Strix uralensis. Taxonomy (NCBI): domain Eukaryota; kingdom Metazoa; phylum Chordata; class Aves; order Strigiformes; family Strigidae; genus Strix; species Strix uralensis. The sequence goes on from NC_133992.1 coordinate 5,566,885, forward strand.
ATTGTTTGATGTGTAAGAAAGTGCATGTCAAAGTAGACAGAGCTTCACCGTGTCCCATCTGGACCTACAGCCCACTCTACCTCCATCCTGTCCAGAGCATCTATCCATGTCTCAGCCCCTTTCACTGAGACAAGCACAGTAACCCCAACCATCCACACCAGCTCTTGAGTCAACCTCCACCCACAGTAATGAGCACCCCGCATCCTGCTGGGGTGGACATGCACCCTAGGCCAACCCCTCTTGCCCTTCAATGTGCAAGTCAACTTATGCCACGTCAGTGTGGTCCCTAGTTACAGCCCTGTTTGTGCCCAAAATCCCTTTTCTTCTGTATGCTGAAGCTAGTTAACTTGATTTGGCTGGTGGAAATATGGGATAAATCTTGAGCTCACCCATGTTATTGTCCACCGTAGCAATCACTAGTGTTTGTGGATACAAGTTACTTCCAGTCCTCCAGTGCCTTCTCAGGATTCCCCGCATTGGTCCTTCATGGAGTGCTCTCCAGGAGGCTCTCACAATCCACAGAGAAATAATACATGGAACAGATCAGTAAACATGTAGCAAAGGATTTCCTAGGGCTTTGTATGCCTCTCTCCTCACCTTACTGCCGAACACAAGCCTTAGTGCTGCATGCAAAGGACTGCAGTGCCAGCAGGAGCACAACAACCCACAGGTCACTTGTGTAGTGCAACCAAGTAAGGGCAGGACAAAAAAAGCTATTTTAGGCTCACAAGGCACCGCTGTGGGAGCCAGACTTAGGGATAGGATTCCTCCATCCATGACCCTGTTTTCCAGTTTATAAAATCCTCCTGTGTGGTCTTCTGTCAACTGTAGTTGAACCCTCTTCCCCTTACACTTCTATAACAATAAATCCTGTCATCTCATGCTGACAATTGATTTTGCATGTGTAACTAACAGGCGTGGTGGGAAAAGGGTAAAGTGTCATCCTCTGGGTCTAGACGTGAATTTCAAGGCTGCCTTCAGCTATAAACAGTTATTGATTATTCACTTGGAAAGTCAAAGGCAGAGAGAGATGATGCTAGCTATATAAACCTTGGCAGGACGCTGGCTATAGATGCTGGATTGCCTTCATCATGCTAGCCTGATGGCATCTGAATATGTGCTGATCTTTGACCTTGACCTTACGATAACTGAAGAGAGGTCCTAGACCCCATCACAACAAAGCAGCAGCTTTGCCTGAGTGCAGTAGGAGATGCACACACCCACCCTCTTTAGATTCCTCCTGTTGTTTGTGGTCCTCAACAAAATTACAAAAGACAATCATCTGGCTGTTGTACTGCTTAATGCTGGTCGTCATCTCTGTTTGAGGTTGTTGATTGTCATCAGGAAGGCTGCGGCTGCCTCTGCCACTTAACATTAGGATTTATCACATCAGATGTCATCATCTTTTTAGTTTTTATTTTCAAGGGATTTCAGCTCTAACTGTATCATCTGGGGGGAAAAGAGAGTGTGTTTAGCATGAATGAAACTGCCTGGAAGCTCTCCTAGGGGTTTTAAATTTAGGAAACAATGCCAGATTAAAGAAGCAGCTCCCTGAGCAGCAGAACAAATGAAGCTGGGCAATTGAAGGATTTATGTCTCAGGACTCAACGCCCCTTTAATATTGCTGATATCTAATAAGGGCTGAGCTAACACTGCAGCCTGGGGTTATTGTTTGGGCTCCTCCTCTCCTCCATCCATCTGTTTTCATGAAATCTACAAGAATTTAAATTTTTTGAGAGCTTGACCCATCTGCCAAGTTTGCTTGACATAAACCAACAGGTTTGGAGGTTGTTACATGGGATCTGATAGGTGCCTGGACACTGTATCACAGACATGTTGACTCCCTAGGAAACTAAGCTAAAACTCTTGGGTTCATTCTCTAAGACCTCCTATTGTCCTTAGTATTTTATAATAATGTACAGCGAGCATGCCCTGCTCCTGCAAAATGCTCCTAAAAAATGCTAACTGGGTTTGTGCCAGGACTGAATAGCTACCCATCCTGTAAGCACAATTCCCTGTTAGCACCGTGCCCCATTCACAGAGAAAACGATACTTGTACAGCTTGGGGAAGACGATCCTTATGAGGTGAATCTGCAGGGCATGCTCAGTAGGGCCGTTTCTGTCACTGGGGACGAGCAAGATGACAGATGTTATATGAGGCCGTGGCTGAAAGAGGAGAGAAGCAATATATATGTATATCTATCAAACAGCCTGGCTTGTGCAACTAATAACACCAGAGATTAGATCAGTTTTACTAATGCTCATTTCTGCTGTTTCCTCGGGTTTTTATATTCCCTTTGGCTTGGAGTATGTAAATAGACTGATTACCTGCTTCTTGATTCTGTTTCCAAAACACCACCTTTGCATCGCTTTCGCTATAGGGAAGAAAATAATTGATGGTGTAAAACCAGTTATATATCTTTTTATTATTATTTGATGGCAGCATTTCCATCATTGTTATGGTTGATCAAGCCTTTAAATCCTGTTCAAAATCTACATCTTTCCTCAGTTCCTTCCACTGTCCGTGCAAGTACTAGGAGTTCATATCCAACAATTCTTTTCTCCTTCTTCCTGCCTATTCCTTTGACAGGGGCTGTCAGAAGAGGTTTCCATCTGCTTTCCAGAGCTGAGTAACCGGTTCATTATAAAGTCAACATGACAGGTTGTAGAAAATAGAATGAACACCTTTCCATAACCACTGTATTTATGCAAAGAGAGATCAGTCTTCAGTGGGGCTGCTTATTTTTGCAGATGTCCCTGGGCTGGGAAAACAGCATGGACCAGAGACAGTAAAAGGATTTTTGTTGTCAGTGGTGTAGAAGATTGCAGCTCCAGGGAAAAAAAAAAAAAGTCAGACATTAAAAAATAAAGTGCATGTTAGAAAAATTTGAAAAGATTAGAAAGAAAGTGTCTGATCTAAATGGGCAAGAGCAGTTGTGTCCTCAGACAGCTGTCTCAGTTTGCCTAGCTTTGAGTTTAAGATAATTGAGGTTTCATCAGTCTGAGAGCCTTGGGGGAAAAAAAAAAAATAGACAAGGGAGAGACAAATTCCGAGACTCAGAGGTCTCCACTTGCAGGGATGAGGTTGTGTCGAGGTCAGATGGATTTGGGATTCCCTACTAGGCACTTTAATTAGAGACAGTTGCACATCTCTATCAGGAAGCGCTTCCCTTTGTAATGTGGCTGTAATGTCCTGAGCCAACATTTGCCTTGAAAAGAGTGGCTAAGCAAATGTACATCTGTGGGCAGGCTGTGGAAGAGCTGGCAAAAGAAAGAGATTTTATCTTCCTTTTATCTCAGTAGGTTCTTCCTAGCATTGCCCCGTCTCATCTCTCTAAGGCAACACTGCAGTGGCCACTGTAGAGCAAAGTACACAAGCAGCTTGAATCCATTTTGCCAGAGATGACAAAGGTTAATAAAAGTCATACTAAAATCATACACATCTGATTTTAGGACCCGTTTCCCTGTCAGCAGAGTTTGCTCATATGTGAATTAGAGGTTAACACGTAGAGTTTTTCTTTGAAGCATCTCTCCAAACTCAGTGAGCAGAGAGGAAGGTGCAATGAGAATTGCTCACATTTTTCAGGAGTAAAGAAGTGCCTAGTATCTAGCAGGATTGATGCCCTCATCATGCTGAGCACACACTCCAGCTGAAGATCCAGCTGCCTGCAGAGCACATTGCACCAGTGGAACAGGACCCTGGTTATTCAGAGGGTGTAAAGTTCAATATACAGTGAAATCTCAATTTCACAGGGATTTCACAGCTGAAAACATTCTCCCACTACAAATAAATACATAAGAGTTAAATCCGTGCATCAAGCACAATGCACACTTAAAGAATGATTCCCCAAACTGGAGACAGGGTCTGTGCACCCATCATGGAGTGAAACTACAGCAAGAAATGCGCCTCAGCAGGACAGCCCACATTTCAATAATGTCATCACATTTTTTCTGGACCTATCTCAAGTTGTTTATGTCTGAAATTGACACATTTTATTGGGTCTAAGTAGTATCATAAAAACAATAAAAAGCAGCCCTGACATTTTCTCCTCCCTGCTGTCTCAGCTGCCGCAGCCTTGACCTTCTCCTGTCTGTATCCGGTCCATATTTCAAAGGAAAAGAACCTCAAAAACTTTTTTTGCTCTCCAAAATTTGCTGCTGCTTGAAATATTGGAAGACCTTTTTGGGGGGTAACATCACCATAAAAAGTGCTACTTCTTCAGCAACTCCAAAGTTTTACTTCATTTTAAAAAGAAATAAAAGGAGATCTTAACCAAAAAAAGAAGATGGAGAAATGTGTGTGGCAGGAACATTATCTATCTCAAGAAAACCAGTGTGGATGGCCCGTGAAATTAGGCTTTTATCACTCCAGAACATGACTATCTTTATCACATAGACTTGATCACACACAAAAGATTTTAGCTAGTGCATAATAACTTCTAATTTCCCCTGTCCTAAATCCCTTAGGAATGGAGAAATTCGCTCTACCTGACCCTATCCATGTGCTTTAAAATCTATTGGGTACCACTATGGTCTCTGATCATCCCAGATAACATAAGCCAGACAGGGTTAGTGCTAGCAAACAGGCACCATCTGACCTCCGGAGTGGTCTGAGATACAGTGAATGGTGCTTAAGTTTAAGAAGTGTCCCCTGGGTCTCTTATCCTCCAACACAACAAAATAAGAGCTTGACGTCATAGGGAGTGATGGGGTGGACTTAAAAGCAAGGTCATTGGTAACAATTCCTTGGTAGTAGATCCATCCAGACTCATGTATTGTAGAGGAAAAGCAGTCACTTGACACTCATTACTGCACTCGCAGAAGATCACTGTTGTTATTCGCCCTTTTTGGCACCTTATACCAGTTACAACCTATCTGAGGTGCTCTGGCCAGCAGGAACCTGCACACGGGGTCAGAAAGCACAGGGCAATCCCAAACATTGTGCTGTGCCTGGTGGCCTGAACCAACCAACAGGATCAGCAGTTCTGCCTCCCTGAAATTATTCATGGTGACTCAGCTGGACACAGTTTTCTTCTTCACTCCCTCTCCTAAATATGCTGCATAGCAAGAGAAATCTAGTTTGCTGTTCCCCACATGCACAAATGGCTGCATTTCAGCAGTTTACGAAGCAAGCCTTCTCATATCCAACATGTAGGTCTGCTGGTAGCATCTGTAAAACACTCTGAATCATGTTGAATTAAGTATGTTGTGCAGACACATAACATTGTCGTTTAATCCTTTTAAATCTGTTTCTTTGCACCAGGTTTGCACCAGTCCCTGACAGAGACACCGGTAAAGGGTTAAATCAATAAAGCAAAGAGGATGCCTATAGGCAGCCAGTTCATTTCCCAGTATCAAAGATATTTATACTTTCTCTATGTCTGAGTTATTGTGATAAATACGTTGAGGTTGTATTATTAGTAAGATAGTTGCAATCTCATGGAACTACTTGCTGTAATACAGAATTCATGAGCTCCTGGCAACAGACTGCATTAAACCACTTAACAGAGGTCACTTCTCCGAAGTTTAGACATTTACATTCTAACCAACAGCCTGGCTGCAAGCAGCGATTTATCCTCAGCTACTCAGCCACCAACTGGAGGCTGCTGGGGTGCTGAGGACGGTGGCTGTGTTACTGGAACACCTCACAATGACCTGCGGGACAGAGCCGAGAAGAAGAGTTAGTTTACACAGACCCAAAAAATGACATTTTATTCCTCTTCTTTAGCAAAATAATAAGCTATGTCCACAAGGTTAGAATAGCTATTTAATATGGTCTCCAAAAATAGGAGCAGAGCAAAGTGAAGGTGCTGTAAAGAAGTCACAGGTACTGAGACTTGTAAAGAGTGTATTAGTTTTTTCTTAAATCAGCATCTTCAGGGACTGCAGCAATAGCCAGTGCACCAGAAACAAAGCTGATAGTGCCACCTACTCCTTTGCAGACTAGAAATCAGTCCTGAACCAGTTTCCTGAAACAAAGGCTACCTTGGAAACCCACCTCTAACCTGCTCAACTGGCGAAGGAGCTCCTAAAGCAAGGGCATACAAAGAAAGATAGTCTCCATTTTGCTCACTGATTTATCAGGAAGACTCAGACACAGACACAAATATACACACACACTTCAGTGGTCAAAGAAATGAAGACTACAGATTGATAGTGGCTTTGGTGACTTACACAAGAGCTTGCATTTCCCTCTGCCAGCAGTTTTCATCCCCTGGTCCCCTGCTGCAGGTGTCCCAGCTGGGAGAGACTGTTCAGTGGATGAGTTTCCCCCAAAGAGCTTTGCCAGATGTGCCCCCTCCGGGTATGGCTGCTCGCAATCTGCATCCTGAGCATCATTCCCACACAGCCTCTGGCTGCAAGGCCTAAGCCTCCTCTGAAGGTGCAAAGATAGGAATTTTTTTTTTTTTTTTAGAGAGAGATGTGTTTATTGGGGAAAGAAGAATTATGGGGAAGATGGTAGCAATTAAACACCATTCTAAAATCTGGGCATTTTTTTTTTTAAAGGAAAGGATTAGTTCATAAAAATGCAACTGGGAAAATAATAGGTTAGTCCATCACATAAACACATTCTAAAAATAACTTTATTGGATCTAAAACATCTATAGTAGCTCGACCTATTTATCATTTTAACATATATCTATAGTCACAATGAATTTATTAAAATGTTATATCCCATAATCTGCCTGATCAAACTCAGATAAATCGTACTTTGAACATCTTGTTAACAAGCAATTAATCACAGTTCCTGAGTGCACCAAAGGAGCTAATTTTGATATTTACTTTTCTTGGTGGCATAGGTAATGCATTCTCCAGTGCTCTCAAGTCCTTCTTGATATCAGAAGAAGTCAGGTGTGATATGTAGAGGTGCCTCCTTTCGTGCAAAAAAAAATCTCATACAGATGCCTGTGATACATATCAGCGTAAAAAAACCCCAAACCAGCAAATTCCCCTTGCACATTCTGACTTCTATGATCTGTTCCCAAAAGCTTTATTGCCAATATCCCACTCCCAGCATCACTTTATTTTGAATGTGTTCAAGTTAATGGATGACCTGTGCATTCCTGATTCAGTCTTATCCAAGTAATGTATATACCAAAAATACCAATCTGGATAACACACAGAAAATGATTTATTTCTAGGATTAAATGATGCTGTGGCATGCAGGGAAAATCCCTACTGTCTTAATCCCCACATACTGCTACCAGGTTAAATACTGGCTTGATGCAACCATGTTATTTGAGGTTTTCTTTATGCCTTTTTTTTTTTTTTTTTAATGAAAACCTCCCAGCAATCGCCTCTCTGTGTTCTAATACTGTAAATAATTGATCATACTGATAAAACATTTTGACTGGACCAAAGCTAACATTCACCCTCAATATCTTCAAAATCAATCAAAGTAACGCTAAGGGGCTCAGCGTGGAGCCAGTTTCACAGGGGCCATTAAACTATCATTGTGGTCTGGGCATTTGTTTGAATAAATTGTTTGTGTTTGTTATCATTTCTTAGTAAAACTAATTAAGGAACTAATTGATTGTTTTGTTGTCCTACTAATTAACTCCATATGGTGCACATCTCCATGGAGATACTGTATGAGTTATTGAAACTTCAGTGATTTAATGCGTCACTATTGGATATGGGGACAATTCTTTAAATCTAAGCATCCTTTCTATTTAAGTCTCCTTTTCAGATGTACTTTCTGTCTTTTCTGCCTCTTTCTTTGATTATAAACAACCTATGCATCCAACTGCATAAAACCAAGCAATTTGAAAGGCAAGCCAGCCAAAGATGGAAATGTGGACAATTACTATGAGAGGGCTTTATTCTGTGATAAATGAGGAAGATGTTGGCAAATTTGCTTCTCAGCTTTTTTCTTAGCTCTAGGCTATTGAGAGTAAAATCTTCAGGTTCACTCAGTAGTCAACAGAAGAGGGCAGGTTCCTTAAATCAGTATTTCAACAGCAGCTCAGCTCCTTCTCCAACTTCCAGATGAGCCATCCTCTATCTACATTAAAAGCCAAGAAAGATTAGCGCATAAATAAGTCCTTCAAGAAATCTCCTGAGTGCCCTTAACCATCACTAAAATCAGGACCTGTGTAAACAAGTCTCAGAAAAGCAATTAGCGGTGCTATTTATGTTATTCTACAGGCAAGACCTTTTCCGGGATTTCAGAAGATACAAGTTCAAATCCCACCTTTGCTATAACCCGTTCATGCTTTATATTATGTTTGTACAGATCGACCATATGGTGTCTAAAGATCCCAAACATCTGCGTAGCACAAGTTACTCGTGTTCCTGGGACAGGGTACCTGATTCTATATGTCCCTGGTTATTTTTACGCATTGTAAGTTACAGCCTGATGTCTGCTCTTGGATCACAATGGTGAGAATTGAATCCAGGATCTCTGATTTTAAAAAGCATTAGGTTTGTCTCTCAGTCATCTCTAAAGTTTAAAGGCAGAGGCATCATTCTATTAGACTAAATTAGTGTAATTATCCCTTCTATTGAGGACTAGACAGCAGTTGCTAAGACAGCCCCGTGGTCACCTCACACAGACTCAGGTTTTACACACCAAACAAAGCGCACACTGAAAATAAGGTTCAAAAACTAATTTGTACTCCAAAGAATTTTTTGGTGAATAAATAAACACAGTGTGGGGTAAATATTCAGAGCTCTCTTTAGTCGCTTTGATGAGAGTGGCTGGATAAATCCCTTCAAATCTCATCTGTAGTTGAGCTTAACGATGATGAGAGACTGGACTGGACGTAGAAGAATTGCCGTCGTATTTCAAGGTTTCAAGCTGTCTAGCTCAGATACAGAGGGCTGAGTGCATAAGCACCATGTTAAAATGACTTCCCTGGGGTCTGCGCTTGATGATGCGAGAAAGCTTTTGAGTTCCAGTGATCCTGAAAGCCACACTGGCAGACACTTTAACTTCCAGTAGAGACACCTGTGTCTGCAAGGAGGCAGATGAAAAGGCATCTCCTGGTCCATTGAGTTTGCAGAGAAAAACCAAGTTTGTATTCTTACTCATGTCCTGAGCAAGAAAAGGAACGAGTTAGATCCAGAATGCTAAAAGCCTTGGTTAGGGTTGGTTTGACTTCTCTGTAACCTCAGTTTTCCCAGTGTTTGAGATATTTTTTCTTGAGCCCAAGCATTTAGGGAGTTCTCTGAAAATCTCAGTTCCTACAACCAAGTGAGAACTTGATTCAGGATTTTTTTAGACTTGTTTCCTAAAGAAATGAGGGTCATGCAATCTGTTTGTGTATCCATCCCCTCCCAATAATGTTGGAACACGTTGGCCATTTCTAAGCCAGCTGGCCAGAAAGGTAAAGCACTTTAAAACACATGGGATTCCTGTAGATTTTGTGAAGATATGTGACTGCTGAGAAGGCAGAGACCCTATGCCTTTACTTGGGGAATATCTGGAATATGAGGTTAACTATGTTATTAGGTACCAGAGAATTCACATACAGCAGAGCCACAGAAGCTCTCAAGTACAAGTCTTCAACAGGGACTCACAGCACTTGAGACATCAGAGAGACCAATACACACAGTATGGGAAGTGAGGCACCCTCGGTGTTGTGCCTTTCCAACTGTGCTCTGGTTGGTTTTCAGATAACTCTCTAATTCCTGTCATTGAAGGAAAAATAACAGCAGAAATGCAACCCAAAGCACGCTCTAAAAACTCAAAATCCTGAAATTTTTTTTTATCAGTATGTATGTGTGTCTACATATGTGTATATACATGTATCTGTAAACACAAAATCTCAGACTTTTTAAGCTGGGTTTATGTTTTGGAAGTTTTAGGAGTATAGTCTAACTTAGGGTTCAAATGCCAGGGGCTGGCATTGTTGGACCTTGTTTTTGGCATCCCTGAGAACATTCATTCCTGAAGCTGCCATATTACCCAGGACTAGGAGAAGGGGAGTGAGCAGCAAACACTACCTCTGACATACGGAGGACTTGTCTCAGGCTGATGTCTTCTCCAGTGCACGGCCCTGTGGTCAGTGGCTGCTCCTTCCACCTTTCAGACTTCCAAGATCCAACAACAAACCTACCAGGGCAACAACAAACCCAACCAGCCCACTCCATCAACAATTTCACTTGAATCTAGTCTGCTTAAGTAGGGAAAGGTCCAGAACCACCAGGATGCCTGGACGCTGACGCAGAGAGTCAGAGGGAGAGAAAGAAAAACAGCAAATAGGAGGATACTTTTTTCTTCCCTGTACTCTTTAGTATTCAGTCCTGACCTATTTTAGCCTTAAGCCTTGCGTTGTGACTGATGATTGCTCTCCTCTGGCCTTTGTTTTCAGCTTTCAGATTGTGGATGTATTACAGAAATGATGTTGTCTGAAGCACCTCGGCTGATCACGGAGGCAGCAATCAGCTCACCCTTCGATGAGCCATTGAGACAGTCAGGCGAGCGGCCGCATTAGCCTGTCAATTTTGGCTCTTCGAACAGTTAGAACAATTTTGGTGAATTACAAGCAATAGAAAATCACTTTAGCTGCTCATTAGCTGGGAGACAAGAACGATGATAAATGCTCAGGGACTTTGAAAAGGCTTATGCACACACAGCCTCCCTCCACAGCAAGGCCCATTTAACCCTGGTGTTGCTCAGAAAGTAGTGGTAGTTACAAGCCAGCTACATACTAGGCTCTGCTTGTGAATTGGAAAAAAAAAACCCCAATCTCTAGCAGAAGCCACAGCTCCCAGAATGAAGTATATATGGAATTTGAACCTCCATATCTTCCACTGGACTGAAAAAGTAGCTCCATCTCACTGTTGTGAGCAATAGGCTGCTACCGTCTATGCAAGGTAGATAGCTATGGCAGGGGGATACAAACACAACAAATTTTTGCAGGGACGTGGCACAAAGATGTTGTTTTCCATGGGCTGATCTATCCATCTGAAATACAGTGACTTCAGCGGGCTTATCTTCTTCTATCCACACACTCGTGATCCATGTTTTAGATGCACAAAAGCACGTACTGGACAATGGAGTGGAGAAGGTCTATGGGAGTGATGTGATTGCATTGCTTATGGTCGCTTTCTCACGTGGAAGGAGACCACTGTAAATACTAACAAGGAATATAAGGGCCTCTTTGTGCAACTGCTTTGTGAGGATAGAAAGTTCTGTGTCAGCAAGCTGCTGACAATGCAAGTAAAGGCATATTGCAATGTTCTATACACAAGTTTTGGAAGTTTGATATTAGTAGTTAAGGGAAAGTAACTCAGTCATAGTTCTTGAACTGGCAGTTTCAGTCTGGGATCCTCTCACAGGTCATATCTCTGAGACCCAAGAGGTGAATTACTAGATAAATAGGAGAGGAAAGGATGGAAGAAAAAGGCAGCAGTAGGAAAAATTCTGATAATATAAATAATCTTAGTACTCAGATGCTCCTAAGTCACTCACACACTGGAAGGTGGTCAAGCGTCATGGTGATAAACCTTGTACAAGAACCTGGAAAGAAGTAAGGATGCTGGAGTGACTGTCTAAAGGATGAGGAATTTTGCAGATGAGGAAAAATGGGTTTCGATTTCATCAGGGGTACCTAAGGCTGCTAAAGACATCCTAGCAATGTGGTCCCAATTTTGAATTGTAATACTACTGTGGTATTGATACGTCACCTGTCCAACACATATTACCTTAACTTAAATAGATAACAACTGTGAGAGGGGCAACCACGAATGAGGCCATCTTTATAGCTCAGTCTACAAAGCACCAAGTATCTATGATGAGGAAGCTTATTGTGAGGACTGAATAATCCAGATCTGGCCCTGAAATTCTGAGCATTCATAGACTGAGCTGAACCTCTGAGCACTTTGTCTCTTGTCTGTTGCTATTTTAGGCAGTGTGCTGAAGGACTGGTTCCTCTCGCCATGTCATTGAGAATGACAAAGACTCTCTACAGCATTCAGGAGAATTGGATGGATGAAGGACAGGCAGGACAAAGAAGCTGGTATTTTGAGGATCTTCCTTTATTCAGATCAGGTCTTTTAACTTGCCCTCATGCCTTTGTTCTGCTGATTTAATGATTCCTTCCTCCACGCCTCCCCTCTATTTCCATTTGTGTGGATCAACCACAGCAGCAGGAAACCCTTTAATTGGCAAAAACATTTGCTCAGCTGAAGAGGTCTGCAGGTAAAGGAGCACATTCAGTGAGGTCCTTTCAGCACGTAGGAGAAATTGCCATATCTTCTCTACTGGCATTAACAGGACCATTTTCTCTTTGGGTCTGGATTCTGAGATATCCACAACTGGTAGAATAGGCATTGCTGCACTGTTTCCCTCTTTTTATCAGGGAAAGAAGGATGGTGCAGGAAAGGAAGCTGGCCTGGGACCTAGGAGACCCAAGTTCAGTTCCCTGTTTCATTGCAAGCTTCCTGCTGGTCTCCCAGTAAGCTCCTTAAGTGCAGGACTTAGGCACTGCTCTGCAAAGTGCTGCAATATGTAAGACTTAGGAGACTAAATCCATTAACTTTCAGTTAAGCTTAAACTCCTAATTCAATACATCAGTCTGAATATGTCACTTGTACATCTAAGTCATTCAAGCCATATGGTTTTTAACAGAATCTCAGATCTATCCCTTTACAAATCTGGTCCTTAGAGTGACTGTTCACAGGTCACCCTCTGAGACATAATGGTAACAGCACTTCTGTAGCAAGCTGGAGCAATGTGAGATTACTGTACTAGAGCCTGAGGCACCAAGATGTTTCAGTGAGGCATAAACAGCTCAGATCAGCAGTTCTGGAACTGCAGTCCATGGGCTGCAGTCAGTGGTCTGCAGCTGATCTCTGTGTTTATAGCATAGCACCATTCTCAAGACAAGTCTGTGCCACTTTTCCCACCAAGGCAAAAGACCCACCCAGAAAACTCATAAACTCATATAACTAAAAAAAGAGACAAAATTATGCTTTGGAGATTGATATCTCCATGACAATCAAAAGTAAGGGAATGAGATACACCTGGAAGACAAACCTACCAGGGGACTTCACGAGCTGACATAGTGAGACAACTGACAGATGGAGGAAGGTGATACACAAGATAACTTGATAACTCAGATAACTGATGGACTGAGACAACTTTATACTTTGGTTGATTAATACACTGAGGTGTCATAAAAAGAAGCAAACACGATACATTAGTCCATCTAATACAGAGATGTGACAGATGCATCAAGAATACTGATGTATCAGGACTATGAGACCTCCAGTTGAGCTGGTGTTCATGCCCATAATTGTTACTTTCCGATTCTGCATTCAGATGGACAGAAGCCTGTAGGAGAATATCAAACTTCCACTAAGACCTTTTTAAATAATAATTACTCCGTAGCAGTGCTGTGAAATCTGTTATTAACCTGAGGCCAAAGGCCACTTTGTTAATCAGTCAGGGCTCATATTCTATCAAAAGAATCTAGGGCTGATTGCTGGTCTAATCATAGGGTGACAGCAGCTGTCAGACGTGACATCTCTACTAGAATAAAAACAACCTTAAGGGCCCAACTTTGCTGTGGGGGTTACAGACAGTGGCTCTTCTGCAGAGGGAATTTGGGTTGGACATAGCAAAGTGACACTTCCATAACTCATACATGGTGACCCTTGGGTTCTCAATGGGACATATCCCTGCCTCAAGTGCTATAGCAAGTGTGAGATGACCGTCTCTGCAAGGTAATAGCATAGGAAATGGTGAGCGATGAGTGTTCTCTTGCACGCACATCCTTTTAGTTGGTTTTCAGTGCCTGGTACACTGTTTCTTACTGAGAGAGTGCAATGAAAGCAGAAATCAGTGGTGTTCTTCCTTTCATACAGTTCCTTTGCTTACACAGCCCAGATGATATTCTCTCCTTTGCAGAAACCCTGTGCATAGCTCAGGTCCCAGACAAGCTCTTGCCAAGAAAAGGAAAGGCCTGTACAAGAGTGCAGAATGAGGTGGGAACTCGTAGGAAGGAAAAGCAAGAGTGCAGTGCCTGAGAGCTATGAGAGGACAGAGTTATTGAAAAGCAAAAAAATGGGTCAATTGGACTGTGAAGGAGGGAATGGACCAGCTACTCTATTATAAAGCAGCTTTTGCCCTTGAACCAACACTTTACCACCTGCCCTGGGTAAGCTCCACTCCAGGTTCATCAAGCAGGGCCTCTGAAGGGAAGCAACAGCAGCTCCAGGTTCTTTACTTTCAGCTGCTTTATTGAAATTCTTTCCATCTCCCCTCATCTTCTGCTTGTATTACCGGATTATTGAGTCTCATATTCATCTGTCTCTAAAAGATTAAACTGTCCCCTGGAAAAGGCCATCACGTCCTGGAGGAGGAGATCCCATTTCCACTCCATCCTCCAAGAAATAGAGTCTCTGGAAAGTTTTTCAGGTTGATAAGTTCCCATCGTTATAAGAAATCTGGCTGGAAATGAGAGCAAAACCCAAGTGACAGATGCCAGCAGGTTTCTATCCCCCATGGCATAAAACCTCATCTGTATCTGAAAGGGAGAGTGGGGAAGTGAGGAATCAATGCAGCCTCTGGCCAGCACGGCAGAGCTCAGCATCTTTGCAGGCTCCATGAGGCAGGACTGATTTGCTGAGATGCAAATTGCAGGGAAGAAAGGATAAACACAGTTGCAAGGCACAGAGTTGTGGAGACTGCTTTCCATGGCTTTTAAAAAAAGGAAGCAACAGGTACCTCGCATAACATGTGTGGAGGTCACAAGGACTTAGCCACACTGCTCATTTTGTCTCCCTGGGAGCTGGAGCTTTAGCCATGCTCGTCTTGTAGTTCTGTATTCCTGACCTTTCCCCCCAAGACTGTCTCTGTAGCCTCCAATCTCTGTCTCCTATTCACAACAGCAATTTCCTTGCCTTTGCTCGGGTCCAGTTCCCATCAGTCATCCCTGACCTCCCCCTTTCCCTCCCCTCCCAGGCCACACACAACCATCCCAAGCTGCATATAAATCTCAGGGTCTGGGTTGTTTTTTTACCTTCTCAGATCTAGACCGTTGCTCAAACGCTCACTAGCATCCTCATCTTATCCCCATTCTTGACAGCATAAACTTCACACTCTGTCCCTTGCTTGGCAGGTGTATTACCAAGATGCCACTGACAACCATCTGCACCCTGCCTGCTACGCTCTTCTCTCCCTGCCCTTGCTCCTCATTGGTCTCCATAGTTCCTGAGCACTTCCAGGGTCACAGCCCACTTCTCCTTTCCTGAAACCATTTCAGCTACTCGGTGACATCCCCACATCCAGTGCAGGGCAGAAGGAAGCACGGCTTCCCTTCCCCATGCTCATGCTTCCACCAAACAGGGCGACCCACCAGAAAGAGCAAGGTGTGTTCATGGTGTTCCCCCATTGGCTTTGTCAGCAAGCACTGAGGCCAAAAAAACAACCACAGCCTTCAAGCTGCACTTGAACTATTCCTCTGCTATCAGTCTTCACGCTATGATAACATATGCAAAGCAACACCCACCCGCCACAGCTCCCCCACTGTAAGCCACAAACCCAACTAATTAAAAGCCAGAGTCATCCACATCCCAACACACACCACGGTGCATCTCTGCATTTGCTTGGAGCGAAATGCTAGAAGTGCACGACAGCAGGCTGTCGCTGTGACTTATTACTTTGTCATACTGTAAATATTATACAGGCCATATGGATTTTCAATACCTGAGCACCACGCTGCCATTAATATCAAATGTAATAAGATATTATATGCATGACAATCACAGAAAGAAATTGCAAAGCTCAGAAATTGCCTGGTGGAGCTATGCACGGTTTGTTTTTGCCATGAAAAAGTCAGAAGAACCCATAATGAATCATTTAGCTGACGAATTTTATCTCTTTTTCTGTTTGCAAACTATCTGCCAGCAGATTGTCATTTTCTCAAATGTGTCCATTATTTGGAACTCGTCAGTGGACAATCACTTATGTGTCTAATCATGGGCCATTTCTGAAGGATTTGTTGTGGGTGTGCATCACACTAAACGTGAGCTGATTTGAGCAATTCCCCAGGTCCCGTGATGTGGCTCTCTTTCCTGACTGGATGAGATGGTTTGGAAGCCACCGTGGATATTAAGGACTGTGCGGCAGAAATCTGTTTAGCATGCCTTTGGCAATATTCGTGGAAGAATAGCTAAAAGCGGATCTGTGCAATATCTGGAACCCCTCTATTGCAGCTGTGTTAGCAGGTCAGGGCTACCTGGCTGCCAGCGGGTGATGATAACACCAGTGGGCTTCTCTGACCTTGCCCTACGCCACACAGCCTGGATGACTGCAGCACTGAAATCAAGGGCACACACAATTTGTCCTTGCAGGCATTGAAACCCTCACTGAAGTCCACACAACACCGGCTGCTTTCCTGGCTAATGAGGCCGAGACATTTTCTGCTATAACCTCCTAAATCCAGAGGACTTGGTGACAAGGATTTGCACTGAGTTTAGGCCAGCAGGGCCAGTATTAACCTGCAGATATAAAACCGTTGCTTTGTCTCTTGATGATATTTTTTCTCACTGAAAGGAAAAAATTGCAAGAACCTGATAGAAAGCATCTTCCTTTCCACATCCTCCCTATTCCTTTCACATGTCTCTGCTGGCTGATGGTAATATAAAGACAGTGCCCTTTGAGTATATGTAGTTTATAGGAAGCTTGCACTGACCATTTGCATAATGGACTGTGCTCCCTAGTGCAGAGTGTGACATGAATAGCTTACACACACTTTATCAGGGATTTAATATAGTGCCTTTCACAAGAGTCAAAGCACAGCGCCGAATAGGAAAACAAGCCACTCACAAGCACATGGATAAGCACATAAAGCAAGAATAAAAGGAGATTAGACAGGGTGGGGGAAAAGTATAAAAGAACTTGAGTTAGGTTTTAAATGTGTTAATGAGCCCATGGTATGACTGTCTGAAGGGAAATTTCTACCAGGCTGCAGAGCACAAGACAAAAGGCTCAAAGTGTGGAATTTGAAACCAGTGACAACACAGCCACCAAGAATAAATCTGACAGTGAATGCACAGAGGAAACCCAGTGCCTGAATGGTGGCAATAATGATCACATCTCCTGTTCATTTTTATGAGGTGCCTCCTAGCTATCGGAGGGATTTATAAAGATAAGCTCTCCCCATTTTACATTTGGGGACACTGAGGCACAGAGACATGAGGTGACTTGTCCCAAATAATCTGTGGGGAATCCAGAAAGAAAACTGTGTCTTATGGCACCTGGGTCAGTTCTTTATTGTCTGTGCCAATAGTTCCCAAACTGGCAATTGGTCAACCTGTAACTCGCAAGGCTGCAGTAAGTCACCTGCTGAAGGAAAGGTGTCATCTATAAATGATTTTCATTTAAAAGTTTGACCCTTGAGAAACACTGGGGACCAGAAAGGGTCTGAGGTCCTAAATATTTGCGACAACTGCATTAAGCCATACAATTTCTCAGCAGAAGACAGGAACAGTCAAATAAACAACTAACTTTCTGTGTGTTTCGGATGGGATCATTTTGTTTCCCTTACAACTGCTGGGCAGATACAGGTAGCTCTGGCTGTGTCTAATTGATTTGCTCTCCTGGCAGAGCTGCAGGTGCAGAGAGAAGGGCACAGGCTGTGTAGATACACTTGCATCTGCAGG
Organism: Strix uralensis; assembly: GCF_047716275.1. NCBI lineage: Eukaryota > Metazoa > Chordata > Aves > Strigiformes > Strigidae > Strix > Strix uralensis. The sequence continues at coordinate 5,584,501 of NC_133992.1, forward strand.
AAAGAGGGAAAGAGAGGGAGAGAAATTGCCTTTTTGAAACCAGTTTCCCATGACAACGTTAGAATGGTACAAGATAAGGATAGTCCCCCTCCATGAAATACAATAAAAATAAAATATAAAAAGAGAATGGCAACAAGGAGAAAAGCTTTTCAGTCATGTTAGAAAAGCTATTACAAGTACCAGAACAAGCTTCACCATACCCCATAAAGCTGTATACAGCTGCCCACAGTACAATCAGGTGCAGCTTCAGTGATCTGGGCTCTTCAATAAATCTGAAGCTAAGGCCAAACTTGCAAATATTTACAAAGCTTTCAGTGAACCATCTGCTATTGCCTAGCCACTTGAGATATCTTTTTTCGTCTTTCTGGCTCCACCTGTCTGACCTCTTCTGCAGCCTTCAATTGAGACACCCGAGAAATCAAACTTCTCTCACAGTTTTCCATCACTGTGGCTGCCGTGGTCCAACACGCCCTTCTTGTTTTATTGTTCTTCTTCACTGTTCTGTCTAAATCTTGCCTGCAGCATCACTAGGGAAAAGATCAGTCCATGGTGTTATATCATTAAATCATAATAATTTCCAGAACTGAGGTCTGAAGAGAAAAAAAAGTCTAAAAAAGATTTGTTTATATTGAAACTCTCCAGTCCTTTGCTTACCCTCCTGAGAAGCATTTGGATGGAAATCAAAACAGAAGAGACAACTTCTACTCAGGAGATTTTAGGCTGATGGAAAGATGAACATAAAAGAATGCTTCATCCCATCCCTTTCCTCCCAGCATCAACAAGGCTGTCCACACACTCCAGCTCTAAATGCCTCAGTTTCCCTGAGATAAACTGGTCCTATTGAATGCACTAAGATCACCGTTCTCGATCTAAATAAAGGTTATTTGTAGGTTATTAATAAAGTAATACAGTCCACAATCAGCAGTCCTCTTGCAATGTGAGGGCTGCAACAGAGTCAGCATGTGCCAGAGGTTCTGCTGGGGCTCAGTGAAATAAAAACAACTTCTGGAAATGTGTGATAAATAAAAGCATGAGATCTTAATGACTAAGTTAATACATGAATGAAATAACAGTTTGGAGCTGGAAATGAAACACAGATTTTTGTAGCTCAGAAACAGGAGACTTCAGAGATGGATTTATCTTAAAATGGAAAGACACAGAGTGGCAGAACCTAAAAATAAAACCTCATTCTTAGCAGTGCTGAATAGTAAACGATTAGCATCATCCAGTTGGAAACACCACTTGGGCTATGACAAATACACTAACAAAAAAAATCAGCCAAAAACCTAGGGAAGGAACGCTAAACCTGTACTCTGTCTGCATATAAACTAATGCTGAAACTACTAGGAAGTGTCGAGAGACCCCTGAGCAGAGGAAAGGATACACAACTGAGCTGTGCACAAAATTTCTTTAAAAATAATTGGAACAACTAACTGCCCAAGAGGAATATCCTGAGTGATACGCACCACAAATAGTGACCACACAAGACCTGAAATAAACAGTTTAGAAACAGCTCCAAGCTGAAAGAGTCTTTCCCACAAATTCAGCAGCATGGATCTGAAGAAACCAGTAGCCTCGTAGCCCCTCTGTGAGCACTGGCTAATCCCTGATCCTGCACATATTTACACGGAAGAGAAACTTAACACATGACACATCAAGGTTAAAACTGGCAATCAATAGCTACAGCCTTAGACATTCATTTGATAATGAGAAAATTTACCTCTTCATGTGTCAATTTCCTCATATGTAAATTAAGAGCTATCATTAGACACCAAGATAATGACACTTGGGCAAACCATGGATATTATAAAATTAATTTCCTTCTGCTACACACAACCTGAAAGCTAAAAGACGAATGGATTTAGCCTGGTTTTAATGAGAGCTGAGCATGAGTTTTAGAACAATACAGACTTGGTTTTCAATGTTTACACCAATTTGTTAACTAAAAGGAAGGCACTGTCAGACAGCACCTCTCATTTTCCATTCAATAAAGCACAGAGTAGCCCTTATGCAGATCATTGCAAGAGCGGGGTTTGGAGCAACCACCAGCTTTAAAGGGACCGTGGTTGAAACACATTTAAATTGATCACTGTTTCTTAACAAGAAGTATCATAATATTGAATAAAAGTTCTTAATATATACTTGGGAAAACTCGCATGTAGAGCAGGTCAACCCTCTAATTCACCAAAGTGATCAAAGAGGTGATATTGCCTTTGGTTGTGGATTGGGACAAATGTTGATCAGCCTTCTGCTCTGAAATGTGTTAAATAGCAATTTTCATACACTCTCAAAAAATATACCTGTAGCCAGACCTGAAACAGAATTTAAGAGACCACGTGCAGAAGCCATCTTCTAGTTTATTATAGATGTATATGAACAACAAACAGTTATAATAACACCTAGACAAGACAACACGTTGTGCCACTGAAATCCTGTTTCCTCCACTAAAAATTTCTAATTAATTACCAATATACATTACAGAGTGAGAAAGCCTCTTACTAGAAAAGGTCACACCTCCTGCTACTTCATTTCACCCTGCCTGCTTGGCTAGGAATATTCACCACCTACCACAGCATCAAATGAGTTCCTATCCGTGTCATATTATTTACAAAACCTTTCACAGAGCTCCAATACGCTGGGTCTGCAAGTGATAATAAACTGTATTCTGACATATCAACGGCTCAAGGAAATTTTCTATTGCAATTTTCAACACAAAATGAAACATCCTAGCAGGAGCCAAAGCTGGAGGAATCTGTTTTGAGAGGAATGATTTCAGGTAATTTATCATTATGCTATGAAAATGCAAAAGCCATTGATGTCTCCTGAAACGATACAAATAAACCCATGCTGTAAAGTCCATGATCAGTGAGGGGTTATATTCGGCAGTACTTGGTCCAAAAAACATCAAGAAATTAAATCACTCTTCATATATTACAGTTACCTTTCAGGCTGTTAGGCAGGGAGCTTTTCATTGCAACTAGGACATAGTAAAACTTCCATGACATTTCCCTCCAGAGTTTCCCTTTGCTATTAATACTGTGAACAGGAAACAGGAGAGCTGAACAGGATGTGTGGGGTCAAATGACATATTGAACTACCACTCTCAAAACCTGCCCATCAGACTTTTGCTCAGAGTGTCTGTCTGCCTAGGGCTGAATGCAAACACAGTTGGTGAATGTGAATAGAGTTGGTGAAAGTTTTCAGAAATTGTAAATTGGTCAAAAAGTGTAGTCCCAAGGGGAAAAATTTACAAATATGTAATAAGCCTACATAATGCATCCTTGAATAACCGTGAGTGAAACAGAGGTCTTCTAGGCTTGAATAAAATGTTTCTGTTTTACCAAAATGTGAAATATATTGCTTTATTGACTGGAGAATTCAAGATACAAACCAAAAGCTCTCTTGTAGATCTCTAACCAGGATCCAGTGTACTGCTGAGCTGATGGACTTCCCAATACAAACAAGTCTAGTTTGGACTTTGCCCTTGCATGGCCATGCCAAAGGAATAATCAGAAAAGCAAAGGTACCAACTCCCATAAGGTCAGCAGCAGAAGTCTTCTGTTCAGGGAGGAAATGCTTGTTTCAAAGACTACTTTGTGGGAAGAAGAGCATCTTATTTCCTGCAATCAAAACTTTTCAAAGTCAGTATGTCCTCATGGGTCCCTCTTTGCTTCCTGAAATTAGACAGCTCTTCAATTCCTTCATCAATCTTTGACTGGGAGTGGCTTGGGATCAGAATAGCAGATGGGTTTTGTAGATGCCAAGGGAAAGGTACATAGGAAAGGCAGCATGAGGAAACCGAACTAAAAAACCTGAAGTTGTTATACATCAAAAGTAATGTGCCTGAAAAGTACTGCATGGAAGGCCAGAATTGCAGAAGTCATGGCAACTTTGGCTTGAGTTTCAGGGGTGTGAAATTTCCGCCTCTTTAACTTGTACTGCACCTGATCTGTCTCTAACTGGTGCTCTCAATCTCACTTGTCTGTTCAGATTCCTGCTGTCTGACAAATGGGAAAAAAGCAGGGGGTCACTCAAATGGCTCTTTAAGGAAATTTCCCTAGACCAGACACAGATGAGAACTGAGTTATATTTAAGAAGATTTTGTAACATGAGACTGATGGTTCATTGGTCTGATTATGGACAGTTTTGAACCTTATAAGAGTGGTAAACATCAGGCTCCCTGAGACTTGCTGAGTGTATCTAAATAGAAATTACGCCTTTCTGTCAAAAATGCCTGTGTTTGTGCTGAGAGTGACAATCTCTGTCACTGTAAGCGGGTAAGCAGGGCAGCAGACAATATTAATAAGGCAGACAGAACACTATGTTGTGTAAAGGTCCCCATTCTGTTTGCACAAGCAAAAAGTAGAGACAGACACATCCATCTTGAGACAGGTGGAGCCCACCCATCAGAAGTGCTCACAGGTACTCTACTCCATCAATCCACTGCCTTTCTCCCACCGCACCCCTCAATCCCTCTGTATATTCTCTCCCATCACTAATCTAGCAAGCACAGGTAGACACAGCTCCAGCTGTGAGAGGCTGCAGGGGAATAGAAAGCACAAACATCACCTGCCAGCTACCATGAGAAAATAATTTCCCAAGGAAATTAGAGAGGGCACACCTGAGGATTTGGTACAGGCTCCAGAATGGTACATCAGCACAGAAGTATTCAGGGTACTGGGATGCAGACAGCAATGAAATATTTAAAGATGAAGAAAGGCATAGAGCTTGGCTGAAGGCAGCTAAAGAAATAATGGATAAACCCTCTGACCTCCTCAAGCAGGTCCAGAGGAGGCCACAAAGATGCTCAGGGGGCTGGAGCACCTCCCCTGTGAGGACAGGCTGAGAGAGTTGGGGGGGTTCAGCTGGAGAAGAGAAGGATCCAGGGAGACCTTAGAGCGGCCTCCCAGGACTGAAAGGGGCTACAGGAAAGGGAGGGAGGGACTCTGGATCAGGGGGGTGTAGGGATAGGATGAGGGGTAATGGTTTTAAACTGACAGAGGGCAGATTTAGATTAGATATAAAGCAGAGAGTGTTCTCTGTGAGGGTGGTGAGGCCCTGGCACAGGTTGCCCAGAGAGGCTGTGGCTACCCCCTCCCTGGAAGGGTTCAAGGCCAGCTTGGACGGGGCTTTGGGCAACCTGGGCTAGTGGAAGGTGGCCCTGCCCAGGGCAGGGGGGTTGGGACTGGATGATCTTTATGGTCCCTTCCAACCCAAACCATTCTATGATTCTATGATCCCTGAGTGATTGTATTAAAGGAAGTAAATTCTCACTGGATCTTGTTTGACTTTCATTCTTGGATTTGGTCTTTCTTTCACAATGTACTGAAAGAAGATATTCAATTGATTGGCTCCTACAGATCCCTGAAAAGAGGTGTGATGGCACTGGTGTCCTGTCTTCACTGGTACCCAGCACCATCTCAGAGAGTTAAAATGATGTTTCAGAGGGAAAGAGAAGGGACCTGCACAAACCCTGCATTTCCAGTCAGGCACTCTACAAGTTAATTCAGATGACACAGCTTAGAATGGAAAAGTTTCTTTTTTATTCTGTGTCTAATGCAGATGAAGGGTAATACATATGGAACTTGTTTTTCAGCAGCAACTTGAGAAATAGTCAAAGTTTTAAATCTAGGGCAAGTAAATCAAGCAGAAATAAAGAGAGAGGACATATAGTTGTAGTTGTCTTCTCTATCACTGAGCATGCAAGCTCTGGGAGGTCAGAGCAGAGGCTGCAGCCAGCATGCAGCACCGCAGCACAGCATCTCCTCAGCAAACAGCCCCTCTGCCCCTCGCTGCTGACTGCTCCCCAGCCACCATCTCTTGGTGTGGTGTCACAGATATTGCAACTATCTGGGAAGAAACCGTTCAAGGGAATTTAGAGAAATCTAATCATGTTTAGCTGGAACAGCAATGCTGGGAAGAAACCAATTGTTTTGGAGTTTGCCTGGCTTTGCTCTGGCTTCCCCAGTGCAGGGAACAAGGGCAGTGTCTGGCTGAGAGTTAAAAAAAACAAGAGATAGGGCAGAACAAGTGAGGTGGAAATATCACAATTTAACTGTCTGAATGTCTTGGAAATATTATTCATATCCCCAAACTGGTAAACACTAAGATATTTAAATAAAACCCCATTAACTCCTATCTCATTAGACAAAATTTTTTCCCGGATGCTATACATTTCTCTCTGCACCAAAACTCTGATTATACTCGGTGGGGGACCTTTTTGTATGACAAGTAACTAAAATGGTCAGGATTTCAGCTATTATGGGTAAGTCCAAAATGGAAAAACTGGTTTCAGAAGGAAATGTGTTTACGTAAGCTGGGTAGACCAAACCACTGCAAATGACAGTAAAAATAATCTGAACATGGTTATTTTTGCAGCCTTGAAAAGCCTGCCTATTTTTTTAAAAAATGGTTTATTAAAGCTTATTTCATTTTTAGACATGTCTCCAGTTGCTGGTTCATGTGGTCCAGGAGCACAGCAAGGGCTGGTACGCTAAGCTCCACACATCTCTTGAGAACTCCTTCCCTTATAAAATCTCCACTGGTTTTGCAAACATTGAAAGCACTGGTGGGTCACAAAGTTAATCTGAATCTAAATTACCAGAGGATATGTCTGTACGAAGAGCTGGAGGGAGGGTTGGAGGCAGTCTGGCTGTTGATGCCTTCCTCTTTACAGCTGCAGGGCTCTGTATTGCCTGTCCCTTTCTTAAATGAGCATCCTCCCATGGTATAAAGCTGTAGGGGCAGGTATTCTCACCCCAATGGAAAAGAAATTCATCTTCCTCAGCTAAAAGCTGCTGGGAAAGAGACTTCATCCTTCAGTGAATAGTCAGATATGGCTTCCTCCTTTTTTCACAAATACTTTCAGCTTTTTTCCTGTGTTTACCAAACTCACTGGTAGTAGCTCAAAGGGCCCAGGGAAGGAAAAAAAAAAAAAAAAAAAAAAAAATTACAGCTCTATTGCAGCAATTCTGGAAAGAGAGACAGAGACACGATCTTGGCAAACTTCAGTGGGATAGCGAGAGGTGAAGTGCATGAAAATAAATACTCGGGAAATGTTTGTGTAAATACTGTTGCAGTGCCAGCCCCTCCTGCCTATTCCCACTTGCTGTCTGTGAACTAAGAGCATCTGTCCACATCTCCATGCGCCAGAAGGATTACCACAAAAAGGAATTTACATTCTGTCAATTAAAACACCATCAAACTAAGGATTAAAGTCACAAATGCATGAATTAGAGTTGGTGCCAAGGGACTCTACCTATCTATCTTTCACGAATTTTCTAGGTACATGCTATAGAAGCATTAAAGACACCTTTAATCTGCTACATCTCCGTGCACAGCATTTACTCAGAGTGGTGACCAAAGAAGTGTCAACAAGCACAAGGCAAACACAAACCAGGGTTGTCACTGCGTGCACAAGTTGTACTTTCCATCGCTCAGACTGAAGTGTTCATAAAGTGTTGAATATTGCTGTGACAGTCACTAAAACACTGTCCTCAAACCTTGTAAATCTGCCTTTATGCAAGGGATCAAAATGAAAGCTGGGCAAAACTTAACTGACCCCTACCCTACACTGAGGAGAAATCAGGTCACTGAGTATTCCCCTAGCACTGGGTAAAGGACTATACAGTAGCATTTACTGCATTAATTCATGCTAAATTTTAGCTTCTGGCTAAAGCTTGTGAGAATGAGGATTCAAGCTATAAATGGTTTGCAAAATGTACAGGGAAAAAAAAAAAATGCTTGATCACATGAAATAAGCTGGTGATCAGGAATGGGTTCAGCCCCTGTGCCAGATTGCCCATCAGGAGATGAATGTACTGATAGTTTCATGTTTTATGGCCTGAGTTAACCCTGCTGTGGTTTACATTGAATCAAGGTGGAGCAGATGGCAGGAGGGTTTCCACGTTGTAACCATGCTACATTTCCAGTTCAAATGGCAACACTTGGCTCCACTAACAAGAAACAAGGAAAGAAGTTTGAGTTATTCTGTATTCCAGTACAGAAAGATCAAATCATTTTGATTTCAGCCTAAGTTACCTTCTGGGTATATTCACTGCACAAAATGGCCTTTCTTCCCCAATGACCGTGGTGGCAGGCAGCACAAAAATGCAATGGAAAAGAATAAGAATAGCATATTTTGTCTCATAACTGTCCTCATATCACATGCTTGGGAAAGAGAGTGTTGTAGAAAAGTCATGGTGCTGGAGCTTGAAAGAAGTGAGTTTAACCCCTGATTCTGCCTCCAGCTTCCTTTACAGTATTTAGGACTTCAATTCCTCCTGTGTTAAATGGAGGAACAATTCTTCCCTTTGCACTGTACGTTCATTGTAAATTTTTTGTGGGAGGAACTGTGAACATTTTGTGTACTCTGATCAGGAGTAGCATCTCTAGTTGCTATCTTAATACTCTGTAATAAATGAGAGTGTGAATTTGTGCATGCCAGGGTCTGTTCCCTGGGCTTGGCAAGCTAGCACGGTGGAGTATTTTTCACCCTGCTAGCCCCCAGGCCTCGCAGCGCTGTGGCTTCTGTGGGAACAAATGGAGTCTAGTTACAGTTCGGGAAGATTATTACAATTTGATTATAGGCTTGGCTCTGATGGTTCATTCCATGCTACTGAGAGATATGAAAGAGTACAGTCCCTGTCCTTTGGAGACTGCAATACAGATGAGGAGAGAGAAGACAGGAAACCCACAGTGGAGAAAATGGAAGAGGCTGCAAACTCAGGGTTGTTTGTCTATGTATTTTAATAATGATGAAGTGGCAGCAGCTCTCCCAGAAAAGGTCAAAATTTGTGTGCTTCAGAGAGGAAGTGAGGCAAAGATGTTGTGCTCTTTTCCAGAAAAGCTTAGCTTTAATCTGCAGCACTTCATTTACCTCAGTGAATATACTCCTCTTGCTTAATTGGAATACAGGCTTCAGCCCTGGGTAGAGAAGGAGCTCCTGGAGCACAGGAATGAGTCAGGAACTGAGGCAGGAGTAGCAACAAGTATCTTAACATGCACTGAGCAACCATGTTGTAACTCAGCCGTCAACAAACCCTGCCACCGTGAGGAGTCCTGTCTGCCCTGTCCTTCATCCTTCTCCTGCATCCCTAGTCCTGCATTTGTGGGACTCTTACCTCCTTCTAAACTCTTCTACTTTTGCACCTTAAGCTTCCTCCATCAAAGATACCGGTGTGATTTTTACAAGATCTAATGTACACCCACTCCTCCTGGAGCCCTGAAGGTCTTTAATGGTTAGAGGTTGAGTCCAAGCTCAAGTTCCCTTGGTCTTTATAGATCCCTCCAGCAGTAAATCATACTACATAGCACACATTTCAAATGTCCCTATATAAAAAGGCCAAAACTCAGTATTCATATTTCCTCTGAAATCTGTGCTATCTTTTCTGTATCTCTGTCTTTTCCTCATTTCTGCCAACTGCAGCGATGAAACTCAATAAACACAGGTGCTACTACTGGGAGGAAAAGAGCATCTTCCCCCTTCTTTTCCTCTCTGCTCTAACCATTGCGCTCCCGACATGGGTGCAAGCTGCCTGCTAGCTCCCCGCTTTCCCTGGCCTTTTTTTTTTCCCCCTGGCTGTGGTTGCACCAACACCCGAGAGCTCGCCACTGCTATGATGAATGAGCCGCTGCCTGCTGGTGAGAGGCAAACGTCTCAAAACTTCCCGCTGCTTTTATGAGCGCCGAGCTCAACAGCAAGCCCAATCTACAGGCAAGAGCAAAGCAACTAAACAGCAAGCTCCCCACTGCTGCAACCGCTAATGAGCCACTTACTTGGCATGAGCCCTCCTGCTGGCGATGGCACAGCTCCTCGCTGCCAGCTCCCAGCTGCCAGGCCTTGGGAAAGGGGAGAGCCGCGTAGCAAGGGGAGCCCAGCATTGCACACACAAGGCATTCAATGGTAAAAGCTGGTATTTTTCAGCCACTGTTACGAGGGACCTGAAGGGAATGGATTTTTTGTTGTTGTTTTCTTCCTCCTTCCTCCATCAGGAAATAATTCTAACGAGCTCTTTGAGTCTGAGGAGCAAAACGCAACACTGATTTCATCTTTGTACACCGGTGTGTGTGGTATCTATTTTGTACCTAAACACTTCCTCAGTTCCCTGACATTGCATCAGGTCACTTTGTGGCAATAAGTGGTATCACACATCTCAGGAAAGCACAGCTATTTACCTTTCTCCTCGCAAGCAGAACTTTCACAGTAATAGGTTGTTAATGTCTTTGGAGTTGCTGGTCCCTGTGTGTGGGAGACAGCTTGTGCCTTCGAGCTGCTGTTACCTGGCGAAAGACATGAAGGTGAAGTTTAAGGGACTAACTCCAAATGACCTTGCAGAATTACACAGCCCTGCTAGGGGAGGATGTAAGTCTGGCACCCCTGGCCTCCTGTTTTCCATAAAATTTGTCTTTAAGCGAAAGATTATGGCCCAAATTAAATCATGTGGAAAACACATGCCAGCCCCCTCACTGCATTTTTGAATGGTGGTGTACTGAGACACCACTAAATTCAGCGGAGTTACACCCCTTTTTATCTATCAGATCCATGGAGCTTGGACCTGCTTCTACTACTAAAAGCAGTCAAGCTGCAGCATTTACACCAGTGTTGATTTTGGCTTACTACATCTACATTAGTTCTTGCTACAGCATTCCATGATACTAGGTGCTTTTCTCAAGCAATGAGTGATGAAGACACTTAGAGAGAACTTTATAGCACTTCAGTTGACAATTTTCTGGGTTGAATGTGCATCTCCCTCATAGCAGAGGTCTCTCCACCACAGATGGTGTTTTACATATAGCAGTAAAATGACATAGTTGGAGCTGCAGCATATGTGCCTTTGCTGTGTCTCTGTATCCCATGCAAGTCCACTGGGTTTCCAGCTAGCTCCCATTTTGCATACATCAGCTTAACATTCAGCAGAGGCAGATGGGATGCTGGCCTCTTGTTCTTCCTTCAACTGGTAAAAAAGACTGCATTATTGAAGTAGAGAAAAAGAAAATGAAAAGGACCTTGCTCATGAGCGTTATAATGTTTCCCTCCACCACAAAGCTAGAGCTTTGCAATGTTATAAAATTGCTGCTATCCCTTTCCCAGTCCCCCCCTCAAAATAAATTCATGGGTTTTCATTTAAGAGAATCCTGCAGGTTCTTTCGTGTTTTAAGCTTGTGAAATATTTCCCACCTGATTCATTGAGGATTATTATTAAAGTGAATTTAGCACTGACTAAAGCTCCTGGATTGCCAATCCTGGGAACGTGATGTTCTTTTCAGCTACAAACTATTAGAGCAGGGACAGGGGAAGATAGTTTCCCAGAGAAGCTCACCAATATGCTCAATCCAACCTCGGCTAGGAGGAAGGACAGGCTGTTTTCCACTCAGATGTTACCTCCTCCACCAGCCCTTTCTGCTGTGGGACCATGCTGTAATGGAGAGGGCTGACTTTCTGTCATCTTTGCCCTGCAGATTTCTAAGGCAGGTGCTTTCTCAGCTGGCAGTGGCTGAGGGGCAGAGGAGATCTGTGGCTGTATCAGGCCCTGAACACTGATCCAAGAGGGTCTGAAAGATACAATCAGAGAATGATCCTGCCAAGGGCAGTCACAGCAGAATAGCAGAGAGATTGAGTAGATCGAGATATGAAACTTGTTAGCCTGGCTTAATCTCTAACAAAAATTATCTCAGCTTATGCATAGCCGGAAAACACATCAGAAATGTTCTGAAGAGAGTTTGGGGAGATGTGAGCAAGTTTCACAGTCTCTTCTATTTCTTCCAAACCATCCATGTCATCCTGATACCCACCCAAAAGAAATTACATTTCCTTCTTAATAGAGAGCAAACCATGAAATCCCTCCTGGACTAATCGACTGCTCAGGGATCAATATGCCCAAAAGACCCACAGTTCAGGCTCCTAGATGCTTCCAACAGTGTCTCTGTGAAGCTACAGCAAAGAACATGTCCAGCAAAGCCGCATCATGCCTTCACAAGCCTTTGTTTCCACTGAAGTCCCTAGAGATGAAGCACTACTGAGTTCCTCCCTTGTACAGGCAGGGAGAGAGGCAGTGTGTTTGCTGGCATGTCCAGCTTTCAAGTCTCTCCCTGTCTCTCTCCTGCACTGACTCTGCCAAGGGTGATGGTTGTGTTTCTGGGGAGCCTGTCTTACAGGATTGTCATCCTCTCTTATACAAAGACACACATCATTTTACTCCTACCTTCAGTTTTAAGGGTGAAGTAGTAGGGGGTATAAACAACACGAAGACTCTGTATTTCTTTGTATTTTCACTTGGCTGCACAGAATATTTTAGTTCATGCTAAAATATTCCTGAGGGGGAAGCAGAACTTTCCTACCCCGTTATTTTTGATTTCCAAAGAGAAACAAGATGCAGCTGAGTTGATGCAATGACATCAGCTCTCGATGGTGTCATCTCACACTGTTTGGCAGTTTTTAAGATTAAACCTCCATCTTCTAGAGCCATGTGATAAGACTCAAAAACCACAGGAACACAATGCAAGTATCTCTCTATTTTCAGTAAGGAGAAAAGTTTTAAAATTGTGACCATGTGACCCCTTCCAGGCTCTGAAAAGATATGGCAACAAACTTCTGGACCTTTTCCTTTCTTCAGTAAAAAAACCCTCATGATTTTGGAGCCAATCTTGTGGTTTCTAGAAGTATTTTATTCGTGATTCCCGAAAGCTCAAGGTTGGCAACATCGACCCTACCCTATATTCTAGGAGCACATGACAAGGAGACTTGCTATATCAGCTAACTTGTAAACACTGTAAACTGTCTGTATTTATGTCGAATAATCACTTTTGCAGGGCAAGCAAAAAACAGAGCTCATAGTGCTCAAAAAAAAAGGGGGGGGGGGGGCTGAAATCAATACACCCTTAGTTCTCTTGTCTCAGCAAAAGGAGAGTCTCTCAGGCAGCTTTTTAACCCTTTCACACTCTAAAGAGGAGAAGAAATAGAAGCCCAAATAGGCCAATCTCTGCCTTGTCACACTTGTTAACATTACCTCTCTGATCTGATTCAAGATGTTGTGACAACAGCCTAAGCCCATATCCAATAAATATTTTAAAATATGAGACACGTATGGTGAAATATTAAGACCCACGGTAAGTGTAATGAAGTGGTATGGTACCTGGGCGGAGATGAGCGTGTGGGACCCAGGACCCTTGCCTTGCAGGAGGCAAGAGATGTGGCAGTCCACCCCCAGGTGCCCATGACCTGTCTGATGCATAACTGACATGGTAGGCCCACCAACATGTTGAAAGTAGCAGTCAAGCTGTCTCATGGGCCTGCTCACCTGTCTTCCCTCAACCTATTGTCTGTACTAAGTGAGCAAACACATCACTTTCCCCATCTCATCAAGAAGAGTTTATGCTACAAATTAACCACAAACCCTCTACATCTGCATCCAAGGCTTGCTCCATCCTCCCTGGATGCTTCCTAGTCCCCAGAAGATGACAGGGCTTTGTGGTGCTGCAAGCCGAGGAAATCAGGCCAAGGCTGCCAGCTCAGCTCCCTGGTCTTTAACGTATGCAGGTAGTGCTACTGGTCCATATGATGTCATCCCAGAATTAGCATGCTGATTAACAACTGGCTTCCTGCCATTCTAATAGGCTCTAAATACCTCTCCTAGGAGCTCCTAAAAGGAATTGGATTTTGGAAGGGGTGGGAGAGGATATTTTGTATTCACAGGGTCTTCTTCATACCCATAGGACATTCAGTAATTCTCAGTAATTGTCCTACACTCTGTTTTTAAAGCTCGTTGTTTTCAAAAAGCATTTCATTGGCAGGTGCTCCTGCAGTCTCCATCCCCCATTCCTGGCTCCCCCTTTCCCCCCTTGAATTATTGATCTTTAGCCAGAACAGGATTTGTCTTCATTATACGTGAGCTGCAATCACCACAGATATTAGTGTAAACTCCTGGCAGCAGATTGATTAGTTCCTTGCATATAGAAGCAGGGGGTCCCTCCCACAGCTTTATCAGGGATCCCCAGAGCCAGCTGTTCTTTACAGGACACAAAAAATGGAAATTAGATTTCAGTTAAATACATCAGAAATTAGATTAGATGTTATTACTTCAAAAAGCCAAGCTCGGGGGAGCAGTGCTCCTCAAAAGACATAAAAAAAAGATTTTGCATGGAAATATCAGTAGTATCACTCCTTGCCTCAGTGATTTCCAAGTGGGGAAAACTTGAGTTTCTCTTCCCACCACTCATGACTAACAGGTATGAGATCAATCCTCCTCAGTCGGGTGCAAGAATAAACAGTGATAAGAATAAAAACCTCATTCACCCTTGGGAACTGCAAACAGCAAGTCTGTATTCCCCATAGTCCTGGAGCATCACTGCTGCTGGTCTTTGTTTGTTGTGAGCAAGGAGTTAGAGACCAAAAGCCAGTCAGGGAGAACTGTTCTTCCATTGGGACCCATCACAGCTGGTGTATAAGGAAACATTGAGAAAGTAGGACATCGAGCTAGACTTCCCCTAAATAGCCTCTCCTGCAGTCACAGGCACCTGTGACCAAACGGTCCTAGAAATGTGCACCAAGGCCACAAAATCCCTCCCCACACAACAGCAGGTGTGGCAGCGTGGGCCACCACGAGCACTGGCAATTGGGATTGCAATGGCCAGGCAGCATCACTGCCTAGGGCACCAGATAAAACATACCGTGTTTGTACGAGACATGGTACATGGAATCTACCGTTTTGCACGAGAGACATGCTGAGGCATTGCTGAAAGTTCACAAAGGCAAATGTGACCTGGGATTCACAAAGAAATAAGTTGACACCCGCTTGCAGCCAACTAAATATGGGAAGAGCTCAGCAACGTACCAGCAGCTGTGAGGAGAGCTGCTGCAAAGAGCTGCTGAGCTGCGAAAGCATTGGGCTTTTTTTGAGTCTTACACCAAGAATCACAAGAAATGGTCTTTTCCCTAAGGAAAAGTTGAGAGTTTTAAATATCATTGGTAGAAAACCTTACAAATTTTCATTCTATACTTAGCTAGTTGAAAGGGCTCAAACCACTGAATTTCTGATTAAGGCTAAACTGTGATGCATGGAAGTTTTGCTTGTGTTTGTTTCCCAAGGACTCCTCAACTGTTTTCCCAAGTCCCCTTTGTCTAGACAAAAGTAAAACGCTCCCTATGTAACTCACTGATAGCAGCCTCAAAGCCCTCACTGGGCACTTGGGCAAACTAAGATAAGGGGAACTCGAACAAAAGGACGCAGAGATACAATCTAGGGAGGATGATCTCGCCGATTTAGGAAGAAGACACCTGGACTTTACTTCACAGCACATGCTCTGGGAAGAGCAGACACCATGAAGAGAACCACATACTTCTTCCCTCAATGACCGAAGACCCTCACTCTATTTTAATACGCATGCTCGGACTATGTAAATTAATTTCAGGAACTCATTATCATAAGACACCCCTTTCCAGGAAATCTAATGAATATGTATAATTTGTGTGTATGTAAACTGATGTCCCTTGCTAGTTCGGGGGAGCCCTTATGGTGGACAATGCCCAGGGCGACCCCAGCGCTGCTAATAAAGAATACCTGCTGAACAGTTCTATTGGATTCTGACTGTTGAGTTAATTTCTTTGTTTCATAGTCTACAGAACCATTCTCCAGTCTTAGCCAAACCAAGCAAGCCCTCTCATCATCTTGTATCCTGATTGATTCTTTTCTTTTGGCTTGGAAAGCTATAGCCTGGGCAATTCCTGTTAATTCAAAATGCTATTGCAAATGTAATTTTCCCTACCCGCCACTCTGACCCCTCCATGCTTTCTTCTGTTACCATCCCTTAGCTACTTTCTATCTATCACCCCTAAAACAACTTGTTTCCATTTCAAACCTTTTGTTGACTGTCAGGCTAAACTGAGATAAGATAAGGCAGCCTAATTACACTGGGGTTTTTAGATAGATCTGATTCCAACCAATCACGCTCCAGTTATTACAGAAAGCTGAAGGTTTATTTAAGTAGAAATTAAGCTATACAGTTAACGTTTCTATTACGAGGACTCTTGCAAACAAGTTAGTAATAGGCTGTTAGCACTTTTATATTCATAGCCTCTTTGGCCTGGAAGAACAAGATGATTAACATATGTAAAAGCTCCAAATGATCAGCATCCTTGATGCTGATCCAAAGAACCTCCAAAGAGCCATTCCTCAGACATGTCCTTTTATAACCCAAACCATTTAATTTACATATTCATTTACATATGTCCCACAACACTTTAAAAGTTTCTGGATTGGTTCAATAGCAATTCATTTATATTTATCTCGCTTCCACATTTGTAACATCATTAGAGTCACAATGAGCTTAAAATACTGTAACAAAATCCTTGGTGTCGGAACAGCCCCACCTCAGAAATGTCTTATTAAAATTCCTCATCACCCAGTCTCAAAACATCTTCTAATCATATTCCAGTGCAACAAATTAGCAAATCGCAAGGTTGTAGCTCACGTTATCCAATTAAATGAAAATGAAGGACTTTAGCTCTGTCAAAGACAAATTATTCCTACTGCTGTTTTCAGCCAACTTGGCCTCCCATTTCTGGTCTTTTTATACCAACACAGCCACCGAGAAACATCCCACAAGCAGTGAAGACACGTTGCTCCAAGGGCAATGCCAAAGCAAGTTTCCCAAATGTCCCATTTTCTCTTGCCTCCCATAGACCTTGTGGACTCCCACAAGGATGACCCCATGGCCCCCACGTCTGACAGATATTCACTGTTGATAGAGCATTCACCACAATGAGGTCCTGGTCAGTGAGCAGGGCTTCAGTGTGCTTCAAGATTAACAATAATTCTTCACTTTTTCAATTCTTTGTCCCTAAAATAGTTCTCATCTTTTGTCAGTCTTTTCTATTTATATTACAAGTTCTCCAGAGACATTTTATTTAGAAGTCAGCACAATGGAGCCCCAAATCCCCTTATGAACACAGGTGATATTCCTTTCCTAATCATAATGATCAGCACCATCACTGACCCTTTCATACCACTCCCAATCTCACTGTCATATGCAGCCGTTATTTTTGGAGCCATTTCACATGTCTAAGGTGGTTAAATGGTTTTCATCATTTTGGCAGTCAGAAAACTTGCTACCATACAAGGACAAATTTTCCCAGGAACAGGAAAGCTACTCAAGAACCTTCTTCTCATTTTCCAAAGCTAACAGTGTCACTGACAAAGGCATTCACAGGTTCTCTATGCAATGGGCTCGAATTAACGAAGGGGTGAGTCATTTTTCATTTGCAGAATTTTAATGACTATCGTCAACAGCATTTGCATTCATTATTCCTTCATGACATACCAAAGAGCTGGGAAAATTTTTGCACTTAGAAAACTACATCACTGCAATACTAGTTATGTCAAGGCCTTAATATTTATTTGAATTATTCTTGGCATGCTTTTTCTTCTCAGAGCACTATGAGGCATATAATTACTGAAGTAAATATATATCCCCACATGCGTGTTTCTATAAAATAGTGTAAATATACCACAGAACTGATCATCTCTATAACATAAATATTATTCCATTGAAGGATCATATGATTCCATGAGTAGAGTTTTCTTCCATTTTCAGTCGAGTAACTGTGGGGCTTGTGAATCTATGTCGGAGTAAAAACCCATAGCCAAGATTTTCAAAAGGAATAAAGGATATGGATTATAATTTTTTTCATGGATAATTTGGCATATCTCCATTAAGAATCTAAATTTCAGAGCTGAAGATACCTCAAATCAGACACTTCCAATATGTCTCCAACTACAAACATGAAGTGTGAGATAGGCTCTATCATGAGCCAATACTGAAAAGTCATAGCCTGGCAATCAACTGAACATCAGAGGCAATATTACTAAGAGGTTTCCCCCACATGTTGAACAACCCCAGTTTAGAGAGGCTGCTCGTAAGAGTTCACTCCTGACAGCCAGTTCGGTTGCTGGTTTCCCTGCTGAGAATGATGACAAATGAGTCAGTTCATACCAAGTAAGCTTTTCTGATTTAGATTTTCCATCAATAAAAAGAGCTCAGAGAGCAATAAGTTGTGCCAGTTGGGTCAACAACAGATTCCAGAGTGTTCTGATTTTTCATTATTTGATAAAATAGATAAACTTCATCCAATACCTACCCAGCAGTAGGTTAAAACCCTCTCCAAAGAAATTAAACAGTCATGCTCTCGTGTTTGTGAATGAAGACAAGCACAGGCACCGAAGACTGGCTCACATTCAACCAGCCGTTGACTGCTTTTCCAAACAGAAATACCAACAAGCTTCCCACAAGTTTACCAAGAATTAACACTACAGCCAAGAGTGGCATTATGCGGGGAGGGAGGAGGTTAGCAGGTGTGAGACCCCCCACTAGCATGACGCAGTTGGCACATATTTAGCTTACATGACAGAGAGTGACAGTGCTGTTATCTGCCCATGCACATACACAAGCATCACAAGGTGTCTGCACGCAGCCCTGGGCATCGCCAGAGAATATCTACTTTTTTTTTTTCCCAGCACTGTGAGATGAATACAAGCTCTGAGCACCAGCTCAAGCTCTCCTAAGGACTGATATGATGTAAAGCCCATCATCACACACAGGGTGATGACAGGCAGGTATGACAGAGAGGGCTGTGGTGAACTGGTCCATGGGCTGGCTGTGACCAGAGGACTGCCACTTCCACTCCTCAAATCTCAGCAGTCCTCAGAGGCAAGGAACACAAAATTGGGACCAGTAGATACACTTGCCTCTGTACCTTAAAGGGAACCTTGATGGATTGGTTTATTTGTTTTTATATCTTATGGTAGGAAAGCATGAACGTTTACTGATAGAAAGCTTATTTTTCTTTGGTTTCAATTCTAGCTGTAGCAGTGCTTTTCTTTTATGTTAGAATATGCCTCGCAGTGCGGATTTTCAGCATAATAAACCTGAGCTACAGAACTGACCTGTCACAGATCATTGCAAACCTGGCCCAGATTTTAAACCCATCACAAAATAGTGAAAGACTTCATATTTTATCTTTTATCCCTTTAACCACAAATATAATTTATTTCATTCTGTGGTAGGACAGTGAACACAAGCATCAGTAACAGAGTAGAGGTACCGTTTAAAACAGTTGGGGGAATCTGTAATCCCTAGGCCAACACTGCTTATGTTTTATATGGTATTTACTTTCCCTTGAATTCCTGTTCGTGAGGTTCTATGTTCTGTTGACATTCCGCAACTAATTAGAGAGACATTTTATGATACCAAAGAGACATTCCTTCCCTTTCAGTCCCAGACCTACGAATTCCCTTATTTCTCATCCTTATTTGATCAACAGGTAAAGAAATGATAAATTGGTCATTTACAATTCTCTAGACGAAACCCACATCTCTGGGTGTCTCTAATGAAGCTAGTCTAATGTGTCATGAATTTCTGATGCTATCTTTTGGAAACACTTGCAATGCAAAGCTTGTATAAAACAATGTACCTACAAAGCTATATTTCATAGTCTACCTCCTCATATGGGACTCACACACACATGTGAAAAAGCACTTAACAGTAGTTATCTCTACTCTATTGAAAAAGGAACTTTCCAATTTTCAGTTATGTTAATACAAAACCTAATGTCCTGTGGAAGCTGATGTGAGTTGTGCATGCATGAATTATTATCGATTTTTTTGCAAAGACTTATCTCTGGACTACAAACAGTCTCAACATAAAAGTTAAGGTGAAATACTCTCTAAACTGTGTTACACAAAAGGAAACTATTTCCATTCTTCTGTGGGTAAACTGATGGATATTGCTATGATACCTAGCTAATCCTTTCTGGATGAACATTAGATTTTTCTTGGCACAGCATCTTGTACTAGTAAAAAAAAAAAATGTAAAAAATGCTGTTGCCAAGGCATCAAGCAAGAAAATGTTGAATGCTATTCTTGCAAAAGTAGCTCAAATAAACTATCAATGCACAGGATAAAGTGGAAAATGCATGAGTCAGGCTAAACCATTATATCTGCTGGGGAGAGTGGGGAGCCACGCACAGCTCCCAGGCTCTGCCTGGAGCAACCAGAGAGCCCTCCTGCTGGAGATGCTGTCGTGTGAGCCACCTTCCAGGATCGCAGCTTTGTGTTTTGGTGGTGACTCAGAGTTTAAGCTTGTCAGAAAACAATTATTCCGCCTACCCAGGGAAAACATTGATCTTTACATGAGAACCTCTAAACTGTACACTTCTGCACATCATGTACACCAAACCAGAGATTAATAAATGATGCTACAGTATTTCACAGGCATTTCTACTCTGCCTTCATTGTGTTTTCATTCTCCTGTGTGGGTTATGCTCAGTGGGTGGACTATATTTCCCCCAGCGCACTGTAATTTCATTTCTTGGCAGTTTTCCATTGTTCATCATGGGAGTTC
Source organism: Strix uralensis (assembly GCF_047716275.1). Lineage (NCBI taxonomy): Eukaryota > Metazoa > Chordata > Aves > Strigiformes > Strigidae > Strix > Strix uralensis. The sequence continues at coordinate 5,604,895 of NC_133992.1, forward strand.
CCAGCTGAAGCATCAAGTGTTTTGTGTCCAAGTAAGGAGTCCAGACCAAAGAAGATACAGATACATGAAAGGAGAGAACAGCAATACACTGATCATGGATCGGTGCATTCCAGTTTGTGAATGCAAAGTTTGTCCATTTTTTCTGTCTGCAACTCCAGACTGGGAAGTTACCTTCTCTTCCTTCACCACTGTCCCATCAGGAAAGATGCGGATAGGGAGAAGAGTTTTTTCCTCGGCGTGTGAATGCTGAGAGAGGACTTCATTTTCCACTAGTTTTACCCTGAATGGAAAAATCTGTTTCTAAACTAGCTGGTCAGGAAGATGCTGAGACACCAGCCGTGCTAGAGATAACAGGGAGGAGCACGTAGTTTCTGATTTTATGTAAATCTGCTGATTTACTGAAATTACTATTCATTTGCACTGCTGTAAATGCAATCAAAAATGGACTCGGAGTTAATACATGGGCTGTACCGATCCTGCATAGCTGTCAGTGTTTTGTTTTTTCCTCCCGTATCACAAAGGCATGTAACTGCACAGGATCCCCAAATACACTATCATCTGTTCACTACAAGGAAAATGAATTCATCCTGATCACTCCAGTAAACACTAAAACCACTAAGGCACATATTTAATCAAATAATTAGGAGAGGTGCAGGGGAAATGTGTGCTGAAAAGATAATGTTGCACTTTAAAGGATTCATTATTGGTTATTACATTTTACACAGAATGTCATTTTCTTTACTAGTTAAAGAAAAGGTGAAGGAAGAAAAACAAAGTCCTACAGACTAAACATTTCAGCTCCATCTAAATTATAGACTGCTAAGAACATGCCTGAAATTGGAGGTGGCACCTTTCAAAGGAGCACTGCCATTATGTTGCTAACATGGCACCATCTGATTTTTCTCTTTTCAAAGCTATTCTCTACATTCAAGCACTTGAGCAAAGAGATACACAGCCATTCCGCAGAGCATTTATATCCTGTAACCCCAAGAACCAGCATCCCCAGCCTGCTTGCAGAGCATGTCGAACCCGCAGGAGCATGCAATGCAATTAGAGCCCAGGAGACAAAGGTGTATATCACCATCCTACACGGGAAAGCACTGGAGTATACAAGTGCTTGGCAAAGACCAAAGAAAGATGACAAGAGCAAAGTGCAAGCGTGTGAAGCACGGCAAAAAGGAGGGAGATACAGAAAAAAAAGGGTGTACGATGCTGATCTTCACCCTCATGTCAACATCCAGCAGTAGCTTTGATTTAACACGATGTAAAATAAAGGACAATCTAATCCACAAAAGTGCTTAAAATATTTCCCTCTGCTTCACAAACTGCCGTTCTCTTCATCCTCAGCTGAGGAGTATTTTAAAGCCAGACGACTGACAAATAGTTAAAAACCACCTATTGAGAAGTGTCTGCTGCTGGTTTGCTGTTAGTATTGAGATTTCCTGTCAGCCTTTACAGAAATTCTTTGGGAGTCTGACAGGATTAAGGGGATTAATACATTAAAGTATTATTACAGCTTTCACAGGGGATTTTCAAAGACTTTACACTGTGATCTATTTGTCCTGTTACATAAAACGAGCATTAATAGGCTGATTGAAAAGAATCACTGCAATCGATAACCTTAATTTTTGTAAACATATTCTGCTATCAGAATGAGGAGTTGAGGTCATCAGCCCTCCCACAGTGTGTTACTTAAATTAAGCTGCATAAATATATTTATGGTGTATGCCAAAGGTTGGTCTGGGTGTTACAACCTACTCCTGACAGGGAGAGATTTGTTAACAATGAATCACCAACCCCAACTTCTCAACCCCTATGGTGTCCTGGCTGACTCATCACCTGGATTGCACATCGCCTGCTATTCAGAGACCCATGCTGTGACTGTATTGCCAAATGGCTGTATTTGGAGAACAGAATTTTTACCTTAATTAAACATTCATGGGTAGATAGGGGGGCTGTAAGTTGCTGGGGTGCTGCTGCTCTCCTGCTGGAGGAGATCATGGTCTGGAGACACCCAGCTGTTGAGTCCCCTTCCCTGCCCCAGCACTCCCCAACACCAGCCTGGGATAGCAGTGTCCTTGCATGACTAGCTCAAAGAGAGGCAACCCTAATGCCTCCATCCTCCAACCAGTCAACTCACTCCTAATTTATTTCAGGATCACAAGCAGCACTTGCTGATTTTCCAGCCTCCTCTCACATGGGCAGGGTCTGTACTCCCCCGAAGCACTGCACTCTCACCCTCCTTTGCATTTCTTTAGAAACAATTTCACACCGTCCCTTAGCATAAACTGGAGTTTGGTTGAGAAAACTTCACTTCAAAAATTTTCACAGAAAAAAGGGCATAACCTCTCCCCTCTATTCTCATTCTCTGACTGCTTCATGTAAGTCTCTAAAATATTTAGACATAGAGAGACAGATACTCACCTGTTGCAAATCAGCATCAATCAGTACAGGTGAGGATCAGGGCAGCATTTTCCAGAAAGATGTCTTCTAAAATACTTCTAAAATAGAGGAGCATTCTAACTATGGGCTCTGCTGTAGAGAGGGGTTGGGTTCCAAAGCTTGTCTTTTGCCCTGTACTTTTGAGATAATACAGAAGGCACAGTCTTTGCTAATACAAGTCCTGGGCTTTCAGACAGTATTTTACTTAACTAGCACCAGCTAAACTATCATCTACATAATTCACAGACCTTAAGAGATACATGAACCTCTAAATTAGGAAAAGAAGCATTAGCCTTGGCTTTCAGATTAAGTCTAAAGTATAGGAAGATTAAAGTTGAGAATTTTATTTTTCTAAGCCAGAATAGGTATCCAATTCTCAGTGAAATATGATAGCTATTTTGTGTCTAATTTCCCTAGGCTGTTCTGAAAATCCAGGTACTATGAAATCCCTCAAAGATTGAGCAGGGGTCACTCACCTCACAGCCATTATCTTCTCAAAGTGGTTGCTTAGCCATTGAGTCTCGTCTCAATTAAGAGCTATTAATGAGCTCCTTGTATCAGTGAGATGTATATTATTGTATAAATGTGATTGTCAATTTTTGGTTGCTATGAAATGCAGGGCTGGCTATGTGAAAAAGGCTTCACACTGAGATTTCAGCATAACCATGCCAGGCAGAAAAGAGTATGTTACCTTACAATAGGTTAACAACTTGTTAAGGAGTTACTAAAGCATTGAGGCAGTCAGTAGTCCGGTGGGTGGAGGGTTAAAACTAATCTGAAGTTATGTTGGGAATCAAAGATATCCATGTGGGGAGATACTGCAAGTTGGAACAGAATATCAGGCAGGATTTAAACAAAAAACAAACTTGTATATACGAATCAACATCCTCTCCCCTGACGGCAATCTAAGAATATGGGCTTTGTCTAAGAGCAGGAGACATCAGCACATGATTAAGTAGGTGTTGCAAATGCCTTGCCAGCTGGATAATGGAGAATCAGAGAAGTCTCTGATCTGATCTAAGCATAGGTAAATAGAAACACAGTTTTCTTTTATTTCTCTCCCCTTCTCCATGATACTGCAACTGTGCTACCGATACCTTTATTTTACAAAATATTTTTTCAATTTATGTTTACTTTCATTTTTACTTCTTGTTTGGATATTTGGCTCATCTCTCAGAGTTCAGCCTCAGTTCAGGTCTCCAAAGTATCTGGATTGCAGATGTGGCAGGTTGTGTCTGTGATAAGAGGTATGGGCGCAGGGAGAGGCACTGGCGGGGGCTGCTCCGGCTGGGTGAACGCTGTACCACCAAACCCCGCTAGTTTACTCCTGGCCACAGTCCTCTCTTTTAGGTTTCGTGGCTCAGGAGAAATTGTTGTATTTTTTCTGGATTCAATAGGAATGGCAGGGTGCATGAGTCAGGGAACCTTTTCCAACCAAGTCAGTGGTCAAGAGAGGCTTCCCAGAATTTCTCCACTCCCTTATCCTGACCTTCATCCACTAAACCAAAGTGACTTGCAACACCTGACATAGGTAAATGGATAAAAAACCAACTCTAGTAAGTGGTTGCTGCTATTCCTCTCAGTACTGAGATCTCCTGTCAACGCCTTCACAGAAACTCTTGGGTAGTTTGACAGGATTAGGAGGATTAATATATTAATGCATTATTACAGCTTTTATAGGAGATTTTCAAAGACTTTAAGAGTGAGATCCATTTGTCCTGTTACATAAAACGTACAGTAATTGTCTTAATTGCTCCATTGTGACTAGGTATCACTGCTCAAATAGTACTGCATGTCTAATTGTGCCAATTGTTCCAGGATCTTGCAGGAGTACAAAACAAAAAGGTGAGCCAAACACGGGACTGCTCTCCAAAGATTTCTCTCACGGCAGCCCAAATTCTCTGTTGTGTCTCTAGACTGGTCACAGAGAACAAAACTGATTCTGCAGTCCTAAAAAATCCTGTCTGTGCATACAAAGCAAATATTGTGCAAAGGTAGTCATGAGCACAGACTTGGTTTTCTTTCACCCACGAAGTAGACATGAGTGCAAATTTCAAGGGAGCAAGTTGGTAAGGGAAGTAAAAATGTCACTGCTGAAAGAGGGAGGTGTCCTTTTTCCCTTTGTTGTTTTCATAGAGGAACCAATCATTAAACACACCCCAAAGCTCTTGCTCAAGCAGCATGCAAAAGAGAAAACAAAGGAACATGACAAGATGTGTGCTGTGCTGTTCACGTGTGGCCGTTGGCCTTCTGGCCATGCACACACACAGGGCCTTGTCCACGATGAGAGTCCTTCACTGTGGGCACGGTCACACATTAATCTGTTCTAAACTTTGCATTATTGATAAGATCCAGCTCTCCCATAAAGACATACTAAAAGACACAGAATCTACGTCCTTTATGCCCTGCAAAGAAACATGTAAAGTATTATTAGAGAAAGAGCTGGATGCATCTCACTTGGAGTGACATCTGAGAGACAATTACAAATAGATAGTAATGCAAGTAGTTTTCAATAAAATACTTTTTGTAACAAAAAATTATGATTTACAATGGAAATGTGCAAACATTGTTTCGGCTCCTTCAGGAAAAGGACATGTAGAGTTACTGAGGACTAACCCTAGTATGATGGCTAGGAAGGGCAGCCTGAGTTACTGGGGGAAATGACTGATGCACAAGAACACAAGAACAGCTGGATTCTCTCCTAGTCAGTCTAGCTATTTGCCTCTCAGAAACTGCCATCATGTGCTTCCAAGAACAAAATGCAAGAATAATTAGAGTAGATAAATGAGCAAGAACTTACATTTCAGGAGAATCCTCTCAGCTCTCAAGTTAACAATGAAGCACAAGAGCTGGTATCCTTTCAAAAATTCTCCCTGTATTTCCTACTATATTGGGTTATTCAGTCCCTGTCCTGAACCCCAGGCAGATCCCTGGTCACGTGCAGAGGGGACTGACAGAGTTGCCTTGGCTGCTCACTTTGGGGGCTACAAGCCAGCCCACAGCCACCACAGTGCACTGGGTCTTGGAGGAAACTTAGGCTGTCTGAATTGAATCAAAATGTTCCCTCAGATGAAATCACACATTTTCTTCTTCTTCATAGCCTTTCTCATTTTTGAGAATAAAAATGTGATTATAAGAGTGAAGTGATTACAAAGTATCTTTTGAAAGGGTAGAGCACCTTGCTTTGCAGAGATTACAAATCAATTAGAAAAACAGACAAACTTTATGACATGGTCACAAATAATCTATCTTGAGATTTCTTATTGCAGCCATTTCTCAAGTTCTCTTGCATACTTGATTTCACCTGACTGAAGAATCAGCTGGATTTCCAAAACATATTCCACAGAAATCCAAATGAAAATTCCCATGGGGATAGTAGGAGAATAGGAAAAAAGTGAAGTTTGTTGCGTTGGAAGAATTTAACAGCAAGGAAATAAAAGAGACTTTTTTGTTTTTTCCTCGGGAAAGTCGGGAAGAAGTCCAGTCTGATCTGCTGAGGTCCTTTGTCCGACTGCAACATCCCCTTCCATAAAGAGAGCAGGTTCTTGTTTCAAAAGTATACAAGATCACTGCACAGGCAATTGATGCTATCCCCTGTGAAAGCCTTTCTGCAGTTAGGGAACAAACAGCATTACACTGATTTCTTTCCCCCCAGATTTACTGCAATGGAAATTGTATTTCTCAGCGTGCCTTCTACATCTGAATTATTCTTCAAGTTGTTATCCATTCCATAAGGTACGCTGAAGTCACTCACACAACATCTCCCTGTTTGAACTCTCTTGGATTGCTTTGGTCTTTGAAAAGCATGGGTAATATCTGCTGCAAACACAAGACTTTTTTTCTTACCATTTTCTTTAACTTTTTGTATACAGGCAGGTCAGGAGAGTGGACTATTCATTTCCTGTGGTGTCCGCAGGAGCTGTGCTCACCAGTCCTCTCCACCACCTATTTAAATGTCTGCATCTGCTTCAAGCCAACAGAACCCAGCTGTGGTAATGAGTTTGCCCCCTGTGTGTGACTTTGTTAGCACTCAACTTTGTAAAGAAAGGAAATGGATTTGCCCGAATGTTGACTGGGGAGAGACTTGGGGCTAAGGTTTAAATACCTGTCACAAGATCATAGGAATAGGGAGGAAATATACATATTGATGGACTGTTTGCATTTCTTCTCATTGTGGGCTTTAAAAAATGCTAATTTGTGGGTTTCAAGCTTGTTAATAAGCTGTCAGATCGAGATGAAAAATTATATAAAGTACAGTAATTGAAAAAAAGGAGAAGAAAAGCACAGAAATTAAAGAGAAATCTTTGTCCTAATTTGATTTGTGACTTCATTGTAACAGAATAAAGCATGTGTAGATATTAACAATTCATTTACATAACCAACTCTAATCAAGCAATTCAGATAAATGTGCATTCACTTCTGGAAAGGTGGGAGGATTCATTTTAACCTATTAACACCCTTTCTTTCAGATACGTTCCTGTCTACTTTCTTTTATTACCAGATAAAGTTGTTTATTGGTGAAGAAAACAACTTACTGGATGGCAGCGCATTTAATTTTCAAAGCTTCAGGGTTCAATCAAGGCATTAGTCTTGGTCTACATACACCAGAAAAGGAAAACAGGCCTTGAAAACCAGAAGGAAAAAGGGACACAGTGCAGTATTGCCTGTAGTCTCCATTTGAAAGATGGGAAACCAAGGCACAGAATAAACTGCCTTACATGAGGTTTCATGGGAATTCTTTGGGAAAGAAAAGAATCCTTTGGTCTGAGACCACCTGAGGGGTCTCTACTGCCTCCTCCTATTTCTCTTACATCCTTCAGCCTTGTATCTAGGTACTGGTGACAAGATTTCTAATAAAACTTGCCACCATTTGAAATACTTCATACCATTTACCACACAAGGCACATATGCATTTTTCTTGCTTGTCACATGCGAAGAAGCAGAGGCAGAGAAATTTAAGTGGCTCATCTGAAGTCAAAGAAAAAAACCCTGAGGCACAATAAGCCATGAGGACTGGCTGATCCCCAAATCCTCTGTTTATAGTCAACGTGCCCACAGCACTGTGCCATGCAGGTTACTTGTTGCTTATGTTGTCCCTGGTCATAATTAAATAGAAGAGCTTCGTAGTTCTCCACTGAGTAATAAAACAGAGGGCAGTCAGTTTCCCAGATCCTCCATTTACTGGTATAGGTAAGGCTGACTTTGTCTACATACATTACTCAAGTCTAATTAGAACTGTAAAAGATTTTCATGACTTTGTAGTTTTCCCTGCTTAGAAGTAAATCCATCCTTAATACCATGGAGAACTTATTCTGAGAAAGTCGGAGAGAAGAGAGAATTAAAGGAAAGCCCAAGTGAAGATATGGGAGAGGATGCCAGGTAAAATCACTGAAGCAAATAAAGTGAATTAGTTCAAGAGGCAGCTAACCATTCTGCTGAGAAAAGGAATAGGGGACAGAATGGCAAAGCAGGGAGATTTGAATGGTGATATAAAGCTACCAGAGACAACATTAGGGAGTTCAGCAGCAACATGTTCTGTTCTCATTTACATGGGTATGAGATCTAGGTGACCAAATTGACATGAGAGTTATTTGTACACTATTTGTCTCTGCGTAACAAAGAGCAAAATTTGGCCTCCTCTTTGTCATGAAGTCTTCGATCTATCATAAAAGAGTGGATTTTTTTTCCTCTTCTGCCAGTTGTTGAGTAAATGATAGGTCGATTGAAGGCTTAAGCCACAGAAAATAAATTTTCCAAAGCCACTCACTTCCTATTCATTTATACACTGTAATAACACAGTTGTTTTATAGCCCATCTGGGATCACTTTGTTGCTTAGGTGGCCTACTTTCCACAAAATTCATGCACTCCTTGTGTTTCCTCGTGGCCAGACACCTCCATGGACCAGCCAGTCGGACACTCAGTAGTTTAGGTATAGTCCCCATGACATCTTGTTACTGTGACATATAAAGAAGCAAGCAGTGATACCAGTGAGACTAGATTTGGATCCTGCAGTTACCACTGTCCTTGATAAAGACTTAGCAAAAAAGGTGTAATGTCTCTCCATGAACAATTTAGTAGCTATGACACATAATTTTGCCATTTGAAGTTCATTCTGCAGAGGACTAAGGTCTGTGTTTGCATGCAGGTTTGCCATTCATCATCTTTGAAAATGCCATGAGACAGCTTCTGTGGTTGCAGCAGTGTAGTTTGGGGTAATTCTGGGAAAGAGAATGAAATCATGTCAGGGTGAGTAAAGCCAGTCACGGCCTGGTTCTGTGCTTTGAAAAAACCTCAGCCACCAGCAAAATGTTGAGATCATCTATTGATTAAAAAGAGAAAGTCAGATGCTTCTATGAGTGCAGATCCAGGTCTTAAAGGCAACCATAAGATGCTCCTGGTTTGCATTTCAGTTTGATATACAGTTTACAATAAAGAAAAGTTTCCTAGCTGGGTGTACTGGCCTGACTTTAACCTTTCAGCTAAGTTTGAGGCTTTTGCAGACTTTTTTAAGCTTCAGATAATTTAGAGCTTTTCAGTGAAGCAAGTGTGAACATGGTATTGAACAGTGCGTAGAGAAGAGATGTGGCAATGTTTTGACAAGTTGCAAAGAGCACAGGATGCACCTGCAGGCGTGCAGCACCAAGAAGGCAACAGCCACCTCCATCCACGGGGAGACCACCCTGCACTGGGGAGGCTGCTTTAGCCAGCAAGGTCAGTGCTGTGGGGCAGAGAAGATGTCTAAGACACAATTTCCATGTGACAGCTTCATAGGATATATACAGCTTAATGTTGAACCAGATCCAGAAATGTAATAAATAAAACATTAAAAAAACATTACTCAGTTTGAGCCAACTGAAATACCCTGGTTTCAGAACAGCAAATCAAACTGCTGCAGTTCTCTTTCGCTTATGACAAAAACTAAGGTTAACATTTTCACACGGAAATTTATTTCGCAGAAATTGCATCTTTCTATTAAAAAAAAAAACAATGTAAAAATCCAAAACCAAGTCTTTCTATAAGAAAATTTTAGTAAGTTGATAACAATTTAATTATCATGAATTAACTAGTACAGCTACACAACACCTTCTGCTAGAAGATATCCAGTCTATGTGGAAACCGATGTCTTTTTGAAAAACTGGCTTTTGCTGGAAGGCTGGGCATTGCACGCCTGTCTCTGGATTCACTATTTTTGTGTATTTTGGAGATGAAGAAGGATATGGCAAAGACTCAGGAAACTGGGAAAGTGGAGGCCAGAGAGCAGTGAAGGTCTGATTTGATGGTTTCCCATGTTTGTGTGCTGGCTGCAGCATCCCACACACTCAGCATCCAACCAAATGTGCTTTCCTGGGCTCAGCTACTTCCAAAAGCACCAACATGCTTCCACCACAAGTGTGAAATTTTCTGAGCAGTGTTGGAAAAGTGGCTTATTGAGAACCCACTTGTCCACTTGCTCGGCAGCTTTGTTGGCACTCATTCCTCTGTATCCAGATGGACAAAGCACAAAGAGAAGCACTCATAATCTGCTGTTTATTTATTTATTCTCTTTATTGCATGTCCTTGCCCTGTGACTGAACTCACATAAGTGAATTGCTCATACCTATGGAGTGTCTCAGGGGAGGAAGAGGAGAGAATAGTGAAAGAGAAAAGGGAAAAGGAAAAGGGGAAAGGGAAGGGGGAGTGGGAAAGGGGAAGGGGAAAGGGGAAAGGGGAAAGGGGAAAGGGGAGAGGGGGGAAAAAGAAAGGGAAGAGATAAGGGAAGGGAAAAGAAGGGAAGGGAAAAGAAGGGAAGGCAAGACAAGGCAAGGCAAGGCAAAGGGAGAAAAGAGTCCACGCTTTGAAAAGGGATGCCCAGGTCTTCAGCAGTAAAACAAAGCTACAAAGTGCAGAGGAGAATTGAAAGGTGTAGACTGTTCTCTGGGAATGCCCCTCTGCATCCTCCTCACCTAAGAGGACAGGTGCGGGGGGACACAGTGCACAGGTACTTGGCAGGGGAGGGCTGCAGTCCTGTGGAAGAATGTCACAAACATCCTGCTTAAATCTATATAGATATTTATATCTGTGCCCCAACCCTGAAAGACAGCCACAGCTCACAGCAAGATCATTTTGCCCATCACTGGACGACAACCATGCCTGGGGTAAAACAGTCCTGGTGAGCAATTTGATTTCCTCAGACAACTACCAAAGACCCCGCATAGGCTATTGTCTTGGCAGAGCGCTCTCTGAAATGTATTTTCACACTCTCTTTAATATTGCTCAGTGAATGGCTTCATTACACTTCTCCAAACGTCTTCTGATCATGTCTATCCCAGGAGGACCCAAGCTTTGGAAGAGCATTTTATGTTTGCCTAAAAATGCACCCTATTTATAACTCTGTCCACTGTAGCAGGCAAAGTACTTTTTGCTAGACCCTTTGCCTGGCAACCCCAGCTCTCTCTCACATACACCTAGGTGTGTATTTTTTTGTCCTCTCAGTTTTCTCATTCACTGAGCTACAGATAATTATTGAGCTGGGAATGATAAAAGACAGGCCAGTTAATAAAATAAAGGAAAACAAGAATAAAAATACAACCAATTTGTGCATCAGCCAAAATGTACCTGTGCCTTAGAGATTGTGGACAAGCTTGGCTGTCTTGAATGTGCCCTTGTCTATCTTTCATAGTGGCAGGGAAGGAATAGTCCACCCACAAATTCAAGGCTCCCTCAAGTCCTCGTATTTGTGTGGACTCTTCCAATTAGTTTTCCCCCCTTTGCTGAGCCAGCTGACCTATTTTCTGAAGTTTGACAAAGAGGGTGCACATTCCCCTTGTATTATATCAGACTGCATCCCAAGGAGACCTTGTGCAGAAGGTGACGAGGTGTTGCATCCTCTGTCTGAGAATCAGGTCAAGGATGTGCCCCAAGAGACAGATCTTCGGAGCTTCCTGCAGAGCCAGACCTGAGGTGGATTGACATGAACCAAGCACAAAGAATGGGCAAAAAGTGATTTTTCAAATAGCCAAAATCTAGGTGTCAGAGGTGGCTCAGCTGGGTCTCTGTGGATTTGAGGCCAATTCGCTAGTGATTCCCAGTTAAGACAAGGCTTCCACAAAACAGAGCGTGAATCAAATCTGTGGCCTTAACAGTTCTTGATGAGTGAATGTTACAAGAATATTTCTCAGATTCCCAGCCATTTTCCCCAGGTTTTATGTCCAGATGATACCAATGCTTACAAACAGCATTGGGAGGTATTTCTTAATTCCTTGTCACCATTCCTAGGATTTCCTATCTTCAAAACTATAGCCATTTTTCATTGCTAGGTGTCTCTTCTGTCTCACTCAGTGCAGTGATGAAAGCAAAACTGTGGCTCCAGCAACTGACTGATCTTCTGTAGGTGGAGATATTGTATACTTCACATTTGCTAGTAGCCATGGTTAATGATTATGCTTGTAGCTATAGTTACTATCTGGGAACAATTGCGAGGTCTTGAAGCTTGGTCAAGCAAGAAGAATAAGCTTCGATCTCCAAACCCTAGAAAATAGGTAGAGTGTCCTGGACCATAATGACAGTGTCTGGGATTGTGTTGAGGATGAGTTATTTGACAGCCTGGCAAAGTGACTATTCGATTACTTAACTTGGCAATGAAACTAACTTCTGAGTGTCCTAAAGTGAACTACCTTCATTATAATACTAAAAAACACACACAAGGTCAAAAAGACCCCTGCCTATGTTAAGACCCTTCCCCTGAGCATGCGTAGTAGTAGAAGCATTATATAAGCTGTACTATAATTGTATGTTAATCACTAACCAATCAGTATCGAATAGGCATGTTATGGAAAAGTACTAATTTCTGATTTTTGTGTATAAAAGGAGCATGAAAACCTGCTGTTGGTGTGCTTGATTTGTGGAAAAGTCTACCAAGTACCCAGGCCTGAATAAATACAATATTCCTCCCGAGCGTGTTAAGATTGGTTTATTGCACGTTGGGCACAGATCTGCTTTTCAGATGCTTTTCAGATAAGAGTTTTCTGGTGACTCATTAAAACTGCTCATGTTTTGCAAAGACATCACTGTCCCCTAGTTAGCTGATGTTCATGGTTAGTCATTCCTGCAATGGGAATTTCAGACCCACGTAGCCGGTGAGTAAATCTGGACAATGTTGGAGTAAGTCCTCTGGTAATGTAAAGCAACACCACTCCATTGCAAATCCTTGTTTGCTCTGCTCATTTGCTGACAGTCATTCATTGTGCTCCTAATCCATCAACAGAGAGGTGGAGTGATAGAGAGAGAGAGAGACGGAGCTTGGGAGAGGGAGGGGACAAATGAAGGGCAATGTTGTGAATTACAACATGAAGGTGATTTTTAGCCTTTATTGTTCGGTGCATTTGCCATCAACACAGATTATTATTTGGGTCTTAGTTTACTTCCAAATCCAATCACAAATGACTGGGTGTTGTAATATGGTACAAAGTGTTCATACCTGATAAATCCTGCTTGGCTCAAGTACCTGGCTCAGCTGAAAGCCTGCCAGCATGCTCAGAGTAATTAGTCAAAGTCCCTTCTTTGACCAATCATTTATGCAGAACCAGAGGAAATGTTTGTGACACAGAAGTCATCTTAGTGATTTCTGATCCCATCAGCTGTAGACATGGGTGCATTGTGGGCTCTGGATTCTCCAGCATTTTCATAGCATTGCCAGTCTGGATAGGGAGAGGGACACTGTTCTCTGCATTGTATTTGATCAAATGAAGACACAGAAATACGCAGATATGAATGCAGAATGACCTATATTCCCAGTACATCAAGTAAACACCTGCATGATAAACAGATTTTTGACTTTTCAGTATGTATCACACAGTGAATATCATTGAACAACACTACATTGCCCAGAAGGTACAGGTTCACAGTAGAAGATTAATATGATCACCATATGTTTTTGGCTTCCCAAAAGACCTGTGTCTTAAATTTCCCTGCATACTTCAAAGACTGGGAATAATCTGTGCTTATAGGTGTAGTATTTAGCATAGTGTAGCACTGAAAAATCGTCAGGATCCCAGGGGCAAATTCATGCCTCAGTGCTGTAACACCTGAAAAGACAAGTGCCTGAAAAAAATAGAGACTTAAGTGATAAAGCTCTGTCCCCTCTATTGTGTCAGCTCCTCCCACACCCTGCTATGGAGGGCTGAAGACTCTTTTTGCAGGCTTTAGAAAGGATCAGTCTTTTTGGCTAATTCCTATACATTCTGTCTCCACAGTTGTCCTGTTTCCTATTTTGCAAGACTAAGGTACAGTTTCCATAAAGTAACAAGTTGTGTTTGTATACAAATACGCACCACACAACACATGTGCCTATTGGCATTCAGGCCTTTACGCCTCCCTGTCAATAAATATGCAGGACAGAAACACACTTACAGCTACAGCATTCAGCACAATAGATCTCCATCCCAGCCCTGTGAAAGGCAACGGTTTAAGGATTTACAGTCATCCCATTAGGGCTGCATGTAGCTAGGCATATATGTGGCTATAGATATGTTTACAGTCTTCGCAATCATGCTGACTTGTGTACAGAGTTTTACATGACATGCATGTATACATGGCCCATGATTCATGCATACCTCTCAGCCTTATATTCATATGTGCAAAGGTAGTCTGGGCAAAACGTGCATGCACCTCCCTCTTCATGCTGTGCAGTCTGGCATATAAACGTAAGATAAACACACACAACATCCATTCATAAATAAACACAAGAATATGGAACATTTTCCTATATATTTGCAGCAGACACAAGCTTATGTGTGTAATGAAGTCCGTGACACGTAGGATCCTAATTGCTTTTGTGAAGCCAGGTGCCTGCAGACTCAACATCTACCTAAAACGTCCAGATCACACTAGCTTTTCCTGTCCATAACTCCCCTGACCCCCTTTGTGGAAAGCAGGGGTGCATTAAGAGCTCTCAGAGAGCAGAGCTGATATTGCCAACCAAATTGAAGACATGGCTTTGCAAGGTGTTTAAAATCCAGCAGATCTGTAGTTAACATACAAATCTCCAGAGCCCTGGTAGAAGAAAAATCAGATTCATTTTCAGACCTAGAATTTTGGGATGGGTAGCCAGCTAGTTATTTCCAGAATAATCAGCTGCAAATGATCAGTTTAAGGCATTTTCAATCTCTGAGTCACAAAGAAGCTAAATACTTCCACATGTTACATCTGAGAGGATTGGATTGAGGTTTAGGCTGCAGAAGGGGTCTTTCAAATTGAACAGACGGGTATTGGGTAGAAAAGCTGCTTCAGTTATCATTTTTATTAAGTTTAAAGGAAAGGTGGGGCAAGGAAAAAAGGAAACCTCTGTGATCACAAAATCAGCTTGTAAGACAGAAAAGGAGAAACAGCAGGTTAGATGATTTCTGGGGCCAAAATGGAGAAAACCTGAACTTCCAGTAGTTGGTCTCCTCTGCCTCATGCAGAGGAAGAGCAGGGAGTGTGTGGACACCTCAAGTTTTACTATGCAATTACTGCCTCTGGTTGTGCCCCGCACAGGCAGCAGGAACCTTCTTCCAGCTCTTATTCAGGCCAACTCTCGTTTTATCAATACCATTATCTTGCAGCAGGAAACCCCTCGTTTTCTCCTAAAACCCCTGGTATTACTTCTTTGGTGCTCTCACGAATGCTTTTTGCAATGAAAGCACCACTCTCTACAATATTATTGTAGTAGGGGCTTATTCAAACAAACAGCATGGAGAAAACCTATCCCTCTCTTACTTCATTTTGTAGCTGCACATTGCTTTGTCCTTACCCACTGTGGGAACACCCGTGGGCTGAATTTTTCTTTTCACTTTAATTTTTTAAAGTTTTCATTTGTTTGACTAGTGTCAGATTGACCAAGGAGCAATTGAGTTCCCAGTATGGCTTATAATACTCAGTAGTGTTTTATCCTTTCACTTAAGGATCAAATGCCGTAAGTGGGGGACTGAAAAGGTGGGGAAGGATTTAATGGATACTAATAACACTTGTAGCTAGCAGTGGGTCCTTGGGGCAAAATGATCCAGATGCCAAAAATACACAAAAACAAAGGGTGTTCTGAGCTGCCAATGAGGTTTGCTGTATGGTTAGCCTTAACCTGTACCAAAGCAAAAGACATCAGAGTTTCAAGGCTTTAGTGGATTCCCACAGGGATCAGGAAGTAATTTCTTTCCATGCATTGCACAATTAGTCTAGTGAAAAATGACTCGAGGGTAGAGGTCATTTTCTTCTGAATCATCACAGACTGGCCACTGCCAAAGGCAGAAACAATGCAAAATGCATGGGTGATCTCAGGAGATATGGCAAATCCTGTGCTCCCACTTAATGCAGAAGCCTAAACTCTCCTGGTAGCTCCCCCAAGGAAAATGGAGTTCGGCACAATTTCCACATGTATTCGTATTCAATAATTGATGAGCCCAGTGAGTTCCTAGCAAAGTGGCTGCTTCCAGCCATTTCCTTTATTTAAATGTAATTGTTTGTTTAAAACCGTAAAATGAAAGCCCAGAGGGAGCCAGAGAGTTTGACCTACTGTGCCCACTGTAAGAGATCCACAGCCGCAGCAGGGATTTCACTGCTTTGCAATGACGACGCTTTTCAAAAGTTGCTGTTAAGCTCAGAACTAAAGCTCTCTGCCTTTGCTAAAGGAGTCTCCATGGTCTCTTGGCAAATCATGGCATATAACACCCATGTAAGTGTTCTTGTTCTATGTAATAAGGTCCACACGTTATATATATTCACCTGTCCAGCCATCATGCAGCAAGCCTAGCTTGCCGTGATCCCAGAGAGACATCTCAGGCAAGTAAGGAGATCAGATGCATCATGAAGTCATCTAGATGATCTGTCAGAGCCTCATTGTTTCATCCTAAATGTGGTATCTAATCGTGGTCAGTTGTCAAGTGACAAAGGCCAGAAAGCAAGGGACAAACACTAGCTACCTTCCCTGTGTGACCCCTGCACCACAATGAGCACCAGAAGCCTTGGTGGTTACATTCCCTAAGCCGCCAGCACCTGCAAAGTTAAAATGAGACTTGTACTGAAATACAAGCTTTCTCAAGCTTTCCACTGCTTCCTGATGGCACTTCTGTATGGGCTGCAAATAGCATGAAAATACCCTTAGTTTGAGATATTTCAGTCCCTTGCTTTTCATCTGGATCTAGGAAATACAAAGTCAGATGAAAGTAGCACATAAAAGGAAAGAAGGAGTTTCCTTTCCCCACCTCAGCCTGATTTGGATTCGGTGTGGGTTGGATAGCAGGTCTGCAGCAGTCTCATCCACCAAAACATCAAGTCTGCTTAGCGTATCAACTAGCCATGTCAGAGCTGCCTGCAGGTCTGCCCTACAGCCATTACCCAGTCCTTTGGGCTCTTGGGCATGCCAGGAAAGTGCACCCACTTGTCCCCATACTTGCCATCCTCTGTTTCGGCTCTCAGGGACATCCCAGCAGCAGCTGGCAGCCCAGTGCCCCCCTTCCTGGGGCAGCTCCCTCACGAAATGCCTCCTGATCTATGAAGCCAGGTGGTTTGCCATGCAAACCCCATCCTCAGGAGACACGGTCTGGATGCACACAGCCGTGCTTCTGGGCTCATTGCCCTTGGGCAGAGAGTGATTCAGGAGACAGCAGCTTCCCTCAGGAATAGTTAGGCATATCTGACCAGTCCAGGAGGGTGAAATGTGCTGTTTGCTTTGGCCCTGATCCTGCAAAGACTGAGGTGTGTTAACTTTTAAGCACTGAAAATAGAGCCACTGCAGCAGTTATAAAGGCATATAGTTTATCTTGCTCCTCATCCTTGCTCTGCAAAGCAGCCTGACCTTCTTTGCTCTAATGCATCCTGGACTGAACCTCCACATCTATTCCTGAGCATGTTTGTAACTGAGGTAAAGCCTGGCTGGGAAGGCAGAAGCACATCTGGCTGCAGGATGCTTGTAGCACCTGAGGCAAACCCCCATGTATTGTGTGTGTGTGGTTAAACCTGCACTGTGTGTGCTTGATAGCTGGGTATCAGCTAGGTATATGGCTATGTAATTATACCGCAATTAAATTTAATAGCTTTGCTAACAGCTCAACTGCAGGAGAGTTTGTCTAAGAATATTCGTACTGGGATTATTAACCTTTTGATGGCTTCACACATCTATTTACACTTACATACTGTCCCCTAAAATTATATTTACATTCCATCCAGAGGTTTATAAAAGCATTTTTGTTGTGATTGTTCTTTTATAAGCCAGCATTGTGCAGTGCAAAACTAATCAAGCAGGGTATGTTGCACAAGTGGGGCAAGTCCTGTATGCTCATGTCCATGACAGGAAGGTCCTGGTCCCATGAGCTGGGTAGTCCTCTAGAAACAGTGGCCTTAGCCCTTGGAAATCACAGCAGGGAAGGTCTGGGGTTCCCTCGGAAAAAGACATAATGTGTCACTGAGATGTTGCAGAGGGAAGCAGTAAAAGAAAACGGTGCTGAGGTGTAGTATAAAGCCTAAAATTCTATTTGAGCTCCCATCACCTGGTGTGTACTCTCTCACCTAATGGACTGTGGTGGGACAATTGAGGACTTCCATCTTAAGGTCCAAGTTTGAAGCAAACCTGTGTGCTGGAAAGAGCCATGAGCTGGTCTACGGCAGCAGCAGGAGCAAGAGCAGTAACCCAGGTTTCCATTAAACAAGATGCTCTCCTCTCCAGATAATTCATTGCTTCAGTAGGTTCTCCAGGGACACAGTGGAATATACCTTATCTTTGAGGCTCAGACTTCCATGCCAGCTTAGCATACAGTGAATTCCCATCCTTTTGCTTGTTCAGTTTACAGGACTCTATTGACCTCTTTATTTTAACCTTTTGTACTGTTTAAGGTCTATGTTTAGGCATCCTCATTTCTCTCTATTTATTAAGAGGAATGATTTCTGGTTTGCAGATTGGAATCTGCTTAAGCTTTCACTGTGATTTATAAAGTCCTATCTCTCCTACCACACCAGGTTTTGTTTTTCTGATTTAACTTGTTTTCAGCTTCATAATGATTTTTAATCAGACAACAATTAATGATGCAAATAAGAAGAATGGACACTGAGGGATTGCTACATCTACTGTATTACAGTTATTTGGATTTCAATAATTCTGCCCCCTTTTTTCTTATATCATTTGAAGGCCTGTTACCACAAATGTTCAGCAACATGTTTAATAGTCAATGCGGAGGAGTGCAGCAGCAGACATGGTATGGTCCAGTGGAGAGAGCTTTGGGTTAGAAGACATGATACATTAGCTTTTTATGCAAATGGTGTTTATAGGCAATGAAAGATATTAACCTTTACCCTGTCACTGCATTACACTAAACAAGAAGACAAGGGTCAGACCTACGGCTACAAGAAGCCTTCAACCTACTAAGACCCATTGCAACAACCTTTATTTAAAAAAGATACAAGCTTTGGTAAATATACTGAAAAACAAGGAATAAGAAATCATTTTTCTACCTTAATCCAGATATTAGTTTTCACTTTCATGCATCATTAGTGCAACAGTTTTCAGAAAATATTGGAGTAATAGGAATGAATCTTTTCAGAGAAAAAGGGGAAGTCACTTGCTGACATGATCTGTTTGATGACTCCAGCTATCTCCTTGTAGAAGACATTGCACATTCCAAATCATTCCTTAGCATATGACTGTCCCAGAGCATGGCAGGTGTCACCTCTAGTCCTTCCATTAATGCAACTGTGGTAGGGAGCACCTGCAGCACTGTTTTATAACCAGTGTGGTGATTTATGTTTTAACTGCAAGACAGTTCCCCAGTGAGCTTGGGTGAACTGAGCTTGGGTGAACTGGAAGGTATTTTCAGTCTTTGTATTTGAGGCAAACCAAAGAGATATGTTATTGCTCTTTGAGTGCTCTCTTCTAATTAAAGTGGAGTTTTTGGAGGCTTTTCTCCCCGCTGCCATCTATATAATGCAGTTTTCCATGAAATGTATAATGATGCGTCAATAAATCACTAGGCAAAATAAATATGCAGATCTTTTAGTCATGAATGTTGCGAGAAATAAACCTTTTGTAATTGATAATTAATGTCTTCAGGATCAATATCTGGCAGAAGAACCTATAGAGTAAGTCTGAATCATCTATGACTACTCAGGAATGACTGATGCTTTAAAAACAAGCCTGAGTACCAGCCAAGTGTATAAATTACAGCTTTAATATAAGGTAGGTACCCAATGACTTGAAACGGGATGTGCTAGTGGCAGACACTGGCTGTTTGGTGTTTCATGGGCACTAACACATTCTTTCATCATGTTGAGATAGACATAGAGGGAAGAGTATTACTCCAGCTTGGGACTGTATCACACACAATTCAGAGATGGGCTGTCTTGCATTCTCCTGCTGTTAGTAGTCCTGGGAGGTGTTGTAACTAAAATAACGAAGGTGATACAAAATCCATTGAAAGAGGGTGCAGGAGTGGGCCTTTGGGACATATTCCTACATGTGTGCAATTAATTCCAATAGCCCAAGCAGTGGCTGCTGCAGCGCGCAGAGAGAGCAGGCTGCAGTAGCTCTTGTTATATTGTGAATCTGGGGGGGAACTGATATACAGGGCAAGTAAAATAATCAAACTCTCCGTTCAAGCTTTGAAATTTGGGGATGAAGATAGACCTCACTGCTGAGATTATCCTGTCCAGTATTTTTGATAAATCTCTATTCTCTGTGTGTGTGAATATAGATGTTAGATGCACTATATGTCCATTATATGTCATCTCTACATTGATACATGCACAATAACTAAAAGGACAAATGTAAATACACAAACAAATTCAGGCAGCTCAGATTATGTGCTGAGAGACCCAGTTATCATAAAAGACCAATAAGAAGGAGTAGAAAGATGTTTGACTGCTGGAATGACTCTTGTTTCCTTTTCATTATTCTTAATAAAAGGAGATGGTGCCGAAAAATTGTGTTTCCTTGGTTATTTTTCCCAGGAGATACTTTACAAAACACAGAATATATAACAGACTGTGTTGCAAGCAAATACCTTATTAAATGAATATAGTTAGAAAGAAAGAGTAACACAAGTGAACGGTAATAATTTTCCCCTTTTACACTTAGTAAAAAGTGCAATAGTTCTTGATATGGATTTAATAGCAGCTGCCCTAAGAGTGCTGAGAAAAAGAATCTCACAGCTGTGGTGTATACAAGAACTTTTTAAATACTAGTACTGGATCATTAACAACCAAAAAAATATCAGAAGATTCTTTGAGTAGACAGCAATAAGATTTCAACTGTGAGATCTGGTGTAGTGAATAGAAGGCATTTCTTCTTCTAGACTCCAAAAATGCAGGTCTTTAGAAAATCACGTAAGGCCATGCTTAATGATGGTATCTATCTATGAGCCATTTATTTCCAGTATTTAAGGACCAAGTGCAGCAAGGTGCTTACATATGTATTTGCATTGCACTATCAGGGCTGACTGCCAAGCACACAACCTTAACCAAGCCATCCCCACTCTACACCAGGCCCTGAGCCCAGAAGACCTGCCTTTCCCTGCCATTGCCTGGAATTCAAGGGAAACCTGACCCAAAAGACCAACTGTTGCCTTGGGACCATGGGCTGGGTTCCAGCAACAGCCCTATGGGAAGTGTTACATGAAACACTATATTTGGGATAGTTTTCCATTGTGCAACCTAGCTCCTAATTTTGTCTGATTCACAAATTTTCCAGTGCAGCCAGCCCATAATTTGACTCGTAATGTAGGTGGTGCCATCCTGAGAGATGGCCCAGAGTGCTGAGCAGAGCAAAGGACAGATGTATTAGACATGTTGTGCTGTTAGTCAGCATGAGGGCCTCCACAGCTTTTCAAATTACTCCACTTCTAGGCTTCTAAGTTGGAAATGTAAGTGCTCAATATTACCACTGTAGTCAACAAAGAGAAGGTGACATGTCCAGAGGGCAACTGAGGCATAGGTGATCTGCCTCCTCAGGGTGTCTGGCTCTTTTATTGACGGAACCAGAAAACACACTGAATTAGTCCCTTAATCTGGGCACATCAAGAACCCTGAGTTAGATGAAATGAATGTTAAGCTTTGCATAGTAAAGAAAATCCAAACCAAAGTGCTAACTGGGGATGTGCTTGTCCAGTGTTTCTCTGGGAGGGAATTTTCAGCTCACGGGTCTGTGTCCATGGGTACAGCTGCTGACTGAATGCAATTGGGTTCATGAAAGAAAAACATCAGTTGACACAAGCTTATCAGCAGCAGCGACACGGTTGCCTGATGCTCTTGTGATCCAGTGAAAAGGTTTCTGTGTCAAAAGGCAAAAGGGGCGTCCTTTAGTGAAGAGCCCACCAAAGCGGGACACTTACTGGTTACACAGCCTCATTCTTCCAGGACAAGCTCTGCCAGCCAGGGAATAAACATGAACAGCAGAGATAAAGTTGTATTGTTTCCATTGATGCTAGATGACTTTTCTTTTTCAGTAGAAGCCATCCTATTCAGTTATATTATTTTTTATTATTGTTTCTTCCTCAAGGATTTGAGTCACCTTCAAAAGCAATCCCTCCCCCTCCTTGCTGCTATCATTCTAGGATCATTCTGTAACGCCTGTAAAACAAGAACAAAACCTGTGGAGGAAAAAAATAATTTTTCCTTTTTTTTTTTAAGAAAAAGAAAAAAAAAAGAGCCAAAACCAACCAGAACTTTTATTTCTTGTTGAGTAACCATATTCCATGAGGCATGGCAAGCAGACATTAAATTCTCACTCGACTCAAAGGCAAACCATTATTCTGTAATTTTGTATGTAAATAAGATGTATTAGGAAATCGCTCAAGCAATTAATTAAACAGCTGTTACAGAATAAGTGATAAAGGAAACAGGGGGATGAATATGTGGAATTTTCCTTGCACAAGCATCAGTATGAATTTATTTATTTATTTATTGCTTGTGTAGATGTGCATTACAATTCCTGCATACCTTGGTATCAGCTCTGAGCGTCGTCAGGGGGATGTTATCCCATGTTGTTGGGTCCTGACTTCATTGCTACAGAAAGAGGAATGGGGAACGAAGATGATTTGGAAGGGAATGGGTTTCGGTGGTTGTTGCCATAGGAGGCTGTTGGTGGCATGATCGCCAGTCTGCATGCATGGTCTACACTTTAGCTGAAGGAAGGACTTTATTAGCTTTCAGAAGCAATCTTTTATCTTTGAGAGGTGCAATGACCTGGGAATGATGCGCTGACCCTAAGTGAGATGGTAACATCAGCCTTGCTGTCTTCACATGGACACTTATTTGGAGAGAAGCTTACAATTTTTTAACCCGGGTCATTTATTTCACACAGAAGCTGTGTAGTAAGGGAAACAGTCTTAGGAGAGTGAAGCTCTCCAGGTCAAATACCAAAGGATGTCCAGGCATCCAGCCAAAGCAATGAAAGGCACACAGCAAGAGACAGTCTGGGACTGATGAGCAAATAAGACAGGACAGATGGAAGGTGTAAGGAAACATGGCACCATAGAGATGAGATTTGACTAAAAACACATATGAGGCCATAAGCTGACTAAATACCTCAAGTCTGCCACTCCCAGATCCTTCCAGGTGGACTGTCCTTTCATTCACCTTCCTGGAAGTACTAGCTGTGCTCCATCAATGGACCAGCATCAGGTCCTCAGCAGGTCTTCACTAGAGCTGGTGCACACAATACATTTCTGAGGTGTATCAGGAAGAAACTGTAAAAGCTGGCCAGCATGAAGGGAATCACAGACGAATGAAGATCAATCCATGTTTTCACTCTGTTTTTTCTGCTAGTCTCCCTGCCCCTCTTTCCTTGCATAACATTTGGTCTGACTCCTTATCTTGGAAAGTTCACTCCCACCCTGAAAGGTCTGTGGCTTACAGGTATATTGAGGATGTCTACTCCTTTCTGACAAAGCCAAAGCAACTGAAGATGCTAGTTATGGTCTTCTGCTCCTGTGTCATACTCCTGCTGTTCCTCACAGATGGAACTGGTCTCAGAATTATGTGCACACTGTCAGCCCTCTATGTAGAAGACTGCTGTTTCATTTTCAATAGTCTTTTCATTTCAGTAGCAGTCTTGGAAGCTATCTTCATAGCTGTTTCCATTTGCAGCGAGAGCAGCCCATACCACTGCCTCACTGCAGGTCTGTAATGGATGTGGTCCAGCTCTAGACAAGGTCCAAACTGAACAGAAGCCTTCCAGCTTGTGAGCCACGCTTGTGAGGAAGGGAGACACAGATGTCATGACGGCCTTGAAAGGCAGAGAAAGGCTTGCAATGAGCAGCATTAAGGGATTCACTCTCTGGGATACATTCATCCCTCTACAGAGGTCAGCACAAGGCAGTGTATCAGATCCTCTCTCAGCCTTTGACTATTTCTATCCTTTCAGCTCAGTAGAATGAATGCACTGGGTGAGTGGCTGCAAACTGAACCTTATGTAGAGACGACAGTGTTGTGGGAAACAGGGCCTTCAGAGTATCCACAGCAATTTGCTTAGCCCTGGGACCATATTGTGTCATGTTCCCAGCCTTATTAAAAAGAGCTCACTGCCTCTCCAGTGGAAAGGATCAGAGCCTTGAAGAGACAAAGGATTGTTGTGGCTAGTCAAGGAAGTAATTTTAATTTGCAGCATTCAGCTTCCAACTGTTCAACAACAGCAAGAGGTTAACAATGTGAAACTGGGTCTCACTCAGAAGAGAGATTTCGCTCAGTCAGTGTGCACATGTCACTGCTGGTCCTCAGACAGCTCCTTTCTCCCGCTTCCCCCTCCCCAGCTGAATGGACCTTATGCCCAGACTCCTGCCCCTTGGCAATTCCATGCAGTCCTACCTGTTTGCAGATTTTAAGGCAGCGTCAAAATGAACTGGATTTGAACCTGAACTCAGTAGCAGAATTTTGTCACTCTGCTCTGGCCTTGTGACCAAAATGTTCTTGTTCCATTGGAAGATCTGGAGTTCTTTCTCCAGTCCTGTGAGACTGCTCTTGATTGCAACTCATTATCTTATTATCTTAGGTGACTTTTAAGATCTCAACTTTAAGACTCTGTCACTAAAAGAAGGACCCTGGATATTGAATCAACTAACAGAACAGATCCTCCTACCTCACCACACCTCTGACATTTCTGAATGACAGGTGATCCCAACACTCTGTCTTACCACCAACTTTTTCCACATTCACTTTTTCTGCTAGAGATATTGCATTGTTCTAACATCACCTTTCCAGGGACATCAGAAATCATGAATTGAGCCTCAGGGTAGTAAACATTCTCCTGACAAGCTAAGCCTCCTGCCTACATCACATAGCAAAGCAGCTGCAGACTAGGTAGACCCCCACTGTGATCATGAGGAATCATTCCTGCAGTTGAGTGAGACTTCATTGTCAGTTTGAGGTTAGTGTCTGTCTTGTCCATGTGGTAACCTTAGCTCTTGCAAGAGATGAACTGGAATAAGCAAAAGCAGTGAAGAACATGATTTAACTGGGTCTAACGGAGTCTGGGTGGACTTCATCTCACTGAGATGCCTAAATAGGGGACCCAGCTCTTCTTGGCTCCCTGTATAGCCACAGAGAGGGAAAAGTGCTCTGGAGGGTGGTTCAGCAAGAAGCACCTTCTCTGGCGCTATCTCCAGAGCCAATAAAGACCGGGCTCTAACAGTAGTCCTAACTCAGGAGCTGGAGTTAAATGCCTCAGTGGTCCCAATTAGTGCCAGAAAGTGGCATAACAGCACCGTGTTCTGCTGCCCCACTGTGCCGTGAAAGCAGGCATCCATAGCACTCCAGCTTCAGCCCATTACCTCCTGGCTGGGCATCTCACTGAATCTTATAGGAAACCTTGAAATGAAAACTGGAGGGTTATTTAGTGGACAGACATTGGGTTAAGGGAAAAGCGTGACCTGCAGCTTGAACAAAGGGTTCAGAAGTAAAGAATCAGGATGGCAAAAGTGCTGGCCTCTGGTGACTCCTTCATCAAAAGGACAGACCAAGTGTTCTGAGAAACAGACCTTCTGTGATTTTGCAAGGCGACAGCTTTTCTGATTTTTATGTCTTAGCCACAAACAGGCAGTCTGGAGCATGGAAATGCAGGGAGGAATAGGGTCCTTTGGGTAGCAAAAGACAAGGATGCATCAGTCCCAGCGCAGCTCACAAACTGCATCTTCATACCATCGTGACTCACAGGCTGTGTCCTTTAGATCATTTCCGTGCCTGCCACGTATAATTCAACCACTTACCACCATCAGTCTGTTCTCCTTGACTAGGAAGAACTTAATGCCCAGCTAATTAAAAAGGGAAAAGCCAAGAGCAGCCGGTGGAAGGAGCTGGCTTTGCTACTTGCTTGGAAATGCGGCATTTTCCCCATTTGCTTGCATCCAGAAGTAGGAGAAAAGGGATGCAACATGGCCCATGACTC
Source organism: Strix uralensis (assembly GCF_047716275.1). Lineage (NCBI taxonomy): Eukaryota > Metazoa > Chordata > Aves > Strigiformes > Strigidae > Strix > Strix uralensis. The sequence continues at coordinate 5,630,712 of NC_133992.1, forward strand.
CAGAATGACTCAGCCAGTCATTCTCACATCAGACCACCTGGCCTCTAATTAACAGTCCCAGAAAAGGGAAGGACATGGATATTTTCTTTCTCTGTCCACACTGGACAATTATTCTGACAGCTGTCCTAGACGTGGCAGATTTAATAACTGCAAATGAAGAACATTTATCTCTGAAATAACTGTTTTGATAAAAAATGGTAAAATCAATGAATTCATTACCACACACTGACAGTAATACTTGCAGGGGGAAGAGAACAAGCTTGTGCTGTTATAAATTATTGCAGTCTGGTGGCATTTTGGTGTTCAAGGAGGTGTTTGTGTGTAATGGAAACATTTGTGGCCTTTGTCTGGAATTGCAGTGGTCTAATATGCAGAGCACACCTTCTGCAAACACCGCTACAAAAGGCTTCTGAACCACCTATAATTTCTGATCTACCCTCATCGGCAAAGCTTGTGGGAAATTACATCCAGAAAAGCAGTCACTCAACACTTCTTATCTGCTGAGACAATGAGGGAGGCATGGATAGGGATCTCGTATCAATACCTTCATTCTAACCAGTGCTAAAGCCTGAATGCAAAACCCTCCAGCATGCACAAAAGTTAACTCAGCACAAACCAAATTTTAATCAAGTGACTGATTTAACTGGTTCTGATAGGGTTAGCCACATCAGCAAGTGTGTAAGTAGATATTCCTGCAGAATGTAACTTTCAGGATACTTTTCAGTATTTCATTTCATAATAGGTCCAGTTTCAAAAATTTCCTCTGTGCAGTTGAAAAATTCCAACTGAAGAAATGTAGAAAATGTTAGATTCCTTTGCAAATCTTTTTAAATTATTGTTGGAAAATTCCTGCAGAATATTTTCTCTTCCAGTTTTGCAACTGCTGTCTGTGTTTTTCTCTCCTTTATCCCCTCCTCTTTTTCCTTCCTGAATTTGCCACCCAGAAGAGAAAGAGAAATAATTGTATTAAGTCAACATTTCATTTACTTTTTTACATGTTAGTGAGGAAAGCAAAAATAAAATTATTTGTAACAACAATTCAATTTTAATAAAGATTTTTTTTTGGACAGAACAGAAAAATCAACCAGCTCTGTTGCTCATTTGTGATTTCTTGGACCACCCAAGTTAGACAGATCCTGAAGACTTTCATCACCCATGGAAGCTAAAGGGTTTACCCCAATTTAATATACCATTATGTGAGGTCAGAAATATGTCCTGAAAGTGCCATACATTGTGATCTACCATCTTGAGGCCTTCCAGCTGTCAGGCTGTATAGAAATAACTCAAAACATTCAGCACAATAGGTTCACTGGGTGTTCAGTGTAAACAAACACTGATGGGATTTATGGATGTACCTTCCAACAATGTTTTCTTCCAAAAAGCAGAGGTGGATTTTGTGACATGAACCTGAAAACCCCTTGTATGCATTAGCAAAAGTCATTTAGTCCTTGCTCATCACACCTGTGACACTGAACGCTAGCTTGGCAGCTTCTCTCTTCTCATCTTGTTTTGCTTTTGATCCTAATATTTCTTGATGGGGATTTGCAGTGACTGCCTCTCCAGACTGTTCACAAGAAGCCAGTATATGATATGAAAACTCTACGTCTGCAGATCTGCACGGCTACATTGCCATCCATGGACTGGGGCCATCTGACACCAGCTGAGGATCTGGCCCATCACCCCTAGCCAGAGAACCAGCAATGGATAGCTCTTAACTGGGCCAACTGGCTGGGCCAATGCACAGCTGTATCGAGGAACACAAGAGCTTAGATGCAACAGATAAGTCTGAATAAACCCATGCTATACTCACCATTCATTTGCCCTAGAAATAACAGCCTCGTCAGAGCACAGTGTACTGGCAAGAAGAGCAAAGCATCAGACATGATGAATAATGTTTACATCGAGAATCCAGATGTCATTTTCCATCCTGTAGCTTTAGAAATAATGGCCTGTTACTTCTTATTAAATCAAGGGTAATCCATTCACCTACAGGCCCAATGATAGCTGCCTCTGCTAATCTCCACTCAGGGAGCTATATTCATCAGCAGGAAAGGCCTGTGTTTCTAGCAACAACTGGAAGCCTGATGATCTTCAGCAACAAAATTTCAAATATCAATTAGTAGTTTAAAAATATGGATCTGTCAGTGCAGTCCAGCATTTACATAAAACCCACTTTTCCATCAGTAGTGTGACTTCCTGTGTCCTCAAGCACAGACCCCAATATTATCCATTTCCTTCACAAACCTTTTTATTTACTATCAATAAGCTCGGTGACTCTCTTCAGGGATGATTCTCCCAGTATCATACAGCACTTCAGCCAGTTTAATCCTCCTGTGGATAGATCTGACTTCAAAATTGGCCCTGGTTTGAGCTGGGGGTTGGACGAGATGACGTCCAGAGGTCCCTTTCAACCCAATTTTTTCTATGATTCTGTGAGGGAAGTGGTGATAATAGCTACAATTAAAATGTTGTGACCTTGAAAAACAATGGAAAGTTCTCTTTCAACAACCTTTATGCAGTTTGTTTTTCCTAGTTGGGTTGAACTATTGACATCCTTGATTTGACCTGGCAATTATGGCAATTTGCACCTGCCTTCCTTTGTCTTTCTGCTGACATGTGAAGAAAGGTTATTTTTCGGGGGTGGGGGGGGGGGAAGGAAATTTAGAAAACAGATTAAATAAACAAGTGTGTGACCAATTTATTATGAGATATTTGCACACAGCAAGATCTGGTCACATCTACTTTCAGATTCTAGTCCTTCGCTTTGGGGCTTTTGGACTGTAATTGTGTTCAGTCTTCTATTTATACAATGAATCTATAATGTAATTTCATGAGGTAGTGAGATGCACTGGAAAACATATGAGCACTAAGTTGCTCTGCCTAATCCATATGAAACAGTGTTGGAAATCAGCCTGGTAAACATGGCAAGAGAATGAGCAAGGATTTCATCTGGGGCTCTAACACTAATCTAAAAAGGATTATCAAGGAGATAGCCTGAGATGCAGAGCACTTGAACAGAGAGGACAACGAATCCTATTTAAATGAATGCATTGGATTGCGGGTGGTTTGTAAGCGATTAGCACATGGACTTCATACTGACCAAGCCGGTAGGAGTTCATCCCTCACAGCCACTGCACTAGTTACATTTACTGCTCCATTCACCGAATACAAATAGAGGTTAAGAGAAACAGATGATTTTCCAACATTAGCTTTTAATAGGGACAGCATGTCTGGCAAGATGAAAAGAATGAAAAACCCTTGCTGTTCACAGTTGTAATCCACCCCCAGTTGTCTCGCTGTCATTTCTCCACAAGCTCCACCACTTGTTGCTTTGGGGAACCCACATCAACACGACCTGATATTAAGACAGCCAACGCTCTGTGCTCGGTGCCCCAGCAGAAGGCAGTTCTTACGCTGAAGTTCATGCTATGTGCCAAAGGTGGTGGTGCTTGTGACCACACTCCTCTGACCTCCCTGCTCTGTTTTGCTTGTCTTGTTTGCTCTTTAAATTGTATGTTGTTCCTAATAATAAATCAGTGAGCAACTGTCCGTTTGGGGTGATGGAAAGCAAAGGCCAGGCCTGCAAAATATCTAATTGCAAGTTTAACTTATACCATGAGAATTACCCCTTTTGAAACAAAAGAAATAACTCGTTCCCTCCTTTTGTGGCAGAAACCGAAGAGCCTGCTGATTCTCTTGGTCTCATCTGCTTGTCCTCCTCTGAATTGAAGGCTTTGTGGCTTTTGGCCTTTTGAACTATAGGATTTAGTTTCCAAATACCAGAAAATGTTTAGTGGATTGTAACATGTGCAGTCCTATATTTCTGTATCCCATGTGCCTGAAGCCAAGCGTCTAGCCAAGATCTAGAATTTATGCGATGTTTCAATAACAACTGAACAAATCCATGCTAATTCCATAAAAGAGCTGTCATCCATCGTCTTACTGTTCACTTTGGTTTTTGGCTACAAATAAATTACGCATGCCCTGAAGTCCCCTAAAATCTTCACAGGTTAGTGGGCTATCACACAAAAACTGAACAACTAAATAAAGCCTCTTTAAAGCCTGACAGCTCTCTGCATGCCACCGTGCTCCTCCCAACCCCTGAGCCGTACTGCAAGTGCAGCCACCTAGAGCACAACCACTTCACAGTCATGTGTGATTTCCTGAACCTATGCATAGGAAGATGGAGAACATAAAAGCACTCTCACTAGTCCATTTCATTCCCACTTTTTCTTTTTTTTTTTTTTTAATTGACTCTGACTAAGGTTAATAAAGCTCATGAGATGGGAAACGTATTAATGATACCAACGCTTTTCCACCTTTCACAAGGCTGGTCAAATTCTTTTGCCAGTTTTGTTGAGTAGCCCTATTTCCACACACTAACACTCCCATGTAGTTGTTCTATCAGCATGGTTCAGTGTATGGTTGAATTAGAAATTGTACTGGATGATACAGAGCATTCCTTGTTTGAAGTAAATCTGTCATAAATGCATCAAAAGCACCTTTTCCTTTTTTTGCATGCTGTACAACAGAAGCTGTTATATACAGTGCAAGCATTTATCCATTATAAAATCATATTTGATTCAGTAAGACTGGAATGAGTTCCAGTAGGTTAAATATCTCAAAAGCCAAGGTTCCCTCTTTCTGGAGTTCATGCTCTTAGTTCACTTAGCTTTCCAAACATAAAAGTAATCATAGCATAATAACATACCCAGGGAATCTGAAAAAACCACTGGGTAGTTCATGGGATGTATTAAGCCATCTACCATGCCTTTCATCCACTGGAATATTTGTGCAAAATAGAGAACATTGTTATAAAAGAAGACAGATCATAAAATAGAGGGCCAAGCCCTCAAGTTGTGTATCATAATAAAGCCAGTAACGCTGTACTGATTTGTGCCAGCAGAGAATCTGGCTCTCCGTATTTAAAATAGACATAAATATCTCAGAGCAGTAAAAGTGAAATATGCTTTAGCTGTACTTTAAGGAGAGATTTCAGCAAACTTTATGTTTAAATTTCTTGGCTGATTAGCCCACAATGGCTTCTAATCGCTTGGGAGAATTTTTAAAAATCTAACTTGAATATAGTGAAGACACAGAAACTAAGAAAGTTGTCTGTAGTTCATGGGGACTAACTTTTATTTTTTAAGGGAAAAAAAAACCCTTCCGCTCATTTGCAAATAGCTATTGCATCCAATATTGAGGATCTGAAACTAGCAAAGCCTATTGTTTGAATGAAAGCTCAACACTTCATTTTCCACTCATCTTGCAAAGAATGTGCAGTCCTGTGGAAAATCATAGAGTAACATTATTATATAAATGGAGTGATAGATAAATGGGATCTTTTGTTATTTTTTTGAGCTAGCCCTTGCAGGTGGGTGGTTTTTATGTGTGTTTGAAGATGGGATATGGATGCATCATATCAGCCCTCACAGAAGACTAGACAGAACTACTTACTCAAAGTCAGACTGGCATTGGGTGTAACCAAAACACTTGTTTTTAACACGGTGCTCCAATTCCATTCCTCACCTTGACTTTCGCAGCAGCTGAAGGCGCTCAGTACCTCTGAAGACCCAACTATTCATGAGGCACGTCAGGTTTTCAGTAGAGGAGAGATAATGCAGACATCGCTGGGAAAGCTGCCTGCACCCCTGACTGCCCATCTGTAAAATGTAACTAATTTCATTCACTGGGGAGTGCTGGGAGGATTAATTGGATTTAGTGGCCACAATGTACTTTACATTGGTTGGGTGGAAGGAGACTGATAAGAATTGAGGTGCAAATTTCTCAGAAGTGCAAGGAAAAAACTGACCAAGGAGGAGGGCAATTATTTAAAGAGTCAGTGAAGCAAGGAAAAGACAATTAGCATTGGTATCACCCTAATTCACAACAATTTACAACAATGAGGCTGAGCTACTCTTCCTATCAAGGCCAGAATGCATAATTCTTTGACTTTATTATAAAACATAATTAAAAAACCATGAGCGAAAAGGCTGCTTGTCCACATGGACAAACAGAAAACTGAAGGGCACATGAAGGAACTGAAGGACAGTGTTTCTTGGGAGTCCTGGATCTGAAAGAAAACAACAGTAGGTCTATCAAGCCTGAGGTTACTCAATGGAGCCATCGCAAACAGGTGAGAGAAAATCTGAATTCACTGCGCTTTCTATCCATCAGGAGTCTCTAATCTGGACCTTAACGCAAGGATCCTGATGCTGGTGTCAAAACAAGCAAAGAACCACATAGCTGGCCCATTCTGTGCTGCACAAGGCTACGATTCCTTTTTCTTATATTCTTGTAGGTTATCTTAGATGTTAGCCTCAAATATCTCCAGCAATGCAGCGTGGAACAAACCTTAGACAAGCAGATGGAATAGCAGGAGCAGCATCATCAATACCTTCAGAGTGGATTAGAGGCTGGAGTACAGCTGCTGCTTTCTTGATCTTTTATTAGTACATAATGTTATTAATTACATAGTTAAAGGAAAGACACTCTGAAAGGGGCAAAAGAATAGGCCTTTAATGAAATTGTGACTGTTTTATACCATGGTCTCTCAGTTCTCTCTGTGTCTTGTTTTTCTTATGTGGAGCATCTGTTTTATATAGGAGTATGTGGAGCTAGGGGCATAGGCCACATCAGTGTGCAGTAAGAAAAGTACACCTGCCTGACCTTACCACCTTTAAAAATCTCCGCTATGATTTTTTGTTAGGCTGTTTATGGTGCTTGTGTTTAAGAGTCTTGTCTGTCCAGGAAGTAGTGGACAGAAAAGTGGTAGATCTCCTGTTCAACTGCGATTGCCTTCCTCTCCACAATTAGGAAAAAAAAAAAAAACACCCTGTTCTGAAGAGCTCCGTAACTCTGTTAAAGAGAATAGCTTTTTCTTCATCTGTGAAAAGTTCCATTCTCAAATAGAAACACTTTTAGACGATTTCCTATTATGCTGAGGAGAAAAATGTTCATCAGCGTTAAAAGGGAAAGAAATCTTTGATAATACTTTACACAGTGCTTTTCATACGTGCACAGCAAAGTCCTTTATAGACCATATAAGAATCATTTTCAAAATTTATCTCAAAGGGCATTTTAAGCAACCATAACCAGCCATATCCCAAAAACTTGGGAATAGGTATCCCCAGCCAATATAAATATGGTACAAATTAGTCTAACTTTACTGATTTTGTGGCATCTGCAAAATGTATATGGGCTGAATATCAACCTCCTTGCTTTTTACAGTTGTTTGCAAAACACCTAGTGCACCGTAGATGTTATTTATAAAACTATTGATTTTTTATTATTCATCTTTATGCCTGCCTCGTTCTCTGTCTGCCAGCTGATCACTGTCAGATGTACTAGATCGTATTCACGGATTGGACTGTAGTTGATGGGATTAATTGATTTGATTATATTGAGTGAAATCAGTGGATTTCACATCAAATGGAATCAATAATCTGAATTACATTAGACAGATGAGCAAACACTGGACAGAATCATTGCTTTGGTTTTCATGGGCTGTTACAGTGGTTGAGATCAGTGGATTGAATTAATCTGTGTGAGATACAGGGACTGGTTCCATTTGAATTGCACTGGTGGGCTCAATAACTCCAATTCCTTTTTAACTTGAGTTTTTACTGATCTTTATTATAATAATTATACCTAGCGGCAATCACCCTCTCTGGTACACACAAAAAAAAGTTCATTATATGACACAGAGATGAAGTGGCTCATTTTCCCCCTGTTCTAATTTGGTAAATGGTGATTACAGAGGTAGGAGCTTAGCGAAACCCAATGAGCCTTGATACGTTAGTTAGATTTTTATCAAGTCATCTTTACTGAGACCTAACTGCATGTAGCCAAGTAAGATGACAAGTCCAGAACTCTTGCCTGCTGGTAGTGTTGTTATTCTCTTGATTATCCTGCAGCATGTTGAACACTTCTGTGTTAGAAGGGCAGCACAAATTGCACATGGCGTCTTTCTCTTGTCCTTAATCAGAAATGTTGAACTGTTCTCTAATCCCCACGAGGAAAAAGAATTCATTAGATTTCATCTTTTTTCACTCCTGAATGCTGTCTCTTCCTTTTTCTCTCTCTTCTGGGGAAATGTGTGAGGAACTAAGGTTTAGAAAAAAAATATTACCCTTTGCAATTCCTACATGATGCTGAATACCATCTACTCCATGAGACTGCAGTCAAATGTCACTGTAACTGAGGGGTAGGATGTTAGCAGCATTTTCTTTCAATTCAGTGATCAAAAATACAAGATTAGCTGCCTCTTTCCCAGCTTAGTTACATAAAAACCATGGGATTGATCTGTGAAAGTAAAAGGAAGAGTGTTGGCAATGAGAAGAAAGTTCAGTGGGTCATGACCGAAGCTGTCATTTGAAAATAAAAGTTCATTCATATTTTCACATACATAACACTACCAGATTAGGATGCACAAGACAGAAGTTTTGACAGGAAATCAGGGAGGGTTAGAAGAAAGGATTAGAGCCAGAGGCTGGCTTCACCTGTGAAATTCCTTCAAGGTCAGCTCAAATCTGTATTTATCACACGTTTGTGTCCAGCAAGCATTTCTTGTTAAACTGAAAGTTTGTACTGAAAAATCTACATTATTGCTAGAAGAAGGGAGCTTAGATTCTTGCTCCTTTTTCTGTTCTTCTGTTCTTCAGATTTTCTTTCTGCCTAAGAAATGAGGCCAGAGACTGAATCCACAACTGGCACCCCTGGAGCTAAAGAGATTTCCACCAGGTCTGGTGCTATTGGAACCACCCCAGACAAGGGGTGGATACGAAAAAGGCACAAGACTACCCTTCAGGCCACCTGCCTTTCTCTTCTTACTCTACCTGACTGGGCATGGGTGAGTTGTCTGATTTATCCATGTTCTCATTGCTCAAACGCACATTCAACAAAGGACACTGTAGCAAAGGATGGAGGATAAGAGCAAAATAAAATTATTTGGAAATATAGACGACTTCAGCGTCTGCCCTTGCATCTTTCCTTTACTTAAACAGTGAAGTTTTTATTTACAGCTGTAATTTACAGCTGCAACTTATTGTTTATTTATAGAATGCTGACTTCATTTTAACTTGGGGAGTCTAACATTTTTATTATGGAATGTGGTTGCCCACTGTACTTATGCACAAGTGGACGAGGACATTTCCTGGGCTTTGTCTGGAAAGGCAGACTGGATTGGGCTATTAAAGGACGGGGGAATATGTCTGGTTCAGAATATGAAACACATAGCAGTATTCCACTATTTCGTTATTTAGACAATGCTTTCCAACTTTATTGAATGCTGAGAGATTGGCTCTGTTTAAAAACACATTAATGCAGAAAGTCAGATTCACAAAGAATAGGAAAGCTGCAGCATTCAGCTCAGTAATATCTCAGTAAGTCCAACTTGCAACTCATCAATGTTGCTAGCTCTCTATTGAGACCCAGTGTCTCTCATTCCCTTCCTCCTGCTCTGTATTGCTCTCCCCCTCTCCCTGTCTCCCTGGGAAGGCTGAATCTCATCTGTCTGCAGTTAGCGGAAACCGAAGTAACTGGACTTGCTGCTGGAACAGAAGAAATATGTGATGTTAACAGTTCATTGAGCTGTGAGATGAACAAGCTGGGTGTTGAAAAGGAAATCCAAGCTAAGAGTACATTTCCAGTGTTAATAAAGCTTTTTTCCTTTTGTTGTATATTTCCAAACACTGATTATAGAATGGTTGTCATCCATTTTCTTCCAGAATTAGACAACAGGACAAATTTAAAGTATTTTGGACTCATTTATCCTTGCTAAATGATAATTCTCACTGCTGCATTAGGAGATCTGTTTCCTCCTCGATCTTTTGTTAAAAATTTTATCATGTCTACAGCTGTCATTGCCTTTTACAACAAAGTCTTCTACAACAGTTTTGCCCTGTTTTTGCCTGTGTCCCCCTTTAAACATGAAGCGATAAGCCAGAAAGCAAGACGTGAATTTACTAAGAACAGAAGCAAGATCGCTTTCTAGTCGGGAGAAGATGAAGCAGTATCTCTGTGATACATGAAGGCATTTTGCTCTCTTACATGATGACAGTGTTTTTGGGACCCAGACTTGTTGCTGATGATGGAGGAAACTTCATACAAGAGCAACCATGAAGACAAGTGGAAAAGACACAAGGAGCTGGGTGTACATTTTGAGATCAGAAAAGGACTCCACCACCTCCCTGGGCAGCCCATTCCAACACCTGACTACCCATTCTGTAAAGAAATACTTCCTAATATCCAGTCTAAACCTTCCCTGGTGCAACTTGAGGCCATTACCTCTTGTCCTATCGCTTATTACTTGGTTAAAGAGACTCATCCCAAATTCTCTGCAACCTCCTTTCAGGTAGTTGTAGAGGGCGATGAGGTCTCCCCTCAGCCTCCTCTTCTCCAGACTAAACCCCCCCAGCTCCCTCAGCCGCTCCTCGTACGACCTGTGCTCCAGACCCTGCACCAGCTCTGTTGCCCTAGCACTTAGGGATATGGTGTAGTTGAGAACTGTCAATGTCAGGTTAATGGTTGGACTGGATGATCTTCAAGGTCTTTTCCAACCTAGATGATTCTGTGGTTCTGTGATTCTGTGAAGTTTTCCTTGAAAGCCATGGTTTTCTTCAGAATATGGTGCCTTAGAGAAAATACTTTCTCCCCCCTTATTTCCAGCCACTGAGGCATTACTAAAGAAGCCATGTTATTTCCACCTTTTTAGAGAATTACCATAGGTAAGGCAGGTGGGGGTGTGAGCTACAGTTGCCAGATGTTTTTGCTCTCACTCTATGTGAGCAGATGTTGTATGCAGACTGCTCTGTGCTATTCTTGGCAGGAGCTAACTCAAATAAAACTTTGCACTACACTTTTAGATGGAGAAGAGTTTCGGTTGGTTTTTTTAGGAGCATTATGTGTAGCAATTGCGTAGCCTGAAATGATTTAGAGATCATCTATGTTACAGTAAGACCATTTGGCGTTTACTTTCATGAGCCACAATGGAGACCTCATGCTGCAGTGAGGTTTGTCTTGGATTTGTGTTTCCCTGTCACAAAGCCATCATCATCTGCTTTTGCTTCTGAGTTTTATCTTTCGCTCAAGAGAGGAGTACCATCTATTATTCACATCACATTAGTGCTCACAACATGTGAGGTGCTGGACAAATGCATTATACGAAAACAGTCCCTGCTGTGAAGAGTTTACAACCTAGGCAGAAAAAACAGATGAAATTTAGAGGAAAAGAGATGTAACATAAAAAGAAAATGAGATAAGAAAACATTCAAGGTGTCATGATTAACAGATGTGTTGTTAATTTTTTTTTTTAATATTTTATTTTATTGGCAGAGATGGTTGAAACATTTTCAAAACTCACCCTTCTTCTACAAGAAAAGTTTACTGTGAAAACACAAAATGGGTTTATGCTCTGTCTTTTGAATTGAATTTTGATTTTCAGAAATGCTTTTCATCTTTTGAAAACTCAACTGCAGATGTGCTTTATTAAACCTTATTTTCAAAAAATCACGTTGGATTTGTCTTTAAAAAAAGATGCCAAAAAAAATTCACTCAGAAATATACTCCCCATAAAAAACTCTCCTTCCTTCTACAATAATTCCATATTTGATGCAGCACTGACACCAGGTACCGTGTCATATGCTCACATCCATCAACTTGCATGTTATCATTGCCTTCTGTTCATCCCCTGGTCACCTCCAGACACATCTGCCAGGTATCTCTATGCTTTAGTTTGTCTATTTTCAGTCCTTATGGTGGGTGATCACTGCCACACTTACAGCACACAGGCGAACACACCTTTTGCCTGTGAAGACCAGTTCACACATAGCAGCTGGGCTTCTTCCAGCTTGTTTTTACCAACCACAAAGCTGCTTTCCATCTCCCAGGAGAGCAAAAATATCCTTCTTCCTGGAGAAATACAACATTTTCTGTAATGCAGGTCCACTCCCTGCCATGCCATCTAACCTAGCGTGGGCTGCCCTAGACAAAGGAAAGGTTAGACAGGAGTAATGGGCAGCACAGAGGGACTCAGACCCAGCAAAACCCTCCGTTGTTACAGCTCCCCTCCCTAATCCCATAGAGAAAGACAAGGGATTCTGCTTTGGCCATGTGAGTCCTTCTGTCCCCTCAATTCTCCTTTCACAGGCTTTGTTAAGCACCTTCCAACCTTTGTTATTTCTGTCTCCTCCAGGGAGCCTTCCTGCTCTTTTTCCTCCTCTAAAATGTGCCCTGAAGGTTGACATCAGCCCTGCTGTGAGCTTCTGGGGTGATCACCCATCAGCCTCTCAGAGTTTTGGTTGGAGTTTGGTTTCCATCAGCCATTTCTGAAAATTTCTTCCAATTTACCTGCAAAAACCACAGACCTGGCAGCTCAGATGCTCAGTTGCCCAGCAGATTGGACAGTTATTTAAATCAGCAGGGCATAAAGCTACCAAATCAGAACAGGAATGTCCTACCCCAACCTTGCACTCGTTTGTAGTGGTGCAAACGGTTCCAGAGCACACAGGGGTACTAAACCATGGTGCTTAAAAGCAGCAATCTCATTTCACTGTTAAATCTCCTGTTCAATTCCTCTCCAGCCCTAGTCCCATCCCCAGCACAGCTCAAGCCTGCCCTACCCAAGAGGCGATGTACCACTCCCTACCCACCCATCACCAAAGCAGAGCTGCACACCCTTCGGTTGCACACAGCAAACATTATTCTACTTTTCCAGTCTGCTCACCAGTCCTCATGGTGGCTCCTTTGCTGCCTGTGCTCTACACCATACTTCCATCTACAGAAATATTAGTCTACCTGATACTGACTCTCGGAGGTTCTCCTATCTCATGGAGACTACAAACATTTATCTGTTATCGTAAGCCTGCACATTTACCATCAAAAGTCCAGAGCAGGCTGGTAACTTTGTAGGTGGCAAACTGTGGGATTTTAGTTGGCTTTTTCTAGCAGGTATTTTTTATAGCAGCTGATCTTCAGTGAGTCCTTGAATCATACAATTGCCTTTGTGAAACTACAGCAGAGAATATCCTTATTTTATTTTCCTCACTGCCTTTCAGTTCAGTATCAACATCCTTGAGGTGTCCTGTAAAATCCTGAAACACGGAAGCAATAGCCTGTGTTTGCATCTAGGCAGGAGATGGCAAGTCCAAGTGCGCAGTCACTTTGATGTGATTTTTAGGAGCAGGCATTATATTGCCAGTGCTAACATGCTCTTTTCAGGCTATTCATATTTCATTAAAACCAGACTGTATCACTGCAAGAAGTGGGGGAGAACCACTGTTTTGTGTCATTTCACAGAACTGAGTACAGAGAGGGGAGAGCTGGGCAGGCACTGGGTATTCTGTTTCATAGGAAACTCCCTTTAGAAAAAAATAAATATATTCAGCAGCAGATGAGGTCCTCTGGTGTCATATTTTAGTTCCCTTTCAATGAAATGTCACAGCTAAAATGTTTTCAGTTGGTCAGAATGTTTTGTTCTGAACAAGAAGGGATAACTTTTTCTGAGTTTAATACTAATCTTGATTTTATTTATGTGAAAGCTGTACCATCCATAAGGGCAATGGCGCTTGCCATGCGTGAGAGGGCCCTGCATGCTGCAGCCACTCTTCCTAGTGAGAGGAGCGGCGTGAGTGGAGTTAGCTGCAACTGAAGAAGCTCCTGACAGTGAGGCTTAGCATTAAGGAAGCCCATTTCCAACCTATTTTAAGCTGTCTCACTCTATTTCAAAAAATTCCAGGTTGGGTTCAAACAAAATGTAGCTCTGGTGTTTATAAGTCCCTTTGGCTTTCTTGGTGTGTTTACATCAGGGAAAAGGTGCCGTTCAGTCTGCTCGAGGATCTGGTTGGCTTCAGCCCCACCACCAGTCAGCTCCACATCCCTGCTCTACCCTCATTGCTCTCACTGTGAATTTTTGCTAGCTGTATTTCTCAGCTGTTCGGGTTTGACAACAGATACATCAGTAAAACTGGAGTCAGGTTAAATCACTGCTCTCTTTTGTCCCCTCCAAAGGAGTGCAGTAGAGGAATGTTGCACTTTCAGGTTCCTGGGTGTCACAGCAGGTTATTGTTTGGGTGCTAGTTTCCTATTTGTTATCAACAGCTCAATTTTCTGCTTCAATTGAGGTATGTTTGCAGGGCATTGTGGCTAGTCTTTCTTTGCTTTGTTTTCTACCAGATTTCTGGGTTTCCTTTCCTTGCCTCTCCTCCAGCTTATTGAATTCCTGTTGATATGAAACAGATTTCACCATCTTAGTTGTTTTTCTCTCTAAGCTTTTCAATGTCTCCACTGTCACCTCTGGTTTTGGTTCTCAGACTTACTTCTCTAGGCTATTTTCACAATTTATAGTTGATTATTGTTGCCACTTTCAGTGTAACGTTTACTTTCAGATATAAACTCGGGTTTCACATTCAGAAAAGATTTCTACTGGAAAAATGAAAAAGCTATTGAAATGTAAAACTTGCTGAAATAAATCATAGAATAATAGAAAAAAAACTGTTTAAGATGTTCTGTTTCATTTATATAAACGTACTTAAAGGAACAGGTGACATTCCAGGGAACTATCAGTAGGTGGCAACTCCAACAGCAGCAAGCTCAGGGGGAGCAAGCTCTGCTGCTTTAAGAATGAGGTAGCTATTTTTCTCCAGTGCATAAATCTATAGATTATAGTTATTGCTTGACAACCTGCCACTAATTAAATTATAAATGACATGACAAGAAAGAAACACTTTAAAATCACTGAAAAACTTTTTGGGACACTTTTAGTACATTCCAGCTATGCTCCATTTTCTGAAGCAGAATGACATCTCCCAGTGTTTATATTTAAAGTAAATTGAACCAGTGAAGAATCTGAGACATCTCCCTTCACGGGAAACTAGGGTGAGTGCTGAAGGAGCCGCAGGAGTCTCTGCTAACAGCCTGGTCTCATTCCTCATTTCCCTGTTCAGTAACTGCCTGGACTGGCCATAATCCCACCATGAGCTGCAGCTGATTTAACAGGTGGTGGAACCTTCTCCAAGCAGGAAGAGAGTTACTGCCCTTCGTCATCCATCTCATGCTGGAGGAGAAATAGCCTTGCGCCTAACGAATGGATGATCCACTAAGGGGCTTGCAGTTCCATAGCATTAATCACTGCATGTGGTGGAGTCCATAGCAAATAAAGCCTCAGGTTCAAAAAATGCAGGCTCAGCCCAGAAAAGTTTACTTTTCTCAGGTCCACCAGTGAGGTCCATTGCCTTTGGCAGAAATAGTCCATACTCACAGCAGTTCTGAAACATCACTGTATTCATCTCCCTGATACCCATTTCAATGTGTTTCATGCAATGCCACACATTCCCCAGATTTGCTTTCTAGCTCTGTGCTCCAGGTCATTTGGAACTTCACCGATGCTGCTGCATGCAAAGAAAAAACACAGCTTTTGTGTGCCAGTACCTCACTGGAACCCATGTCCCATCTCTGGGTACCTGAAGAGCCATGTGTCACCCTGCAGATAATTAGCTGATAAAGCAGATTCATTGCCTCCCTTTTTCAACGGAAAACTACATAAATCATAGCAGATTTTTTTCTTTGATAACTTAATGCTGCAGATGTGAAGTGTTTGGGGATGAATAGGATTCAGTGTTTGTTAATGAGAGTTTAATGTCTTCATCTTCTGCATTAAACTCCAGTTAATTAATATTCATTCAATTAGAAAATGTAAAAATAAATTATACAAAATTAAGCTTTACAGAGGAAGCAAGTGACCTCATTTCTGCTGTTTTCAGGTGCTAATTAGATTAGCCTCTTTCCTGTAAAGTGGGAGGCACCAAGCCTTGCCAGCTCTTAACGAGGAGCCTTGCATGTGACCATAGACCTTCTCACCTGGGAGTCCCCGGTTCCAGTCTGGCTTGAGCTGGTGGAGACTAAAACCTACAGCCAGGTAAAGCACAATGATAATTTTTATTAGTCTGGAAAGCTTGCTGGTCAGTGGAAAGACTCTTTCTAATGGAATATTGGTTTTGTGGAGCTGGGTGTTGCTGGGAGAGAAGGATGTGTGCTCAGCTGGTGATAAGCTGGGAGGAGTTTTATGAAGTCTTGGTTCTAGTCTGATTCTGCCTGCTGGCTTTTGTTGTGAAATTTTTTACTTTATTTGTTGCCTTTTTTTTTATATATAGCTCTGACAGGGTTGTCTAAACTTAGCATTCTTTAGGAAATGCAATAAATGGTGCTCTTTTGAAGTTGAGTGAGTGTCTTTGGCTTAGAGAGAAGATGTAGTTCTCTGGGATAAAGAGGTGGTCTGACTTGAGCAAGGCCAAAGACAGGATAAAGCAAGCCAGTCTGAGCTGTCTTTATACAGACAGACCACAGGAGTCCTAAACAATCACTGTTACCAGTTTATCTAATGTAACTTTGAAGTTGTCCTTGCTTTGAGTAAGGGGTTGCCCTAGATAAGCTGCAGAGGTCCTTCCAACTTCAATTACTCTATAATATTATGTTCCTTCTACTTACCTAGATCCTGAAGCCATGCCTGTCTTCTGTTGCAGAAATACCATAAAAGACAGTGAGAGCAAGTAGAAAACTCAAACTATTTGAAGACCTGCTGTGGATTATTGCATATTGTGGGGGTGGGGAGGGGAGTAGGGGGCATAAATGCTTTATGCTGTAAGCTGTTTTGTAGTGCATCATCATCACTCTCCTTTTAATCTGGTATTTTCCAGTAGCCCTGAAAAGCAATTCACTTTTAAAATGGAGAGGGGGGTACGGATGTCTGTGTGACTAAAACTCAAAGTTTATATCTTATCTTCGGAGGTTGTCAGAAGGAGAAAACACCATTGGATAAGGCTGGTTCAGTTACTAAGTGTCTGGGGAATTGGTTTTATGTGTACTGTTAAGAAGAGTCAAAAGTAGTACAGACTATCTGTGACACTGCAGTGAGCTTGCCTGTGATGGTAATTACTTCTTGCAAAGGAGGAGGGTATAACAAAGTGATAAATACTTTAGAACAATTTTTTTAAAAAATTGCAGTGCTACTGACACAGAGGTGTGGGACCCAATTGTGTTTCATTATGTCATCTCATTCTAGAGAGAAATGGGATTATTCTTAGTGTGAAACTTCTTATTTGACTCAGGTCATCATGAAGACATAACGATTTGCAGAGGATACACGCATGGACTATAGTGTTACAGCCACAGGCACCTTGGCAGAAAGGAGGCTATTTCATGGAAGGGAGGTCAATGATGTTACAAAGGACAGCTTTTCCTTTGCTGTCTGGTCCTGCTGGGGCCCTTTACAACAGAACATGAAAACTCTATCATGGTTTGCCCTGTTATGAATTCCTGTGAAGACTGCCATCCCACTGCCTTTTTTCTGTTCTACTGCTTCTGTATCTTTCTCTTGTTTTCTCTGCTACACCTCCTCATTAGCTAAAATATCTTAATCTTTAGAACCTGTGCTTGGTTTCAAGCCAGATTCCTGCTTTCCTTGGCTCATTTCGGCTATCACAATAGTTGGCACCAACTGTTAGGGCTGTGCTTAAGGTCCCAATTCAGAATATTGCTTATGAGAGATACTGCTTGAGTAGAGAGCTAACAAACACACTGCACCTCTTATCACCACGGCTCTGCAGGTTAGGTTTCTCCCTAACTTTATAGGTTTTCCTAGCATATCATCAAGACAGTGTTTCTTTTCTTCTGTGATAATTGGGAAGACTGACAGTTGGGGGGTCTGTCAAAAAAGGAGACCAGCCTCATATTCCCCACCCCAACCCACTGCTGAGTCAATAAGTGTTTACACCTGACAAGATTAATCTCACCAGCTATTTGAAGACTTTACTGAAGTCTTTCATTTCACTGCTCACTCAGGCTGCTCAGGAAGATTAGAGTGATTGCTGATGGCTTTGCAAACTGCTCCAGTGGACACTGAGTAAATATTTCAGGAAGCACAGCTGCAAAACACTCCAAACCCAGCCCTTTCAATAGCCTTACCTAACCAGCCCATCAGAAGGGGAAACACCAAACCCTTGACCACAAATCCTCCTTGTTATCCTTTTAAGAAGGACTAGAATCATACTCGGATACCTCACAGCAGCTTACCCTGATTTGTTGGTGTTTTCTGTACTGTGCTTCTGGGCAAAATTGGGCAAATGTGAGGTCAGAAGCTGGGTATGTACCTGGGCCTCCACCCACATACTCGGTGTCAGTTTAGGATTAATCCTTCTGGCATGCTGAAGACTTCCACTTAATCCAGTGAAAATATTTGGAAATACCTATGCTGCTGCTTCTTTCTGATTACTGGAAATTTATTAATGAGGGATAGGTCTTGTGAGTTAATCATGTGTACATTAAATGATCTACCAACCAACCAGCTACATATTTCTGCCCATCAGGCATGATATTCAGGGTGGACCAGAAACGATGGATATCCCACTTCAATTTTGGTTTGGGGTTTTTTTCAGAATTTGAGTTGTAAGTATGGAAGGGTTCCTGAATGTACTTCAGGCCCCAGTTGTTACCTACCCAATTGAGTTTGAGCTTTGTACTCAAACTAAACCTTTCAAATCTCAATTTAGTATAGACTGTCTTAACAGCAAAGTTAGTAGAGGCTTTGCTGTTGGGGCCAAAGCTCTGGGCACAAATTCAGAGAATGTAAGCCTCAAGCACAGCAGGCAGTTTCTAGGCTTTGGGAAATGAATATGGTATTGCCCGTTAGCCCAGGGGAGATTCCATCCCTGTGTTTCTTCCACACTTTCTCACTGGGTTTCAAATACGGCAGAGATCTCATTTTAAACATTCTGAAGGAAATCCAACTGCTTTGCAAACTGGTAGCTTCACCAAAACTAGCTGGCACCTAAGATGATATCTAAACAGATCTAAGATTTGATCTAACTAAATTATTAGGATTTTTTTCCATATGAATCTTGGACTGTAGTGAAAATTAAAATCACTCCTTCTCAGATCTTTAGATCTTTGTATGATTTCCCTATCTTTAAAAGAGCTGTACCAGTGGTCCCCTCACCTCTTTACATGGGTTTTATAGTCTAGCTCTGAGGTCTCAATAAGAGGGAGCACTGCTGAGTAAAATGACCTGACTCCTGGTGTGCTATGTCTCCCCAGGTCAGCTCTGCTTATTTCTTTTCACATCACTTCCTCAAGTACACACACACACACTCTAATAATACTGGTAATGGAAAGAATTTTATGCTCATTTTATATTTATCTCTGTTTCCTTGGCTTCTGTCCAGTCTGAAATGTCCCACTAAAAAATGACGTAAAAGCTGTTGTGTCTGAACTGATTATAGGCCATCAGACTTGAGGTCCCTTTCAAATTATGACCAGCCTTCAGAGATGGACAGATCTGTGTTCCTGTCTGAAGCTGATGGGTCATGCATTCCTACAAGAGAAAATAGGGGGAGGGCAGGCTCTGAAGCTTGCTTTTTTCCTTGGGTGAAGGGGACATTTTCTAAATGGGATTTTATTACAGTGACAGTTCTGAGTGTGAATCACCCCATTTATGTGATATTTCCAGCAGCTCCACCAATTATGGCCACCTTTGCCATGAAGAACAAGGAAATTAACAGCAGCTAATGGACTGACAAAGCTCTCAGTGCCAAGTCGCTAGCATATGACAAGGCAGATCAGTCCCCGCCTGCCTCTTTTCTTATTTTCTTCACTGTCAGATATTTATTGTAATAGTTGAAAGGCAGCATTTAGCTAGCGTAGCACTTTCTATTTAAGGTGCTGTGCAGAACAGGCCATTCCACAGATAAAGGGAAAAGTATGTTTGAGAATGATATTGGGACTGAAATGGAAATTGCCTTAAATTGGGTTGGCGAGCATCCTTATTATTCATTGGGATGATTTAAGTACCTCTTTTAGAAAAGAGAAAAAAGAGTAAAGGGGTGTGTGTGGGGGGAATATTCTAAAACTGAAACTGTTCTCTGCTCACTCATTAAATAAATTCATAACCCAGCAATGCCTCAGGGATGCTTCCTTGCAGCAACCTCCAGCCCAGCCAGGTTGCAGAAGGACTCTAGGGGTGGTCTGTCTGAGAGCAGGTCTATTTGGATCAGCTTCTTAGAGGGCTTCTGCAGAGAGCATCCTTGGGGAAATACTTGCTGAATTTGAGGACTGGCAATGGCTAAGGAAGAGATCCTGTCCTTTGCATCAACCTTTGTGTGCAAGTGCTCCAAGAGGCAGGAGAACTGCCTGTTATGGGATTCATGTGGGACTGTCCTGTATTTATGGAGGATATAGCAGACTTTCTAGTACATGCTGTTGTGTCATTCACTTTTGTGGAGCAATCTGTAAGCTGCATAGGAAGCTACGAAAAATATGAGCAGCACAGGATGAAGTATCCTGGACTTATTAATCTCTCTGCTCAGTGCAGGGTTCCCAAGAGATGAACATATCCTTTCCTTTTCTGGTCATTACTGGTGTTTCCATGGTGGGTCCTTCACGATTTTCATGACAACACCAGAAAGGACTACTACAGCAGATACTTGCTTTTTCCATGGTCTGGATTGTAGTGTGATAGATTGGGTGGGTTTGTTCACTAAAATGTCAGCAGGATAAAGTGCTTGTTTGCTTGGCAGGATATGCTGGGGGCCTCTTGGTGGGTGAGAACCAGATACCGTTAGGCCTGCTTAATCAGCCCCCACAGGTCTGGTCTCCACCCAGATGTCATTTGGCCTGCTTAATCAGCCCCCACAGGTCTGGTCTCTACCCAGATGCCGTTAGGCTTGCTTAATCAGCCCCCACAGGTCAAGTCTCCACCCAGATATTGAGAGGATCGAATAAGGAAGATTGAGAACCTCCATCCCTGCGACCCCCTAGCAGCAAAACGAACATGCGCAGAGTATACCGAAAGAAACTACGACAACCGGGAAGAAGACTGTATATAAAAAGGGACTGTAAAAAGGGAAGAGCGGCGCCGTTGATGGAGCGGAGACTCCCTGGCTGCCCAGCGCTGATTTTTGCTCGCTAACTTTGCTTGCTGAAATTATAATAAATTCTGATTGGGTTGGAAACTTTTGGTCTCGTTTTCTCAACATATAACAGTAGGATTTTACCTGATGAGTCCACAACAAGCCTTTGATGGTATCAGACTCCTAAACACTGGCATCTCATGCCCCTATTTAGAAACTAAGATTCCTAAAGTGCTTTTTCAGGTGTACATGCCAGAATTACATGTCAAGCTTTTGAATTGCAACCAGTTTGGAGAAGCACATTATTGCAGGTGCTGTGGGGCAGTGATGCTGTCCCAAAATTTGAAGTAGAAAATGAGGAATGACCATCCAACTGCAAATGAGCAAGGACTGTTCTTATCAGAGCGTAATTACCCTGATCTGTGACCTTGAGGGAGTTGAGGCTCTGGTAAGAAGCCCCTGGGAAGGGTACTCTCCTGTCAGACTGGGAACATGCACAGAGATTAGCTTCTCCTGTTATCCTAGTTTCTCCTTTATTTCTTTCTCTTTTTTTTTTCTTTTTCCTACAGAACAAGCTTTGTGAGGTTTGTGCCTTTTAAGTTTCCTGGGCAGCAGTCTGAAGAAAATCACTTCCTTTTTCTGGCAGGGCCTTGCACATTTCTGGGTTCCTCTCTGATGAACTGTGGGCAGCTGTAGTGTCCTAGTGTCACCTGTGGTGGTCTGCTCTTGACAAAACTTTATAGTTCGGAGTACTCATATTCCCAGTAGCCATTAGCTCTGCAGCCTGAGCATCATTTGATGGGCTGACTTGTTTAGGGGCCTGAACACACAGTGTATGAATAGCACTGAAGGCAAAACTGAGATGGTTTCCCCTTGGGCATGTGGATCTTCACACCCTGCTGAAAGCCCTTTAATGGTTTAGTTCAGACATAGGTTTAACTCTACCCTTCCCATCTCCAAGCAAACCCAGATAAAACACTTGGCGCTCCAGGCCGTACAACACAAGGTACCTCCTCAGCTGCCCAGCTTCTCCACAGCAAACTAGAGCTGCATCCCACCTATCCTATATCATTTTACACTTCAAACTTTCCCTTCCATCTCAAAGCATACTTACAAACAATATCCTGTCAGTCCCACAAGGAAGGACTGAATAATGCAGAGCAGAGGCAATGTCTATGCTTGGTAAGTAGCGTGGCCCTATAGGAACACCTGTGGAGAATAAAACAGTTGATGCAAAGGACCAGTGTTCATGCTATAATCATTTAAAGGGAATTATTTTAGGCTACCTCTGCTCTGGTCTGACTTTTCATCAGTGCATTAGGAAGGTGCTTCATCCGAAAACAATTCAGTTCATGTGTACAAACCTGCTTCACCATGTGAGCTGAAGTGTAGTAAAGAGAGAGATCTGATATTCAAAAGTACACTTTTGGTCTGAACCAAAATGCTGATGTAGGTGCATAGACACA
Source organism: Strix uralensis (assembly GCF_047716275.1). Classification (NCBI taxonomy): domain Eukaryota; kingdom Metazoa; phylum Chordata; class Aves; order Strigiformes; family Strigidae; genus Strix; species Strix uralensis. Next base: position 5,653,075 of record NC_133992.1, read on the forward strand.
GGCAACATACAGTTGCCCAAAACTGTAGTGCAAATTTTGAGAGCTATGAACAGGACCAGGTCTTCTGCTCTTCTCTCTCAACCAGTAAATGATACTCAATGCATCCTAAGAATGGACAGTACTTCATGTATGTTCCCTTCCAATTGGTTCTAAAATATCTAAGCGTCTAGCTGAGTCTAAACAAAATTAACTGTACAGTATGGACCCATGATGGGGAGCTGGAGATGAGCTAGGAAAAAACAGTTGGGATTTCATATAGATAAAACTATATGCAACATATCGAGAGGAAATAGAAAACCTTCCATTGCAGCTTCTGCTAGGAATGTAATTTATAAGCATTTGTCAGAGGATTACTTTTTAATCTGTATCTGGAAACTCCTCATTTTAAAAAAAAAAAAAAAAAAAAAAGTATTGGACCTGGGGAAGATCCAGAAACCTCTGAAGCTGAGCAAAATTCAAGTCCTTAGTTTCAGTTTTGAAATAAGAGTATATAGATGGGGTTCTGGATCTTCCTATCATTGTAACATATGGTGTTGCCCAAAAAGAGCTCAAGTTACTGGAAAAAGCATTAGCAAGTATATCACAAGAAGCTGTGCAGAACTGCTTTTTTGTGTGTATTTCTTTTAGCATCTTTGACTATGTGGAAACCACATGGGTACAATTCAGTTTCAAATAACCATGCCTGCTAACCATATATAAACCAACAAAGCCTAGATACAGATGTACACTGCTCACATAAGTTGACTTCTGTATTAGGAAACAGATATGTTCCTTGTAGGCTTCCTAAATTATTTAAACATCTAGAGCCACTGTATTACATATAGCCCTGACATGGTTATTTTATACTACGCTATTCATAGAATCCCAGAATGGTTTGGGTTGGGAGGGACCTTAAAGATCATCCAGTTCCAACCCCCCTGCCACGGGCAGGGACACCTTCCACTAGCCCAGGTTGCCCAAAGCCCCGTCCAACCCGGCCTTGAACCCTTCCAGGGAGGGGGCAGCCACAGCTTCTCTGGGCAACCTGTGCCAGGGCCTCACCACCCTCACAGGGAACAATTTCTTCCTTATATCTAATCTAAATCTCCCCTCTGTTAGTTTACAAACGTTACCCCTTGTCCTATCCCTACACCCCCTGATCCAGAGTCCCTCCCCACCTTTCCTGTAGCCCCTTTAAGTCCTGGGAGGCCGCTCTAAGGTCTCCCCGGAGCCTTCTCTTCTCCAGCTGAACCCCCCCAACTCTCTCAGCCTGTCCTCACAGGGGGGTGCTCCAGCCCCTGATCATCTTTGCGGCTTCCTCTGGTCCTGCTTGAGCAGGTCCGTGTCCTGATGCTGGTGTCCCCAGAGCTGGACCCAGCACTGCAGAGGGATCTCTCAAGAGTGGAGGGGGAGAATCCCCTCCGTCAGCCTGCTGGTCACTATTCTCTTGGTGCAGCCCAGGGTATGGTTGTCTTTCTGGGCTGTAAGCACACAGTGCTGGCTCATACCTCCAAGTCCTTCTCTGTAGGTCTCCTCTAAAATGCTAATGACAGTGCTGTGTCCTCCTGCATGAAGATCAGTATGTATGTATTATTTCCAAAGGAAAACAGTTTAAAATCCCATTGGAGGAGATCAAGAATTGCTGTTCTAAGAAAGGAGAGGGTAGAAGTTTATTCTTTCTTACCTGCATCACCTTGTGTATGTGACTTCGGTTACATTTGACTGCCTGTACTTCTCAAAAGCTAGCACTGATTTGTTCCAGGGATCTTGCATTCATTTACAGAAGACTTCTGGAAAGTTGAAATCAGAGGAAACTCTTTCCACAAAGATTATGTCTGCATTTGGGGTCCTCAGCTGAGGACCCTTTCTTTCTGCGAGCTCATGTTCATAGGGAGCACGCTCAGAGCTGCTTCCTTGAGGATTATTTATCAGTCTCAAGAGATTCACTTGCATTAGGGCCTTTGGGAACATCTCTCCTTTCTCTGAGGCCTGTATGCAGAGCTTTACGGATGTAGTTTTAGTAAGCCAACACACGCCCTGAGGGTCCTGAGCTCATCCTGGCCGCTGTCACGCTGAGAATATTGCCGCAAGCGGCGTGCTGGCTGCTCTCGAATCCAATGTCAGCGATATGAATTGACAATGTCCTGATGAATCTCAAACCGAAACTGCAACTTTCATTTTGCTGCTAATTGTTTGGAGTTCTTTGAACTCACGTCTGTGGATGGCACTTAAAACTGCCTCTGCCTGGTACACCTCATAAACAGATGGAGCGTTTGTTGACGTTTCTGTGACAGCTTGAAAACTTGTCTCCTACCTCTGAGCTGAGCCCTTTCTGCCTTGTCCTCCATCTGCCATCTCATTTTAAAACTAGCAGAACAACTCGAGTGAAGCAATTCCGACTTTTTCCATCTGTGCACAGTTAATTAAGAGGGTAATGAGAGCTCCGAATGAACAAGCCCTGCATTAATTCAAGATATGATTAAGGGAAACATCCAAAAATGAAAAAAATATATATGTGCCTACATACATATAAAAAAAAGTCTGAGTCCCTTTTGTCTGTCCCTGTACTTGCCAGCATTATGGCTATGGATGACTAAAAAAATAGGAAAGATGACTATGAAAAACTGAGTCCCTATTCTGAACATGAAATCTGTGTATAAGCAGCTCAAATGTGTAGGGACTACTGTAGCCGAAGCTCTGAATGTTGGGTTCCCTTCTTGTAACATCTGCGCGTGTGAAGATGGGTGCTTGATAGTGGGAGAAGAAAATGTTGTTTGCCTTTTCTTTGGGTTTGAAAGGTGAGCTACAGAACCAAAGGCATGGAGACATGCACAAGCTGAACAATTGCCCCCGCTGAAATTAACTTAAAGCATATGGTTCTCCTTGATATTTGCTTTTGCAGCCATCTCTGTGTGTTCTCAGCCAGGCAATATGTGATCACATGAATCTACCTTGGGAAATTTTACAAGAAGCCAAGACTGTCTCAGCAGTTACTCAATAAGTAATTCCAGCCTAGCCTGGAAAAATCTGTATATTGCCTAATTTTGCTCTAGTTAGACTAAAGAGGGAGCAAGAAGCCCAGCTGGGGACCCAGGAGTATGAATTGTGTAGGGAGTGAGGCAATCTCCAGTCCTGCAGAGTTTTTAAAACCAGGAGGAGCGCGGCAGCTGGGGGAGGACGGGGCTGTGATAACGAGGGAGGTGAAACAGGGCAGGCAAGAAAATAGGGCATGAAGACTGTGGAGTAAGGAAGAGGAGAAGGCTGCAGAGCAAAGCAGCAACTGATGAAGACTAGCAGCTTTTCTTCTATACCTTGTGGTTTCCTCCAGTTTTATAGCTTGAATTTTGCTTTACTGGGGGTGGAAAAATGAGTGGCACTGAAGAGGCTGAGTGAATTCCTGTTTGGGTTTTTTTTTTCCCTTCTTGGTTTCTTGCAGCAGCAGGAAACACAGAAAATATTTCTAAACAAAGCCTGAAATTGGCTGTTTGCATTTTGCCTGTGAAATTTCCTGTGGCTCACAAATTGGACTCTCATCCCTTCGCTGCCGGGGAAGGCAGACGCATTAGCAGCAACTCTGCAGAAACGTCACCTGCAGCCAGTGGAAAGGGGCTCAGTTTCACCTGCTAAAGCCTTTATTAATTTTAAAAAACCTTTCTATGACTTCTGGTGTTCGCTAGTTGTGAAGCCTCTTGCCTGACCAATGCCACTGAGAACAACAATTTAAAGCCTGCCCCGTGTACTGTTTACCAAAGGAGGGTTTGCACAGCAGCCAGGGAGGTGGCAGATTTGAAGAGCTAATGGCATTTACACACAGATCCCGAGGAGACAGCCAGAGCGTAGTGTCCCAGACCGAGTGATTACACAGAGGAATGCAGAGTAGGGTGTAAGCCATCAAAGTATGTATTCTTTCCTATTTCTAAAGGATTTCCACAGTGCTGTAGGAAACGGGGCTGGAAGAGAAATCAAGATATAATCCCCTGCCCCAAAGGAACATCAGAATTGTCACTCCTGTCAGGCACTTGTCTGATCTGTACTCAAAACCTCCCAGAATAGGGATTTCATGCCCTCCCTGGGCCATTTTTTCTGCTGTTTAACTACCCTTGCTGTTAGAAAGTTTATCTTAATGTCTAGTCTGAATCTCCCTGGCTGTAATTTAAGTCCATTACTCCTTGTTCTACCCAACACAGAGACCAAACTGATCATCATTTCTGCACAACTCTTTCTGAAAACAGGTATCTTCCAGAAGATGCATGTAGAGTTCAGTCTGCAAGGAGGAGCAGGGACACAAACACTTGCTCTGAAGTGCACTGGTGACACACTTGCATGTTGAGACTCTCCTTGTTCCTCAGAATCATCTAGGTTGGAAAGGACCTTGAAGATCATCCAGTCCAACCGCTAACCTAGCACTGACAGTTTCCAACTCCACCAGATCCCTCAGCGCTATGTCAACCCAACTCTTAAACCCCTCCAGGGATGGGGACTCCACCACCTCCCTGGGCAGCCCATTCCAATGCCCAACAACCTGTTCTGTAAAGAAATACTTCCTAATACCTAGTCTAAACCTTCCCTGGTGCAACTTGAGGCCATTACCTCTTGTCTTATCGCTCATTACTTGGTTCAAGAGACTCATCCCCAGCTCTCTGCAACCTCCTTCCAGGTAGCTGTAGAGGGCCATGAGGTCTCCCCTCAGCCTCCTCTTCTCCAAACTAAACACCCCCAGTTCCTTCAGCTGCTCCCCATCAGACCTGTGCTCCAGACCCTTCACCAGCTCCGTTGCCCTTCTCTGGACACGCTCAAGTAATTCAATGTCCTTTTTGGAGTGAGGGGCCCAAAACTGAACACGGTCATCGAGGTGCAGCCTCACCAGTGCCGAGTACAGGGGTAAGATCCCTTCCCTGTCCCTGCTGGCCACGCTATTTCTGATGCAAGCCAGGATGCCATTGTCCTTCTTGGCCACCTGGGCACACTGCTGACTCCTGTTCAGCCGGCTGTCAATCAACACCCCCAGGTCTCTCTCTGACTGGCAGCTCTCCAGCCACTCCTCCCCAAGCCTGGAGCGCTGCTGGGGGTTGTTGACCTCAAGACAGTCCGTATTTTTACCCCAACACCAGAGCTGGGCTGACTTTTTGCACTGGTTTGGTGAGGCTGACTGATACAGTGTAAACCAGAACTGGAAAGTGAATTTCCCGGAGAAGTGGGATATGAACCTGGGGCTACAAAACAAGATTCAGCTGTTATACAGTACATATCCATACTGCCTTCAATGTAACTTGGGTTTTACAGGCTGGCCTTTAGGAGCACCTGATCATTAGGACTTTTTGCACTGGGACCTTCAGCTGTTATTCCTCAGAATAAGGACATGCCCTGTGCAGGTATCCAGAGCTGTTGTCTTACCCTAGTGAACCAAACCTTGTTTCTGAGGAAAAGATGCAAAATTTAGCAGCATCCCGACACAGTGCGTTGCCTTTGTATTGAATGTGCAGGTACGTATGCATAGAGAGTACACACTAAGCAAAACTGAATCTGTAGTGTGAGGTATGCTTTTTTATATTATTGAAGACTTATACTAAATAATCACATAATTCTCTCTCTGTGTGTATATATACATAGGCCAAGTAACAGAAACTTCAGGGTTCTGCTACCTAGAAGAAGTTCTAGACAAAATCTCTGCTTAGGTAGACTAAATACAGGCTGGTATGATGAGCCTGTTCATCCTTGTGGGGTTTATAATCCCACAGACACAAGTAAACATTGATCTAAACACAGTAAATTCCTGGGGTACCTGAACTCCCAACACATGAGACAATCCGTCCCACTGATCAGAGCTTCAGTCAGACTCCAGTTGGTGTAATTTTATGGAAAATAAATTGTTACAAATGGATCTGTGTGCCCTACTCTGAGATCTAAACCTCTACCACAGACTGCTCAAATGAAACTTCCCAGCTGAGTTTTCAACATTCAGGAAATATTTCATAAGGATTATGCTTAATGTTCAAACTTTTGGAGGGTTAATCTTCTCATTACATTTGAACAATAAAATGGACAAGTAGTTTTTGCTCAAATCTGAAGAAAATTAAATTCTTCCCCAGGCTGGGAACTCGTTATAAGTTTCTATTTAAAAAAAAAAATCCCCCACCTTTCTACAACTAAGTCTGGAACTCCTTGAAATAAGGGCTAGTAATGGAAGTGCTGACAGTATCTTAACTAGAGCAGCGTGAAAGGAGTGATATAATAGTTTATTTCAGGTAATGCCATGGTGATTTTTAATTTACATAATGTCAAAAATGCAATATGTGAACTTTCTGAAAGCAAAAAAGTGGTGATAAAAACATCTATTTATTCCTCCTGCATCCTTGCAGAAATGAGAGAATGAACAAAGCCACAAGGAAAAACCTCAAGGCCATGGTATTTGCATGAAGCATGCTACACATAATGTACCCTAGAAGTGTTTGAAAGAGAAGCTGACCCCGTATACTTACTCTTGTCTCAAATCATTTGCTAGTTTAATAGCTTAACATTTGCAAAATGATGTTTAGATTCTTTTTCCTTCCTAGCATTAAAATATAACTGGTATATAGTGAATGTGAGAGATCTGTGGAGGACTTCCAGGTCCCAAAGTCAATTCTCATACACTTCAGCGTGTCCTAACTGTGGATGCACAAAGTGCATTGCAAATGGAGGGGACTCTGTGGTCTGAGAGCTCCACTAGAGTTGGGGGTTTTATAGGTTTTGGAGATTTTTAGGGACTTGGAAAAAAAGTCAGATGTCTGCTTTTTCTGAGAATAAATGGTCCTCATTCCAGGAACAAGGCATCCAAGGGGTGTTCTCCAGTCCCCAGCTGTGTCACTGTGATGAGCTCTGGGTCCAGAGCTGTCCTTACAGGCTTCCTTCTGGCCACAGACAGGACAGATTTTTGTCCTGGGAGCTCAGCCATGCCATGTGCTGGTGCGTGAAGGCTTTGCCTGGGTGAGTGGCAAGGAGACACTTAGCCTGCTCCCTTGCCCTGTTCCCTTGACCCAGTGGCCATTTGGAGGACCGTAGCTATCTTAATCACAGACTTGTTCTGAGATGATCCTGGAGGTTGGTAATAAGTCTGCTGTCCATCCTGAACTCTGTGAAATAATTGCATTGGAGCTTCTAAGAGTTACAGAGAAGGATTAACCAGTTCCTTCCTAAAGAAACTAAACAGCATATCTATAGTACACTTACTGCTCAAAGAAAGTCCTTTTTATTCCAGAGTAACTGTTTAACCACTATTCTAGAAAAAATGCAGTTTGGTATAAGCAGTCCACTAAAATCCTACTTCAGAGTTCCTAATATTGAACCAGTCTGAGTATCTTCTGGGACTGGAGTTATCTTCTATGGCCCCTTCTGTTAGTAGAGCCCCATCAGACACTACTTGATTGTAGATTATTTTATTAATTATCTCTAGGAAACAGAGCTTAAAGATCACTGTAACAGGCATTGTACAAACATAGGAGAAGGAGCATGTCATGTGCCAAAGACTTTACATGGGGGGTGACCAAACAGGAAAAGTGGGGAAGTTGAGGTTACGTGGGTCACCAGCATCTCCCAGGAGCAATGCAGAAGTCTTCCAGTTGGTATCAAGTTCTCAAAACAGAACTTTAGCAGATTTTTCAACATGTAGAATCCTTGTACCAGCCCTCCACACAAAGGGTAAACTCCAGCTTGAGCTATTAACACAACCCAGTGTGACACAATAGAGCTTGCAGCCACTAAAGCAGCCTAGTGTGACAAAAATTTTCTGAGAGAAGTTAATAGAAATCCTGCATGATAAAAGAATCCACAGAGTAAGAGAATCCGCTGTGACAATATTATACTTTGAATATCATTCATAAAAATAAAACAAATAAAAGTCAATTGTAAGGTCCAGGATACCATAAAATATGAGTTTGGATAGAGACACTTAGACGGAAAATTTGCTTTAAATCTGTGTAACCACCTTGAAGCCTCACGCATTTACAGTTTTAATCTAGCACATTAGTGAGATTAGTACATGGTTTTTTTGCAATTAAACTGCATATTTTATCACTTCTTCTATTTTCATGCTATATAAACTTCCAGGAAATTACAGGCCTATAAATGTTGCCAGAGCCCTGCCACTGTGGGAGACAGAAGAACAGAGACAGAAGCAGTGTGGGTGGCTGCTTCCTTTTTTCCCCTAATTGTGTCATTAGTCAATAAAACCAAACCTTTGTAGAGGCACTTGTAGGATTAGGATACATGCACACAGGGAAACTCAGAGCTCGGGTTCCTGCAGAGAGCTCTGTACCTGTAGTCACAAATGCTTTCCAAAGAAGGTGCAGAGTGAATCTCTCATTTTATTGAAGAGGATTCTGAGACAGCCATGGTAGCATTGACACAGTTTCCCCATGGAGTACCTATTGGTTAAATCCTCTCCTTTGATGTTAGGCTAGGTGACTCTCTGAGGAAGGAGAACTTTCTGTTCCTCAGCCCTTATGCTTGCTAAGTGTAAAGATGTTCCTTCCCTTTCTGCCTCTGCCCTCACATGGCTATTTCTCCCTGCCCTCCTGCGCTGAGCATCAGTTTATCCAGGCATGTTTTCTGTTATCACCTTTTACATTGCCTGTGAGTTTTCTGTCTTCCTCGGTCATTCGTTCCCAGTGATCCCTTAGTTTAAATCTGTGGTGGACCTTTCTGTATTGCAAAAGACATGTTAGTATCAGTGCTTGCAGTTCATTTTAGGGTTTGAGAAGCTACGCCTTGGTCATATCAACTGCAGCTCAGCCTTTCCTGCTTGGACTACAGAGCAGGTGAATATGCTTGTTTCCCATTTTGCACCAGACACAAATATTTCAGAGGGTGCAGGAGTCCAGGCATGTCCCCAAGTCATCCTTTTTGTAGTCATTAACTCTTGAGTATTGTGCTGGACCACACCTGTGTGTATCCTAGGGAGAAGAGTAACCCTGAAACTCGTTCACCATGTTGATCTGTGGGTCCTAAACTCCAGACACTGTGTTAGAGGTACCTTCCACCTCATCCAAAGTGCTTTCAGGCATGTAAGGGGGGGTTTGGGCAGTTCTACCAAGTCATACACTGTAAAAAGACAAATAATGCTCTCAGCAGAAAGGGATGCAAGCAAGAAAAGGGCAGATGCCAGCATTTCCAGAGATCAAGGCACCTCTGTTGTAGGAGAACAAATAAATAAGAGCTGAGCTTTAGGCAAGGTTTGAGTAGCTTTAGAGTCAGCCTGGAATCTGATCCACTCAATCCAGTGCTGCTGATGCCTCTAGCATCGTAAACTCAGCTCCCTTTAAATGTCACTTTGGAAGGTGAACAGATGGGAAGTGGAGCTAGAAATATATAATCACATTAGATTTCTTTTAAGAAAAATTCTTTTTTTTTAAAAAAAGTTCTTCCTTGCAAGCCCTTATCTGCCCTGTGTTCTCTTCCTTCCACTCTTTTAAAACTAACAGAATTCTGATCTGGTGCACCTCAGCATTTCTTCGTCAATTCAATCCAACAACTGAAAGAAGGACCCAAGTTGATGAATGCTGGGCACTTCACTGAGATAACAGGAATGTTTCACCAGGTTCTGTCAGTTGGATGTCTGAGAGTCCCTTCCTGAATGCAACTTTTGAGGTCCACCCAGTAGTAACCAGACTTCAGACGAAGTCATGACTCTGACACAATCAGCAGTCTGAGAAGTGAGAAATCACCAAGAACTGAAAGCAGAGCATTCGTCAGTGAACCAAAGAGGATTTGCTGAAGCATCTCCAAGTAATGTGCAAAAATCTTTCTGCACTTACGTATGTAGCCAGGAGGTGGCTTGCTTTTAAAACTCCTGGCAAAGCTGTTGCATATAGATTATGAGCCTGCAGATTTTAGGAAATAATGGGCAGAACACAAAGACTCTTGCTTCCCAATAGAGGCAATAACAAAAATTCCTTCATCTTATCAACCTACATTTTCAACACTGACAAGTGATTTGGGATGCAAATGCTTCAACAAACCCACAGCTAAACAGCCTGAAGAGAGTATTTTCTCAAAGACAAACCTATTAAACACATTGCACAGGAGCTCCTCCTCTCACGTTCCCTGCTAACAACAGTTGTGCCTCCTCCAGAGCTCCCTGCGGATTTGTGATCAGACCCACCTGCTGCAGTAGGTGCCTACATGATAGAGAGGGGGAAGGACTTGGAAAATACTGTTTAGTAGTCAACATATCATCACTCCAGGGTCACATCCTAGCTTTGATTTTGTACCATAGTTGCTCTGCTATAGCAAGATTTGTAATGCAAGTTGCATACCTATCACATGAGTCAGGTACCTAGAAAATTCTCATGCATACCAGCCACAGGCTCCATTCTGCAAATGGAGCTGTGCAAAAGCCTTGGAAACAGGGAAGAACAAATGTCTCTGAGTTCACACCCCTCCTGTGAAGCAGCCCGCATCAGAACGAGCATGCTGACGCTGCTAGGTGCAAGGAGAGGTAAGGATGCACCAGGTAGATGTCAAACCAGCATCCTCAAGTATTTTTTAGGTATTTAACTCCTCCTGCTTTGTCTGGGACAAGAGCAGTCTTGTGTACCAGATGCCAGTTGGCACTACAAAGCCCTGCTCTGTATCTGGTGTCCTGAGCTGGTAGTGCTGCAGGCCATCAGTAAATTATCAGTGGTGAAAGACTTGATAGCTCTGCAGTGACACTTGTGATGCTTATTTCCCTTCTACTTTGCAGCTACAAACTGGTGGACATGCTAAAGTATCTGCTGGGAATACAAACTTTCCACTGTCCATTCGAATAGATAACACAAACCCTTCCACCCTGTCACAGTTTTATCCTCTTGTGATTCCCAAGCCCCCCAGATCCTCCTATCTCATGTCATTAAAGCTACCTGGAGAGAGAATTGGAGAGGGGAATAAATAAATAATGTAATTTGTATAGTCCAGTCTCACTTGCAGTTTGAATAGCACTCTTGTCTCCCACGAACCTACCTGTGTTCAGAAAACTTGGTTCTGTGGAGGGGTTGGTTGTGGGGGAAGGTTGGTTGTTTTTTTCTTTTTTCCCACTGATCTGTGTCTCCAGAGAAATGAGTAAGGCATTACAGATGAATGTGGCATAGAAGAAAGAACATATGCTCTACATGCATTTAAATAGCATTTATCTTACTTTTCACTGACGTAGTGGTGAAATATGTTCTCTTTGCTTTCAAATTTTAGGGACGAACAGATGGTAGAAAGCTTAGTTTTGGGTATTATGTCCATCAAAATAACCTGTATTGCAAGTACCTCTTACTATAATTGGGGATTTTAGCTGCAGTAGAATCTGGACTCTAGGAAAAGTCGCCTGAAGAAGCAGTATACCAAAAAAAAGAGCTGAATGCTGTCCTATCTATTTTTTTTTTTCCCGACAAAAATACCATTCTTCAAGAGTGTGATAAGAAACACACTCACCTTTTTGGCCCTGCTTTTGCTACGGATGGAGTGAAGCCCAAAGAACCCAGTTTCTGCTCTGATTCCTACCTCCCTCCATCTCCAAATGTATTCAGTTAGCACCGTAGGGACATATGAAAAGAGAAAGGAAAGACTTGCCAAAGCTGCTCTTTCAAAAAGAAAAGCCCAACAGTCCCAAGAGTGTCTCACCTACTTATCACTCTTTAGATAGTCCTAAAAATTCTGAAATTCCCAATGTAAAATGAGTTTGGATGCACATTCTGCCCCAGCCACCCTGAATAACACGGGTTGTACCAAACCTGTGAGGGATTCTGGTATCATATGAAAAACTGGAGACAAACATTGCAGAGTAAGCTCAATCATTTGCTTAAAGCACTGCAGAAAGGGAAAACTTGGACCTTGAATTAAATAAGCTTTTGGGGAGGAGGATCATGTAAAATATATGTTTACACCATATCCAGCATGATGGGAACCTCGTCTGATGTGTGCCTCCAGGAAGGAAATGCTTATGTGCTGCTGTGTTTGTATAGACATGTGAATGATCTCATTATGGGTTTATATATAGGCAGGCAAATTTTGAAACATTCAGAAGCTGTCTTGCACAATTCTAGAGGATTTTAGGTTTTTTTTTTTTACTCTGGGCTTTTATGGTTTTTTTGTCGTGGGTTTTGTTTTGGTTTTGGCTCTGATCTGCCTGTTCTGCTCCTCAGCACTTTTCCTGGTTCAGTGACTCAATTTCTAATCTCTTTGGCTGCTGTGTGTTTTGCATGAATTTAATACCTGGTCAGCATTATCCCAGCGTCATGGAGGGGGGTCTCTTATGCTGCCATTTCATTCTTGCAACTCAGATTCAGGGTTAGTTAATTGCGCAGAAAGGGATCTTCTAGCAATGTGTTTAGGGACTTAAAAAAAAAAAAAAAAAAATAATCCCAAGAGGGAAATGTATAATTCTAGCCACCTTGCTGGAAGGGTGCCCAACGCAGCAGCATTTAAAAAGTCACCATTTGCCTGTAATAGCTGCAGAGTGGCAACAGTGCTTCAGTCTTTTCTCCCTCTGTTTAGAAAAAGAAATAAATGCCTCAAGGATGCTGAAAAATAATTACGGGAAACATACTTCAGACATATCTCTCATTTTTAGAGATGTCAATCATTTTAGTCCCAAAATTACAATGTACAATCAATGTCCCTCCCATTATTTTTCCTTCAGGATTGTTTACATTAGAACTAAAAAAATCATAAGAAAAAGTGACGGATAGAGTTATCTGCATACAGAGAAGGATTCCAACCATATTTTATTTAACTACATAAATAATTCTTTCATTTAGTGTAGACTGTATCTCACATTTGGGCCCTGTCAGATTGAGAGCTATCGTTCTGATTTTATTTATCTACATACACTGAAGTGTGTATTTGTTTAAATTAAAACTGGGGGCTCAGAGACCCATAAAATGTTTAAACATGAGCATGGTTACAAATTGTCTGGTGTGTATTTACCATGGCCCCCCGCTGCTTGATATGAAGTTACTTCATTGTGTTTGTTTGCATCATCTGTTCTATAATGCTAACAGGATTTTACTCATGTAGTAGAAGCCTATGCTTTTGCATAAGGGGGAGATTACTTTTTGTCTGTGCTGGAGCAGGTTAAAATGATGGGTTTGTTTTTGTTTTTTTTTTTTTCAAAAGAAATACATTTGTTTAACTTTTTTATAATTAAATACTTAAAATATTTTGATAAGGATTTTCCTTTCCTTGAAAAAAATGCAGAAAATTTGGAAACACAATGGAGAATTGTCAAATGTTATTACACAAAATAAATAGTATCAGTTTTCATCCATTTTTTTTCTCCATTGTGGTTCTGACATTATCAATAGCTGTTTTAATCCAGGGTGCTGCCTCTTTGTGGTGTTTTGGTGGCTATAAATGATACTGCACCAGATTTAATCTCCTTTAAGGATAATACATTTAAGGGGGAGAGGGTAGGAACTATACTTCAGGGTTTTGCTTCTCTATGTAAGGAGGGTGTTACATGGATCCCTGATTTAATTTTAAATAAGCCTGGCCAAATGGCAAGGGTACCAGCTTCTAGTGTTTCCCTGGGCCAGGAGATGTCATTAATTAGACCAAGGAGGAAGCATGTCTTTGTGCTTTTTATGATATACATACGTATATATGACATTCAACAAATAATGTGGCTATCCTGCTATTGAAGTCATAAAATTCAGTGCAGTTTGGCTCAGATCTGGCTTCATGCGCTTGTGCCAGCAAAGGCTCTCACCAAGCACACTACCTCCTTTTAAAACATACAGGTCAAGCACGCTGCGATGTATGTTCAAAGGATAGAAGGATAAAAGCTGAAGTTGTTTACAGAAATCTTTGGCAGTAAGGCTCAAAATTCAGGGAAGCTGTAACGTGCTTCCAAATTCTAATCCCCATCCACGCTGGATTTGCTAATTTGGAGCACGTGTAGCTAGGCTTGTCTTCAAGCAAAGCTACGCTCAGTCTATGGGTGGAAAAAGAGTGTGGTTTGCATCATTTTGATAGAAGGACACATTTATTAATTGAGCTGCTTCTTGTGGAAAAATGTAGTGTAGGACCTAAACTTAAAAGGTACCACTTGGGAGCACAAGGGCATAAGAACAGCCCAAGCAAGAGCCCTGCTGCCAGCTGGTCAGCCTCAGATAGAGACATGGGCCAGGCAGGGCACCTTCCCTCCTACAATCTCCCACCTACAAGAAATCCGCAGAGAGCATCTCTCTGTGTTTGTGTTTAGTAGTCTCCAAATTTGTTTTCTCCTTCGTGGGACCTGCCTGCCTCCTCTTGTCTTAGGGAACAACAGGGAGCCAATCCCAGGTGTGTTACCCCCGCAAACACAGCCATGACACAGTCCAAACATGCCTTTATGTCTCTGTATACATATGCAGATCTACACATGCTGCAAACAAGTACCTGGAGATGTTTACCAGCTCCCAACTGATAGCCAGATCTCTGCCGCCTCCCAAAATCCACCTCTCCCTCCCTTCTTTACACAAGGATGGCTGGGCAGTCACAGTCCTTATTCTGCAGCTTGTCCTAACTCAATCTCCAGCATGTCCTTTTGACCTGTGATTTTTGGAAGTGATTCAGCCTCTTTCTTTCCAGTCTCTGGAGGTTAAGGGTGGAGGTTACAGCTGTAAAGGGCTTTATAGCAAACACAGCTTTGTGTAGTCTTTGTAACCACATCGCTCATCGTAGCAGAAATGGGTTGGGGCGAGAATTCAGATGTGAAAGCCACAGAGCCTAAGCAAATTTCCTTGTAGTTCACAAGGACCCAGTGTAAATTTACCCTGCTCCACAGGAATTATACTCTTTCCCATTTTCTGAGAATAAAAGAACATTGGAAATAAGAATTTTCACTACTGCCCATTAGTACAAGAGTGTGCTGTGTTACCCCATTACTGTCACTCCATCCAAACTTTGGGACAAGCAGAATTTTGTCCTAAGACTTTTGGACAGGTTTTACAAGAAGCACAAGAGTTATTAGTTATATCTGGATGAAATGGGGAATGCAGTGAAAACATGCCCATCAAAAGTTCACAGATTAAGTGTACCCCTCTAAGTGATGATACAAACATTTCCCTACTGGCAAACCAGATTTTAAGCCTCAATAAAGTGACATTGTTCCTTTAAAGAATTCTTATCACTTTCCTACCTTGAAACATCTTAAAACCCCTTCTCCTTAACAATTCCAACTGCATAACTTCGACATGTCAAGGTTATCTATAATTTCTTCATTTCCTTTCAGAAGGGCTTCCTACCTACACACTACATCATGCATCTTTCATTACCACCTTAACGTATTTATAAAATATTGATAATTCTTTCCAAATGGCTTTGCAAATGAAGCCATGTGGCATGGTATTCCCTTCAATTAGCAGCATGTTCATCTGTTTACTGAAATGACCCCATATTCGGAAGCTGGTCCTGAAAATGAACCTTTAAACTAAGCTTTTGCATATTTTCAGTTCTTGTGCCAATTTTTGCCTCTGGTTATATTCAACATGCACCCTGAGTAATTTTTTTTTTTTTTTTTAGTTCTGTGAAGTTACTCTCAAATTACACTGCACTAACTGGGGACAGAATGGGGTTAGTGGAGCTACTCTGGGCTTTTTTCTGCAGGAGCAGAAAGTACAGGGTGGATTTAGCCCAGACTCGCATTGCAGTACCTGAGAGCAGCAGAGGGTTGCTCTGGATTTGTTCTGGAGAGCTGAAGTAACAGTAAGGTTAGTCTCCAGTGACACCAGTAGAGCTGAGTTTTGAATTGAGCATCCAGTGTGTAAATTAACACCTGGAATTAATTTAGCATCACCCTTGCTAATGAGAAAATAGAAATGCTAGTTTATAAAACAAAGCAACACACAATTCAGGGGGAAGAATAAGTGATAAGGAGGGCTTGTTGAAAGACTCAGCTGCAACCTCCTTCATAAGGCAAGTTTGTTGTTAAATTTAATGGGCTATAGGTGTTGATTGGTAGAGTCGTAAAATGAACTGTTAATTTGCTATTCTAAGAGTGGAGAAGCTAAATTATGCAAATTGCTTTTAAAACTAGTCTGTTCCCAGCATACAGTATAACAAGGTAACATGGCCCTTTCCACACCATTATTTTTAGGACTCTTCCCCATTGCCATCATTGGTAAATCTTAACTCTTTGAAGTGCTGCAAGGCTTTGATTGCCTCTGATCTGCACTCTCACCAATGCAGCTCTGTTAGGGGCTGCCACGCTGTGTCAGCTCAGAAAGGGGCTCCCTTTTATCACCTGTGTTTGAGCACCTACCTGAGTGAGATTTTAAACTGACAGCCCAAAAGAGGCAGCGATGCTTGTTGCTTTTAGAATGACATGCAGGGAGAGGGACCGCGCTGGGAAAATGAGCACACACCTTGGTGAATATGCAGACTTCATTCATCTGCTCCACAGTTGCAACTACATCGCTCAAAGTCTAGGCTGGGAAGGTGTCAGCATTTACACTTTATGAAGAATGAAATGTATCCTGCCAGATCTGGTGTTTCCAATGCAGCTATGAACATGTCAGCCCCGGTAAGCTCAAAATGAGCACCTGAGCAGATGAAACACACAGCCCATTAGAATCAGCATACATGGGGCAACAGGTAGCACGTTTGCAGAGTGCGATGTGATAAATAACAAGCAGGCACCAGGGATGCATGAAGAGCTGTCTCTCAGGATAATGTTGAAACATAGCAGATAGGATGTGTGAGTTGTCTTGGGATTTTTGTGCCACAGGTGTGGTGTTGGCACCAACCGCAGTACTGCAGACTTTGAAACTCTGTCCATCATGGTATCAAATTTGCTCCTGCTCAGAGCGGGGATCAGTGGACCACATTCCTGTTGAGTTAGCCAGAGTTCATCCTGAGGCCATCTCCTACTTCATGGGAATGGTAAAAGTAGCATCCAGATCAACAGCTTGGACTTACTTCACAGGGCACCAACTGAGAATGAGGTTCCTCACGTTGATCCAGTAGCCAAGTCCATATAACAATTCCTTATCTTCCCAGGCCCCTACTGGTTTCTGGGACACACATGGCTCAACAAACACTTGCGTTGCAGAACTGCGAGAGCACTGTCAAGGCTGGAGAGGGGACAGAGCAGGGACCTCTGCATTCACCTTCATAACCAGCATCATTCCCCAGCATGAGTGTAACAGGTCTCACAGCCCGTAGCCACTGTCCCAGGACTCTCTGCAGGCTCCCCTGTCACATTTTTGTGACTTCTTTTGGAACCATAAC
The DNA here is from genome assembly GCF_047716275.1 of Strix uralensis. Lineage (NCBI taxonomy): Eukaryota > Metazoa > Chordata > Aves > Strigiformes > Strigidae > Strix > Strix uralensis. The sequence goes on from NC_133992.1 coordinate 5,670,268, forward strand.
ACTTAGAGCTATAATTTATTTTAAGACTTGTGAATCTCTGGATACTTCAGGGAGAAACTAGATCTACTACATTGACCGTGGACTAGCTGCTTCCTAGCTGTTTCAAACTGGAAGTCTTTGTAGGTTGGGGGATTGCAGCATAGATGAAGACTTTTTCAATATCCATAAAAAATAACTTCCAAGTGAGCAATATTTCTACCAAAATGGCTTTTTTTCTTTTCAGTGAGTTAGAGTAATTTGTGCTGGTAGGCGAGCAGAATTCTGCATCTAATATTGACACTGAGGAGAGGTATAAAAGCTATTACACCCAGTGCCAATAGCTTCTCTTTTCTAATCAAAACAATGTCAAATAAGTAAGAGAATAGGAATGAAATAAGCCAGTTCTTTCCAACTCGCTCGTCCCTATAAACCAAGCAAGAAAATGTGATGGCATTTCAGATATTTGGAGCAACCAGCTATGACGTCTTGCAAAACCCTGTGGTTTTCTTGTGTTGTTTGTTTGGGTTTTTTTATTATTGCTATTATCATACTCACAACTGTTAAGTGAATCGCTGAGAAGGTTTGAGCTGAACATCCAGCAGAAACATGCCTAGGGCAAGAACAGGGTTTTATTTATTTAACTTCAGAAACAAGGAAGGCAGGAGGGAATCTCTCTCATACATGTCCATCTTCAGCTGAGCATTGCACATCTGTTTATTTAGCCAACATCCATTCCCTCAGCACATCTGTGCTGGGCTCATCTGCCCTCCTGCTGTGCGCACCTGGGGGTGAGGAGCTTCTGCCAAAATGCATCAGGCACTGCTGAGGGAGCAGCACAGCCCACGCCTCCCTCGTGCAGGGAGAGGGGCTGCTTGGTTTGGAGGAGAGAAGTGGGCGCATGCACCCCTGCCCCTCTTCCTCAGCTCCTCAGCTCTGCTATAGAGATCTGAGTGCTCACAGCCCCCATCCTCAACCCCTTGCTTTCAAGGTGCACCACTGCCTTTGCAAGCTCTTCTTCACGAATTGGGCATCCCTTCAGAGCCCTGGTGTGGAGGGGTTGGTTTCCCGGACGGCACTGGCGTTGCTGGTTGTGTTGGAGAGGGCAGTCACACAGGGAAAGGGAGGAAGCCCAGGACTGCGCTTCAGAAATACTTTTAATTAGGGGTTCCTAAACCTTTTTCCTCACAAGCTGCTGTTGAAGAAAGCTGAGCTGTGTGTGGTTGCCGTCACAACCCAGCTCTGTGCCGTGTTGTGCACGTTGCTGGGCAGAGGCACAGGCAAACCCCTCCTTGTCTCCTTGTCCTCAAGCATGGAAATAAGAGCTTAGACCAAGGAAGGGCTGTTGAGCTGTTCAGGCAGTGGCTGCTTCAGAGGAAACAGCACATGAGATTTTTGTTATTGTTATTTTCTTTTCTGTATCGGCTATGAAGGAGTTTGTGTGTGCAGTGTGGTAGATGACTCATTTCAACTAGTTAAAACCAAAGAACCTAGAGTGCAGTCATCCTTAGTATAACTACAATCTCCATTGAGGCAAAGACTCTTCATATCACTAAGAAACCATCTGTGAGAGTTGCGGGTACTTTACCAGGTACATCTGCAATGAGCTGATATCTGCACAGAAACAACTGAAGTGTCAACTTCTTTCCCCAGCCATGTCTTGGGCCCAGTGTGAGTCCACGGCAGCCTCTCAAGAGCTGCAAAAGCAGCTTGATTATTCCATGGCCAGGCCAAGAGCCTGTTCAGGATGCAGATCTCTCTCCTTGGTGTTATCCCTTACCAGAGATAGGGCTCACGTAGGAGGTGACAGGAGCTCCCACATTAACACAAATGAGATTAGCCACGTGTGCACCCAGCATCACTTGGCGCTGAAGGGGTCAACACCAAGTGCAGGAGGGATATAGCCCCCAAACCACAGATCCCACTATTGGAGCACACCAAGCTCTCTCCCAGAGCAGAGTCCCCCTGCCTCAGGGGACCAAGCATGATCACTGACTCTGCAGCTCCATTTCTCAGTTGGGTTTGAGACTGCTCTGCTCTCCCTCAGATTTGCTGTAGTCTCTTATTTTTGGCCACCTTTTGTTCCCTAGTCCCTCCCTTCCCAGGGTAGGAGGTGGCACAGGTGGCTTTGGCTCCCCAGTGGCAATGGGAAGAGGAAGAAGGGAGTGAATCTGCTCACCAAGGTGGCTCCGTGTACAGAGCACTTCTCATTGCCCAGCTATCAGCATTCAAATCAATTTATACCAAGGGGTCAGACTCTCACACCTCATTTCTTTTCATTACATCTTTGATTAAACACTTCTCTTGAAGTACACCTCCTGATATCAGTGGTTCCAAGTACCAGGCTTGGTGTTAATATTGTGATATCATTGCTCTGAGAAGCACCTTATATCTTGAGTAGCTTCAGGTACAGACGCTTTCCAACACGGGTGGAGGACACCAGAGTTCAGCCATCAGAGGCAGGCCTGAAGTGGAATACCCCAGACTTTCTGGAAACATAATATGTTAGTTGACATTTCATTGATTATTAACCACAGAATATTTTTGCTCAGATAAACAGCACTACCCTGCTGTTATATCTTATATGTTGGTATATTACTATAGTAACAGTAGTATGATGTTTAGTCTATTTTAAATTAATCCATGTATGAAATAGGGGGGAAAATAGATGCTAGTTGCAGGATTTATTCTTAACAAAACCAGAGCTGGCTATCCTATGCAAGGAAGACAGTGCTATCAGTAAGGTGAGCTGGGTGGTGCAGATTCTGCCCTGGTCCACCACTGAGGGATCAGGGCCACGGTGCCTGGAGCCGTTCTGCTTTTTGTGGTCCCTAAAACAGAACTATCCACCAACCACATCATAGCTCAAGGGGGCTATAAGCAATTCAGGCTGTTCATTGTCCAAAGGTGATGTATTTGTTGTAAAAGGAGAAAAAAAGACCACGTTTAGCTGCCTAAATTGGGAGCCAGAAGTCTTCCAATATGTTCCTCACTCTCTTGACCTTAAAATCTCTGCAGGTATTTAGGCACATCCCTCACTTAGTGGGACGCAGCAGATAAAATGGCCCATTCCTTCCCCCTGTTCCCAGGGACGAGTGGGACCAGACAGGGAGTCGGGGACGTGTCTTTGAGTGGTATCACTGCCACAGCACGCTTCGCTAAAAAACAAACCACTCTTATCCCACGCTGCAAATATTTGCCTCCTGTGCAACATGGGGACATTCCTGAGCGCTGGAGAGCATCTGAGGCAGCAGTGAAAAGGCATTAATGAATCTCTGCTGATAAGCACTATTTACCTGTTTTGCCTGACCTCCAACTGATAAACCAGACGTACAAAATGGCACATGCTGACATGTCTTGCTGCTCTTCTCTGCTTGAAGAGAGCATTTTTCCTCCACTCAGGTGCATTTGCATGTTTTTCCTCCTCTAGTTTAGTTCCACGTCACTAAAAACATTTTACACGGCGGTGGTGAAATGAGTTTGTGCTGTCTCACTGCCTGCCCTGGCTCTGTCTGTCTTGGGGTGATATTTCCCCTTCCCTCACAGTGTGTGCTTGCTTTTGATGGTCTTTGCATATGCGGATTAAGCTGTGAAGGAGTTGGAGGAGGCTACCTGCTTTTTTTTTTTTTTTATCAAATCCTAGATTAGCCAGAACTGGAGATGGAAGATCAGCCCAACTGAACTTGATTAGCGGGTGCTCAGGAGATCTGAATTTCGCATCCAGTGTTGTGCAGTCACTTGGACTATAATCCCAGCCCAATGCTTAATGATATAAACAGTGCTAATAACTCTGGGTCACCTGTCTGGGGAAGACAGATAAGGAATTGAAAATTATGCACATTACTACCAAATACTGTTGAGTGGAGACCTCGATTTTTATTTCATTCCCCTTATGTTCTTGCCCTGATTGCACAGCAAATAAATTGGAAATTCAGAATTAAAGGGTCTGCTAATTCAAATTGATCTGCAGCCTCTAGCACCCCATTCCCCACAGAAGGCATAAATGTATCCTGGTATCCACCCTATGACAGCAAATCTTTAGTCTTCTCTGCTGCATTGTCAGAAATAGGGGAGAAAAGACTATTTTCAATGGCACCAGGAAAAAAAGAGAAGTTTGCAGAGGGAGCAGGTGATGTTCTGCTTTATTGTATCAGACAATTATTTGCTAGCAGTTAATATCCACAGTCCTATTTCTGTCCTTACAAACCAAACAGTAGCTTCAGCTTGAAAGTCACGCTCAACTTTCAGGACAAAATGCAACCCATTCTGGCCTTTGGAGAGAGCTGAACCTGCAACAACATCTACTGTCAAGCAATGGGGAGAGCTGGTGCGAGACTCAAGACCGTAGGGCAACCAGCAGCCCCTTGCATCACTTCTTAGACTAAGGATTGATCAGGGGGCACAACATGGTGGAGGATGGTTTATTTAAAATCTGACCTACTAAGAAAATCAGTCCCAGCGCCCTAGGGTGACCTTCGTGGTCATAACTCTGTCCTCTTTCCTATGAGAAGAGAGAAAATAGTAAAAAAAACAGAGGGAATAAATGAACATATTTAAATGCCTAGGACCAGAACTGATCAGCCTTTGCAATGCCGTAGACAGGGTGCCAGCTTTGGAGCAATGCCCCAGGCCACCTGGACTCATGGGACAGTCCCTCCTGTGTAGCCACACAACTTGCATGAGGTCTCATATGGGACAGCCCAGGTCATAGCAGCCCAGCCCTGGCACATGAAGATCTCATTACAGGGACATTATATATTTATATTATTCCTCCTTACATAGATGTAAATTGCTTTGGGACAGGTGTAGTCACCTGCCACCTCTTCAGTGAGCCAAGGTCCTGCAGGGTGAAATTGGGATGGTATGGATTATTTTTGGGTCTGACTTCTGAGCCCATGTTACAGCTGCCACCCACCAGGCAGGGAACTGCAGATGAAAAGTGCCCTTTGAGCAAAGTGAAAATAAAGAGAAAGCAGTGCTGTTACTGTAGATTACATTTCTCTCTGTTGCTAGCCATGTGACAGACAGACTGTGTTTCTCTATTTGTACCTGGAACGCTCCAATTTCTCCCGATAGTCTTAAAACCTTATTTTTAAATCTTTCTTTTGACACTTATGGTGTGACTTGATTTGATAAATAAAACCTTCTGGTGCTGTTGTTCAGGTCTGAGATTAAACACTTGATGGTCTACATAAGGAAATGTTTTTGATGGGTGAATTTAATAGCTATTGGTTACTAGCCGGGCTAAGTTAATTGCAGAGAGTGCAATTCACAGGTGAATTGCAGTAGGACCACATAGCCAAGTCCGTGAACAAAAAAAGACCCCTCACTATGGATTGTCTCTGCTGAACATCATGTTTCATGCTGTTTGTGATAATTTGATGGCATTTTATTTATAAGAACAGAACAAGCAAAGTTACTTTTCCAGTAACTCAGAAACGACACAGACTAATTTTTCAAATTTATTGTGGAAGATATTTTTTATTGCTCTGGAGCAATGAGAGCCGTATCTGAGTCATCCTTCTTGCTGATCATGTCTAGTTGGTGAATAATACTGCAGTCTACCGTGCAAATTTTACATCTCAAAGCTCTTAATACTTACATCTCCAAGTATTTAAGGCACGCCGGTTGGTACACTTATCTCCTCGTTACAGATGTGGAAACTGAGGCATCTGGACAAGCGGTGTGCACAGCATCACCCAGCAGAGCTGCAGCAGAGTGAGGGTATAAATGCAGGATTGGACCACTTCCCATTTCAGCTTGCTGCTTGAGTTTGTTACTTTATTCATGGTGTTAATAATTATTTGCATGAGAGTAGTCACCTAAAGGCCCAAAAATGGACATATCTCCATGTGTCCTTCATGTGTCCTGTCTGGCCGCAGTCTGCATCCCAAGAGGCTTCTGATGGTGTAGAAAAAGTAGACAAGAGAAAGCAGAGGAGTGATGCACTCAGTTTTGTCTCTTGAGAGCTGGGTATATGATCCTGTGTTCTTATATCCTGCAACAGCAATCAAGCCAATAGATCATATATTCCAGCTCTTGGCCTTCTTGGTTAATGTAAGAATAGTGGGGTTTATTTCATTATGTGAACCTTTTCAACTGTTCATTTACCAAATTTCTATGCATTATGGCTTGTGTTGCCCTTTGTATACCAACTCTGCCGTCCCTTCCATGCAAGATTTGCCTTGTACTTATGAGGTTAGTTGACAAAGTAGAAATTATCCATAGCCCAGCAATGCTGAAACACACGTGCATGCACAACCCCATTTAAACTCAGGCTGGGAAGGTTAAATGCTATGCAGTCTGTATCACTGAGATACAGTAAATTCCTTTGCAGAAGTATGAGCTTGTCTGATTCTGCAAAAAAAATGTAACAGCATCAGAAACATGACATGCAAAGGTCAAGGCAACATTGATCCATGAGAACTATCTGCTACAGTCAGCTCTCTCCTTATGTCGGTTTCGATGAAGATAATTTATACTTTTAAATAGACATACATATGCATACATAAATTTCTATATAGTTTTGAGGCTTGTTACATACTGTAGTTGTTGCTCTTGACGTATGTTGGTGATAAAGATCTTTAAATCCCTGCGTGTTTTGGGTCTACTTCAGATACTGAATCTCACCCTAGATATGATCAGCCTGATGCAACTGCACTGATGCAGGTCATCTAATTTCTTAAATCAACTTTGAGAGTGGGTAGACTGAGAATAAGAGGAGAGAGGGGTGACCTGTCCCCTATCACATGAAGAAGGAATAAGTGATCGTGCAGCGGACCCAAGGAGTCCCAACTCTTATTGAGCTTTTGACCATTTTTGACCACCTTTTGTAAGATCCACTATGAACTTAGATTTTTACTTTCATATTGATTTCCCTGGACTTGGTCCCCTACTTTTAAAACTACTGAAGTGGTAAAATACCACCTGGCATTAAGGACAAACTTGCCTGTTGAAATGAATGCTCTTGATCAGAGATCACTTAAACTAACAACATTACATCATGTCACCCTTGTTAACCAATTTGCTTACCTCTGTTTGCAAAGACAAGGCAGGATAATGCTTATGGAAATTCCTGCGTTATAAATAATATGGGATGATTATAACTGTATAGATCTTGGCGAAAGGTCTTGCTTAAGAAACCCCATACTCAGTCAATTCCTGGAGATTTTCAACACAAATAATAGCTTACAGCATGTAATCGGCTTCCTGGCCTCTTGCCTGAACCATTCACAGTTTCTGTTCTGCTCATGGACTTCTGCATTTATAAGCACTTTCTTTTATCTAACCCTGAGAGTCCATCATGTTTTATTTACCCTTCTTTTAGCTCAACCTATGCATTTCGAGCTACACAAAAATCAATAAGTGCGTTGCTAATTTTATCTGGGGGAAAAAAAAAAAGAAAATTTACTAGAGAAGTAAATGCAGTTGTTTTTGAAGGCTGTTTTTTGAGGGGTTTTGTTTTGTTTGGGGGAGGAGGGTTTAGCTATCCAAACTCACTTGCTTTTTTTCTTTTGGCAATCAATGATTGGCACAAACATGGATTTTAAACATCTATGTATTTATGTTACAGAGCCAATATTTTTGCAACCATCTTGATTTGTACCTACCTTTTATAACAGATGCAAAATTAAAAGATAGCTTGGTTTTCTAGAGCAATTTGTCAATGGAACCTTGGAAAAGGTAGACAATTCCTAGGCTGGCTATAGGGAAGTCTCAGAGGGCCTAATCACATCCTCTAATGGAGTGGGGGGGGAGAAACGAGGTCTTGATATATACCCTTAATGCCGTTCCAAATGCTCAGAGATGTTAAGTAGATTGCAGCCATACTCTGTGCGTCTTTCCCCATATGCAGTGGCAGGTTTTTTTATATTGACACCATTTGCCAAGCAATGAGAAGATCCCAGCATGTCTGTGCTTATGTCTCTGCCTTTCCCTTCAGCATAAGTTCCACCTTCCCATTATTCTTGTTTGTCTACATCTGTGACATGGTATATTTCAAAAAAGATATGTATATATTTTCCTCATGTGTGTACCTAGAGAATAGTGAATGAACATGCAGCATAAATTTAAAAAATAAGTAAATTAAATAAATATTCCAGAGCAATCAGTCTGCCAGCAGAATCTTTCAAAAGCACTAAAGATATTCAGGGGAGAAATAAGTCTCAGTCCATTTGATTCACTCTTAAGAAAAGGGGGGAAAAAAAAAAATCATTTGCTCTTAATTCTGAATGGAAATGTGCTTTGGACCAGATCCTGCAAGATGCTGAGCTCTGAGTGTTAGCCTTTGGACACCTTCTGCAATGCAATAAGCACCTTCATCCTCTAGTGAATTTGGGGGGAATTGAGCATCCTCAGCACTTCGCAGGATTGTGCCTTTTGTCAGCAGGGCTTGGGTGCTTATTTGGAAAGAGATACTTCATGTGCTGGCATGATAATAACTAGATCTAGGAGTATCCCCCTGGAAGCAGGTACTTGCTTTAGATCTCGTAGACATTGTCTTAATTGTACACTAAATCAGCAGTAGATGGAAGACAGTTCAGCCAAAGGCGGCAGAGCAGGCTGCCCTGGTCTCTGGTGATACCGTGTATTATCTACCCCAACCAAATGCTTTCTAAATAAGGTTCATGTTTTGTGCCATAAACTCTGCTGGATTGTTACTCGGAGTGATCTGTTAATGCATCTTTAAGCTAGATTCCCTGTATTTCCTTTCTTCCTTCTTTTTCTTCTTTTTTTTTGGTGGATAATAATCAACTTGGAGAGGGTTTTTAAAAGGAGAAAAGGTTATTTCACTGGCATCAATTTTTGCATTAAATGTGCACTTGGCCAAATGCCAAAATATTTAATATCTTTGCCATCTGTCCCAGCTGAATACAATTTAAGATTTATTGATTTTTCTTTTCTGTGTTTTTTTTTTTAATTTTGGCTTGAGACAAGGTTAAGACTTTAAATTAAAAAAAAAAAAGAAGTGGTATTTTTTTTTTTTCCTCCAATGGCATCATAATCTTTGGCTAAGACCAAGCTGGCTTTTGACACGCAGCTAGTGCCAACTGTCTGGGGTTATAAATGATCTTTTTGGAAATTATTTTTTCCCTGGACACCTATGACTGTGCACATCATACCTGTTTGTGTCAGGAAGAGAGGTTCCTTCAGTCACTGGGAGATCTCATTAGAAATGTTCATTAATGTGGTAGGAATTGCAGTCTGTGCTGTTTTCAAACAGATCTGGAGCTTTCCAGTCCATCCTCCTCCTCCTCCAAGTTAAGGACAGCACCAGGGAGGCAATTCTGGAGCACAAGGAAATCTCAGTGGAGGTGCTCCACTGACCATCAGCTCTCCAGAGGAAGAACTGAGCTGGTTTGTGTGTGGCACGCTGCAAAAGAGGTTCCTAGGTGATGATAGGGATCTCTGGGCAGGAGCCCAACAGTGCTAATAACGAAATGCTTCAGCATTTGCTTGGAAGCTTCCTTCTGAGTGGTGTGGAAGAAGGGGAAGGTGGCATTTCCTAACGAGGCAAAAGGCAAGCCCAGAGGCAGCCTTTGCTGAGCCATGGGGCTGATGACCAGGCTTGCACCCTATAGCTGCAAGCCTGCACTGTGTAACTTAGCATTAATGGCTAGATTGCCACTTTTCTCCATCGTCTTTTCAGCAAATCCTTACCAAAGGACACAGAGAGAGAGACAAAATCTTCTTAAGCCACTGTAGTGATCAAGGTTCAGTCAAGGGCCAGACCCTCTCATTTTATCCTAGCTTGCTATTTGTTTTAATGACCTTCTGCTTTAGTAAGTTCTGCAGCTTGAGTTCAGCCACAGAAATTAATGGGAGCATTCAGAGGAGTTTGATTAGCTTCACAGTTTTATTCACATAACCCTGAGTATCACCCAAGGAAAATACTAGGTACGTTTGTAAGCAATTATCTGTATGGTGTCCACTCCCCTTCCCATCTCCGTAATGTAACCTGATTCACTTCCACAGGAACTCATGTTATTCAGCTAAAGTGCTCTTCCAGGAGCCCGACTAACACCACAGTGCTGTGCTATGGTGTTGTCATGTTCTTGTACCATTTCATTATTGTTTTAACCTTATTATGCTATGAGAACCTTTGCGTGGTTTAGTGCGCTGGATAAGTGGTGCAGGTCACTAATGTACCTCTAATCTGGTAATAGATAATTAATAACGATTACAGCTTCGCCATATGATCCCACTCCCCTTTGTGAACATTCCAAGTCACTTTATACCCTTTTGCCAACCATCTGTTCACATGCTCCGGTGTAAATGATGCCTTTTCCCACATCACCCCTACTGACCTTCACTTCCACTGATCATATGATCCGTCCATGGGTCCATCATGAGGATTGCACAGGCCTAATGTGGTCTGTGCTCCTGTTCTTGAAGTAGACAGACTAATCTGCAGTTCGTCATTTCTTGAAGCATATGCCATTCAGATTGTGCGAACAGAAAGGACCAACTTGCTGGCTTTGTAAATGAAGTCAGATGCTTGTTTGCAGTGCCATCCCTCTTTTGACTTCAACTGAGCTGTGCTAGGTCGCGTACACTGATCCAGCTCTGACGACTGTTCCTCCACCAGGCTGAAACCAGCAGCCTGCAGGAATCACTGTTTCCCACATATTTGGAAATTCAATAAGGTCATCTGTAGCATAGATTCTTGCACAAGGGCAAGTAAGACTTTTCCATCAGCGTAAATGTGTGTAGCACTAATACTAACAAACTTATCAAGCTGCGCATTGACAACCCAATCCCCTGTGGCAAGAAACACATGGCATCGTTTCCCTGGACAGAACTGAGCCATATTTGTTTTTCACCATTACTGCAACAGGAGGATTTCTTTAAAAAATATTTATTTTCTATTTTCCTTTTTTTTTTCCCCTACAAAACATTTCCCTAGGCACAAATTAAAAATAACTGCAGTGTTTTCTGATTGTTAGGAGAACTCTGAGCTGGAGCTTTATAACTAAGATGGGTCTTTACCATAAATCAGAGGAGCCCAGCCTTTACTGCAGGGCAAGCCATTTCTTCTGGACAGAGTCAGAAAAGGGCAATTTCTCCCTGAAAACCACATATATGCTGCTTGCCTAGCTCTCCCAGAGCACTCTAGATTTACTGAGCATGCAGAGCATATTAACTCTGCTCCTGCATGTACATCCAGCAATTTGCAGGCACATAGCTCTTCACTCAGGGGAATCCCCGTGAAGGGGCATGGCTGGAAGCAGGAATGCCATCGCTGCAAGATTTTGTGCCTAGCTAGGGGAGGCAAGCTGAGTGCTTTGCTCCACACATGGCTCCAGCACCAGTGCTGCTTGCCACCTCTCCCCCAAAGGCTCCTGGTTTGGTCAGTGGTGGGTGCGCATTAGCAGCCTGATATGGAAGGTGCTGGTGCCCCTGCTAGGAAAGAAGGGAATGAACTGAAGGCGGGGTGAGCTGTCCTGGCAGGTTGCTGTCTTTCTCCTCCATCACCATATTTGTGCCAGTCACAGGTGCAGTGAAAACAAAAGGCTGGGGGAGAAAGCACTACAAAGCTGCATCAGCAGCGTGGTTCATCCACCCTCCAGGCAGCCACAGAGGTGCCATGGGGAGCATCTCCCAGACCCACACACCCAGGCACCCACCAGTGAAATATCTGGACATATGAAACACCCATCCCTCACTTTCAGGTTTTTAGCCCTAACTGACTGTAGTAGATGCAGACAAAAGCAACAGTGTTGCAGCCTGCCACAGCTTTATCCATCCAGTGATGATGCTTTATTTCTGTTTTGGAACCATGGAAAGAGACGCATCCTTTCCACTTTATTTATAAATTCCCAAATGAGCATAATGCTAATTTTAAGTGTCCACTGGAATTTCTCTGAACCAAGAGCTGAGATGCTGTGGATTGCATTTTATGTGTTAGTGTTCAGACGGCCTATTGCTAAGTTAGTCCTTAAATAATAAATTGTCAGTGTTGCTATGAAGAATTCTTCACCTGCCCAACAGACAGGAGCTGCTCATGCACTACCAGTGCAGGCTATCCCTCTGCTTGCTGTCACAGGAGAGACTGGTTCTAAGGCCTTTTTTCTCTGGTCTGAGAGAAAATCCTGATCTTTGCAACTTAAGATACTATACTAAGCTTATATTTTGGTGTGGAAAGGGTTTTTGGACACTGGAATGGGGCCACCTATCAACCTTGCAAGTTCTGGATTTTTCAGTGCCAAGTCCATGTGCTTAGTTTATCACATGGAGCTTAGCCTCTGCACTTTGGGGGGGGGGGGGGGGGGGGGGAAGATAAATTTGATATCTTGTATTGATTTCAACCAGAAGTAAATACAGCACACCAGATTCTCTGCTGGTTTATACCTCCTCAATGCAATCTCCTGAAGGTCCAATAAGATTGCTTGGGATGTCACTCAGGCTAGAATATGGCCCTTTAATATTTGTACAAAATAAAAAAGAAAAAACCTTTTCATTATTTAATATCCATTCTGGAGTTTGCTTTTCCAAATGTGCAAATACAAATCAATAAATGCTCTTTACAGATGTTCTGAGATGTCTCTGAGTCAGAGAAACTCCACAGGCTCCCCACAGAGGAAAAACTGCCTCCATCTTTGGCAACAACCATAGGAAAGCAGAGGGGGAACAGCAATTCTTTATTCTCCTTTCTGCTTGCAAGCATTGCCTATAAAGCATAGGCAGGAAATTCTAGGGAGATTTTATAAAGTAATCCAACATGGATAGTTCCATTTAGTTTCCATAGAAAGTATGTAGGAAATGTTCTAGTAAATTCCATTGAGATTTCTGAGGGTAATGTATCACAGCAAATGGCCTTTTTAAAGTTTAGCAGACAGGCAAGAGGCAAGAGAGCACGTATTCCTTACGTTACAAATGAGGCCGGGGTCATATGTGTTTACAAATCAGCCCTTTATTAAAATCCTCTTTAATAGGGTTTTCCTTAGCACAGCTCCTGTTGAGATTAACAGACCTGGACACGAGAGGCAGCAGTAACAGCAGCGCTTTAACTTACTGCTTATGTGACTCTCATCGAGTCTGGAGAGACCAACTTCCACCAGCAGTAATGAGCCGAGCAGGAGGGCTCCTTCCCTAATACCGCTCTAACGTCCTGGTAACCCCATTGATCCCATCTTGGCTCACACTATAACATGCTGCTATTAAAAGTTCTAATTTGAAACCTCAAGATATGGTCAAGGATGTGAGGGCCAGGCTGTGGAGTCTCACCATTGGCTCCCGTTGAGTGTGTTTAGATGTCACACAGACTGTGTCTTCAGAACGTACAGGTTTTGTCCCATGTCCCAGCTCTTACCAAGCTGCAGCCTTTTTTCTTCCTCCCCCTGGAGATCTGAGACCAAGGTCCTTGGTGCTGGTGCATCCCTGTTTGCAGAGCACACTGCCATTGACTCTGTTTTTCTGCATGAGCTGAGTAGGTAGCTCCTGAGATCCTGACTCTTTCACATGCAGAAGGAGATAATTTAGCCCCCAATTAATTCTTTTATTCCAGAAGAGCACCAGGGAGGGTGACCCAATCAGCAGAGTATTCAGGAGACCTGTGTTTGTTCCCCATATCTCCTGCTGGATGATATTGTTCAAGACACACCCTTTTACCATGTCCCATGCGTGAAACTCAGTTAATGACACTGACCTTGCAGAGAAAGTGTTGTGAGAGCAGCAGTATCGGAGACCTAGTGGGGTTTTTTTTGTGATTGTGATCATTTAAACCGTGTCAACGTAGTAGCTGTCAACCAGCTACCAGGGAGCATGGGAGGCACCAGCTGCCTCCAACATGACTGTAGGTTGGCATTCAGTGAATGAAGAGGCCACCCATGCTGGTGTAATCCAAGTTTTATATGCCCTCAGACTTGCCCTCATTTATCAGTCTGTAAATTATTCCCTGCTCTGTTATCTTTGCATTTGGCTCATCAAAGCTTTGGACAAGTGTCTCACAAGGATGTAAAAACACACAAAAGCCGCTCACTGCCCCTACTTGCATTTACCCCCATGTCTTTTGGACATATGTTTGTACAACTCCCACTGCCCATCAGTTTGTGATCTGCTGAGGGGGTGTGCAGGGCCTCAGGCAGCTGTCATCTTCAAACTCCCCCTGTGTCACACCAGTACCTGCCCCCGTGTATCCACCTGCCCAGCTCAGCCTTGGCAATGCGGTTCCATGGAAGCCAATGGCAGATACCCACTCTGTGCCCAGGGATGAATTTGGCCCATTATTTACAAATAATTTAAAGCAATCCTGTAAATGTTTGTGTGCCCGAAGGTCTGGGGATGATTTACAGCTCTCTCAAATTGTGTAGACCCTTGATCCGGCAGTGTCATTCACAGTAATGGGATGTCTCAGCTGTCCAAACAGAGACATGTTTTAAATGTTAAAAATGTTCTGTGATCGATTTTCTCTGTTTATAGTAAATGCCTTGATTAGATTCTCTTGTAGGTGCATCAAAGGCAGACTCCCACACACAGTCTTCCCATATCATGAAATCTAGTTCTTTCTTTGTTCTACTTTTTATTTTTCCCTCCCTTAAATGAATTTAGTGCTTGAGAAAGGTGACTGATTGATGGCCTTGAGGACTGAGGCTTTCTGAAGCAGCGTCTAGGAACACTGTTCTGCTGCCTGACCTCCAGGCAAAGGGGTGATCTCTGAAGGCAGAGGAGCACGTGAGACATGGATCCCCTTGGGACGTAATGCGTACCCAAGCCTGCCCTATCCTGGCCTCAAAGTTAAGGTGTTTAGCTTTATGTCTTAATAAAAGGCAGTCAAATGTCATCTCTGTTTTACATAGAGAGCTGAGACTATGAGAAACCAGGTGATTTGCTGGAACTGGGAGAAATTGCAGAGTAGAGGTGGGAAGGACAAAAGATGCTCCAGTTGGGTACTTTAATCTCAGTTTTTTCCTTCCTCAGATCTCTGCATTTCTATTTAAAAAAAAAAAAAAAAAGGCAAGACAGGTTAAGGTATTTTCATGAAGTCTGCTCTGAACTGGATTGAGACCATCAATTCATTTCACATCCATCACTAACCAGCCATTAAACGCAATGGCTTTCATTCTCCCTATTGACCTGGTCTGTAATCAGACCAGAGACCTTGAAATGTGAACAACGCTCTATCCTATTAACAGACCCCTGAGCCGTCCAATCCCCCTGATAGTCATGTCCTTCTTTCTTTCTTTTTTTTTTTTAAATTTTTAATGGAAATGGCTCCACTTTAATCCATGTCTCTCTATTGATCAGGAGATCAAGTCTATTTGATGTGCACTGTGTAAGATAGTATGACGTTGAGAACATCTTGTGACTTAGTATGAAAGGGTCAGTCTACCTTTTACTAATTAACCTCCTCTTTTTAATATTAGTTAATTTGCACCTCACCCTTCTGAATTTTACTTCTTTCCCCTCTTCAGTAGAGATTATCAGCCTTCCTTCCCCACCTCACAAACTCTTCTTTCTCATGAGCCTTTTCACTGGCATATCTGGATATTTCATCTACAATGCTGTGATATCATGGACATTAAAACAAGTAACGTAAGCCTGTTATTTCTCTTGAGAATATCAGAGATATGTATAGCATGCAGTGGCAGAACAGAGAGTGGACAGAAAGAAAATTTCACTACATTTTTATTCTTCAGGTTTGGATGGTTAATTGGTGACAAGACAGAATTTCTCCCAGAACCACATAGTATAGGAGAGGGGAATGGTCTTGTCAGAAAATGCTCTTGTATTCATTTGACTTGGAGTCAAGGGGGTTAGAGGAGCTGTGTTAGGCTCAGAAGATGATTTCACACCAGAGACCAGATCACATGGAGAGCTCTCAGCACTCTGCCCAATTTTCCTTTCATGTACACCAGTTTACATATTAGTCTGCCAATACCACATTGACCTAGAACCTACATGAGAGAAGGCCCAGACCTTTTCACTGGCCAATGTGTTAATACTACATTTTTGATCGTCACTGTAGTGTATTGTGCACCTTCTTTCCAGCAAAGTTCAGCTCTCGGATGCCTATCACAGCTGTCCTGCAGAACTGCCAGTTTTCTTTATTAGATGAGAGATATTATCCCAGTTGAGCTCTGGGGGTTTCCTGCCCTGTCACGGGATCAAGTTGTTTCTACTCATGTCTCTGATTATAGAAATCACTCTGCTTCTCTACTAAATGATGGCTACTGTCCTTTCATACCCTTAAAAATAAATATGAGACATCAGTGATCCTCATTATTTAATTTCCAAGGACTATACATCGATTGTTGAATAAAGCTGTCAAGGGTGAATTAACAACTCATCTCCACTGTTACAAACCTACAAATTAAGTTGAAAGGGACCTTAGCTTTTGGATAGCATTCCAGCATCAACTGTCTTCTAAAGCAAACCTCTCTGTACCATCACAGCTGGTGACCTCTGCACTGTTCTTGTTTTGTTTGGATCATGTTTAACCCCAATTTGTGCTGAAGCAAAGCCAGGCAAAAGCCTTTCTGGATATTTGCAATCTGAGTACAGTGGTGGACAGACCCAGGTGGTAACTTCAGGCATGGAGAAGGGTTAGGAAACACATAATAAGCCCCAGTCAGATAGATGCAAATCTCTTAAGAGCCGAGACTAGTTCTAAAGAAGTACACAGTTAATGTGAGAATTAAGTCAGGGTCATGATGAAGCAGAAGGAATCTACTGCATGTTTGACTGCATTTGTGTGTGTGCCTGGAAGCGCTGCTCATATTCTGTAATATCTCTTTGCAATATGTATTTTGAATACTGCATTTAAACCCATTAAGTGTGAGAAGCAGTTATACACTGTAGCTAAATCAAGAAATTAACTCCTATTGAACAACTTCTTCCCATTAATTTATTTGTTTAGCGAAGTTTGGGCTAATGAAAGGACACGAGTTGGCTGTTCCTTATTTTGAGGAACTTTAATCAAGTAAAGATATGCAGCACAGTTTCTCCTTTGATACTTGCCCACCTCCGTGTGTTTGTGCTGTTCTGGGCTAACAATGTCTCAAAAGACCTCAGAAACCAAATGAGAGCAGCATTAACTCACCGCTGTCTGGAAGTACATTGCAATCTCCTCTCTGGTAACAAATTCTCGACATCTCATTGTCATGTCAGACCTCTGTTAATTTGTCTGATGTTTCTCTCTATGCTTCTCCCCAGCATGCATCTTCTCTCCTTGTTTCATTTGCTAAACATCATCAGGACTATATTTCATTTGTAGACCGCACAGCGTGGCGTTCTACGTGCCAGCATCACCCGCAATGTCTTTACAGATGAGCAAAAAGAGAGGCAAAATTATGCTGAAGTTATACAGTGTCACTCAGCAAGATCATAGGAGATGTAGAAGGAGAAATAGGTCTTTGGTTCACTATGACCAGGTGGACGTATGATAAAGCAAATGCATTTTGATCAGAATAAAATCAGAATTGGTGGGTGGATTTCCTTGTAGGAACTAACAGACACGGGTTCATCTGTATCTTTCTCCCCCCAAGCACACACTGGTTGAGCAGGAATAGAGTCACATTATAATTTGGCTGCATTTGCAGTCATTTGCTGCTAATTTTTTATTTTTTTATTTTTTTTTCCTAAACCTGAGCACTTGGCTTAGTTTGCTGGTGGGTCAAGGCACAAGGAGCCAGAATAACTGAAGTGGGGAAAGCACAGGTAGTGTGTCTAAATGGCAAATAGCTTCCGAGTTGTTGAAGATGCTGTCACTCAGGTGTCTCATCCTGATGGCTGCCTTGGGCCATTGTGCTGCCTGCAGGGCTGTGCTGAGTGCCCACGGGGACTTGGCAATGTGTCTTCCCTCCTCGAGCAGGAAGGAGGTTTGGGTTTACAGGCGGTACTGAGGCAGGAGAATAAGTTGACTAATAGTAAATAGAGACAAATATGCTGCTTTAAAGGAGAGCTCTGGAAATTATGGTGCAGCCAGACTATCACAAGGCATTGGCTGAGTGTGTTTAAGGTGTTACTGCCTCTGTAGCTGCCACTGCCCCACTGGAAGGGTACTGGTTGCCTATGGGACTTTTCACCAGGGCCATGCAGGGACACAAAAATAGAGTGTGCTTGTACAGTCGGATATAACACCTCACCTGAGAAGGTCCATAACTGTTTTTAATTAATTTAACTGCTGGTGAAGGTCTGTCCACATCCTTAGGGCAGACCTAGTGTATGGCAGCCCAGCACAGCAGGGTCACAAGAGGATGCTACCTCTGAATCAGCTTCAGGTGGGATGTAGGATGTGCCTTGTCCTTGTGTACAGGGAGTTTGATTGTGTGTAAGTTCTCTGAACCTTGGGTTTATTCAGCTTGACTGGAAATCTTGTGAGAACAGGCTTTACTTGTGAGATGTTGAGCAGCACTCTCATCCCTGGCTGCACGATGTCTTTTTAAGCACGACATCCTACTGTGCCAGGACAAGATTTGAAGGGCGTGCTTCCAAACGGCCTCACAACTGGGAAATGCTCATGTAGCAGGGCTATGTTACAAGCCAGTCATTCTCTTCCAACAGGAGCTTTCTTCCTGAAATTAGTCCCCTCTGTGTTATGTACCTGTCCTACTACATGACAGCGTTATGCAATGGGCCTCGTCACTATTTATTGTCTGTGACTGAACGTCTTGTGTGTGGCTGGGCTGGAACTTGTTTTTTTGCTGATGCTAGGAAACCATGATGCTTTGTTCTAGTATTTTATTTCTCAGCCTGTCTTCATTGCTCGGGCTGCCCTTTACTGCATATCCCCCTTTGTTCCCTAAGGGTCACTGAGGCATGGTGAGAAGGCCAGAAGTTTTGTGCAATTTAAAATGTCACATCAAAGTAAGGAATTCATCCTAGCCCTGAGACACAGGCTTGAGACTGCTTATACTTCATTCTTGATTATCTCTTAGGTCAAGGTCCCTGCTAGCAGGAATAGCATTTAGAAAGCTCCTTGGGCTCTGCCTCTGCCACTGACCTTCTCTGCAGCCTGAGGCAAGTCACTTCATTCTTCAGGATTTCTGCTTCCCCTTCCACCTTTCCTTCATGTGCTTGAACAGTGTGTGCTTGAGGCCAGGCAGTATTTCTAAGCACATATATCTTGCCTTGAGCGACAGAGCCCTGATTTCATTTGGGGCCTGAGCTACTGTAGCACAGAAGAATGAACTCATTCCCACCTCTGTTTCTCCCGCAAAGTGTTTTGGTACCAGAATGAAGTGGCATTTAATGAGCAAGCAACACTGTCTTGCAGTCAATGTCAAGGGAGAATGAGGGACAAGATGTGTCTACTCACCAGGTATGCCTTTCAGTTCATGCACGCCAACTCTGTATTTCTGGAAATAAAGGAGCAAGATTCTTGTCTGGAATCCCAAGGTGTTCATATAGCAGCAGAGCCTGTAGTCCGTGGATACGTTTGAGCACCTTGCAGTAACAGTTGGAGCAGTAATAGGCATCAAAGTATGCTGGGGGAAGAAGGATTAATAGAACCCAGTGGGAGACAAGTTGCATCATTATCTGCTGATGACATGATTAGGACATTTCAACAGAAGCATAGGTGTGTTCCAGGGGGGGCTCATCATCTGGCTTAAGCTCTAACCATCATTCAATCATAAAATATTTTCAGGTATTGGCAGGTGGAAAATAGAAATTTTTTTAAGGAAAGCCTTGAAGATAGTTTGAGCACTCTTAGAGGACAGTTGATACAGAGGGAGGTCATACTAATTGTTGAAATTAAGGTGATCTGAAGCCAATTGGAGGAACGCTCACAGTCCCGTACTGAAGTCCCTTTTATCATAGCAAGACCCAGTAAGTCCTGCTCACAAAGCATTAGACCATGTGCCAGCTCATGCAGCCATCTCTGAAAAGGATGCTTCAAGACACACAGTGCATTATAAATTGATGCCCGTATGAACATGCATTCCCACTCCCTGCAGTAAATGTAAACCCTGTTTTGCTAAGAATTCCTGGCAAGATTCCTCTATTTCCTTCCTGAAACCAAACAAGAAGTCAGGGGACTTACAGCAGTGCAAAAAAATATATTATATTCGCCTTATTTCAACAGTCCTTCCCAAAGTCACACACTCTGTATCCCCTAATGTTGAGAGGAGGAATAATATACATTTACCTAATGCGATCAGTGGAAGTTACACATTTTAATAGGCAGTGAAATGAGAACAGGAATTGTGCAAAGTCAGACCTATATTACAAAGAGGTTAAATATTGTGATAGCTTAACCAAAACAACACTGACAAAACCCAGACGTCCGACTTACATCTGACTGAAGTAATTCAGCAGACTGGAACAAGTCTAGGTTTGACTTTTTTTTTTTTTTTTTGTCCTGGAGCAGTACAATTTGTAAGTAAAAAACAGAGCAGTTCTCTGGAAGAGTGGCCACCCCTTTCCCTCCATGGAAGCTAATGGCTCATCTACCAATTCAGCAGGAGTCAGAAGATAGTCATCTTACTGTAATATCTTTTGTCTTTCTCCACCGACACCTCATTGATGGGCAATTTTTCTAAACAACAGCAAAATTGCAGTGCCTGCTTCTCTGTCAATAAATTCCATTATTTCACATGAAGGTTGGTAGCATAGCTAGAAAATGCTGAAGTGATTACATTGAGGAACTACAGATCTGTGGTCTGAGCAGTCTATAAATCTATGGACAAAGTTTGATAAAGCACATTGATACTTTATCTGACAAGAGCCTGTCTAGATTTATGGGGCTCAAAGCTGCTCATACTGTCATCCTTGATTCAATTAATGCAAAAGCACTTCCCATCTTCACACTTCCTTCTTGTTGGGCAAAATGTGATCTTGACATTCTTCCCCCACTTTAATGAGCAAAATATAAAGTGATGGAATCAGCCAAAGAATAATAGCATAGCTCTGGAGCTGGTAGGATAATGCAATCAAGTGCTTTCAGGTTAATGTGCTGCGATCCATTGAGGATTTGCTTCAGTGTTGGGGTGCCATCAGTTTTTCCGTTAATCTTTTGTAGTCCTAATGATGAGCATCAAAATCAGATGAAATTGTGGCAGATTTAAAAAAATGTTGTACTTAACTTTTTCATTTGTTTTAAAGTTGCTAGGATTGAGGCACAGAGAGAGAGAGAGAGAAAGAGTAGTTTACACTTCAGTGCATCTGGGATGTAGCTTGGGGGAGAGAGTCTTTGGTTACGATACCAGGGGCCAGTTCTGTTGCTATCCTGCTCTTGTTTTCTGGAAGTAACAGTGTGATGGAAAAACAGATTTGGTGCAAGGACTGTACTGCATGTAGCTTTTGAGGAACTATTGTTAAAATCTTGGTTTTTCTGTGGAAAAAGGACTTCTGTCTGATAAGTATGTCACAGCGTGGTTTGGTGAAGTATAGGGTTATAGCAGCCTGTCTCCTGCTCTCACTTTACGACAGATAGTTGCAATAATGTACTCCTGTAAGGGGCTCTGGCTTTGTCTTGATTTGGTTTATTGCAGGAATAGTGTCTCTTTAATGCTTGCTGTTGTACTGATGTTTCAGGCCCACTTTTACATCCCTTAAAGTTCCAGAATCCTGCTGGTGTGAGAATTCAGGACTGTTTTCCTGTTGGGATGCAGTTAAAGGAGTGCTAGAGTTGGAGATACTATCTGGCATTGGTGTGCATTGCAGTTTTCTGTAGAGGTAGTATCTTGCCATGGAGAAATCATGTCAAGCAATTGGCCTGCTAGATTAGGATGGTTTGCTGTGAATTCTGCCCAAGAAGGAGGGAGTTTCTCCTGACCATGCCTCGCTGAAGTTTGAGGACTGAAGTGACACTTGAAGTTGCACAGGCTTCATAATGACCCCTGGGGCAGGGACAGATTCACCCTATAGCATTGTTGCCCTATTGTGGAGATTGCTTGCTTTCCCCTGACATCGTGTAACTCCTCTGTGCTCCCTGACAGGAATACAATTTACTGCAATTTACTATAAATCCTCATAAAAGCCCTTCTCTTGTGACACACTCAGTCAGAAACCCTAAAAATGACTGACAGGCTCTTCATAAATATTTATGATCTCTAAAAAAAGATTGAAAGAAAGAAAAGTTAAATTCTTCCCTCAGTGAAGTTTGACGGTGGAGACTTTTCTGCAACGGCCAGGTCTATCCTTTCTCTGGCATGAGCTGCAGGAGCTGGGGTTGGCACAAGAGAAATGGCCTCACCCTGCCCAGCAGAGCTGGCTCTGCTCGGGGTGACCCTCATCCCCTGATGCACGTAGGTGCAGAGAGCCCAGCCAGCGGAGCTGCATCCCCACATACAGCCCTCCAGGAAGGCAGCCCTGCTGCTGCTGTGCTCGCTGCATAAAATCCAGAGGAAGCATGGTGAGACTTAGAAATGAAGAGGCCTTTAAAGACCTAAAAAATTGCCCAAAATAAGTAAAGCTGCTTTTCTGACTGCCTTTGCAGAGGGCTGCTGCACTTAGTCATTTCTACTCTTTTTGCCATGGGGAAGACAATCATGATCCAAAGAGGATCCTTCAAGGCCAGGTCTCCCAAGAATAATCAGCCACAGGCATTTGAGCCCATCCATTAAATCCTGTGGGGCTGATCAAGAGTTTATATCCGTTTTATTTTGCTACTTTGACTTCTGCTCTCGATCCGTTTATAAATAGTTATGACGTTTGGTAGAAAAAAAGCAGAATAGGTTTGAATGGAACAAAGTATCGGTCTTCGCAATGCACAGTCAAGGAGAGGAAATTTGAATACCACTAAATTACGAGAATGTTCCTCAGATGAAACTGTCTCCCAATCATAAGTCATGTGACGATAAATTTCAGTTGAGTGACAACAATATTAACAAACTGAAAAAAAGATTGATGTGCATCACAGGTCCATGAATGCAAAATAAAAGGGAAAGGCTTGCTAGCCTGTGATAGGCAAAGTATAAATATGTATCACTTGGTTCTAAAGTGAGTTATGATTACATTTTCCTACTTGTACCTGAAATCTGTAGAGGTTATTCATCTTATCCCTATATCAGCCATGACAGTTATAGCCATGCGGTGCATACGGCATAGATACCTGTTCAGCAGATAAATCAGCAAGCATGAAGGGACCTGTTGTTATCAATTTGATCTTCAGAATAAATATACAAATATGTGTACAGTATTGTTGTCACTGAGAACAATTTCCCTTCTTCTTGCCGATACATTTTTAAGAGGTTGTTCCAAGAGCCACTTTCCGACAATGCCAGAAGGAGATGGAGGGAAGCAGAGATCAGGCAGGAGAACTAGATTTATGGACTGTTGTCTATTTTCTTTTTTTTTAAAAAAAAAAAAAAACCCACCACACTTCTTTCTAGCATCACTTGTCCTCAGAGTACAATGCTGGCTGGATGCAGTGAGTGAGGGTAGGGAAGAGAGGCAATGGGGACAGTTACGGTCAGTGAACATCTGTAAAAGGAAACCATTCCTGATGAGGCCGAGAGTGGTATTGCCTCTCAACTAAAGAGCTAAAGGTTTTATGGTGCAGCAGAGACTGTAGTTTAATCCTGATTTACCACGGCAGTTCAGCGAGGAGAAGAGACTCATACAGGACTCAGCCAGGCGACTCGGATGCTGCCAGGACCTGCTCGCTGTGCACAGAGCAGAGAAGCTGGGGAGGGGGAGACGGGTTATTTCTTCTCCTTCTCTTGTAAGTCAGAGCGCAGCACCAGGCACAGGGATGTGGAAACGCTGGGACCATGCCACTGCATCACACTGAGCTGCACCTGAGTACGGGGGATATCGGGTCATGTTCGGATCTGAGCGCAGGATTTAGAGGAATGGTGCCCTGGAGGAGTCCTCCCTCAATGGGCACCATTTTGGCCAGACCACTTATCTCCATCGTTCCAGGGGCTAGTCCTGAGGATGGGGCAGGAGACAGCACTTCACAGCCCCAGCTTCAGTCAGCTGTAGCATCCTCACCAAGGTACCGAGTGAGGCAGTATGGTAGCAGAGACAGCAGCCTCTCCCAGCATTGGGGTACAGGAAGATCCCAGCAAAATGGGAAGGCAGCGAGAGTCACTCCAGTGCTATAAAAAGGCATCTGCGTGTGCACCTTGAGCTGAATCCTATGGCCCAAGCTATAAAGGTTCGCCCAGCTAGAAATGCTGATGAGTACTAAAATTAAGATGTTGAATTCACTCTCTGCCTTCCTTGTGATGATCGCTGTGTGCATTACTCCAGTTTTATGGATGAGGAGATGGAGTCTCTCCACATTCACCTGCTTAAAATCTCAGCAAGATGCAAAAGCAGCAGCAGCCACGCAGCTACTCCCTTGCCCTCATTTCATACATGGTACCAAATATCCATGAAGCTGATGACAATATGAAATAGTTACTGTCCTTGACAGCTACATTCTGCTCTCTTACTTTTTCTAAGTCTGGAGGGAAGAAGAGTTATTCTATACAGTTACAATTTCCAGGTAAGGCTGGAATGCAATCTCCTGGTGACGTCTGCCTCGGTAGCCCAGGGGGAAAAGTCTTTTGCTGAACTGTTTTGTTTTTTAAACACTGCCTCTTCTGGGGAGGCTTTTGTTACTTAATTAGTACCGATCATTTGGCTCGAAACACAACTGTGCTCAAGGTCCCCAGCACGGATAGAGTCCCAGATTTGCCAAGAGGTAAAAAATATTGTTTCCAAATAAAGTATTACTTGGATAGGTCTTTGATGGTTACAAATCATAACCTTCAGGCTCCATCCTATCTTACAGAACTTATCATCTCGACTTCCCTGTCAGGCAGCCTTGTATTATAAGGCTGTAACGCTCACAGACACCAGGCTGTTGCCTCAGATACACTGTGGCTTGGTACACACCCAGGTTATGAAGTTTTCTGACCCTCTGTCCTTGAGCTACAAAACCAAGACTGCGCCTTCCTTTTTACCAGCTGCAAATATTTCTTGAAGTATGACAAGGCTTTGATTTTTATTTCCCTGGGGAAACATCAGGGTTTACTCAGGAAAGCAGAGGTTAATAAAGATGTGTTTGATTGGGAAATGAGAAGGCAACATGGAAGTGCTGGGGAGCCAGGGGTCTGAGAGATGAGGGAAGCAGCAAACTTAACTCTGAAGATGGCTGAGGACGTCACCTGCAAGGCGTGCGAGATGCTGCATGCTGAGTGTGTTTAACGACATGTAGGGAGAGTAGATGAATTGTGTTGTTTTTTCTAAAATATGATACTTTAATGAAAAACAACTTCTGTCCTTCAGCCGTGAGAGCTATTCCTATTCTTGAACTGTGAAGGAGGAGGAGTGAGCAGGAAAATGCCATATGAAATTGTTAAGCTAAATTCAGAGACGGTACATTCTGGCCAACAAGGAAGATGTAACCGTATATCACAGCATTCTGTTAATGAGGATTCATTTTTAGCCCAACTTGTCTGTAATGAAAAACCCTAACGTTTAATTTCCATACAGCTAGAATTAAGGCTGACTGTAACATCAGTGTTCTCTACACATTAGGGTTTTGCTATGGTGTAAATCTACTCTGCTCAAATAGCAATATAGGAGCCATCTCCCTACCATAATAAGTGGGTAATGCTGACTCATAACTCATTATACTGCATAATTCCAGACCACAAATGTGCAGCTTCCATTGTTGGGGATACTGTTGCTAAAAATGTTGCTGTAGTAAAAGATCTGTGAAAAGAGACAATTTGTCACAAATCCAGACTTCTCCATTTGTATTGAGGTGGTGGTAAAAAGGATGTAGGTAGATACACCTGTTTTGTATCCACAAAAATTGGAAAAATTCTATTTTCCCCTGAATTTATTTCCAACTATATTAGTGACTTGCATTGCCATGGCAATTTAGGCACCTATTTTGTGTTCTCCAGTACCAAAATACCTTTGAAAATGTGGACCTTAGACATTACAGTGATCGTTTTGCAGTTAAAGCTAAGGCAATCCACTGCCGAATGAGATACAAAGGACAAATCTTGCGTCCCTGTGACACTCGAGCATACCTTAAATTGCTACTTTCACTCACCTGCAGGGTTCTTTTGCATCAGTGTAAAAACAAGAACCAAAACGATTGCAAATGAAAAGGGCAGAAGCTGACATGCATATTGATATAGATGAGTGAAAGTTGCAGAACAATACATCATTAGATGTGTCTCCATTTCATTCCCTGCCAAATGAAGACACCGTTTTCTTCAAAGGAGGGCTGTGGGGTTTATCTCCTGAATGTCTGGGAAGTGCCCAGAGGGTCTTGGATGGAAAATGCAGAGGATCATAAAGTACTGTTGCACTAGGGCTGCCTGGAGAAATTAGGAATCCTAATGTTAATTAGAGCTGCGTGAATAATTCATAACAGAACGTTTATTAAAAGAATGCTGCTACTTTTTTTCTGTTTGCAAATTGTCCATAAGCAGATGGTGATTTTTCTGGATTGCGTTCATTATTCAAATCTATTTGCTAAATTATTTGGGGGAGTAAGCTCTGCTATGTGTCTCATTCAGGAGGAGTTAGCTGGGTGTATTTAATGGTCAGAATTCACTATGACCGTGTTAGTTTTCGTTGGACATACTGATCACCTGGTGAGTTCCTGACTGGATGTGTTAACACTTAGAATAGGGGCTCCAGCACGAATACTCATACACTGTATTACGGCTTCTTGTGCTCCCCCATCTGTGTGCCACATCAACCCGCTGTCTCTCTGTTCAGAGCTTGCCTTTGCACAGAATTATTTAGAAATGTTTAAATCAGAATAATTATTCCTGAATAGCAGTCTCTGTGAGCACTTATTCTATAATAAGAGTGCTGTGTACCAGTTTAGTTTAATCTGCTTGAAAGTGAGCTAAACTAAACAGGAATAAGGCATGCCAACTGCCAAAGAAAAGATACCACAGAATTTAAATTCACAGCCTATCTCTTGCTTTTAAACACAAAATACCTTTTCTGGGTCAAAGAGGCCCCTGAGCAATGAAGTCATGGAAGCTGGAGTATTTCAGCAGGGGAGGGAGTGTTCCATAAATACCCTGTTCAATGCACCCACCGTTAGAGAGGAGACACTCAAAGGGACCTTGACTTTGACCCCAAGCAGTTGGTCTTTGGTTATCCGAATTAATTCCCATGTGCATACAAACCCTTTGGCTCAAGTACTCCCTCTGTTTTGGGGTTGTGCAGCTCCAAGCACAACGGCGCCCAGTCCCTGATGCGCAGTGGGGTTAATCACGTAGCATCATGTAGCAAGGGCAGAATTAAGATTAGACATCAGCATCCTACAACCACCTCCATACCTTCATTTCTAACCTCTGAATAATATTAACACATCAGTGGAAACAAACAGAAAGAAATAGAAAGACTATCAAAACATTGGTGGATAAATATTCCTTCTGCACTTCAAACTGTTGCTTACAGCTAGTATTTTTTGGGTAATGATCTGCTTCTAGATTTTCTCTGAGATGAATATTCCGTCTCTTTGACACTGTCTCAGCCTTATCTCTGCTCATGTTTTTCTTTCCTTAAATCTCTTTCTTTACCTTTAAAATGCTCTTTCCCCGAGCAGTTACAGACATATCATCACCATTGTGCTCCGAACAACCTGGGAAGCAGAGGGAGGTTGCTCATAGCACACGCCACACCCTGGATGCAATCCTGGATGCTGGTGACCCTCTGCCTTAAGCACCACCGTGTGCGGTGGCACTGCATCCACCCACGGTAGAGGTAGAATTAGAACAGAAACTAGCAGCAGGACACTACTTTTTTTAAAGGAGCTTAAAAAATAATAAGTTTAAAAAATGGAGAAACTTGTCCAAAAAGGTCTTTAAAGTCTCAAAAGTATGGATTTCATTTCTCAGGCTCGGCAGGAAGGCTCCCTGTGCAACCACAGATGAGATTTTCACAAGTGCTTAAAGCAGTTGCATTTCAGTAAGAGCCAGGCATCTGACTGCCACAGTGATAACGGGTGGGATACTTCTTGTCAAACCCTAGCTGCTTAAGTTTGGTACCAGCTTTACCTGGTGAGCTGAGGGTTTTTTTACAGCCAAAGGAGGGAGAGAGGCATCATCAGGTGGACACCTCAGCTAGAAGAGATTAGTTGCCCTCTCCTGCAACAACAAACCTGTACTAGATTCCTTAGTGAGGCCAAGAGGAAAGATGTCATGAAAACAGGAAAGGCTGCCTGGAAAAGTGTAGAAAAAGTGCTGGACATACGCATACATAAGAGGAAGAAATTCTTCCCTGTGAGGGTGGTGAGGCACTGGCACAGGTTGCCCAGAGAAGCTGTGGCTGCCCCCTCCCTGGAAGCGTTCAAGGTCAGGTTGGACGGGGCTTTGGGCAACCTGGGCTAGTGGAAGGTGTCCCTCCCTGTGGCAGGGGCGTGGGACTGGATGATCTTTAAGGTCCTTTCCAACCCAAACCATTCTGTATGATTCTATGATTAATTTAGTTCATTAAGAACAGTCTATCCCTTCTGAGCTTCCCATGGGCTGCAAGGAGGGGGAGTAATTAAGAAGAGTATGGGAAGCACAGAGTAACTCACCAATACTTCTGTAGCAGTCTTTAGTGGAGACAAAATTGTGTAGATACTGGGGGGGTTTGCAGGAGGTAAAATAAAAATTGTTTTTAGAGATAAGATGTCATAAATGATATTTGAACTAACAAACTTGAGAGCAACAAATTGTCAAATTACTAGGGGGACACTGACAATTAGAGAACAGGCGTTTTAATATGTGACAGGTCAGATATTAAGTGCAAAACAAGCCATGCTACTCTCACCGACAGCTCGGTCAAGGGCTGCACTCCACCACTGGCACCTGACCCTTTCGCATCCCATCACTGGCATCTTCTTCCCTCACTCCACACCCACACTCCTTTATCCTTAAGTTGTGCCTCTGCACAGGCTTGGGATAACTTCCTCTAGCACTCATTGGTTGCACTAGTCCTGACAGCTTTGCATCTCACAAAGGCTTAACAAGTGTTTAATTCAAAGTTTTTGGTACATCCCGGTGCCCTGATCCCCCTGCCTCAGTTTCCCTGGAGAGAGACAGTGCCAGTTCAGGCTTCTGTTTTGGGTCAGGGCACAGGAGTACGGTCCTCACTCAGTGAAGAACGAGGCAGCAAGGATTCTTGGCTCAGGTATACGCTTGGTATCCTGTTCCCTCCATTCCTACAAGGTGCTCAGCTCATCCCTTTCTGTGCAGTGGGTGACTGACTGACACGCTGAAGCCCCATGAAAGTGTCGGTGTAAAGCATCAGCATGATGCAAAGCTTCGTGTCAACTCTTCAGACAGAGAAGAAACATTCCACCCAGAGGCACCTCACACGGTTGAGAAAATGTCTCCCCAGAGACAACTTGAAGCCGAGCAGAGCCATGGCTCTCCCTGTCCGCATATTTTCATGAAGGTGTTTTCAGATTGCAACAGGGAGTTAAAAATGAAGTTCTGCAGGTCACTTGCCAACCTTCCCACAACCAAGTCTATAAAGAGTAGCAGCTAATGTTTCTTCTGTGCTTGTGTTTCCCAGGAAGGGTATGTTAATATAGCCTGTCTTTATTATCCTATCTGAAAAGATATTTCATTTTACCAGTTTTTACTACACAATCTCAATAACTGGAACTTGTTTAAAGGCTCACTGCTCCAGGAAAATGCATTACATCTTGGCTTTTAAATCCGCCAGCTCCCATTTATTGGTATTAATAATACATTGGGAAAGCTGTTCTTTTTATTTTATTTTGGTCCTCTGAATTATTTCTTTTTTGGTAGCTCTAAAATCAAATATTTAAAAAAGAAAATGTTTTCAAACAGCATTTCTGTATCCTAGAGGTAACCACGTTCTGTGTGTCATTAAGGAGCCATTTGCAGTGCTTAGGAAGGGGGAAAGGTGGAAAAAAAAAAAGTAGCAAAACTGTCTCATAATCATTTATGAGCCCAAAGTGTCCAGGGAAAAACTTTTTAATAATAAACAAAATACCTAAATTAGTTTCCATTTAAAGTTTAGGTGTCTTTAATTTATAAACGCTATTTAAGCAGAGAAATGTTGATGAGGGCTACAGTAATTACTTGCACAAGTGGAAATGCAAAACTTTGGTGCTTCTACACAGCTCATTCTACTTCTGTTAACTCCACTGAGTTTTTTTTAAGCTCAGCTCACCCAGGGAATTGCTGCCTGCATGTTTATGTATTTACTGTAGAAGATACTTTTTTTTTTCTTTTTTTTTTTTTTTGCTAAGCTAGTATAGGCTTTTTAATCTTTCACTCGTTTCAGCATTACTGTTGTGAAGGAGGATATTAACGGTCAGGCACTTCTCTCGGGAACGCTGGTGTAAAATCAGAGTAAATGGGCTGAAGTCAGTGGAATTTCTCCACTTCTTAAGTATAGCCGCATGTGACTACAGCCCCCAGCACTTGAAGGATCTGGTAACCTAGGATCACCTCGTGTTTACCTTCATCTCTCTCCTACTGCACTAATCAAAATGGGAAAGAGGAAGTTTGGCCAATAACAATTTTTTTTCTTATGCTGTATAAATGCAATCCCTGCATTATTATATTGAAGCTGGGAACCTCTAAGCAATTACTTCCCAGCACATTAGTGTCCATGTTCTAAATGCTAAAGTGTTTATTCAGTGCATTGCAGGATCAGGTTATTGCTGAGTCTGTCCATCATGCCAAGAAATTATTGCTATAAGTGCTTTAAGAGCATGGCCAGTACAATGGAGATATAACCAAGCTGAAGGACTGCAGTCCTCCTGCTCGATGTAGGGAGGTCAGGCATGTCTTTATTTAGAGGGAAAAAAAAAAAAAAAGGCTGCAAAAGTGTTCAGATGCACAAAATCTCATCATCAAACACACATTGCTGTAGGAACTGAAAGAAAAAAAAAAAGACACAACTTTATACTGAAATTGAGTGGAAATTGGAATAGTGAAGGAAATATGCTTTCTTTTTCAATTCCAGATGCTCATGCAGTCTTTTGCCTGGGATTAAGAGGTCACTTATTGCAGCCTTAAAGGATAAGGACTGGGCTAGATAGGAGAATCAGCATCTGTTTATTCTGTAAATGTTTGAATATGAATCAGGTCTTCCTTTTCAGAGCTTTGCTTATTACTTTTATTTACCAGGATAATATCAGAAGTCTAATTAATTCTTCCCACCTCTTTCAATTCTCAGTGTCTCAGTGCTTCAGCAAAGCTGGAACCCTTTGGAGCTTTCTATCTATTGAATAAAATATCCTTGTTTATAAGGATGGCTATGTCTTTATCTTTTCAGCTGAGATTGCCTTAAAATGTACTGGTGCAGAGCACACAGATAATGCTGGGGGAATAATCATTTCTCTTTTTTTGCATTTGGTTATCAACTGGTGGTTTATTTCTGTAATCGCCTTTATCAGAGTCCTTGCTACACAGTGGTTAATATTCAGGAATGATTCTTCTCTCTTTCAAAAGTTAGAAATATCAGCCTCTGTGAGACAAACTGAGGTCCAGGGCTGTTAAGTGGCTTCTCCAAAATCACACAGGGAAGGATTTTAAGGCTGGGATTCTGCAGACCTAAATGTGATGTTCAAAAACTGGTGTCTAGTCCTCAAGTACTTCTGCAGAGCATTTCTGGGGTGAATTGCCACTCTCTGGAGGTATTTCTGGAGACAGCTCTTAGACCTGCAACCCTAAAAGGGCTAAAGTCAGGTGTAGTAAGTCCCAGTCTACATATCTGGGCTTCTGCTGCAGTGGCTAAGCCAGAGGACCTGATTTGAGCTAAAATGCAGGTCTGCACTAACACGCCTTTGCAATTGCCTGATTTTGCCCTGTTTCAGCCCATTTCCAATCACCACCTCCCAGAGACAAGATGGGAGGAGAGTGGTTTCCTAGGACAAAGGTGACAGCCAGCATTTCACCAAGCCTGCAGCAGAGACTGGTGACTCCTGTGCTGCATTGGGATGGTGCCAAGGGTCACCCCGGGGCTGTGCACATCCCCGGGAGGAGGAGGGCAGTGTGCTTGATGCTCACAGTGATGCACCCTGCCTTCCCAGATCAGGTACCACTGCAACCTTGAGCTTCCCCATGCTGAGATGACAGCCCCCCCCTCTAAAGCCTTGTCTGTTTTGACTGTGAGCTCTTTAAGTTGGGTGTCTCTTGTAATACTTGCACGTACCACCCTAGAAAGGTGCCACAAAAACAGCCCTTATCTTGATGAGGGACTCAGTGTGCTGCTTGAGTACATTGTAATAATAATATCATTAGAAAAGTTCTTCATATCATCCAGCCCAAGGACAAATGAGATCTCCCTCTGTGCTAATTCAACAAGGATTTTGTTTATTCTTTATTTCTGTTGGTGATACTTGTATTACTGGAGTTTGTTCTGTTTGCTCACAGCACACACTCTGCTGCTAAAGCCTTTCTTTTTGTGTTTGACCTAAATGTTTCCAGTTTTTAAAATGTTTAAGTAATTCCTAGTGACTCCTCTTAGCTTTTAAGCAAAGCTTCTTCCTTGTTATGTCTCTGGTACCGCCAAAATACTTGTTCAGTAAAAATAGCTTGTGATAACATTGTGACACAAGGATGTGCGTGAGGGGACCAGCCATTTCTTAAACATATCACAAGAAGTTCTGTGTTGATTATGCATTCATTATTGATAATTATTAATTATATGCTGGTTATTACAGCATGCTCTTGTTTTATTGGCATGCTATGCATTTTATAAAGGCAAAAGCCGTTCTAAGAGAAATGGGTGACATTAGCTCAGCACAATGATTAATAACTTTATGATAATGATGTATATCTACTTATCAGTGAGCTCTGAAACACACAAGAAAGTCCTATGCAAGTTCATTCACACCCTGGTATGTGAAGGGGTGACGTTGCGTCCTGGTTTTGGGTGGGATAGAGCTTTGCCACTCCGACTGGGCCACTTCTAGAGCCAAAAGAAGGAGACGATAATTAGTCCCTGTTAATCAGTGGAGGTTGTCTGGGCTTGGGCCTCTTGGATTTTTGCGATGTGATTTTACACTTGGATTTTTGAGGGACTCTTAAAGATATGCCTAACCATACACAGTCAACTGGGCTTCCTCGAGCAGGCTTGATGTCCAAGAAATGCAAAGTAGGGAAAATTGTGTCCCTTACGTGGTCTCTAAAGGTTGACAACTAAACAGGAGTCACCTCTGAAAATCTTGACCCTTCTTCACCCGCATCCCTTCAAGCCCTTCAGTGATGGAAACAACCTGGGAGCACAGCCTCAGCTTTAGCGCAGCTTCTTCTCCCCTGCCCATCCAGAGCACTGGGGGCACGGGGGCAATCCACACCCACCCAGTTGTGCCACTGACAGATGCACTTTGGTGAACGAAGTCACTCAGTATTTACAACAGCATCTGAACCCTTCCCCTAATGTTTCTTTAACTTTGGCTCTGCTGAGCCAGTATCTGCTTTGATTTGCAACCTCGGTGCTACATGTGAATGTACAGTCAGGAACCCCTTGTTGGCAAATATGAGATGTTGATAGTTTCTGAAATCTATATTCCATCCTTGAAATAACAAGACAACAAATTTTTTACATCTTGAGGGAAAAAAAGTGACAGAGGAGGAGATCAAGGTACATGCAAGCAGGTGTCCCTGTCCCTCCATCCAGGATTCAATCATTTCCCCAAGCAGGATGACATAATTGGGATGATGGAAATGTCCTATTTCCCAGAGAGGGGACAGGAGGGAGGGGGCACCTCAGCATTGGGACTGGATTGATTTCCCTCTGCTGGAGCAATTACACTTCTGAAGTGGCAAAAAATAAATAATAATAAATGAGTAATAAACACCCCATTTGAATCTTTAAATGAGTATCGGATTTTAATTATAAAGGTTTAATTTTCAGAATGGAAAAGCTACTTTTGCACAATTACTGCATGCAACTTTTAATTAACTTTCAAGAACTTTTTCTTTAAAAAAAAAATCTAATTAATAATACTTAGGGAACTATTAGCATAAAATAAGTCATGGAAAGAGGTAGGGAAGTATAAAACATATATTGTGCAAAATTACTTGGGAGAAAGAGACTTGCTAATTCTCAAAACAAAGCCAAAGCTTCCAGCTTTCCTAATTCTGGCCTATAAGGAGCTTTTTGCTGAATGAAAGCATGAGAAAGACATGAGAATCATAGGATTTAGAATAGAAAATACTGCTGTTGCAGAGACCTGTAAGACTAGGAGAGATGATCTGTTTCACTCGCTAAAGTTCCTTTATTTTGGGGAAATATGACACTGGTAGATAAGACAGATCCAGGGAGACGGTGAATGAAGGGGTAAAGAATGGGTTGGGAACCCACACGATTGCTCCCCAAAGAGCCCTAAACCCAGCTGCAAAGAGAGGGAATGGAGCCAAGCCTCCTCGGCTGGGCAGGAAAATGCAGGCGAGGAGGCATTATGCTTGTTTGTAACCTGCCAGGAGGATGGGGATGGAGGGGAGCTGCAAAATCACGTGCAAAAGCAGAGTAAAGGAGGCACTGCACAGAAGGAAGGCTTGAGGGGACTCCAAAGGTCTGTATATGCAAAGCGGGCTGAGCAGAGCAGGCTCGGAGCAGGAGGGGGTACAGGGATATGATGTTCTGGAGCAGAAGTATATTACTGCAGGAACCAAGAGGGAAATTAAGTTAGGGTACAAGGACACAAGGGGGGGGCAGCCTGTGGTAAAACTTGTTGCTTCAGTAATGGAACAACAGCGAATGAGAGTCACTTCACAATAATATTTTGCCCAGGCCTTGTTCCAGCTGGGTTTTAAATTAACCAGTAGATACAGCTGTCAGCGTTTCTTTTATGAAATTGCTCCAGCACAAGAAATCCTCTATGGTCTAAACAGTGTGTTCTGAAATATCTGTGTTTGAGTCTATAAAGGAGGTTGAGCCTGTCTAATCTAGCACTCTGAAACATGGCTTTGACTCAACTAAATGTACCCTGAATTAAACTGAAACTTAAGAATTCTGGACATAGTGTCCTTTATAGCCATTTCAGTCAAGAACGAGCTTCCACCTCCATCTCCTTTCAAGAAGGGGAGGAAGGATGCAAAACCAAAGACTTGTAGCATTTGTTTTGACTGAGGATGGGGGGAAAACTGATGTTTGCAGCCCCTTCTCCTAATGAGCTCTCTGGCCAATATAGTTGAAAAATCAATGAGCAGGAACAAAGCACCTGGAACAGAAACAGTAAAACTTTGGATTGGGGACCTGCCTGAAGACCCCAAGGGCAAAACCACTCTGCTCTTTGCAGGCTGCTTTTGCAGAAAGCCAGTGGGTTGTGCCCAGGCTGCTCCCAGAGAGCATCTGGGAGCCAGAACATGGGCTGAATCCTCTGCCTTCCTCCTCCTCCTTGCCTGGGCAGCAGGGAGACATCCTCTGGGCAGAGCACCGACACGCCTGAGCAAGCCTCTTGCTGTCATACCACGCCGAGGTAGACCAGGTCCTGTATCACCTGGTTGGTGTTGTCTGGGTTTTTCCGAAGCAGGGCTGACACATCTGCTGGCTGGACTAGACCATGGTGACCACTGGTTGGTACAGGTTATATTGTTGGGACTCCACAGTCTTTGGCTAAGAGTTTTCTTTACTGTGATGATGTCGGTGTTTTTATACCGTCACTCCTGTAATGCATCCCATATGTATCTAGCATTTAGATGAAACATTTGTTGTAGTGTCCAGGATCCAGATTTCCCTTCTTTTTTCTTCTCTGCTCTTGTATTTTAGAGGGTCTGTCTTTGACGTCCAGTAGGAGAACAGGACTGTAGGCTCAAGGTTCTGTTGTGCTACAGCCCCACAGGGAGACAGGATCTCCGCCTGGCACTCTGTGCCCACACCAAAGGAGCAGCACGTTCCCCAGGAACTTAAACATGCAGCAAGCCCTAAGGGCTCACCCACAGCCCCAATAGCTGAACTAACTTTAAACCATTTACCTTGGGTTTTGTTGGCAGCTTTTTGGATTGTTTCACCACTTGTATTGAGGGCCAGAACCCAAAGGGGATAATTTTGAGCTCACTCAGGTGTGTCTCCCCCTTTCCATGCAAGCTGCAGTCAAGAGAAGTGACCACAGTGTGTGGATGCCCTACAACCGGAAAGGGGAGAAAGATAAGGGAGGCAAAGAGAGGAAAGCATCGACTTGAGCAAATTCACCTTTAAATCAGTATAAAAAATGGTGTGGTCCAGAGCCCCCGGGTGCATGGGTCATGTGCTGGACTGCACTTATCTCCACTCCTCTAGCGGGCTAGAAACTAGAAGATATGCTTTCTCTGGAGCTATGAAAACATGTCATAAAATCTGTTCCTTTTGTATTCCAAGTAATTTTACTTTGCAAGAAAAAAAAAAACCCCTAAGCTCTTGAAAAACAACTGCCACAACAACAACAACAAAAAAAGAAAAGAAAAAAAAAGTAACACCCAAACGAGTTTAGATTCTCACATCCCTGCTAGGATGTTCCAAATATAACCACAAAACACAGTTCTTAAGCCCATATTTATTACTATACAAATCTAGTTTAAAAACAGCTCTACAGGGGTTTGTGTTTAGCTGTAGCACTAGATCAGAGTAAAAAGGACATCTTGTTCCAGGCAGAACTGTAATGCTGCACTGACCTCCAGTGGAAGCTGAAGAAATACTCCAATTGCAGAGGCTTCTTCGCAGCCCTCTGGAGCCAAAATTTGTCTTGTTTCAGAGCTTTATGGGGGCATCAAATTCTTATGGGGATCAGGGAATTTATTGCAGATTACTGTATACTTAGGATAAATATGCTAAAATACTATAAGGGGATTTGTTTGGAATAACGTTTCCAGTCTAAGTTTAGCCTCATCAAATTTAAACTTAAATATGCAGGTATTAAACAGAGCTTTCCAAAATCAATCAGCTTGAGGGGTTTTTAATTGATGGAAGTGCAATTTTCCTCCACTTTTCCATTGCAGAGAATTTTCAAAGATGGTTAATTTCAGTTTTGCCATTAGAAAAACCTCTTCTTTTGGCTTGGTCACCTAACTAAGAAACTCTAATATTAGTCACTACGTGACATTTCCTCTCAGCACTTAGTAGGCGATTTTCAAGGTCAGACAAAGGTGATCAAACAACGGAGTGGCACTTCTCAATCTGTATGTGCATGATTGATTGCTCCAATCAGATATTAGAGCAGCACCGCTCGACATTGTGTCCTTTGATGTCCCGATCAAAGAAAAAGAAGTACATAGTATGCCCAAAATATTCTCCTGAGTGCCCTAATTTCACAATCCCAAGGTCAGCTGAAGGAAAACGTGGCATCTTTTTTTCTGGCAATCTCTAGCCATGGTGGCTCCACGTCTGTTGTGCTAGGAGCTGTACGTATGCAGAATAAAAAGTCTGTCACTGACACAAATAACTCACAGTCTGAATATTAGAAAAACGGTTTCAGTTTTAAAAGACAACCTTTCGTGAAAAAAAGTCCCTTTCCCCTGAAACAGCTAGAGGGCCCTTCCAGGTTGTTCACGAGTTTTCTCTGAAGAGCAATTAGAGAACTATTGTTCAAAGTGTGCTCAACAAGGAGGCAATGAGGACTTCAAAGAAAAGAGGCAGAGATTGATAAAGCCACTCCAGAAACAAGCAGGGGGGAGTCAGACAGGCAAGGGGACCTGAAAGGAGAAGTAGAACAAGAGAATGGAAGGCAGTGCTCTGGGGCTTTTTTTTGTTGTTGCTTTTTTTTAAAGCAAGATAAAAATATTTCCACCCAAAATATTCAAATAAGGGGGGGAAGTTTTGGCTTTGGGTTGTTTAACCTTATTTAACCTTTTCTAAATCCTTCATCCCAACCATCCTTTAAACTTAGGCCAAATCTTAAATTGAAATTGCAATTGGACAAGATGAAGAATTTGATTTCCTAAGCAGCCCCCCAGGTCCTTCATGGTATTTGCTCTGCACCCATCTACACACCCTATGTGTGATAAGAAGTAAGAGGCAGGCATGCAAGAGGCAAAAAGGCTGTGTATCGTTTACCATCTTACACCCCACCATGCCAGCAAGATCTTGTTTTGACTCAGAATCATGTAACTTAGCACTTGGGCTCCCAGGACATAAGCATTTTTTAAAATCTCACTCATTTTGCATGCCCTGCCTAGACTATAATTCGCCTGAAGCAAGTACCATTGTGTTATGTGTTTATATGCTGCCTATTACAATAGGATTCTGCTCCATGACTTGGGCTCTTGGTTACTGCTCTACATTAACATACAGGTCCTCAGGGTGTACGTACACATGACCACACCCGTCCACACACACAAGGAAAACTCAAAATTTCCTTGCTGCGCTGGCAGAAGCAGAGGT
This sequence comes from Strix uralensis, assembly GCF_047716275.1. NCBI lineage: Eukaryota > Metazoa > Chordata > Aves > Strigiformes > Strigidae > Strix > Strix uralensis. Next base: position 5,708,434 of record NC_133992.1, read on the forward strand.
ATATTTCCTTGGTTTAGATTTTGGAAGTGTATTTTCTGATATTTCAAAGCAAAGCAATCAGATACAAACTTGATTCAGGAAAACTGACAGCAAGGAAAATTTCAGCCCAAATTTTCCTGAAGTTTGGCAAAACTATATTTAACTGACAAAAGTGTTTTTATAATGAGAGGTGTCAGCAATTCCAATAAGTACATATAACCTATTGTGAATACGATTTCAGATATATGCCAAACTAGATACACAGTGATTTTGGTTTTGCCAAAGACTCTGATCCACCTCTAACAGAGTCTTCAAGGGATTTTATTTTTTTTTCCCCCCACTGGTATTACACAAGCAATAAAAAATTTCATATGAGATTCTTGATATTAGTAATATCACAGAGCAAAAGAGTAACGCACAGCAGGTGGAGAGACGCTGCATATGTAATATACTGCATGCTTACTGGGATTTTTTTTGTTCAACAGGCAGCTTTTGTATTGCAATAGGGTCAGTCCAGCTGTGACTTTTCACAGAAATCCTCCCCATATGGCTAGAGCAGCCTGAAACACCTTCTCTTTCACTCTGGATATAAAACCAGCTGCACTAGAAAAGCCCCGTCGCTGGATGAAGTCCCATTGAATGCTGTAAAAAGGAGGTACTTGTGAATGTCTTTGGAAGCTGCCAAGTTTTAATGCCTGTGGTGTATTATATCCTTGGGAATGCATGAAAAATGTCAGTTAGTGAAGCAAAGAAATGGGATCTTTAAAGAAGAAGAGGCAAAAAAGAAACAGAAGAAAAAGATCTAATTTACCTTCTAATGATGATTCTTTGTGAAGCTCCAGGGATCCACAATTTCTATTTGAAGATAGAAACGCATAAGCAGCATCATTTGGGGCAAAATTTACCTCCACCCAGAGCTGTGGTGTAAGGTAGAGGTAATCTTTCTGTTTTGATCACCAGCATGGCACCTGGGGAGACCCAAGTGCGGTGGGTCCGTGGCGTGACTTTGCTCAGGGTGCTGCTTCTGCCACCTGCTACATGTGCAGCCCCTGGCACGACGGGGGTGCTTGTCTCAGGAGGCAGCTCCATGCAAAGGCATCGCCTCGACTTCTACTCGCTTCTCAAACAGGAAAACCTTTCTGTTTTTAATCTGTTGCCACTCTCCTAGTTTCTACTTGCACGCTCATTGTAATGCAGTAAGTGTAGCAGGTTTCTATAATCTATCATATCTTAATTAAAAGGTCTGCAGCTTTCACTTGGACTTTGTTCATTTTGGTTTAGTATTACCAAACTAAAGCGATTGGACATTATTGAAAAAACATGTCTTGATGGCACTGAACCAAGACTCCTGACAAAAATGTTGGCAGAAAACTTCACAAGTGTGACTGTTCATCATGCTTTGCAATAGTTATTTATTTCAAAATGTCAGAATTTTCCACAGACCAGAAATTCCCATTCCTTTCTGTCTCTATTACAAAGTACCTCAGCCTACACTCCCCTACACCCAAATGCTCAGGCGCAGAGTCTGTAGGAATGCATAGATCAGCAAGACGTGCCAAGAGCTACTGAAAGGATAAACAAAGTTACTCAAATTATTCTTACAAAGCAGAAAAATATGGATGTAATTTTATAAAATTATTTGCTGAGTGTTGAACAATGAGATGAGCCCTCCAGCCCAAGTATATAACATCTCAATTATGCAAACCCTGGATTCATTATTCCCACTTTGATGTCATACTGCATACAAGTATATTGCTGTAATTCCTCCTATCACATGGCATTATGTTTTAGTTTGTTATGGAAAATGGTATTTTGGGTGTAGAAATTTAACCTGTCAATTAGCAGGAGTGTATGTTTTGATAATGTGGCAGAAGACTAAGAAATACTTTCTCCTTCTCAAAAGGCATGTGACTTTTTTTTCTTAAATATTTTTTCATCTGCTTTAGTACTTTAAAATCCAAACTGTGTTTATTTCCAGGGCCCCAGTTACCTCTATCACATTAGGTAATAGCATATACCTTATTTTACACCAGTTCACAGTCTTCAAACTCAAGGGTGGACTTTTTTTAAGAAATCTCTTGTTAAAGTTTCAGCGTTGATGCAGAGCTAGCTGAATGGTATTCCTACAGTCTGCGCTACGTGGTCAGACTGGACTATCAAGGCAGCCCTTTGCAGTCTTAAGAGCAGTTCTGGGAACTGGCAGACGTGTTCACAGCTGCAGTGACCTATAGGCAAACAGCAGAGACTATTTGTAGGAAACAAATTTCACTTGCATTCACATCAGAAATCTAATTGAAAGGATTAGATCATCCCATCAGAGAGCTAAAACAATATCCTGCCATGGATGCCCAATCAAGAGCAATCAACACAGCTCTGAATTTTGTGACTGCTTATAACAAACTGCCCATAAACAAGCTGCAGACCTAGGCAGGAACTTCAGATAACAAATGAATTTGAGCAAATCTCAGCAACAGCTCCTGGACAACTTGTGAACAGAGAGGAAACTAAATTAATCAGATAAATGATTTGCTCAGCTCTGGTAGAAAATGTCAAACACTTCAAAACTAACCTTTTGGCAGCAGGATTGCTCTTCCCGGATCTATTTAAGATTTCTGCCTTTTGCATTTGTCAACAGAGCTAGGAAGCAAGTGTGTTTCAATAAGGGTAAATGTGCCATTCTTAACACGTAGGCACAGACCCTCTGACTACCTGCAGTAAGCGTCCAAACTCCACCATGCAGACAGCACGGGCTAGAAAGCCAAATGCTGTTTCCTGGGCTAAGGGGAAATGTTTTTGAGCAGCTTGTAGCTAAGCCTGAGCAGAATATTTCTATCAGAACTGATTTTTCTCCAAAAAGCTTTTTGACTGCTGTTTTTTCTAAGGGATATTTCAATGAGATTTATCTGTTCTATGGAAATATTAATTTTGTATTTAGCAATTAGGCACAAAATTAATTTTCCTTGCTGAAAGTTAGTGTATTTATATTCTGAAAGGTTGTTGCAGTGCCAAGAGCAGCGATAGCCCAGCTGGCTTGTGTTACCTTCAGTAGCAGGGCTCCCCAGCTAAGCCTCGGCTTCCACGCTGCCGTGTGCTGGACCCTGGGTGCCCTCCCACCCCTGGCACGAAGCGCCAGTGTGCCCTGTAGGGCTGGTTGCCCATCCAGAAAGTTTTTCTGTTGGTGGTTGGTCTTCTTCCTCCAGAGCCAAACCACATCTCTTGTAAAACAGCATTGCAACACTTTCAGCTGGAATGATTGTGGCTTTCAGCCAAAAGAAAAAACTACCAGAAAACTTTTCTGTATTGACACAGACGCTGGGGGGAGCGTGGGGCGACAGACGTTTTGCAAAAGGAGATGAAGCATTTATTAGTACAACATAGTGGCACATCTTGCTTCATTTCAAACCTCCTAATGGCCGGGAGCAGCATTGCCCCTCTTGCAGAGGATCAGTGTAAAGTCCCTGCAGCGGCCAACTCCTGCTCCTCCCTGGTGCCTGGGATGAGCACAGCCCGGGAGCACACGCGGTATTTGACGCACAGGCTTAAGTTGGGCTGAAGCGAGCGCTTTGCTGAATCGGAGCGTGGATTCTCACCCGCGTGGTCCGCAGCCTTTCACTGCTCTGGGTGGATTCTCCACGACCGCAGGTGAGGAGACCTCGTTACACCCTGCGCACTGCCAGTTCTGCGGCGTATTGATTAGTCATGGGTACGTTTGGAGCGGAGTTGTCTCTTTACTAGGTTGAAGTACAGGGTGTTCGATGTTTATTGTGTTCTTAACAAAGTCTCTTATCAGCAAGTTTGAAGTTTGTTGCTATCTTCTAGCGTCTTAGACTAATCACAGTAATGAAGGCATTGAACGGAGCCCTTCTCAGGTGGCATTTACCATTGTTTGCTGCAGATAACATAAAGCTTTCTGATTACAGTCGGCTTTTATCACTTCAGAGCAAATCTACTCCACTGAAATGTGCTAATAAAACCCACGGAAGCAACAAACTGGAAAGAAGTGTTACAGCAATAAAGGAACATGAGGGAAAATGTACAGCTTTTGCCGCTGTTATCATTTTCAATTTATTAAGATCTAACCATTTTTGTAATATGGAACTATTGCTGGGGGTTAATTTAATCTTCTCTAATACCAGGCTCAGGTCAGTTTTCAGTGTCAATTTAGATGTAATGCATATTTCTGCATTAGAATTGGAGAAACACCCTCTGTGGCCCCATGACCATATGCTTTCAACAATCCAAGTGTAAATGTCCAGCACTTTACACGTCCATTTTATGAGATTATCTCCAGCCTTTAAACACGCAAGTCCCAATAAAAACACTTGGCGTTGTGGCTCCAAGGACAGAGTGGGCTACTTGCTGCAATAGAGAAGCACTGAGTTATGACCTGTAGCAACCCATTCTCCTGCCGCCTGTGCTCCACTCAGCCATCCGTCCCGTATTTATCTACTGCCTTCCACTGTAAAGGGTCCCAGAAGCAGATTAGAAAACTGCTGGGCTAAATCCTGAGATCTTCATTCCATCTTTGCTGAAGATAGCAGTTGTTTTGCGTGTATAAGGGTAATGTAAAATCCAGTAAAGATTTTATGCTGCCACTGGGGAGGCTAAAGACAGCAGCCAGGGCAGCAACCTACATAAAACATAGAGGGGAGAAAACTGGATCCAAATAATTTGGGTCAATGCAGGAGAAGGACCATCGATGTTGAATTTCTTCACTGAAAGGGCTATCAAGCACTGGAACAGGCCGCCCAGGGAAGTGATTTAGTCACCATCCCTGGAGGTATTCAAAAGATGTGTAGATGTGGAGCTTAAGGACATGGGTCAGTGGGACTTGGCAGTGTTAGGTTTATGGCTGACTTGATGATTTTAAAGGTCTTTTCCAACCTAAATGATTCTGTGGTATCTACATGTAGGAGACAAGGATATATAGAGACCTCATTTCTATAATCACACAACATAAATAGTATCAAACTTTGTGTTGTCTTTGTATGAGATACACTGAACTGCCTAAGATTTCAATACGTGTCTTTGTTCAAGTTACCTCTTGCAAATCAAGGACATCAAACCTCTTCCATATCCTACCCCCCTGATGGATACCTGGTTCAGTCTAGTCCTGTCCTATGGTCTCTTTTGTGGTTGTCTCTTCTGAAAGATTCAGCTCCTGCTTTTTCTCTTTTTGATGTGCTTCCATGCAGTTAACGCAGTCATCTCACAACAAGAGCTGGAGTGGAAAAGCAAGTTAGTAGAATACACTTCCTTTCTTTGGAGCCTTGTAGGCCTCTAGATTTCATTGAACATTGTTCAGCTTCTGTGGTTAGAGACTGCACGTGCTTGGATCTGTTAACATCCTCATGCCCACATACACGTTCCCTTAGAGTGGATGATTTTAAGAAGGGAGAAGGAATGGGGATTAAAGAGGAGGCAACAGATTTAACACAGGCATGAGACCATCCAAGAGACCAAGTCTCTTAAGACTTACAAGAGGCTTAAGAAGAGGGCTGAGCAAGAAGTGCTGACTGGTAGGAAACACCAAGTGCAAAGACTTGATGTGTCACAGTGCTGCCCCATGTGCCTGAAGGTATTCAAAGGACAGAGTGGTCCCACTGTCCCAGTCCTTATTCGATCCCCACCCTGCCTGTGCCCAAGTAGTTTATAAGCTCCAGTATGCTAAGCCTGACATAACTGGCTCCCTCTCCTCTAATGGAGCAGATAGAGAAATTGAATCTTGAAAGGATCTAGTGGTTTAACAAGGTTATGTAAGATAGAAAGGACAGAGATTGAATTTAAGTCTAAAGAACTCACATTCTTCTCGTCCTCTTTCTGGACTCTAATGAGAGCCCCAAACGTGGAGCCATGGATGCCAGTGTTACTAAATGGAAAGACAACGTATCAGTATTTTGTCAAAACCCTTGCACAGGGATCACACATAGTTCTGGCACCTCTGAGAGAGGCCATGCAGGAACTAGCAGCCAATTAATGAGACTTTCGAGTCAGTGGGTAAATTAGATGTCAGCAGAGAGGCTTCAAGCTTCATAAAGGGCTTGGGGTGAATGAGAAAGGTGGATGCAGAATTGCAACACAGCAGGGAGGGATGAAAGGTGTGCTACCCCCTCCCTCACCACCACAGCTCCTGGCACAAGCATCTATGTCCCTGTGCTGTTTAATCCCAGGAAATGCTGCAAGATGCTGTTTGTGTGGCTGGTGTGATAACGAACGATGTACTGTGCAGGGCTGAACTAAGTTACATTGGATTGTATTACACTGAAGTGGGGTGAGGAAAATACCAATCATCTATGAATCTCAATGATTGAGGGTGGGAGAGAGCGTGGAATGGCAGAGCCTTTAGATGCTCTGCCTGTGAGGTTGTGTGTCTTGTTTAGAGCAGGCTAAAAGGCATTTCTTTTTGTTGTATCAAGATTTCCTCTTAAACTCATTCCAGTAGCTTTCCTGTGTTTGCCTCAAGCCACCAGACAGATATCAGGGGTTGTTCCTGACAGAACAACTTTATCCTCCCTTTTGCAAGTGCCTCAATACTGCAGATGATATTGTGTGGGGTGGGGAAGGGCTGCTCAGTGGGGCTGAAAATGCTCAAGCAGCCATAGAATCCTAGAATCACAGGGTGGTTTGGGTTGGAAGGGACCTTAAAGATCATCCAGTTCCAACCCCCCTGCCACGGGCAGGGACACCTTCCACTAGCCCAGGTTGCCCAAAGCCCCGTCCAACCCGGCCTTGAACCCTTCCAGGGAGGGGGCAGCCACAGCTTCTCTGGGCAACCTGTGCCAGGGCCTCCCCACCCTCACAGGGAAGAATTTCTTACTTATATCTAATCTAAATCTCCCCTCTGTCAGTTTAAAACTGCTACCTGTCATCCTATCCCTACACCCCCTGATCAAGAGTCTCTCCCCACCTTTGCTGTAGCCCCTTTAAGTACTGGAAGGCTTCTATAAGGTCTCCCCAGAGCTTTTCTTCTCCAGGCTGAACAACCCCAACTCTCTCAGTCCCACAAGAGGAATCCCAGGTACAGACCAAGTATAGGCAAAAAGTCAGAGATGGACTTAATTAATTCATCCTCAACTCTGTGTTACAAAACACAAAGCCCAGGAAGGCGTGGGGGGACCGGGCGCAGAGGGCAAAGCAGGTAGGGCAGATGTGTCCCTTCACTTCTGTACTCTCTCAGTTCCCCAGAAAGAAGCAGTTCAGGAGTTGCATTGTGAGCAACTAATGAGATTAATGCAAATGGGTATACTAAGTTATACAACATATATATGCCCTTCACACAATGACGGACACCTTCTGCTACAGTTTATTTTTCTAGCAATCATCAGTAGCACTAATAATAATTAAATCTTAAAGGCTGTAATGAATAATACATAGCAGCATTCTGTTAGCAAAACAAAAACACTTTAAAAGATTTTCTCCTAAGCTAACATCAGTGCTTATTTCTTGCAATGATTTATTTTTTGTGATGTATTAAGCACCTTTAAAGTTTGCAGTATTGAAACATAGATAGTACTGAGTCACTGATGCACAAAGTCCTGGAAACAATTTAAAGAAAAGCAGGTGCCACTAAGCTGATCATTTTTATTTGTGCGTGTAACCGGGAGAGACAAGCAGCAGTCACAGCTCAAGTTGGCGCAATGGACAGGAGTGTAGGGGGCTGGGAGGGGACTGAGTGTAGCAGGGTTGGAAGCTTTCTGTCTGACCTTGGACACATCGATTAGGGATGAAATTCATCTCTTCCTGAAGTTGGGCATCCAGCTGAGGCTAATCAGTGAGGATTCTCAAAGCCAAGGAAAGGACAGCACTGCAGAGAACAGCATCTTCCAGGAGAGCTTCGGTGGCTGAGGTTAGATGAAGTGATTTGGGCCAGCGTTATCTGTGTAGGTATCTAACAGCATCATTCAGGCCCAACAACTGCTGCTTGGCACAAGCCCTACTGCCACTGCAGTCCTGCAAGCAAATACAAATCCTTTGGCCAAGAGAGCATCCCCTGTTCCTGGAACTGCAAATGACAGCGTGTTCCCTCTTACTGTTGCGTGTGCGGAGCTGGAGGAGCAGAATGACTATGTCAGATGTCCCTACTTACACCAGTGTGTAATGATTTGGTCACTCTCAGAGAAGCCTCCAAAGGATCATCATCACTTACAAAGTGGGTCTGTAACACAGTCATTACTCAAGGAATAGAATGTCTGAAGGTTGAGAATATGGTAGATCTGACCCTAAAAGTGTATGAGTGTCTGTCCCCCAGCTGCATTGGACACTCAGGCACTGCAAATTCATATGACAATGTTCATGTTACCACTGGACTCACTCAAACTTAAATATCTTGTCTCTAGTATGCAATATAAGTAGGCAGTATAGGATGTAAGACACCTGGTAAATGAAAGGGTGAAAAGCCCTGGCCATATTTTCTTTTCAGGTACTGAAGGGGTTAATGCATCGCATACCTCAGTGTCAGGGTCACCATTAGCCGGGGTCCTTACTTCTCCAGGCGGGAACAGAAACGACGCAACACCAATGTGATGATCAGGTCGTCCATCTTTTTTTTATATTTATATTCTACTAAGTTCCGTACACGCACTCATCTATCTTCTAATAGGCTACAGGTCATCTACACGTGCTGTTCACGCGCCTCTACAAGCATTTGCATTGGTTAATTGCAATTAGCACATAAAGCCCAAAACTTGCCAAAACTCCCTTATCTCATACCCTGTTTTGCTCAGACTTGTGTGCTTTTGCTGAACACAGGTGTTTCTCACTTATCTGCTGTCTTGTGTGTTTTTGCCAGCCTTATTTTGCTGGCCTTGTCTTCGTCCTTGCATTCTTCTGTCTGCACTAACTTTCTCCCAGCGCGGCCCAGACTCCTACACCTCAGTTGCATGTGGATGTCCTGCTACTTTATAAGTTGGAAATACCCCAATTCTAAGCAACCATTGGATTCAAGTCCTACAAGGGTGACAAGTCTGGCTCTCTGCTATGCACTGTACCCATCGCCAAAAGACTAACCAGCAAGGTCCGGGGGTGGTTGGTTTACTCGTTGGATTCTACCAAATGAGTAAACCAACTGCAGAAGAGAGCCGTGCTAGTCAGATCAAGAGGAATGGATTTGGAGCTGGCAGCAAATGAATTGCAAAAATAGATGACCTTACATAGCATATTCAGAAATTTCTAAGAAGAGAACGCCTTGCAGGAGTCGTGATGCCAAAAACAGCAGAACAGAGGCAAATCTGATGCAGGACTGGAGAAAAAGATTGGAGGTCTTTGTGCAGATATCAGCGAGGCCAAGCTTGTAAGCCCCATCAAGCTGCTATAGAAATGCCAATTTGGAGACAGAGCTGGTACAAGAGAGGACAGCCTCGACAGCGCTAACACGTCTTCACTGCTTGTGCAACCACTTAGAGACTCTACAGCCAAGCTCTCTGCTGGATTTACACTGCCAGGAGGTTTCACAGAGTCAACCAAAAGAAAACATTAATGTGAACCTGATCTGAAGAGCAGAGAAGGGACGATTTTCCTCTCTGATACTAGATCAGACAATAGAATAGCCTACCAAAAGGAGCAACTGGTTTAATCAGTATAATCAGATATCACAGGGATAAGCGCAAGATAAATAACCTGATACCACAGCTACGAGCACGGCATGAATAACACAATACCCTAGCAATGAGCTCAACATAAATAACCCAATACCACAGCAGTGAGCTCAGTATAAATAATCCAATACCATGGTGATTAGCTTAGCATGAACACTGCGATACCACAGCAATTAGCCTGGCATAAATAACCCAAAATCCCGGCAATCAGCATGGCATGAATAATCGTATCCCATACCAGCAACCACAGCATAACTAAGGCAGAAAGAGGACGGGTAGAAGAGCACTGATATGTGTTTATTAATACAGTTAGAGGTTTATACAGCAGCTTTGGAGCACTCCCAGTTCTTCCCCATGCAGCCAGCAAAGTTAACCCCTGCAGCCACCTACAAAATCAGATTCATGGGCTGTGCGCACCCTATTTCTGGAGGGGATGAAAACCTGTAGAGGAAATGAGGTGGATTTGGGGTATTTTTAAGGAGGTGGGATGAACCCAGGCCTGCAGACAGTATTCTCAAAGGCACTTGCTAGTTCTCCAATTCTGCTCCCACCAAAGCCAGTGCAACTGAAAAACCTCCTGTGGGAGCGACTGCCCCAGAGCTGAGCATCCTCTGGCTCTTCCCAGCAGCCCACAAGCCCCCTCACAGCTCCCCAACGTGCTGAGCGCAGGCAGAGGGGAAGGATGGTGCAGTGGGGCTGAAGCTCAGTGCTTCCTTCTGGGGGTCCCTACTGCCGTGCTGCCCCGAATCCCACTCCCCAGCCCTGCCAGCACTCCCAAGTCCTCCTCCAATTATGAATTTGGCAGCATTACCACCCAGAGTCCACTTAACGTATGAATGCTGAATTGAGATGTGAGTCACAAATACATCTTTTTATGCACTCTTAAAAACCAGAAACATAATTACTAAGGTCAATATATAATGTTTATTTCCTTTATAATAGACATTATAATTTCACTTTAGGGAAAAGAAACTGTATGCATAAAAATAATGACAAATATTAAAGTAACCAAAATAATGGAACCAGATCACTCTACTAATCCTAAATTTAAATGCATTAACGATCCCTGTAACATTAAAGGTCTGATAAGCCAAATTAGGTTTCTTGTAAGCATAATTAATCTTCTTTTTCAATGAAGATATTACAAGGGAGTTAATTTGAATCCCAAAGGCATTTCTAAAATTGAATTATATAGATAAAGCAAATATTTGACCTTTTACTGATAATTACTATAAAAAATCAACATGCAAATGAAGCTTATGAAAACCTCTCCTGAAAATGGTATTATTGGGGTGATAAAATTCTCTTTAACCAAAACCTAATAATTTAATGACTCAAAAGACAGGTAGCCCCTACCTTCATCTGTAATTTGGGAGTATTAACTTACAATAGCGGGGCCTGTGTTTATTAACAAATAATTGAATCGAATAAAACACAGACGATTATGTCAAATGCACAGATTATCTGGTTTCATTCATAGGTCATTAAATTTAAAAGACTGCTAGTTTTGGTTCACCTTCTCTTCTGAAATGATTTTTTTAGTGTCATTAAATGATGGTAATATTTATTGATTTAAATTGCCCTCTGACTGGAAGGTGCTTTTTCATGGTACTGAATTAGGATATTTTTTCAGAAAATTTCCACTCAATTCAATGGAAACAGCATTCACCCCTTTATCACAAATTGAAGCTTCTAAAATCTCACACAGCTGGAGACTCATTGCTGGATGAGTTTAGGAAGGATTGAGGCTCTTCCAAGGGTCTCTGATGGTGAGCGTGGTGCCCACAGGGTGGGATTTGCAGAGTGAGGCAGACTGGTGAGGATCTGCAGGATTAAACCGAAGGTCATCAAGCAAATAACAAGATCACTCAGGGAAAGCCTTTTTTGCCAAGGTTTTGAGTTAAAATGGAGGTTGCTAATGACCAGGACCACGTTTCCATGTGTTTGCACAGCCTTGCACGGCTGCCAGGTGTTGGTCTATTGATTATTGCTGCTTATAATCATATATGCCTGCACGGGCTCTGTAGTGCAGTAGGATAAATAAGGAGCAGTTTCTTGGAAATCTCTGACATTCATCTAAATTCCTGTTCCCTTTTGCCAATTTCAGAGTGTAGCTGCTGCTTGCCAAAAGGAGCATTTTCGTACAAGGACTAAGGTCTCATTGCATGAGCCATCTAAACACTTCAATTTTACTGTCATCACAGGCATGATGGCTTCATCCTTTTGTCCTTGCAGTTGTCTGAGCAAGATGGCCTTCCTTGTTGAGGTTCCCCAGCCTTGGTGCTTGGTGAGCAAGCTGGTATGAGCAAGGCTAGACCAAGAGAAGCAGTAAGTGTGCTTTGTTTTTTAGGAGCAGAGAAAAAACACTGAACTTCTCACAGCTGGGTCACTATTGTTGGCCAGGGTTTTTATTAGCTGGAAAAAGAAAGTACCAGAATAGATCCTTGTCACTAAAGTCTCAGCTGATATAACAACTAGGTTGAAATGAAACCTCAGTGTCACCTATAAAACCAGCAAGCTTCCTATTAGCCAACTTTTTGGTACGTGGGCAGGCCAGGAAGTAAAGGAAAATTTTTCTCATACTTAGTGTTGCTCCGTTCAGCCCAAATTTGAGGCCCAACAAAATGCTGGAACAGAACTAAAGCTCATATTGTAACCATTCTGCACCTGTTTTCCTGCTAAATTAAGGACTTCAGTCTTCAGACCTGTCAATCAAGAACCTCTCACAAGCAGAAAATTCACTTCAAAAATGTATAAAGAAAAAGAAATGCTCTGCTGACCCTGGCTGCACACCAGCTCAAGACAATGCATATTGTTATGAGCGTGGAAGTATTTCCAGTCGACGCCGAGGTGTATTGTGATGAGATCGCTCTGAAGCGATGCTGGCCTATTTGGGCTGAATGTGCAGTGAGTAAATGAGCTGCTGTTTCTGAGGCCAGTGAAAGGAATTTTACAGCTCTAACAGTAAGCAGTGTCACATCAAGGAAAGAGTGGTTGTACAGCCATGACTCCTAGAGTTTATTTCCAGCTGTGCCACTGATTTATCAGCCAACTCTGAGTCACTTAAATGTTGAGTTTCTCAAACATGATCTTGTAATTTGGCCCCTCCTTGATTTTTATTGTTGTTGAGTCAAGCACAAGTACCCAGCGAGACACTCCAACAGCTCTCAATATAGATGCTGCTCTGCTGACATGGTGCTTGGTGGGAATTTCTTTCCAGGAGAGTAGCTAGACCAAACAGGCTTTTGCAAAATGTTACCTCCAGATTTATTCTCATCATGCTTATGCGGCTCCAAGAGCCCTGATCCCTGCTCAGAAACTCCAGGCGTTACTGTAATACCAACAGGAGGCTTTGAACGTGCATCTTCAACGTTCTTGAACAGGTCAGTGTTAGGACTGAGTTATCAAGAAAGTCAAAGGAGCAAGTGAAGCTTAGATAGACCTAAGCTCTTTTTAAACTAGCTAGCTCAGGTGTCTGCAGCAGTCTAGCAGCACAGCTTGGGTCTCAGTTCAAGGTATAAAAGCCACCTACGATACAGTCAGCACCAAGCAGGCTAGCCAACAGCAAGCCAAGAGGCGGTGCAGTCACTTTGGGGTTGCTGGTTGGCCTTGCTGTCAAGTACTTCAGAGCCTGGGAGACAAGGCTCCTCAATCCTTTAGGCTCTTTTGAAATATCTGCCTAGGAACACAGAAGAACCTGCTTTTGTTCAGATCTGGTTTTGACTCGAATAGTGATGATGGAAGATGCTCTCCACTACCAATTTTAATCTGTTCAAGGTCATCGGAAGTCTGCAGAGAAGCATCATTCCTTTACCGAGAGACTTTTCCGAGACAACATTAGCCAGTCTATTCTATCTCAAGCCCCATGCCTTTAGATATAATTGCTTTATTAAATGTCACAAATGCTCATTTGACTTAGATGGTCTCTCTCTCTCTCTCTCTCTCAAAAAGAGAAAATGTTAATTTAGACACAGAAAATGGCCCATTTGCTGCTGAATTCAAGGCAAATACCCTGTCTCTGACTCAAAACACTGCCTCTTCTGTTGGAGTGTTTGCAGTAAGGGACATTTAAATGGCCTGAAACAAAGTCATTTTCTTTGTCATTATTACACTGGAGTTTTCTATCTCTCTGATTAGATTAGAATTGAATCTGGTTGAAAGAAATTGAATTTGTACATTTCCCTAATCATACAATCTTCAAACACTGAACTTTCTAGTACCAATTAGACTGTCCTGATCGGAACGAACCTTCAGAGATGTCCCTATTGATGGGAACAAGGAATGAAAAGCTGTTGATGAAAGTGATGATCGATTGATAAACTACCACCTGCATAAACACTCTCGTGCTCTTTTCAGGCGATTGCATTCATGGCATCTTCAGAGCTTCTCTGAAGATGGTGACTACTGAAAAACATGCTGTTCTGATCTGTATTTGTAGAAAATCCACATCCTTTATTCTCGTGGTCATGATCAGGGTGGACTTGCTGTGTCATGATATCCCTGACTTGCACTTGGTCAAATTCTGGTATTTTCACCTGGCCGGGCTGAGCAGTGGGAAGCAGGTTTAGCATATTGGGTCTTGTAAATCCCTTCTGCAAGCAGCTAACTGTCCTTGTGCTTTGTGTGCCTCTAGAAACTTCATTCAGGATTCTCTTGGACACTCATATCTAAGCACTGCAATACACATTTGTTGTAACACTTTAGTTTCTGGATGTAGGACTCTGTTTCCATCTGTCCCTGTTTCCAAACTGAGAAAAACCCAACATTTTTTTACCCCCATGTATGCCAATTGCCTGTCTTTTTGCAATAGAAACCATCTCTAACTTCAGACTTAACCCAGCTAAAGATGGCAAAGGGCAACTCAGTGACGTATCCTCCAAGAAGAAGCAGTGATTATATATGTGTGCACGTGTGAGCATGTCACACACAATGAAAAATTATCCTGAAAGATCAGTACCACTTCTCAGACTGTAGCCCCTGTCAGCTGTGACCCCACTATGGTGGGCATCACTGAGCACAGGAGAAAGCACCAGGGAGAGCTGAGGATAGGAGCAGGGGGGGAAAAGGAAAAATTGTTACATATTAGGGAGTTATCGATGGGAAGTTAATGGCAGGTATTCAAGGCAAAGGAGATGGCTTCTGACAGCCAACCAGAGTTAAATGATTGCTGAAGTGACATTAAATTAAGCTGTTTTTGACACAGATGTATTTACCTCTATGTAAGCAGAGAATCACCTCGCTGGGGCTGGGGTTTTCTTCAGGTGAAGAGCGGAGATATTAAGACAGTCTGCTCAAATGGAATGTGTTTTTATATTGAGAAGGGTTGTTTCAAGGAAACATCTATCAAAAGGGGAAACAAGGTTTCGGCAAGCAGAAGCACTGTTAGATCAAAACCCGAGAGATGAAGTGCAGGATCATTGTTAGTGGAAGAGTGAAAATAAAATAGGAGAACTCCAACTTTGAAACATTTGGCTTCATTACTCTTCATTTCTCAAACAATCAGAAGTGCCTCAGGTCATCTTCACACAGGTTTGTTTTTTTTTTTTCTCCTGTTTTGAACATTATTCCACAGGGGCATTCTCTGCACTACATCATGTTTGTGCTGCCTTGTAAACCAACATACTGTGGGAAAGGCTTTCTGTTCCCCAGAGATGAGACGTAGTGCTGTCTGGCCTGGCTCTTTGGCAGTGTATAGCACAGCAGTAGTATTTAAAAAATAATAATTAACTGTCCACATAAAATGAGCAGCTAGGCTCCATCTATAAACAACAGAGGGAAAGGTATTTCAAGGGTGTGACTCACCATGAGATATGTCTACGGTAAGAGTGCTCAACAGACCTGTCCTCATCTCCACGGACTATAGAGGAGCATAGATGAGTGGGATAGTGGTAGATGGCAATAATCAGATAAAATGAATCCATTCAAAGTGGCTAATCCTTTCCAGGTGGCTTAGGGGATGAATGGAAGTCCACAAAATTGGAGTTTCAGCAAGAAACCGGTGAGACTGCTGAACATCCTTTAACTTTATAGTTCATGGAGGAACAGGGACACCTTTAGAAAAACAGTGTGATGTGGTCTGGCAATGCCTCATGGGGCAGGACACATCTCTGACCCTCCGGGAAGATGTGGTCTGGCAATGCCTCGCGGGGCAGGACACATCTCTCACCCTCCGGGAAGCCCAAGAACAGGCTGGGTCAGCCCAGGTCTCACAGGAGACTGCTGAAGCAGGCAGCATCAGAGCATCTAGTGGCAAAACTCCTGGTTTCCATTTGTATATTCAGGCTCACCAGTGCCCCAAGACTTCGTCCCATGGATTCTACACAGAGGATGGAAGGTTGCAGCCTATGCTCTGCCTGATGCAGCAACCCAATGTTTAGCAGGCACCAAGAGGGAATTCTACCCAGCTTTCTGCATAGAGGCTTCTAGCACTCTTTCTCCTTGTGGTCCCTCTTGCGGGACTGCAACAATGCCCGTCAGAGGGAAGTCAAGAATGGCTTGTCCCACATCATACCTCAGTGACACGTATCAAATGATTTGCATGAACAGTGACTGCCCTCAAGACAGAAATACAGTGACACTCATTTTTCACATCAAACAGTGGCTTTGCAGAGGCTCCAGCTCAGAAGCTAATGAATTGGTTGGTCAAGGAAGTTATTTTTTTCCGGCTGTTGGCAGTAGTTATTTTGCCTTTAATTGTGCATTCACATGCCTGTGTCTGATAGCAGTGGCTACTGTAGAAAAATGTAGTTTCATGATTAATAAATGGTCCCTTAAAAAAACCCACTTTGTTTTAGATACCAGGAACCCCCTGAGCCGCTGTTGTCAGCTTTGCAAAGTCTGGTATTCACCAACATATTCAGCATCCTCCTGAATAATGATAATTCATCTGTGTTCACTTCACTAAACTATCATATTTTATGGAAGAAGTTAATTAAATGGTGATTTGCACTTCCGCTGAACATTAAACATTTAATGCAGATGCTCCAGTCATTGCCTGAGCTCTAAAGTGGGAAATGGCTTCAAAACTTCATATTTCCTTAAGAGGTTTAATGATGCTAGATCAGGCTATTTGCATACATACATATACAGGCATATTTTATACCAGCATTTATTGCAAACAAACCCAGCTTTCTTCTTACCATGTTCTCAAGAATATGAGGCAGGACATACAGATTGCAACTGAAGGGTTCTCTCTGGATGATTTGCCCCTGCCACCATTAAATTAATGGGCTCATTAATGAAAGATTTTCTAGGAAGGCATTAGAAAGGAACAGTTACCTACAGCAGGTTGCCTCTCCCATAATTTAGAAGAAGTTAATTGGTAATAAATTAAGAATTCTAAAAATTATTTCTTGTACAGCAGGAGTGGGGCTTATACGTGTTACCTTCAGCTGGAGTGTCACAGTAAATCCTTTGCAAAGTAAATAATTGTTGGGATGGGGGAGGAAGAAGAAATTAATATTAATGTGCATTGAATGGGATGCTACAGAGGTGAAATGTGAGGCAGCCTTTGAATGGTGTGCAATGAGTGTTCTTGCTTTCTGAAATACGAATCTTTGTAAGAGGTAGTAACATAAAACACAAGATACTGCTGGGTGTCTTCCATCCTTCATGCTCAGGGTGGCCCTGATAAATTATACCGCTGTTGTCCAAATGGTCCTGTCTGTGTCGCAGGTCACATTGAGGACCAGGCTTTCACTTGCTAAGCAAATGTATGGCTGTCAAACCTTACCTGCGTTTGTTTTTGCAGGACTGCAGTGATCATTTGTTTGCAAGAGGGGCTTAGAAGTGGGCCCTCACTTTACAGAACTTAGTATTTTTTTCCCTATTACCCCTCAAAAAAAAAAAAAAACCCAAACCAAAACAAAAAAGCCAAAAAGGAACTGCTTCTGTTTTGGAATGCAATGCGTAAAAGTGGAATAATTTCTGGGGTTTTTTTGAAGTCATATGTTTTCAAGTGAGGGAGAGATGGAGAGAGAGAAGAGATGTTTCAACACATCTTCAAAAGCAAAGAAGTTTCATTTTCTCCACCCCCAGTAACCATTTAAAAAAGAAAAAGACAAACTTTTCCTTTAAGTTGTTCCATTAATACCATTGTATCTTCTAAGTGCCAAATTGCTTGGGTCTTTCCCTCCTCCCAAATTTGTACAACCTCAGTTTGAAATATAAGAAGCTCTGATTTGTCATTCTACCCCAGGATTTTCAGATCTAAACTTCTTTTAGCTATTACACAATAATCTCTTTCTCAAAAAAAAGGGCTTAAAGCAGTTATTGTTGCATATAACAAATGCACTTAGAGTACCAGTTATGCTTTAATGTACATTAATTTTAGATTTGCTGGACCTTTTCCAACTAAGTCTGTGCCTAGAATTTTTTTTAGACTATGAAAAATTATTCACAGATATGCCATGCATTAAGTTAGTAAATGAATATAGGTTTGAATTCAATTTGTTTTAGCAAACTACTGTTATAAAGAGTCTAGTGTAGCGTGAATTATTATCCAGATTTATGCTTAGCATCTGACAAAATGTTAAGCTAGTTTTTCAAGTATCCACTAATTCTAAATAAAGGCGGAACTGTGCCATTCCTGCGTGGCAGTTCCCAATGCCAGCTTCACACTCCATCACATTTTTAACTTGATGGTGTTCCTACCATTGATATCTTCCATTTCCAGGTGCTTCAGCAGAGGCAGGATTTATTCAGAGCTTGATCCGTGCTGGCTAGTCTGTTTGGACAGAGGTGTGTGACTTTTCAGTATCAAATCAACTCAAAAGTGTGTTCTCCTCTGCTCCTTCTGTGTCCTACACGTGCTTCGGGGAAAAGGGCCTGATCCTGGGTGATTCTGGGCACACAAACATAGCTCTAAAGCTCAGTATTTCTCGGGATAAAAAGCTCTGCAGCATTTTTGGCTGGGGGAGGAGAGCAGCTCCTGCCAGGCGATGGCCCATAGCAATCATATCAGACTGGACCGAGAGAGACGCTTCCCCCAAGAGACACGGGAGAAACAAAGGAGCTGGTGGGTATTCCCAGGCATTTAGGGAAGGAAGGAGGGGAAGATACCACAGCTACTTCCCCTTCAGGGATGTTATCTAGTGTAAGAAACACTGTGTCTGACCAGACCCTTCCTCCTCATCAGGCAACGAAAAGAAAATGTGGGAGAACATTCCCTTCTCAGCAAGGGAGGATGCTTTTGCCTCCTAGAACTCAGTCTGGTATCAGTCTAAATCCAGGGGGGCTTAGGTGGCCTTTGCTTTGAATGTGGATCTTTTAACCCAATCCCTGGCATGTCTGCACTATCTATTTGCACGCTATCAATGAATGTGAGCTTTAAGCTTGACAAAATTGGGATGGGATGTGTCAGATGCAGAGCTAGAGGATGGGGACAGAGTTGCTGTCTATCACAGGCTTTGGGAGGAGTGACAAGACTAGCTCTTCATTGCCACATGAAGACAGGGCAGCTGACAGGAGGTGTCCAAAGGACTTTAAAAAATGATGGCTAAGGTTCATATCCTCTTCCAGATCAAGTTACATGAGCAAAGCTGGCTTACTCTCCTACTAGTCATGGCAGTTCAAGTGGTAGAAGACAGTCCTCATAGTTATCAGCTTCAGTCCCTGCTTGAGACCTATAAGGAGAAAAATGGTAGATTTACAATAGAGCTGTACTCAGGCCTTATGCACAGGACCGTATCTTGATCTCCAGAAGGGAGTCAGGCAGCAGCATAACACATCCCACACACCATTCACACTGCTCTTGTGGTGGGCCTGAACATCTGATTAAACATTCTCCAGGCTGAGCTCCAGTCTCACCCTGGAAAGAAGCCACCAGCACATCACACCAGCATTGCGAGATTTACAAGGAGCAGATGAAGTCGAGTCCTACAATAGTTCATTATAATTAACAAAGCTGGAATTGCACTGGGCTTTGAGCTGTATATCAATGCTAAATATCTCATTACCAGTGTAAAATATTTATGTCTCATGGTCTTTATCACAAATGCAGGCTCACAGTTAGTGTGTCCTGGTCCAGAAGATGAATTCTAAGGAGTAAATGAACTGCTTGGATTAAAAGGCTGGCAGCCCCGCAGGATAAAATTCCTTACTGCACATGACCTCAGTGATGGAGGGAGAAAAGACAGCAACGAGTGCACAGCCTGGGGCTGCAGAATTATGGACCATGTAGGCTAACGTTCTCCACTTTTCCCCCTTGCTGTCTCCTTAGGGCCAGATCAATCCCTGGGCTGCCACAGCTGACAGCAATTTGTTCTTTTACTTCCTCAAGGGCTGACAGGCACTTCTGGGTCCAGCTTGAGAAGCGGCAGCAATTGCTGGTGCACACGTGTCCATGAGTCTGGAGACCTTCTCTGTAGCACAGCCTGCTCTCTCTCCCACCTGAGCATCTTGGGGGATTTCCAGGTGTTGAGAGCGGGAGATAAGACTGATTGACTTCCCCTGATCAGAGTGCATCCCAGAGGGCTGGGGGTGTGCACCACCCAGGAGCTTTGGTGAGTTCCCTTAGGGTCTCCTTTGCTCTCTCTGCTGGGAAGGATGCAGCTCTGCAAGCACAGCCTTCCTCTGGCCACATCAGCACCCCGTGCGCTCATCCCCAGCTAGGGCAAGGCTTCAGAGCCACGTGTAAAGGAGAAGTAAAAGTTAATCTTTGTTACTCTTTTTAATCTTTTCTCTGGAGAACAAGGGTCAAGTCCTGGGCAAAGGCTGCAGCTCATTTTTGTTGACTCAGCACTGCTTCACTGAGGTCTTGAATAATTCGGAGGTGTGAATACTGTGCTGAGACTTGGAAGAGATGCTTCCCTCCCTGCCACAGGCTATCTGCACATCTAGGCAAGTCTCAGAAGCCTGACTCCCTTCTCCTCCTGCAAATGAAGGCAACTGAACATCCTTGTTTCTGCCTATGCCCGGCCTGTTTGTGTGGGGCTGAGCAGGTGCTGCCTTGTTCAGCGACAGGAGCAGGCGAGCCCTGATCTCCACCGGGACCTCCAGGCTCCGCTCTAGTATGAATAAACAATTTTCCCCTCTACTGCCTCTTACTCCAAATTTGTAAATAATTCCCAGACTCGCAACGAAGCTCAGGCGTGGAGGCTGAGCCACCCCAGAGACGCAGCAGAAGTGCAGCACACAGGCAAGGGTCTTAATACAGGGAATGAGCAGAGGAGCCCTTGTTCCTCCTGTTGCCCGTCCATCCAACAGGCAGAGATGTGCTGGGCTAGTGTCACACTCTCCGTGGTCCCCTCCAGCCCGCAGGTCCCCCTGCACCATCCCCTGTTCCCTGGCCTTGTAGGGAATTAATGTGCTGGCTGGGAGAGGGCGTGCACTGGAGGAGGGATGAAGGAGGGATGAAACGGTACTGCCAGCGGTTTTTAGCCATATCGACTCCCATTAGTGGGAGTATTGGTGTGATGGATCCCAACCCAGCTGGAGGAGAGCCAGGGGGATGGATTGCTTTGCTCACGCTAGCTGTCACAAGTGAGGTGCTAAACTGTTCGACTCGGCAGTGTTTAGTTTCCAAAAACTGGTACAGCTGTTGCCAACATACTCCAAAAAATGGGGCAATTTTTTAAATTCCAATTAGCGGGTGAACAGGTTTTGACAGAGGAAGTTGGGAGCATGGAGGCGCATTCTGTATACTTAGGACATCTATTTGGGAGATTAGCACCTCCTAGTAAATAGGTATTAACTAAAATCTGCCTGAATTATGCTTCTAATTACTATTTCATTTGCAGCAGTGTTGTATTTATTACAATAAGCTTCTTGTGTATTTATTGTATTATGTATTGGAGTGAGACGCTGGATGTTGAATGTATGTGCTAAATGCAAGGGCTCATAAGCATTACAGTGAGTATAACTGCAAAACCTTTGATAGGCGTCAAGTCATTTTATACAAACCTCGGAACCTTTCTCTTGCATAAAACCAAGAAATAGTCTAGGTGCCCGCCTTCATTTCCATCTTTATACATATTGCTCAGTCATCTTTGCTTATTATTTCTCTCTCTCATTTTTTAGCCTGTTGCCCAAAATGACAATCCTAACTTTTTTTCCCGATAATCTCTCTCTTTTGGAGTACAATTAGTAGTTAGATCACCCTGTGCTTTTGCTGGAAGTCCTGGAGGTATCACTTTGCTGCTATTTTTTTGGGTGGACTTTTCCCCTCCATTTTCTGCTGACTCAGCTAGGCTGCATCAATCCACATTTCTGGGCTTGCTCCTGTTTTTTAAGGTGATGACAACCTCCAAAGTGACCTAAGAAACAGCTGTGGATGGAGATCTACCTCTGAGGAGCCCGTTCCAGATTTCATACTATAATATATTGAGTCTTTACATAAACTCTACAGAGCCAGGACAGCTATAAATTATAGTTAGATGATTGTGCGTTTAATGTTTCTCATAAACATATAAAGTTTGTCTCCAGAAAGCTATAATGATGGAAAGCAAATTGAAGCCAGGAAGTGTCTTGTTAGTATGTGATGGAAATGTTAATCAGGAGTCTTTAAGGAGGATGTAATTAATTCCTCACACACTGCTGTGTGAGGTTCTTGGGGCCAATCAGGAAGGAAAGGGCAAATCAGGGGTAGATGGGGGTGAGGAAAGGTGATTCTTCTGTGGGAGGGGTGTTTGTCTGGGTGGTTTTCCCCATTTTATGGGTACTGTGGTTGACTTGGAGTAAGGACCTACCTGAAACCTGTCTTCAGTTCATGGAAATAGGTAAGTCATGTCATTGCTTTCTGCTTCCTCATCAGAGAGTTGAGGGTATTCATATGCACTCTGTTAGCAAAACTGTGTGACAGATACTGATAAAACAAGTAAATAATTTGAAAGTTCTTACTAAGTCAGGTTCTGCTGAATACCTGGTCCTCCCTCTTCTCTTCTCTTTTAAGTCCCTCTCCCAACTGCTCTTACACCTGTATTTTGTTTTGCTTGTGTGCTCTGCCCTATATTGACTAGAGTCTGGGTCAGACAGAGTCTCTGATCTTGTCTGTGAGATACAAACTAAATTCCTGGTGCTATAGAAATGTCTTATAATAGCAATAATTTTGTGTGCCATTAGCTCCTATTCTTATGGTGCATTCTCTACGCTTTGATCACAACGACCAAGCTCCCTGTGCTACAGGCAGTATGGTGCCTCTGATGCCCAGCGGTGCTGAGCTGGGCACGCATGTGTGCCTCTGCAGAGATACCTGTAACTCGCTCTGGAAAGCAGCTCTGCTACGTGCACGGAAAGTGGGATGGTGATTTCGTTCCCCCTTTGGAGTGGGTAGAGTAGCGCGTCTGGTTTCGGTGTGACCCTGGAGGAAAGATGCAAGTGCATGCAGCTGCTCCAGAGATCTCAGCTAGGGCTTGTCTTGGTCTGGGCAGCCTCTTTCAGAGTCTGAACTAAAAGGCTGCTGTGTTTTTCTCCAAATGAGCTTTATTTGTTTCTATTTCTAGTCCGTTCAAAGCAGAGCTTCACCTTGTATTCTGAAAATAGTTGTTGTGTTTTAAATGTCCCTCTGTATGGAACCTCTTGCATTTTTCCAGTGCAAAAGGCTTTCCATCTGAATGGAAAAAAAAGTTTGAGTTTATTCCCTTGGACTTAAGCACTTCTGTTAGTTACCACTTCTGGTTTGAATCCAAATTTCATCCTTGTTATTGCACTTTTCACACTCTGCCTGAGGCCTCAGCATTATAACAGAACAAAAATTCCCAGTCCTTGGGGATCTCTCTTGACTATGACTCTTCCAAAGTCTGGGACTCTCCCACCCCAACAGATTTGCAAGTACAGACAGACTTTATTTTACCGGCTAATATTGCAGAAAAGAATAAAACATGCAAACCAGTGAGACTGTAAACCAAACCCATTAAACCTGATTATTGTCAATTTGTGCCTAGTACCTGCAGCTTGTGGAAAGTTCCCGCCTGTGGTTAACTAGCAGTTGTTGTTGTTTATGTGTTTATTAACTTGTACCCAACATGTGCTTAATGGCTCTTCTGCTCATTTTTTTAGCTGTGGTTTTAATCTCTGTTTTTGTAAGACATTCTGGCCACAGCAGTCGCAAACTGTCTCTTCCCTGTAAGGTCTGCTGACCTTTTTGTAAGAGGTCCCTTTTCTGTCAGGTTTTGAACTTTTGTCCTCCTCTCCAGCACTGCTTTTGAATGATGAACTTTAAGGTAGAATACAATAGTGGGGAAAATGCCTACAACAAGAAGTCCTGGCTCAGGGCTAGTCAAGGTGGGATCAAGGCCAGACCTGTTGGAGAGAGCTGCTAGATCCAAGCATGATCTGGGCAATGGGGGAAAATACTCCAGCTGCTCCAGAGCCAGCTGCGTGTGCTGCTCTACCCATGGGAGAAGACCAGTTTGGCTTTGTTTTTAAGCTGGGTCTTCTAGCACCTGAAATTATTTATATGATGACTCTGGATGTGGGACTCCAGGAAGACATCTCCTTCAAGGATAATTTGGAAGGATTCAGATCCCTTTTCCTTGAGGTCATTGCCTGAAACCCCTGCTCAGCTGTCACCTATGCCTAGAGGTGCCTGAACCCTGTGTTTTGGGGCCCTTGTGTTTCCAGAGATCTCTTTCAGTAGAAAAATATTTCTGTGCTTACCCTGTCTCTACATCCAATTGTATCCAGGAACTAAGCCCTTATTTAAGTCTGAGGTGGCTGGTGTTTTTATTGCATGCATAATGAAGCTCGGAAAAATTGGTATTCCCACAAAATGGGAATTTCCTCTGTAGTCAGAGGAAAAAGTTCAGAGTGTGGCTCTCCTGGGAGAATCGGTGTCCTAGTGCAAGGAAGGAGTGTAGGATTTGTTTTGCAAAGAGAGCAAAGGACCTGCTGGCGCACAAACCAGACCTGGGCACTCAGACCTGAGGGTTTGCTAGTAGCTGTCTGCTTTCTGATAACTCTGATATTGGGAATACCCTAACTTTAGCCCATGGGCTGTCTCTCAGCTCTGCTCTTAAGTTAGGGTTCAGTGGTCCTCCCCCAGGCTGCCCAGCCAAACCTGGGAGGTCCCAACCCTCTCCTGTAGCAAGCCTTTCATGGTAATTGCAATAGCTGCTCTTTTTAACTAGAAAACCAGCGTTTCTGCTCACGTTTTAAACTGAGTCAGTAAGAAATGCAAACTATTACTTCAGTGACTGCCTTTCTCTTACGGGGCTGGGGGAGTGTTACCTTTACTTAGCTGGTAGAACAGATATATTCCATAACTCTTCAGGGAATTAATATTCATATTATTAAGTTTAACATATTGCTCTCAGTTCCACATCTTTTTGGTTTAACAAGCAATTGTAGATTCAAAATTATGAGCCTGGTTGAAAATGCTGCACCTCTCTTTGGGATCTGGGGACTGAGTTTTACCAATTAAAGTGGAAATATGTTTGAACTGCACAGTGGAAAATCAACATCCAAATTAGTAGCATGTAAGATTAAAAATACTACAGTAGGAGGACCTCACCGGAGACCAGTGTAACCCCCACCTCAGTGAGGTTGTCTGGGGAAGCTGGTTTTGCTCCCTTCACATAATGTTTGTCCTTGGGGAAGCTCATGGCTCTGACAGGGACAGAGCATCGTTCCTGGACAGTGCTGCAGCCTGTGTAACTCTGGAGGAGAAACACTTCTATGGGGTCAGTGCAATGGGACCACAGTGGCAGAGGGCCAGGTGCAGGTGGACAGAAATGGCAAACCTCCAGTACCTCTTGCCAATATCTGCAGCCAATCCTGATTTAGGGGTTTTGGTTGATAATTTTTTCCAAGCAAGCATGTCTTGGGAGAGATGTCCCACAGATGGAAGGCCCGAAGGTCCAGATCCTCACTTTGTTATGAGGCAGCTGAAGGTTTCTGCCAGAGGCATTCCCAAAAAACCCATTTCTGGGCTTTCTTTCTAGCCTTCCAATTTAATAGGTGTCTTCATACCTCCTGTCCGCTGCTGAAATACAATGTGTGATATGCTGGGAACTCTTTAAACCAATGAGCTGGTGATTAGAAAACCTCTCCCACACTTATGTTGGAAGACACCAAGGTTCAGGTGCTCCTTTAACACCAGCTCAACTCCTCCTCCCTCCCCGGGAATGATTGCCCCTTTGGAAGGTTGTTCTACCCAGCAGGATGGAAAAATACACCTCGATCACCTTCCTTCTCTGAGATTATTTTCTAATATGTTTACATTTTTTCAGCCCTCTGTCTCTGTATGAAGTTCTTTTCAAGAATGCAGTACAAAGATAAGCTTGTCAGGGAAAGCTGCAGTAACATCAGGTTATTTATTGGAATGGGCAGCAATAATCAATAATAGATGATTTGGAAGAAGTTTAAAGGTTTTTAATGAACAACTTATCAGGAACCTGCTTCTGGAACATATTTGTTGGGATTTTTCTACCTTAATCCCAAGCAGTGGCTGATTTTTTTTTTTTTTTTTTCTAATCTCTGGAAAGTACTCAGTGATTTGAATGTGATAGGAACAACTGAGAGACTACTTTTTTATTTCAATTTTTTAAAAAAATAAAATAAAATCTTTGAATGAAGCAACCTGTAAGCTGGGTTTGCTTTGCCCTGGGTTATTGTGTGGTACTGAATTTCACAGCTAAAGTCCACATTGCATTTCTAAAATATTTTTCCATCTGTGAGCATGGAGTTGTTACTCCTTCAGCGTCTGGGTGTCAGTGCTGCTGTGAGCTCTTCTGTCCTGCTTTTGCTAACCTTGAACGACTTTCATTTCTGAAGCTGATATACTCGGTCCCTTCCATCTCACCACCCATATGTATGCAACTGCATAAATAAAGAAATAATAAGCCTCCACACCATTAAATTCAGGGAACTGATGCATTTCAAATGCGGAAAACAGAAACAACTGAAAGTCTTGCTAATTTTTACACTAATTTACACCAGAGGGAATAAGAAGTCTCTTAAATCAGATGCTAATTTTGTTTACTTAACTTCCTAGTCAGCACAATGACCTTTCATCCACAAGTAGGAACAAATTAGTGCAGAAGTTCTTTGTGGGAGACAGGAGAACTTGCCTCAACCTGATACTGAATAATACCCAATTAAATGTACTTCTAAACAACTCTGCCTTCCCTCCTAGAAGGAAGTTTCAGATAAAAGAACAAAATGATATGCCTTTTATTTGCCACTTTACAAAATCTCTTCACGTAATGCAAACAACCCTAACCCTAGTGTGTCTGATAGAGGATTTGCAACGCTCTCGGTTATTGGTAAGAGGATAAGAAGCTTATTACTGTTTATTGGGGGAGGATAAAAGATCCCCTGTTCCCCTTGCTAGGAGGGAAATGGATTTCCGTGTTTATCAACAATCAGGGAAAGGTGGGTGGGAGGGAGATATTTGGGTAACAAAGCTGTAAACCACCAAAAAAAATATTTTTCTGGTAGGTGGAAGAAAGGGAGTTCTTCATATTTGGTAATGGGATAAGAGACATTGAGCACACTCTTTGGTGAGATAAGGAGCTTACGCTGAAGTGGAAATGCTTTTTGGTATCAATAGAGAGATCCAGAGGCCTCCTAATGATTGGGAGGCAGCTAAGTGGCTACCCAGGGATTTGCGAAGGGAACAGGGGGACTCTTGGTGTGGCAACACCTCTGGAGTGTACGTGGCTGCGGTGGAGAGAGACCAGCCACCTGCAGCTCTTTGTGCTTGGACGGATGTTTCCCCAGAGGCTGTGGATGGGGAATGAGCCTGTGAGTCACAGCTATAAGAAAGCAAATAGATGGCAGGTGCCAGCTGTGCCTTCGGTCACCACAGGTGTGGCGTGGTGCCAGTTGGGGGGCTTGAAAGATATTTGAGATAGAGGCATCTCCAGCATCATCTCTTCTGCCACCTCCTCCTGTGTCCAGACCACAAGGTCTCTTCTCCAAGGAAATCTGAGCTGCTTGTGCTCAGTGTGGGAGATGATGATGAGGCAGGAGGAAAAGCAGAAGTCTAGACCCACACTGTGTGTTCGAAGGGATGTCTGTCCCTTCCTCACTCTGGAGACGATGTTTCATTTCTCTAGCCATGCTCTTGTTGTTGGGTTGATGTAAATTTAATATCCTTGGGTTATAATGACAGAAAACCAAACAATTTCCAGGCATTTGTCACACAATAAAGGAAAAAGACAATGCGGCAGCAGGCAGAACATTTGATTCACTGAGCTGTAAAGGCAGCTGCCTGCAACACCACGTTCAAGTGCTCGTCGAGAAGAAAATTGAGCGAAGCAGCCTGGGGGAGGAGGAGGAGGGAGAAGAGTGTGATGGTGGGCCCCAACACTGCTTGGTGCATCAAGTGCTGAGACACTGCAGGGGCTGGGTGGGCATCAGAGGAAGTTAAAAGTCAAATGTATCTAAATGTTAAATCTGTGGCACAAGTCTTGTTTAAAATAGGCTCCTTCTATGGCTGGAGGTTGGCAGCATATTTCAGATATAAATGGCTTTCTGCTGCAGCTAGAGTGGCGGAGGGGTGGCCTCTAAACCAGCACCTGGTCTGTGCTAGTGGCACACGATGTCTCGAGCGTCTCTGGCACCGGCTCTCCAGCTGCAGCCGCCGTTTCCCATGTAAGTCGTGGCGTGCGCCTGGTTCGCAAGGAGCAAGAAATAGTGATGGGGCACCTGCGAGCAAGCCTGCTGCACTGGGGTCACCGGGAAGCCTTTGGGTTTTCTTCCCCAAATGCCCCAGATTGGGGCGTGTGGCTCAGGCTGGGCCAGGTGTGGGGTCGGCTGGATCTCCTCGGCTCGGCTGTGGCTTGTGCTTCTGTGTCGAGGCACAGCTGGAGCAAAACCCCATCAAAACTCCTTCACAGGCTCAGGGCAGCAAACTGCTCTTCTCTATCTTGCATGTGGCAATGAAACAGGAACTGCTGGCACTGGCTAGAAGCAATAATTTAGAATTCTTTTAATTTTCTTTTTCCAAAGAAACTGAGGATATTAGCTATGCAGTCCTAGGGACTCTTGATGAGAACAAATACCTAATTTCTCTCTTAGCTCTTTTGTAAATTTCCACCTCTGCCAACTAAAGCGTCTTCTGTGGTTCTTCTCCTTCCAGGAGCCATGAGAGGACCCAGGTCACAGCAGCAGCCTGGACTTGTCAGGACCCCAAGCACAGCTCTGATGGTCAGGCCAGCTCCTATTTTCCCTTCAGAGTGACTTTATCCATAAGCATGTATACTGTTATAGCAGTATGATTCCTGTAGCTGTGCTTCTCTAAGGACAGAAAAGAGACAAGGCTTGTGAGGAAGTTAATACAACTTTTTTAACCTGCTAATGCCACCAAGGGGAAGGAAAAGATGCTATGCAGCATACAAACCTTTCTTCAAACATGTAGTGCTATGCAGATGAGACTGTGCCATCTATCCCCAAAACTTCCTTATTTTAGAGCTTTGTATCAATCTTACACCCTTACCAGTCTGTGCTGATGTGACTGCCTCAGGCTAAAACATCCCAGGAAACTTCAGAGAAAAGCAGTGAGAGAAAAGAGATCCTTTCTTTGCTTTCCTTTTAAATCAGCTCTTTAACCTAGTAACTCTAATATTTCTTTTTGGTTGGTTTTTTGTAGTGGTTTTTTTAGTTTGAGCAAGGACTTTCAAGGTAGTAATGGTTCTCTGTGAAAGGAAAAAAGAAAAATAGACAAGAGTGCCATAATTTTTTATTATTTTTTTAAAAGTCAGTTTTCACATGCTTGTTAGTTTTTGGCAGTTTCATAGGCTGTCACTTAAATTAATTTTTCAGAAGTAACCACTAATTGTCTCTATTTTCTGGAGACTGTGAGGTACAGTGCTCAGAGCTGAGTGCTCTGCAACCAGGAGCAACTTGCATTTCCCAGCAAAGTAGGTTTAGGCTGACTTGTGACTTGGGAAACAGAAACTACAGACACAAGTGCAGCATGGGGGCGGGTTTCAGCTTTGGGTAACCCCCTCAGTTCCTGCAAAACAAAACTGGGCTTAAATCACAGAATCATTCAGGTTGGAAAAGACCCTTGGGATCATCGAGTCCAACCATCAGCCCTACTCTACAAAGTTCTCCCCTACACCACATCCCCCAACAGCTCATCGAAACGACCCTTAAACACATCCAGGGATGGTGACTCCACCCCCTCCCTGGGCAGCCTGTTCCACTGTCTGACAAATGAACCATGGTGAGGGGGAGTGAACTTGCCCTTAAGCTTGTGGCAGAGAAGTGTGAGCAGTGTGGGATCTTGTACTAAGCATATTTTGCTATATATCTTCTACTGCATGGCTCCTTTTTGGTCCCAGAGGGTGAAGTCCCACTGCCAGGTGATCTGTCCTCTGCTCTGGAAGCTGCTTCTCCCATTAGGACCTGAGGACCACGAGTTAAGGTACAGAGGGATATTATTTTGCAACCAGCGCTAGCTAATCCTATTGTATTTCTATCTCCTTTCTCCGGTGTCGGGATGAAGAGCCTGGGAGCCGTCTGTCCGTGCGCTGCACAGGTCACTAGGCTTCTTCCCTGGAGAAATGTCCGCTTAATCCTCTCTATTGCAGTAGGGCCAAGAAGCCAGCACAGCCCAGGACTCCTGCTGCTGTGCAGTGTGTGGCAGCCCTCAGCCCAGAGGGTTCAGACTGGAGGATTAAATCCATATTCATGGCTCTCCCTCCCGCCACGCTGCAGATCCGGGACTTGGGACTTGGGCTGCCTCCCTCGCAGATGGGAAGGCTAGCAGGATGCTCCTCGGGTCCAGATCCAGAGCTCAGGTCTTTTCAGATAAGGATTTAGGTTTGGGCTTCTCTCCAGTTGGGTACAGGCAACAGATTTGTGTGTTGCTTAGCCTCCCCTTGACAAACCCTCCAGCTCGGAGGATAAGCTCCAAGCCCAACTGGTTATCAAAGGAATCCAGATGCCAGCTAGCCGAGTGTGCTTTCTGGCAAGGACCAGCATTGCGCGTTGGCCTCTCCAAAGGACTGTAGAGTGGAGTGGCAGTGGTGAAGCTGCCCCAGGGGGGCTGGCAGTAGACCAGGCTGCCCGTGCATTTATTTATTGGCAGTGGAAACTCACGCACTAAGTCCATTGAGGTGCACAAGCCATTTTCCTCATGGATATTGCTCTGTGAATTGGGTGGGGTTGTTTATTTTTTAGAGCTGTGAAACATTGGCTTTAGGTAGGAGCAGAGAAAGAGGATGGAAACATGTCCTCTCTGAGCTCAGTTCCCTGTTGCTGCATGCCAAAGTTTTATGCTAAAACTCCCCCAAATCTCTAGGTTTTTGGTCTCCACACCAGGGCCTGAGGACCTGTGGTGGATCTGTGCTCGTCTGTCAGGACCTCAGTGAAGGGTGAAACAAGATGGGGGAACCTCCTGCTCCAACCAAGAGTGGGAGAGGGGAAGCACCTTGTATTTATTGCTTGTCACATAAATAAGAGCAATGTTTTGTGCGTTATTTTCCCCACTCACAAATCCTTGCAAGGGCCATGGTTCATCCTAGCCTCTGTGCTTGAAGCCTCTTTACCACCCCACCAGGAGTGTGACCAGCTGTAGATCCAAACCCTGCTCACCCGGGGGACCCGGGCACACATTGCCCACCCAGAATAAATCACTGGGACCCCCCCTTAGCCAGCTACTGCCCCAACCATGCGCCCGTGGTGAGAGGCTGCTGGTGAGGCTCTCCCTGCCCTTGGCCCACGGATGGCAGGGGAGTTCTTGTACCCCCTTTCCAGATGAATCTTTCTCTCTGGAGCTTAACTCCAGCAAAGGAATGATTTGCTCTTACAGCCTGTTAATGAATTTCTGAAATAAGGAATTAATTACCGTCTGTCTAAATTAGAGTTGTCCTATCCTTTGAGATCCATCTTTTTGATTCTAATTAATTTTAAAAATTACTTTTAGAGTCTTCAGTAGAGATTCTAATTTATTTTACTCTAATATTATTTCTCTGATAAGCAATTTAATTTTTAGATCAGAATCCGCCTAATCTCAAATTTGTCACACAAACTCTGCTTTCTAAGATACTGTTTACAGCTTTTTGGAGATGATAGATCACGATGCACAAAACATTCTTTCTTCTTTTTCCTTTTTAAACACCTGAATGTGTGTGTTCAAAGGAGATTAATTGAAACTCTTCACTGTGCTATGTTTAGGAAAGATCCTTAATATTTTAGAACCAAAAACAAATATTAGTTATAAAGCTTCTCTAATTGCACTTTTTCATGGAGAAAAATGCATGTCTAATTTGCTTTTTTTAAAAGAACATTTGCTTTATGGGTATTTGCTAGAGTTTGACAGTTATTTAACTGGCTGTTTTTATTAACTCATGTTCTCAGCATCAAGTGCAATGGCAGCTGGGGAAAATTCAAATATCAATTTTATGTTCTTATCAAAGCTGCCATCCCACAGGCTACAATAAACCATGTAGCAAACTTCATTCTGATTCCTGAATTTGTCCTGTTTGAGTTTTGGACTTCGGATCATTATTTTTGTTTATTGTGGGGATTGCAACACCTCAGCTGATGCTGCAGCTCCTGAGGTACCAACTGCTTCCCTCCCCCGTGTCTTCAGGCCACAAAGAAAAGGCTGGGGAGGGTGAGTGCTCAGCCGCCGGTATTTCTTGTCCTCTGCGGGGTGGCTGTAATGACACAGGGCCATGGCGAGGAAAGGACGTGTGTGTTTGTGAGGCCTCGGGATCAGGGAAGGTCAGCTGGTATAAAAGGCTGGGTCTCTGTTGTGATGGATGGTGTGTAGGCACACAGCCCTCTCCTCACCAGAGGAAACGACCAACCCGAGTAAAGTATTGAAAAGACACTGCAGCCTCGCCCCCACTATGGGCAATTCTTTTTTTTTTTTTTTCTTTTTTCTGTCAGACATGCTTAAAATTTGGTAGAAGGCTTAAAAATATGTTAGCAAGGCACAGAGACATAACCTGAAGCCTTACGATGTCTACCAAAATTCTTGCAAGCAAAGCCCTAGAGAGTCTTGGAAGTCTTTCTGTTGTTCTCAGGAGGGGAATGTGGATTCTCCTCGTATGCCTCATCTGTGGAGAAGACCACTGCTGCAGAGCACCCTGCTCAGCTGCTTCTCTGCAGCCCCTCAGGGTACGCTGCAGACCATTTTTTTGCCCTGGCACGTGTTGAGGAGCACTAGTGCATGAAGCGGACGCAGTTGCTTGGCTGTGCATCTGCTGGGTGTGTAGGGCATCCTGTAAGAACCTAACTTCCTGCATTTGTATGCAAGCTAGAAAAGAAACTCCTTAGTCATTTTGGACAATTTTATATTATAGTTTGTTTGGGTTTTTAAGCTCCTTCTATTTGTACTTTTTAATTCCCACCTGTGTGTGGTATGGATCTTGGATTCTAAGAATCCCAGATGCTTAGCAGATGGTTAGCTTGAAAAAATAATCAGAGAGGCAGCAAAATTCTGTGTTCATGAGCTCCTATTTATTTCAATCTGGTGTTTTGCCTCACAACAAGACTAATAAGCAATTACTCTAGCATCTCAAATGCTTATGCAGTGTAAATGCATCTGTCAACCAGATTCAACATCATCAATAAAGCTGCCAAAGCTGTTCATAATTCAATGATATATGCTTTGAGCATCTTTTTTGAATATAATTTAAAGATTGCAGTCCTATGATTCTGACATTATTTTCTATGTGTTTAAAATACCTCCAGCTGGAAAGATCCGTGTATGCATCACATAATCACCTCTGTCCGTGTGGACCACTAGAAACTGTGCCATTTGGCTTGCGTGCCGGTCTTACTTTCTGGCTAGTCTCTGACAGGGCTCCCACAAGGGCTGCTGGGGCTGCGAGAGTCTTTCTGGGATTTGCAGTATTTCTTTCCTCCTTTCTCTTCTGGTGAAATTCACCCCTGTGCAGAACTTCATCAAACTGCTCTAAGTCTTATGTGCTGCGCATGAAGGGAACTTGTTAACAGTGAAATTGTACTCTGCAACACCCGGGGGAAATTTATTTTTTTTTTAAATATCTTTTACAGCCAGATGTCACTAGGAAACAAGCTGATGTGATCAGCCTCTACATGTATGTATATACACATCTTAATTGTTCTTCTGGATTTCAACCCAATTTGACAGAGATGTCCTAAATATGTTTTCATTAATGCATGTGAACAAATCATGGGTGCGCTTCTGCAAACTGGTACCTTAGCTTTAAAATTACTTAAGACTAGAATCCAGCACAGGCATTGAGGGTCCCCCATGCTGCTCTCCCACCACCTCACACCTCCCTCTTCTTCCCTCTCCCTACCACTGCAGCCTCCTTCCTTCGCTCTGCACCTTGCTGCATGCCCACAAACATCACGTATCGTTATACCCCATCAATGCCTGTGCAGGCAGAGCCATGCTGCAGAAAGGTGTAATATTCATGGCTCAGCTGAAGAAAGAGCAGCCCCACAAGCTGAGCTGTTCATTAGATCCCAATGTGTCCATGTGGGAAAGACGTTTATGAATGTCCCAGCTGTGGGAAAAGCTTCAATCAGATCTTGTAGTCTGCCTTAAGACAAAATCCATGGGAAATGGTCCTTCATTAATGTCAGCGCTGGTGGGGCAATGCTTCCAACTTAAGCCACACTGAGAAAATACAGAGTGTTTTGTATGGTAAATGTGTCAGTTGGTCCCTGCAGGCCGCTGGTCTGGTGTGGGGGGACCAAGACCTGCCTGGGGTCCCAGCTTTAACTCCTGGCTGCTGCCACAGCAGGTGAACTTGTAGTTACCCATTGGCCATGGCGAGTTCCTGTTGTGCCAGGCACCATGCAGATGTGGAGATAAGCATCGTCCTCCTCTGTGCTAATGCTTGTACCAATGTGAACTAACAGGTGGAGAAATCTGGGGGGTGGAGGGGAGCCCGTTGCTGCCGGCAGGCTTTTGAGCGAGCTGGCTGTGAGCACAACTGGTAGCTGTGCACAGCCAAACCTGGTTTGCCACCTGCCTACCCGTTATTTTCTGATCGTGCTCATCCAGTTCAGGGAGTTTCAGCATCCAGAGAGTCATCAGCTCTCATTCCTGGATGAGATGAGGAGGGAGCATCAATTTTGCTTTGCCAAAAGGCCTCCCTGGGAAGCGCCGTGCTCCGCTTGCTGCAGGAAGGATTTCGCACGCTGCTCGTGCTGTGTCCGGAGGAGCTGGAGAGCTGCAGTTGAACTCCCCTGTCCCAGCGGTGCTGCGTGCCCGCTGTGGGCGCCATGCCCAGCAGCTCTCAGGGGCCGGTGCCAGCGAGGCTGGTAATTACTGCTGAGCAGGGTTTGTCACGCTCATGCCTTGGGGCTGCTCCTGCAGCCTCTCCTGGTGCTGAGCTTCCCAGCCCCCACCACCGGAGCTGGCATCTCACCAGGGCTGGATGGACCTTGCTCTGCTTTCCACCTAGGTCTTCCCTCTGAGGGACAGAACCAACCTTTTTATCATGTATAATGGGATTATTGTCATTTCCATGTTTACCAGCTTTCCTTCAGATGTCTGTGCATGGTGGTTTTCTGTCAGGGTGCTCTCGACTCTTCTTTTTCCAAGTGTGGTGCACATGTTTTCCAGCTTCAAGTAGAGCAGCTAATCAATTGCAAGAAAGTGATGCTCGCTGGAGTTTGGCTCTGTCTTATCTCTGCTGCCAAATTCACACAGACCCTCTTGGCCATAGGTTTTTATTGCAGCTCCGAGGAGGGATTGACTGTTCCTCCCATCAGGATCATTTTGTATGAGTCGAAATCCTCCGTTCACTTTGCACACTGAGCATGCTAATTTACTCTGCCTCTGTTTTCCAGCTACCCACCGGTGTGAGTTTCTCTTTCTTTTGGTTTGCATTGTGCCTTATGCCACAGTTAATGGAATACAGATTTCTGAGCAAAGAGAGATCCCAATGATTTTTTTAATTTTTTTTTTTTGTAGTCTCTGTGTGAATAAGAATCTGAGTCTATCAATGCAAGAGGCAATCCTGCACAGTTTAATTTCTCTGCTCTCTCAACTGTGTCAGTTCCTGAAGGGACAAAAAAAAAAAAAAAGAAGATAGTTAAAGCAACACACTAGGAACAGTAGTCCAAGGTTAGAAAAAGGAAGTGTTTTGAAATTGGTTCTTTGGAAAAGATATGTCTCAACTTCAGGCAAGACAGACCAGGGAGAGTGTGAAGGTCTGAAGGGGGAAGGCTTGGCGCAGGACACCTGCATGGCTCACATCCACAGATGATGCTCTGTGCTGCCCTGGTCGTGTTGCACGTGCACTACAGGACGTGATAGGTGTCTGTGTGTCTTCCCTCCTGGCCAGAAACCTCAGCCAAGGGCTGAGCCTGCCCGACTCTAGTCCCCAACCTGTGTATTCAAGCACTTTCTGGGGAGGATCGTGTCTCTCCTTGGCCCTCTGCCCCACCAAAAATCTGCAGGCAAAGAAGGTGGGGAGGGCAGGGCAGGTTTTAAGGTTACCACCACTGCAGAGGCGGTTGTGGGGTTTACTCAGGAATAATAGGGGCTGTCTAATGTACAGCTGTGTTATCCCCATTGCCAGCCCTGTAAAGCTTTCCTTTTTTAAGAGATTTTGGAGTGACCGCATGTCAATCTTATCCCATGTCAACAGAAAAACATCCTGGCTGAGGTTTATGCTAAAGTGAACGTATTTTGTTCTAATGTTAATTCCCTCATTGGCCCTCAGGAACAAGTCAAATTGCTTTGACTGACCTTAGGTTGGGTTTTGAGTTTTTCATTCCTAGATCCTCCAAAAATTAAGTGCTCATCTGATGAATGCTGGGAAGATGTCAGCTGGATTGTGTGCGCAGCTCAGCACTGGGCTGGGTTTTGGGGGTGTTTTTTGGTCTGTTTCCCTGACGTTTTGTAAATAGTTTCCATCACTGCTGGAGATGAGTCCTCCTGTTTCTACATGCACATGTGTTTGAATTGGTCCTTTAGAGTCTTCAGTAAAAATGGACTTAAAATCCAAGTTTGTCAGGAGCATCCTCTGCCTCTCTCTGTGAAACCAGTGAAGTCACCAGCCATAAACAGTGAATCTGGACTTTTACCATCAGACTCATAAGGAATTACAGGATCACTTCGGATTGCATATTTTTGCACAGGAGATCACATTGCATAATTTGATTTCATTTTATGCTTTCACAGCTAAGACTTTTTTTTTAAGAATAAGTGAAAAAGTGAAGGTGGCTTCCCCCTCCCAGCAAGCTCTGTTCAGCTGAGCTCTCAGCTGTTAAACTCAGCCTGGTTTTAGAGCCAAGAGGTACAAGGGAAAAAGATGACAGAAAAATTTAAAACACTTCATGAAGTATTTTACAGAAGAGTGATGTGGCATATATAGCCTGGTTAATAGTGTGGTATAAGTGTTTTACTGGCACTTGTAAGCGATGCAATTTTCACACAAGCTCATGCTAATAAAACCTTTAAGCGACACCATATTACTATGGTGTCTTGAGCCAAATCCTGTTGCCATCACTCCTGCGACTGATCCCCAGGGAGCTGGTGGGGCTCTCTGGGGAGGGAGCCAAGCCAAAGCCCCGAGAGGTTTCCACAGCTACACGCTAGCACTGTGCCAGCCAATGGGCATGGTGGGCTGGGCAGGTCCCCCACCCCATAAGTGGTGCAGCTGTAAAGCTTTGTTTTTCCCTAGGCTGGAATATGCTCTTGCACAAGATGGTGGTTCTTTGCGTTGAGGCAAAGTGTGTGGTTTCTGTAGAAATATCAAGTCAAGTAGGCTTGGAGGTTGCAGTCTCTGGTGGAGGAGCTGCAGCAAGGGTGGTGGCCACGCAATGCCTAAGGTGGCCACTCACTGCAGCATGGGATGGCCCAGAGGGTGTATTTAGACTAGAGAAGTTCCAGGGTTCACCTCTCCGTGTGGGAGAGTGTGGAGGTGGCTGGTGAGACTCCACTCTTTGTCTCGCTGAGGTTGCTGCCGGGAGGTCTTCCAGGGCACACGTCAGCCGGTAGAACACTGCTGACAAACTCCTGCAGGAGCTGCAAAATCACTCCTGAAAAGTGGAGCCCAGAGGGAAAACCAGCACAATGCAAAAGACCTTGAGGGTCCACGGAGAGCAGATCATTACAAAGCATCTCTGGCTGCATAAAATTTTCATGGTGTTTCTCAGTTTCTCTGTGTCAAGTCTCAGTGTAATTTCTACACTGTTTGTGGAGGTTACCAGGCCAGCTCACTTCATATTGATCTTTCTCTCTGCATTATCATCAGATGTAACTAAAAACAATCAAGGAGAGAGTGTATGCAAGCCCGCATTCAAGCGGACATAAATACAAATATTCTTCTTGTTCTGCAGGCTGAATTCCATCAAACAAATTGGTTTTGGGCTGGAAGTTAGCCCTGTTTCTACTTAAAGTCACATTTTTCCAGCAGAAGAGGTAGAAATGTCAGGTTTCAGGACCATATGCATCTCTGCCTTTACACCAACAAAAAACAATCAGGCTCCAATCAAAACTTGTCCCCTGTTATCTTGACAGTTGCTGACGATGATGGATGGAGACAGGTTTAGAAGATCAAATGCGAGACAATCTGTACTGCATTTCAAACCACCTTAGGCTTTTAAGTGCCAATATGACATCTGGTGGACTCAATAACACAAACTGCACTCTAAAACACCTCCCTGTCCCCATCAACCCTTATTTACCATTGTTATAAATTAATAGATTTCTCCAAGATATTTTAACTTATCCCACACACACATTTTGTGTGTTACTCTGCTAGGGATAGGCCACTGAGAAATTATAACTGCATGGTGCTTTTTTTCCCTTAACCACCAGTGGCTTGCTATTTTTTATTATCTTTTTTGCCTGGAGGAGTTCTAGAACAAAGTAACTTTTAAAATCACAGTATTTCTTTAATGCAATGTCTGGAGATAAGTTTATTGTGCTTTTACGGGATATAAGTAAACACATTTCTTAAATATATTCCCATCTACAAAAAAAAAAATCCTGTTGTGGCTTTAGGCAAGCAGAATACTGGTGGAGACTGTCAGAGCACCAGTGTGTACCACAGGCA
Source organism: Strix uralensis (assembly GCF_047716275.1). NCBI lineage: Eukaryota > Metazoa > Chordata > Aves > Strigiformes > Strigidae > Strix > Strix uralensis. The sequence goes on from NC_133992.1 coordinate 5,746,913, forward strand.
AGACTGGTATGGGTTGGTGGGATGGTACAATCTCTTTCTACATTTTTTTTTCATGCCTTGAGCGCAGGAGAATATGGGCAGGGCTGCAGGAGGGGATGCTGCTGTATCTGTTTGCCAAATAGTACCTTGGGATCACAATGTGGATTTCACAGCAAGTGACACTGAAGGGAAATCATGAGCAAATGGGCTCAAATTATGCTCAGGGGAAGCGGAGAACTTGCCTCTCCCATTTGCAGCAAGATCGGTGCACAATGCAGTTATTTAATTTCATATTACATGACTGCTGGAGAATGCATAATTTACTCTGATGACTTGAGGCAAATCAGGTTGGTTTTTCATGTCTTTGACATCATTTTTCAAGGCTGCCAACATCATTTGCTGCCTTAAGGGCTAGCACGGTTCAGAGCTGAGCACTCAGATACCTGCCCTGGCTACACCTCGCGGGAGTGCTGGGCACAGCAGTGGGATGCTCGCCCCGGGTCAAACTGCAGCCGGGATAGGAGGAGAGGGGCACAGGATGGACCTGGCACACCTTAAATTGGTGTAGAGCCAAGCAAAGTGTCAGGGTGTGATTTCTCGGAGTTGTGCCAGCACTATGCAGCACAGGTATCTTAATGAAGCCCTAACGAACTGCTGCTTCAGTGCGCTTCTCCCTGCTGAACCACGAGCGGGTGGCGGAGGGCAGCGGGGATGGGGCGGCTCCTGCACTTCGCAATATCCGTAATGAACCACCTCACATCTTCTAACCCCTAGAAAGTTTCTTTCTATATATACACCATCTTTATATAGCGTAAAAATTTTTCCCTGTCAACTGAGATACGCTGTGGAGGTGTGATGAAAAGCTCAGCCTCACCTAGTTAGTTTACACAGCCCATCTCCACCACAGAAATCGTGGCTGAAGCTCTTGTATCCACATCTTCCCCTTCACCTGTGAGTGCGTGGGACATACACCAGCTAGCATATACTTTTTTGTTTGGTTGGTTTTTTTTGTTCTTTAACATCTTTATATCTGCCCTGGTGGGTGCCCAAGAGTCTTCCAGGGTTAATGTGTGGGTGGGCGCATCCCCAGCACATGGGGGCAGGGAGAGAGGAAAATGCGGTGTTGCAGCCTGGCCCTGCTCAGGGGTGGGATGTTAAGATAAGGAAACCCAACCCTGTGGCTTTCCACAAAACCTTTCTGTCCCCTCATGAAGCCCCGTGGCTCTGGGAAAGTGCCATATTTCTTTGTGCTGAGCAGAAGGGGAGACCATAAAGAGTGAGACATGGCCTGTAGGCAGTTAAAATTTTGCACATTTCTGAGCATTAATATCATGATTACACTGTCTAAATAATGTCCAGGCTCTGGCCGCTGTATTACCTATCCTAAACATGATTTACTGCTGTAATAAATTAGCCCCTAGGCCAAAGAATCAAAAATAATTGGCCTTATATCTTGGTCTCCATTTTATCCTTTTCCTTTTTCCTTTCCACATGTCTTCTTTCTCTCCCTCTTAGTCATTCTCTGACATTTTTTTTTTTCCCCTTTATTTCTTCTCAGGGGCCACTTTCTGGTTCTTTTCCACTCCTCATGCTCTTCTAGGGATTAACAGACCTGGTTTCTTGTCCTTCATTTTCTCCTCCAGCCGTTTTGAGCTGTCATGCCCATGAGTGGTACCCCAACCACAGAGCAGGAGGTTTCGCCTTCCCCCCGGTGCAGGGTGACCCAGTGCTGGCCATAGCCCATCCTGGGGAGCTGGAGGAGAACCCCTCATCCACCGTGGCTGCTGTGGTCCTGTGCAAGGGAGGTGATGGAGGTGCTGAGGGCTGCACTGCAGCGGAGCTTGGGAAGGGCATCAGTGTCACAGCTGGATTTTGAATGGGCTTTAAAATGAGCTACACATCTTATTGCTCTAAAATAATAGTAGATGACCTCCAAGCATGAAATACAGTGAGGCAGGGGGCTGGGGTAGCCTTGATGGCCTGTGAATTTTCTGCATCTTTTTTGTGTGCTTGTTTTATGCGTTAAACCCGAAGGCTTTTGACACCATGCTTAGCAGCATGTATCCTTAGACATTTGACCTTCCAGTGTCACCATATCCCCACTGCATAGAAAGCCATCTGCTCCCAGTGTAACTGGCCAAGGAGTCGGGCATCCAGCCCTCGGGCAGGAGAGGGTAAAGGTGTGTGTGTTGGGGGAGAGGTGGATCAGTAAGGGCAGGTCTGGTGAAAAGGCTCAAAGCCTTGGTGAATGTGGCCTTCGGGGTTTTGCCCAGAAACTTTGGCCCCACGACATGCTTCAAAAGCTGTTGCAGCACAGAAGATGTGAACAGGAGTGGCTAATACAGGCAAGAGTACACGCATATGTGTGTGTATATATACGTACGGATACCAGGAGGGCTGGAGAGAGCGGGCCTCCACCTAGGAGAGGGGATGTGCCACGTGAGCCCCATCGCTGCAGGTGTCTGGTGATGTTGCACCATGAACCCCTTTGGGCTCACCACCAGCGCTGCCCACATGTATCGCGCAGCTCTGAGACGGTTTATTCAACAGCGGAGTTTAAGTGGGAACAACCTGACTGCTCTTGCTGTTTAGCTGCTCTGAGCAATCCCAGCTAGAACAGCTTGAAAGAGTGGAGGTTTGGGTTTTTTTGCTTTCATTTAAATACATGGGCATTTTCTTTTTTCTTTTTTTTTTTTTTTTGAGCTGCTAATGTTCGTTTTGCGTGTGGGCACGTGATGCCATTCCTGTTTCAGAATGCACACAGTGGAGTGCAAAAATAAAGATTGCATCTCATGCATAATGCATGCCCCAGCAACCCGCTTCAACAAATTACCCAAGTAGATTCCTCCGACGGGGCTGGGGGGAAGGAGGGGAAAAAAAAATATTGTAACAAGTATCTTTCTAAAGAAATGACAAGATAAACACATAAAAAATAGGCATGCAGAGCTTTTCTCAAGAGGGGTCAATTCAAAAATTAAAGATAAAGATTATGTGGTTGCCAAGTGTGGAGCAGCAGGTCTGAGCACAGGATGGGGCTGGGGCAGCAGCGGGTCCCATAGCCCCTGGGTAGATGGGGAGAGCCCAGAGCTGCCTGCAGAGGGGTCTAAGGGCTTGAATTTTGTGCTGTTGGGAACTTACTAGGGGAGTGATTTCCTGGGTAGATAGGTAGGAAAAGGGGTTACTTGTTGATTTATTTATCGCTTTCAATTTGCTGGTTTGCAAAGACATGCTGCAACTCTGCGCTGATGCTTGAAGCTAGATTTTTGTGTTGCTTCTCTGGAGACAGGAGCAAGCTGTGCAAAACATAGATTTTATGTGTGGGAGGATGGTGAGGAAGGGGAGAGAAAGGTGGGAATAGGCCACTAAAGTAACTTGAAATCTTTTTTGTTTCCTTGGTGTCACCAGCCCAGGAGCAGCTTTGACTTCTCCCACTGTTGCCAGTTGCTGCTTTGCAGCCTGGAGAAGCCGGAGGATGCAGCTTCTCCCTGCAAGGGGCGTTTTCTGCAAACGTGCTATAGCCTTTCCCTCTGCAAAAAGGCATAAAGTCAGTGACCAAGCCCCTTCCCCATGTGTGCATCCTTCATTCCCTGCTAAATCCGACTCACTGCAGGACGGAGAGGCAGCAGCCCCCTGCCCCTCTCCCAGAGCACCTCCCTCCACAGCAGCGACCGTGGTCAGTGCAGTGTGAAACCTGGATGCTGAGCTGTGGGCTCGGTGTCAAACTTTGTGGTGGAGAAAAATGGCATTTTAGGAGCCGGTGGGGTTTGGTTTGCTTTTGTTCTATGCTGGAGGGTGAGGGGGTTGGCCCTGTTGCCCAAGCAGAGGCAAGTGGTTTGGTGCTGGACTGCCTGCAGCACCCTGCCGAGGACGAGGCACCCCTGAGCGCTTTTCCCCCTGGAAGCCAAAGCCTGTTGAGAGAGGCTGGGCGGGGGGGGGGGTTGCCTCGAGGGGAGCGGTACCACAGGCAAAGGGCAGCACCAAAACTTCAGGAAGGATTACACGTGCTGATCCACGGGTGTTATCGTCAGGGTGCAATTATTGTTATCACAGAATCATCTAGGTTGGAAAGGACCTTGAAGATCATCTAGTCCAACCGCTAACCCAGCACTGACAGTTCCCAACTCCACCAGATCCCTCAGCGCTATGTCGACCCGACTCTTCAACCCCTCCAGGGATGGGGACTCCACCACCTCCCTGGGCAGCCCATTCCAATGCCCAACAACCCCTTCTGGAAAGAAATGCTTCCTAATATCCAGTCTAAACCTTCCCTGGCGCAACTTGAGGCCATTCCCTCTTGTCTTATCGCCCATTACTTGGTTGAAGAGACTCATCCTCCCTCTCTGCACCCTCCTTTCAGGGAGTTGCAGAGGGCCATGAGGTCTCCCCTCAGCCTCCTCTTCTCCAGACTAAACCCCCCCAGTTCCCTCAGCTGCTCCCCATCAGACCTGTGCTCCAGACCCTGCACCAGCTCCGTTGCCCTTCTCTGGACATGCTCGAGTCATTCAATGGCCTTTTTGGAGTGAGGGGCCCAAAACTGAACACAGTCAGCGAGGTGCAGCCTCACCAGTGCTGAGTACAGGGGTAAGATCCCCTCCCTGTCCCTGCTGGCCACGCTATTGCTGATACAAGCCAGGATGCCATTGTCCTTCTTGGCCACCTGGGCACACTGCTGGCTCATGTTCAGATTCAATGCAGGGCACACTTTGAGACTGGGATTTATTTTTTTTTTTTTTTAATTTGAGTAATAAATAGTCAGTAAGCCCAAGCTCCAAATCTCATCTTTTTAATGCCATTCACACTAGTGAGCCCAGGCCTGATCCAGCAAGGTGTGTTTGGGTTTCTTTCAGCTTCCCATGAGCTGATGTACGAGATGGGCAGGAGCACAAGCCCAGCACAGCAGCAGCTTCATGCTGGAGGATTTGCGGCCGCAGGTACGTGCTGGGTTCTGCAGAGCTTCGTCCACCACCAGCTCGCAGGGCCATGGACCTGCTGCCCTGCCAGCACAACCTGCTCTTGCCATCTAGGGGCTGTCCCCAAAAACATCGGGGTGGACCTGGGGAGCCGAGGCGGAGTGGGAAGGGGCCACCCCGAAAGGGTCCGGATGGAGCCAAGGTGGAGGTGGATGAGGTCAGGAAGGGAAAGAGGGGAGGAGAAATGTATGGAGGGGTATCTGTGCTATTCAAGCAGCTTTTTTGCAAGTTGTTACATAAAACAGTCGCCAGGCCTTGCAGAGCACGCTGCTGGCGGGTGAAGGTCAGTGCTGGAGTTTATCAGCCTGAAAGGCCCAGCCGGAGCGTGGCACCCGCCGTGCGACACGGCTGCGTGTGTCTGCAATGTGCAGAGGCCAAACGCCCCCCGCCAGCAGCAGAACCCACACGCAGAGGTACAAATCCCCGCGCACAGGCACCTAAAGGGGGTGCTGGGGTGCACCGAAGGGCTTTCATATGAGTAGCAGTACGGGCTCGTTCGCACTGGAGGGGTTTGAGCTCGCGGGAGATCTTGCTCACAGCAAAGCCACGCGGCTGCGTCCAGGTTCGTGCTTTAACCCACGGCACACGCCGGCCCGGGGTGGAAAAGCTCTGGGCGCACACGGCTTCACGCAGCTTGTGTCTGTGGGTGACTGGGGCTCGGGCTTCCGCTGCTTGTAAATCAGGATTTTGGTGTCGATAGAATTCCAAAGAGTGTTGCTGCTTTCTTTTTATATTTTTCTTTCCATATTGTCATTTCTGTTGAATTTGGAAGTGATGACAGGATTTGCTTTCCGTCTAGTTCAGGAGTGTTTAAAATAAACCCAAAATGTAAAGACGGCGGGTTGCCCTCTGCTTGGCTTGTCAGGGCACAGCTGGCAGCGAGCGCTGTGCCCCGTCCCCACAATAACTACCCCGTCCCTCTCCCAGGAGCCCTGTGAGGACTCAGCCCTCTCCGCCCCAGCAGCCGGCAAAGCTTCACCAGCTCCCTCGTAAAAATGAAACTGGCAGCTTTTGTCGAGATTAAAATACCACACAGGGCTGCTGCGCTTTTGTTTTTAAACGCTTGAATGCATTAGCATTGATTTATTCTTAATACAACCAACCACCTGTGATTTTTGAATATTATTTCTATTTGTTCTCTTTGGCAGAGGTAATTACAATGTTGTTCTTAAGCTGCGACCGCAGGCTCCCAGCCGTGCTGCCCTGGAGGGATGGCACCGGGTACGTGTGGGTATCGGTGGTACGCTGCTCTGCCCCCAATGGCACGAAATAGTTCCTTTATTCAGTGCTCCTATGTAGCTATATATGTTCTAGGGGGCCTAAAGAGAAGGAAAAAGCCTTTTTTTTTTTTTTTTTTTCGTTTCCTTAATCATCTCAACTGGCCTTCAGCATCCTACAGGAGAAAGACTGTTTACTGCCTGCAAGCCTGGGAAAACAGCAGAGGTTCAAGGTCACAGGTAAAGACAACAGACCCACAGGTCTCCCCTTACCTACTCGAATGCTCATTCCTGAACTACCCTCCCAGTAATGTTCCAAATCACCTTGTACAGATAATGAAAGTACAGGCAGGACTCACTAAGCAAATGAACCCCTCCTTTAATTCCATTTGCTTACGCTGCTTATTTTTCTCTGGCATAATTATTTTTAAAGGAAAATTTAATTTTGGTTAATGGGAACAAGGTTTAACACTCCATAAGCTTTGTCTTCTGCAGCCCTCCATCTGGTAAGCTTTTTTCCTTTTTTGTAATTATTTTTAAACCGGCCCAGTAAATTGTGTGTGTTTAAGAGGCACTTCTCATTAAGATGAAATACTTTGATCTCGCAGGATCATCTGTTTTTAAAGAGGTAATGATATATTACATTTTTTTCCCTCCAGTTAACCAAATCTCGCTAGTGAATACGTCCCCTTGACCTGCCCAGCACACGCTCTGCTGTGAACTGGATGCAGCAATCGGAGCTGAGAGGAAAGAAGGGGTCAGGAGAAGAGCTCTGAGAAGGCACAGCAGAGACCATTAAGAAGTAACTGGCAAATCATGTCAGGAAAGGGAAACCTTTAATTTATTTATTTTTAAGTACAGATGGGGGGGGGGGGGGGGAGAGAAGGCTGCAAGACCAAGAGACATGGCTGTACTATATATAGATGTACAGCTGTTTCCTTCAGGTGTTGTAACTCAAAAACGTAAGATGATTAATTTTGAAAGTTGAAATGTATAGCAGATTCTGATTACATCTGAGTGTCTATAATTTAGCTACTTAGTAAAATTAACTTGACGTTTTTAGTGAGCTGTGAGGACAATAATGTGTGAAGAGCCTGAAGAACAAGTTTGACTGCATGCTCTTCCCTTACCTCCCCCTTTTCCAATTTGCAAAGTTTATTTTTAACTTTTCCACTTTTTCTGACTTCTTTCCTCTAATCCAGACAAATGAGTTTGCCTCCCCCTGCTGTCAGCTAAGGGCAACGACGCTTTGTTACTGAGTTTTCCTTTCCCGTGATGGAGGAGAGGTGCGAGTACTCGGCCAGCCCAGGTAAGGACCGTGGGTTGGGATCTCCAGGGAAGGGCCATTGCTGTGAACTTGCAAAAAAACAAGTCCTAGCAGGGACCAAAGCGGCACCCTGACAGTGCATGGCTTTATGTTGGTGCTCTTTAATAAAAACTCATGTGCACGAGGGTTGTGTGGGAGAATGGAATGTGACAAACCAGCCCGTCTGCGACCTGTGCGCTACCTCGTGCACAGGGGAGTGCAGGTCTGCCCAAAGGGAGGATGCAGCAGCTCCCACCATTTAATATCAAGCTGGAATTTAGAAGCAAAGTGAGTTAGAGCATCACTGTGGTATTCAGAGTTAGCTGAATATCACCAAACTGTTGGGAAACACAAGCTTTAGTGGAAGGAGGGGAGCTATTCGGGCTTGTCTTAGCCTTGGTGTGTTGTGTCTGTACTACCTGACCTGCCAGAACGGCTCCTGGCTGACTCCCTGGGGTAAGAGTTAGCTAGTTATCATCTAATCTGTCCGTCCATCTCCACAGCCGTGTTTCAGTGAGCACAAATTCATTTTTTGTGAAAGCCTCTCGCACAGTGGTTATTCCCTAGAGTGCAATATCCAAGGACCCAATATAACCACAATCCTGCACTGAGATTTCCCAGGCCTGGTGCTAACCTTCTGGGATGATGAGGGTGAGTTCATCATGAGGGGGACATCATCAATTTGGGGGGGGGGGGGAAATAACCACACTGTGAAATTCATTTAGTTCACCAAAGCCATGATTGTACCATAACATCTACTTTTGTAACCAAAAAAATCACTTTAAATTCTGGTCTTGTGAGGGTTAAACAAAGCTCTTTTCCCAGTTGATTGTGCCACTGAGGGCAGGTGGCAGGGAGTCAGCTCTGCTGAGGAACCGAGTGCTGGGGCAGCTCAAACCAGAGGCAAAACTGAAAAGGCACCAGGGGGGCTGGGTGGAGCACAAGAAGTCATGTTTTATGCTGGTGTTCTCTGGCCTTGCCAAAATATCACTATTACATGTATCAATGCGGGAGATAAAAACTCAGAGTAAAAGATCTTTTTAAATTTAAGAAACATTCTTCAGAGCTTTTAGCAGAAAATGTATTTCCAAACTGCTCAGCTGTGTCCCTTCCGGGGCCTTCGGCACTCTCGGGGAGGGAGGGGGGCTGGGGGGACACTAACATTTTGCCAACAACACCAGGGCTTTCGATTGTGGCTTCTTGAAAGCAGGTTTCCCACATCCCCACTTAGCCAGGACAAGCACTTCTGCCCTACGAACGCTGCAAGGAGGGCTGGATTCATTTTAGTTGAACTCAGGAAACAAACACTTCTTTGTTCAGTAAGCGCTCAAAGTCTGATGTTTTAAACAAAATTACACAAACATGTTTGTGACTATTTTTCATTTTAATTGTCTGATTCTAAGTAACATTTTCAGACCTAGCATCAATCTAAGTTTCTAATAGGGCAATAAGAAAGCTCAGCATCAGGCAGCTTCCAGAAAAATCTTCCAGATATGTTTAAAATGCTTTAAAATATTGAACATTTCTCACATTGCTACAAAACAATGACAACTGGCAGAATTATTTTTTTTTTAACCTACATTCTTTTAGCAGTAGAGAAACAGCTTGGAAGGTGGATCACATTCTTCATTCTTTCAGGACCTGTTTGACTATAACAACAAATAGTTTTATAACATGACAAGTACAAATATAAAATTTCAAATGAGCCAACTTTAAAAAAATCTGGATTTTTCTTCAATACCTCCAGTACCTTGCTTCTGTAATAAATATTAAAAACCATCTTTTACATTACAGAAAAAGTTAAATAAGTTATTTACCAAAAGATGTTTTTTTGTCTTTTTTTTTTTTGGTCAAAGGCTGATTCCTTTAAAAGAGCTGAACAAACATTTTTACATCAATAAATAGTAAGGCATATAGAAACAAACAACAATCACAGGAACAGTCTCTATTAGTCAAACTTTCTCCTTCAGAGAATCCTTTTTTTGCTGGTATAGGAAGGTGATTTTTGATTCTCAGCTGGTGGCACCTGGTTAGAAAAGCAATAATTATTACTATCTTACAGTACTTCAAATGCAGACAATTTGTCCCTACCCCTGGGTCATAATGCTGCAAAAGGATCTACAAATACAAGCTTCTGTGTTCAGATCTTCAAATTAAACTGATTAAGACTTCTTTAAGCAGAAAGACTTTTTTATATCATCACTTTCTAACTCAGGTAGGGCTGAGACAAGAGTACAGCATCTACCTTGGGAAGTGTTCAAGGCAGCACTGCTGATGGGGGTAAGGGAGAAGAGAGTCTCAGAAAAGGTTAGAGGAAAATTTAAGGAGGGGAAATGTACAATCATCCAGAGTGGAGGGGTGTGAGAAGGATGGGATTCAGGAGTCAAGAAGTGTATTACATCTCTGGGAGTAAAATCTGAACCTTCTGGGAGAAATCAAATCTGAACAGTGATCACTTAAACACTCAAACTAATTCAATACACTGCATTAGCAAAGAGCTGTTTGCAAAAGCTTTGCCTGTTGGGTCTATATTTAAAAAAAAGCACCACCACTTATTAACACATACACAAGCTTTAAATAAGGGTGCCTTTTGTGAACTTATTCCGTACACAGGTTATTGGACTGTGATCTGCTGAAAATAAACTACTGGAGAAGATGACAGACATGAATATTCATCTAGGGAAAGCATCAGAAAGGAGAGGGTTTAGCTGTTTACGTGGTCAGTCATAGAACTCTAATTCAAACATCAAACATTGCAGAATATTTATCATACTAAACTGCTGTCAGACTTGGTTAGGCGGCAAACATAAAGAAAATCAGACTAATTCTGCAAAATACTACTGACACAGCAACACGTATTTCTAATGAGTATATACCAAGGAATTAAATGCAAGCAAAAATTTTACTTACTTCCAGGTTTCCTCTAGCCTTCTTCAAGACATCATGAGTTAAAACCACTGGAAAGAAAGAGAAGATTAAAAAGAATACTGCAGTCTTTCTCCATTCCCTGTATTTGAGTTTTATGACCACATATGAAATAAAATATGAACTCACAGCTACAGGATGGGCCACGACCAGACAATCACACCCAGCCCCCTACCACCACTTCAACTTTCTTACTCACCAAAGCCCAGAACTGTTATTCCTGCCCGAGCCCTGCTCAGCAGCTCATGCTGATGTACAAACCTCCAGCTGCAACAACCAAGATTAAAGGGCAACACTGCACGAGCAGACAGCGTTAGGGAAGGGCAGGAGGAGCTGCTCAGGACCACAGGGCAGGTCGGAAGCAGTGCCACCACTGGAATGCCATTTCCTACCCCTGGCCTATGTTCCATGAAACACATCATCTGCTTTTCAAATCTAAACATCAGGGAAGTGGTTTTAAAGTTCTTTTACCATACCACAAACGATACATGTGAAAACACACATAGCTCATCACTGCATTTAACATCACAGATATGAACACCCCCCGAGATACTGATCACCTGGTTCACTTGATCTAAGTCATCAAAGGAAGACTTTCTGTTAATTTTAAGGGGAGATGGTGCATGCTCTAACTACAGTTTGATCTATCAGGTAGCCTACTTGGGCTGGGGGGGGCAGGCAGGTAGCTGGAGAGGGAGAAAAATTGTGCAGTGGAGAGGTTATGGGGGACGATGGGCTGGGAAGAGGACAGATGGCAAAAGAAGTCAGCCAGATCCTCCAGCAGTTCAAGGACAAAGCAACCTATATATGCTTAGGGGAAGTCATGTCAGTGGCTTGCTCTGAAGGGTTCCAAGTTTTCTCTATTCATCCAGCTAGCTTGCCTCTGTGGGGACAGCACAAGACCTGTGAAGGGAGGAGGGGATGCTTCTAAACAAAACTGATATTTAGAAATGTCAGGTTAAATATGTGATTCTCTAATCTGTGTCAGCTCCATAACTGCTGAAAAATACCATTCACAAGTACCAATTTAATATTCCAGTCTCAAAAATAAACAATTTAGCCATAATAAAAGATTTTTCATTACAATAATAAGAACCCAACAACTCCAAGGGTATAGCTGTCATGAGATAATTATACCCTTGGCAGCTTACTGCAATTTGGCACTGCATTGTTACATGTTCAGAGGTTCAGATGAGGTTTATAAGCAATGAGTTCTCTCGCCAGAGAAAGCACACAGAAGACCGAGCCACAAGAATGTTCCAGTCTCTGCCTCCAAATATATTTAGGACTGCTCAACTAAGTAACAGAGGGAACCTGAATATCCTCAGTGGAGTGGCCAGCTAACAGGATGTTTGGAGAATGAAGGCAGGCAAGGTCACCTACTGCAATGCCTTTGCTTTCTAACTAGCAAAAGGAGAAAGGAGGAAATACCAAACACAAGTGTAAGCATCCTAACAAAATCCAGCAGCTTCATATGATCCACCAGTTTTGTTGTATGCTTGGTCAGGAATTTGTGTACAGATGCAATTTAGAGACATTTCTGAAATTGCTCTTTAAGGCAAAGGTAACTTGACATCCATAATTCCCATAATCAATGAAACTTACAGAAAATCGTATCTAGCTCTTTCTGTGCTCTCTGCTCATAAAGAACTCTGCTAGTAAATTCATTTCACCTGGCAAACTAGATTTTTCTAAATCAAAAATATTAAATTCAGTACATGAAGAGAATTTAGAGGATGTGACACTAACAGCAAAGCTCCTGCTAGCCAGGCAGTACTTTGCATTAAGGAGATTTCAGAAAATGCAGGCTTCATTTTATTAGGACCTAGTTCAGATGAGGTTGAATGCCCTGGAAAGGAGCGAGCAAAACAAGGGGCAGATGTACTGTTTTCCTTCTGAAATATGGGTGGGTGGAGTGGCTGTGGTGATAACATTGTGGCCATAAGGGTAAAATCTCTGTTACAGATTTATGCTCTGCCCAGCCCTACTGAAATTATCGAGTATGTCTGAGATGGCACCGGGACCAGGAACTGACCAAACTAAACCAGTAAATCGACCCCAGGGATTTTATTTGGACAGACATAATAGAACAGCTTTGATTTTTATATGACAAGCCCAAACTGAGCTGTTTAAAACCTGAACAAAACATAATTTTGAATTTAATATAAGTAACTTGTACATCATTTAATGTAACAATTCTGAAAGAAGTGACCAAAAAACAGCCCATAAATGCTTAAAAAAATAAATCTGCAGATAGAAGATAGATGTGCCTTAGAAATAAAAATTACAGGCTATTGAGCAAAAAAATATTTATTCCTCTACATTGCATTTAAACAACTTGAGTAACTTATAGTATTATGGACATTTTCATAACTTTGTATGATGTGTAACATTTTACAGTCTTAGATGAACTACTGATACAAGTCATTTAGTCCCACCTCTCAAGAGAAGGCAAGGATAGATTTTTAAGAAAATTAAATCCTCCTCCCACAATACACATCCTGTCATAGCATGAAGGTAGAGAACTGGTTAGCTCCATTCAAATCTCTTCTGATGAGCGATGAAATCAGAAGAGATGGATCTCTTCAAACAGACACCTGGCTTAACACAGCTACAATATAGCCCATGTCCCACTTGTTTTCATGTTTCGCTAATTTTCTAGATACAGCTGCTAAGGGTAAAATATCTTTTCACAGCATGTCCCAATTTTTCTTAAAAAATGATTCATGGCAAGCTTTTGTTTCCCTTGTTCTGAGCCTTCTGATCTCTTGCACTTCTCAGTCTGGTGTAGAGTGACAAATCTCCTTTGCTGCTGCTTTGGCTTTTCCCAGTATTCAGCCATCTAGTGCCATTCACACAACAGACAGGCACCTCAGAAAATCTAAAAGCTTAATTCCACATTTATCAAGACGGAGGCAAAATCACGATTTTGAGAAGGACAATGTCAAAAACTTTGGCTGGAATGGTCTATAGCAACAGTAACTTTGCCTTTGCAGGGAACTGCTGTAGGACAGGAAAGTTGGGGAATGGCAGTACTGAAATGGAATAACTCAAGCAATTAGTGGCAATTAGTGGCAGCTGCATGGATTGACACATTCAGTGGGTTGTGTAGAACCATGAACTGCTGTTCATGATATTCTATGCAGCCTTTTGTAGTTGGGGAACTAACTTCCATTTGAATGAAGCTCCACCAGTTCTGTACAGTCTGAACCTCCTGAACTGTTTGTCACTAACAACTGAGAGTGCACAAGGAAACACCAGCCAGAGCACCTGCAAAAGAACAGGTGCCTATACTCGTTTTGCTGTTTCTCCAAGTTTAGAGGTGGTCACAGACTACAAAAATAAAATAAGAACTAGTAATAAAGCATACACTTACACTGGTCAATGATGACTTTCTCCATGTTTTCCTTCAGCTGGTTTGTGGAATGTAAGCGTTTCACTATGCTGTGTAACTTCTTCTCTTGCTCAGACAGTTTCTTACGTAATCTAAATATTTCTGCTTTCATTCCTTCATCCTAAATTTAGAGAATAAAATATTATATTATATAAAAAGTACTTTGTACATTGTGAATTGCTAAATACTTTTGTACAAAAGCCCTCAAGCTTCCTTAGAGTATAAACAACTTGAAGGAGTGAAACATCCCTGAGTGCCTGTCCTTCCACACTCCCATCCCCGATGACATATGATTCTGTGACAGCTGCCAAGAGACAACTACAATTCTTAGCTGGCTTTTAGTGCAATTAATTTTTCTGTTAGTCTGAGAAAAGTCTTAACACCAGTGCCTATTTTTGTTTCTAAACTTCTGTTCCTCCTCCCCCCCCGCCCCCCCAAACTAGAAAATATAAGGCAGGGCAGTGCTATGGGATCAGCAAGTATCCTGTCTGCCAGGTTCAGAACTTCCAGCTTCCTTCGCCAGTGTTCTGGCAATAGATGATACTGCCTCTGTCAAAGGGCTAAAAGGCACTGTACAAATGACCGGGACAGTTTTATTGCACAATTATTTGACAGTACCATTATTTAAGGTTCAGTTTTCACCACCATTTCCAACTAACTTATGGTTGGTATCTTTTAAAACAAGACTATGAGTAGCCCTGACAGAGTCTGCCAGTATCACTGATCTGGATCCTCATGCAAACTTAAGCTTGTACATTTTTCTTCTTGTTGTGCCACTTGTCAAATAATAGTATCTTCTGGAATTCGCCCCTAGCATTTAGCTCTTCAGAAGAGCTGATTACTCACAACTCCTGTGGGGCTGAAGAGAAGGCAGTGAGTGCTCAGTATCTTTTAGAATCAAGCTTCAAGAGATATTCTTTCATATACTGCAATTAAGATATCAGAAGCAATCTAACGTCCTTAAGATCTCAGGATGTTGGATAAAAAAAACCTCTAGAAAAGATTCTATTAGACTCTAATTAGGTGCCATCCTGGGAACTCAGATCCCCCACATGTTAAGGTCAGATTTTGAGAACTGATCCAGATCAAGAAGGTTTAGATCAGGATGACAGTAAAGCATTAGATGCATCACACATACACTGAAAAACCCGTGTGTGAGTGTATGTTCAGATACTGCAATCCAGGCCAACATATGGCTGTCTATATAGAATATACACATAAGGATAAAAATGGAAGTACACACACTTGTCAAGACATCCCAAACAGGGAGCTGAAACATCAGTGAAGTATATTAGACAGCACAGTTCGGTCTTACTGCTTTTGTCTTTTTACACATTTAAGGATGCTTGAAGCCAACAACAAAAATGTTATTAAAATAATATATAAAATGTTTGCTTTCCTAAAGTTGTTTTTTTCCCAGCAATATCCTGCCTCACTTAAGAAACATACAAAAATCTCAGTGAAAACACTTTAGATTTATTTTAAAGCTAGAGTTTGAAACAGTTTCATTACCAAGTGGTGGTATTATGACAGTATAGATAATTCATTCCTCATTCAGTTTACTTCCATTCATTTGCATAGTGCAATCCTTTTTAGTTAAAATGTTATAAAACTTGTCTCTGGGTTTTGTCACACTTTAAAAAAAGCATCCTATTTTACAGCTTAGGCATCAAAAACATAAAAGGAAAATGTAGCTCAGATTACAAAGTTGCTGAAGTTCCTGTTGTTACTAGTATATACATAATCAAATTGAATTTGATTCTGTAACAGAAGTCCAAATCTTTTCTTGTTGAAATGGAACATTTGCCACCTGCCTAGGTTTCCTGAATATCATGTAACAGGTTACAGAGCACATCTTTAATATCAAGTATTTTGTGAATGAACACCCCAGTATACAACATGACCAGGATAGAAAGCCAGCACACATTCAGCCTTTGCTTTCAGTGATGAGAGCTAACTAAATCCATGTGTCCAGAGCCTGGGCATCCTGGGTTCATGATTTTCAAAAGATTTTCCTCAAATTACATGCTCCTAACCGGTGCATCTTCCTTGACATATTTCAACACTTAAAAAAAAAAAAAACCAAAACAAAAACAAAACAACGAAAAACCCCCAAAATGAAACATTAACAGTACCTGAGTGCCATGAGTAGTACCATGTACAGCTTTCAGTGGAAGGGAAACTCTCCACAGAAGTTTCAGTAAACGTGCAGCCTCTTCTAAAATCTGCTGTACTGTGTGAATATTTGCAGAAAAGCTATGCAGTGATGCCTGGTCTGGTACCTATATCATAGGATTAGAGACATTATATTTGATGCTTAAAACATTATGAAAATGTAATCTTAATTAATGGTTTAAATGAGTTGGTACGATTTCATATTTAAGATGATGTACACAGCTATTGTGTGCCACAAAAGCTAATTTATTAGTTTACAAAGACTGCTGAATTATGCATTATCTGAGAATTTCAGGGAGGGAGGGGATTCATCCTAATCAATAACCATGATTAATAATAGATTATATTTACTAGATTTGCTGTGCCACACGGCAATAGTTGGCAACTCTCTTCTTTCTCCATTTGCATTTTGTGTCATGTTATTTGAAAGTCAAATGATTACAGACATCAATTTAAGCAATATAGATGTTTCTTCCTTAGCAGACCCTTTAAACTGTTCCATTTAATGCTAAAATAACTATCAGGACACACATAAAATGTTTTCCTCTGCTGACAGATGAGAAAACCAAATTGAAGAAATTGCATAAATGTGAAATAAAGGAGAGAAAGAATGCAAGGGAAGCAAATGAATTACCAAAGCAATGGTGATACAGAAGGGGGAAGGGTAATGAAAGAAAAGCATTCACAGTTCCTGCCCCATGCAGCATATCATTTGAATACTTATTTAGTATTGTTATCTAACCAGAATCCTCCTGTCACATAAAACATCCCATTTGCTAAGTAGTCTGAAACTTCAGTGATGTAAAGCTTGATAGGAAACTGCAAATTGTGAAACTTACTGCTTTCATCTTTACACCAACAAAACAAGTTAAAAACTTAGAGAGATTACTTTTTCAGTCATTATCAGTATCTTAACTAGGTCATTTGAAAATATATGATACTTCAGAGAGTCTTAAGTGTCATTCAGACACCATTTTACTGTGAGCACACATGTGATACCACAAAAAGAATTTCATAATTGTTGAAGACTGCATCTTCCAACAGCTTTACTAATTATAACTAGAAAAATAAGTAGCACAAAATTATCCATGCAGTTAAGACCTTCTGGTTTTTGAAGAGCAGTGAGCATGGTTTTTTATAACATTTATATTATCATAAAATCATAGGGGTGAAAAGGACCTTCATTAGTCACCTAGTTTTCTTTCCCACTCCAAGGCAGGAGAGCATTACATGTAATTTTTCAAATATTCACATAATCTGTTCTTACAAGCACCTCCAGTAACAGTGTCTCTGAGCAGCCTCCATTCCAGTGTTTCATTATTTTTACCACTGGTGTGTTGTTTAAAATGCCTGATCCAAGCCTCTCCTGTTGTGGTTTGAGTTTCTTAGTTCCTTATTAGGTGCCACAGACATGTACAGATCATTCCTTCCCCTCTTGTGGAAGCTTATAAGGCAGGTCTTATTCAGTCCACCCCAAATATGCTATCATTAACTGTATCCAGAAGTTAACAATATTAAATAAGAAAAAATTAGCATAAGTAAACACTAGTAGTTCTCCTGCTTCTAGAGGAAAAGGATGACATGTCTCCTGATTCTAGAGGAAAATCACTGACATTCAATACAAGGCAAACATTATACTGGTTTATGAATTATTATGTTTAAGACTACAGCAAAAGGACCATGACATCGCTGTGTCACACATGATGCAGAAAGGATGAGACACTATGTCTTAGGAGACAATATTTGATCATTAATGAGATATTCAAGTTTCTAGACCAGCTACTGTTATTGCTAAAGTGTTCAACTGATACCAGGAAGTGGAAAAATATTAAAAAGCTTCCCTAATATGAAACAACTTTCATTAGCATACATCAATCATTAATGTACAGTTATCACCTGGTGTTACTAAAGGGCTGAATACAAATAAGTGGGGAACTTTTTCAGCTGTGTATCAGATTTCTTTTAACTGTCTTGTAATGAAGGCTTGGGATAAACCCAGGAAATACAAGAAAAATCTCCTTAATTATTTTTATCCTTAGGTTACTGATACATACCCCTAGTTTAAGCCCTTTCTAAAGCATTTTAGAGTTTTATCTGGGGTTTTGGGGTTTTTTTGTTGTTTTTGTTTGGCTTTATCATTTCCAGTGTAACAAACACCGATTTCCATAGTAAAAGCAAGTAGTTTCACCTCATTTGAAGTTGCAAGTAAAAGCGAGATTGCTTATTAAAGGACTAGAATTAACTAATTTATCCATAGCCTCATTAACCCAGAATCACAAATAGGTGCCTGCATCTAGATGAAACTTGGACTGTCAAGGTTGAGGTGTTCTGACAGTTATTCAGTTAATGGTGCCTGCTGCACCGTTAACCTAGTTCTTTGTTTTTGTAAGCTATACATTTTGCACGTCTAGGTAAAATTCACCATCCTTTAACAGCTTGCACTGTTTACCTTTATTCCAGGCTCTTGCAGTTTCGTACCAGTGACCTCTCTTAAAGAAATCTCCATTTCTGCTAAAACCTGTTGCCCTTCTGAAATCTGTTTCCGTAGAGCATTATAATCCTCAATCAGGCCAAGAACGTGGCGTCCATTTTTGTCTGCCCACATCCGATGTCCAGGCACAAGACGAGGGGTACACGCCGTACTGGAAGATGAAGTGCTACCGCAGTGTGAAGCGCTCTCTAAATCGTCTTTAGAGGCTGAATGCGAACCTGGGACAGAAAAAGAGTTTAATTTTTTTCATCCTTACATGTAGAATTAATTGACACTAGACTTCCTCTAAACAGCAAGACTGGGATACCGATAACATGCACGTTCAAGATACTTCTGGATGTACCTGTTTGCGCTAGAGAAATACAACGTCCATGCTTCTGCAGCTCACAAATGTTTCTGCTGGCAGCAGGGCATTTGCAAAGATTTTCTATATATAAAAATGAGACAAGGAAGAGCCTATCAGTAGAAGTTAACGTGCATTAAAAAAAAACTTTCTAGCTTTATTTCTGTTCCTTTTTTTGGCTGATGCTGCACTTGGACTCAGGAAGGAGGGAAACACAGCTAATTTTCTAGTACCACACCATGTATCTTCCAGTATTTACCTACATTTATCTTTTTAGCACCTATCCAAAGTACTAGATATCTCCCAAAATCAAGTCATAGTAGAAAATCTAAAATACATCCTGATTAAGATATATTTTAATCAACAAACGTAAGCTTCCCATTAACTCCACAGAAAGTATGACACTCTCCAGGGCTATACCATACTAAAGATCATACACCCCCCCCCCCTTTAGACCTTCCAAATTCTGTAAGTACCTATGAGTAAAGACTAACCACAGTACATCTAAAAAACTAACAAATTCAGCTGTTGACATTCCAAGGAGTCTTTCTGGTTCGTATTAAACCAAGCTATTACAACATTTTCTTAAAGAAATACAAGCTTCTCCAGCTCCTATCTACTCTACCTGATGCAAATCAAAAGCAACATCTAGGATTCTAGATAGAAACTAATCAGGAACAAATGTAATTTGGGGATACTGGTGGTACAGATTCCCCACAATAGCTGTTCCACACCTACTTGATCATGACTGGCCATAAGGAATCATCCCATATGGAGCACATGACAGTAGTGTTCAAGTATAAAGTGCACAGACAATGGTAGCGACTGTTTTTTGCGAAGCTATTTGCTACATTCAACATCTTTATTACTTGTACAAAGTACCACAGAGTTAGTTATGCTCATTATGTACTTCACCTGAAGTGTGATTCTGATTGGACACGATGGACCCACAAAGGAAGGTGGTAAAACACCCTGTTGTGCCTCGCGAGCTCTCACACTAACCCTCTGGCTGGTGCTGCTTGCTCTGTGTGCTGCGTAAGATTTAGCTACTAGGCACGTTCAGGTGAAGTGTATGGACCCAAAAAGCATTATTATTATTATTGATTCCCATAACACAATGTACAGGCGGCAGGAGAGGTGGCTTTATGCTGGAAGTATGGAAAGCTGTTATTATGCAGAGTACTTTAGCAGCAAGGAAGAACATTCTTGTGCCCTCTGTATCCCATGTACATCTGTATTGGGACAATAATCTAACCCTGAGCATAAACACTACATTTTCCCTGATTTGCTAAAACAGTATTACTTAACAGTGATTGAAATAAAGGTAAAATATTCCTCAAGGTCAAAAAGGGGACAACTGATTTATACAAAGACCATTTAGTGCACTTATTGATCATTCCTGAGTAATACATACTCACCCTTAGAAAATGCTACAGAGCTCTGCATTAAAAAAAGAAATCCCAGGTAAGCAATATTTATGGCAATTTAATGTAGGCATCCTTCCATACCAGAGACTGTCTGCAAATGCTTTTCTTGAATGAAAAGGAAGTGACAGTTGGAGGCTTTAAGACGGTGCAGTGTGCATTTCACCTCCCCATGCACTAATAGCTCTAACGGGAAAGGGATCTGAAAGGCTGATGGGCAGCTCCCAAACCTACAGCTGATGTTGTGTAAGGTCTTAACAGCATCTTTAAAGAACAAGGCACAGGTTCTACGGTATAACAAAAGCATGTATGACACAGTACCATTCATTCCTGCAGACTGCTGAGATTCTTGTTTGAAAAGATAGTTGATATTTACAGCTGACACTGATCCCACTTCCTCTCTCTTTTCTTTTAAAAGCTGTTTCTCTAATTTTTCATGCAAAGACTTGTTTGTCTCTATGCTTCTTTCAAGCTGCACTCGCAAACTCTGTATTTCAGTCAAGAGTTCATGTAAGTCAAGTGGATTATTCTGATCTTTTCGGAATTCTTCTGATGCATCACATCTGGGATCTGAGACAATTTCAAAAGAAACACTTAACATCTTTAACAATTAAAATAATATTAGCCATTATCAGAATGCTGAGCAAGTAAATTATAGTCAGTGTTATCCTCAATATTAAGAATTAACTACAAACAGCATTAAGATAATGGTTTGACAAAAAAAGCATGTCTTAATTGCTTCTACCCTCAAAAGATTTAAAGAGCCGAAAATTATTTTTCACTTTGTCCATAAAAGCTAATAAGTCTCATGCCAAAAGCAAAAAAATATAATAAAAAGAAAATTAAAAGTATTTACAGAATTTGAAGTGCATTAATGCACAGTCTGGGGAAAGAAAAAGAAATGGGTAATCTTGGAGTGCGGAGGAGGGATGGAGTAGAATTGGGAGTTTAATTTTATACACAGAAGAAAAAAGAAAATAGTGATCACCTGGCAACCAGAGGAACAAATCTGAACCTGAAAAAAAGCAAGGGGTGTGTTCGTCTTTTCATAGAAGGAGGTCAGTACACAAACAATTCCATGTATTCTTTCATGCTGAAATCAAACTGTTCTCCAGACAGTGGGAAGGGGCTCAACTACATGAGGAGGGTGCTGCTACTCTCTAATTACATTACCCGTTCTGCAAGGAGACTTACTGCCATCCCGGAGTCAACTTTGGCTTAAAGCCTTATGCCAACAGGGCTCTTCTGCTGCAGCTAGGCATGAAATAGTGACTGCAGGGCATATTACTTAAAGTAGCAGGAAGAAAAAAACCAAACTTTTACATGAACTTCCCACGGAAGATTTGCTGGATCCTGTAACAGGTATGCAGCAATGACCAGCATTCCACTTTTTTACGTGACCCTACCAACAGCCGTGTGGTGGTACAGCTTCCGTAAAAGGGGTAGGAAGAACTCAACTCAGTCTCATTCCTACCCCTCACCTTTAGTGACAGAAAAGCAGACAGGAAATTATTAAATGTCTCATTCAGAAAGCAGTGCCAGCACTTCTCCCCAGCCCTAGGGAGAAGACACTACCCTCATATTCAGACAAGAGAAAGCACAAGCTACCTGAGTAAGCACTACCTGCAAGGATGCAGCAGCATGTATTTAGATGACAAGTAAATATCTAAGATCCCCATGAAGCTTATCCAGCCTGAGCCACTGAATCTTTAATATTTGTTTTCAGCTTAGCTAAAAAGATAAAGGAAACTTGGGTGTGCCCAGTCAGAACATATCACACATCTCAACCTCGCAGTTACACTCCTAAGTAAAAAGCAGCATTTTATCATCAAGTTGTCAGTTCTACTTTGCATAGCAGACACAAGCAGAAACAAAGAAACACTGACCTAGCCCTACTATCCTTTGACAAGATCATATTCAGAGAGGGAAGGGTTGCAAGGGCTAAGGGTATAGAAACAGTTGTGTATTCATACCTGTCCTCTTCCTCCTTGCTTCTTCCAACTTTTCATAAACCTTCATCTCAGTTCGGAGTGACTGCAGTAACTTCTCATTCTCAGAGAGCTGACGCTGCTTTACATTAATTTCTGTTTGCAACCTGTTAAGTCCCAATAAATGGCTGTTAAAAGTTAAATTCTTATATTTTGTTTCAAAATCTAAAATCCATTCCCCTTTCCTCCATAATTCTTCCCTTGCCTTTTGAATAGATCTATGCACCTTATTAATGTTAATGGCTATGGCTAAACACATGCTTGTCACATTGACAATTTTCTTCTCTAAATGAATGTCTAAATGTGGACAGAATCAATACCTGTTTAATTCATTACGACTGCTGTAAATTTGACATGTCAGATATCTGGTTTCATCTTCCTTTTGGCCAATTTGTTTTTGCAACCTTTCATTTTCTCTCTTGATGCATTCATAATCCTCATGAAGATGCTCGATGATTGCATTCTTTTTAGAAAGAGATTCTCTTAACTTTTCATTTTCCTTTTGTTTATCTGAAACAAGAAGAAACACAAGGCATTTGCAATGTCCACAACCCACTAAAGCTATGCTTTTTAACAAAACCAGATTTTTCAGAGACTGTCAGAAAACAACAGCTGCTCTTGTGAGTCTTAGGATTTCAGTATTGCAATTTGCTAATGACTTTTGCTAGATCCATTTTCTGTAACATGCAACATTTAACCCCCAGGACTCACAAAGGCTCAATAAAAACCTGTGTACAGCCTTATATGCCAAATGTCCCCAACACCTCTTGGAATTTGGTCAGAAGGATAGTATTCAACAACTAGAGGCAGCAGGATCTCAAGGCAGGCCCATGAATTTTGCTAATCCTCACAAAATAATGGATTTGACTTCCCTTTAGAAAGAAAAGAACTCAGGGGGATTGTTCTAGGGCATGTTGCAGCCATGTTCCTCTTTGTGTCACAGAAATCCCTCTGTCCTCTCCTTCCCAGCCCTATTCATCTGCCGAATGTATCATATCAGTCCTCCTTTCCTTGGTACAAGCTGTTTCCCCAGACTGGTTTTGTGACAAGGAATTGCTGATAGGGGCAACTGAGCATTTTGAGACAGCTGCAATCAGAGAGGCTTATGGGGACCCCAAGTTTTTTGTGACCCTACATTTAGCACTGGAAAAGGAGGCGGCAACCTTGGCAAAGAAACAGCAGGGAGGAAACATTCCATCTCCCAACAGTTAGAAAATCATTCCCTCATCTTCAGTAGTCTTGCTGAAAGCGTATGAAAATGGTAATCCCCACGTGCTGTTAGAAATGCACGTCACCAGCCTCTCACTACTGAAGGGCAAAGCTAAGACTACAGACAGAAAGCACCTGAGACCAAAACATGCAGGAGGTATCCCAAGAGGCTTTACTTTCTCTAGTGCACCCAGGAATAAAAGGAAAAGAAGGTCACAAACTCCAGAGATACCGACGTTATTTTAAAACACAACGGCAACAATGCTCTATTCATTATGGCTCTTATAAAAAAGAAACCCTGATATTATCAGATCATATTGTTAACCATGGAAACAAATAAAAGTGTGAATATATTAATTTGAAAAGTAGAACTTGAACAAACTGATAAGCACCAAGATGCACCAAAACAGATGAGAGAATACATGACTCTGGAAGAAGCACCAGTGCTTTTACACAGTCTGAAAATACAGAGACTTAGAACCTAATTGTGGCTTAAACTGCTTTTAAGAACCTAGTTGGCAACTTGTTGGTTTTCTTGGGGGAAAAAAAAGAAGAAAGACTTTAAAATTCTCTCTTCACAGGTGTGAAAATGAGGAAAGTTTAAAATTAATCTCAGAGATTACAATTACTTCCAAATGGATTCCCTCAGTTCTGTCCTCTTCTAAAGTGTTTCCAAAAAGAAGATGATTTGGTCTGTCCATTCAAACCTCTGTAGCAGACTTCAGAACCTAAGTGTAATTAGTTTGCTTCTCTTTGCAACTCTTCTGTACCGAATGGTTTCATTTTCAGCAATAATGCTACTCTATGGCTTTTTTTTTTTAAGAGGTCCTCAGAATGGACACATGGGAAAAAAGGAGCAAGAAAATGGTGATAAAAGACAGAGGGGGAAGAGGAAAAAGAATGTATAAAAAGAAGGGAATGCAAAAAGAAGAATGGAGAAACGGAAGTGAGTATCAAATGGAAAATGCTAGAAATAAACAGAAAGAAGGAGCATTACTGCTACTCCTTTATCATTGTCAACCCCAGTTTGAATGCTTACGGTTGAGCATGGAATGTCAGGGATAGGAAGAATGGTTGTCAGTTTAATGAATGGACTGTTAACATTTTATTGTTTTCTGATCTGGAATGAGTTGCAGTCTACTCCTGTAAAGCAGTTTTACATTTTTACCTCTGGATCCTTTTGCTAGCATTGCATTCAGAACTTGATTTTGCTTCCTCAGGAAATGTATTTCAGAAGTCAGGGAATTATGCTGCTCTGAGCCATGGATAAAAATGTTTGCAGAACCTATAAATATATACATAAAAGATGATTTATGAGTCATCTCTAGGTCATTAAAGATTAAACTTTCCAGACAAGAACAATTTAAAAAATTGTAGAAAAACATGTTATGAAAGATATTTCTCCCGTATATATTTTGAAGGTTATCCCTACAGACTAAAAGGCAGTTCAGGTTAATGCCAAGTAATCCAAAGCCCTGCATCACAAGTACCTCTCATTGCTGGGCAACCATTACCAAAATTGCCAAATTATCCCTGGCAGTCTTTACCTATCAACTAATATTCCAACAGGACAAAAATGCAGGAGTATTTTGTGACATTGCTATTCTTTAAAAATAATGCAAACTGTAGGAAGGTTTACCACATATTTCAGTCTTGCTGAATACTCTTGTATTTAATGACACCATTGCAGGGGATCATTAGATACTACCAATTAATCCATGGTGGTTAATGCAGGAAGTAACATAAATAGTCTGGTAATAGATTTGTTACCATGCCATGACCACAGGGATAAAGATTCATCCCTCTTAAATTCTTGTATCTAAAATTTAGATACCTGAGCCAGTGTTATCAGCCATCAATAGCCATGGGGAGAAATGGGCACCTCCAGAGAGTGACTCACCCAACGCATCCTCTACCCCCCTCTCTGTGGATGAGATTCCCTGTCCTCCGCAGAGATGTACTTCACCCAGAGCTTCTCATGGAGGCACTGGAGAAACTGGCACAGACTTAGATGTCTAACTTTTAGAAACTTACAGGTGATGAATCCTACTCTGAGGGTCTTACTGCGCTAGTCCTATGAATATAAGTGTTAAATGGTGTATCCAGTCAGTCAAATTCCAGCCTAGGTAATCCTCATAATGTACTGTATTTATGCTACTCATCCCACAGCAATGTGCAATGTTACAGTACAGCCTGAAAAGTGCCACATTCCGCTCTCAAGGTGGCTGCCTCTGAAATGCAAGTCAAGTGATTGTTATTGCCCTTTATAACCTGCTTATAGTCAGTAAAACACTTCAGGACCCACCAGAATTAACATTACTATTAGAAGTATTTCTCAGCTGATTGGTTATCCCAGTATGTCTCAAGCATTAAAGCTTGAGATAACTACATGAGTGTCAACTATTTGGTTAATAGAGAAATAACCAGCTGGCAAAAAAATTAGCTGAATGTATGAGGAGTATGCCTTTCAGCTCTGGCAGTTCAATTCAATTTGACGTGCTGCACTTCCTCTGAGTAATCTCATTTTATTGTAATCCCAATTGAAGCTTTTACCCACTACCTAACTGGGATGTAGTGTGCCATGATATGCACCTCTTGTCGTTACTGAAAGACTCAAAGGCTCTAGAAGCCTGGCACTAATGGCATTTTACTATCTATATGTTAAAGAGTTGAGGTAGCTATGTGAACTCAAAAGGCTTTTTCCTTTCAGATTTTAACAAAGCAATTCAACTTGAAGTGGCAAGGCTTGATGGTCTCATCTTGATTCTAATTTAATTTATTGCCCATCACCCAGCTTTATCCTATTTGAAAAGTTATGCTATCACAGTTCTACTGAAAGGCTTTAGAACGTAACTATTAGTTATCTTACATAATAAGGGATAATGTAGAGCCAGTGGTAATAAGGCCACAATCCTGCAATTTGACCCACTACTGAGACTACTACTTCTGTGCAGAGCCCTGCTGACATCAATTACGCTCTCCATAGATGCAAAGGTCCATCTAACCAGAGTAAAGTGAAGCATCAGGGCCTACAATTGCAATACACTTGAGTTTTCATTATGTTTTCTGCTGAAAAAGCGAGTGCTAAGGAAGCGTACCTTCAAGGTTTCAAAGGAAACACTGACTGAAAGATAGGCACTATTGAAAATCACAGCAGAGGAAGGAAATATTCATTCCCAGGTAAAGCAAAATAAAGGTATACTAAAGCTGAAGATAAGTCTGAGTAAATACATTGGTTACTTATGGGTTAAAAATGCAAACAAAACCCCCTTCATGTTAACTGCCGTTAATAACATTTGAAACCCATGAAACTCAAAATTAAACCTTTGATTTTATTTTGAAGCCTAACATTTGAAATGATGGAAGCAATTATTTTAGTTCTACTTGCACTGCAAACCTCAGCTCTAGAGTAACGATGTAGTCATTACCAGCACTTGAGTCATTTATAGAATACTAGAAGCCCAAAGGCATTTAAACACTTAGAGAATCTAAATACCAAAAATAGCATGGCAAAAATAGTGGGCATATGTGTATACATATTTCCATGTAATATTTACCAGACAAGAATAATTCTATGCATTAACTTTGGTTGAACAAACAACTCAATATCACATGAATTTAACAGGCTCATCAACAATTAAATATGCTACAACCTGGTTTTGTTTTTTAAAGGAAAACAAACTAAGGATATTAAGGAAAAAAATTGTTTTGAAGTATTGTCTCCCAAAGCTAAAATCCACTTCAACTTCACTTAGGAACTTCTTTTTACACTCAAAGTCAAAAAAAGACCATCTATTAGGAAAAAAAAGTAGCATCATTACAAGAAGAGAGAATATGCATATTTGATAACGTGAAAGAGATCTTCAAAACAGAGAAACAGGAAGCACGAAAGAACATAATAACAAAAAGGAGCTGCTCTAACAGGTAGTTGCTTTTTTCCTTTCTTTTCCAAATTTCTCCTCCATGCATTGGTAGACGTACTAAGGCAACAAGAAGACAGATGGAAGGCATAAGACAGTTTATAAAGAAAATATACTTTCACTGCATTAATGTATGCCCTTGCCAGAATCTTTATGAAGCTGTAAAAGAGTTGGAAGTGTTTCAGTGTGGTTATTTCATGAGAACAGTATGCCTTTCCAGCAGCGTAAATACTTCATGAATGAAATGGATGCTTTTTATACACCTTTCCATCACTGTAAATTATTCCTGAAAGCAAACTGCCATTTGCAGGTAGTCTCCATTTAAACAACAACAGAAATGGATCATGGGGATGACGTAAAACATAATGAATCTAATGTCAATATTAGTGAAACTGAGTAAAAGGAAAGCATGTATGTATTTATTGCCTGTTTCCAGTCTGAGTAATATTGCATATTAATCAACTGTCCTATGGGGGGAAATGTGGGAAGGAGAGCAAGAACAAAGTAAAGTGTAGGAAAGTATGCCTGGTATGGTGTGCTTGAAAGGTGCCACAAAAGTATCCTTAATGAAAGCCTTGTGACTTTCATTGCCTACCTCCTTGTGAAAAGTTTTGAACGCACCACAGAGCTTGGCTTTCAAAGATCTTAAACACTATTAGAGAGCAGTGACTCTGAATTTGCATACCTATTTTTAGTATTTTTCATGCACTGCTTTATATTAGAGTTTGGAATGAAAACCAACTCTATGTTAAAATTTCCATCAGTTTCTGTCAGGTATTTCTCATTAAAAACTCACGATGTCATTTTGTGTAGAACACATTTATCACACCAATCCATTCAAGTGACAAGCGGAACACCGTGGCCTAGGCTCTGTCTTACAGATATTTCGTCCCTGTGTATAAACACAAGCTGGCTTTAAAGCAGTCAGAAAATTTCAGAGAAGACACCTCAACAGTCCTGTTAGCAGTGGTGCTGTACTGACCACTCCAGGAGTAGGTATGGGAAAGCTAATTCCATAAAATTCCTACTTTGGATCAATAGCAGCAATGTGATTTAGAGCAAAGCACCACCTCCTATATTCATACTGGGCCCAAGTCCCACTGAAATTACATTGATAACATGGGCTTCCTCTTCTGCAACTGTCCCTGGCTGGACGTGGCAGAGAATTAAGAGGATGACATCCTAAAATCCAAGACCGTTACAACAATAATGATATCCCAAAGGCACAAAAGAAAGAAAAAAAAAGAAAAAGAAAAAAAGAAAGCAGGCTGTTTGCCAATAACAGAACTAGAAGGGTCTTTCAATTCTCTGTATGAAATTTGATGACAGCATCACCAGATGTCATAAAACTACCTGGTAGCCCCGCTCTCTTCGCAATATGTGCAGTTGCAGGTCTGAGGCTGTGTGTGCCCGTATCCCATAAAAGATTTGTGCACTGGATACGCTTCAAGCAATGGACTCAAGGAAAGGAAGAGGCATATTAGATCTGTATTTACGCCACCCTACAAGCAGCGTGGACAAGCTGTGTCTGCTGATGGAGCTCAAGATGCAGCAGTACTCAGAGAAAGACACATCATTTTCCAGCTGTAAATGGGTGGGATTTAGTCAAAAAAAAGCACACAAAACATCTCCAGCAGCATTTGATCCCTCAGGCTTTAAAGCAGGAAAGGTGAATTTAATTTGTCATGAAAGAAATTTTTACCTTGATCTAGTTCCTTGTCTGTTACTTGTCTCTCAAGCTGCTTCCTCAGTCTCTCATTAGTTTTTATGGAGTATTCTAAACGTTGTCTCAGGATTCTAATTTCTTGCAGATGCTCCATTAATAACTCTAAATAAACCAAAAGACCACTACTTATTTAAATGATTGTATTCCTTTACACTATGTTCTCCTGTCAAATCTAATGTATGTTAATACTAAAAAAATTATACAGAGCTGTTCAAAATGGCAGACATTAAATATCTGACTCCACAACAGTCTTTTTTCATATAGTTCCCAAACCGTTCATTTAGTGAAAACGTCTACCCTACATTTTAACTTAAACAATGGTCCAGTTTTAAGACTCTTTAAATTTCTTCTTCCTACAAAACTGTAGTAGATAACAATTTTATCTAGTTAAAACATTCCCCGTACTGGGAAATGAATCCAAAATTCTGCAATGCAGCTTCACATTCAGGCTCAACGCACCAATAGTATACATTTTTCCTTATAACAATAGGAAGCTTACCACAGTAACTCAGATATAAATGTGACTTTGACTTACACAATGCATACCATAATAAATTTGTTCTATCAAGTTTCATTACCGTACCTTTTCCTTCTTGCTTTGCCATTCTACAATTTTTCTTCCATTGGCTGTAAGTTTCAGCTTTACTCAGGAACTTATCTGTTCTGACTGTCACTATCTTATTTGTCAGTTTATCCATGTCATACACTCCTGGTTTACCCTGCAATATTTTTCTCTTGAACAGTACGTGCTATCTCAGCTATTAAATTTTCATCGCTGCCTATAACAAACTACTGCAAGCATCACTTGTGCTCAGTGAAACTATCCAGGTCAAACATGACACCACTTATTAATTATGCAGCACTTACAATTCTCAAGGAAACACAACACTGGCTTTTATAAAATTAGAAAATCTCTCTTTTTCAATGTAATAATCTCTTGACAACTGTCTATTTTCCCCTTATAACTTGTCTATTTAAAGATCGTCTGGAGTACTGTAAAAGATGATAGTCTAAAACAACAAAGACACAAAATAACACAGTTAATTTTGTTTCAAATGGGAGGTAGTTCAAATCGTTGTCATCTCTGTATGCCTTATTACTGAAATTGCAATGATTATGCAAGATACTGGAAAGCTGAAGCAGACAAACATTCTTCATTATTTCTTAATTAGTTCCCTTGTGTCTTTTTTATCACATTTTCCCAATATCTAGCGAATCTTCAGTGGGAAAAAAATTACCTGGGGGAAACTTGTTTGGCAGAAGCGCCAGTGTGCCATGCTGTCCTTCTAGGTCATGCCTGTGCTCAGGTGATGCAAGAGACGACTTTTCTGACAAATCAAAGTCAGACAAGCTATGAAGAGCAGATGGTACAGGTGATTCATCCTTCAGTTGCTGGTACATCGTGGTGTTCTTTTCATTATCCCTTTTGTGCCAAACAAAACATTTTAAAACATAAAAATTATTTTATTACTTTGGAAGCACGAACAGAGAGCATGGTGTCAAATTTACAGGACACAGGTAAAGCAAGTGAATTTATGCGACAGACCATGACAAACCACTACGCATCAGCGGTATATATCAAGACTGAAATTCAGACCTCACTGAAGTCAGCAGGAACGAGCAACGGACCTCCAGCCTAGTGGTCACGTTCCAGCACTAGGCAGTCACCTTCGCGTTAAGGGGACCTCAGGCTGCCTTGAACAGGCAGCTGAGGATTTCTGTAGCACAGAAGAATCCCAGGCTGGCATAAAACCAACATATGCAGCATAACAACACCTGCTCTCTTCACCTTCAGCATAAGGGTGTTTTGAGAATGAACTTCAACGCACTGTACTTCAGTGATCCTGAGCCAGCCCCCAAGGTCGCAGAAACAGAAAGGTAGTGGATTATCCCTCCTACCAGCTGCAATTAGGATAACATCTAAACATACACAACCGTGCATTATGGCACACGTTTTGTTTGTTCATGAAAGGAACAATCCTGGCAGCATGATGCTTCCTCTCAGTATCTCGGCTGTTTGATGAGAAGTGGGGAAAAAAGCCTTAGTGTGTCTTCTATGGATATTTTATTAACAAAATGGATATTGATGAAACAAGCAGCATAAGCAAAGCCCTCAAAAAGTAAAACAGTGGAAAACACAGAGCATCCTTATCAACTTGTCAAGCGTATGTTTGATAAACATCCAATCGCACTCTTACCTTTGAGCTAATTCATAAAGAATAGTAACTTCTGTACCTATTGATTCTCCTGCAAAGCAGAAATATCTGATTAAAAACAGATACTGAGAATTATAATTTTTTCCCCCTTCCTCTTAAACTATTTAAATATAGAATGGTAAATTAATGAGAAATTAGAGAAGTCAACAGATACTCAACACACTGTGTGTTAGTGTCAAATGCTGTACATGAGCCAAACTATTTATAGCCCAGCAACAAAGCAATAGATTTCTCTGGAGTTCAGAAAAATTACTAGGTACCACAGGTGCCAGATTTTACAGCCTTGATGTTTTAGTTAGCATACAGATGTAAAATACTGTGCTATATGGCAAAAGAATTAGGGGTACATGCCATTACTTCTTCAATAAAAATTACATAAAACCAATTCCATCACACTTGGATTTTGTCCACCCAGTGTCAGGCTAACCAGTTATCCTTAATAAAGGGACATACACAGGATTTTGTCTGCAGCATTCTCAGTGGTAGAGTATGTGAGCGCAAGTACAATTCAGTGCAAGAGACCTGGACTCAGACACTAATTTGAATAAAGAAATATGAGTTTCATGGTGTCACCTTGGCTCCCCCTGTTTTAAAATTTTTGTGCAATTAAGCAAAAGTGGCAGGCAAGAGTTGCACAGCTGAAATTTCAGGGGAATGAACTGAAGGTCAGGATGGAAATGCAGAGACAGACGGTTGTTTATGCTTCTTCTTTACAGTCAATTCTTAGTACGCTGGATGTTCTTTATAACCCTACAAACATCATTTTATTTTAATGTGTGATTCAATGCAACACCATTGTGTTAGATATATTGAATTGTCTCGGTTGTCAGTGACTTTTCATAGTATATAGGATACCATCTGTTGGTTTAAAGGCATTTAATGTTTATTCACTACACAGTCTTCTCATTTGTAATGCAAGGAATCTCTGTAGCCACTGAAATCATTGAATACACTCAATCTTTTATTACACTGTATGACATACTAGCCGTAATACCTTTTTCTCATATACAACTCCTTTATATGAGCAATCGAAACTGCAACATGCTGCCACTATCTTTAATGAAAGGCAGAATACAGTTCATCGTATGGCTGGGCCCTGAGTGTTTCTGAACAAAGTGATCTTCTAGTGCCAATTTCAGGAAGACGTCAGGGTCTTGCCCTGTTGGGGTCCCTATTTTGGGCCATCTCAAGTGTTTTGCTGAAGATGTCAGTTTTGCAGCTGACACCTGTGGAAGTATTGCTAGTTGTTTGGGTCAGAAAGAGCAACAATTGCGATGACAGGAAAGTCTTTCTGGCTGAATTTCACTCATGTTAGCATTCCTTTTCTATCACTTTGCTGCTAACTTTCTTCCAACTATGGACTGAAGGCAATATGCATGATAGACCCTTCAGGTGACAGAAGTTGATTTTGATGCTCATTTTACAAAACATGGTTACATTTTAGCTCTCTATTATGAAAGACAGCATGCTTTTCTGCACTAGCTAGACTATTTGGCAGCAAGATGCAGATCTCTTAAGAAAATAATGAGAAATGTTAGGAATAATACATCTGATATGGTCCTACTTCTTAAGATGTTTAAGGCTTTGCCTTTCCAACTTAATGCTTTGCCAAACACCAGGTGGGGAAACCGGGATAAACAGTCAAAGGACAAGAGCATTTTCAGATGTGTAAGCTCCCATTTTTCAGACAATATGTCAGTTCTCACTGATAATTAAAAGGGCTTTGCTTACTGGTACACATTACAGTGTCCTTTCCTGAGTAACAGTCCATTCAGCACTCAGCTTTCTCTAACACCAGGACAACTGGTTGACTTTTAGGACCCCTGCTCAGGAGGCTCTTGTTCTACTATTATGCCCTACAGAAACCATCAAATACACACTGATTTGCAATACCAGCCTCTCAAATTCATGAGCTACTCAAAATTCTGAAAGGAATTATTCTCTGCAATCTAAACAAATAGATCTTCCCTTTCTTCTCCCCCATTTTAATTTTCTACGTGCACCATTTGGGTGGGTTTCTCCATAAAGCCTACGGCTCTTTTTCTTGATGCATCCAGTGACAGATGATTTTACACCTGCATACAATTTAACTTGTGTTATTTCCACAGGAATATCACTCATGTGCAAATCAGCATGGCATTATCTTCCAACTGTCCAATGCAGGAGTCCTTGCACTGGCCATAGAAAATTTCCTAGATGGACTACTATATGATGATTTCCTCTTTCACTCTAACAGCACAGCCCAGATCTCTGCACTGCATTTACCCTTCTTGAAAATGACTGTGTTTTAGGGGAAAAACTTCAGGAATCTGTAATTTTTTTCTTTTTAGTTAAACACAGATTGTGTTAAAAAACAACTGAGAGCTATGCCCATGAGAACCCTTCAATGGAGATATCTGGTGCTTAGGCTCAACAGAAAATCCTGAAGCCTACTTGTAACTAAACTTTTACTAAACTACAACTGCTATATTTTGAACAGTTAAAATATGTATGTGCTAAGACAAACAACTCAAAATGGAAGGTGTCAATACAGAGGACAGCTACAAAAGCAAAATCCAGTCTTGTTGGAGCACTGAAGTTTTACCTTCTCAGACAGATCTCCCTATAAATCATTTAAAAGCAACCAAGAGGAAGTAAAGCTTCCTTTTCATTAAAAAGAAAAAAACCCAAACCTTCAAATTTCAAGAACGTTAATGTATCTCAGACAATAAGCACAAAATACTGCTACTTACCATAGAGGAATTTCCTTTCTAGCTTCTCAAACAATAGTGCACTTTGATTCAGTTGCTCACGGAAGCCTTCAGCAACATAATAATCTACATCACTGGCTTGAAGCAGTTCCTCAAAAGCTTTAATAAGGCTCGTCAGATGTTGATGGTAGGCAACACAACCACTGCGGATCTCTTTCATTTGTTGGCGTTGAACAGACAGTTCTCGAGCTTGTGAATGAACTAATGAATCATATCTGAGGGAATGAAATTATCTTTAAAGTAATTTTCTGACCATAAATAACATTTAAATATAAATAAAAAGTGAATTAAACTTATATTCCTAAGCTATAATTTTATGTGACTCAATTTTCTTTTAAAATGCTTTTACAGCCTCAGTGAGAAATGTATTGTCTCTAACTGTTGAGTTTTGTATTTATGGGCATAACTTGTGGGTTATTATCCTTCACTTAACTGCTTCATTTATAAGACGGGCAGAAACTAAGGTGATGACTTGTTTGTCTGGTTGGAAATAACCCAGATGGCATGAAAAAGTGCCAAATTAAAGTACTTAAGAGCGAATATATGAAAACAATTTTTAAGAATACACATATTTTTCTTGACTGGTTGTTTTTTTGTTGGGGTTTTTTTTTTCTTTTTTTATTATTCACTAGGGAAGAACAGACAGAGCTGTCCCTTCTTCTGAAACTTTATGTATTTCCTGCCAGGAGCACAATATTGCACTTTCTGAGCTGATGGTTTCACCCAGTCTCAAAATTCTGCATGTCTCTGCATGTTTATTAGCAGTGACATGACCACTGACACTGCAGTGACCAAACTCTTGCACTCCACAAGCCAAGATATAAATTTCAACTCAGATCAACTGAATTTATTCTGCACTTGCAAATACAGACATTCCCTTTATACTGACACTGTCTGTATCACAGATAGACTTCTTTCTACAGAATCATAACACTAGTGGAGAGGAAAAGGGAGAGGATCTGAAAAGATACAGGGAATCAAACAAAATACGGGGCATAAACAAAATCTATGATGGTGTGGGTTGTTACAGAATTTTTATTGTCATTTGTATAGGAACAGATGCATAACTCTGTTTTGGGTCTGTCACTCGTGACTCATGCAGTTGTCCTAGACAGAGGCCATAAAAACTTTGCAGCAATCCATACTGTCTCATGCCTTAATTTACAGTTAGATCTTCCTTTGTAAAATGGATGAGGTATATTTTCAAGGTATGTAAATTTATATGTACTATGTAGCACAATTGTGTTTTATGATAGTAATACTGAGAGATACACAATAGTCCACGTTGGTGGTTGCTCAGTGCTTCCAACTACTTCTACCCAAGCATTCCAAAAGCAGCCAAGAGACTGAATAACTTACTTTCTTACTCCTTCTGCCATTCTATAGGCCCTCAAGACAATAACAATATTAGAGCGGGGAAAAAAACAGCAGGGGGGGGAGTTTAAAACAGGTTTGGTCTTAGGGATCCCATTCTATGTCTGTGATTTGTATATATGCTAGCCAAAATGCTGCCCCCAGTCTTACCATACAAAACCCAAGACTGATACTTGCCAGCCTCCCATAAATGATTTTTCAGCTTATGAGCTTATGCTATAAAATTTCTTTCATTAACTTCTAGATATATCTACTTTCACATCCTTCAAAAGAAGGCATTATGGCACTCAACTGCAAAATAAGTTATAACTAGAGCATAAACTTCTGATTTTACACATGAAGTCTGGTCACACAAACAGAAGGGCTAGCATCAATCTGCCAGCCAACTGCCCACAGAAACATTTCTATCTTAAATGGGATGTACCATTTTCTTACACTTGTCACCTGAAAAAAACTGCAAGTGATGCAAAGCTGTAATACTTTAATTACAGAGGTCAGCTCATCTCACAGAGTAACCTGAGGAGATCTGACTTGGATGTCTTGCAGCAAAGACTTGTGGACCTGAGGTGTGGGGAGAGACACGGGTATCTGACACAGAATCGTTACTGAGGATGATACGAGCTTATCAGGAGCAGTTCTGTTGAGAGAAATGCTGTTTTGCACTTCAAGGCGTCTTTTAACTAAACATTTCAGTTGCTTTATGCTAATGTTAGTGAAATTTAGCCTTTGCTATAACAACATGCTCCTATGCGAATAAAATTATCTTCATATTACCTTCCTATGTTATTTTGTATTGCTGTTTACAAAAAGGAACCTGAATCAGTAACAGCTTTACTCACTTGAATGGTGATGTTTCTCTCAGTTTGTTCTGAAGATGATACACTTCATCAAGATGCATATTTGCCATTTGTTCTTTTTCAAGTTCTGCCTCATTTGCTGATAGTAGTTCCTTAAGGTTTTGTGCTGTCCATGTATCAGGTGCTTTGGAAGAGTCTGAATTCCTGTCTTCAGTGTGGATCTCGTAATCCATCAGCTGATGGACACTAGAAAATGTTTTGATTTCTTGCATAGCTGTATCTTGCACTTGTGTAACACGTCCTTCCATGGGCAAGGCTGTGTCACTCAAAACTATATTGGAAATACCACTTGATAAAAGCTGGTCAGAGGTCTGTAAATGAAACACGAACATTTTGTACTTTTCAAGCTCAGACTTCATATTCTTAATTCTTTGTTTCAATTCTTCTCTATCATCTATGACTTCACAGTCATCAAGTGCATCTGTACTTGTTACACTCAATTTGAGAGAACGCAGGCACTTGGAACCTGAATATGCAGTGGCTGAGTCAATGTCCTCATGTTCCATGGAATAAAACTCTTCATTTATCTCTTTTAATGAATGCTGGATATTCACGTTGCTAATCTTATGATGATTTTGCATTTCTGAAAAACAGGAGGCTTGCGTGTGAATGTTAATATTTCTTTATCTGACATTCTGTTCTTAACAGCACTAGAATGAATTAATTTACTTCTGTAATAACCAAATAAAAATGCAGAATAATTACGAACCACACAGTATTAGTTTTGGACTTTTGGCCTCCTTCTATAATTCACCCATTAATTCAACTTGCACATCAAATATTTCAAGCCCCTTATCACCTTTCAAATAAACAATACTCAAAATACACCCGCTTTCTTTTCCCAAATGATTGAAAATTACTTTTGCTATATGCAGTCCTGAATCAGACACTGATGAAGCCCAGACCTTTCTAGCCACACAGATGATAACCTCAAACATAAGGCACTGAGATTTAAAAGTAGAATCTATGACTTTAAATGGTTCTTTCTAAAACTTCTAATTAAATATTCCTTTTCTCCTCACTTCAAAAATCTATACAAAACCAATTGGAGCATAAAGTCAGTGGAATTTTAAAAAGATTATCAACAAAATAGTAAAATTTGAAAAAGGGGCTTTAATAACTTCTTTTTAAAATGTGTTCTAAACAAAATCCATAAAAATGTTCGGTGTTAAAGGTTTTACTGGCACTCATTTGGCATGCACATCACACCCTGTAGTTAACTTTGCCATTCATAAGTAATGCAATCACCCCAGATTCAGACCAATAAAAACTATATATTCCTACATCTATTCTATGTTTATAGTTCTGTGTATGTTGAGGGCTGTATGTGTAAGTATCTAGGAAAATGGTTATTTTTAGGTTACCAGTAAATTAAATTTTCCCCTTCTATTAGTTCTGCAAAAGATTACTACGAATTAGAACTTCCCTTTTGGGAGTCATTCATTGATCCTGCAGAGGTCTTAATACTTTCAAATTGGTTTCCATGGAGAATTCAAATGCCCAGGTTCAAGC
Source organism: Strix uralensis (assembly GCF_047716275.1). NCBI lineage: Eukaryota > Metazoa > Chordata > Aves > Strigiformes > Strigidae > Strix > Strix uralensis. The sequence continues at coordinate 5,784,689 of NC_133992.1, forward strand.
TCTAAATCAGTACAAAATCTCGGGGGGGGCAGCTCTACATGATGGCCCAAGTCAAGCCCAAGTACAAGAAAATAAAAACAAATATAACCTAAAAGCTGGAAAAAAACTGAAGCTACAATACTGGGATATCAACATATTTGAAATTAAGGCTAGATGATGTTCTCTGCAGTACACAGATTGCTGCACACCATTACGTATGTCATTCGAAAGGTGACAGAACCACAGGACAAATATTTCCAAGAAAATGCCCGTGTATGAATTCAAGTAGACACATTGAATAAGGGAATGCAACACTTAAGTTTATTAGCTTCTCCTTCTCTAGGAGTTGGTTGCTGCAGTAACACAGATGTCAGAGAAGGTTGAGGACTGAGATGGAAAAAAGCCAGATACTAGATGAACTCAAACTCTGCAATCCTGATTTCATGCAAATGTTCCAGATAACAAAAAGAGGAAATAAAAACATATATTAGGGAATAAATATTTCCAATTAGAATAGTGGTTATAGTATTTAATGAAACACTGCCCTTTAATTAAAAGAGAACTAACAAGCTCTCTGTCCACACACACAAAGGGCACACACAGAGCACGACCCTCAAACCAACTGACCAGCTTCAATGAAACTACTTACACAAATAAAATTAATGATGTGACAAAGGATTACAAAACTGCCATATCCTCTCTACTCTATACACAACATGTTCACCAGGCTATTCCAGCCTTCCTGAAAAAGACTAATGGGTGATGCAGAAACACGTAATACACAGTATTAAGCCTATTTACATTTTCATTAAATGATTCCATTACGTTTCAACCTAGTTGAATGCCTTCAAATAATTCAGATAAGCAAAATTCTATCATTCAATTGCTTCATTTCAATAGTTCATAACTAGATGCAGAAGCAATAAGTAACAAACATTTAATTCAGAGTAGAGTTCAGAAGTGAGGACATTAGCAATAGAGATCAGAGTTAGGCATACAACTCATTATTTTTACTGGAAACCAGACTCATAAATCCCTGTGGCCCTTCTGAAAGCATAACCCTTAAAAGACCAACTTGGATTCTTAGAGCAATTAATCCATACTATCCAAGAAAACAAGATTTAAAACCCACAAATAATGCCAAAGGAGACAATTGCCTGCAGTAACTTACAATTTCGCACAATTCAGAAGAAACCAGAGTTCTAAATTTTTTTTTTTTAAATACTATACCATATAAATGCTCTACCTTGATAGTTTTGCTGATTTTTGTCCATCATATATTCATTCTTGCCTCCTGTACCCAGATCAACATCTTGCAACTCCACCTGGATTTCACCATTATCCAGTTTGAGCAATGAGTCAACTGGAGAATAGTGGCGGAAGGTATAACATAAGTCAGTAAGTGATTGCAAAAATTTAAGTCGAATAGTTAAAAAAATCCCCCACACCACCAAAAAAATAAACAAAAAAACCCCACCTCACAAATCCAAACCTGATTCTCTAACAATTTGGAACGGGAAAAATCATCTAAGCAAGAACAACTATTGAAAATGTAATAGAAACATCACTGGTCATATGGAACAGTGTTTGCACATATCCTCATAATTAGTTCAGGTATTTTAAAAATAACTACTAAGAATGTGAATTGCAAAGGATTCCTACCAACAAACGAAGATAAACATTTGCAAGTCTCCTTTGCAATGCAACAGTTAATCATTTTTTACTGCATTTTAAAGTGTTTTATGTTAAGCTTAGAGAAAAGACTAAAAAGTTTCTCCAATATGAGTATTGATCATAAACTAATCTTCTGCAACGTCCCATTGCATCAAGTCTCAGAATTACTAAGTGTGCAGTACAACTGCTATCCAGGGTAAAGAAATCAGTGTGGAAAGGAAATCACAGGACTGCGTTCCTAACAGGTTCTGATTCATTTCAGGATTCAATTCAAAAGTACTGCCCTTCTCAGAATTCTCCATGGATTCTGCACCTACCAAAATTAATTGCTGCAGTCCTAGCAGCTTAAGTATTTACAATAAAGTTGTGCCATATCTGTCTCTTACCACAATAATGTTATCATTAACTAAGTCTCTGCAACCTCTGCATTTGACAGTGGCTCACTTACTACTTGATTGAATCTTATTTCTTATATTTATACCTCCTCTCTCCCTCATCTATCCTTTAGATCTCCACTCAGTTTTTAATCTAACTGCTAAGCTCATTTTTATTTTTTTTTTTACCACTCCAAATCTTTATATAATACCCATTGTTCTCTGCCTTACAATTTGTCATACTTTGATGATCCAGACACTTTGTCAACAACTGATTTTATATTAAGCCAGCCACACTGGAAACAGACACAGATGACTTGACTGATCAGTAGAATATTGGAAAAACTTTTTTAGGCAGCATTAACAAATACAGTATTTTTATACTCTCCTGTCTCCATTACAGACAGTTTTCATTAGACTTGGCATCCTATAAAGGAAATTTTTCATTTACCTAAACATCGACATATACATGTGCATGTGTGGGCACCCTGTGAAACTGTCATTTATTATATACTTTATGCCACGTACACACAGCACTTTCTATTCCATATAAAGCTGCTTTACATTCTAGCGGCAAAGATAAAAGAAAAAAAAGGTGTTTTTCACGACCTAGACATATTTGCCTACCCAAGAAAATCATAAGATTAAGCAGCATTGTACAGACGTAAAAATGAGCTGGTTTTACTTTCTACTACAAGAAAAGAAGCCACTATTTCAAGCAGTATTACAAGTCATTATGTCTGCTCTTTATTTACCTCTCACTGATGTGCTTTCCTGCACAGGCTTTTCTTGAAGGTTTTCAGTTACAGACTCAGTCAATAATAACTCTCCGTTTGTTTGTGGCTGAAATTGTTTGGTTTGTATTTCACATGCTTTCAGACCTTCAGAAGGTGCTCTGGTACAACGCCGTAGGTTTGAATCTGACTTCTGCATACAGGAGTTCAGAGACACATTTCCTAATGGTCTGGATGATTTTAAGAGAACGGGCAGACGGGACTTCTTGGGCAGGTATGCAGAATCAGTCTGAAAAAGGCATGGAATAAAATGGGGAGCTGGTGGCTCACATGTAACAGTCAAGTAAAAGAAGTATAAGCACACTCCAGGAAAAATAAAAATTTTCCTGTAAGATCAGTCAGCTGTCACATTAGTTTTGAAAATAAGATTGCAATACCCTTGCATCATGAAAAGCAAACATTCAGAGAGAAAAAAAACCTATCCCACTGGTTCAATTTTCTATAACTGCTGCTTATGCATCCACAGGCACACAGTGAACAGCTTCCAGTTCATGAAGCAAGACAGCAAATTCACCATTGATTAGCAAAGGCTTTTAATCAGTAGGCGTATTAGTTAACTCTGAGTTTGTGCCCTAGGAAAATAGTTTCTCAAACTGACCTCTCTTAACTGCTACTTCCCACTCTCCTCTTTTATATCATGTCTGACAGTCCAGTAACTGTTTCCTTTAAATCCTTTTTTTTAATTGAGGATCCTCCTAATTTTTCACTAATTCCTCAATGTTTTTCCTTTCTTTTTTTTTTTGTCTCCACCCACCAGACCCTACTTCATACCAGCCCTCTTTCATACCTTTGAGAAAATCAACATAGTTTTGCATCAGCCACAGAGGAAATTTATTCTAGCACAGAGAAATTCTTTATGAACAAGAATAGCTTCTTCACCCATACACTCTATAAATTGCTTCCGCAGGATTCCCATTTCCTACTGTAACAGGCATTCCATCATTGGAGTTGTGGGGAGAAGTTAAATTTCTTGCTACATTTTAGCCTCTCACCTTTTGAAGACTGCATAAAATAAATGTTTCCATGTTTAAACCACAGAGCATAAAATAGTGCTCTCTCCAAAAAGATAAGAACATGCTATACGTTGATGAGAGTTATGGAATTGTGTGCAATAATAATAAAAATCAATAATGGCATGTTCAGATAGATTTAGTTTATTTTTTTGCTGTTCATTTGCTCCACCAGTGTCATAAGTCTCGTAATTTCTTTTACCACCCAATGTATTCTGAAATACCTTTCCACATTCATTTCTTAGCAATTATAGTCCTTACACAATGTAAAATAATAAAAAGCAAGTTCCATTTTCCTAATGACATACTCAATTCCTTTTGTACATACATGAATACAATATCATCTGCAGGCTGAAAAATAAATCCAGGCGGAATGAACTTCCTGCTAGTTTTACTAAACTGCACTAATAACATCAAACAATTTCCAGCTGTCTCAGGGCTGTTGTAGAGACATATACGTCACCCAGATTATCCAAAGTCCAGTTCAGCTGGATACATGAAATTATTTATAAAAGACATTCAGAAGCAAAAGATACACTGCATTAGTCCAAACAAGAAAGCTTTTAAAGTCATTGACTCAGAGATTGCATTGAGGTTGCAGCTGATTAAACTAGAGAGGACTCTGGAAACTAATGAATCAAAACAGTGCACTGAAACTCCAGAAACAGAGGAACTTGAAAAAAAAGATTTGCAGAAAGAACTCTAGGTAACCCTGTGGAGGGCAGACAGGCCTTTATGTGCCTTCAGAGAGATTGTCCTTCATTCCTGAGAAGTAAGACCAGCAACTCAAAGACATCATTAGAGTTCTTAAGCAAGCCATCACAAGTAGATCTTCATTAATAGACCAGCTAGGCCCTCAAACCCCTTCCCCCTCTACTACCCATCTTTACTCTTCCTGACTTCCACCTGTCCTCATCTCTTCATGTGCTCCTGGAGTCAGCTGCCCTGGATAGCACCAGCACGAACAGATGAGAAAGCACAGCCTCTCCTTTGTCTCAACCATCCCAAAGATGCAGGAACAGCTACCACAGCAGCCAGCCTGCCAAACACGACCACCCAAATGCCTAATAGACTAAGAACATTAACAACAGCCCAAGAACTTTTTCATTATTATCCTCTTTCCTCCCCAAACATATTTTTTTTCGAAGTAGAAAATTTATTGCCAATAGGGAAAGCTTAAAAGACTAAGAATGTACCCAAAGATACTCTGACAGATTTTGATGACATGTAAATTGTTTGGTGAAACAAGACATAGTTTTTGTGACTGACTTAGGTTTTGGTTTTTCACGGGTATCATAACCTATTGCTAAGACTGGCATGAATTTGCTAGGATGGTTGCCAGGGACCAACCATGCATATCAAAATCTCTTCCTTAAAATCCCAAACTAAACTGAGATGCTTATGCCTGTACAGAACAAAGTCTTGTCAACATCTCTTGGTTTACAAGACTCTTCCTTCAGAAAAATTAATCCAACAAGAACAAGGCAGAATAAAAGAGAATTGTTCCCAATTGTTATTTCACAGAAATCTCTTGATCGCTAAAGTCATGGAAACCATTCTTTGCAGAAGGTGCTACAACATTCTCTATTAGCAGTGCACAAAATCAAAAGCAGTACTCTCCTTTATCTGATCTGCAAGAGCTAAGATCTTCAAAGAGTTTTCAACTTCGCTTCTGTAACTGCTACTGAAACAATACATATGAACTCTTTAGGAGACACTGTTTTCCCACCTCTTTGGGATCACAGACTGCCTGCATACAAAAGGCTTGAAAACTTACCTGGCACAAGCAAATTATGTCACTACATTTAGGTTCCAAACAAATATGAAGAAATGCCCCCACAGTTTATAGAGTACTACTGGTCATACTTCTCTAGAAGCAAGATAGTGATAAGCCTAAAATTAAGATTTGAGTTTGTTGAAATCTACCACTAACTCTTCACCAGCATGCTCTCAGACATTATGCAAGTCTTCAATTTTCTAAAACACATTTGCCATTTAGACTTAATAAGCTATCAGTTCAGAATTCCCTGGTTCTGCATGTTACAAACATCTATGCAGAGATATAAGGTTGTACAAAATCAGATCATTATGCTATAAACTATCTCTTTTTCCAAAAACTACAATATTTACTAGTATCTGGTCCCGGTGAGGATTGAAATTCAATTAATTAATGTTCCAAAGCACACTGAAGTATGTGATGAAAAGCTCTGAACATTAAGAACAATTATCTAAAATATATTTGGCTTGCATCTCTTTTTCTAATTTTAAAAATTACACAAAAGCGAGATTTAATATTAGAAATGAAACATATTTTTTCCTTTTATACATCTATTCCCTAAGTACCAAAAAGAGAATCTTAAATAAACTTACATCATTTGTTCTCTTTGTAAGAAAAAGTCTTTCATGCTGTTCACCCTTCTTATACACATTTTCTTGCTGATGTTCTCGTTCTGCATTTAATCTTGGAAATTCTGGTTTTTCTTCTGAGGCTCCTTTTTTGCCTTCATGTTTGAATCTCATGGCATTACTCTCTAAAGTAATTGTTTGTGTAGCTGCATCTTTCAATTCCACTTTCAGCAACTCAATATCCTTATTAATCTGTGGCATTGCATCTGGATAAAGCTTCTCTCTCCCATCAAAAGTTGATTTCAATTCTACTTGCTGCTTTAAGAATTTATTGACCTGCTTGAAATGTTTGAGTTCATCTCTTAGTTGAATAATCATTTGCCTAAGATCTTTTTCATCCTTTTTCTCTATATCTTCACTTGAACATTCTTGCTCAGTTGTGTTCAGATGATCTAACAGTTCATTTACAATTTTCATTTGTTCTTGTCTGCTATATACAGGAAGGAGGAAAGAAAAGGCATGAATTTTATTTTTATTTAAGCAAATAAGAATACCTTCTAAGAAACACTTCTGCAATGTCTTGACATATTTGGAATTCCCAGGAGATTCTGTTTTACTCACTAATGAATTGCTAATGAACAGTTTTAGGAAACCTTTTCACATATAATGTGTTACATCATAAATTGCTTTTCTCCTACGTATGACTGCATATGCTCTACTGCCCCTTTCCCCATTCATGAACAGATACTAAACCTCTGGTAACTAAATCAATTGCTTACATAACATAGCAATAGAAGAAACAGGAAGGGATTTTCAAGAGTTTACTCTCTGATTTAACTACCTTAAAAATAAAATCCTACCAAAACCACAGGAGACTCTAGATGTCAAGTTTTTCTGAAAATCTATCCCTTCATGTATTTCTAATGTAACTGGGAAGATGGAAACTGAGAAAACAGCCAAAAGCCTGCAAAACAGCTCATTACAGACCACCAAACTCTCCCACAGATAACTAGCAGTCCACGGACAGCAGTCTGGAAAGCAAGGTTTTAAGTGAAAATTAAGCCAAATAAGAGACATTTAAAGCATAAGCAAGCCCTCAAATTCTACAGATGATTTCATACATCCACCAGAGAGCTGTTCGTGCCACTAAACATGTAAACCAGCATTTAAAACACCTGCATTTGTATAGCTAACATTTGAAATGGTAGACGCTAACTAGGCTTTTTATGTCTTTCTCTGGCATCTAATGTCATTAGTGAGGATTCAGTTATGCAAAGTACAGGCTCATCACCAGTCAATCTGGTCATTTATACTTGAACATAGAAAAGATTACACACTATAGTGCTAAAGATGATGGTCCCAGTAATACTCATTAGCAGACTTTTAAGTAAAGTTAAATAAAACAATGCTACCTATTCATCTTCGAGGAGATTACTATCTCCTCATTTACTAGTGCTTTGACAACTAAGACCATTTATGCCTTTTGGAGAGTTTTAAATAATAATGTGAAAATAAGGAATTGCTTTGCATAAAGTCAAGTGCAGTGCATGCTGAACACAGAAAACAGGATCTGACTTGTGTCCCCACAAGATACTCTGCTACCAGCACTGCTGAGCACAATGTATATGAAAGGTCATTCCCATTACTCTCCAGAAACCACTACAGCTCGCTGAAGGAACAGCACTGACGGGAACTGAAAAAAGTCACATAACACCGTACATAGTCATTACAGTGCGGAGAGAACTAGGAAAGGAAAAGGAAAGATCTCCTGCAGCAGGTGGCTGAGCTGCAGGAGGTGATGAGAGGCTGCGTAGCATCAGGGAGGCTGAGGAGGAGTCAGATGGCTGGTTCCAAGCACAGTCTGCAGTAGGCCCACGGCCACACAGTCAACACTCCCCCACCGGCACACAGGGAAGGGAGGGGGGGTCAATAATGCAGAGGAATGGAAGCTGCAACAGCAAGGAGCTGCAGGAGGGAGAGACTTCCCCCAGCGCCTGAGGTGCCCTTGCACAACCGCTTCACTGCTCTGTGGACGGAAGAGGAAAGACCTGTCCCATCAGCAGAGGCACCAGGGCTGAGCACGGCAGCCCAGTGTGCCCTCTGTATGACAACCAGAGCAACTAGGGAACGGCGATGGGTGATAGTCGTGGGCGACTCTTCTGAGAGGTGCGGAGACACCATCTGCCAACTGAGGTGCTCTCTGGAGAGGTGTGCTGCTTGCCAGGGGCTCCTGTCAGGGCTGTCATGGAGAGGCTGCCGAGCCTCGTACAGCCCACTGACTGTTACAGCTGCTGTTGTTTCACGTGGGCACCAGTGATCCAGCCAGGAGCAGTCTGAGGAGTATCAGGAGGGATGACAGAGCCCTGGGAGCAGCCAGACGGGACTCTGGAGCACAGGTAGTTTTTTCAACAGTCCTCCCAGTCAAAGGGAAGGGGTTTGAAAGGACCGGTTGAATCTGGTGAATCAACAATTGGTTACAGGACTGATGCCTCAGCCAGGGGTTCGGCTACTTCAACCATGGGACTCGCTTTGGGAAACCTGGTCTGCTGGGGGCTGATGGGGTCCATCTGTCAGAGAAGGGGAAGAGCATCTTCTGCCATAGCCTGCGAGGCTGGTCAAGGAGGCTTTAAACTAAAGTTGCCAAGGAAGGGGAACCTCACTCCATGCCACTCCTACCAGCTTGATGCCAGTGCCAGCAATAGATGCCCAGAGCTTGGAGAGGGATCACAGGGCAGCAGGAGAGCCCCCGAAGAGCACCACAAAGGAATTTCAGCCAGTCAGCTTCACAGGGTCCAACTTAAATGCCTCTATACAAATGCACATAGCATGGACAATAAACACGAGAAGCTAGAGATGTGCAAATGCCTGCAGGGCTGTGATCTTATTGGCGCCACAGAGATGTGGTGGGATGGCTCCTATGACTGGAGTGTTGGAATGGAAGGATACGGGCTCTTTAGGAAGGACAGGCAGGGGAGATGAGGAGGGGGGGGTTGCCCTCTATGACCAGCTGGAGTGACCAGAGTTCTGTCTGGGGATGGATGAGAAGCCAACCAAGAGCTTATGGGTCAGGATTAAAGGGAAGGCAGGGACAGGAGACATTATAGTGGGGGTCTGCTACCAGCCACCCAACCAGGGAGACCGAGCAGATGAAGCCCTCTACAGACAGACAAGAGCAGCCTCACATTCAGAAGCCCTGGTCCTTATGGGGGACTTCAACCACTCCGATACCTGTTGGAGACACAACACAGCAGGGCATAGGCAATCCAGGAGGTTCCTGCAATGCATTGATGACAACTTCCTTCTCCGAGTGATAGAGAAGCCAATGAGGAGAGGTGCTATGCTGGACCTTGTTCTCACCAACAAGGAGGACATGCACCTGCTCGAGCAGCTCCAGAGGAGGCCACGAAGATGCTCGGGGGGCTGGAGCACCTCCCCTATGAGGACAGGCTGAGAGCATTGGGGGTGTTCAGCTGGAGAAGAGAAGGGTCTGGGGAGACTTTAGAGTGGCCTTCCAGTACTTAAAGGGGCTACAGGAAAGGTGGGAGGGACTCTTTATCAGGGAGGGTAGGGATAGGATGACAGGTAGCAGTTTTAAACTGAAAGAGGATAGATTTAGATTAGATATAAGGAAGAAATTCTTTACTGTGAAGGTGGTGAGGCCCTGGCACAGGTTGCCCAGAGAAGCTGTGGCTGCCCCCTCCCTGGAAGGGTTCAAGGCCGGGTTGGACGGGGCTTTGGGCAACCTGGGCTACTGGAAGGTGTCCCTGCCTGTGGCGGGGGGGTTGGAACTGGATGATCTTTAAGGTCCCTTCCAACCCAAACCAGCCTGTGATTCTAGGATTCTATTCTATGATGATCTCCACTGAAGCTCTAAACCAGTTTTCAAGCAGGAGATTAAGTGGTTTAAGCATGAAATTTCAGGAAAGAACTAGTCAGGGTGTGGTTTTCCTGTACACCCTATTCTTGCTTGGTATTGTCCAGTTCCTATGGAAATGAGCATTTCAGCTGGGAATTGATCAAACCATAGTGTAACACACACACCTGAAAATCACTGGTTACACTAGGGCTTATACAGATTTAGTTACACAAGTGTTTTCTCCTGTATGAAAAGTGACCTAAGTACTTAAAACATGGTTCATCTCAGCACAGTCCTACAAGTGGTTACACTGGAATAACCAGTCAACTGCAGGACATGGGCCCAGACTCCTTAAACTGCTGCCAGAGGTCAAACCTCTGTCCAAGCAGTTCAGATGAAATGGCAAAGGCCACAGCGCGTACAGTAACGTCCACTAAAAATTAACTCTGTAAAACAGTCATTGTAACTCCAATTCCTCCATCCTCAGTTCCTTACACATATAATTTTTACAGCAGTACAGTATCATACTCTCCATCATACCACCTTCCACTGGCTTGTGTTCTCAGATATTTTATTTTTTAAAAAAAGTACCACCTATTATCATCTGAGCCCTTTACACTGCTAGACCCCATCCTGAAAACAATCAGTCCCTACAGTAAAGCTCCATCTAGCAGTAACTTTGGAGAGTTTTTTTCTTGTAATGGGTTTTTCATAAGGATTTCTACTGATAGTATGTTTCCTAATTACTTAATTGCATGATAGACTAAAATGGCTCTGAAGGCGCCTTGCCAATCTCTCAGGTAAATTAGACAGTGCCATTATCTAAATTCACTTTAGCAAAATCACTTTATTCTCTTCTCAAATAGAAACACTGTCAAAAGCAGTACATATCCCTCATACTTACGTAGATTCCAGTACAGATGTTCTATTTTCTCTTAAAAGAGATGTGAGCAAGTTCTCTTCTGTTTCATGTTCACCCATTTCTATTCTGCCAAACTGTTTGCCAGTTGTATCGTGTTCAAACTGAGGCTTATTTGGACTCCTGTAATGTCTATCTTTGCAGAAGCTCTCTGAATAGCCTGATGGAGTTATCTGTTAAAAAATTGCAAACATTTTTCTTATTACACAGGTATGTAATGTTCTATTAAATTCAGGGACATAATCTTTTTGTAATCTGGTTTAGTAATTCCTGATGCTCTTTATCTACATTAAGAAGCATCCACAGACATTTCACTTACTTTTTATTAATAGAAAAACTAATTAACATCTATTTCATATGATTAATTCATAGTGATCAGTTGTTTAGTAAGTAGTAAGTAGATTTCCCTGAAGGTCTTTATCTGTGAAGAGGTATGAAACTTCTGGAATGTTGCCTGAAGATTGCAGCTAACTTTTTATTAGTTCACCTTTGAATCATCTGCCTTTACAGTACAAACTCTGTCCTGGGATCTCCAGATGCAAGCCCTGATGGCCAGGACAGGATACAACTTGAAGTATTTACAAACTGCCAACTTTTTGTATGCAACACCGCAGATGTGCCTTAGGAAATTTCTACATGGGATCTCTCCAGTAATTCAACCCCCATTTAAAACAATGAAAGTCTTCTGACATGAGAATTCCAACTGGGCCCATTTCGATACAATTTCCATCAGTAGACATCAGCAGCGAGAGATTAAGATGTTTAAGAGTCAAGAGAACCTTTACAATACAATGCTTACCTGCTTATCCACCTCACAAGGAAAATCCAAAGATACTTGAAGGCATACCTAGTAAACAGAGCAACACAGAAATTATGAATTTTAAAGAACAGAAGATCATTATTCTTCAACATTACTAACCAAAATGCCCTGTTTCGTGTCATATTTTAGCATATTATGAATTTTAAACCAGAAATGTTCAACTTTATCTGTACCCCACGACCCTTTAAGATTCCTTGCAACCTGAATTATTTTATGATTCCATAATGCTTTATATTACATCATTTTTGAATGATGGAGTAAGAGGACAGCAGATTCCTGTATATATGACAATGTAGTCGACAAGTTGCCAAGATATGAAATGTTTCAACCCTGAAGAAGGATCTACAGTAATTTTTCTTCAATCATAACAGCAAGTGAATCTTATACAATTTGTACTACAGGCCTGACTGCAATGAAGGCTGAAGATCAGTGAGTGTGTATGTAAAGAAACACAGTTCCAAGGGAATTTCCGTCATCCCCATTAAGGAAGATCATAAGTACTCGAACAAGAGAAAACAAGGACCAGAACGAAAGCTGTCTTGACTGCAAAACCCTAGCAGCAGAAAAATACAGGAAAAAGCTTTCAGAAACTCTTTAGGATAACAATTAGTTGAAAGCAAAATCAGATACCAAGAAAAGTATGCTTTGTTTGCAAAAGACTTTGTGTTCTAAGAAAATAAGAATCTTCGAGTGCATGCAGAGAAAAGAGTACTGTAACAGCATGTACCCAGATTGGAGTCCTACCTGACTGACCCTCTCAGAAAATTGACTGTTCTGCATCTTCCTGTCATTGTCACCATCTTCAGTCTGCATCACAGGCTCCTCTGTTATTTCAAGACACTACACAAAGTATGGAATGATGTGAAAACGTAGCACAAAAAAAATACTGTGGTATGAAACATGCACAAATATGTCTTAAAAGAAAAATAAAAAAAGCCTGTAATACAAAGTAACAAACACTGAATTAGATTTCTTCAACAAAACCAAAGAAAATTTAATATCAAACCCAGAAATGACTCAAATATAGTGGAAATTTACCTTATACATTCCTTCATTTATTTAACTCTTTCTTCTCAGAATTCACAAAAAATATAAAAATCACTTAACCTCTTCTGACAAAGAACCTCTCTATTTTCAGTCATGTTCTCCTTGTGCCTAATTTATTTTCCAGTTCCCAGAATTTATTTTCATTTGCAACACAACTTAGGCTCTTCCCCAGCATCCAAGAAATAGATGCTTTTAAAACAAAGCACAATAGCTTGCTATACACTAAAAAGATTTACTGTAACACTGAAGGATACAATCTGCTGTGTCTTGCCTAACTTTGCCATTTTGTAGCAAATGGTGCCAAATAATTTTTTTCTCCCTGTTTTCCACAGAACCCAATCCATCTCCCATCACTTATATTTCCTGAGCAAAGAGGAGGAGGAAGACTCAGCTTTTTTAGTAGCAGAACCCAAGTTCCTGACATCAGCATTACGGACAGTGAGACCAGAATCCCTTTGGTTTGCTGGATGTTACATCCCAGCAACAGATCTGCAAGCAAGGGACGAGACGCACACGCTGCTCTCAACAGCAGCAAAGACCACAGCGAGCAAGCTGCACTTACACACGGTTCACAGAAAATATTTTCAGTTTACTTACAACTCACTTCCTTTACTCAGTTTGCTCTGGAGGTAAGGACAGAATTTAGCCTTGCCTATGTCAGTTTAATACTGATCATAAGAAAATCTCTTATTTACAAAGAATTATTATATTCAGTAGCCGCATTGTGGTACAGCCTGTCAGCCAACAGCATGAGTACAAGGACAGTCCTTCATCCCACTTTGGGATCCACCACAAGCGACCTGCAGTTACCACGTGCCACCACTCCCCTGTGATAAGACCAGATTGGACATTAATATCATCTTGGTTTATAGCAACATTTCCCAATCTAATAGAAAATGAACGTTACTAATAGAAAATGAAAGTTATTTAAGATTTTTGCTGCTAAAATCTCATTAAATAGTAGAAAAGTGCAAAAGCAAAGGTAAATATCAACAATGCTATGCCTAATATGCCTAAACCATAGGTAGGATACAGCACTGACACACAGGATTCAAACTGCATTGGGTAAAAATTTTAGTCTTAAAGCTTTGTGGCAATAATATAGCACTGCTGCGTGTAACAGTCATGTTTTGGTGTCACTTGGGCTAAAGAAAAATTACCTTAAGACAAGAAAAGCAGAATCTTGAGCTTAATTACCAAAAATTGAGATTATAGGTACAGAGACTCAGAAGACAGACTGGAAGGAAAGGAACTGGTGTCTAGGGGTCATGGCTGTCATATTTATAGCTTCGATGGATACAGAGCACAGTGCTGAAACTTACAGCATGAAAAGAGAAACCTCTTTCCCCAGTACCACATGCTGGAACGTCCTGGCTCACAGCATGTCCGTCCAATCGCAGACAAACAGGATTCTGCAATGAGCATTTTTTTTGCTTCCCATGAACCCTGGGAATTGAATGCATGTGTGGGGTCTGATTTTTTTTAATTGAGTATGCACAGAATGTATGCATATCTATATGAAATAAATGAGAAAAGCCTTTTTATCTTCCAATCCCTAGCAGTATAAGCAACTCTAATGGTTTTAAGTATGAATTTTAAAAGGCAGAAACCGGATGGTGCAGCATATTAATACATTTGCCTTTTACTCTTAGAAATCTCTATTGAAAACTAACTTCAAGTCATATTTGAATTATTTTGGTATTTTCACTCAGACTTGGTTTTCTAGGATAACACAAAGTAAAGACAATCTGAAAACCGGAGGAAGACAGAGAGGATTGTGGTATATAGCAAGGGCATGCATTATAAAAAGATCACTTTATTGTAATCTTAGGATGCCAAAAGTCCAATAATGCTAGCTATTATAAAAAAAAAAAATGTTAAGGTTTAATATTCCATATGTAGATTCAGGACAAACCCTGCATTTGTGTATTAAAAATAAACTTACTTGCACATATAACTTATCCACCCAATGCAACTACCTTTTATGACTCAACATTTTTTAGTACTTAGCTTTTCCCAGGCAAGTGTTTGGTTTAATAAGTGATGATTCTTAGAATGAAACTATTACATAAGACCGATAGGTTATAGAACACTATTACAACAAACGACTGCAGTTTGAGCCTGGTTCTATGGCCCTATGTCTGAGAGGCTGAAAAGAAACTTTCTGTGCTCCAAGGAATACAACCTAATGTTCAACAAAATATTAAAAGAAAATAAGTGTCTTAAGGCCAGAAAAAAAGTCTACCAAGAATAAGCTGCTTGTTTAAAGTATTTCCTTGGAGACTGAAAACCTTGAGAATGTTTTTCCTAAATGAACCACTGCTATGCTTGGTTTGCAAAGATCCCTGGAGCCCTGAAGGCTGAAATCACTGAGGCTGCTTCTCTCAGAGAAAGCAGATGTTCAGAGGACAGTACAAAAACAACCTTTTTCTCTCCTCCTTCTCCCTCCCTTCTGAACATGAAGCCAAGAAACAGAGTACTAGGGGCTGGGGCTGTCAGACCTTTGGGAGATGCCCTGCAGAGGCACCAACATGCAGATTTATCAGATTTGTGCTCCAGCTTTGTAAAGGAAAAGAAAGATGGGTTCATTTTAAGAACCCGAGGACACATCTTCCTGTGTCTGTCCAAATTCCCCTTATACCACATACGTTAGTGTCATCTCTGCACTACCTGCCAACAAATTCTAGCCCAAAACACACACAAAAAATAGAACTTAGGGGGTTTTGTCAATGGTTATTAATATGCAAAACACATTGTTGTCACAATCCATAATCCAAAATCCAGGTTGCCATTTATTGCTCAAGACTGATAAAATAGTACCTTTTAAACTAAAAACTTTTAATTTCAGATCCT
The DNA here is from genome assembly GCF_047716275.1 of Strix uralensis. Classification (NCBI taxonomy): domain Eukaryota; kingdom Metazoa; phylum Chordata; class Aves; order Strigiformes; family Strigidae; genus Strix; species Strix uralensis. Next base: position 5,800,361 of record NC_133992.1, read on the forward strand.
TTCACTTTTGAGCTCCATAATACTATTATCATTCTGGCCCAGGTTAAAATACCATATTTTACTTCGCTCTTTCCTTTACCAGAATTTTGAGGTTTATTTATATTTTATAAGCTTCGCTCTTTGTCATTGTACATCTAATTTCATGATTTCATGTTGACAGCTTCTTAAGTAAGTAGCCCCATATGTACTTTTCATGCCGAGACAAATGCAGGAGCATACAGTATCTTGTCATGATGATCTTAGTACCAAAGGAATTCGTGTCCTGTGCTAACTATGGCATCCGTGGGGGTGCAGCACCCTCTGCAGGATGACGAGCCAAATTGCTAAAAATATTAATCTATAGAAAGTGCATGCACTCTGAAACAGATTGCCCACAAGCTTTTCATGCAAACCTATTACAGTAATGTTGTAAATTCATTATTTTAATAAAAGCCATGGGGCCCCTAAAGGTCAAGCTGTAATTTAAAACATATTTCAATTAAAAGTTGCACGAGTACGTCTTAAAAATGAAAAAGCAAGATTTTGTGACTTTCAATGATTGCTCCCAGCACATCTGCAGCACATACAGTAAAAGACATGACCCTTTTTCCAGAGTCCTGCAGAAAAATCATCAATATCACAGTTCCAGTTCTTGAATTAGACAATCCCTACATGTAACTGATTCAAACTATCCCAAATTTTCTGTTTGAGTTCAACTCAGAAATTCGAGACAGAAGATACCAACACCATCATTATTCCTTTTTGTATTTTTTCCATCCTATTCAATATGTTGTGCACAACAACAATGTAACTGAAAGCAAAAACCACAACAGAATATAAAGAAAAGTACTACCAGCCACATTTCAAGTGATACTTCATAACAAGCTAGAAGGTTCGCTAGAATCTACCATGGCCTCCTGAACATCTTTCATCATTCACACATAAGACGACACATGGGGACCCAAAACCCAAAATACTTCTCAGAGGAAGTATTTTGCCGAGACCTCTTCTTCTCCACAGCTAAAACCAGTCTTAGCTTTGGGTAAAAGAATGAAACACCCAACGCTGATTACTTCCTCGCACCTCTCAGCAATCTACCACAATGCCAGCCACTTCTTCATGTATTTCTATATTCTATATGAAGGAACAGCCTGTGTTTAAGTGAGCTGAGGTGCTGCTCTCCTTTTTTGGCTACAGTGAACCCTAGTTGTTTTGCAGATGCAAAGATACAAACTAAGCTCTTACAGAATTAGACACAGCGTGAGAATGACTCTTGAACAGTAGATAAGCAGACTTCCAGTAACAACTAAAATGTTATATAAGATATTGCTTGCTTTGTAAAATTAACTATTTCCTCCCCTTTCAATTGCCAAAACAAATAGATCACAGCCCCAATTAATATTTTAATGTGTATGTTGTTTCCTTAAAATCAACTTGACACATCACTGAGCACTTGCATTGAGCTGATTCTCTGTTGCACTAACATCTTAAAGTTGTTTACATCATTAATTTAAAAAGATATTATAAGGAATTAGCAAGCTAAGCCCTGAGGGTTTTACACTCATTCTGCACTGATGTAAATCACTCCACAAGGTATATTAGATGTGAGAGTCAGATCCACTACTTTAACACAGAAAACCTACCTCACTGTAGTTTAATACTTTTAGTGCTTCCTTCCCTTGAGAATTTGTTGTACAAAGTCCAAGCTGTTTTTTCTTAAGTTCTTGATTAATTGACTGCAGATCCTTAACCATCAAGAGAAGGTCAGTAACCTAAATAACCAAAGGAAGAACAAGCAAAACTGGTAACATCCATACTAGTATGAACACAAATGATGATATATAAATCTCCAGCTAAATCTAAACTGCAGAGTTGGAAAGCCCAAGCTTCTGTGTCTGCTCATGAGGCAATTTCTCTGTGTATGAAAACATGACTATATATTTGTGAGTTAATGTGCAAGAAATCTTAACTTGTAAGGCTGCAGTTTCCAGCCACGTTATTAAGTTGAGCTATCAAGTTTCACTCAGTAGCAAGAAGAAACCTGAGGGCACCTCACACCAACAGGCTGATTTGAGAAGAAACACTTTAGTGCAAGGGAAACCAGCATTACAGGGAAAGAGCAGCATTCAGAAACAACCCATTCTTCTATCTCAAACATCCTTTATAAGCCACTGTCTTTCCAAGTAGTTTCACAGATACAAACTCTGAATGGACAATCATGTTCAGAACTCTTGAACAGACATTACTGTCACAGACTCATGTAAGTATATCAAGAAGGCCATGTTTGTAGAAGAAAGTGAAATCTTATTAGACCAATTAATATATTTACAAAAAACAGATCAGCTTTCAGGTATACAAACCCCTTTTCATGTAAGAAATGGTTTATAAAAATCTTTTGTTAAAGATCATCCCTGAACGTACAAAAGCGAATATATTCAGAGATAAAGTGGTATAACCCCAGAATGGACTGGGACACAATCTGGGGCTTTTTTTATTGACACCTGTTCAGTGCCAGGCAAACTTCTTGCCTTCAGATTACCTAGCTCCATATTTTGGACACCTGCCTACGTTCAGCTGGCCATGAGAAATATAAAACTTCACTTATGTTCATTCCCAAACAACCATATTCAAAATAGTTCCTTATCATAAATTGGTGCATAGATCAGAGGTCACTGCACAGGATAAGGAGTCAGAAGAACTAGTTTCTGAACTCCAATACTGATGTATTGTAGGACAATGGTCTGCACATTTAGTCTCTGTGAATTTCAGTTCTTCCTCTGTAGAATGCAGACAACACTAACTTACCTCAGGGTTATTTTGTAACATACCACATTTACCAAAAGATTTGCAAATCCTGGGACTGAGGTGCTATACAGAGGTGTAAGTTATTGACACCACTACCATGTTCATGATAAATAAAGGTGCATGAAATATACACCGTAGGATACTTAATGCAAAAACTTTTCTTTGGAGTTGGTATACTTCATGATGACTAAAATATGGTATCGAGTCTGAAACTTGAATCCAGGTGCCTAACTATCATAAAACCTTTGCAGCAAGCCACCTATCTTTCAGCTGATTCTGAAGCTCATGTGGTATAACAAAAACCAAATAGTTCATAAAAGGTGGATCACAAACCACAGAGATAAGAACTTCAAATCCTTTCGAACTACCCAACTGTACCTAAATAAACCTTTTTGTGAGAGATACACAAACTAGAAATGAAGCAGAATCAAGCCATTAGAAATAGTAAATAATAAAAAAGATCAATACCTTTTTCTTAAGTTCTTCAAGAGTCAGATGATCTATCTGTAGGCTTAAATGATCTTGCTCTCCTAAACAGATACTCATATACGATGTTTGATCTCCACAGAAAGACAGTGTTTCATCTGTCAAAATAACCAAGGACAGGAATTATTTGAGAAACTCTATTTGCAGGAAAACACAGCATAAAACCCAAAGACAGGACTTTTTGAATAAGAACCTAGCAGTAAGTCTGTGGGAGGCCAGTTAAAATGTTTCATCCCCCAAAATAAGCTTTGTTTAATTGAACAAATTTCATCCTGATATTTCTTTGTGCTTCTGACATGTAGACATGCTGAATTTTCTGTGCCTGTATTTTCTGTGGTTATCAGCATGAGTTGTGAATTCTGAATTATAATTTGCATATTTAGCATTACAATTAGAAATCATTTTTAGGAAGGATAAGTAAGGCATGAATAGTTATTCTGTTTTAACTATATTTTTATTAACATGAACTCAAGGTCTCAAGGCAAAAAGCTGGGTTAGAGAAAGTTATTAAATTTATTTTGCTTTTGGGTCAAAAGATTGCACTAATTGAATTGAAAATAACTACTTATTAATTTCCTCTGTAACTGCAGAAATTATTTGTTATGTTTCAATAAACACCTGTTCATTTACAATATAGATGACAGTTAATTCTATTTCATTAGATAGGGAGAAAGCAGGACAAAGAAGAGACATCCAAACCCTACTCCCAGCTCTGACACTGATCACAGGGCTGCTGCAGGGACCCAAAGCTTCACAAATGATTACTAATTTTCAGAGCCTTCATTCCTATCAGCCTCGCCCTCAACACAACTGCTCTTGAGAACCCAGGAGTACAAGACCCTTTGGCCTACCCTGGTTGTTCATCATCTCTCTGCTTTTGAGGTTGGAAATTCTGAAACGGCAGCAGTTTACCTTTTGTCACTTATCATAGCTGTCAAGGGAGTGATGCTAAAATTGAAAATCTAAGTTGAAAGGGGTAAGTGAACAGGCTTTATTGTTATTTATATATCCCCTATGGAATAAAACAGATATATCTGTACATATGCAGTAAACTATATTTAACAACGTCCACTTACATGATTCTTTTCTGTATCTAAGTACATACTAAAAACACCTCCAAAGAAGTACAATAAAAAAGCTAGAAGGTAAGTTATATTTAAAAGCTCTACAATTTCTGAATTACAAAATAACAAAGCCTCTGGCTCTTTTTTCTTTCTCTGGAAATACTTCTTCTGTTAGGAGAAGTCTAGCCAGTTCCTGAGACACAAGCTCTTTACCAAAGTATTGTAAAATAATTCTATTCCATGGTCAGAAAATGATCCCATGGCCACAGATTTATTCAAAGCCAGGAATCTCTGGCTTCTGCAGAAAACAGTAAATTCTATGGGTACAAAACTGTAGGCAGCTTGAAATGATCACTGCAGTAGAATTGCCATAGAATTACTAACATTTTGCTGCATGGAAAGAGAAAAGCTGTCCCTCTGTATATGCCCTGATTGCTCAAAGACATTCTGTTACAAATCCCCCAAATAATTTTCAGTATAGAAAGCTGAAAAGAAGTCTTTTCACAACTTTTTCTACTCTCAAACATTTCTCCATCACAGCAAACTGACTGCAATAAAGACAGTTTTCTTTTGTGCAAGAAGATCAAGAAAAGGGATGGGCTGCACATGTATACAGACCTTGTCGGTTTTTAATGTCCTTAATCTGATCTTCTAAGACCTTCTGCAGATTCCGATTAGCTAAAATGTCTTCTTCTAGTTGTTTTCGCAACATGAAAATGTTGTTTAGTTCCGTCTGCAGGCTATTTATACTTAGGAGAAAAAAAAAATCTTCAAGATTCAATTCAAAACATTTTGTTGTGCACCTCAGCATCTTTTATACATCCGGGCTTCCTCAAAGAACCCATTTCACATTAGCCATCGCTGCTGTTCATCACACAGTTACATCATTTTGATGCATAAGCACAAACAAATCCCTGCCTAGAAAGACAAGACTAAACGTTTACATATATGGCCTTTTCTTGCTCTGTTGAGCTGTGCTGCTTGTAAATCAAATTAAACATGACAGATATATTCTGCCAGCCAACTTCTGTGTAATTCTTTTTAAGGATAATCAAAATTACTAACTTCTGAAAAGTATGCTAGAAAAATATCATTATCACATAATACTGATGGCTCTGTATATTCCATTATACAGTGACCGTGAAACTTTGTTCCCTTGCTACAGAACTGTACTATCTAATCTAATGCTCCACTTAGGAAAAAAAATTTAAAGTCGCCTTTCGTTGAAAGTACGACCCAGACACATCTAACTGGCTTATTTCTCCATTTATCCAACAGTCTGTAAAAAGACCTTTTAAGGTCTAAATTGTCTCAATTATATCAATGGGGTGTAAATACCAAAACTTAGAAATGATAATTTGTCAAGGTGAATTAATTCTTTAAGCAGTTTTCTTCCAAGGTGACCACTGAAGCTCTTTCTTTAGCATCAGTCACTGCCCCTCAGGCCCCGTGGCGTCAGCACCTCGAGCTGTTCCTTGCTAGACCTTCCCCATACCCTTCACAAACGTTGACAAGACAGTTCTGATCAGTCCATAAAAAGACTTAAGTACACTGAAAACCGATTGTCATAAAATGAAAGTAATTGGATTGAATAACAAATAAATAACAAGGTGTTAGAAAACTCATTGTATTATGTATTTTCACATTTACTTCGCCCAGAACCTCAGTTTTTTAAGATAAATTAAGCTGCTGTGGAATTTCCAATCCACTGCACTAAATGCCAGAGAATTCAAGAATCTTTAACAAAAATTTAAGTCCATCATACAAGAGACTATACAGGAACATACAGCACATCCTACTCGCATGAGAATAACAGCATATTGTAGAAACATGTTAATTAAAAGGCAGCATGTATGAAAAGACCCTCTGTCTTCTGACAAGTGTGCTGTTGTCAGTGTTTCCTACAGAATCGCTTTAACCAATTCTTCCTCATTCAAGAGTGTTTTTGAAGAGAGAGGTCTCTTAAATGGTCAGCAAAAAATTAAGATAAAAACAAACCAACACATTACTAGAAGCTAAGTAAGCACGTTTTCTCCTTTTCACAAGTTAAAGGTTTTATAAGAAAAAAGCACTGATTCCCTGTTTGGAGAGACAAGAAATGCCTCGGTCCTGACATTCAGTAGCTTATTTTGAAAAATAACCATCCAGATTGCTTAAAATAAATAATGCCTAAAAGAAGATATGTCAGCAAGAGAACAGAGGTTTGCCTAAAATCCATGTCACTGCTGATGGCAATTACACAAATGAGGAAGCTGAATTTATTTGCAGGGATTGTTTATCAGCTCCCCAGAACTCTGGGGGTTCAAGTCTTCCTTGACGAGATTTACAGCACATCTCAGCCCACAAAACTAGAGGTGGAGAAATAAAAAGTCCTGACTCCAACTTCCAGCTCTATGGTTGAATCTCTAAGCATCCTCTGCAAATCGCTGCATGACATGTAGTACGCTCTGTGCGTGCTGTAACTCCGTATCAAGAAAACAGAACTAATGATCCTGATCCTACAGAAGTTAACTGCAAAACTCCTATTACCCTAATGGTTATAACTACAGTTATAATTTTCCTCCTTTGAAAGATATTTTAAGAAAAACCAGTATCAGAGCTATGTTTCTTTGTTGTCATGACTATACAGAGTGTTGACAATCGCCTTAACCACAGAACATGTTCCAATGTCAGGTCACACCCTCCGTATGAAATATTAAAATAAATTGGCTTCTTCCTTCATTTGGTGATTGTTCAACAGCGAATTCGCAAAAGCCATTGCTCGTTTCCAAGAGATAAGAAATAATCTCCATAATCTGACTTCTATCGCTATTTCTAATGAAAAAGATTCTAGTATCTAAAACAGCTTCTGAGCTGTGGCCAAGGACAAGATGGCATGACTATTAATTCGCTTAATTCAAATACCAGAACTCATCTACTCTACTGCTATTCATTTTATGGTTTCCCAACTATAGTGGTCTATAAACCAACTGCAAAATACAAACACACATTCCCACAAAGTTGGCAGGTATAAGCATTGCCTTCAGGCCTGAAGAGTCAGAAGCTAGCTCAAATGCTGTCAATACCTAAATATTTGTAATTATAACCATAGAAGTAAATTTTTTATAAAACATTTACATTTATTTTACTTAAAGGCTAAAAATTTTCTTTATTTTATCATAATGTCTCCTCCTCATCTGCCAAGCAATTATAGGATACAAAGTAGGCCACAGATTTCTTTCTAAAATGTTGTGTTCTTCGATTTTAAGAGGTTAAAAAACACTTGCTCCTGCCATGCTTCTGATTGCTTTACATTGAAAGCATACTATGCAAACTTCAATTATTCTGTTTTGTTTAACCTTCTCCAAAATCTCACTGGCTTATGTTCTCATCAAAATTCTCACAGTGTCACTTTTAAGATAAGCATTATCTGTATCTTAGGAGTAAACCATGGCAAATCGTTCAGCACCCAGAAGTTCACTGCAATTTGATTTTTCCCCTATATTCCAACACAGGACACGTAACTCCTGAAAATATAGCTGATTACTTTGATACCTAAATGGAAATCTGGCTCATCTGAGATTCCAGTCCAAACAAATATTTTCAGAAATACTTAAGTAATTTAGATAATATAACCTCACTTACAGAAATATTTATCTTCTAAGGAGACTACTACAGCTAGTTTATGCTTTATGAACAATTGGCCAGTACAAAATAATCAGCACTCCAGTTAAGCTGCACCTTTTTTTCACAACTTCTGACTTTTGCCCTTTTGAGTTTAGATTATCCACCAAAATAGAAAAAGTACTTACCTATCTGATTCTTTGAAGGTCTTCACTAGAGTAGAATAAATATTTTGTTCTTTTCTTAAAGCAAGGATCAGCTTTTCATATTCAGCTTCCTTATTTTCCTAAATTAAAACAAGAACATGTTAAACTTACAATGTAGTTTTTAAGTTTGCACATCCACAACTATGTGCATACCCGTGTCCTGAAGATAACGTGAACAAAGCAGAAATCAAAATTTGCTGAACAGGACTACCCACCTCCAAAGCCTAATATGAATCTGGAAACTATTCATGATACCTAAAACCAGCTATTACTAAAGGAGGCAAATACTCTTTCACTATTTACCTACCATAAGTGAGTCACATATCTAAACAGTGGTTCATCATTTTTATCACAGTCTAAAAAGCTTTCCCCCTCCCCAACCCCAGGCATCCTCACTTCCAAAGCTTACAACTCAACAACGTGGCAGGTAGCTACTTCAGAGGAGGGGAAGGGAGAGAAGGGAAAACAGACAAGTCCAAGCTTCAAGCACACATTTTACAACATTGTCCCAACAGTCCTCTCAGTGTTCTGGATAAAATTGGCTTGCTTTGGGGGAGAGGTTTCTATAAATTCTGTCCCATTTCTGAACAAAATGAACTGTATCAAGCCGACAAATAAAGGATGAGTATGTCAGATACCTACTCATTGAGTCAGCTTTCTGCACACTCAGCTGGGTCACTACAAGCTGCTGCTTCACTTGTGCAAAGAAAAGAAAATTGTTTACCTGCAGTCTTGCTCACAGAAAGTATATTATTATTACTAGAATAAATCCAGACTCTTATGCTACATTCTCAGTACGGATCCACTAATTTCCCAAGACTTTTTTCTCTCCAAAACAACCACACAGACACTTTTTCAGCAGGAGGCAAAAAAATGCAGCTATTTAAAGGAGTATTTGCTTACACTTATTACATAAAAATATCTAAGGTATCAGCTGTCTCAGAAGAGAAAATAACTGGGGTATCTATAGCAAATACAGATGTATTAATGTCAGATATATATTCATTCTGCCTCTGTTTGAGAAGAATAGTAAGCCTTGTTGCTTCTCTCAGTTTTGATTTTCAACTGAAAACTGAAATGAAGAACAAAAACAGCGCCACAGCTAACAGGGAATCTCATCTAAGGGAACTCTCAAGAGATACTAAATCATTAGTGAACAGATCATTAACAAGAAAGAAATCTACACCCAGGAGTTTTAAGCAGCTGTTATTACTCCAATTGCAATTCCTAAGGAAGGAATTGCAACAAAAATTCAGCTACAGTAGAATCTCGTTAATTCACACTAACGATGCAAAGACTCTGTTAATTTGAAAAACTCAGTATTCTGCAAAGTAAACAGTACAAAAGCAAGGACAACTGTTGTTTGCTTTTAATTATTTACACTCATACTTCACAGTATGCTAGCAAATACGTTAAATAATATTTTGCAAGTGTAATCAAGTTTTGATCAAATTACTCCCATTAAGGTAACTGCGTGTCAGATCTTACTGCAGAAAGAGTAGCTTCTATGACCTAACACTACAGATTCTTTGAAGAAGTGACCTTGTGTTTGTACATGTGCATCATATTCAGCTACCCTCATTCCTAATGGTAGCTGTATTCTAACATATGTTTCCAGGTTCAATTTATACATTAAAGTGCAATTTATACATTAAATACTATTCTGCATATGAAGTACAAAATACTGGGCTTCATATCAAGTTTGTTATCTAGATGAGCAGAGGAGGAGCACACAGCAATGACTTCTGCTGACTTGAGTACTGAGAAAAACAAAGGCAAACAGATGGAGGTGGGTGATCCAGAGTCCATTAATAAAAAAATCTCACAAAAAAACCCATGTAAAAAGTACATCTTACAGCCTAATTTGGAGTCGTATCAATGTGTTGGAATCTCAGCCTTTCAAAAACAATCACTAAACATAAAACACACAGATTGCAATTTAACTTGGAAAAAGTTTGATCACAATGACACTTATCAATGACGCAGAAAGCAACAGGAAGAAATAAATCTTTTGACTTAATTTAGTTGGTTAACAGTCTGTTAAAAGTTCTAGTGAACTCTTCCATATGTCTGATACAAGCCTTGCAATTATTACTGAAGACACTACGGAACTCTATCCTAATTAAAAGCTCTTTCTGAAGCACTGGCAAAGTAATGTCACCCTGAAGAGTTTACGGTACACAAATTAGATAACGGTTGTCACCAATTGTTCAGGGTCTATGGCTGCTGTATTAACAAAGCAGTGTTATACACAGAACCATGCTCTGGTTTCCTATGTTTCTTTAGAGTTCACATGTTAATTTAGTTCTACCTTTGCACCAAAATCTCAGTAAGCTCATGAAATCCTCCCAACTCTTTTTTTTTTTTTTTTCCACATAACAGGAAACATGAGCGGTTTCTTAATTCCAAATGTCACAGACTATACACAAATTATTAAATTCTAAATTCAACTAGTTAGATAGAGGTTAGCAAAATCATGAAGAAGTGTTCTTGATTTTTGAGAATCTTTCATGAATAATGAGGATGAGAAGATACAGCATGAACATCATTTTTTTTTTGTACATTATTACTGTCATTTCTAAATAAAGCGTAGGAGTGAATTATTCCAATCAACTCCCCAACGGTACACAAAACATAAGGCAGCTCTGTAACTTAAATAGACCATAATGCTGTGGGAGTTAATGAAACATTAAACCTCTTGACACATGGTGTGAGGGAAAATGTGTTAGAGGAGATAGCTGCAAGACATCCAGGACCATATTGCAGTGAAAGATTTATATTCCCATGAAAGGAGGCAATCTAATACATTAAAGTCTATATTTAAGTCTGAAATACTATTGCTAAGCAGCAGCGGTGGAAAACATAACTTATTTTCATTAAAGGTTTCTCAAATTGTAAGCAATGAAAGTAAAAGGTTTATACCTCCACAATAAATAACTTATTGGCAAAGTCACAAGACTATCCAGTTGCCTCACTGAATTCTCTCTTGCTTATAACGACCATCAGGATTTCAAAAATCTCTTAAGGTTAGAGGATGACTGACTGAGAGAAGGCCATAACCTAACCTCATCACCAATCCATCCACCCATCCACCAGTACCAGAACTTGGTAATTCCTTCTAACATTGCAGTAAACTTTATGTATGGTCTACCATAAATGAAACTACCGCTAATAAGATTAAAATTGTTACAGACCACTGAGTCATATATCTAAAGATAAAAATTACTATAGCAAAAGACTTTGTTGATGACTTTTAGAAGATGTCATGTCAACCACAGAAAATGTCACAAAGCCGCTGGCTCTGAGGAACTTATGGCCCTTCTTGCTGATATGTGAGGCAAGACTAGTGGACTATATACAGATCTCCAAATACCACTTCATCAGACTAACTCCTTTAAGATGGAATTTCTGCTAATACAGAAATGGTGAGACACACCAACCACATCCATTCCCATCACCAGGCCATGCTCAGTGTACAGGTAAAAAGCATCATGTTTAAATTGTGTGAAGACATAGATATTGACAAAAAGGGTTGCTGTTTTCAACTATAAGCTAATCTCATCAAACCAGAAATTGAACTATCACCCCGTTTGTGTTCACAACATCAATTTCAAGAGACTGAAAGCAACAACTACAATGTACTGATCGCTATTTAAATGACAGGATATTTGTATTAAAACCCATCAACTTCATCACTTTCCCCTAATCAAGACTCAGCAACAATCTCGGCAGCTAAGACATGTCTGCAGTAATGCAACAATTGCACCAGTTCCAATTCTCACGACACCCATCAACTGCAATGCTGTGGCGACATCAGTAACTCCCATGCATTGACTGTAATTTCTCCAGCTGCAGCAAGTTACATCACAACTATTCTTCAGTTCCCTGATTGCACAGCATTAACTCCCTAAATACAGGCGTAATTATAACCAAAGTCAAATCATGTGCTGATCATACAGGAATTAGAAAGTGACTTGTGTCTGCAGAAACATCACACTTGCCTTGCAGTGTATGAGCTAACTACATTTCCTACTCCACCCTCAAGTGGTATATAAGTTCCCCCTCCCAAAAACAGACATCACAGAGAGGCTACATAACAGCAGATCCGATAATTATTTTTTACACTTAGAGAAATCATTTTAGAATTAAAACTTCTATCACTGTGGCCCCTTACTGCAGTGTATGCTGTGTGCGAGATTACACACGCAGCACAGCAGAACCCAGAAGCACAGCTCGAGGACTGAGCAAGAGCTGCTTTTCTCAATTTTGCTGCTTTTCTCAATAATAAAATAAACCACAAAGGTCTAAAAATCTGTGTTAGAAATATATTTACCTAACCAATGCTCCAACAAAAAGCTTTTTGTAAACATAGGAGTATTGGTTGTGAGAGAAGAGCATTAAAGCACAAAATCAACTAAAGTTTCCAAAATTATATGGAGTCCACTGCATTTGTAAATTCCTTGGCTCTAAAATATATTTCATTCCGAGACTTCACAGATACCAGAATCAGCAGTTGCATGACTAACCTAATTATTAGTGCCCTCGCACACTCTCTAGCCCATGACAGTGGCTCAAGAATCCAAACTCTAATTAGAAACTGTCATTTATCTTTTCTGGCCTGGCCAAGGCACCCAGCAGAGCTTTGGATGTTGGTTTCTTTAAAATTTATCATTACATTAAAATAAAGTAAAAAGGTATGATGAAAGAGAGAAAGTTCTGCATCTCTCAATTCCGTTTCTTCAACTTTAAAGATCAGTGAGGCTAGAAGAGCTTGGTTTCTGTTCTCTCTGGTGGGGAGGATCCAGCTGTGCGTTTGTTGAGAGTTGGTGCAGCACTGTAAAGTCATCAAAGAGTCCAAGGCAGGCAATGAGAGCAGAGCTCTGGATAATCTGTGTCCAAAAACTTCTGATTAATATGCCAAAGTGGGTTCTTACCGGAGATATCTTACACAGAGGTTGAGCTGAGAGGACAATGGGTTGTGATTAGGTATTGTTCACAATCACTAAGTGAATCAGCAATAGAGAATAGATTGTGATTAGAAGGTGGGTACTGGGTCATTACCATGCATGGCTTCGCTTGCCACTATTCTCTCTCCTGGTTATACACCTGTACTGGAATTGGGTGTACAGAGGAAAGTTAGTGTTTGATTTTCATTAATTCTGTATGATTCTCCATCACTCTTCGGTCCCTTTGTGACAGAAGTTACGTGCATGCACTGCAGTTTGTTTTACAGAGGCAGAATTTCTATTCAACCTTTCACAGACTTTATTTTCTCTGCATGTATATTCATATATACTTTGATATACTCTGCACTTGTACCCTGCAAACAGCAATGCAGCTCCTTTACTCTGAGCTTGTCATATAACCCGTGACTCAACGTCTGCTTCCATCTACCTTGTTTAGTAATAGTGCCCACAACATATTAACCATCTCATCACTAGTGTTCAGAACGTGACACAAGAAATAGCACTCGTGTTTCCTTTGCCATTGGCTCACTTCATTTTAAACTTCTTGAGAAAAATCTCATTAATGACAGATATATTATTAAAGAAACAAAATAGTTTTCTCCATCATTAGTACATACTAGTCTAATTCTTTTTACTTTGCCTGATGCTTTTGGAGACTAACATATTAGGCTGCAAACAACACAAAAAGACAAGAAATGTACCTTCAAAAGCAGCTTACTTGTTCAATAATCTTACTCAATAATAAAAAAATGCACTGATGGAGTCAGCAAGTGATTCAAAAAACTTAGCAGCACCTGAATTTTTCTTTATTTTGCTAGTACAGAAGTGGGAGGTGAAGGTGGGAAGAACTAACTCTACATTTTAAGACTTTGAATTTTGACCTCTGATTTCAGGTACTAAGAAGTCTTTTCAATTTATGGCATCAAATAAAATAATGGCATATATTGTCCACCTTTTTTCATATATATATACACACACATTTCTGTACTATTTCCTTTCTTCTTTGCTTTAAAGTAGTTTTCTCCTTGCCCTAGACGTATCTTCACACCCACCTATATTTTTTATCCTCACATTCCATATATCTCTTGTGGTCACTAGCTCTGTGCAATCTTTCCCCTTATCTATCAGAAGTACACAAACTCTCCTCTGCACCTCTCTTCAGAAACACAGATACCCTCCCACTCAGGGAGATATGTCTGCCCTAATGACCACAAAACTCTACCTCTTTATGGCAAGCAAAATATTTCACATGCTTTCTGAGAGTAAAGAGTTTAGTGATGCCATATAAACCCATCAGAGTACAACACTATGTACTCTAATGATGCCAGACCAGTACCACCACAGTCATACAAATCATATGACAACTATGAATAAAGCCATTGTTAACTTTTTAATAAAACAGAACATTTTCATATGGTACTGATATGAAGGAAAACCAGCCCCTTACAAAGTATATGAGTCCACACCTTTGAAGCCAAAGTCAAAATTCTCTTCAATTCGAAGTCAAGGTATTCATCTGCAAATGATCAGAGGTATGAAAAACTCACCTCTAACTCTCTGACTATCTTGATGATTGACTGTTGAGACTGTGCAGCACATTTTTCCTTTACTAAGCCTTCATTTTTCAGTTCAAGTTCTTCATTGGCTCTTAGAAGGTTCTTGTACTTATTCAGGAGCTCCTGCAATTCTGCATCCTTCTCTTTAACTGTTCCATCAAGTTTCTTAACAGAAGAAAACAATGAGACAGTTTTACAAAATTTACTCTACTGTTATACTGTAAAATAGACAAACAAACAAAATTCAGAAGAATATCCAAGGATGATCCAGTGCATGTTCTTTACATACCTCACAAAAGAAGAGCTCAATTTAAGATAATAGAAGCAAAAAAAAGATAGAACAGAAGCTTTCCCCAGCTATACAGTCTTTTAAGTATTAAAAAATAAGTCAAGGCATGCACCTTGGTCTCCAGGTATAGAGTACCTCAGCTATTACTCTTTGCATTGCTGGTTGAATACCGTCAGTACGTTTCAGGGTTATACCTCCAGTCATAAAAAAACTGAGCAGGGGTCCATTAACATTCAGGCAGCTCCCTTCTCACATATGTCATTTTGAATGGGCTCCAAAAAAAGATTAAATATTTCAGTATCTATACCTATTCCTCAACTTCTAGTTTCTGTACAATAAACTGAAAATCATAGGCACTTCAGAGCTTTTAAAATATCTTACCACAACAGTGAAAATTCTACATAAGTATTAGTAAAGCTTCCTTCCTCTTCTGTCCACACGCTTCATAAAAACCTAACAAGAAATCTTGTTGAATGCCACACACTCTATAATTACATGTCTGTTCTGCAAATACAGTATTATAAAAATTGAAGGATTATCATCAAAATCAACAGTAATTCCAAACACAAATGTGATTTTGTAATAATTCCTCATACAAAATCAAATTATAACTTTCCATTTTTCATTTCAACTTAAGTCTACCTACCTGAAGCAGTAGATCCTTTTGATTGACATTGTCTGTTAGCTGCTTGATAACTAGTTCTTGGCTCTGCAATTTCTGATTGCCTTCACTCAAAAGAATATTGTAATGATGTTCAACTGCTTTTTCTTTCTCAGTCATTTCACCATGTAATTTCTCTAGTTGATTTCTAAGGTCCTATCAAAAGAATGAAACTGAATGTTTAGCAAATCAACTTTAAAAAAAGTTTAAGCCTAACAACCCACATCATCAGCTTAACTTTCCATTGCTTTAAATTACTCATATCACCGAATAGTCTGGAGAATGCATTTAAGCCAGTGTCTTTCTCTTGGCATCAATGAATACAATTAAAGAAAGAAAACTTATAGATGAGGTGTCAGTATTGTCTTCTAAAAATCTAGGTTGTTATTGTTGAAATGCTTCCCATACAGAATGACTGGCCTGGAAGGCTGTGGGGAGTATCATGCACGTAGATGTTGTCGCTGTCAGAATGAACACTCACTTTAGAGTTAATTTACGTCCTTGCTAGGAATAGAAGGAAATTGGTTATGGGTGATTCAGTTTCTCATTTGCTCTTTTTCTCATCACACCATGGAAATTCTTGCACTAACTTGTACTACTAGTTACTTTTGCACCAAACAAAAGGTCAGAAATGTTAAAACATTTTCTTTTGACAAGAGCACAAACTTCAAATGACCAATCAGGTCAGTCTCATGATTAGAAGTTGCGCAGAACTTGATCTTGATTCTGGCTCTGTTAATTACTTCCTACAGCTCCAAGATTAGTTGCATCATCTCCACAGCTCCCCATCAGAGAAACACAGACTTGTCCATTTTAAAAGCTTCTAAAACACAGAAACAATCTCTTTCAATAGCCTTATGCAGTAGCAAGTCCGAAGGACTCTGAGATCTATTAGGATCAGCATGGACTCCTGCAATGTAAAAAGCAGTATCTCCTTGCTTGCAGATCACACACTTGATGCACACCACAATTATAGCTTTCTCCTCTGCCTTCCTATAGATGCAGTGCCACTGCACTTGAAAATCCCCCATCTAAAAATGTAGCTAAGGTTTCAAAGTCTGACCACCTGATAAAGCCTTGGGTTCCAAGCAATAACATCAAACAATTCCTATTCCTTACATTTTGCTATGAACTGGGATAATCACTATATCAATGGAAATATATATGCAATTACTAGCATGTAACTGTTCCTAGTTACAGAGCTGAAAACATGCAAGAGCACAGGGCAGTAGAAAAATTCGTAACATGTCTTCTCTATCCTTCCAACTTCTCTCCCACCACCACTGTTTGTGTCACTTCAAACTTTTTGCTGATTTGTTGAAAGTTTCAACACTGTCAATTGAAGGAGGCATAGCTTGCATATACACCAGCCTCATTTTAAAAGCTTTCACTCTGCAAGAACATCTAGAGCATTTACTGCATGGATCATGTGGAAAAACGGAAGTAGAAACTTGTAACAAAGGAGCTGTTGTCTAAAATTAAACAATTAAAATTTACAATAGACTTTATACTACCTAAACTTCTCTTCAGACCCAAAGAAGCAGGTAATATAGCCTACATTTTAAAATAAATGTTTTCCATTTGTTCCCAAAAAGGGCCCATTTGTGAAGTATCATAAGCCCTTTAAATAGTTTGCACATATGGTAGTCACCTATAAACTTTACACTTGCCTCCACTAGGATTTAAAATTCAATAGTTATTTGTTATTCTAAGTACAAAGAAACAGCACTAGTGACACTTTAATTGCAGTCTCTTTACAAACTGTTTTATGTCCTTTGCTTGACTTAATTACCTTGCTTCATGCAGGTTCACATCAATTCCTTAACATCATTTTGCTACTTCAGTTTTACTTCCGTTTATTTTGCACATTAAATACAAATTGTCATTTGCATTGCCTTTTGGTTTACTTGCTTAATTTTAGTTAGCTTCATTACTAGGAGTCAGCTAAGAAATCCCTAATAGCTCCCCAAAAAAATCTTCAAATGTTATTCAAAGAATGAATAAGCTTGGACTTCAGTTCTGCAACCTAATAAATGTAATTTTCTTCAGGACCAAAAGAACTACTTGCTTGACTAAGAAAACTGAAGAACTGTAGAATCAGGTCCAGGTTTTGTCTCCCAAATATGTTTCTATTTCTTCCTAACTACTAACTATAAATATAAACTGCAGTGTAGTGCATATAAACTGCAGTGGAGTGCAGCTCTTTTGGAAGTAGTGTAATGGTCTGATAACTGCAAAGTCTTTTGGCTTCGAGTTATGGAGCTCTTCAAGTGAGCCACATTAAGCCTATTCATACACAACACGTGAATTGGAAGCAAAGGATCAACTGCAGTGTTATGATTTTCACTGCATTGCAAAGTTCACTCCTTAGCTTTCTACTTTTACATTGTTTTTATACTATTACATCACCGAGAAGCTTTAAGTGAATACATTACCCATAAGGTAATTAAACTGATGTCAAAGGAAGACTTTTGACCTCTCCTATAACTTCAAGTGACCAATAATCTGTGACTTCTCTTTATCAAAACCATAAACAGCTTTAAGAACAAAAGACAGTAGACATGCACGGATAGAAAAGATGCTGCTGCAATAACAGTACTACACCCCCTATTATCTAATCTCAGTCGCCTTGGTGTACAACACTGCTCGGGTACAGAAACTATGCTTCTGCCTTTAAAGCAGCACGAACATTTATGGCTAGGCTTGCGGAAGGAGGTGAGAAAGCATACAATTGTGGAAAAAGCAAGAAAGCCTGCAAGAGACTTGCAATTTGCAGATAGTTTGCCTCTACTATTTCTGCCCCAGAGTTCCCTAAACCCTTCGCAAAACAAGCTAGAGTTGAGACTGAAAATTATCTTCTTTGCATGAGCTAGAATTCTGCAACACACAAAACTATCCATCACTGTAGCAGGTTGCTTGAACTCATTGACCACTCAAATTGTCTGGGAGAAAATCTATTGGTTTCTATACATTGAGTTGCAAGGATAATGTAGTACCTACAGTTCTCAGAGCATAAACTTTGCAATTCTTTCTGCCAACCTTTTTCCCCAAGAGACTTTCTTATGATTAATGATAGTTGAACTAAGAAAAATGAATGTGAAACACTATAATGTAGAAGACCGGAGCAGATGCCTCCCCCTCCTTGTCAGATGGAAAACAGGTTGGTGAATAATTAAGTTGTGAAGTTCCAAAAACTCCATCTCAGGCTAAACTACAGGTAGGAAAACTAAATAATAAATTCTGCCTAATGAGTTATTCTGCATCTCCCCAACCAACTGATCAAATATGAATACCTAGTAAATACACTCTAATTGTCTACATTTAGGCCTGGAGAGAGAATGGATACTTAAAGTGTTTAATCATGTAAATTTGAATAAACTCTTTGATCAAGAAGCACTGAATCTGTTATAGACACAGTAACATGGTGGACACAAGCAACATTAAGGATGAGTTGATGTTTATTCTTCATCAATTATATGTAAGAATATATGCCCAAAGCTTCTTGTTTCAAAGACCTTAAAGTGATGCTGAACTACTGCTTAACAGCAGCTTCTGGAAGCTACAGAACTCAGAGTTCTCGCTTTTAAAGTTGACCTAGTAAAAAGCCAGGGCACCTGGCCACCCAGGGACCTTGTTCAAGAACATCTACACCCATTGCTCCAGAAGACTCTTAAGAAGTGCTTTGATGACCAGCTCACATGTAGCAGTCTTAACTAATTTAGTTTAACCTTCTTCCATTCCAGGACAGTAATGCCCAAATCCTCTCCAGACAAACCAGGTTTACAACAGGGCAGAAGTACTTTTTCTGGATCTCTAAGATTCTGGGGGTTTTGTTGGGGTTTTTTTTGGTGTTTTTTTTTTTTTAAACTAGATTTATGCAAAAGTTTGGATTATCCCAATCACAGTATATGAAAAGTCATTGAAAATTTCCCTGTGAGGAGCTAAGACAGCTATTCATTACAGATGTTGAGGGCATTTTCCACAGTTTATTACACATTCTTGCTAGTTTTATTCTAACAAAATAGAAACACTGATAAATAGGTATCTTAGAGCATAAATAGAACAGAATTTTTAAGGCTGTCTCAAAAAGTTTTCATCAGATCACTGAAGTGGTTTTCTATTTGTCAAAGAGCAAAATATCACAGCATTTTCTTTACTCCCACATATCTACTACTTAATGGGCAACATTTCACAGGCGATGTTGCTATATCCAAATGTACTGGCAACTCTGAAATTGAAGCAGCTGTTCTGCAAGGAGTAGGAAATAGGTTAGGGATATAATTTTTATAAGACTGCTCATCTTTTGGCAGGAATGCTTTTCCCCAAGGAGCTAGTCATTTACATGAAAAACTTGGACATAATGGAGTCAAATAGGCTTCTGTAACACAAGTAACATTGAATCCCCTGGCAACTCCCTACTTGGTCCTATTTTTCCTGTCCTTCCTATACAGAGTTATATTCTAGCTCCCCTGAAAGATGAAAAAAGTTCTGAATAGAGAAGACAGTTAAATATAAAATACTTTAAATCAATAAAACATGTTCTTTATGGCTGTTTTACTGACAGGAGTGATCTGTTCTTTCTCTCCTTAACCTCAACACCCTGAAGAAATTTCAAAGCACACCAAAGATAGAGACTTTGTGACGGCAGCCTAACCACAGTTGACAAGCAACCAAAAATGCAAGTTAAATTGGGGGCAGAGAGGGGGAGAACAACTTATTTGTTTGTAGGTGAAGAGATCCCTCTACTGGTTTTAAGTGATATTGCAGGAACAGCAATTTCTACATATACCTGCTTTAAAGGTCCTTATTTAATAATTGAACAAAAACATCCACTGAATAAAGACAAGCTCATTTAATCTTTTATGTAATTTAATATAGCAGGAGACTAATCCCTAACTGAAGAGGACCGGACTTTGCCTACACACAGGACTCTACTCATTATGCAAATGTTGCCCTAATGGAAGCAATTGTGAGATGACTTTAGAAAAATCCACAAGACATACAGGTGAGAAGTATGTTCATGTCAAACACTGAGAAGAAGGTGCATCCTTTTTTCAAAGGAAGAAGAGGAGAAACCTGATCATTCCCTTTGTTGCATGAGCTGTGCGTGCTGGAAGCAAAAGTGCTTATCTAAATGCCTACAGCAAGGTAAAAAACCCTAAACAGAATATGAAGCAAGCAAAATTAATGAACAGATACAGCGCATCATTTTTATGTGGAATTGTTATCAACTAATCCCGTGCTTTGGGAATTTTACAAGCAGAAATTATTACATATACAGGGTTTACAGTGACCCTGCTATGATAGCAAAAAGCAAGCTGAAGTTTGGCTTAAGGTTGCAACAACTGGCTACTTCTGTTGTGCATTAAAACTTAGAAGAAAGTTTAATTTAAGTACTGTCATTTAAGATAATGTATAGACATGTAACAAGACAAACACAGCAGAAATAAAACATACACTGTTGTGCACATTAATATTCTCCCATCAGAAAAACTGAAGCCAATAGATACCATTTATCACTTAAAATGGCTAATGATTTTTTCTAGGAACTAAGACTATCAAAATTATATTTATTTTAAAATACTTTTCTGTGCAGACTATGTGCCAGAATTTTCCTCAATCTTCTTGGCCACATTCTTTTGAACGGTGGCTTTAGGCAAATGCGTTTAACCTTTCCAAAAATTATTCAAATTAAAAGGCTAAATTTATTAGAAAAGGCCTCACTAGAAGTGCTAAATTATTTTTAAACTTTATGAAATAAAAGAAAAAAGTGATAATAACATTAATGGTTTTGTCACTTCTGCTCTTCTGTAGTTGTGCTTCATCCAGCTCCTTCTCCATTTTCTCTCTTTCTAAATTCAAATCATTTAGCTCTTGATCAGTCCTTTTAATCCTCCTTTGTAGTTTACGATTCTCAGCATCCTTTGTAAGGTTTTCTGAACGCAGCTCTGCTAAGAGGGTCTCTTTTTCCATCAAGAGAGCTTGATAATCCTCAGCACCCTGAAACATAAAGCAGCATTCAAGTTCTATAAGGGTATTTCGTAGAGACTGGAAGTCTTTATGCCTGTTGCATCCAAACCCAGTTCCCCGGCACCTCTTTCCAGTATTTCAAAGTTGTGGTGCAAAAATACAGTGAAATGACAGTTATTCACACAACAGGGGAAAATCTTACACTGAAAATTTTCTCAACTCATGTAACAGCTTTCAGTGACATCCAGCACAGGATAAGATTCTTGAATAACAAAGAATTAGATAAAGGTTGACCTGCAAAGGAGTCCATAATGCAAATGGGATCATATTATTATTATTGGTTCCCAAAGCTGTTATTACAGAAAGCTTTCTACTTTTGGGTCAATTTGAATCCAGACTAGGTCAAGGAGTTACCAAGTCATAAGCATATCTTTTTTATATGAAATAGTAAGTCTGACTTGTGTTCTTCCCCGTCACATACTGTTACAACTGGCCTCAAAGTTCACAACAGGGATGACAGGAGTAGTGGGCTACGCAGCATGATCTACTCACAGAACTGCCTTCAACTCAAGTTTGTAGCTAAGTAGCAGATCAATGAGGAGAAAGGTTTGCTCTGTCACCCACCGTGCAATATGGATTCTATGGACAGGAGGGAGTAGTTGCACACTTTTTAAATCTAGAACTTTTCAAAAATAATCAAGCTCTCAAAAATGAAAGGGTTAAAATTAGAGTAATATTTCAAAGCAGGACTTCCATGGTACGAAAAACCAAACATAAGCTATAGATTCACACACAGGCCAAAATGACCTGAAGAAGAAATAGGACATACTTTTCTCAATAGCACACACTTAAAATTTGGGCTTAAGTGAAATAAATGGCTTTTGAAGAAATGGAGGTGCTCTGTGAGAAGTAAACATTACTACTCCATTAGACTCTGAAATCAAAAAACAGTACAGTCAGTCACAAAAGCTTTATGTGTGTACACTTCAGATGCAAGCGTATCAACAACCTCTTCCATTCCTGCTGAGCTAACAGACCAAGCGAATGTACAATCATCATAATGGAAGATTCATCACTGCCTCTAATCAGTATTAGTTAATTTTATCAGACTTAGTTTTAGGTAAGTCTGAAAACATTACAAGAGACATTATGTTGTCTATTTTAATATCAAATTCTTACTCTCTCCCATTTTACATTTTAAGACCTTTATAACGCACAAATTGTCATCATGAAGTACTTTCTCCTCCACACACATGAAAGCATTACTAAATCACATTTTCACAAACAACATTCCACTATTTTATAAACAGTGGTTTCACATTGATTATATAAACAAATCCAAACAAGCGTCTCATACCCAGTTCAACTCTGCTAACAGGAAGAGTGTGCTGTTACCATGCTTTTGGAAGAAAAGCCAAAACATTCTTAGGTCAACAAAGAAAGCTTGACATCATCTCAGCTCCATAACTATTTCTGTCTTTATTTTTAACTCATTTGGCTTTTAGACATTTCTCCCTTAATTCTCAGTTGTTATAGAAGAAAAAACTCAAGGAATCAGATAAGTAATCTGACATTTTCACAGTCTATCATTTAAATAATTTAATTTGGGCAATTTTTTTTCAAAGTAAGAAGAATTAAACATTTAAACTAATTTTCATTCCTCCACTTTCAAAGACACAAAGGACTACCCACTGTGTGGAATTATGGATAGAGGAAGCCATGTTAATTGCTTGCTTCTTACCTTGAATTTTTGGATGTGTGCTTTGTGAGTTGCCTCTCTTGCCTTAGCCAATGAAGCATTTAGATCTTCAATTTCTGAACCAAGCTCCTCGTTCTTTAAGTAAAGTAAAATGAATACTATGTAGAAAGAGTTATTTCCAAGTGATGGTGATTCAGTAACAGCTATCCCATCTCATTATCCATTCATCCAACTACACAAAACAAATACTTTAAAGAACAAAAACACCAAATACATCATAATAAATCTTGTATAAAGAAATTCTTGTTCTTATAGAACACTCACTAGACTGCCTATTGTTCAAGTTAAATATTTCCCATTCTTCCACAAAATCTGAATTTCAGCTGACGTTGACCTCTCCCATTTTAGCTGTCTTTACGACAGTTCCACTTACTCAGCAACATAAAATACTTCTCATACCTTTTAAGCAGTGTTCAGAGCTGTTAAAAAAAATCAGTGTACAACTGAAAACATTTTTCCTCAAAGTTCTTAAGGGAGAAAGTATCAATTAAGTATCTTTTTCCTCTATCGTCCAGTCCAAGACCCCAAACTTTAGATAAACAGAACTGCTTACAGATATGACAGCAGTGATTAAGGACCCACTAGAAGCTTCCTAATGGTTACAGTGAGATCAGTCAAGCCCTGCCACGTACACAACGCACACATTACCCTCCCAATGATAGTTCAACAAAACAGCAAGATCATAATCAACATACCTCTTTTTCCTTTGCTTTTAATGCAACAGTTAGCCCTTGAATGGTTTTATCCCTTTTCAAACCATTCTTCTTTTCAACAGCAAGCTCATTTTCTCTCTCTTGTAGCTCTTCTTGAAGTGACTAAATTAGATTATGTGAAAGTTGCATTAACTTCCCACTAAGAGATACTGTAACTGCACATTAATAAGTACATTCTCTCAGAGTTCGTATATCTTATTACTGAGATTACTAATATAAAATATAGTCCCAAAATGCAAGTCATCATCTTAAAGATGTGCCTGGAATACAGTATAAGAAGCCTCATCTCGTGGGCTGGCCATGAGTATCAGCTTCAATATTTGATGAGCGTGCCTATCAGCTTTACTGAAAGTTGCTTCAAAAACAAGGGGACCCTGCCAGTCATCCAGCATGAAAGAGAAGTTACCAGAGGACTTGCCTTGCTTCCTTTCAAGTCAAGGCCTCTCTGTATCCTTGAATGCATAACAACATGCACTGTAAGTGGTCGAGAAAACAGAAACAAAACTAGAACTTACCTGAATTTTTTTTTCAAAGAAATTTCTCTCATTTTTAAGCTCCATTCTAATAGCCTGTAAGAACAAAACAGTTGTTATGATCAAGTAAATTCATTCTAAACACAAATGTAACTCATTAAGCATTAAAATTAAGCAAAATGTGCTCAAAAACTTTTGGGGTGGAGGGGGAAAACTTCGTATATGCCTTTTGGCAGAAATATATTGAATCAGTTGCTTCCTGGAAGTCTACAAATCTACCTGGATACAGCATGAACCTGTCCAAATTAAGAAGGAAAAAAAAAACAGCAGACAAACCAAAAAAACCCACACAACACATTTTCCCATGAGACAGGACAACTGTACTTGCTGAGTTAATAAAAATGCATTTTTATATGACATTTATCTATGTCAGCAAGATGCTTTTAGCAAGGGAGATTTTAATTAGCACTTTCCCTTGGGGAGGTTACAGATTTATTTTTTTAAAAAAGTAATCATAAAACCAGAGTTGTGCAGAGGTATTCATCAGATTTTTCTCTCCAATATTGCACCCCAAAATGATCATACAGTCAGTGCACTTCCTATGAAATGAGTACAGATGACCCTGTTTTCACCTTGACACACAAATACTTCTGTGAAACCAGGGTAGATTTTCCTGACACATATTGACTTAACTGCAAGAAGACCCAGAACTGAAAAATTTTAGTTCCATAAAGTCCAAACGCAGAAGGTTCTCTTGTCTATGCTTGACATCAACAAAAGAAAGTGTGTAGATACTGATCAATATTAAGCTCCAAAACAAAAGGGAAGAAAATCTTTCAGAAGCATGACAGCCTCCATGACTTTCTAATTCTGCCAGCTTTACATTATTGTTTGAAAAACCAATGGGGGGGGGGGGCGGAGGAAGACAAGCCTTAAGACCAGTTTCTACATTTCAGCTTTCAGAATATCTGTCTTCCTGTTTAAGAGCAACATGAAATAAAACTGACTCTTAGCACCTTCTGTAAGCTGAAGGCTAGACTTTCACTTTATTTAATGAGATTTTTTTATGCCTACCTCCCTTACCACAGCTTTTTCTCCAGACCATCACAGTAAAGATACTTCCCAAAAACAAACTCTCAAGTCACATTTGTAACTTCTAAAGAAGTTACGTCATCTATTGTGGGATCTATTAACATCTAGCATTTTTTATATATACTTCTGTAAAGCAATTGCACAGTATCAATAATACAGGCATAAAGTCAATAGGAAAGATAACCTTTCATTGAATGAATGGTAAGAATGGATAATATGGATGAACACTCACCACCAAACCACAATATAACCAATGAATGTTAAGGAAATGGACAAGGGAGAGAGGGAGGGAATAACCAATTTTAAAGAATTGGCTTAAGTCACTCACATACTGTCATGCACAAAACCTTTAAAATCCTACACCACATGAGATAATATATAACTGTTCAGTTTCCTCACCTCTATCTCACTATCTTTTTCATGCCTCAAAGAAATGGTAAGTTCTCTGAATTTTTCTGCTGATAAGTTCCCATCATAAGATCCACTCTGAGACTTTTCCTCTTCAAGGTGTTGAATTATAGCTTCTTTATTTTTCAATGACAGATTCAGTTGCTCTATAAGTCTAAAATTAAAAGATTTTTAATATTAATCTTAGATCATCTACCACCAATTCTCCAGTCATTGCAGTAAATCTTGCAGACAACTTTCCTAGGTGAAGACTCCAAACGATACTTGAAAAACTTAGGGCAGTGCTTTCACAGCCCCTTCTCTCTCCAGAGAAACCAGAAAAGGGCCATAACTCTACAGGAAGCAACAAACAGGCTTGAGCTATCTGCAAAGTGCTCATTCTTATTTTCCTCCAGTGCCATTTCAAATGTCAACACTTAAGCTTCAATATTTTAGTTACATTGTCCTTCATAGCACACACAAAAAGCTTATCAATCTATTCCACTTAGCACATACAACAGCATATCCTTATGTGCCATCACTAAGTGCCCCTCAAGTACATAGTTTCATCTATATTTGTACCTAAGCTGGTTCTCATTTCACATAAGCAAAAATAAAAAAGTTAAGTCAGCACTACCTTCTTTGGTCAATACACATCGTGGCACTTCCAGTATTCCAACTGATAAAAACAACAATGCTTGAGTTTTCTGACTGACGTTAAGGGTTATAAGTGAACACTTCCTGGCATAAGATGCCAGCTGTGATTCTCTCAGTGTTTTGTAGATCAGATGATGAAAATATCTTTTTAACACAATATGAATTCCAGATGTGCTACTCCCAAACAAGTTTAAAGCATTGCACATTAATATTTGATTCAGTTCAAGAAGTCAAATATTCTCCTCTTCCATTTGCACTGTTTTTCTGGTCCTGTGAATACTCACACTGATCTACCAGCGTGTAATTATAGAAGATCCTGTTAACACCAGATCACAAGGCGGGACGTGGGGAAAAAAAAAAAAAAACAACAACAAAACTTTCTTCTTCAATACTCCACACGGCCTTCACTTCAGTGATTCATTTCTGTCAATTTGTTTCCACACCTTAAGCACTGTTTTCACACAAGCTATAGAGCTGGCAACTAAAGTACCTCTGAAAGGCCTGGTTTTATAACTCCTTCCCAGCTCAAGTCACTCAGAAGAGCAACTGTATTCAACACAGATGACTAACAGACAGAAAGAGGAAGACAGGAAAGGGAAAAGGGAAAGGAAGGAGATAACTTGAGAGCCAGGTTATAATTACTGTCATGGCACATAAGGTGCAGTATCAATTAGAACAGTTTCATAATTTTATGCCACTGTAGATTTCAGATTTGCAGTTTTCAATATGTATGCTTTTACAAAAACTGTCTGGAAAACACTGCAAACCTTGCATTGGTCCTACTGTAATATAAAACCTATGAAATTAAAGCCTCAGGCCAACATAACTTTCTGTTACTAGAGCAGGCCAGTTATTCAGTTACTCAGAGAGCAGCTACCTGCAGGGTTCAGTCACAAACAGACAGGGAAGGATACTCCAAAGTGTAAGGAATCATAACAATCTTTTGATCTCCACTCCGGGCTCACATGCCCAAATCCAACTAAGCTTTACTGGAAGGCTTGCCAGGCATGTATTTTACCTTAGTATCTAAAAAAAATAAAAAATCCTCCAAAGTATTGAGATTTGAGTTTATACATTTTCCCCACCTAACGTTATTGAACAACAAACACCTTTCCAACTACCTGCCAAACAAAGCAAAGCACAATCAAACCCACGAAGCTCAAACACACTACATTTCTCTTCCCATTAGATTTACCAACCCCAACAGATACATCACTGGGACTGAAGAGTACACAAACACCGTGAAAGCAGTAAGGGAACACAAATGGTAGAGACAAGTTCTATTCAGCAATGGTTCAAGAAAGCAGCAAGCAGGAGATAAGTCAAAGTTACAAAGATGCTTTAAAGTAGGACATGCTCATGTCACACACATACTGTTTCTTTTACACTTTCAGACAACTTTTAAAGATGATTTTTCTATCATGCAACATGTAAGCTCGTTGCTGTGTTGCTATTCATTTAGCAGCTGAATAGATAAAATGGCCAGTAACACTCACTCATGTATCTGAGGGTAGGATCAAACTATTAAAACCTATATCCATGTCGACTCTTTGCACTTTAGCAATAAAGAATTCCAGTAGTTAGAGACATCACCAGCAAGAGTTCTGACCTGTCTTTCTCAGCTCTGGTAATCATATCCACATCCTTTGCAGGAGCATTCATAATTGAAGAAAGTTTCTGCTCAGCAGCTATTCTCAGAGCTTTCTCCTTCTCTGTCATTGCAATGGCTTTTTCCACATCTTCTTGGGCAGCTTTAAGATTCTGTAATTAAAACACACAATCCTGACGCCTCTAAGAACAAAATGCTCACAAAAATGTTCACATACTGAAGTTGTTTCTACCAAACATATGTTGGTATGTTTAATTTAGCAACTTTCACCAAGTAGTTCAAGCACTTTGCAAATGCTTCTGAACACTTTGTATCTGCATTTTCAAGATTAATCCATTTCTGTGGTATATAAAGGGAAGTTTGTTTCCAAGGAATAAAACAAATACCCTAACTGACAGCAGAACTAGAAATGAAAGCGCCCCTATGCTATGGCTTTAGATTTAGCTATTTGTGGGGCTTTGTCCCACTGTCCTCCCACTATCACAATAAATAGCTACACTTAAAGAGGTTAAAGAAAGGCTTTTTTATTCAACCAGAGATAAAATAAATATTCACAGGCTCACTGTAGCTAACAGGAACTCTTCCCAACATCATTTATATTTTGCAAGAATTGATAAAGTATGAACCAGACATTTTTCTCTTGAACAGCAATGGAAACAAGAGGTGACACCCAGAGATTCCAGTCAACTTCCTCTAGGTGACCCAACTCATGGAAATGCAGAACACCAATAGAACATACTTGTCATATACTACATAAAATTTGTTTCAGGTCTTCATTTTTAATTGTAAGCTTCCCTGCTGTGCTCACTGAATTTTGCTTTCTATGAAATAAAAGCCCCACTGTAGCCTAACAAGTAATTCTCCCTTCTTTTTCAAGCCTATATTAAAAAGACTATCTCTTTGGGGGAGGGTGAGGAAAAGATCCTTCACCACTTGACTTCACCACTCAAGCCCTCTCCTGAAAAGCTGTTCTGTCAGCATCCATCTTTAAATCAAAAACTCTGAAGGAAATTGATCTCTGTTAGCATTATCTGGATCTATGTAATTATATGGTGCTACCTAAACAAGTGACTAATACTACTCTGCAGTGTTTACATTCATAAACAAAATTAATGTCAGAGGACAACACTATATTCAGGCTACAGAAAATACTGTACCACCATGGAATTAGAATATTTGCCCATCTACCTGCCAGATCTGGGAAACACCAGTCTGACTGGCTGTTTTGGTACAGAGTAAGTAGTTTAGGAACTTCTCTACCTATTCAAAGCATGAAGAATGCTTTGAGAAATCCCAATTCCACTACTGAAAAAAAGGTCATGGAGATTCCCCCCTGCTCCTCCTCCCTGAAGGAGCTCACTGCTTTAGGAATAGTGTTAAATCATCCTGATAGAAAATACCATCAGGAGTTGGCTACCAATACCTTCCATGACCAATTCAGTCTTTAGGGATGGGAAAGCAAATACTGGAATATACCCACTTGTATTTACTGTTCTATTTGCTATTCTATTTCTGTTTACTTACAGAAAGAGCACCAGACATCCATCCCCCTCACAAACACAAAATCCCACACCTCCAGACAAGTGTATATCATGATGCAAAACAATCATGAGCTTATGTATTTCTAGAACTTGACACAAACATTTCCACCACAGACCACTCACTACCAAATTTGTTCTTTACAAGAAACTGAACTTCTTGCTTCTGAGGAAGCATGTTATTCATAGAAATAAATATTCTTTTTGCCTTTACACTACAAAATGAGGAAACCATGAAGCAATTCCCTTGTAAAGATACCAGCAATGGCTCAACAATAAATATAGGCATAAACTGTCTCAACCACAGACAGCAAGGAATAAAAAAAAGACATTGTTAAGAAGAACTCTGTGGAACAAGAGAATGTTATGCAAAAAGGTGATACAGTGACAGCAGAAGCCAACAATATTTGGCAGATAAAGGTCAACCTAACAACAGGGTGTAAGGCATGCAGGCAGAATGCTGGTTCACCCAGCCAGAAGCTGCCATAAGTAGGTGGCCCCTCTCAGCCTGTAACGAGCACACAAGAGGGGAGACGTACAAAGCTACAGAATCTCAGACTGATACTGCAATACTGCTGTCCCCTATAAAGATGGGAAATTACAGGAGTGCTTACAGAGTGGTTCCAGCTATTTACAAAGCTGAGACCTTATCGGTAGAAGTGTTCAAAATCCAGCCCCTCTTCCTCTAAATAGAGATTGCAGTTCTGAAAATGTAGCCTCCTCACACTGGGATTAAGGAATCAAAGGTTTGTGCTGAATGTACCTAAATACCACCAACAGGTACAAATTTCCTGAAGAACTGCTATCCTCATATTGCTCCCTTTCATTGTTTTTTTCCTTTTATTTTTTCCTTGTTTCACACTGACTATTTTTCCAGGCAAGCTGAAACAATTTCAAAAACACAGGTAGATCACAGTATCAAATCTCAGACGACAGAACAAAAACAGCACTGATATCTCACTGTTTCTAACTATTCCTTTGGCCACTCACCGCTTCCAGAAAGTTTATTCGGCTAGTCAGGATTTCTTCCATTTCTTGCATCTTCTTTTGTGCCTCTTCTTTCACACGCTGTATTTCAGCATCACCACCCTGGGCCAAGCTTTCAACTGCCTTACTGAAAGACCATAATATAGACAGAAATCCCATTGCATATCAGAGTGGAAAACATTCAAAGTGCAAGTGGCTGATAGATTATGCACAAGCAAGTGCCTTCCACTTTATCTGTACCTGCCCTTAAAGGTTAAATACAAACATCTACTCACTATATAGCAGTTTTGGCGGTATAGTCCGGGAGTTCCACACATGAACCTTGTCACAGTGGATAAGCAAGCACTTGGTATGTATAATGGAAAAGTGTAATATTTCCTTCATATTTTTAAAGCTTCCAAAAGTATCAAGACTTTTGTAATGTATTTTCTACAGCAAGCAGCACTGGAATAAACTGAAGATACGTAGCTGCTGAGGTCTCTCCAACTGCCTTTTCAGTAATTGTTAATACCTTGTAAGAAAAGAACAGCTAGTGTTTCCTTACTAAACAAAGGATGATCATTTGTTTATGATTTCCCCCTGAATTTTGCTTCTTATTATGAACTTGTGCAAGGTTCCATTCAAAGTCCAGCAATACCCTTTGACAGTTACCTGGAGAGACCAAACAAATTAACCTGGTCCTCAGGATCTACTTGAAACTAGGCCCCTCTGAACTACTGAAAAAGACCAACTGGTGACAATTCAATGCCATGGGAGGTAGAGCACACAAAGAAAATTCCATTGAGACTGAGGCCCATGTGGCAGTCAGTAGCTGCCAGTCACTGCCAGCCTGGATTAGTTTTGAACCAGGCATCTAGAAGGAAGCAGTTTAACAGACTGTCAGCCCTATTCACTCCCCAAGGCATATTCCACCTTGCCCACACCATAAGACAAGGTAGCACTACATAATTTTTAAATAATACTTATTTAGAAAAGAGGTCCTAACAGAAAAGCAGACATTTTAAATGTATTCATTTTTATATCATTAAAACCCACAAGATTCATTCTAGATTAGTTCTGAACTGCTTTCTCAGCCTTACTGAGAAGTGGTTTGTGTAATATCTTCTCAATCCTGTGCTGTAAAAAAAGTCCACCTCTTCACCTGTTAAGACAACTAAGTTCTTAGCATAAAGTCTACAATAGGAATGCTAAGCCATTCACAACTAGGAAGTCATTTATTTACCTGAAAAATACAGTAGAATGAAGGATAATATCAAAGTCGCACCATCCAGTATAACTACATTAACATCACTGTGCATTTAAGAATTCACACATGTAATTTCTGTAATGAATGAAGCAATTTCTTGATAAGTGCCCTTAAAATACTACTTTGGTATCCTTATATTCCTAAAACATTAGGAGTAAAATGAAGAGAAGCAAAATCTTGGAAATCCTAAGTAACAGACATCAAGAAATACACGGGTACTTACGAGGCTTTGATAAGTAGTTTCTCTCTCTCTTGCAGATCACGCTTCAGACTTTCTATCTCAACTTTCAGCTCAATGTTCTAGGACAAAAGAATGAAAGTGTCTGGAGAGAATTCAGAGGTCACCCTACCCAAAAGTTATTGCCAATGTGTAGATACTTTTTGTCTAGACCAACAAATATAAAGTATCATTGGGCTAAGAATAGCATAGAGACATTTTAGGTTTTAAAGGACGTATTTTGCAAAGTTCTAGACTTTCAGAAATCTCAAAAAGCTTTTAGAACTACCGTATTCAAGCAACACAAACCCCCTACACACACACTCAACTACTATAATGGGGAGTACTGCAGATCAGCTTGGGAGTTTCTAGGGCTTCCATGCACAGTTTTAATTTATCTACGAGATATTTCCTTTTCTTTTAGAAACCTGATTGTATC
The DNA here is from genome assembly GCF_047716275.1 of Strix uralensis. NCBI lineage: Eukaryota > Metazoa > Chordata > Aves > Strigiformes > Strigidae > Strix > Strix uralensis. Next base: position 5,833,064 of record NC_133992.1, read on the forward strand.
AACTATTGAAGCATTTAATAATCTTTAAATTATTTTGTCATAGCCTGGGAAAACTACTCTAAGTACAAAGAACTACTTGGTCTGCAAGTTGACAGATACCATTTCAACACATTAGCAATTACAAGAAAGACATCAGTGTAGAAGACCAGGACAGAAGACCAATCAGCAATATTCAGTTGAAACCATGACCTAGCTAAACATAAATTTATGTACTTAACTGCTGTGACAAGCATCAACAGAGACTTAAATTTCTATCCTATTTCAGAAAAGAGAACCGATGCAAGCATCTGCATTACCAAAATTACTTGTTTTCCCTTCTAGAACACAGGTACCACCAAAAGGCATAAGAAATGCTTCCTATCATCTGCAAATGCAAAATAACAAGGATGCAAGGCAGACTACCCAACTCAAATCCTTCCTACAACTTATAAAGATACCAGTTTCGTCTACAGACTGACACAGGAATCAAACAGATTTCCTGAATTCTGTACAAATACACATTCTTTCAATTTAGAGCAATAAAACTAGAAGCTATACACAACCCTAACACAACTTTATCTACGTGCTTCAGAGGAAGCAGCTTTGAGCTGGACAGCCCAAACAACCTCCAAGTAGCTGTACTGACATCTGATAAACCCAGGAAAGAACAGAGGGGTGAAATGAACTGCCCAATAGTAGAAAGCAGAAAAACTACATACCAAATTCAGGAGAAGCATGCTGCTTCTTCTATTCCCCATATGATTTCAGTAGGACAGCTACCAAAGATTCATAACCACTTATAATGGTAGTTTTAATTTAGTTATTACCAAAAAGGATTAGGCCAGACTTAAATAAAGTTATCATACCAAAATTCCAACAACAAAAAAGACTCAAAAGTTAAGTAAAACAGGAAACATCCCCACAAAACAAACTCTTCAAGAAGATATACAGTTCTATTAAATTATTCTAGACGCATACGATTTTGTATATTTCTTCAGTGGGACCATCAAACTTCTGCTGCATTCGCTCCTCCAGAAAGTATATACGAAGCTTCAGGTTGAAGTTCTCTTTTTTCAGATCAGTGATTTGCTGTGAAATAAGAAAGAAAATGAGCAAATTATGTCATGCTTTTCAAACCAAGTAAAATAAAGAGTGAAAACTACTATCATTTGGTTTTGCTCTCCACAGTGCAAGATTAGAATTCAACCCACTGGACATAGTTAAACATATACATATGTGTGGGTGATATACACACACACATACATATTTTCAAATGGCATGACAGCCAAGTCAAAATGAAACATCCTTCCCTCCAAGACAGTGTCACCCAGGGACCTGCAAATACTCCAAGCCCTTCAACATGGTTCTATCTTCTACAGCATCAGCACCTATCACAGAACATATTTTTCTCCCACCATCCCAGCCATAACATTTTTTTTTCCCATCTCCATGCCTCACCCAAACAAGAAGAAATCCCACTCCAGCCTACCCCTTCTGAATGTGTTGGGATTTGTTCTTCAGTTCTTAAGATATGTACGCACACTGGCATACACACAAACTTTGTGTGTGTGTTTATAAGATGTTATCATTTAGCTTGTGGTTATTTTTAGCCATGCAAAACTCTGAAACACTAGCACTTAAGCAAATAACAATTACAAAATAGTATTGTTTAAAAATATATAATACATGCTGTTGTGCAGACAGCGCTCTTTAGAATATTCCTTAAGTACTAAAACATTGACTCTACACAAAAAGAATCCAAGAGTTTTTTAAAATCTAAAAACATTAAGTAGTTCTTTCCTCTATTTTATAGAACTTGAACAAAATACAAGATGTCATGTTGAAACAGAAGTATTTTCTTAGCAAAAGCTTGGGATGATAGCCTTATTCATGGGAAGGAAAGCACAAGCACGCAAAGCACGGGGGCCCAATCGAACACCAATAAAACCTTTATCCCATGCCATATTTCATAGTGCAATTCTCTGGGAAAAAATTACTTATGATTTTTAACCTTCCCCGTAGAAGCAGTAACATAGTTGATGGCTTCATTAATGAAAGGAGTCTCCCTCTAAATTTTTTTTAGGAGACTAAGCATAAAACATTCATCCAAATAAGACTTGCGTCCCCTGCCATCTGCTTTCTGCAAAAGGAAATCTAATATGTTACAGAGCTGCTAATAAAATATTTATGTAGGCTTTTCCAGAACAGTATAGTACCACTTGTAAAAATTATTAGCTATACAATTCTTAAAATATCTGGCTTGTGAAACCCAAGATTATTTTCTGTAGCTGCACTCAGAACTTGCATCTGCAAACAATTCTTCAGTTTAATAATCTCTGCTCAGCAAGATGCCTTGTCATTATTCACACAAGTAAATATCATCTAAGCAACTAAAATACGCTTGACTACATAAACTCTGTGGTCCATTCACACATCCTGAAGAAGCCTGTCTTTAGAAGCAGTAGCAATACATATATTTAACTTTATCTTTGTTTCCCTACAATTCCAATTGGATGATCGCGAATAGTAGTAGATATAAACTTGAACTATGCAAGTAATGGCTTAAAGCATGATACCTCATAAGTATCACAGGGTATATCTTGAGTAACTGGAATGACTATTTTGGAACATTCAAACAGATGTAAGCATGAAAACAATGCAACTTCGTAGTTCAAGTCAGAGCCCAATGCAGAATATGGCTCAAAACCAAAATCCTTATTCAGAGTAAGCAAAGAAATTAAAGATTTCTGAAACAAAGCAAGGCTGTGCTAGATCCTGCATGTCTTGCTGGCAAATTCAGTTCAATGTTCAACTGGTGAGAACAGGCCTTAAAGCGTTTGGTTTGGTTTGGGGGTTGTTTGGTGTTTTTTTAAGCTGTCAGTAGATCATTCCTAACAGTTAGTCTCTGTTTATTCATTCAGAAAAAGTTCAAGGGCCAAAGACACTGAAATTGTATCAGTTGAACTTCTAGTTAGTCTTCACCCATTCAATATGTCTGAGTCAAAATGAAAAAACAATTTCAAAAGAACTCAGCATACCTTAATTCTACTCACATGTATTTCAGTGGCAATAGAATTAAACCAAAGAGCTTAAGGGTACTATTTTCAAAAGGCAAGCAAAACAGACTACACAATCATAAACCAAGAAGTGAAACAAATGTTGTCTCTGACATTCAGTTTCTCAGAGGAAAGTTAATTCAGGCAGACTACAATTAAAAAGTTATAGCTTAATAAAAGACAACACGTAAAATGTGAACAAGTTCACACTGCAGAGAGATTTTAATGGCAATCCTCTCGACTTGCACATTTAAAGACTTGGTCTTAATTCCTTTATGCATTTTGATTTCTGTATTTAAAAAAGGAATGAAAGAAGAGAAACAGCACACACTTCTTGAGAAACCAGGACAATGCAACACACTCTACACAGAATATTCCACACCACGAACAGCATGGTAGCAAATACCACTTGCCGAGCTTGGTTTAGCTCCTTTCCAAGTCATAGAGCCACTTTTATGCAAAATGGCATCTGTCAGCAGACGCTGTGGTTTCACAGCGCAGCACAGTTTTTGCCAGCAGAGGCCATTTTACAAGACAGCAAAACTCTAAGTGAGTTTGGGAAGACAAGAAAAAACACACAAATATTATTACTTAGTTCCCTAACTTGATACCAATCACACTTTCTATTCACGAACATCTAATAAATCCTAACAAGGTTCTCAATTAGAGATGCCTTCCACTTTGCCCACATAATCACATTTTCTATCACAAGGTGGTTCCTCCCCATATTGCAAGAAAGTGGGACACACCGTAAATACTAAAAAAAAAAAATCTACACCTCTAATATTATCTAGCTCAGCATCTTCTCCACGTCTAAACATAAATGGACCTTTCCTACATGGATCTACCCTTTAGCCTGTTCAGGAGTCACTAGATCCATCCTGTTCTCTCTGAGCTGCAAGGCAAGGAACCCACTCTTTTTATTACTTCCTCATATCCTCTATAAATAACATAGCCTCAAAGATCAGCAAACTCATGCAGTAATATATATATGTACAACCCATCTCCAAGCAGGACATATCAGGAACTTTACCTGCTAATTTAGATTTTTTTTTTCCAAGTGGGCTAAGAACAGCCTTACGATGTCAGTCCAAAAGCGCACCTAAACATGGCTACAACCGAATGCTTGGTGAATAGTAAAAGGATGAGGAAAGTAAACACTCCCCTTCTTAAGTCTAGCCTTCCAGCTACCAGCAATCTTAAAGACTCAAAAACAGAAGTTATAGAAATATCTCTGTGTTTAATGGATTCTTCTTCCTTTACTTGAATGGATTTTTGAGCTTCATTATACTATTGGCATCCATAAGACCCTATGTAAGTTTTACAGCTGAGTTTAACATAAGGGGTCTGTACGTACCAGGAAGCCAGAGATCTGTGGGGAGACCCTTTCTCCTCTACATCACACAGAGCAAACAACAGATTTTTCCCTCCCTTCTACAACTTTTTCCCCTGTGCAAACAAACACTGCAGATAATGAATCACTTGCAGAATGTATATTCTAGACTGAGGTCTTTGGCACGTATCACAGTAAAAGATTTTCAGCGTATACTAATGCCAGGGCAGTGTCTTTCTACCCCATCAATACACAAAAGCAAAAGAGAAAGTGAAATAGATACAGACTGTAAAAAACATCCTTCACCAAGGCTTTCCAAAACAAGCTTTAAATTCTGAGCAAAGAGCATAGCTTGCTCCTCAGAGGGATATAAGGCCACAAGAAACTGAAAAAGTTTAGAAGAAACACTCATTTCAAACATAACAATGCTACAAAAGGTAACAGCAGTTACAGAAGCACCCTAAGAACTGCGGACACTTGAACACATCCTGAAGATGACATGCCACAGCCTTTATCTGTAGCAATCACCTCGGAGATTTTTGATTGCCTTCCCCTCTACAGTTTCTTCACACAACCATAAGCACTTGAGTTAAACAATTTAAAACTTTTTACAGGGAAGTTCTCCTGCAACCCCAACCAAATCATCATTCAGCAGTTATAAACTATTGGCTTCTTCAATTTAAATAACCAATACAATTAATATATTAAAAAAAAATAAATCTAATGTTTTCCTTTATATTCTAGTACATGCCAAAGCCAGCTTTATCTACAGAATTGTCACAATGATACTAGACCTTTACAACAAAAGTATTCCAAGCACAGTCATACATAATTATAAAGGTAAAAGGTATTATACAGCAGTCAATTAATTAAAAAGCCAAATCCTCTATTAGTCTAAAAGAAAATAAACTTGGTGTTTCCCTGAAATAAATCAACTGCAGACTTGCAAATCAAGTTCTTCTGTTTTCTGGTGATTGCACGAACTTTTGAGCAGAGGGTGCCAATTTTTGTTTCATAACTTAAGAGCAGAAGTTGGCTAGTCTCAACCACAAATTTTTGCCTCTGTTTTTAACAGCAATACTTAAGAAATGGAGGTTCAAAGCACAGATAGCCAGCTGGTCACACTTCAACAGATCTGTGTTGATTGACACAAGGAAGAACCTGACCCAGAGGGTCAACACTTTAGCCAGCATGTTAGAAATACCGTGGCTGTAAATCTGTCACCAAGTCTTATATTAAAAATCTGCTTACATTTTCATAGTCCTTCATGGTCCGAGCTCTAGTTGGTGAGACTGTATCTTCTGCCACATCTGGTAACACTAGACATTTAAGAAGACAGAACACGTTCAGACAGAAGAATCTCTAAGCTAGGCTTCAATCTGGAAACAGCAAAGGCATATGCTAATCTAAACATAATAAAAGTACAAGGGGCATTTTTTGGCCCCTTGTTTACATTACGTGTTAGTGCTACTAAGTAGTTAGTATCTAGATTTCTTTCTGATCACAGTAAGTTGTCTATTACTTAAGCTCCCAAATTCCTGTACCATCTGTTTAAACCAAGATGTAGACTGAAATGAAGCTCTGCAAGGTGCACTTTCAAGAATAAGTCCTCAGAGCAAATATCAAGGACTCCCGTATTAGAATTAAGTCCTACTAAACTATTGAAAAGCAGTTCAAATCTTCCACTACCTCAGCGGTCATGGGACAGGCCTCCACCTTACACTCAGGGAAACCACGGACAGAGGAAATGGCCAGTATCTATGTTCCTAAAATGTAATCCCTCCTGAATCTACACGTACTTAAACTTCAGTTTGGACACACATTCTGTAACAGCCACATTTAACAGGGCTGCATAACTTTTTTCCACTCAAATCTGTGAGAGTAAACTCTTAATCAGAATAACAAGGCTGCATAAAACATATAGCACATCATCTTAAATAGAAAGAAGAGGTAGCTGAGGACTCAGACTAACTAAACTAACTCTCACATTAACTAAAAGAAAATATTTCATTTAAAGTACTTCCAAAATTGTTATGCAACTATGTAGAGCAGTTTTGAAAATAACCCAAAGAATGCCAGCCAGTGGTTTTCAAACCTTCACACTCTAATTCATTTCACAAGACAACTTTCCTAGAGCACACGCAGAATACAGTAACATTATTTTGTGGCATGGGTATGTTTCTCATATTTGCTTCCTTTCGTGAGCAAACAGATCTTCTTGTTAAACCATCTAATTTGTCTTAGTTAACTACCTACGTCATCAGTACAACAAACTCAGCCAAGTTATGCTGCTGGATACATGCGTGCATAAAGAAAAATCAAAAACACACCCCAAATTTACAGAGTGGAACACAGAACAGTTAATAACACAGAAGGCTTCAAAATAGTGCTATTCAGCCATTTTACTTTAAAATAAGTGTTTCAAGCAAGTTTCTCACACCTGAAGATTAACATAGTTACATGATCATCATAGAGAAAAACATACTGGGCTGCAGCTTCTGTTCAACAGGAACTAGATAGGAAGGCGTCTTAATGCACAAATAATTAAAAGATACTGAGTCCAGACCAGGTCTTCAGGCAGGAAGTAACTGAATAGCTGAACTGGAAAACCTGATGATACGCAGCATACAACTTCCCCAAAAATAACCAGAATTTGAAACTAGTATTGCCTTGCTGGATATTCTACGTATCTTAAGTACATGCTCCACAAAACCGCTGATCATCTTATATAAGACTCGGAGCCATAATGACCACAGGCAACGTAGCAGACAGTAGTAATTGCAGCAGCTGCCGGCGTTTTAAAAAGACATAACTTACACAGAGCTGCATCACTTAAAGACATTTTCTGCCTTTTTTTCTTCAGGTACCAAGTTTTTTCCTCAGGTTCGAGAGCCGCACGAAGCGCCGAGCCCCCGGCAGAGGCGGGCGGGGCTCCGCCGCCAGCCGGGACGGCGCGGTGAGGGGCCGGGCCCCCCCGAGCCGGGCGGGGAGCCGCCGTGCCGGGCTGCCGGGGCCGCAGGGGCCTGACCGCGCCTCCCCGCACCGCACCGCGGGGCTCCCGCTCGCTATCCGGCCTTACCTTCGCCGCCGGCCGCGCCGGGCCGGGGGTCCCCGCGGGAGACGTCTGGCAGCTGGGAGACGCTGAGGAAAGAGGAGGACAGCGCTGAGGAGCCGAAAGCCCGGGAGAAAGGGGGGGGGGGGGGGGGCGGCGGGTCCAGCCGCCCCACATGCACCCGCGAGGAGGGGGACGGCGGGCCCCTCAGCCCAGCGCCCGCGGTGGGGCCAGGCCCCGCCCAACGGCCCCGCCCGCCTACCTGCCCTCAAACGCCACTGGCAGCGTCAGGTCTTCCCCCGGCAGCGAGTCCATAGCGGCGCCAGGCCGCGGGTCCCGCCGGCGGCCAGAGCTCCAGCTCCTTTGTGCGCGGCTTTGGCGGCTTCGCTGGAATTCAAACGGCCGCAATCGCTTCCGCCATCTTTGCGCCGGCGGAGGTGAAGCCGCTGAAGCCACAGCGGAAGAGCGTACAAGGCGGGCACAATGGAAACTGAAGGGGAGCCGCCATGTTTGCTCTGGGCGGTGGCTGAAGTTGGGGGGGGTAGGCGCCATGTTGGCTGAGGGCAGAGTGGGGCGGGGTATGGTGGGCACTCCCAGCTGGGCACAGGGGGAGAAAGCTGTCGGGCGCCATCTTGAGTGAGGGAAGCAACGGCGACGTCCGCCAGCCGCCATCTTTTATCAAAGGAAGATAGGCGACGCGCAGCTGCCATCTTTGCTGAGGGCAAGCTGAGCGCGCTTGTGGAGTCTATGGAGAGGCGCCTGAAGGGCCCGGCCGGGGCGGGGGACGGGGCTGCGAGCGGGGCCGGTCGGCGGCGAGGAGGAGCGGCCCCCGCCTCGCCTCGGTGCCTTCGGGCCCTGCTCCAAGAAACACACATTTGGAATAGGCTTTTGCTGGGGTGCGCCGGGACCCCGGGCTCCAGCCAGGCCTGGCAGAGCCGCTGGAGCTGATTGTTTCCATGTCCTCCGCGGCGCCACGCTGCCATCAGGCTTGGAAAGAGAAATAATTACGCTTTAGTTTCAAATTCTGGTCACTGTTCTTTGTAACTGGCAGAGGTGAAAATCCAGGAAGCCAGCTGCTGTCATAATCCGTCCTGCATTGTAACAAGCTGATTTTGAAACCATCTAAGTGTTGCAGCTCTCCGGCTTTTTCGGGGAGAAAATGCAATGATGCTGAACATTTCAGAACATCGGCAGTTGGAAATCTTAAAATGAATTAAATACTGTCACTGCTTCCCCTCCCAGGCACCGCTGTCCCTGCGGGTGAGCACAGAGGAGGGCCTGGCCTGGCCTGATGGCACTGGGAGCAGGTGGAGCTCCAAACCCTGCCATGCTTCTCACGCTCTTCACCCACTTTTTTAATTCATTATTGGAAACCTGTGAGTAGGATTGAAATACTTTACTGCAATATTTACAACCTCAACCGGCACATCGTACTAAGACTTACTCTCAGCATTACCTGTAACGTGAGGAAGCTCCGTTCCAGCAAGACACTTGCCTGGCTCTCACCCGCAGGAGTAACCATGGGCTTAAGCGTTAGATTTGGTTTCCTCTTCGGTACTGAGTGTGTCAGGTTTCACTTGCTTGCTGTCTCAAGGGGATTCTTACCTGACCAGGAAATAGGCCACAGATAAGGGCTGACCATGGCCCATGTTTATTTTGTGGTTTTATTATTCCAGATTGTCACGGTGCCCTCTTAGCTCCATTTTCTCCATGTACCTGCACCACCTCTGCTTCCTGTTCAGAACAGATGAAAGTTGTAAGCCTGTAAAATGCCCTAGAATGGTGGTAGTGGCCATTGCAGCCATGTCTATGGTCATGGTGGGCTTCCCATCCTGGCTTCTGTCTTTCAGTTTTATGTGTACAAGTGCACGATGGAGCAGCTGTTCGTGCTCAGACTGCCAGGAAATGTCAGGCACTACTTAGCACGACTAAATTCTTAATCTCACCTCCTATCCAACTGAACATGACTCATGCTTTGCATTTGGGGTCTGATGACCCTAAGAGATGTTTGGTCCCTTCAACTCCTCCATGGCCCTTGAGAGACATTTGTCACCTTATGTGACTGGGTCCCCTTTTGCAATGGCCTCACTTTCTGCCAAGCTGAAGTTAAGTTTGCAAAATCAGGTCTGCCACATGGCACCAAGATCTGATCAGACAGTCTGAAACGTGGCTTCACTTGTTTACAGAGCAGATCTTCATAAAATGAATGAATCCACATACTGAAAGGATGATACCAATTTGCTCTTGTTTAAGGTTACAGTAAGGCATTACATATTTGATGCATGCCATTAAATCAGCATCCATCAGCCACAAGTACAGCACAAATCATTCACTGCTTGCGTGCTATGGGCTGGCACGGCACCTCTGTGTCTGCAGAGCCATGGTTTATGTCCCAACATACTATCTTTCGAAAGGAAATCAGCAGGGCCCGCCTTGTTAAGTTTATCACTTCATGAAATGGTTATCTGATGGACAAAGTCATGTAGATATATACATGTATATACAGACTGACATGAAGGAAAATTTCCCTGGGTTGCTGCACTGCCCAATGTTTTAAAGTCTGCAGCAGCACCAAGAACCTGCAAAGGGCAGAAAGGGCTGGGAAACGTATTGTTTGGGAGCAGTTAACAACTTGCATTCTGATAATCTGTTTAATGTTGTTTAACCTTATCTTAACATTTGGGGAGATTATGCTAAATCCTTGTACTAGGAAACCATATTGGAATGACACTTTCCTACTTTACAAGGCAGCCCGAGATCCTTACCACCTCAGAAACAAAGTACTAAAGGGAGTCTGGGAAAAGAAATACTTATGGTGAGTGTAGCGGCATGGCTGAGTTGACCACAAACTCCCAGGGAGCAGGATGAAAGCAGCTGCTCGGTGTGCTGGGTCTGAAGTGCGATGGTGGCACGAGGAGGACGGATGTCACCGTCAGCTGAGCACGGGTCCCCCTTGCCGCCCTGTTCTCAAGTCCCTGCTCTGGGAACCAGGTTGAGCATTCAGTTATGTCTCCTCCTGTTACAGTTCAGAGCAAAATTCCTCCAAAGCGAAGTCATACACAATCAAACTGTTCTGCTAATGCAAATCAGGTCTCAAGAAACTCAAGAATTTCACCAGTGTGGTCCTTGTATAGCTCTGGCTCAGTTAAACATTTGAACAAACGCTTAAGTTTCAAGCGCTCGCTTAATTGATGCTGACTTAACATCTCCTCAAGTTCTTTACTTAACAAGGGCCAAAGAGTTAGACATAACATTCAGCAAAAAAGACTAGCCTTTAGCATTTGTATTTGCTTCTGCGCCAAAAAAATCAATTTCCTAACACCGACAAGTGAAAAAAAAATGCAAGTTTTCCATAGGTCCTTTTGCAGAGACTATCAGAATTGTTCAAAACTATTGACACTGCAGATGTGGATTTCAGAGTATCTGAAAATATAAATTTCCTTTGAAAGACCCATTGTGGTCATGAAGAAAAATCTGATACAATATCCTTTTCCAATTTCTAGCTTTGCTCTGTAGGTTTCATTTTTAATGACTGCATACATCTCTGACAAAATATATCCATGTGAATATTACAGACAATACTGCGGAAATACACATTGACTGTCTGGCCACCAAACATGTTAATGAAAGTAGCTGAAAGCTGGAATGGTTAATAAGGAGACACAAGAGATCATGGGGCTCATTTTTTAGATGGATTATCTGACACAGAATGTCAACTGTACTTATGAATATCTGATGTTAAAAAACATTTTTGTGCCATAGTTCTCATCTCACATACAGGGGTATAATGAAGGAATAATTCTCTTGGAACAAATGTCACTACTGGGATGAGAATCAGATTCAACCCTTTAGGTTTCAATCCAGCTCCAGTTGCTATCAGTGAAAAGACTCCTGCTGAACTTTAATGAACAAAAAACAAATGCAAAAATCCAAGTGGCATAGATACAAATTATATACATTTATTTTTATTCATTTTAAATAACATTCTTCTGTATAAATTCTGACATATATTCAAATCATACACTTTTTTTTTTTTTTTTAGAAATGCATTTGTAAGCATAGCATATGCTTAGGAGACTCCTTATTTGGATGTGTAGTAAGACTGATGGGTTTCAGTTGGGAGCAAGTACAACTTTTAAGGCCCACATTTTTCTTATTTTAATCCTTCCCTCTGACACATGAAGAGCAGAGTCCTGTGGGAGCTCATTTTTAAACTTCACTTTAAAGAGAAATGTATTTTTAGGATTCAATCTTATATCCTTTATTTAAAGGAGACTGTGCAAACTTTCTGCCACATTTACATTGCAAGTAACATTTGAGTTAAAGATGCCGTATAGCAGCAGTTAACTGGCCCAGGGTACCTGAAGGATGCTGAATACATCCCCTCCTCTTTCAGAAATGGCTTCCAGCGTGCTAAGTTTGCTCAGCCCGGTCCAAGGGAATTATTGTTCCAGTGGATGACATCTCCTGACAGCTCCCCAGGGCTCGCACTCCACGCAGTTATTTCTAGCTACAGTGGTTCATAAGATTCAAGATCATCATTCACATTAACCCAACCACTTTTTTGCACGTCTGTTGCATTCTGTGCTCACCAAATGCTCTCCTAAGTTGCGAGCCATCCAGGCTGCCCCATACCTTTGACACATCATTGCTTTTTGCCCTTTATCTGCTCCATTATATCCTCTTGCTTTCAGTTACTTGACTGTGGAACTGAACTCACCCCATCCAGACCAGCTGGCTCCACAGGGCCTTCACGACCTTGAGGATCGTGCCTTGAGAGCTGGCTTCCCACATTCACCCAGCCCTCGCCTGCCTTGTCGTACGTTCTCTCTGCTCTGCAGCTACCGTACCACGCCATCGGCTGCCTTTCTCCATGGCAGCCACACAGCAGCACGCCCAGTTAGAAGGTGATGCATGGTGGCCCTTCAGGAATGCTACAGGTATCTGTATTGCCACATCAGCCCTAGAAGTCACCTAGATGCCCCCCGCCCTTGTCTTGCCAGCTTCCCAGCTGGGCCTCAATGCAGCCCTGTAAGTCCATGTCTGGTTTAGCTACCCATACCCCAACGTGGCCTAGGGCAAACCTCAGCATCTGGGAAGCTTCATGACAAGTTATAACACATGGCAGGTCAGTGGTCCTGGTGGCCTTTAGTACCCTGGCACAGATGTTTGAGCTCTGCACCCCCTCAAATTACAGGGCCAGCCTAAGGCGATTGGACATATAACTAGCTCAGCTTCTTCCTCACCTCCTGTGGTGCCCAGGGGACAGCCGCATGATTGATGGAGAGCGCAAGGAGGACCTAATCTCGCATCACTAAAGTCAAACATGAAGCTGTTTATTCTTTCTTTGCTGAGGCATCGACCTCCTTTTATAAAGGTTGTTCCTCTGTGCCAAAGGCCTGGTTGGCTGGAGATGGCTGGTATTTTCCTGCCGAGTCATTCTGCCACCTGACAAGCATTGTCCCAGTGCCACTTCCTTGCTGAAGAACATCCTGCGCTTTCCTCTGCTGTCCAAACCCGGGCAGCCTGGTCCCCTCTGCCCAGCCAAGCTTCACATCACATTTGTGGGGGCCATCCAGATCCCTTCATCCCGATGTGCGACCCACGGACAACAGCATAGCTGGTCTGCTCTCCTTTGCAGACTGACTGTAAGGCATCCTGACCTCCTCCTCTTTTCAAACCCGAGGCATTTAGAGCAATTTGGAGGTCAGAAGCAGCACAGATGCAAACACCTCCTGTGCTGCGGACTAGGAGGGTTCAGCATCTGAACTCACGCCCTGGTTTTGCAGACAGTCATTATTTGTACAGCAAGAGAAAAATCAAAGCCTATTCCTGTTACACAGTAGCCTACAGTCATACAAAGATTTGCGGAAGAGGTGTTTTGTGGCAAAGATTAAAAGATCTCCTAAAATATTTTGGAAACATTAAAGTGAACAATCTGTCCTTCACTTTGCCTGCTAGCATTAGTCCCAGAAGCTAACACTTCCTAAATTACCTTTCCCCACCCTATGAAGTGACCAAGTGCAAGTGTATCGCTAAATCAGCACTGCTAAATAGTTACAATTTTTAGCAAACTTTCTATTTTGTCACCACTCTGCTCTTTAAAAGTTTGATGAGTAACTCAAGGATTAGCAACATCCAGATTTTCTCCTCCAGTCCTCCCCCGTTTTATAACTAAAAGTAACATTGCTCTGAATGACATCAGCCAAATTTATTACCTAAACTACGGGGCCTCACGCAGGCCCATAGCAGGCAACAGGAGCTCTCCATCAGCTCAGGCCTACGTGCAATTCTGCATTCTGCCGTGGCTGGTTTCCCTTGGTCATCCTCAGGCATTTTCCTTCTTACTTGCCATGCCCCATCTTTAAATCAGGCAGCAAGTTTTTGAGGCAGAAATGGCATCTTTGTGCATGTGTTTAAAGCACCTATTCCCCCCCTCCCCAGTCTCCAATGATAAGAAAAGCCTCCATGCAGCACCAGAAAGCAAATAAATAATCACCACATTCTTCCTACCATTTCTCATCTTGAGAAATATTTCCTTTTGCCTGGCTCTGAGGATGCATCAGTCAGCTCCTGCTGACCTTTAGCAGGTACTTCATTTATCCTCAGCATCAATCGCTTGCAAAGCACCAACACGCACAGCAATGCAGCTTTAGTTCTGAGGTTGATCATGAGTTAGGTGAAATATGTGTTTCACGCCCTGCTTAAATGTAATGGTATTGATTTTCACGGGTCAGACCTGGCAGCTCCCTGGCACAGGGAGGGCACGGTGCCTGCCTCGAGGCACACTGCAGGTACCAAGCGAGGAGCTCCATGCTGCGGCCTCCCCGTGCTGTGCTGCCCATTAAGTTGTTATCCCTCTGCTAACAGTCTGTCAGCCTCCCACAAAAATCAGGGGAATCTGTAAAACCTAAAGTCCCCTGTAGGTTTTTTTGACAGATGATTCCCCACCACCACCTTGTGCTACATAAAATTTCCTGAAAGCATCCATGCACTTTTAGCTTCTAAGCTTAGAAGCACAGATTGGCTCCTGCGACTCTTCGGCTGAAAGCCATTTCCACCCAAATCCAGGAGATTTTTGCTTTTGCCCTTCAAGAGGCCAGGAGGCTGCGATCAGCCCCCTGGCACGTCCCCCCCATCACCATATCACAGCACGGGGGAGAAGGCAGCGAGATCCACTCACATCATGAGGAGCCGCTTCGGAAAAACTCGGCCATCGAGATCAGGCTCTCAATGCATTCATGACAGTGTATTTGTGTTTTGTATAAAGATTTAAAAGCAAGTAACAGAATGGTACATCCGACTTTTTGAACCTACTAGGGCCTAGTCATGGCGACACTGGTATTCACTCTCTATTTAAAGAAATGGAAAATTTGACAGATGCAAGTAGGGAGCACTCACATTTTCTCTAAAAAAGAAAGTTATTCAATGACACTAGAAGAAAAGCTTTAAGCAGTCGGTGTTTGCCAGAGTCCCAGCTCCAACAATATTGCCATCTAATTTACAGTATTTTAAACAATCCTCATTTTTTTTCTTTTTAAACAACGCCACTAACCGCTGTACAATTAAAATCTAGATGATAAAATATGACTTGGGGAATAGGGGAGGTTGGAGAGGGGCTCATGGTTTTGTTGTTGGGGTTTTTTTGGTTGGTTGGTTGTCTTTTTTACAAATAATTACAAATACAATTCCAAGAAGATATATTACATTTTATATACAGAACACACCATTTCTATCAGGGTAGGGTATTAAGCCTAGCTTTTATTTTTACACGGCAACCCTGAGATGTCTTGTCGTCTTCCCTTGCACAGAAACTATACAAGTTCATTAACTCCTTCTAGAAAAAAAAAATGGATTGCTATGTGTTAATAGCATCATCACCCTGTATAAATATTCAGAAAGGGAAAAGCTTAGTCTTTTCCCTAAGTCCAATGTTTTAATGAATTTATTTTCCTGTTTTCTTGCTTAGTGGAAACTGATAATGGTGACTTTTTTCAAGTGTGCAACTCACTCCTCTACTTGCCTTTTGGTAGTACAGTCAACAATTATTTCCCTTTTTTTGTCCTCCTTTTCAAACAAATTTGTATCAGGAACTAATATGAAGCCTTTACAAAGGTCTATCTCCTGAAAACCCACTGTTAATTCATGAGCTACTTTTCAAACTAAAGGACGCAGACATCAGTTAGGTTGGTTGGAAATCAAGTAGCTTCTGATTAATCATGGGGTACTGCATTCTCCACCCCACAACCTCTTCATTAAAAAAAAAAATATTTCCAGATCAGCATAATCAAGTCCTTAACAGTGAATTCTATGGATCTTTATGGACAACAGGACACTGGATGCATTTCACCATATTACCTGAAACTCGGATGTACTACACTTTTTTCTGTTCACCTGCAAGCTACAGCATGCCCAGCATAAGAGTATCTGAAGAGCAAATTCCTCTGCGTGGAGCCTTGGCACAGATCCTGATACCCCTTCAACAAGCCCCGTAACTTTTTTAAGCCAACTTTGGAATAGCTGGATCACTTCTTCTAAGCTTTATAATTATGCATGGGAGTCGTCAGCGTTAGCTGTCCATTCGGTGCGACTTCGTTCCCATCGTCTTCCAACAGCCCCGAAACATCAGCGTTGGGTATGCTGTCATGGTAGCTGCTAAAACTGATGTTGTCCTCTTTGAGTTCAATGGTCCAAAAAGGAGCGTTAAGTTTTCTGTTTTGATACTCACGGTACATGTAGACAGCACCCACAAAGCCCATTAGTAGGACCACAACAATGATGATAACTGTCAAAATAATTATGTTAAACTGAGTCCATGAAACATCTGCAAAAGCAGAGGTACTATTGTCAGAGGAACTTAAAGGAAATATAGTCTGTATGGTTGTTGGTGACAAGGTACTGTTTATCACTGCTGTTGAAAATGATGTTGCCTTGCTGGCATTTGGAGCAGAAGTTGTAAACTCCCTTGTTTCTGGGCCAAGAGTGGCTTCTACAAAACAAATAAAAAACAATCAATAAAAATATGCTAAGATGGAATCAAACACAAACATAAGAGATCTGACATTTTTTTCACAGTTATTATGGCAATTAAGTCTATGCTGTTAAAGCTAGTATTTTTTCAAAATAGTTTACAAAAACGGTTAGCCAGGGTTGGGTTTGCTATTTATAAATAATTCTGTGTGCTAAGTGCTTATTGACTGTAGCATTCCTATAAAAAAATCTGGTGATGGATGGATAGGTGCAGTAGCCAAGATTCAGTGTTAGATACATGAGTTCATGATAGAAGCAAGCCACCCAGTCCAGCTCATATTCAGCCCATGAAAATGCGGCCCTACCAAGCTCAGCAAGAGTTTGGACTTTGAACCTAACAAAGGCAGAGTTTTGCTTGTTGTCTACATGGACTGCACCATCAGGACACAGCGACTCCAGGAGCTTAAAGCTTTCACAGTACACTAGATGTAGGATTTTGTTCACATTATTATTATTTCTGCCTTACCTGTGCAAGATGATCAAAATCAAAAAAATGAACCATGAGCTGTCACAGTGTTTAGCAACAGGTTTCAATATTTACATTGCTTTACACAAAAGGGCAAAATAATCCCAGTTCTGCTTTTGAATGATGAAGTCATACATAAAACTCACGGACACCCCCACTCTGTATAACCAGAAGCAGAAGGGAGCCAAATCACAACAAAAAAAAAAGACTGCGGATGTTCTTATGAAGCTTTTGAACACAGCAGAAGCCAGTTTGGATCCCGTTTTGGTTTCAGTGGCTGGCATATGTCCGCATATGAAGGACAGGAACATGGGAACTATCAGACCGTGCCACAAGCTCCGTCTCCTCTGCAGCCTGTTCTCAGGCACAAAATAGCCAAGAACCTGCCATGCTTCCAGCAGACGTGGGATAACTCCCTTCCCGCGCCTAGGAGTCAGCGAGAAGTTAACACTGGAGATCCCTCATAAGTGGGATGCAAATTCATTACTCCTTCTTCAAACCAGTTAAGCTACAGGCCTCAGAAAGCACCATAGAGCCTGAGTATTAGGCTCCCAAATCTAAGTAATAAACCATTTTCTTCACAGGAATAACCTGACAGTTTAGATTCTCAAGTCCAGGCAGCAGGAACCCTACAGAAGCTGAACCTCGATCAACCCAAATGTTCTCTTCACCTATTGCTCCACAGGACTCTCTGCACCCTCTTTCCCACTCTCTTCCATTTCTCCTTCTGCTATCAGAAATGCAACTTCATTTTAAACCCACTCACAGCTGCAGCAATTACAGCTGATGGTGCTGTGCTGTATTGATCCAGCTCTCCTGAAGAGAATGTCTACTAATTATGACTGAGGAGGAGAGTCACTTCCGAAGGACTAATTTTGCACTAAGTTGCATCTCCAATGGCAACAGGAGCTGGAAATATTCAGCGCGTCTCCTGCCATGGGCCCTCAGGGAAACTCCCACGAGTTAACTTTGGGCTGTCACATTCCCAGTTCAGGCAATGAAGAAAAACTCCTCTGAAGGGGCCATCACACACCTAATTTAGGCTCGTGCTCAGAGTCCCTCCCTGCAGCAGCTCCTCTATTCTCTCTGCAGGTCCTGCCTTAGGTTGATAAGGATACTCAGGATGCTGAATGCCAGGAAACATTTCTCTATGGGATAACAGGCAGAATTTTGCAGTAGGAAGCAAAATGACAGGAACAAGAGGTTTCTGGATACAGCTCTGGGAGAAGGGCATGAGGAATTCAGTCATCCTTTCCAAATTCCTTCATCAACACTCAATTCTTGGCAAACCCTGCCAGGAGCTATAATTAGAAAAAAACAGAACAGAGACAATGGCTGATTCACCAGCAAGGAAACAGGACTTTTCTGGGCTTTATTTGTGAGTCAGCATCAGCTAAGTGCTGGCAAGGGGGACATGGGTGAAAACATTTCCTGGAACTGATGGTAACGTCACGGCGAAACAGTGCCATGCTCTGACAATCCGTGGATCATGGCTTTTGGGCTGTGGCACGGCGATGCCTGTTTCCGCTCCCCAGGGCCGTGCCAGCCCTCCAGATGTCCTGAAGCAGCTCCTTGAGAGCGGCAGCTGTTCAGTCAATGGGCCGCTTTGGCAGCTCTGATGTGTCATATCCAGCTGCCTGATGGAAATGCAGTCTCTGCAAAGCTTCTGCTACCTCCTGCAATGAATGAGCACCAGCAGGAGCCGGGGCCGCGCCAGCAGCCCACGCGCCAGCTCTCGGAGAAGGCTGCGATGCTCGGCTGGGTGGCACAGTGCCACGCTGCATCACTAAGTCCTTGCTGCTGTGCCTCACCGTCGCAGCAGGAACACCATCCACCCAGGGGTCGAAAACCCTGACTTTGGTCATCCCACATGTCCTCTGAATAGGCTCTCCATCAGCCTTGAAAGCGTCAAAATCCTGGTCAGGTTTAAGGCTCTGAACAGCCCCTGTGGATACTCAAGGTTGGGTTTAGCTTTGCCCAGGCTGTACAAAACACGCTGTCTTATTTCAACCGTGACCACTTAAATAGAGTCTGATTGATGATTTCACTCTAGAAGCCATTCAAAACCAGGGCACTCAGATGCACTAGCGGTTTATGAAAGCCTTAACCTAAAACTAGTTAATGCAGAGTACCTCAGCATATCAATTTTTAGGCAAATTGTGTGTAAGAAACTGGAAAGAAACTGTACGCCTTTTTAATTGCTTAATAAAAAAAGGGAAAAAACAAGTGTCAAGGAAACAGGAAAGATAGAAGAGCATGTCCCAGTCCCTTTGAAAGGGGACAGTCTTTCCCCACATCGGGAATTGGCTACAACAATGCCATTAAAATAAAACATAATGGTGAAAACTGCAAGTATACAAGCAAAGCCATACATATAGATTTTAATGGAGCAAGGTCATGTAGCTCTTTGCACAAAGGCAGAGCTGTGCAGGGGGAGATAATGGATGACCTGATGCAAAAGTGCCGTTTCCAGCCCTGTAACGGCACAGTTACAGCTAATGAGCATTCAACTTTTTTGTATTGATCATCTCCCGTGCAGAGAAGGACTCTGTGATTACACCTCCAGAGAGCAGCATGGGAGTGAAAACCACATTAGCTCCTAATGGAAGATCTGAATTAAATCTCTGTTGGCAACAAGGATGAATTTGGGCCCAGATGCTTTCCTGAACTCTGGGTTCTCTTATCTAATACATAACACTGGTCATGTTTTCATGCACGGAGCTGGAGATCCACCTTGTGGACCAATCTCCTGATAACCGCTGAAGAAGCAACTTAAGAACCATTTTCTCTCATTTTACTACGAGTCCTCCTGCTGCCTAGTAGCCTCTCTAAGTACCAGAGCTAGTCTGGATCTGAGATGCTACATGCAGTGTCTCAGATGGGGACTGAAGACTGATAAGAGAACCCCAGAGCAGGTACCAGTAAATCCTTCCACTGACTTGCCGTGCAAGTTTGGATCTCACCTCTCTGAGCTTTGGCTTCCCCATTTAGAAAGAAAAAAAAAAAACCACCACCTAAACTTGGTCCAAATATTTATTGTTTGCAGAGTCTGAGGAGTGACAAAACCTATTAAAAACACTCTTTCTAAGGAACTATACAGTGCTATTGAATGGACTAGTCAATAAGGACAACTCGCTGGGCACTAAGAGTTCAAGTATATCAGGCAATGGAAATCTGAAAACCTACATTTAAATACACTGCAAATAGTTTTTGTTTTCCAGCTTGTTCACTAGAGGTGCCTGCCACAGTCTCGAAATCAGGGTGGTTGCAGAGCTAACTCTAAAACCCACATTTCAAGGCCAGTAGCCACCAATGTGTTATAAAGGTCTGTCTTCCTTCCCTGTACCAACAGGCCAGATGAATCTAAACCAATCTGAGCAATTAACACTATTCCCTCCCCTGCCTTCAGGCAGCCTGTGCCCACCTGAGCTGCACAGCAAGCTTCGACACTGATTGAGGAGCCTGTTTTACCTTTCTTGGTGCAGTTGGTCCCCTCGGGGTCTCGGACGTAGCCATCCTCACACTCCTCGCAGTGGAACCCGGCGGTGTGGTACAGGCAGCCGATGCACTCCCCGCTCTCCGGCCTGCACACGCTGGGGGACTGCGCTGGGTCCACGTTCCCGTTGCATTTACACCTTACGCAGATGCTGTCGGAGTTGTAGTAGCCGTTGTCGCACTGGTTGCAGTTCAGACCAGTGTACCCCGTTTTGCATTTGTCACACCTTGGGGCAGTTTCGCCAGGCTCTAAAGAATACAGAAAGCAAACCAGGTATTGCAGAGAAACACCCGCTGTGGGATTTGTTCTGTGGGACCTGACCACAAGTCACTATGACAAAAATCAGCAGCCACTGAGTATTGAACAATCTCAAATTTGAATCTGAAAATAAAAATTTTGAATATTTTCTCTGCTCCTAGGGAAAAAAAACCACCTTTGGGGGTTTCTGATGCCTTGTACCAGCATCACAGAGCACGCTCAGCACGTTGCTAAGCAAATAGATTATTACTCTTGAACATTTCCATCTCAAACAGCCAATTTCAGAAAACAGCTGGAACCATATCGGGGATGCTAGCAATCTGCAAGAACTTTTTGGCCCATACAATGCCTGAGATGGCTTGATTGCAAAACTGATTTAGGAAGTATCCAAAAAAGTTTTACGTATGTTTATTGCTGCTATGACTTCTCTCAGTTACATGAAAATAGAGCAGGAAGATTGGGGAATGTCTGCTTGGAGTCCCATGGAGGTGTTCAGAAGAGTGCTCACAGAGGTGTGGATGGCTACATGGCACAGCTGGGCATCTCCTGTACCTCTCCTGGCTGCCACAAGCTCAGCAGTTTCTCTCTGAAAAACTCCGCAGGTTCTTCAGAGCGGGCTGCAGCCTGTAGCGAAGCACTTCTGATGCCCTCCACTGCACAGATGCTCTCACAAGAGACAACACAAGCCCCAGGGAGGCACTGTGGCAGACGCCACTTCCAGCAAGGTGCCCTGGTTCCCACAGACAGGAGATTCACAGGCTATAAAACGCCTCGCTGGGCTGATGCACTCTGAGTGGCAATTTAATTGAAAAGAGCTACATTCATTATCTGAGGAATTAGACCAAAACGAAAGCCTTACGTATTCGGCAGGTGCCGGTCGATGCCACGGTGGAGCACGGGCAGCGATGGCAGGTGTGGGCAGGGTGGGCGCTCCTGTAGAAACCCTCCTTGCAGAGCTCGCAGTGGTTTCCCTCGGTGTTCTCCTGGCAGTGCAGGCAGGTGCCTGGGGGAATGGACAGGAGCACAAGCAGCCGTTCAGCAGCAGGAACTGGAGCAGAACATTTGGAGCAAGAATCTGCGTGGAGCACTCTCAATTATCAGAGCTCACAGGTGATTTTGGATACCCTCCGGCCAGAACACGCTCCTGGCCTCTTATGACCTTCTGATGATCATCCCCCCCCTCCATACACACACAAATAATGTGAAAAAGTAGGTAGCCCCAGCAGAGAGGCCCACAGCTCATCACTTTAAAAGGTCAGTGCAGGTAAACACATGCTATCAATATTAAACGGTCCTCCAGGAAAGGGGTTTCAGTTTGCATCTGTGCCAGTGAGCCAGGATCTTGATGCTTCAAAATCCCCCACTCCCACGAGGGGTCCCTCCAGTCTATGCCTTTGCCCTTTCTTGTGTGCAGCCTCTTCCTGCACCAGAGTTGGTGGTCAGGGGTAAGGAAGTGCCACCGTCCTGCTCTGGGGGCAGATGGCTCCATCCCACCAGCGTGGGGGCAGTGGCACAGGCACAAGGTAGCAGCAATTCCTGATCTTCCCGGAGAAACAGAGGGGACTGGGGGTTCATGTGAGCCACCTCCCCTTTCTGGGTTAGCCCCTGAATCAAAAAATCAGCGTGCTATGTCTTAGCAGAGGCTACGTCTTAATGGCCCTCTAAATTGCATTCTGATACTATTGTGACCAGAGAAAGAAAAATCTCCCTAGTTATAAAAACGCAGCCTCTATCAAAAGCCCATCCATCAACAAGAACACCCTGTAACTCAGCAGGCTCCTCGTGGAGGTGGCAGTGACCTGAGGGAAGCTTATATGATTAAATCCCATGTGCAAGGCTCTGAAAAGGCAACAGCCACCTTCTGACAAACCAGGGCAGCACAGAGCAGTTTATTAACTGCATATATAAGCACAGACAGGAGATTCACTGAGCTAATCCAGCAGTGCTGCGGGGGCATGGAAAAGTCTCATATCAACATTAACCACAGAAAAAATCCTGAATTAGGTTAATGCTGGCTGTTAAAAAAAACACAGCAGATTTTCTTATTAATATTGGAACAGTTTGGCTCCCTTGCGAGCTCCACATGCTGCACGGCTCCTACTCTTTCC
Source organism: Strix uralensis (assembly GCF_047716275.1). Taxonomy (NCBI): domain Eukaryota; kingdom Metazoa; phylum Chordata; class Aves; order Strigiformes; family Strigidae; genus Strix; species Strix uralensis. The sequence goes on from NC_133992.1 coordinate 5,855,842, forward strand.
AGAGCGATGACTCTGCAGCCGAGCATCCCCGAGCAAGCCCCGCGCGCCCTCGCAGCCGCCCCTCGTGCCGAGGACAGGAAGCAAACCCTGGCAGCTGCTGCTTTTGGGAAGCGGCTGATTCACGCGCGTGGTGGGGCTGGCAGCACCCCGATGACTAAGGACACTTGCTTGGCGTCAGCTCCCACACACTGTTTGCTCTTCACCCAACAGCTTGTCAGACACGAGCCAGTGGTTTTTGCGGGAGAGGTGTCAGGGTTAGAGGGCAAAATGATCTGCTGGGCTCGGTTTCTTCAGTAGCAAAACCTCAATCAGCTGCTTCAGCAGGATGCCTGGGACAGGCTGGCGCGTGGCAGGTTAATTTGCCCAATCAGCAGCAAGGGTGCCTTGAACCATGCTCTGCAGGTGTTAATGGTGGTAGGAATCTGGAATCACACCCGCATTTCCTGTACAGTCTTGGTCATTTCAGGACCAATGTCTTTCCCATCGGCGGAAATTACTCGCATTTATCTACACCAACTCTGCAAAATGGCTGTGTTTCCAGTGAGTCAGCAAGTTGCTCAGCCATGCAAACCATGTATGGGCTTGCAATCAGGTATCACTGTGGAAAGCCTTAATAATTAATAGCACTTCCCATCCTGATAATGCCCTCAGGAAGGATCGGACCTCACAGTACCCCAACTGGGAAGAAGCTACCCAACTCAACGCACAAACACAACACGGGGCACAAGGGTCGTGTCAAAGGAAGCGCTGTCGCCTGGGGAGCTCTGGCTGCCCAATTTCCAGCCCAATAATTTTAAATATTCCTCCTGGGCAGAGCAATGCTGAGCGAGGCCATGTGGAGACAGTTGCAGAGCCGGCAGAGGGAGCCCGAAGTACAGAATTAATGCAAAAGAAACCTTGAAAATGTGACAAAGACTACACAGAGTTGATGTAAAGCTGGGGAGGTCACACAAAGTGCAGTCTCTAGAGCAGGCTGAGTGCACTGCGTTACTTATTAGACGTCAGATCTAATTTTTAATCAACTGTTCTCTGTGCTGGTTTTGTTGGGTTCCCCCACCCCCAGCAGCAAATAAAGCAGATGGAGGAAAATTTTTAAAAAGGGATTTCTGTCAAATCAACAATAGGTCATTAGCCAAAAAGAGGGTTTTTCTTTGCAATGCTGCAGTCAGCACTGGACAACCCCAGCAGAACAGTTGCCTGAACAGCCCTATCCTGGAGGCAAGGTCTGTGCTGTTTTTTTTTTTTTTCAAAACTAAGAGAGGGGGAAACGTTGAAGGAGAAAAAGGAAGAGCAGATTATCTTACTCCTTCACAAAACCCACACACCCAGCTCCAAATCAGTAACACAGCTGATATGTGCACAGCTTTAGGTACAATCTTACATCCTCCAATATTGGTAGGACATAAGCTCATGAAGTTCCGTACAGGAATGGATGATGGATGCAGTAATTCATCCCCGGGGAGTGCAGATCTGGTGCCTGCTGCTACCCCGAGCAGGATCAGGGCATTGGCTGGGCACAGTCAGCACTGTGGCCACCCGTTCCTCTGCTGCAAACACACAGGCCCTGAGGGAACAGACACCGGTGCAGAAATTGCCCAGAAATACCTTATTTGCTGAGCTCTGCCTTGCTGCCAGCTATGCAAAAACTCTGCAACACTTTTTAAAATTATTACTCCTTTCTAAGCTCCTGGATAAATATTACAGAACTGCATTTCAGCCTGGAAGTTTTGATGAGAATTTGGATTTTGAAGTGTGAGTTTTGTTGCTAAAGTGAGGAGTGCGCAGGCAGTCACATAACATTGCTCCTGCGGGATCTCTCCTTTCAGTGGAGATGGGAAAGCAATCAGGGCCCCCCTGCCCTCCCATAAGCGATTCAAGCACAGGTGCTTCGACATTTGCACTCCATCAACGTCTGCACGAGAGAGATAGTCAAAGAAATGATGAAGGAAAATGAATGAGGCAAATTTTATAAAAAGTGGGCAATATTAATTAAGTGTTGCCAGTTTTTTCCAGCACTAATCATGTTATCTGTGGCAATAAAAGTCACATTACGTCAGTGCCAGTACAGTATATGTTTCCAGGTAAACAGCAGTTAAACAAAAGCTCCTGAAAAGCCCGTGTTGTGTATTTTGGTAAGTGCAGAGAACAATAGAGCACTGATTTCCAGTAGAGACTGCAGAATAAAGGCTCTGCACTGCTGCCTGGGGTAAATAACACAGCCTTTATTGACTTCCTTGAGAAGAGGACTAGCTCCAACCTCGCCCCGCATTTTAATTTCAGTTTTAAGGTAAAGATTCTGAGTACTCAAGGCATAAAGATGTAGATGAAGAGGATGAGCGCAGAGGTCTGCCAAATGAAAATGGCAAAAACCAGAGACAGAGGAGTCAAGTGAAGTCTGCACCCACCGTGGTCCCAAGAGGAAGGTTACCTGTTAAGCTGTCGCAGGTTTTGGAGTGGTTGTTGCACTGGCACGGCTCGCAGGTGGTTTCGTTGAACCTGTAGTATCCATCACTGCACCGGTCACACTTCAGGCCCGTGACACCAACTTTACACTGGCATTGCCCAGAGCTGCACAGAGAAAAACAAACAGTGAAATCTGGATGTGCTGGAAGGCATCCAAAGTACAAACCTGTGGTCAGTGGCTTGGACTCCCTTTCCAGAGCGGGGAACTCTGCGCAGAAACGCCTCCTGGAAGTGGGACATGAAACCCATGGGCAACCACTTCCAAAAAGTGATGGGGAGTTCAAGAACAGCTGAGTCTCTGCAAAACCAGTTGCCCTGACAGCAATTTACAGCTGGACATCAGAAATCATCACTTGTTCTTGTTTTGGCCCAAAGCCATCCCCATCATCAGCCCCCAGCAGATGCTTCGACAGCCCCTCTCCAGTCCCAGCTTCACCAAGCACGGGCCCCAGGCCCTGCAGGACACTGGGACGCCTGTGATGGCTACACCTAAACAATAAAAGAGCACCCACATGGATAATCACCTCCCCTCCACATCGGTGCTGAGCGGCACCTCCTGGATTTTCGGGCAAGCGGACAATTCCCTGCTCACCACCTGCCTTCCCAGCTCCCCCGAGAGCCGGCACAGCAGCTCCAGTGTCTCGCTCAGGTTTCTGCCTGGGCAGGCGTCAGCCACCTGCACTCCCTCCATGATCCTGTTTATCCCTTCCACGCAACATCTCCACAGCCGCCCAGGCAAAGCCCCTCTCTCCAGTCGACTTCTCCTGCCCAGTAAGAGCCAAGCAAAGACAAGAGAGGGTTTTTGCTTCCCCAGCGGTTTCCACTACGGCTAACCCCAGTCAGGAGCCTGTTTACTTGGGCACCAAGTCTGACTGCACCGCGGGTGGAGCTCTGCACAGTTAAAGTAGAGGGTATTGGTGTTAGCTGGCATGAGCAAATACCAGCAGGCTATAAAAAGCAAAGGTTACCCTCATTCCTTTGGCTTTCCATGCCAGTCTCTCCACATAGAGGCTTCAAATCCATCACTGTCCTAAGCGCCTTTATATACCAGCAGCATTTAGGCTCAGCTCTTGGAAGAAGCACAGGAATGGATAAAATGCTCTTTCCCATCAACCCCCCGGCACGGCGGCTGCCGGCCGTGGCTCATCCCACCTGCACACGTAGGAACTGTTAATGCCTGAGCCAAGGGCGAGAGCCACAGAAATGCCTCTCCACATCTCCCACAGCCCTGGGGCGACCTGCAGGAAACCTCAACCCCTGCGTGCTGCACAGGGAACCCAAATAAATCTGATTCGGTCTCCTCCAGGAGAAGGATTTATTTGCAGCTGCAGGATTTATTTGCAGCCAAGGCAGGTACCATCCACAGAGCACCCCTTGCACACCGCTGATGCACCCTCCTCTTAGCTCTCCCCCTGTATAACCTCCACCCCATTCATACACTTTTTTAATTCAGTATTTCAGGGTTCGGTGTGCCTGCACAAAGATAATCTATTGTTCTCCCTCACTCCTCCTGGGGAAGAGTGAGCAATGCACAATTTGCTTCTAAAAGCCCCTAGAAAAATCTGCTGATTAAAACTAATAGAGGCTGAGGCTCCAAATGGCTTGATGCACTGTTGATGTGTTGTTTTTATTTAAAATGCAGTAGATTGGAACGTTTTTGGGAAGACATTGCTTCTGTTAAAAATTAACATAATTTAGTATTTCTGTTATTCGTTTGCTTGCCAAAGGAAGACGAAATACTCAAAGGCACACGAAAATACGGAACTCAGCCCAAGTGGCTACACAATTAAATAGCTCCAGAATATGAAACTTCAAGCATATTTAATGGACTGATTACGAGAAGGAAAAAGAAATACGATGTTTTCTTGCTCTCCAGACCATTATCTGGAATTGCTGCAGGCAGATGCAGCATTCAAAGGGATGCTGTTAAGCAGCTCAGTATGTTTGACTTTTAAAGTGCTTTTCACAAGACCTAACATTAATCCAAATGTTGTCACAGTGTTTAAAATAAGAGCAAACAAAAAGCAGTTTGTTTTTATTTGCTTCTGACTGCTACCAGACAGATATTCCTGTAAGCGGGCAGGGGACAGGCAGAGCCAAGAAAGGAAAAGCAACTAATTTGGGGAGGAACTGATATTTCTGATATTTAGCCTGAAAACACATCTTCTGGGGATGTGCCCTATGAGTAGGACTTTACAGGACCAAGCACTAGAGCTGTATAACCTTCACCCTCCCAGGTTTCCTCCTGGAATCCAGGGTGCTCCATTTTACTCTCTCCTGTCCCTCGATCAAGCCTTTATCTTAATGACACCATCCTCTTCCTCCCAGCTGGCACCCTTCCATCCAGACTCCCACTTCATTTCTTTAAAGGAGGTTTATTTCCTCGATGACTCTGCTAAATCTCAATGCAGCATTTTGGGGCAGTGTCCCTTGATTTTACTTGTTAGTTTAAAAATAACAGGAAAGAAAGCTATTTAAAAAAAAAAAAAGTTTTGGAAAGTTTGGTTTTAATGCCTCTCAAGCAGACCTTTTCTCAACATGTTACACATGGCACAGAGCCAAGTTCTGCATGTGCAAGAATTAAATCACTCAGCAAATATAAAGCTTTGCCTGTGGTCATTGCTTCCATAGAATAAAGCCCCCTTACAACACTCCTTTTCATAGCTCCAGCCCAGTAAAGACTGTCAGACACTTTTTAAAGCAAAGGTCAATGATATAAATGCATTGAAACCACCAAAAAAAAAAAAAAGTCCTGTTAACAGACCGATTGTGCCCATAAAAATCCAGAAACTTGAAAGAAAAGACCCACAGTTTAATACTTGCACAGTGAGAACTGAACTGGATTTTGAGTATCAGCCAGGAATTTCTTTTTTGGGGGAAGTGGGGGGGAAGGAGGGGGAAGGGAAGAGGGAAACATTTTGATGCAGCAACATCAGTTGCTCAACTCCATTTCAGATGGTTATTAACTCCACTGAAGCCAGCCAATTTTTAGCTCTCACAAAAGAATTGATGGAAGGATGTGTTGGGACAAAATCAGACTTCCAGTAACACAAGTCTCCTGCCAGCCTTGGTTTCTAATAGATTTTTACAAATATACTTGCTTTAAAGACCATGTAGGTAGTGTATATCACCATCACATCATCCATCAACTTTATATACATTTCCTAATGATTAAAAACATCACCAGTACGAGAGATCCTGGCAGCCGGAGCAGGCAGCAATTAGCCAGCCAGGGGGGACAGGGGCAGAGCACATGCAAGGCTCGGATCCGACACCAAGTGATCCGACCCTCCAGGGGTGAGGGCTACAGGCGAGGTGTGGGACCCCCCAAACCAGGAGCTCATGCATCCAGTCGCCCTCAGACCTTGGGCTCCAAGTTATGCCTTAGGATCCGCTGCCTCGACGCCTGCCCAGTGATAGCCTGGGGCTGGACAGCACCCGCCGGCAGGATGCGGCCACCCCGGGCAGCAGCAGGCCAGCAGACACCGAGGAGGGGGCTGCAAATACAAGCAAAATATTGGGCAAGGGGAACAGCCTACACCCCAAAATGTGTCTGCAAAAGGCAAGTCTGATTTCACTTCCACCCCCCACTGCCCCCTTCCACTCCGCCCAAGGGGAACAGCCACAGGATGCTGGAAATCCCATCACTCGCCAAGTGATTTGTGCCACTAGTGGCAACAAAATGTTCCCTGTGGTGGGATTTTACACAGGACTGCAGCTTTACAGCTACAGAAGCTACAGGGATACAACAGAGACACCCCTCCCTGTGCATTACTGTGGCTACTGTTAAACAGAAGGATTGCAGATAGCTTTGACCTCACTTGAAAGTGTCCTAGGAGGAAAGCGAGGAAAGCACGGAAAACAGGTAACACCTCCAAAATCCTGCCTCACTCCTGGCCTGAAGCTGCAGAGCATCCTGCAGATAATTTTCTACCAGGTCTTGATGGCCGGGGAAGGACACACTGACGGGATGGGCTCCGCCTGGGAGCTCGGGCAATGCCCTAACCTTGCCCCGCTCAGCACAGGACAGCTTGGGAACTCGAGGCCTCGCCACAAGGGAAAAAAAAAGGTATTAAAATATCTGTGATCTGAGACAGATCACAATGGTCGCAATGTGCAGTTGCATCTGCAATGGCTCTCCACTTCTCCTCCACAGAAACATCATTAAGTTAGCAGGGACATGACAGACACGAGATGGATGGGAAGACAGAGGACCATAGCCTTAAGGACTGTTTGGAGGCATGCTGTGCACGGTTTAATGGTGTAACAGAAAACCCTTAGCAAGCTCTAATCGTTTATTTTCTTCTTTTTTTTTCCAAGGAGGAGGGAAGGGAGAAATTCATTTTGAATGTTTTCCCAGCTGCCAGAAAAACCTGGATGCCCAGCTGCTGTGGAGACTCCAGGGGCTGCCTGACCAAGTCGAAGCCAGCCAAAACGGTACAGCACCAAGCTTTTGTGCCTTTATTTTTAAAACATATAAGACTGGTAAGGTGTTGGAGCAGAGTCAGAGAAGGAGGGAGCTCCCACGGGTCTCAACGCAGGGCAGACCATGCGGATGAGCCACACAAAAGCCCCCACGGCTTTGAAGGAGAGCTTTGCCAAATACATTTACTGTCTTCACCTTGAAGCCCAGAGCGTATGTACGCACACCTCACACCACAGCATCTCCCAGAACCATCCCCAGAAGAGCCTGTGAGGAACCACACTGCCCTGGGAAAGCGGAAAGCAAGAGCTACAGCCTTCCCTGCCCCAGCAGCATCTCCAGCTTCGCCTGCCTCCCCATCCCCTCCCAGCCACCACCTTCAAATCCTCGGATTACAGATATGCCCATCATTCATCCCAGCAGGGCCCGGAGGTGTTCCTGTAACATACACAATTAACAGCAACAGCAGCGCTCCGTATGAATGAGGAAAACCGTGTTGCTGAACTACGAGCATCTGTAAAACAACCCTCATGAAAAGGCTTTGTCACACTTTGATAGAATAAGACAAAAGGATGCTGCACAAGATTAGGAGGATTCAGAAAAGATGTCGCTAAAAATGGTGTGTTTCTCCAGCGAGCCCAGCTTCTTTTGTGCTGATTTTCTGTGATGTCTGACAGCAGCCAGGGAATAAATCTCTCTTTAAATTTTTCTGGGCAATGTAGGAAAGTTAACATTTGAAAGCTAAACGCTCCAAGACACTTCCGTGGAAAACCAACACTGTTAACACTCATCCTGAGCAAACAGAGAACCCTCGTAACCCATGTGTTGATTTTCCTTTAGGTCAATTAATTTGAATATCAGCACGTGGGGAAGCAGAGAGCAGGAAAAAGCCCCACGTAGCACGTCGTTGGGTTTCACCTCCCCGCTCCCTCAGCTCGAACCAAAGCCACCGTCAGCCGAAACGCTTTGGTGGAAGGGTTAGTGCGACCACGGCCAAGCCCTGCGCCCGCCGCCCTGCTCAGAGCTGCCTTTGTGGAAGGCAGAAGAAGCGGGGCTTTATTGCGGCAAACATTGGGCCATTGTGCGCCACATTCCTCGCTTTGTGCCGGGGGACAGCATCTGTTTATATGGCAGCCCTCGACGGAGCGGGGACACTTCACAGCTCTGAAAGGCCATTCTGTAAATGTCAAAGGGCCACCTTGTCTGGCCACCGCCGCCTCCACGGCCCCGTCTCCCCCGCCAAGGATGCCCCGCGTTGCTGGGAAAGCCGGGGAACTCCAGCCCGGGGCTATGCTGTCTCCTCTGGGTGCCCTCCCAGCACCACCCTCCAGGACTTTGGTGGCTCAGGAGGGAGGAAGCGATGGGAAGACCACGATGGCCCTGAAGAGGGAGGTTGGATGGAGTCCTCTATGGTTTGGCATGAGGAAGAGCAGCAAAAGCCTAACTAACTGCAAAATGTCAGCCCCAAACGGTGCATCCTGACTTCCCAGAGCATCCCCTAGAGATCACGGCAATATGGGGATGGGACAGACAACCTCAACGCAGAGGAGGACACATCAATGGGGAAGGCAGGGAGATGGGGCTGGTCCCCACTCGACACACCGGTTTTGCCCAGTGTAGTCCCTCCATCCTCCAGATCTCTACAGATGCCTCTTCTTGGGCAGCAGAAAAAGGCACAGGCAGCAAGCACTGCCTGAAGTCAGGCTGGGCACCACCTTCCCCAAACCAGAATTCAGCCATAAGAGCTTAAAAAGTTGAGCCAATATTTTTTTTTGAGGGCAGTCAATGCTTACTAGAGCAGCAAGTCTGCAACAGACAACACAGGAATGGGAAAGCCTGCTGGAAAAATCAACAAAATAACAGGATTTCTGAGAAGCTCAATTACTGTAGGGGAGATGATAACAATCTACCTTTCCCTGCCGCTGTGTCCAGTCACTCATTCATTTCCCATCCCTGTCTGCAACCAGATAAAAATGGGTGCAGGTACAATATTTACCTGCTTGTGGGGGAAGAGAGGAGGAGAGCTAATCGGATGTAAAGGATGAGAGTCTGTAACAGCAGAGAGATTTAGATAATTAAAGCACACAGAAAAATATGCTCTAACGGGGTATTCTTCTGCTTTTATGACGTCCACATGTAACAATTTCCGCTACAAAAAAAAAAAAAAATCTGTTCTCTGCAGAGTGATGCTGACAAGGCATTACTGGGAGATAATGAGCCACTGCTTGTGCTCAGCCAATCTATAAAAGGGAGAGCAGTCTTTTTAAAATAGGGGAAAAGGTGGGGGAGACTGTGGTTTGGTTGGGTTTTTTTTTAAGAAAATAAGTCCTTGAGGAGTTGGGCTCCCAAGGCCTCATCTCCAAAGGGGAGCAGTGCCCAATGTGGTTTACTGGACTGATAAAATACAGTAGGATGGAAATACAGTTCCCACGCAAAGAAGAGACATTTCAGAAGTGTGATGACACTCTAAAGACAGAAAATGAAGATTTTCTGAATGCAAAATGAGAACTCCACTGCCTTCCCCCACATAACCTCCTGGAATTGGAATGGGCAGAAGCCCTGGGGGTCCCTCTCATCTCAAACCATTGCCACGAGCACCCTTCCTGCACAGGCTGGTCAAGCTCCACAAAAACCTTGAATTTCAATGGATCTGTATTTCCTGACTAACAAAAAAGCCCTCAAATTCTGCCCCATGTAGCTTCATACTGCATGATGCTCAAGGTGTGCCTAGTCTGTGACCCAGCTGGGTGCTTCCCAAGGCCACCAGGACCCCTGTTCCTTACCGCTTCCCCCCTCCAGGGGCTCTTTGCATCTTTTCACATCCCACCACCTCTGCAAACCCAGCGTGCGGCTCTCCCTGCCCAGCTCCCCGAGCTCCTTCAGAAACCCCAGCCCTTATTCAACGTCCTTAACAAAGAACACTGTCCAGTGCTGCTGACCTTACTCTCACCAGCAATGCTCTTGCAAATCCGTATGAGTAAGGGTCACAAGATCAGCCTCTCCAAAGAGAAGCCCACTACAAAGAAGGCTTACAGGGCTGGAGACTGCCCAGCTCACAGCACTCCTCTTTCAGCCCCGCAGCATCCCTGCTCCAGGGGACAGCCATGTATAAATGCTCTCAGGGACACTCTGCCTTAATTCTTTTTAATACAAACACAAAGCATGAGATCCCCTTGAGGGGGCAAAACGTCTCTGAATTAACACTTTTCCATTTATATGCATGCTTTATTTTTTTTTTCCTTTTTTTTTTTTTTTTTTAAAAATGGAAATGAGTGACAGGAGCTCTCTCTAACATGACTTATGCTGAGCCTGCAGCACAAACCATGCATGAACCAGGATCACACACTGCAGAGCTGTCTCCTCAGCCAGCAGTGAGGAAAGGCTGCTCAGTTAGTGAAGGAGCAGAGAGCTGCACTCTTGGGCAGTGTGTTTCAGTGCTGGACATGAACCAAAGCTGATGTCACCTCCTCTGCTTCCCATCACCCTTCTGCTTGTGGGGAAACTGAGGCACAGACAAGGGGAGCAACTTAAATTGATTCACAGACCCCAGTTTAACATGCACCTGTTTTCCTTAGGGAACAATGACAGTGTATCATGTGTGTTTAGTTTAGAGCTTTTTAAGGGAACTGAAAAAACCTAACCCAGATTAGATGGTTAATCCAGGTTTAGCTAAACCACATGGGAATTCTTAAATTCCCAACGTGCCTTCAGCTCTCCTCTTGCTCACTAGCACAATGGTGCAACAGAAGTTGAAGGCTGCATCACCTTGTCTTCCCTAGAACCAGGGTAAGTTAGTTTAAAACACAAAACCTCCCAGGGAAATAGGGATTCGAGGGCTGAACCCTTCTGCTGGGCAGAAGCATCTCATAGCACCTTCTCTGCTTTGCAGCCCTCCTCCTCCGTTCACATCCCAAATTGTGGGGTGCAAGAGCACCCACATGGGCTAAACACGCAGTCCCTGCGGCTGTGGGGCCACGCTTTGGAGAAAAGCCACAACATCCTACACGCTGGGCTAGGAAAACCTCGAATGAATGCCTTGCAAGAGGTACATCAAAGCAGTAACACCTCTCCCTCCCTGCACCAAGGGGCAGGGCTGGGCAGGGAAGCCCTGTGCCAGCACGCAGCACACTGGGTCACCCTGGGCCACCCTTGGCCAGTTTTTACCCATGTTTGCAGGCCAGTGTGGGGTTGGCCAGTGCTGCTAGCAAGGTTGAAATAAATAAATTAAAAAATAATTGAGAGTCATTTGAAATCTCCTGCTCACCAGCTGCGTACCACACAGTGCCTCTTTCAGGCTGGGCTCTGCCTGGGCGCAGTCTTGCTCCTTTAAATGAATCAGCCAGAGGACAGGTTTACACAGGAAAATTATTTCCGCGTGCGTTTCAATAGCTGTGCCTGTGCAGCTCCTCGTGTCGGTGCATGACTGCTGCTTTGCAGCAGAGAGAGGCTTCCCCGGATCCAAACCCCACTCCCCTCGCCCCGGGCAGTGTCCCGCCACATCCTGGGGCTGCCGTGGGGAGCGGCCGCTGTGCCGGCTCTCGCCCCGCCACCAGTCAGCTGGGGACACGAGTGGCATTTTGGGCAAAGCCACACTGCAGGAGGCGGAGGGCTGGGGTGTGCCGGGCACTGCAGAAACACTGTGAGGAGCCCCTGGCCAGGAGGGCTGGGGACCACAGTCCCCCCCCAGACTGTCTTTCCTGTCTCTGGCTTGGCTCCTTGCCCAGCCGTAGGGAGCAGGAGATGAGAGTTCAGGCACAGGACTCTGCTCACATAAAAAAAAAAAAGAAAAATAAATGCACAGGGGTGCAAGCCTGGGAGATGTGGGCTGACCAGCCTGGGCGTGGTGACCTTCTCCAGCATCATCACCTTCACCTTTGCCTCCTCCACCAGGTAGGGACGTTCTTGCTTCCTCAGAGGACAGACAGGTGGACAATGCAGCTTTCAACACAACGTGTCCAAAAGATGGTGTGAGATGCAGCTGGTGGGGGGGCAGCTCCCAGTTAGGGCCATGTCGCCATGGGCTGGGGCCACCACCAGCCACCCTCCCCTCCCAGGCACTGTCCCCAGGGGCTCTGCAGCAGGAGCACAGCCCTTCCAGCTCAGCCCCTGCGCCCACATGAGTCACTGTCCTCCTTCTCCACTACTCTGACCTTGACCCTTGAAACTTCAGCTTCTTTCTCCACCCTTCCTCTACGGACTATGAACACTTCCAGGCCACAGCTATCTTTAGCAAGCATCTACACACCATCCAACCCAGTGAAATGTGGTTTTATCTGAGGTTTCTAGGCGTTACCGCAACAGGGACAACACACTCCCCCCTCTCAGAGATGTGTCAGCCCTCTCCGCGCAGCCCAGGATTGCATCCAGCCCCGCAGCAGGCTCCAAATTCAACTAAACACAGCTTTTCATCTAACAAAAATCACCCAAACCAGAACACGGAAATCCTCTGCCACCCCAGAGGGGGATCTGTGTGGATCTCCCCAGATAATCAAATTTAAAACACCACCAAAACAGACCTTTGATTAGCAGCCGTGGAGTCCATTCGTAGCGACAACATGTCAGGTCAATGTTCACTCCCAAAATCAACTGTCTGCCTCAGGAAAGGGATTTTTTTATTTTTATTTGATGGTCTGCATCTGAGGTCTCATTAATAGTGTACTTGGGTGTGCCATCTGGCCGGCCATAGAGCACGCCTAGAAATAATACTAATAATCATCATATGGTGGTGCTTTAAAAGGCCATTTTACAAAAGCCTGGGGAAGCTGGTTGAAAGCTCTCAGGCACGTTTTGTGTGCCCCGAGAGCTCAGCCTTCAGGCAGTCTGCCTCTCAAATCAGACGCTGTCAAAAAGGGTCAGAGTCCAAAATTACGCTGCTGTTTTACTTAGAGACTCATCTGAACAGCGGTTGCTTTTTTCTTAAGCCAGCACACAGGAATTGACTTGTGCAAGTTAGAGCTGGACTGGTGCTTTAAAAAAAAATAAAAAAATACAGCTTACAGTATTTTGAATGTCATCGGAACAGAAGCTGGTTGCTGGTGCTGGGCAACGCTTGCATGTCTCATCCCAAGCAGGGCTTGCCCCGAGGGACACGCACCACTCATCCAGGGACTCGGCAGCAGGTAGACCCAGGGCTCCAGACCCAACATTTCCAGAACAAAAGCCAAAAATCTCATTCCTGGATTCACACACACATCTCCTTGCAATGCAGATGAGGCTCTCCCGCCCGTCGGGACAGACCCAACGCAGGGACACAGCCCAGGCCCCTGCCCCGCCAGATTTTGCATCCCTCGTTTTCCCATACACATCCCTGTGCAGGAGGCTGCCCATCTCGCAGCCATACTGCTGCCCCCAGCCCCACAACACAGACAACTGACCTAATTTTCTTCTTTTTAAACACCCAGAGGTCATCTCAGTCTGCAGCAAACCTCACTGAGCAGGGAAGAGAAACACAGAGCAATCTCTGTTAACATCAGTTCCCCTCTCCAACCTTCCTCCAAATTTTGCCCTGAGTTGCCTCTTCAAAATGCCCAAGGATCCACACCTCCCACATCCCTCAAGGCTGTAAATGGTGACGAAGAGGAGAAGCTAGGGAGGTCCCCTGCCATTTCTGGGTCCATACACGTTGGGGTTGGGTGTGATGGCTCACTACGTGCATGAACTCCACCTCATTCTCCTTCATGACTTGGAGCATCTCACCTGAAGTTCCCAAGGGCGTTTCTTGGCTCGCTCCACGCAGCGAGACGTGGGGAGACGTCACCCACGTTCACGCTTTGCCTGCTGCCTGGTGACTCAGTTGGGGCGAGAACACTCCCTCCCAGTCAACCCAGTTGCTCCAGCACTGTCTCCCTCCTCTCCCAGCCCTTAATGATAAGATTTGCCCCATCTGCCTTTCTGCCCAATTTGCATTTCCTGTAGATCTGACCTAACTCAGATTTTCTAGTCTGTGGCAAACCCTGATGCTTCCAGGCACATCTTCCCATACCTATAACAGCCACTAAAAAAAGTGAAAAACTCTCACTCTCCACCCCCAAGAATCACCTTTTTTAGTAAGAAGGTCACTCTAGTCAACTGGAGCATTGCTTTTAGGTTCTGATTTTTCAGAGCTTATGCAAGCAGAAAAACACAACATTGAAACAAAAAGGAAGGACATAAACAGAGAATTTCGGTGTTTGGAAAAAAAAATAATTATAAAATAATTACAAACAGCATGGCCCTGCAGAACATTTCGATTCTGACTCAGCCCCAGCCTTGGCAGGAAAGTGCAGGTGCTCGACTCACGCCGAGCCTGGACCAAACCCTAAAAGACAACAAGGCTGATGCCAGCACAAGGCAGCCAGTGCAGCAGAAGCCCAACACACCCGCACGCAGGTACCGCTTCCCTTGCGGGGCCCTGGAGAAGGGTCAGGGGCTCCGGGAGAGCCTTTGCTGCTCCTTTCTGGTGGCAGCAGGAGCAGGGAACCCGGGAGGGCTGGAAGTCGTTGCAGGGTGATTTGTTGGGGGGTATCCTCCAAGGAGAGACCTTGCAACTCACTGCCCTGTGAGCACGAGAAGGGGAGCCAAAGGGTCAGGCTGCTGCTCAGACCGTTCTTTGCAGGAATACAGACACCCTCAACTCAGCAACACAGCTCTAATGACTGACGGATCGCTGGCTGGAAAAAAAATAATTGCGCCTGGCTTATAAAAGGCAAGATGTGAGGGTGGGTAAGGTGAAATGAAGAGGAACACATTCATTATACAAGACCTCAAAGCATCAGCTACGGTGACTTTTTTAACACAGCGAAGGAGAGGAGGCAGCAGGGTTAAACACCAGGCGAGGCAGGAGCCGCTCGGCAAGGGCAGAGCACAAAGCTTCACTTGCCTCTGGTGTAACAAATATCCCTTTGGAAAACAAACCTCTGCAAAGCTCCTCTGCTCCCCTCCTGAACTCAAGCGTGAAGGCAGTCCCGTCTGATAGGGACTTAGAGGAGAGGTTCTGCTTCCATACAACTCACAAATACAAGTTAACTCCCTTGTGGGCTGCTGGGGCTTTTGCCACAGCTATGGATATTTTTATAATCCAGATCTTGAAAGAGAGGAAGAATATGCTTCATGAATTTTTATAAGGCCAGCTTCCTTCCTGCTTTTTCTTTTCTTTTATTTTATTTTTTTTAATACTAGCACCAGATGACAAGATCCACTCTTGCCTGATCTGCATCCCAAATCCTGAAATACCCCCAGATCCCAATGTCGTGCACACAGTCCCCACCCCAGGGAGGCTCAGCAAAACGCCGCCTTTACTCACTCATCACACTGGGCGCTGCTGGAGCCGGCAGGGCTGCAGCCGCAGGGACGGCACCGCTGGCTCCTCTGCTCCGGGTAGAAACCCTGGGCGCAGCTCTCGCACCGCAGCCCCGCGTAGCCATCGAGGCAGGGGCACTGCCCCGTCGTGCTGTTGCATTCGGCCGCGCTGGTGCTCCCCACGGCGCTGCAGTTGCACAGGACTCCTGCAAGGAGAAAGAGAAGCTGAAACCAGTTGTGCTGGGGGGCACGGCACCGAGCAAGACCCCGAGTGGGGCCAGCGTCACGGCTGCCCCCCCTTTGCTAACCCCATGTTGGAAATAGCATCGCTGAAAGGATGGTATTTGCTTTAAAATATTGAGGTGGTAAAGAAAATGTTGGGAGCACCCTGGGGTTTGAATCCTTCATGGTTCATGTTTCAAATTTCTCTTCAAAAAAGAGCTAGAAGATTATGGGTTTAACTACTTAAATACATATATATGTAGCTGTATATAATGCCTGTACGTATTATATACACACACACATGGTTATGTGACTCCAGGAGCTGACAAGTGCTAGCTGTTGTAATTAGGATAAACTCAGCAACAGGTGGCAAAATCACTAATTATAAGATCCTCCATTTCACACCATTGGAACAGCCCTGATTTACCAACAGGCTGGTTGTTACAACACAGGACATACACAATACACACCTACATGACGATGAGATGCTCCTGGAGAACAGACACGGAATGCCCTGACCAGGAGCCAGGGTTGCTCCAGGCATTTGGGCCGATGGCAGAGGTCCCCGCTGCAGCAGCCCAAGCTCCCCTGAAAATCTGCCCTCAGGGGAGCACTGACCATGTGAAAGCTGCTTTAAAAACTGGGGCGGCGGGGCTGGGGGCAGGATGGAGACCTGCCTGCTGCCCTTCACCACCTAAACCACAACAGGCCACCTTCACACTCCCCCCCAGGACCCACACGTGTGCTTTGGGGACGCTCATTTACAGGGGTTATGGAAAGCATGCACTGAGCAGACACCTTTGTAAGAGTGAAGCAAATCTTTTGATCAAGTGATGAATTCCCAGTCCCCTCGCACATTATTTCTCATAATATTTTAAAGCACCAAATGCACTGAAGAGAACAACCTCTCCCCGGCAATTTGTTTCTGCCAAGAGCTTTATCTCTGTTCCTTCATTGCAAAATATTTAGTGCCTTAATAATTTAAAGTATTTTTCTGCCAAGAGTGAATTATAAACAAGGATTATTTGCAGAAATAGTGCATAAAGCATTGGGGGCTTTATGCAACCGCTGGTATTTGTTATTCCCTGAGAAAAGCCGGTATTCAGGGCACTTCATGAGAGGGGTGGGGCCAGGTCCCCATCCCAAGAAAACTTGACTTAAAGCTCAAATCACATCAAGAAGATCCAACACTAATGCTCTAAGACAGCAGGAATATTTCACATGATTATTTAACATTTATATTGCACACTCGTGCCCCAATCCAATAGAAAGGACCTCAGCAGGTGCCTGGATCGAACCACACTTAAAACCCAGTGACTGAATAAAGATTAATTTCTGAATACGTCAGTAATCTGCTGAAGTCAGACCACACTGAAGACCTCAGAGCATCTTTGGAAACACAAGCCATAAGGTCCCCTGCGTCACAGCAGCATTGTAAAGGCTCCCCGGTGTCCGTCCTTCCCGGGGAGCAGCCCTCGCCCTGGGCACATTCGCTGGTGGGCTGGAGCAGAACGGGGAGGCAGATTATAGAGCAGTTTGCCAAAAACACATTAAATGAACATAAAACCACCATTATAGGTTGATTTTCCAAGGCACGCTACAAGCCAAGTGGGAGGAAAGATCGCCCTCTCCCCAAAAAGGGACCCTACAGACGCCGCAGGACCTCTCTAACCAACAGCCAGCCAGGCTGCAGCACCCGGCTCTTCAATAGCCCCCAGCGCTTTTACTTCTCACCTGTTTTCTTCCAACACACAAAGAAGTACCAGTTATTTATCTTTGTTACTCTATCAGTACATGCACAGTATCCCCACAGAAGTCATTTTGTACCTATACACCTGTGAAATTGCACTTAAATTTTCTTCAATCTAAACTAGCAAATAGGACAAACACCTCAAGATCTGCAATTATCTACTTCAGCAGCCACTTCACATAATGAACCAAATTCCCATCTCAATTATCCAAGCGGAACCTTATCGATTTGGGCACTTGGGCTTCTCCCAGCCAGCACGAGCTGTGAAAACTTGTTGAACAAAAGCACTTCGGAGTTTGTCAAACACGCTTCAAAACAAATTTACCTTTCAAAGCTCATTACACGTAGCGCCATTAAACTTGCTAGACTTGATTAAGAAAAGAAAACAAGCATGGTATCAGTTCTAACGGCGACGTGAGGCACTGAGGGCAGGTCCAGCACCGCAGCAACGAGCTGCTCTGCACGGAGACCACCCTTGTGCTCCAGGAACATCACAGCCAGAGCCACCACCGGCTGCACGCCGAGTCCATCCCGACGCTCCAGCAGCATCAGCCGAAAGCTGAACTTCTTTGGCTGGAAAGTGATGGGTGCTACAAGTCAAATTCCCATTCAAAATGCTGCCATCCTGCTGCACACATGCGATGGGAGAGAGTCCCTCCACACCGATGGGGACCATCCACAAGCACTGCCCCGCTCCTGCCCTCTCCAGCCAGCCAGCACTGATGGACGTGGCTTGCCAGGAGCCATCAGAGCCCAAAAGGGCACAGGGGCACAGCCAGTACCTGGACACATTGCTGTGAAAATTAAGTAGCCTTATGCACCGCAAGAGCCTGAAAGGCCCTTAGTGAGGCAGGGCTGTGCTGTAGCAGGTTTGATGAACTTGACTGATGAACTTGGGTTTTGTGGCCATGCTTGCACTAAGGGAAAAAGGACGCCTGTCCCCAAATATATTATACTGACAGGAGAGGGGAGAACTGATGTTGACAGCATACCACCTTCCAAGAAAATCAGCCATGGCAAAAAAGGAAAAACCAGAAGTCAGAGAAGAGCTGCGTATATTGGCAAGAGCCCATGCTTCTTTTGTCCTTTATCGAAGGGCCTCAATCATCCAACAAAAGGGTCCGGCCATTGCCAAACCGTGGTGCAGCTCATTGGGAACATCATCACAGCTTACAGGAGCCCCACACATGCCGGGCAGCAACGGGAGGCGAAGACAGGATCCGTCCGGACCCTGCTGCCTTATCTGAGGGATGCAAACATGAACAGCCTTGCTGCAAAAAACAGCTGACTTTGGGTTGATCTTGGCAATGGTACCAGCTATCAAACTGGGTTTTCCTTCCAGCAGCAGTACCATTTGTGCACTGAGACACTTTTGGAAAGATGTATGCTTTCCAAAAACACACACAGACACTTCCCAATGTCTCCCCCCGCCCCCCAGTCTTTGCCCATCAAAATTGCACAAAGTCAGGTCAAAACCTGGAGGTGGATCAGCCTCAACAGCCAAACTCAATGGCAACGCAGACCCCACCAGCTCTGCACACACCGGTTCCCCGGGAGAGCAAGAAATACTTCAATAATCCGAAATAACACAGGCAAAAAGCAGCTTTTTGTTCGCAGGCTGGTGGAGCGCCGGCTCCAGCTGCCTCGGCAGTGACCGGGGAGGCTGGTTCTGCTGCCGGTGGGGGTGCAGAGCTGAGCCTGGCTGCTGAGGGAGCGACGAAATCACCTCCAAGGGCACGATAAGGCACAACAGGGCAGATACAGAAGACATCTCCCAAAAGGGTCGTTTCCTTGTAGGCCCTGCCTCCTGTAGACCCCCCCAGAGATTTTTGGGGAGACATGGTGGCCCACTTCAGGGGAGCATGGTCCCCCCTATGCACCCCCAAGCCACCCTTATTGCACCCAGCTCAGCTCACACATTTGCCTGGCTGATGCAACCTGAAAACACCCTAAAGCCCCTTTGGTTGGGCAGCGGAGGAGAACCGACAGCAGCATTAAAATCCACTGCCCAGCACAGCATCAAGGTTTGACGTGATGAAGTACCAGACTATGAAAACCTGAGGCTTAATTTAAAAGAGACTTTGTTGTCCCGATGGCAGCCGGGTTGGAGAAGGTGAGCATAGTCCACAGTCAGAAAAGGAAAGCGATAATGAACATCTACCTCAGGCTCTGGGAACACAGCAAAGATGATGAGCACTACAGAAGAAGATTAGGGAACATTATCCTGGCTCCTGGCCAGAGCCTGGGTTTTTGGAGCCTTTATTCAGTTTTCTCAAGCAAATGTTTTGCTTTTGAAGGTAACCTTCAAAAACACCTTACTGAGAGCTTTTGCAAGCGCAAAGGAACAAACACAGGTGGATGAACCCCAGAGCTGCCCCGTGCTGGGCTGCTCAGCTGTGATTGGAGATACTGTGTTGAGGTTGGGATGACACCATCAGCAATGGAAGCCAAGGGCAAAAAACCTCGCAGGGATGGGGCACTGACCCAGGCTTCGACTCCTGGCTCTCCCCAACTTGCTGTAGTCACTCACCTTTGCTCTGCCTCAGTTTCCCCACCCACAGGGTGTCCACCCACCCCCCAAGGCCTCTGAGCCCTGCTCATCTCTGCATCTGCTTCCCATTTCCAAAACATCGAGGTTTCCCTTCCTTCCCCATAAAGCACCATGCAACTGCTCAAAGCACTTGGGTGTCAGTGATAAAAACCACCACCTTTGCTCGTGACGGTGTTGACAGGCTTTAATTAATTAACAGCCCGATGACGTTTTGAGAAGCCGGAATAGAGGCACTATAAAAGTGCATATCACTGCCACATGTTACTCCTTCAAGAAAAAAAAAAACAAACCACCACTCCCTTCATGAGCAGCATTTTAACGTTTACTTTTCATTGCTTAGAGTCAGGTAGAGTAAGAGAAAAGGTTTACAGTTTGCTACAGCAAGGGACATGCTGCTGTATGGGCAGATTTAATACATAATTTCAGTTCGCTGCAACCCTGAATTGATTAATTATTATGCAACAGTCATGGGTTACTAATAAACTAGAGAATAGTTATTTCTATTTTTTATTATACTGGCTACAGGCCGCGGATGGAAGTGGCACAAATACAACCAAGAACGTGCCTGGTTTGCAGGACCCAGGGAGCGCGGTGCCCTGCGACCCCTCGGCACGGCCGCGGGCTCCCCGGCTCAGCAGCGCCAGCCCCTCCAGCCCACACCCCCGGCGGGGATCTCATTCCCCAAATCCCAGCCCGATGCAAAGCCCTACCCTGCAAACCCCAGCGACATCCCAGCCTGAGCCAGGTCTGGTGTGACACCGCGTCCCTTCACCTCCCATCCCCTCCTAGTCCTTAAGTAGGGCTCGTTCTGGTGTAAAAATAATTTCTCGATTATTTTTTCACATCCTTTCAGACCTATGGTGTTTTAAGTCTTTGCACGTATTTTAAGCATGATTCCTTTTCCCATTCAAGCCACTTAGTGAATTATTTAAAAACAGGTGAAATATTTACAAATGGCAAAAAAAGAAAACACTGTGAAACACACAAAGATGTCTATATGAAACCGTATTTGCTGGGGACATCCCGAAACAGTGCAAATCCTGAATGAAGCCACCTACTCACTGGGAAGCAGCATGGAAAATCCAAGATGCGCATTTTTTTGTTAGAAGAACGCACAGCTGAAAGAGCAAGCTGTGAAGTCAGAGATGCTATTTATTGTCCTGATTCAGAAACATCCCCAGGGAGACAACCATTTTCTATTCTATAGACTAAATGAAGGAGAAAAAAAAAAAAAAATATATATATATATAACCTGGAGGTAGTTAGGTTTTTGGGTGCTAGTACTGGCCTGACAGTGCCGAGAGCCAGAGGTACAGCCCAGTGCTGCAGGGCTGAAGCCAACAGCCCCACGTGAACCATGCAAACACAGCTCAGTGAGAACCTCACCTCCCAAATACCCCATCAGGTATCCTGCAGGATTTAAAACAGCAGTAACAACGCCAGGCTGGCAGCATCTCCTGCGGTTTGATGGTAGAGGCAAAGCCAGATGTCCTCACCCCCTCCCTTCCATCATCTGCACCCTAATTCCTGCCCCTGCACCTGTGGCTCGGGGTGAGCAGCCCAAAAGCTCACCCAGTTCAAGGCTAGAGGCACTGGCTTCTTGATTACCAAATGCTTGTAGTTACACTGGGTTTATACCAACGTAATCCCATTTCACACCAGTCTGCCCTCCCAAATATAAAACAGCACCGACTCAATATCCCATCCTCCCACAGAGAGGATGAAGCTAGTGTGTTCCCCACACACAACAGCATCCCATTCCTGGAAAGACTCCATTTTGGTATTAATTTAGCAGTTTGTACACACACACACACCCCCCGCCCCCATTTGGGAATATTTTATTCCCAAATTCAAGCCCTATCTTCTTTCCCTTCTCCCTCATTTCCCCTTCTCAATCCCTCTCAAGGCACCATTTCTGACAACACAGGAATAAAGGGATCAGGCAGCAGGTTTAAAAATCTATCCAAGGCCATTTCCTTTCCCCTTGTAATTAAATTGTGGAACTCATCGTCAGGGGATGTTCTAGGAGCCAGAAATACCTATGGCTTCAAAGGAGGACTGGATAAGCTCATGGAGGACAGGTCCACTGGTAGTTGTTAAACACAGGGATCTGGAGGAAGCATCCTGATGGGAAAGTCCCTGAAACACTGGCTGCAAAAAATCAGGATTATGTCCTGTCCTCCTGGCATCTTCGTCTGGCCAGTCTCGGATGGGTGAAGCTTTGCTCTGACCCAGCCTGGTAGTTTTGATTTTCTCCTTGTTTCCATGCTCAGGGACGGCTGCAGCTCCAGTCCTCCCCTCAAACACAAATCCCCCTTAAAGAGTCAGGCACAGCTATTTCCAGTGGGATTTTTTTCTTATTACAGCCAAAGGCACAGCTGTGCTGTACCGCTGTTCCTTCCCCCTCACCTCTCTTTCCCTTACCCCCAAGAAGATATTTCATCCCCTCGGTACAATTCACCCGTGTGCTAAACCTCCCCCAGCAGCTGGACAAGGGTCAGGACAGGGGGTCCCAGCACAGGATAACGAGAGCATCAGTGAGCCTCGCCACAAGCTGCTGTCTGTTAAAAGAGAAGGTCCTGTTTAACTCAGCCCTTGTAAAGCAATTTACTGAGCTCCAGCTCATCCCCTCCACATCTCCAATGCCACCACCTCAATGCATCAACTCTTTTTGACCAAAACTGGTTTTTGCATTCAACTCCATCACTCCTCACTTGGGTAGCTGGGTGCAACCAAACTGACACCATGAATGCAGTAGATTTACTCCAATATAAGGATGCTTTTGGCTCCAACCACTGCAGGCAACACACCTTCAGCCCATGGCTTGTGGCTGATCTGAAAGGGTACAGGCTGGTTGAGCTCTCCTGCAGGGAGCTGAGGAACATCTGCCATGGACTAAAAGCTCCTGTAAGAACAGGATCAGAGATGAGCTGATGCTCTGTAACTTCTTAAAGAGAGGTGTGCTGCCAAGTCCTAGGCTCCATTCGCATCTAGGCAGCACTCAGCACAAAGTAATAGTCAACTCTTGCATTACGAAGGTGCATTAAAGCACTCAGACCTGTAATTCACTCTCACTTGAGGCTACAATGCAAAGCCAAAGTAGTAGGAAGAGGATCTTTGCCTACCCCCAAAAAATTTATATACATATATATGTCTTGTTATTTTGCATTCACTTTATTACTGAGTGCCTCAGGTTCAGGGCACTTACGGACTCCATCAAGCTCAGGGTGCTGCAGAGTCGTGCATGCTGCTGGTGAAGAGAACATCATCGCTCACATTAATGCTGTTAAAGCTTTACACGAGTCACTTGTGTTCTTCCATAAAAGGACTGTATGGGTCAACAGGCAGGAAAAGACACGGATTTCTCAATGCTTATACATCACTTGTAATATCATTAAAAGATTAAACAAATTTGTTGAGGAGAAATAAATCAGATTAAGTCTCTCTTATCACTTCGAAAGAAATACAAAGCCAAGGCCCCAACTCTCGGGGTCACCAGCAGCCACACCAGCACTTTTGATCAGCACGAAGCAGGCAGACTTGGGGTTTCAGCCAAACTCTAGCTCAGCCCTGAACATGACACCCCTCTGCCTTTTCTTTGCATTTTCAAAGGGATGCAGCATCACTCCCCACTTTGGTTCACAGCCCTCCCACCTTACCAGCCATGAGCAAAGCCACTGCCCTGCTCCTTTGGCTAACCACAGCCAGGACTCTCAGACCTTCAACAAATGCAAAGGCTGCTTACTCCTGGGATTAGTTATTTTTATTTCTTTCCTGCACCTGCAATCAAACATACAGGCTTTTAGTTTCTGAGGAGTTCCTGAAAGCTCTTCCATGTTGCACCAAAAAATTTTGTTGCTTTCCCTTCCTTTTTGATGCTAAACAAGTTAGCAACCTGCGCAGCAAGCTTTGAATCACTCATTCCCCAGGAAAAGTGCGTCAAAGAAGTCAGACTCACAGGTGTAAAGCTGTCTTGGGAGACTAAAGGATCAAACACCGTAAACATAAGCAAAAAAGAGTAAAACACAGATTCTCATTAACCTCTTATTCCTCTGGCACTGGGAGACCTCCAGCTCATGGCACCACCGGGACTGACAGCAGGGCAAAATACCCGAGGTAAAATCTCCCATCAGCGAGACAAGAAGATGTCAGGAGAAGCAGGAGTGGTCCAGTAGTTATTAAGAACCAGGTTATAATGCAGAAAGCTGTGCAGGAGGGATTACACAGCTGCACTGAAGAATTATTCCTATATAACAATAAGTTTCCATATGCAGACAAACCCTCTGAGTCTCTTACTAAGCAGACTGCACATAAAGAAAAATGTGGCCCTAAAATGTTTATGATACAAGAAGCTACAGTAACTTCAAATAGACCAAGTAAATGCTTGAGGATTAAAATTTCAACAGTTAAAAAATGGATCCAAGCCTTTTAATTAATTTGAAAATAGTTTTGTTGGCATTTTACTTTAGTTGGTTAGATTTTCCCACTAATATTTCCACAAACGTCTGCAACCATATAAATATTCCTTGTTTCTGTTTGAAAATCTCCGTATTTTTTACCACCCAGCGTGTGACACAGCCAGCCCAACTCGGGGTTTAGAGATAAACAGGATGAAATGTAACTTTGGCAAATACCTCCACAACAGCACACAGCAGCCCTGGCAGCTCGTACCCTCCTTACAGACGTACTTTCTGCAGCACCTCTCAGGAAATTTAATCATTTTGTCAGCAAAATGCTTTCGTTCGAAGATCAAGACACCTCACACGGGACAGGGCTGGGAATTTATTAGCAGACTTCAATTTTAGTATCTATCGACCATGCCCTAGCAGAGAAAGGGATTAAAAAAAGCTGCATGAATAATATGAACTATAATCATCTGTTGAAGTCTCCATGTGCTCAGATCCCTGCAAAAAGTAATTAAAATCACAAACTTTGCTCTGTGCTTTGGGGAACTGCAGCCAATGAACGAACACGTTAATTTATACAGGAGCTTTAAAGGCGCTACGGAGAAAAACCCTGAGCAAGAATCGTCCTTTCAACTGTTTATATTTGGGCTATAAAGTTGTGTTGCATGAATAACCAGCAAGAAAACAGGGGTTAGGAGATGAGTTGGAGGAGGAGCTCGGATGAACCCCGCTTTTATCACCTCCCGCCCTGCCCAGCGAGGCTCCCAGCACGCAGCCAGGGCTGGTACTTGCCTGGGCGAGGGAAGGGGTCAGGTTATGGCTCCGGCTGGCTCCTCCAGCCCAGCTCCAGGCTCCTGCATGGGCTTGCACATACGTGAAAACCCAAGTTACTTTGCCTTCGCTGCTGCTGCTTTCCTACTGAAGAAAGACAACTGCAGGGCAGACGCCCCCCAGGGCGGACCCTGCAGGGCAGGATTTAGGAGCGTTAATTGGATATGATGGGGAAACTCTGCCCTTGCTGCTCAGCAGTCAGGGAAGCCACAGGTCTGCAGGGTCATCCAGGGGAGCATCTCCCAAGCCACCACACTCACCCATCTGGAGATGACAGCAATGACCACCCCTTGCTCCCACTTCTACAGCTGAGAGAAACGGGAGAGCCAGGCCCTCCCCGTCACTGACCCTGCTCTGCAGGAGAGCCCAGAGAGAAATCACCCTGATGAGGAGAAGTCCCTCGCTCCTTATTTTTGGCCCAGATGTGGCTGGAGCAAAAGAAGGAGGAAACTCCCCAGGTACGTTTGCATTTCAAGCAGATCAGCAGTGCACAAGCCAAGACACTACCATGACATTAGATCTTTGAATAGAAGGCTAATAAAGCCTTTTTAAGCCTGCAACTTTCTATATTAAAAGAATTAATCTATTTTCTTTTCCTCAACGCTACTATAAATCAGCTAAAGCCCCACACAGTGCTCATGCTGAGATAAAACGGGCAGGTGACACCAGCCCAGGCTCAGAGCCATGCAGAAGGAGGTTTGCCCTGGCCCTGGGGACGTACTCAATTCCTTCCTCAGTTTTCAAAAGCCAGAAATGTTTAGATGCTTCTCTGCAGTGAATGTCCAAACCTTTCAAGAGCTGCCTCCCTACAGCCCTGAGATGTGCTGATGTGCCGTGACATCCCAGGGGGAAACGCCGCATCACCGTAAGTTAAGCACAGAAAAGGATTTGTGCATCCTGCTCACGCAGCGACAAGCTGCAGACTCCTCCGGGTGACATCTCGGAGAGGGTACGGTAAAGCCTTTTGTTTAAATAACAGTTGGGTTCGCTACTCAAGCTTGTCGCAGTAGAGATAAGCAAAACTTTCTGTTCCTAACGCACTCGACAGCATCTACTTGCCCAGCTGCGGCCGGAGGCAGCCCTGGCACCAGCCACCGATCCTCCTTTGCAGCCACCCAGCCGAGAGCAGATAGATGCTCCAACAGGACAACCCTGCCTGCACAGCCACCCTCCTCCTCCTCCCCCCCAGAAAAGCTGTTGCAGATGTCTCTCCTGAGCAATTCACACCCCAACAGCATCAGCACTCCCCCAACACCTTTTGCAGGCTCCCAAGGTCAGGTAGCAGGAACAGCCAGGTGTGGAGTTTAAGACACCCCCCTCTGTCCCCTTCCCTAGGGATTAGTTGACCCAATCCATTGGTGCTGGTCCTGGACCTGCAGAATCGGGCTCACACACCACTAAAAAGGGGTCACAAGGTGCTACACTGGGGCAACGGGGTGGCCCCTCCAGCATTGCAACTGGTGCTGCTGCAAGGCGAGCAGTGGGGGATAAAGCAGCTGAACAAGGCAAAGTTAACGGGAAAGAAATATAAAAGCAAAGAGCGGGATATAAAATGCAAAAGCCAGCAAGCTGGCGGGAGGGGGGGAAAGGGAAATCAGTTCTGCAACACCCATCTTCCACCACTACAAAGACAATTCTGCACGAAACCATCTGATCGCTGCCTGGCCAAATACGCCGGAAAGCTCAGCTCAGCGTTTGGCAAGCCGCGCTAGCCTTCGTGCCCAGCTACACTAACTGCTGAACCAGCAGGACCCGCCTGACCCTGCCGAAAGCCCTGTGATGCTGCCGGGTCTGTACAGGAGAGCTTCATCCTCGAGCCACCTTCTTCTGGCATTAATTTACTGTGACTGATTCAGACACTGTTGATGCTGGTACGAACCAGCGCAAAGCACTCAGGTGTCCTCAGCCAAGGCTCCCAAGGGCTCTGTCTTATTAAAAGCATCCTAACAAGTTCCCATCCATCACCTGCCCACCCAGGATGGTGGGTGAAGCCACTGGCCTCACCCCACAGCACTGAACAGGTCTCCTGCTGAGAAGCAGGGACCTCCAGCAGAGGATGGAGAACGGGCAGTGGTAACTTCTTAAACCATCACAGCTGGTCTTGCTCTAGATGACTCCTGTAGAGGAGAGAACTTTCCTACCAAGAACCATCAACGAAGGTAAATCTTCATGCAGGTGGCCACACAGGAACCGGGATATGAGTTTTGACCATCTGAGCAGCAATATAGAAGATCTGAAGACTGCGTTCTCTGCCTTTGCTCGTTTATGTCAGGACAAGGCTCACCCACCAGCCATGGTATGGAGATGGTACCAGTGCAGGGGTGAAGAGCCCAGTCTGGAGACTCATACCGTGGGCTGCTGCCTTGCTCCTCCTTCCTGACTCCTCCAAGACAATGATCAACCCCTTATAACGGACCAGCTCACCACCAGCGGCTCCTCCCAGCTCCCCTGGCACAGCAGCCACTCACCACACTGCGGCTGCCATCACCCACAGAAACCCCACCGACAGTGTGAAACAAGGCTGTCCTTCCCCAGCTGGACACGGGGATGTTCACCTCACAGATTCATAGAACATGTAGCATTTGTTTATTTTGATTTTTTTCTTTTTTTAAAAGCAGTTACCACTGCAAACAAGGCAGCTCCACACAACAGCAGCATTGTAGCTAGATGAGCCACGTTGACAGTGAGTCCTTGCTGGACGCTTCTGCCTTTTCCCTGCACACCCGCCATGCCAACAAGATCATCCCACTCCTCCGAGGCTGGGACACAACTCCTGGCCTCACCTTCTTCCCCTTCGTGTTACCAGCTCTGACCATCACCCAGTGAACATCAAGACACATTAAGGCAGCATCCTGCTGGCAGGAGAGGTGTGTGCTGGGATGTTAAACAATACAAGTTATTTCTCCTTGCTTGAATTAACAAATAAAAACTTCCTCACAAGGAATTCCAAGAAGATGCAGATTACAGCCACTAGATACCTTAAATATATAGCAATTAAGAAAGGAATCACCAGAGACGTGCACTCTCCATGTCTCTGTTACTAAGATGGTTACAAACTGAAAGGCAAAAAGGGCAAATCTTCTTCAACCCCAAAACCTCAGCACATAGAGGAGGACTCCTTTGCTCCACTAAGGAAGCCAGGGCTTGCCAACCCCACTTTATCCAAGAGCTTTTTTGCACAAACACAGTGGTTGTTGCTTGTTCATCCCACCCCAGACTGCCCACGCTGCCAGGGCTCCGCTCCCAAGGAAGCTGCGCAGGCTGCAAAGCAGGGACTTCATCTGGCTTGCAAGGAAATAATCTGCCCAGCTACAGGAGCTGCCTCCTGCCTGCACATTTGTCTGACACAATTAAGTTACTTAAAACCAAAATACACTGCTTGCAGGGCGTGCAGCCTTCCAGAGCCTTTTCCCCTCTGGACCTTGCCTGCTGACAACTCTGCAGATGCAATAGCTCCTCTTCTCCCAAGTCACCGCAATTAACTCCTCATGCTCTCAGTGTCAAATTCATCTTCGGCGGGAAGGGATGCGACCTCCAACCTCCTCCTTCCAGACCACCCTGGACCCAGCTCAGCACCAAGCATCCACCAAACTACCCAGCCCAAGAGCTGCGTGGGTGCAGGCGAGCAGGGCCATCGCTGCCCCAGGTCCACAGGTGTTCTCACACTGCCTTTGAGAAGAGAACGGCCAAGTTCAGGCTGCTGTAAAGCCACTTTTTGCTTAGTACAGAAATCATAGAATAGGTGATAATGCATCTGCTTCAGCACCATCAGCTGCATGCATGGGAGGTGAGCTGCTGGGGACCGTCACTGCCTACATCCTTCCACATAGGTACAACACGGTACGAGCTGCAGAGCTTGGAGCTCTGGGGAGGCTTCCCGGTGAGGCTGCAAACACACATGGCTGATCTCACTGCAAAATGCAGCTTTTTTTGATAGCAAAGACATAACCCAATTTCTTTACACCAGATGTAGCCATGGTGTAACCGGGTGCTTCATGGACGTAGTAGAGGGAGCTGCAGCTTTCCCTCACCACCGACACCAGGCAGAGCTACCAAAGCTCAGTCCGAGGTAGGATGGGTGTGGTAAGAAGTCATCCTTTCCTTCTCTCTCATTTAAAGCAGTCACTCTTATACTGGGAGGGAAGACAGAACAACAGCGTGGAGATGCTAACATCAACGGCACAGGTGTGCAATCAAACCAGAATTCAACATGAAAATGCTGGGAACCGCGTCCTCCCCCGGCGAGGCGTTGGCGAGAGGCGAGGAGCGCTCTGCAACTCCTGGAAGCAGCAGATGCTCCCTCGGATGGCTGCCACGGCCACCCCGCCAGCTCTGGGGCACACACAACCTCTGGAGAAGGCCTTCACCTTTTGGGGCAGCACAAGTATCACGCCCAGGTTTCTCTCCGAGCGAGAGAAGCACTTTTTGAACTGCTCTAATAACTCCCCAAGATGAGAGACACATTCAAAGGGAGACTTTGGACATCCACGAGAAGTGGAAGACGGACCAAGGGGGTTCACGCTGCTGTAAGACAAGAAGCAAGGTCAGACCCTGAGCCCCACCTCAGGGCAGGACCCACCTCTCCAACACACCCCATGGACGACGGGACCAGGCAGACGTGTCTGCTCTGTGTCACCAGATAACCCCCCAGCTGCACGGGCACTTCCATGGTGGACCACAACACCCCCTCTCCGCCCAGCGCCCCGCTCCTCCAGAGCGGACATCCCTCCCATGGCAGTTAAGATGAACAAAAGCCAACAACGGTGGAAGCAACTCTTGAAATCCTTTCAAGACAAAATTGCACATTTTCTCAGCTGTTTTAGCATAAAGTGATGCTCTCCGCAGATACAGGGCAGGGAGCCATCGTGCACAGCTCTGCACGCAGGCAGCAAGAGGCATTTTTACAACTTTTTTTGCTTTTTTTAAGGAGGAAGAGAGGGCAGACTTGCTTTAGAGGGTTTTAGGCTATTTTATGTTTAAGCCTGTGGAGAAAATCTGGAATGAAAACTTTCATCAGTAACTCCAGCAGGTGCCCAGGGCAGTTCCTTTTAAAATTCAGCTCCTCCACTGGAGGAGCAAAAGGACAGACCCGTTAACAAAGGCTTCTTTTATCCACCGTGTTAATAAACACTTACTGAAAGTGTTAATAAAAAGAAGCTTTACAGAGCCTGAGCTAAGACCCCCATCCATCTCAGCTCATTGCATTTTCAAGCTTGGAGATGAAGTAAAGCCCCAGCATCACAGGTTTCATTCCCAATACGCTTCCCTAATTTTTCTCCTACTCTAAATAAACATATTTAAATGCAGACTTTTATTCATCACAAACAGCAAAGTATCTTTCTTCCTCTCTCATTCACTTTAAAGACCATGCAGAAGAAGGGAGAGGGGACTTGAAGAGAAGAAAACCTTTTGGGAGTCTGAAGCCAGCAGGTCCCGATGCTCTCATTGCTCCCGAGCTTGGTTCCAAGCTTAATAAAGGTATTTTGTCTCCTTGCTTAATAAGCAGAATTACCATAGTAGAAACTCCAGCGGGGCAGAGGGATAGCACGAAGCATGAGTCATCACAACTGGTTTCAAGCAGGTTTTGCCATTTGGGTCCGGTTTCAAGGTTATGATGACATAGTGCTACGGGCTAAATTGGAGTTACCGTAACTCTCGCCAGACAAGGAGTTGTAAGTTATAACGTGCTGCAAGCAGGGAGAGCTGCTGGGAAGAGAGGTTTCCTGCCCTGTGTTTTATTCCCTTATTTTCTAATGCAGCCTTGTGCTTGCCCTGCTACACTTTGCACAGGACACAGTGATGTATTTACCTCCAGCTTACATCAGGTGACTTAACTCCCTCTTTGAGAACTTGATTCACCTTTGCTTTCATCTAGCACCAGCCAAACTGGGTTACAGATCTGGTCGTGAGACAAAATTTGCTGGCAAATCCACGGAGGAGAAGTTGACCTTTCAAAGAGGGAACTGATAGGGGCCAGGGTACGTCATGGAAAAAGACACCTGGATGGAGAAAGCTGTCACTTTATCACTGGAAATGGGGAACTGCAGCAGATCTGCTGTCAGCTGCTGGGGACCTGCTGAGCGGGAGCAGACAGCGGCAGGGGACATCTCAGTGCATCTAAGCTGTACTCCAGACCTTTCTCCATCAACTGCAGTGACGGCAGAAATTTAGAGAGCATAAATCCCCCCCCGCACAGAGCAGGGGCAGAGTCCACTCACAGGGAGCTTCTGAGGGCAGCTGCCAGCCCCTGCCTCCTGCTCACCTTTGCTTTAAACCCCTGAGCCCTGCAGCAGATTAACGACTTCAATCAGGGCTGCACACCAGCTTTTAATTTCTCTCTCCTCAGTCACCGTGCTGCTGCCGACACTGACGGACGCTGTAGCTCCACCCAGTCCTGGCCCCTGCCTCAGCCACAAGGTATTGCCTGTATTTATTTCTAGCAACAGCTCACCTTCAAAAGGAAAATGTTTCCATTAAACAGCAGAAGTTCAGCAACCATAAACAATGACTTAAAGTCTAAGCCAATTCTCTGAAACCTCCACAATAAATACCAGGCCATCCAGTGGAGCACAACAGGCAACAACCCTGTCCCACAGAACACCCAAATCCTCTTTAAATAGGCAAAACCATTAAAACCATGACGGGAAGGATGGGGGCAGCCAGGCACAAGGGTTTCAGGCATCCTGTGCAGCGCTCCCCATCTCACCCACAGGTCCTAAGCTAAGACTAAGTCTGAGCCAAGATCCAAACCCAAACTGCTGATTTGCAGGGTCAGAGCCGAGCCCCCCAGCAGCACCACACCACTCATGTCTTACAACTGGGATGGCATCACCAAGGGAGAATCACCCTTGGCAAAGGCACCACACTCAGTTTTGCATTGGCAAAAACAAGCCTGATCCCAAGTCAAAGAGATGCTCAAAACCACAGAGCTTCCTCTGTAGCCAGTGGGTCAGCTAGAAGAGGTTTGTTGATATTTCAATCTTGACCATTTCCCAGTTTTTGAGGGCTTTATAATAACTGTTTTGGCACTGCAGGAGGAAGAGCGGGGCCTCCTCTTCCACAGGCTCTGCAGCCAAAGAGAAACTCTGCAAAAGGAGCAGCCCAGTCCCACCCACAAAGGGGCATCCAAAATCCTACCAAATCCAGGGGAGCGGCGGGTACCCGACACAACCCTGGCAATGCACAGGGAGGCTCTAGTTCAATAGGGCCAATATGCACACACTGTTAAAGATATTACCCGGTATTACATGTATATATAGATGGGAGAGGTATCAGCTCTAAGGCAAAGGCCATCTAGGCACGTACATACGTGACAGTGGACACACAGGAGGTCCCTAAGAGAGATCACCAAGTGAGGGTGGTGGAGCAGAGAGAGGAAAGCATCGATTCCCCAGTCCACAAGCTTGAACACACATCTATACACCTAATGGAAAGCTTTTAAGAGGTTTGTAAACCAAAAAACAGTGACAGCCATGGCTCCAGGAACCCCCTGATGCCAAACTGGAGTGCTGGGGGGAACGGCCCTCTCCTGGGCACAGCAGGACCACTGCTCCATCCATCCCATCCCAAAGCTCACCACCTTCTGCAAGGAAGCCTGCATCGCCTTCGTACCCAACTGCTCTTTCAGAGATCAGTCCATTTCTTGTTTATTTTTCATTTTAAATGGATTAGACAGGCACAGAAGCCTCCCTCAAAAAGAAACAACCAAGATGTGAAAAGGATGGGAAGATCCAACTGCGAGGCGTCAGCGCTAATCCGCGTCAAAGGGCACGCTGTTGACAACTTACTGTAAACTTCCAGGAGGAAAAAAAAAGATGCTCAGAATAAAATAGTTAAGTACTGATAAATGTTTGTCATTCATTATCTGGAGTCAAGCTTGGATTTCTCAACCACAGCCAAGCCAAAGCAAGCATGTTAATAATAAAACATCTTTTACAGGGAGCTACACGCCGGGCGTGCAGCCTGCCCTTGAAGGGAGAAAGGCTAGAGGCAGGTGGAGGCTCTGTTTGCTTTTCTCCGATAACAGGTATTTAGTTCTCTACGTCACTTCGCTTTATCGTAGCCTGAAACCCGGCCGAGCAGCCCGGCTCCACCTCCCCATCTGCTCCCTGCGCCAGCTGGCCCCGCGGCAGAGGGGACGTTGTTTGTGCAAGACGCGGCGATGCCACACAGCCCACCGGCTCCCCCTGAACCCAAACTGCTCCCCCAGCCTTGCCCGGGAATTCGGGGGCATTGCTGGAAAACCCAGCAAGACAGATCTTAACACAATGCAGTGGTTCACGGGGAGGGGAGTGCTGGGAGATGGCGTGGCTGCGCTCGTGTCCAAGTCACCCGGGGAGCTTAAAAACAAGGCAAATCCCCCCAAATCCTTCCTCAAGCACTGGGACCAGGAAGAAACCCAACTGGTCACAGCAGGGAAGGGCAGAGCATGAGCTGGGGAGTCTCCAGTGAAGACATCTCCTGTATTGGCACAAAGTGAACAAACACCCAGCCCAGGCAAGAGCCAACAGGTCAGCGTGCTCCACTTCAATTCAAATAACCTTTTTGTTTTGATAAAACAACCTGGAGCAGATTCTCCACCTTCTCTGGATGTCCTGGGGTCCTCACTGGAGCCCAGCCCAGCTCCCCACACCCCTCGGGCTGCAGTTTGGGGTAGGAAGGGGCGCATGGACACGACCCCCCCCTCCGCAGGCTCTGCCAGCTGCGGGCATTGCGCAAGGCACTGTGCCCTCTTTCCCCATCCAACAGCACCACGAAGGTGTGGGTGCCTCTGCCCCATTACTCACGCGTCTGCAATCGAGACATGTTTCAGGGAAGCAACGCGGTTTGTAGGAGCCGTATCCAAAAATCCGGCCTGTTCCCTTGGTGCCTGATGCAGTTCAATCCTCCTGATTTTCCCCCTAGATAACTGGCTCGCTGCAGTGCTCAGGTTAGCACATCTCCATCTTGGGGCAGGGGAGGAACTGCTTTGTTCCCAGTGACAAAAGGCAAGAGTTATAGCTGATATAAAAATATATTAAAAATATTATATATAATATATATGCATATTTATATACAACTTATTTGAAATAGAAGACAGCAGGAAAACAGAATTACTGAAATTTCTAATAGACCAGGGAGCTTTGAAAAATTTGGAGGGAGGGAACAAAATGTCAAGTTTAAACTGTTTTCAATGGAAAAGTCCATTAAAGCAAAAGGGACCTTTTGCAGAAGGATACCCATTTTGCTGATTTTGACAAAAAGCCCTGTTCAGAGGAGGGAAAAAAACCTCTCTTCAAAGGTTTTCAACTAGCATTGCTTTGTACCCTTACAGTGCTGTTCATGAAAGCATCCTCGCAAACCTGTTATTGCTGGAGCATGGTGTGCCCAGGGAGAAGGTGTGTCTGGCCACACGCTGGGTGCGGGCAGGGGTTTGGAGACAGCTCTTGCCTGTGCCATGAAAATGAGCAGGTGCTATAAAAGGTGGGGGGGAAAAAAACGTATTTTACAAAAATCAACTTCCCCTCACTCTGTTCTGCCCCCGGGGAGGGGAAATGCTGATCCTCCAGCTCACAGATGGTCCTCCTGGAACAACCTCCTGGTTTCCACCCTGTTGGCCACATCTGGTGATGGGGCAGGATTTTGGAGATGAAGGACATCAGACTCCCTCCCCAGCAGCAGTACCAGGAGCACTGCACATGCCGCGCACGCCACAGGATGTGCCACAGGATGCGGTGGGTATTGCCCGGGATGAAACCTCGCCTTCACCCACCGGTGCCTCCCCAACCACGACCACATCTCACGCCGCAGAGGAGGAAGCTGCGGGTCAAGCACACACCTCCCCAGCAATTAAAGTCATTTTCTTAATATCGACCGGTCCCAGCCATCCTGTGACAGGCCACAGAAAATATTAATTATACCCCCTCCAATTTAGACCGGTTTCTTTCTCATTCAAGTGTCGCTGGACCTGAATCACAGCCAAGCTGGGATTCAGCAATTGCACACGAGGAAGGATTGAGCATCATCTAAATGGTTGTTTTTCCACCTCATATCTCCGCAAAACTTCAAACAACAACACACACAGCAATGAATTTAGAGTAATGCCACCAATGAAACGCTCAAATTAATAGCAATAAAGTGTAAATGCTCCACGTGATAGCGGCAGAGCCATGCTTGGGAAAACGATCTGCGAAAGCTTAAAAACCAGCACAAGATGAGACCACTGGGGAAAAAAAAGCAACAAAACAAACAGTCCATTTCAATATCCTTTTCATAAGGCACTGAAATGAACCCAGGAGCACATCAGGGAATAATCATTTAGCACAGATCAAACAGCAGAACTAGCACATTAAAAATACATGCAGCATTAATCAGCTACGCAGAGTTATATGCCATCATTTCCATAAATAATACAGGATCAAAGCAGCCCAAGCAGCACTATCAGTTAATATAGTCAGCTAGTCAGTCAAAATAGAGTAAAGCTGCCTGAAAACTGCAGCAGTATAATTTGCCAGGAATAAAGCAGATTCATCTGAGAAGTGGCATGACCAGTTAAACGGGTAAAGGTTACCGGCAGCCTCTTAATTATACAGAGGTGATGCCACAAAAGAAAAAAAAAAAAGGAAAGAAAGGGTTAATGCAGCTTCAAAAAAATTATTTTTTTTTCTTGTAAAAGCTTGGAGAGTATCAATGTATATCTTGTCTAGTTATAACCCCCCTGAACAGCCAAGGTGCAGGGAAGAGGTGGGAGGACTTGACCCCACTGGGAGTGTCCCCAGTGGCACCAGTCCCATGTCGGGGTTGGCTGGTGATGGCTGGAGCAGGGGCAAGCATGGGGGTGCAGACTAAACCAGAGCCCCTTCCCCGGAGTCAGGGCAGCGCCGGGGGCTCCCCTTTGCCCAGGAGAAATATCCCAGCTGCAGAAACCATCCGGCCTGCTCGGGGTGAAGGCTCACCACCAGCAGCCTGTAAATATACACACATCTATCCATGCATATAAATGCCTGTGTCATTAAGCCTTTTGCTGAAAGGCTGCAGAGCCATTTAGCTGGCTGATTTTTAAAACAGGCATGTGGAGCAGTGTGAGCTATAAATAGCAGAGATGCTTGCCTCGTCATGTTTCTGGAGGCTTATCTATAAGGACAGTGGGCAACTGAATTAAAAATGGTAAAAAGAGTGACTTGGGCTTCTCTCTGGTTTCAAGGCGAAGCTGCCTGAATAGAAAAACCTTCGAGGTTTTGCTTTTTCCTTTTTTCTGGCAAAAAGCAAACGCCCATCTCTCATGCTCAGACTCTGAATCGGTTACATTTACAAGGCAAATTTTAATTCATACAGCAGGTGTTCAGAGAAAAAAAAAAAAATCCTACTTTAAGCAGCACAAGACCAAACTAAGGCTTCACATTAGTTCATGCAGTTCCAGGGAAGCTCCTCATTTACTGAAATAGGGCCCATGTGTGTATGAAACAGAGCCAGAGACCCCAAAAATCTGTTCTAGAGGAGGGGGGAATAGAAGTCCTGAAGCAGGTTGAGCAGAACTATTGCCAAATATGAGAGCTGGCAGCCTGTCCAGCATCACGACCCCACTGTTTTGTGTGACGAAGGGCGATAGGAATTTTGCATGGGAAGATCCGGATGAGCATCAGCCAGAGGAGGAATTCAGCCTCCAACAAAAGAGCCACTCTGGGCAGCTCAAAGCATCCCCGGCCGATTAGCGCTCCAGCAGCATGTTTAGACGGTCTATTCTTCGCAGGCAGCTAGGCGCAATCCAGAAAAACCACATGAACCGAGCACCCCTCCTCTGCACGCGGGGCCTTTATTAAATAGCTGGTGAAAACAAGGGGAGACAGCCAGGCTGTCCCCGACCCACTCAGCCGTGGGACCCCAGCCTCTTGGGATGTAGGAGAAGCTGGACCACTTTTCCAGCATCCCTGGCTGTGAAGCAGCAGGGAGAGGAGCCATGGGGGTGTGAGTGACCCCATCAAAAGAGGCGACATCCTCCACCGCTCCTCTGGGAGAGGAGGCTGAGGAGGAGCCAGGACCAGCACTGTTGGGAAGTTCCTATTGAATTAGGGGGGAAAAAAAAGTTCTGTCTAAACAAATGAGGTTCAATTATTCCAAGTCCAGAATGTCTTGTTCAAAATGCTTCCAGACTGACAAGCTTTAATGCAATAAAAGACCCTTCCAGACAAGCCCTGCCAGGATTTTGGGAGAGTTTCCCCCGGGCAGACACCCAGCAGTCCCCAACTCAACACTGGGGATGGATTTAGCCCCAAGCACAACGAGGTCATCAATTTTATGGGACAGCCTCAAGGCTCAGGACCCTCAAGCTTACTAGACACATAAGCAGAAGCAGAGCAAGAACAACTATTCCATTTCAGTCTGACCCAACCCAAAAGTCAAATTAAAAAAAGCAAATAATTTCCTGTGAACCAGAAATCCTGGTTTTCAGCCAGTTTAATGAGACTGAATTGCAACTGGTTCTGTTTTCCTGGGGTGGTGGAGACACACGACCCCCCAAGGCAGGACAGATGGCTAGATTGCAATCTAGCCTTTAGCTCATAAAACATATTAATATCCCCAACCAATTATAAAGTGCCAGACTCTGCCCCCCCAGCCCCCTGCTCCCACCAAGCGGTGCCGCGCTGCTCCAGGCAGCTCTGTTGAGCTCAGACACACAGCACGAGCCGGGGCAGCAAAGCCGGTGGGTTTCCAGGACCTCTGAAGCAAGTCCGAGCCCTTGCTGCAACTTCATTTAAAAGCTCAGTGAAGTCTCAGGTGCAGTCTACATGCTGCACAGCAACCCAGCTCCTTCACATTTTTTTTTTGGTTTTATTTCAAGTGCTTGTCAGAGGTAAAGC
Organism: Strix uralensis; assembly: GCF_047716275.1. Taxonomy (NCBI): domain Eukaryota; kingdom Metazoa; phylum Chordata; class Aves; order Strigiformes; family Strigidae; genus Strix; species Strix uralensis. The sequence continues at coordinate 5,893,601 of NC_133992.1, forward strand.
AGAAGGAGCCTTCCCTTCCAGCCAGACGGCTGCAAGAGAAATCCCTGCCTTCAGCACCCAGCATAGGCATGAGTTTATTTCTAATGATAGCAGATGCATCACGCCACTGCTAAGATATTGGATGCTTCTTGGAAGCACCAGCGAGCACCTCGGATCTGCAACAGCACTTCCTGACAGTCAGCTGGACTTCGCTCTGCAAATATTAGCAGCAGCACAATGACTTAGCCCTGCATATTTATAGGCCATGGGCTCTTGTCAAAAAAAACTCTGAAATCTTTCCCCTGACTTCAGCAGACTCACGTCCGGGGCCTCTGTTCCTTGAGGACAGCTTGTTCTGTGCTTCTCTGCCCACAGCCACGGGGTGTGGGAAGTCCTGGATGCCCCTGTCCTCGTGCTGCTCACCCGCACACAGCTGGTGGGGACAGACTCGGGTACAGATGCCCACTGTCACCACCACCCATCTGAGTAGAGCCCAAGATGCTGCAGCCACCTCCAAGGCTGCACTGGAGTAGCACAAGGACCACAGTCCCCTCCAGGATGGAGTTACTCACCCCCCGAGGTTACACCTTGCCATAGCCCATGAGCTGAGCTCTGCTGCCAGCCCAGCACCACTGCTCCTTACTTGCAGTAGTACCTTCCCCTCTGGCACAGCCCAGTGCACACCAGGTTGAGGACAGGACCAAGGCCAAGGTGCCTCTCCAGGATCAGGCAGCCCTGGGAGGATGCTCCAGGGGCAAAACCAGCCACTGGCTGGGAAACCCACGCTGACCCACACATTTCCCAGCTGTTCAGACAGCCACAACCCTTGCACCCCATGCAAACCGCAGTCTGTGTTGCAAGAGTCGTCCCCCCCGGTCATATTCAGGCACCCTGACCGCTGGGTGCTGCCCCTGGGGACCACCACCACCCTTGCAGAATGCGGCGGGCCGCTGGCTCCACGAGCGGGGCTGGGACACCGCCTGCCCACCACAGAGCTGCAGGCAAGCCACTTTATTCAGTGTTTCAGCAACTTTGCCTCCCCGCAGGCTGGTGTTTGGGTAATACCAAGACAGATAAATAACTTCAACACACCACACAGTAGTTGTCCTATTTTACATAAAGTATTTTCCATTAGCAGCTCAGTGATGTGATGATTTCCAAATCTCAGCTATCATTTAAAAAAAAAAAGCAAAACCCCAGCACCGTTCCCCTGCGGAGGGAAGCTACAAACAAGACCTTGGATGCTGTGTAGATCCTCCCAGAAATATCCTGATTTTCACGAGCATCACTAAGTCCAAGACTCTCAAAATCTTGAGTCAGGACAGTTGGATGCATCTGATTCAAGAATGACTCAGACGGGAGCGTGGAGGCAGGGAGGAAGGCAACGGAATGACATTTTCCGCTGTGGACAACATCCCTTTATTTTAAGCTCAAAGATACAAACCCCACAATTTATTACTTGATTGAAAAAGGGCTCTCTCTGCCCTGGCTGCTCTCTTTCTCATCCCAACTAACAAGATCATCCTCCTTATTGAGTTACAGATGTGAAGGCTGAGAATTCCATAGAATCACAGAATGGTTTCGGTTGGGAGGGACCTTAAAGATCATCCAGTTCCACCCCCCCTGCCATGGGCAGGGACACCTTCCACTAGCCCAGGTTGCCCAAAGCCCCGTCCAACCCGGCCTTGAACCCTTCCAGGGAGGGGGCAGTCACAGCTTCTCTGGGCAACCTGTGCCAGGGCCTCACCACCCTCACAGGGAAGAATTTCTTCCTTATATCTAATCCAAATCTACCCTCTGTCAGTTTAAAACCATCACCCCTCGTCCTATCCCTACACCCCACTGATCAAGGGTCCCTCCCACCTTTCCTGTAGCCCCCTTTAAGTCCTGGGAGGCTGCTCTAAGGTCTCCCCGGAGCCTTCTCTTCTCCAGCTGAACCCCCCAACTCTCTCAGCCTGTCCTCACAGGGGGGTGCTCCAGCCCCTGACCATCTCCGTGGCCTCCTCTGGCCTCGCTCCAGCAGGTCCGTGTCCTTCTGACGTTGGTGCCCCCAGAGCTGGACACACACTGCAGGGGGGTCTCACAAGAGCAGAGGGGGGGAATCCCCCCCCCTCGACCTGCTGGCCACACTGCTCTGGATGCAGCCCAGGGTACAGTTGGCTTTCTTGGCTTCGAGCGCACATTGCCAGGAAAGAAATTTCCATTTCTTTAAAAAATTTAAATCCCTCTGACATCCTGAAAGCAAGCTATCTCGGTAACCACACTGAACACAATCCCAAGCCCTCAAACGAGGAAAGCTTAAGATGCCTCCCCAAGTGCTGAGCTGTAGGACAGCCCCAGCTCACCCTCCCCGGCTCCCCCCACGTTGGGTCAGAGGCAGGGCAGGGGCATTCAGGCAGGTGCCTGCGTACAAGCCCAGTGCTGAAGGGCAGGACCTGCACTTGCACCTGAAGAGACGGAGGGTTTTAAGGCTGCAGAGGTCCCTTGCAAACATTTATTCACACCTACTGCTCAGCCCCAGCCTTGGAAACCCAACCAGCTGCACGGGCGTTAAACATTTATGTGCATCCCTGTAAAGAGTCCTGTGTCACGCTGAGCACGGGGGAAAAGCTGATGACAGGCAAACCTGACTGGGAAGACCTCTACGGAAGGGTGTAATGGCTGGACGGGAAGAGGGATGGAGTCACCCAGAGCTGAAAAAGGGACCAGTCCTGCCAAGATGTCCCAAAACTGCCTTCAGCAACTTGGCTGTTTCTGTCCCACCAGGATTTGAGAGCTCCCAACCCCCCAAGGACCACAGCCCCAGTGTGGCAGGGTCTGGGTGTTGACAGCTCCATGTCTTGGACCAAAGTTTTTGCCCTACAATACTGTCAGTGTTGTAGGGACCCCTCCAAGACCTGTCCCCATAGTACCTCTTGCACACACAGGGTGTGCAGACCTTTCTCCACACACCCTATGCAAAAGCAAAACCCTCCACCTCTCCAGCTGGATGATGAAGAAATGAAGTCAGTGCTCACGACCAGGTCCACTCCTTGCCCTGCTGCCTCCCCTGCACTCAGCCAAATAGTCAGGCCATCCCCATTGCCCTGGGGATTTGCCAGGCTCCTCTTTATAAGCTAAACCCATCAGCTAATCCCACCCAAAGCCGAGCCACCACCCATTGGGGTGCTCTGGCTACACCTCCTCCATCTGGGCTGCGAGCACCCCAGCAAGAGATGGCCCCATGCCAGAGGCTTAGGGCCCATCAAACATCATTGCACACCCTGACTCAGCTTTCACCCATTTCCATAGCATCACGGGACACCTTCCCGTGGTTAACTGCTCCGAGCCACCGGGCCACCTGCATTTCCTGCCCTGTGGTTGCAGCAGAAGTTGCTCGTTGTCCCCTCCCAGGAGGTGCAGAGGTGAGGAGCCAGACTCAGGGTCACATCTGGGACTTGGCAACCCAGGAAGCCAGATGGAACACTACAGAAACGGTGGGGAGGAGAGAAGGCAACAGCTTTCAAGATCTGAAACACTTAGTACAGTCTAAAAAGGCCTCCAGAGTTTGGGTACAGCTCTTCTGCTGACCCAGCCACGGCATGGGCACAGCAAGGCTGTGCAAGGAGGTTTGGACTTTTAAGCCCACCCACCTGCAGCGAATGGGGCTGGAGGAGAGTCAGAATAAAATGTCCTTCAAAGAGACCCATATTGTTCAACACCACCCTACAGAAATGGGTGGAACAGAGGAGTTTTGTTCTTTAGGCAGGGAAAGTCCAGCCAGGACTATGCTGGCCACAGCAGCCGCATCTCTGCTCCAACATCGAGCATCCAACCAAACAGCAGCTGTCCCCAAGTCAGCTTCCCCAGCAAAGCTCCAGATTTGCTTTAAAAACAGACTATTGCATAAAAAAGGAAGAGGCAGAGTCTCCATGGCGGGTGTTAGAGGATTTGGTGATAAGGCAGGGGATACTTCTAAGCTTGTCTCCACAAACATGAGGATTAGCAATTTACTTCTCCTAAAAACAAAATCGGGGATTTTAACATGATCACAGCCTTGGAAAGAAAAATAAACATCGTGAAACTGGGAAAGGGAAGAGAATGCGAGTGGAGCAAGCAGGCAGCTCAGTGGTAGCTGAAGTGCTTCTTAAATCAGAATGAGAAAAACACATTGAAGTTGGAATTTAAATCTTGGTAGTGCTGAACAAACACTGGATGTGAAGATTCTCACACCAATTTCTTATCACTAGGAATGCCATCAGCATTAAAGGAAGCCTATCTAATAGCATGCATGAGAAAAGGCCCATTTGTTTTATGCAATAAAGCATATAATGAATTAATTACCTTTTGAATTGAAAAAGTAATGTTGAAAACATGATTGAATTAAAGCAAAAGGAGAGTTTCAGCTAAACCCATGGCACCCACTACATTTACTGTGCCTTCGGTGCTTAATGCCCTTTGAGAGCAAACCTCTGTGCAAGACTCCAGTGACACTCGGCAGACAGAGCAACACAGAAAAGGCCCCCACAACACCCACAGAGAGCAGCTCCCACGCAGACCACAGCTGTACCACCCACCCGTACCCCCCCCGCAAGCTCCCACGTCACTCAGGGGGATGCTGCCGAGCCCAGCATTTCCTCCCGCTGCCACCTCATCCCCCCCCAGACATCCTAAACCCCACCTGACCCACGAGCACGCCAGCAATCCCCCCTCAGCCAGGGTTAAGCTCAACCTGCCACACTAACGAATAACAAATTAGCCGTTTGAGGAGACATAATCTGCCTATGCCTTCCTACCCTGCCCATCACCGCAGAGTAAAGGCACCAGAGAGCAATTTTGAGATCAAGCGGCTGTGGCCATTAATAATTAGCACTTTAAAACTTCAAAGGGTGATGCTAGCCTCCACAATAACAACGCAGCACACCCAGGGATGGTGGGGAAGAGTTCTCATCATCGGCGCTCCCATTTCCCAAGTGAGACCCAAAACGCAGAGGTGAGGGCAGCCCGTGGGGGGATCCATGGTGGCGCTGGGATTCGACACAAAACCTCCCGACTTGCACCCCTGACACCTCCTGTGGCAGCAGACATAAAGGACGTTATGTGAGCTCATACTGGACATCCGAGAGCATCCCAAAGCTGCTGCTAAACCAGTCACACCTCATGCCTTGCAATACCCTCGCATGACATGTGTCACTTGGCCCCTATGAGAGGGATGCTCTTGATGAAACCCTTGGAGCCCAAGATGGGAGAGGTGATGCCTTCTGACACCGACAGAAAAAAACACAACACACAAGGTCAGACAGGGAAAATATGTGCTCCACACAACTCAGAGCAGGTACGTGCATCCCCCATTTGGCACCCAGAGGGTTGCACCGCACTGCCCACGCCAGGCGAGTGGCTGAGCCGATGAAGTCTGCTCATGGCACGATAGAGAAAATTGCTTTTGCTTTAAGAAAACTGAACCCCTCCTATCTTTATCAGCAATTCCTAATCTTAAACCATTCTGTCTCTTCCGGAGAAAGTAAAGACAGAAACCTCAATGGAAAAAAGGAATTAAAGTCTGAAAACAAGAGACTTCAGATCTTCAGCTGATTATATTTCTAGCCAAATAAAACAGGTTGATTAATCCACTTGTTCAGACTGCTAAAGCTACCAGAACAGCAGAATATATCCCTTTCACATTAGAAGAAGCTCAACACACTTAAACCAAACACCTTCCAGGCAAGGAGAAAAAATAAATACAAAAAAAAAAAAGGAACGAATCAGTGCTATAGCATTTGTGTGTGTCTGAACATAAAGCTTTGGAGAGCAAAGCAGAGTGCTCCAGTACAATAAGTGGACAAAGCTCCATCCACGGACTCCAGCAGAGTTTTGTCTACTTATATATTAAGTAAACTGGAGTCTCAGCTTCGAAGACCATCAGTGTTTTCATCTCCTGGCACCGTCACTCAGCACTACACCCAGCGAAAGCTTCACCTGAAAGCACAGCCCTCCAGCCTGCCCTTCACCTCTTCCCTCCTCACGCTCTTGATGGATAATTCCATTTATTCCCATTGCCATAACGGGTCCTCAGCTCGGTACGAGCCCCCCAGCTGCGACAGGGGCAGCATCAGGCCTCAAGTGGGCTGCACCCAGACGCCTGTTTCCCAGAATAGGAAAAGCCCACGGCTCTCTTCTCCCCTCGCGCACCCGTTGGGTCCCACACTAGCGTGGGCTCTTCCCAACACCCGCCAAGCTGCAAACGTGCCTCCAGATACCGGTGAGGACATGGGCTCCAGCAACCAGTTACTGCTGTCCCCGTTCTGCTGCCGGCACGTGGCGGTGGGACACCAGGGAAAGCTTTGATGCTCACAGAGCAACTCTGCCGCCAAGGTACCACCCGGCGCTGCTCGAGGCCAGTGTCACCTTGTCGGACCCTGCCCCGATGCAGCGGTGATGGGAAGGAGGCGCCTTCACCTCCTGCGTGGGGAGCTCGGGGCACGCCGGGGGCGGCTGCCGTGAAGGATGCTTTGGGGAGCCAAGGCCAGCACTCACCCCGCCGCTCCCCAGAACCACCAGTAACCCTATAACAGCACCGACACCGCCTGGGCACCCCTGCACCGCCCCCCCAGCCCCCCACCCGAGCCCTGAGTGGGGGTCACTGCCCCCCGCCTCCAAGCCCCAGCCCAGCGCCGGGCACATGGGGCTGGTGAGATGCTCCCGGGGGTCCCACGCCGCTGGGGTCCCCCCGCTCCTGCCCCGCACGGGGGTCGCTGCAGCCGGAGGGGACCCGGGGAGCCACCGCCCCCTGCGAAGCCACCCCCGGCCTCGCCTTTGTCCGCCCGGCGGAGGGAGGGGGGGGGGCAGCCCCATCCCGCTCCCCGCCACAGCCGCCGGCCCCGCTGCCGACGTCCCCCCGTCATGGACACGCGTGGGCCGCTCACCTGCGGGGCCGCTGCCCGCGGCCGCCTCCTCCTCTTCTTCTTCTTCCTCCTCCACCGCCGCCGCCACCTCCTCCTCCTCCTCCTCCTCCTCGGGGGGCGGCGGTGGCGGCGGCTGAGCGCTGCCCCGGGCGGGCGCGGCGGTGGCGCGGGACCGCGCGGGCGGCGCGGGGCCGGGGCTGCCCTCAGCGGGGCCGCCGCTGCCGCTGCCGGGCTCGGGGGGCGGCGCGGCGCTGGAGGGCAGCCCGGCGGCGGCGGCCAGGAGGGCGGCGAGGCAGAGCAGGGCGAGCCCGGGCGCGGTCCTCGGCCGGCGCCTCATGCTGCGGCGCGGCGCTCCGCCATTCACTCCTCATTCATTCATTCACCCACCGAGAGGGGCCGGCGAGCGGCGCCGGGCGGCGGCGGCTCCCTCCCGCCGCCTCAGCCGGCCATGCCGCGCCGCTGCCGCTCCCAGCGCCCCGCAGGCGGCTCGCGCCGCGCCCCGGCCCGGCTGACAGCGCCCCGCCCCGCCCCGCGCCTGCCGCCGCCAATCAGCGCCGCGCACGCCCCCCCCGGCGGCCGCTTCGGAGCGCGCTGGGCGCGGCGCAGCCAATCGGCGGCCGCCGGGGGCGGGCGGAGGGGCGGGGCGAAGCGCCGGGGGCGGGGCCGGGGCGGGGCGGTGCGGCATTGTGAGGGCGGGGGCAGCGGGGGGGCACCGCCCCCGCCGGGGGGGGCGGTCCCCGCCTTCCTTTTTTTATGTGTCTAGGTAGAGCCTCTATTTTTTAATATACAATTTCGAAAAATTTATATTTTTATTATTTTTAATATTTTTATTGTTAATTTTTTTATTTTTTTAATTTTTAATTAAATCCGCCTTTCCACCCCCCCCCCGCCTCAATTTTGCAAAACAATGAGGAAGGCGCCGGGCTGCGCAGCGGGACACAAAGCGGGTCGGCAGCCGGGTCCATCCCTGCCGGAGCGACCCTCCCTCCACCCCCCGCTGCAGGGCTCTGGAGGGGGTCACCGCCCCCTCGGCACGACCCCCCCCCTCAGCCCCCTCTATCCATCCCCCCCTCGCCCACCTCCAGCACCTCCACGTCCCGTCCCCACGCCCGCAGCGATGCCGTTCCCCTTTGTGCTGCTCATCTTCGCGGCTGGGAGCTCTTTCCCACCCAGCACGATGCAACCCGGGGACCAGCCATAAGGACAATGAAACCTGGGGGGAGCATCCAGGCTGCCCCCCACCCCCGGTGCTGCTGGGGCCGGACACTGGTTGTGACCTTGGCCAAATCCCCCTGTCCCAGAGGAGCGATCGGCAGCGCTGGGAGGAAGCACAGTGACACATATATTAATTATTCACGGTACCAACCAGCGATCGCTGGTTCACGCGTTGAAGCAAGACGCGGGTGTACGCCGCCGGCCCTGTGCGGTGGGGAAAAGCTGCTCGGAGCAACACAAAGGCACGTGGCTGCACGCCGGGGTGTGCCGGAGCAGCCGGGTGGGCCGCAGGGAGCCGTATGGGAGCAGCCGTCCCTCTGTATCCCACCGTGGGAAGGTGCGGGGCGGGATGGTGCAGAGCGCCGGGGACACCCTGCCCGTAGGTGGGTGCCACTGCCAGGCGAGTGTTGGCATCGTCTCTGGTTCCTGCAGGAGCCAGCGGATGCTGACAAGTGTCTCTTCGGGATTAGACAGCCCCACCTTCACCCACCTCATGCTCCAGGCTGCAAGTTCTTCTCTAGCACAATATTTAGGGGTCGTCTACAAGGGAAACGCTGCCTGACATAGCTGCTGTGGGCTAATTATTCTGCAATAACTCATTACTCTTCCCCCATATCCATCCCCTTCTCAGAAATAAATGGGACCTTATTCCTGCATAATAATATAATTATTATTCCCCAGCAGCTATGCTGCACCATTTCCCCCACTGAGACAAACACTCCTGAGATTTGTTTTTTATAATCATCGTCAGCCTGTCATTCCCCACCGGGACCGAAGAGTCCCTCCGACCAGGGGGAATACAGCTGGCAGAGAGGGAGGATGGTTTGCTGATCAAGCCTCTCCGCCAGCAATTCACACAAGGTTATTGTCTACGAGAACAGGAAGGAAGAAGTCAAGCGGAGCAACGATTGCTAAGGAAAGAGTTACCTGGAACAAAGAAATTCCTTGGTTTTAAATAAAAGCTGCGCAGCCTCAGCAGCCAAAGGGATGGACCCTGAGCCCATCTCCCAGCTCAGGGCTGCTCCCCACAGAGGCACGAGAGCCCGCACAGTGCAGGCTGACAGATCTGCTCATCTGATTTCCAAAATATCATATTCTCCCTTTCTGCTTGGGAGGAGCAGTGAAGCATGTCACAACCTTCCATCTCTTTACGCTCAGGCAGCCCCGTGCTGTCACCCCGGCACAGGAGGGAGACAGGAAGATCCTGCCTGGGTCAGATGTCCTTGGGGCAGCCTTGTCCCCACAGGATCCATGAAAGAGGACTGGCCACCCCTTGGAGATGGGATCACATGCCAGAAGGAGTCTCTGCCTTCTGCCCAGCTGGCTTATTTCAGCGCTGACTTATCATGAGAATCATTATAAAGAGCTGCAAAAATAAAATGGACTGTCTCTGCCACATCAGTGGTACACACAACGCAGAGCCATCGTGGTAACACCACATCTGGGTGGCAGCAGGGGTAGAAACCCCAAGGGGTGAATTCGCATGTTGGTGGAAATCACCGCCAGCCCCCAAAGCTGCCAGCTGGCGCGGCAAGGGCCGGGCAAATGCTGGGACAAAGGCTGGAGAAAGGCCATGGAAGATGCTGGGCGAAGGGGATGGAGGATGCGGGTGTCATGTCCCAGGCCCTGCACAGGGACAGCTTCAGCAGGACTCACCGCTCCCCCTGTTGATGTCAAATATAGTTGCAAGTGCCCCACAGCCCTGAGCACCCAAACCATCCCCAGCCAGACCCCGAAAAAAACAAGCGCCCAAAAAGCCGCCTGCTGCTTTCAAGGGCATTGAGCTGGGGATGCCAAGGGCGCAGAGCAGACCTGTGCTGGCACCGCGCCACCAAAATTTCCGTGCTTCTCTTCTTTTTATGTTTTCATTTTGCAGTAAGAAGGTGCGAAATGCACGTCTGAGCAGGATGGATCCTCGGGGAAGGAGGAGGGCTGACACAGAGCCCAGGTTGTGAGCAGGCAGCCCAGCCTCTGTGCCTGCTTTCTTTGTAGGTTTTAAGGGTATCAACATCCTCCCCAGAATTGTTCCTATTCCATCAAATCAGCAAGATTTTCTTCCCCAGTGGAAAGTTTCTATCAGATATTTAGCAACCAGCTCTTTCTCTGACCTATTTGCAAGCCCCAAGCCACTCTCTCCACCACCCACTGCTTGAAAGCTTTGATAATTCGATGAGATGTTAATTGTGACAACCAGAATAACTCACAATACAAAAATTTCTTTTTTTTCTTAATTATCATTACTTGCAATGCAGGAGTAACGAATCCTCTCCTCAGACTTAGTTTTCAAAGCACCCAGCAGCATTTTTCTGCACAACTCCCATTAAGTCAACACGTATTAAGTGGTTTCTGATAATCCTGTGTGCTCTGGGGTAGGCAGAGCCCAGAAACAACGGGGCTGCACAAATCTGCCACGGGGACCGAGGAGCAAAGCGAAAGTCACAGCCTGGCCAGTGCGTGTAGGTGCTAGCATAGGGCTGCTTAAAAAGCACGCTGCAGAAGGGCACTGACAGTTTTAAGCATGTCAGGATCATCTTTTGAGGCAAAATTATGCTCTAAATGCAAAGGGTTATTCATGAGACCCCATGTGCTTTATCAGGGCACACAGCCTGTGAGTCTGAGCTGCACATGATGCTGGAAACTTTTCCACTTTCATTTAAGAGCCCGACCCAGTGGGAGTTTACAGGACCCTGAGGAGAGTACCCTCCACTCCCGTTGCAGAGCTCTGTCAAGCATTGCCCTGATTTAGGGGAGATCAGCATATTCTTTAGGCTGCACTTCCTCAGTGAACTTTTTCATTATTCCACATGCATATTTATCATTTGTTTAAATTATCAAATAAAGAGTGGTTTAGTCAAAAGCCGCAGGAGCATCCCTGCAAACCTGTGCACAAGATGTAGGGACTGACTTAAAACACAAGAAGTCATGGCTTTATTTTCACTGTTGGAGGAAACAGCATGTGTGTTGGGAAGCAAATAATTTTCTAAAATCTTTCTGTTTTCATGACCAGGCCAACACTAGCAACAAGAAGATGACAGTTAGAGTGCAGAGCTCAGTGTCTTCATCCCTTTCTCCACATATTTTAAAAATAAAACACCTTCTATGTGGTTGTTCTGAAATGGCAGCCTTGCCTTAGCTGAAATGTACGCCTTGCCTACATTTATCCTCTGATTTGAATATAAATGAAAGTGAACGAATTAAAAACAGAGCCTGGAGAGTCATCTCTGCAGGCGCGTGGCTGGTGGTGGAGGGGCTCGGTGGGCAGAGGCCAGGAGCCACATCTCGGTGCGCGGGAAGAGCATCTGCAGCATCACCGAGCCTCTGTGAGGTGACAAATTCCTCCTTCTGTGGGGTCCAGTTGCCTCTTAACGCTGTTCTCATGGGGAATTTACCTTCGTACACGTCTCTGAAACACTGATGTTGCTTTAAAAGTGCCTTTGGCTGACTGCTCTGGGCATGAGGCTCCGGTAGCCCCGTCACCCAGTGCTGAGCATCCCTCCCTCCTCATCCCCAGCTCCTGGGCGCAGCGAGGAAGGGGCATCCCTTTGCCCCGGCCATGAGCCACCCCGCAGCCTCCACAGGCCTCCCACATCTTTTTGATTTGCGTAAAGCAACTGCAGCGATGAAATAACAAACGTCTGGCGTCTTGCTTGCAACTTCCCAGACAGCAGCAAAAGTCACATCCCCGGACAACGGGGCTGCAAAACGCCGCATGCCACAGCGGCCACTGCTCCTACCGTGAGCATAAACAAACCCGGCGTTAGCACAGGTCTGTCGTCATTTCAAATAAATGCAATTAGCAGCCAGACCTCCCTCTCTTGCAGGGGGTGAACGCTGGCAGCAGGGAGCGGGACGCGGTGGTGGTACGTGCACTGCTAATAGGTCCCATTTCTGCACACTCTTAAAGAGCGGCTTAACTTTAAGCACACCAAGGTCATGCAAATGTAAAGCTAAGCTCCTTTTCACACAAAATATGTCCTACAAATGCAAAAGAGTGAATAAATTGGCTAGTGTGTATGTTTATCACTGCTCTCCAAGAGGTTGGATGGAAAGGGCTGCACACGCTCTGCGTTGCTGACTCTGATCACTCAGAAACTACAATTTCTCTTCCATGGGCAATTGTGGCACTTTCAAACATGTTTTCTTCTCCAAATCCTATCGTCGATGCCAAGTTACCTGGAGAAGGTTTTCATAAGCACTGATTGGGAAGGGCTGCGTTTGCCGTGTTAATTGAAACCCAGCAGCAGAGTTGGGTGCCGGGGGTGCAGCTGGGGCGCAGCGTTGCCCTGCCAGGGTGCAATGTGGGAACCAGCAGTTCACACACGTGGAAGATTGAAATGATAGCAATCTGAGTGGTAACATCAAAACTAAACTGAGCAATTTGTTGAAATGAAATGCTTTGGAAAAAAATTATCCTCTGAAGGTCAAAACGAATGGTGCAGATTTTTTTCCCCGTCAATAATTTCCTACGTGTTCCCACAAAATGGTTTGATTGCAGCAAAACTGCGCTCGCCAATAACAATCACTTCCACCGAAACCCTTTCTAGCCTTCCTGCTGCCAGAAGAGCTTTGCCTGTAGCCAAGCTTCCTGCGGAGCTGCAAATGGGGGCAAGATCCCTGGGGCTAGTCTGTCCCTGGGGGTGCTGGCCCGGGTGCACCCCCCAGACACGGTCCCGGGGAAGCTGGGTACGGCTGCAGTCACACCCGCGTGCAGCTGCTCCGGGCTCCCACACACAGATTTTCCTTCCCTTTCCCCTCTTGCACACACCTCTCATGAGCACACACGTGTGCACACCCCCTCCCCTCTCTCACACACCCAGTCTCCATCCCAAGGTGGGACAGGCAGCCCCCCACACGCACATTTTCCCACACCAGACACACACAGACAGGCTGTCTTTGTTGCACACCACAACCAATTCCCTCTTCACCATGCACGCCTTGTCTCACACACAGATGTTTTTTCATCCCTCCAACAAAGCCTGAAACAAGCCTCTGGATATTTTGTCTCCGATGCAGCCCCTGTAGCCCCCAGCATCGCCCTGGACCCCTCTCCCCAGTCCCTGGCTCCGGGGATGCTGCACTCATGACTTCGAGGGGCATCACTCCATAGCAGGTGCTTTCTGATCCCCTTTCTATTTCTAACTATTCTGCAAATGTGGGGCACAAAACAGAGACAACCCTGACACTTGGTAGGAGCAGAGGAGCATCCCTTCAAGTAAGATTTAGAAAAGCGGTGTGGGAAGAGTTTCTATAGTGCACATCCACAGAAGAGAGGAGAAAATCCTCTCGTCATTTGACGGGCGATCGCAGAGGCAAGTCCTTGAGCGTGAGACACTGAGCTACTAGGGATTATACAGTTCCTTTGAAAAAGGGCCAGATCCCTTTAGCAAATCTCCCGTTATTACCCACCCTAAAGCACTGGTAACACTTTCAATCTCTCCTGCTTTCTGCCACAGACATACATTTTGCCTTTCACTCCAGGGCTCGGGTTTTTTTCGTTGAATATTGAAAGCGCATTATTGCCTGGGACGTGGGGTGGGAGGGGATAAGGGATTGAGGGGCCTGTCCAAATTAAACAGCTATTCCTACATTACCTAATGCAGGGGACTGGCCACACTGAGCCACGTGCTCTCCCCAGAGCCCAAGCTCCCTCCCAGAACACTCAAGGCCAATTTTGGTATTTGACTGTTTTCACATGTTTGTTTTAATGAATCCCCAGGAGGCTCCGTCCTGGCTGGGGCTCGTCCCAGCTCGCGGCAGGGACCTGTGCTGCAGCACTGCACAAGGAGCGGGGCTGGGGGATGCGGCTGGAGTTGGGATCAGGCTGGACCAAAGCCCAACTAAGCGCAGCATTTGGGATGAGACACCATCAGCGTTTGACCACTTCAGCTGCCAAATCCTGCATCCCCTGCAGGATTTAGGGAAGTCTTGGTGTGAATGCAGGACAGAAGGTCCTCAGTAGTCACGAGACGTGCAGGTGGGACGTTTAGTGGCCATTTCTGCTCTAACTCTGGACCATCCATCATCTGACAAAGCAAACCTCTTATTTCTGCTTCTCCCTCAAGTCCTTGGGACTGAGCTTCATTGCTACAAGGAGAAGCCACAACCAGGCACCACCACATCCCAAAACCCAACTGTGCCCAACAGCTCTCAGCTGCCAGGAACTAGGGACGCAGGCGAGCGGGTGGATGTAAGGACCTGGGAGCAGGCAGCGGGATCTGCTGAGCAGGTGGGAACAGGGCCAGGCGTGGCAGCGAGAGCGGGAGCGCAGAGGAAGGGGCCTTCCTATTGTCCAGAACAAAAGACCAGATGTGCGCCCAGGGTAGAGAAAATCCCACCCTCTGAAAGCCAGATCTGGCATTTCCACTCGGAAGGGCCTCAAGGCTGTCATTATGAGTATGTTCTACACCAGCACAGCTAAACCCCTTCTTCAACAGATTTCATTAATTCAGGACAGCTACTCATCCACCCACTTACAGTGAGTTATTCTGACTGGCCGTACCCTGGCCAGCCGCTCCACACCTGCAGATGTTTGTGTCAAGGGAGTTGCTTTTGCTTGTCTATGATTTTTTTTTTTTCTCAAAAGCCAATAAGCAAAATATAATCCATGATGGATTTTTTTTCCTTTCTTTTCTTGACTACATCCTTGTTCCAGAGTTAACATTCTTCATTAGCCCTGCTCAGAAGCCTGGTGGATAAGCCCAAACATATGTGCTAATGCATCCTTTTGCATGCCACTGCAACGCTGAGTGTATCCATACACTAATTTTAACCCAATGATCTCCACATTAAGCCCTAGCTATTAAATGTTAGCTTGTGCCTTAGCTAACACAGGTCTTTCAGAAAAAACACCAGTCTTCATTTCAAGACACCAAGAATGAAAAAAACAGTTTTCCTTTGGATTTGTTCCAAAATATTGGACCTGTTGGGGTTTTTTTAAACAATGAAGGTGATTAATATCCAGTTTGACTACATCTGGCTCTTGCTTCCAGCCATCCGTTTGTGTTTTTTCCCCCCTGCTAGATTACAGAACCTGCAATGTCCGCTCTTTTCTCCCTGTGAAGGTATTTATACACTGTCATCAAGTCACCTCTCAACCTCTTTTTTTAATAATGCAAACAGATGGAGGTCTTTAAGTTCCCCCCCCCCCCCCCCCCCCCCCGTAAGGCTGTTTCTCCAGTCCTTCAATCATTTTTGTAGCTCTTTTCAACACTCCCCAACACCCTCTCTTAAATGCAGACACCTGAATTGGATGCAAAATTCCCAAATCAGTCTCCCCAGTCCCATAAAAAGGTAAAATCCTCTCCCAGCTCCTACTCACTGTTTCCCCTCTCACACATCCAAGAATCTTGTTCAGCCTTTTGGCTAAACCATCACACATTGCCAGGAAGCTTCCATTGATCTGGTGCTCCACTACAAACCCCCTTGAGTCCTTATAGAGAACCAAACCAGCCCAAAGTACCCCCTTTGCTAAGGCTGGAGCTCCTTCTTCCTTCCTAGGTGTTCCTCATTGAACTGGTCTGATTTCACCTGTATTCAGGCCATAAGAGCATCTTTTGGTCTTTTACTGTAAGTGCATGGTTTGCTGATTGCTGGATACTGACACAGAACCTGGGAAAAGGGAAATTTTTTTTGCCTTGCATGTTACAATTTCCCTGTTGTCCCTTTTCTCCTGTTCCCTGTCATCACCAGTCTTGGGTTTTGGTGCTCAGGGGTGGCAGACATCCATCCACGGCTGGGCTCAAGTCCAAAGACTCTTGCAGAGCAGAGGATCGAGCCAGCTGGCCACAGCTGGGTCATACCCAGGTGCCATCTGAGCTGACATTACTTTGACCTTGCGCTGGGCAGCACGGTGACAGCACTGGGCAGCACGGCTGGCAGCCAGGGTAGCCCCAGCCTCACGCCATTTCCCTGGCCAGGTTTCAAAACAGATCAGCACTGACAAAAGGGAGAGATTTTCAGCACAGGCACCCAGTGTGGCCAAGCTCTTCTGAACAACGTAGCTGCCAGCATCACACCCAGAGCTCCTGGAAACTGAAATATCTGAAACTCTGCTCCTCCCATTCTTTTCCTTTCCCAGTTCAGCATTGCAGCTATAACACATACACACACTTTTCCATCTGGGAACAACTGTCCATCAGTATCCTCTGGGCTGCAAGCAGCACGGTCACTTATAAGCAGTATTATGGAACAGTTTTAAAGAAATCTAAATAACATGCTGGAAGAAAATGCTTCTTGCTGGAGAGCTGCTAACAATTCCCTCCTCTTCAACCAGCAGGTGATTTCTCTGTGGCAAATACCGCTTTTGTGGGAGGAAGATTACCAGCCAGGATGTTTTTTCCACTGGGAAATAGCTAAATTCTCAGCAAGCGATGTGAGGCTTGGCCTGCGTCCATCCCCCTGCTGTGGCTGGGCCGCGGGGTGGGCAGGGGGAGGCAGACGGAGATGACAGCAGCCGATCGCAACCGCTGCATGTCAGTGTTGCTCCACGCAGCGCGCACAGCTGTGCAACATCTGCCTCCCTCACTGCAGCCAATCTGCTCTCACCTAAAGCACTGCGTTACTGGGGGACACGGGGCTCCGAGGACGATGTGACAGCACTTCCCGGACAGAGGGACAGTCCTGTTTGTGTGGCACAACTGGGCAATGGTGCTGGCCTCAAGGTGGGGGGGATTGCATCCCTGGTGCAGGAGATAGTGTCTGGCCATCAAGCAGGTACCCAGAGGACCATGGCCCTGGGCTGGAGGGACACATCTCACCCTCCTCCTGAGCCCTATGCAAAACACAGTGGCCCCCAAAATCCCACCATAGGGTCTAGCTCAGCACGGCTTCAAGGATAAGGGATCACCTATAGAAACTCCTGGGTTCTATAGGGGTCAGGTTCAGAAGTCAAAGCCAGCATAAGGCTGGGCAGGCGTGCTCCGGACATCGCCCTTGTTCCCAGTGCTGTGCTGGTGTAACCCTGTTGAACAGCAGTGCCAGGACCCGCGGGCCCGCTGCTGGGCTCCCCAGGGCAGCATCCTCCCCTCACAGCTCAGCCGATGCCTGCAGCAGAAGGGATGCTGTGCAGAGCATCCCCCTGGGAGTCCGCATGGCTGCCCACGAAAACCCTCCAGTAATGTAGAAGAGAGACAAAATCCCTACATGATGAATAATTATTGACAGAGTTAGCGGTGTGGGGTACACCAACCTCCACACCAGCCTCATGCAGCTTTCGATGAATTCAGTAGTAACTCATGCTTTTGACTCCCCCCCATCCCCCCCTGGTCCTGCCGGAGAAGAAATCTATAATTTGGGGCCTGGATTTTCCATTGCCTTGGTAATGTGTTTCCGTGTTGTGTCCATCACCTCGAAGAAATATATACTAAAGGCGTGAGGAGAAAGGTGAAAAGTGACATGACTGCCAGAGGAAACACATTGTCTGGGAACCTAACGTGCTTCCCACCTGCAGACTCAGGTCTATGATTAACCATGCAGGTGGCCAGGGCGGACCCATGGTTTCATGAAAAGGGAAACAGAAGATAACCATTTTGCTCTGATTTAGTGGAATAACAGTACTGATGGTGCCTCATGCCAGGGTAGAAGGGAGGCTGGATTTATATAGTAGGAATCCAGCTGTCCAGAAGTGAACAAAGCTCTTGCTGATTTTGGGGGCAGAGGTGGGTGCTGAATTCAAAGGCTATAGATTTGTTGTCTGCATGCCTGAGTCCTACAAACAGCCAGGAAGGCTTGTCCAGGTGTTTCACCAGGCATGACGTGAGCTGGTTCAGCTCACAAGATGTCCTCTTCCTCCATTCAGAAAATCCAGCACTGGGCTCTGAAGGAGAGGCCAACCTCTAGATCAGCAGTGCTTCTCCATGCATTGTTTCCTGATCTCCAAAAAAGGAGGGGGCAGGAGATTTTCCAGACTTATGAGGAGGTCCTGAGGATTTATTTGTCAAATCTTTCAGTGGTAACATTTCTCTAATACCTGCCCCACCAGATCTCCAGTGCCTGCAGGTGAGATCAGCCCCTGCAGTGAGCTCCTGGGAGCCGTCTGGACAGCGCGAGACTGCAGCCACCACACCAGGGACATTGGCCAAGGGACATGGACAGGGATTCCGGGGAATGAGCAGGAGATATCAGCTAAATAGCTTTGGGCTTTTTCGTGTGTAAATTTAGTTCTAGTATTAGAGCTTGTTATATGACATCATTTGCTGCAGAGAAAGAATGGCAGTTGCTGTAGAAATTGCCCCAGAAAGTGTCATGATGCCCCACCATGCTCTCAGCCACACAGGCTGTGCTAGAGGAGGGTTAATCAGCAATTTTTTTTTTTAAAACCCATTTGCTAGAGCAGTATCCACAAAACGCTGCTGTGCTCCAGGGAGATGACAGGCCAAATCCTGGCTCAATTCAGGCCTGAGCCCAACTGGGAGCAATCAAGCTGGAGTTGTGAAGGCAGCAGTAATTCGTGACCCTGTTCTGGTCGGCTCAAGAGGCTCCATGACCTGCTAGGGAGGCGCCAGGGCAAATTACTCACACCGCAAGTATGAGCAAGAGGGGAAGGACAGCCGTGTAGGGCTGCATCACTGAGCTAGACATTGAAGGCAGAGACAAGGAAAGCCCGTGGAGATGCTGGGAGAGCCCCTCAGCACATGCAGGGCCCCCTGCATCGTGCAGCCCCGGCAGCACCCAGCACCCAGACCCTCACAAGCAACTGCATAATGGGCAAGACTGAAAAAAATTAAGTCCTGGGCATGTAGTCCTGCAAGCCTTGCTCACCTGGACCCTTGATGAGCTTGACCTGCATGAATCCTGCAAGCATCAGCTGTGCAGTTAGGAATTAATTTGCAGACTGCCTCACAGGTGTGAAAAAGCAAACAGGAGGCCCCATCCTGACAGCTGCTGGAGTACCGGAGTGTTTTTGAGGATCAAACCCACATTCTGTCTGCAGCTTGGCTCACTGTGCTCTCTCAGCTGGATCTGAGCTTCCCCTCCCCAGCTTTGTACTACACGGATGTTTCTGTGCAGCCAGGAGATTTGCTTGGTGACTCTAACATAAACTTGGGAAATATTCCCTCAGCCAGGAAGTTATATAAAGTGCATTCCCTATAATGCACGATTTCTCTGTTGGTGCCATCATGCCTATGCAAGGAATATCCATGGTGATGGTGCCCACAGCATCTCGCCTGTACCGCCTGCAAATAGCAGAAATGCAGCTCTGATTTACATAGGTGCAGGTGCTTGGAAAACCCACTTAAACAGAGTCATTATTCTGTTGGACAACGCAAGCGTGTCAAAATGAAAATTCCAGAAGATCACAGCCATTTCACAGAAATATCATGTCAGGGACAGAAAGAGAACCACATTGCTCCTACCGAGTCACAATATCCTCTTCTCAAACTTTTGGAATGAGTTATTTCGAAACAATTTTTAATATCTAATATTAGAATATAAAATAAATCATCATGAAAACAAAAATGTTTTCAATTATTAAAATCTGTTTGACCAAGAACAAAATATTTTTTTCAGCCCAACTCTCACAGAGAATTTTGAAACTTTCCAATGTCTCTCCCGGCTGGAAGAAAAGTCCTCGCCAGATCTCAGCTACCCAACTGGTCTGTCCACAGCAGACACAGAGAAGTTGTGTGAACACAGCCAACAGAGCGTTGCATTGAAATCCTCTGGCTCTGCTACCAAGACTTCACCCTGCGAAGGCTGAGGTACGATGAAATTCACGCTTTTTATGAGAATCAGCACAGGCCACGTGAGTTATGTTACTCTTCAGAGCTCATGAGGCACCGAGGTCTTGGATGGGTGGCAGCACAAGGGTCATCATCAGCTGTTCACCTGAAGAGGAGGTCCTGGCTCAGAAGTGACTTTTACTGTTATAAAACATCTCCAGTACCTTGTGCTTGAAGCAAAACCTCCTAAAATGTGGATTCTTCCTGATGCTGTCCCAAATTTCCTCTGTGACTTCAGAAAATCGTTTAATCTGGATGCCCAACCACGTGGTGAACCGGGCTGGAGGAGAGAGAAGGGGATGTTATTTCCAAAGAGTGAGTGGGCGCTGTGAATGTGCTGGGGCACAGGATTAGCCCCTTTGCCAGCCAAAACTCTCATCAGGGTCACTAACATGAAAAGCAGTCCCACAATGCCAAGAACCTTGGCTTCATGGACAAGTAGGAAGACTGCCTGTGTTCATGGAGTAAAAAGTGCATGGATGGCATTCCCAAGATTTTTCCACGTTATTATTATTTACTTTGTGCATCCACGTAATTAGGGCTTGCAAGGAAAAAAGTGAAAAAGGATCCCAAGGCATACAAAGTACACCAAGAATATATACAGGTATATGGCTCAGCTGCCAGCCCGGCAGAGCGAGTGTATGGCCAAGCCACCAATGAAGGGGAGCAGAAAGACAGCTCGTGTGTCTGGTGACCCACTTTGGCCACGAGAGCCATGAAAACAAGATGGTATCTCTCCTGTCACTCTGTTTTTCTGCCATGCCAAGGAGTGCACAGCACTTTCTCCCGCCTCGGCCCTTCCCCATGTCTTCTGCCTGTGTCTAAGGCAAGAACAGCAGCCCTGCCTTCTACGGGGGTGTTGTTATTGAACACCCTGAGTACAGGACTTGCTATGAGTTATTTGATTATTACATTCAAGTGGTTGAGGGACTCAAGCCATCGAGTTGGTGATGGTTGAGCTATCCCCAAGGAAAGAAGGAAGCAGAGATTTCTCTTTTTAAAACCAGGGCTTTGTCTTTCTGCTTAATGCGAACACAGGGCTCTGCCATTCCCCTGGATCTGAGGCTCCCTGGTGGGTTACAAGCTCAGGATGTTCACTGCCCAAAGAACAGCAGCTTCCTTCCCAAATACACACACCCAGAGAGAAATCCCCCCTTTCTGCAATAACAGGCTCCTTCGCTCGCCCTGCAGTACATACATGCATTAATTCACCCAGAGCCACAGTCTAGCCACATGTTTCTGAGCAAATCCAGCCTCCCCCATCAGCAGCCAGTGTTTCCAGCACTCTCTTATACATTTTCCTCTGCTGCGGACAGGATCGCATGTTGTTTCCCAGCTCTTTTGGAACGGTCTCCCCATGGTTACCTTCTCCTTCTCTGCCTTCCCCAGCTGCTCCCACCGCGCTGCTCCCATCCTCATCCCCTGCAAAGAGCACTGCTGGAGAGAGGCACCAGCCAAAGAGCTCCACCAATTTTTTCCTCAGCCTCAGAAGCAGAAACTTTTGTTGTTAAATCTCTTGAAATAATAACTGAAACTTTTTAAACACCATAGGAGGAAAAGACCCGTTTCAAGATCTAAGCAACATCAGGCCAAATAATACAGAGGGGCAGGAGAGGGTTACTGTGCCCAAAGGGCAAATGAAGGGGGAAAGGCAGGGGAACACAAAGGAAAATGCTTCATTAACTCCTCCTGAGGTTATCTGCTCAGTTTAAAAGCTAATGCCTCCTCCAAAACAGTACAATGCATCAGCTTGCTGCCCAGTTCATTACAGAGCCATTCCCTGCAACCAGGAACACTTCTCCTGGGGCCTCTCTTGGGGCTGTCTGTGACCAGAGCCACCGGCCACCCCGCAGCCAAGCCAATGATCTGCCCCTCTGTTATGCTTGTAATGTTTTCTGAAATCACCCAGCTTTACGATCCTGTTCCCCATTATCTAGGAACAGATCTGAAACTGAGTGGCTGCAGTTTACAGGGGGATATTTTTCTTGTGCTTCCGCAAGTCCTTGAGATTTTTCACTAGACCGAGCTGTTTAGTTGAGCATGGCGACAAGTCTTGGTGTGGCAGCATTGGAGAGAAGAGGGTCTTATGAGAACTGAGGTGTTCCAGGGAATAAAACCCCCTGGATGGAGTCCCCTGAGGCTGACGGCGGCCTCCCTCTTTGACAGGGACATGGCTGCACAGCATCTCTGCCACTTGGCTGTACCCAGCAGGCACCAGATACCCCAGCACAGGGTTTTGTTACAGCTCCAGGCAGCTCGTTCCTGCAGGGTCCTGTCTCAGAGCCCATTTCTTCCTTGTCTCTCAGAGCCCATTTCTTCCTTGTCTCTCAGACAGCTGTTTACATTTTTGTTTGCGTGAATAATCTCAAATATGAAGGCTTTGCTTTGCTTTTCACCCCATTAGATAATATTAATTACTTTAGGGAGCCAAGTAGCTTGGAAAAAGGGCAGGAAAAAAACCTCTCTGGAAAAGTTGCGGGCCTTGCAAGTATTTAAAGGGCCATCTGCATCTCCTCCAAAACTGTGAAGACAAACGAGAGCAGCAGTAGCGCATATTTATTCAGTAGACATCACGGCAACATTTATGCTCCTGTCTCAGCCAAGAACTAGCACCAGAAATGTAAGGCTTGTTATTCCTCAAGCTCTCATCTCTGTTGGGAATGTAGCAGAGAGGTTGCTTGGACGCATGGCACGACCCGACCTCTGGAAGGAGTCACCTGGATTTTTGGGTCAAATGCCAGCTCTGCTCTCTGCCTCCTCCCTCCACATGCATCTCACCTTGTGGCTTCCCCTTTAGAGCTGCTGCATGTCTTCTCCTCGTAGGTTTTTGGGTTGGCTGGCAATCAGGAAAATGCTTGACTTAAGCAAACAAGCAGTATCCTCTGGTGGGCAGGGATGCAAACAGAAATGCAGATTTCTGATCCTTACCTACTGCCTCATACGCACGGATTCCCCTCTGTGCATCTCTCGTCGGGGATTTAGGTATCATCCCTGAGAGAAACGTCTCCTCACTTCACATCTGGACACAAATATTTGTTAGGCATAGTAAGGAAAGACTGAAATCCATTTTAACATGTGCAGTGAGACAGGCTGTTTAAGAACAATAATAAATAACAATAAGTTTATTAATAAATCATCTGTTTCAAGCAAACATCTTCTCTAGGCAGTCATTCCTGCCTACTGCCTCTCTGATATTAAGCAGGGCTACTTAGGCCTGGCCCTGATTTTTCGTTTGGATACCAGCCAGCAAAGCCTCCAGGTGGATGATGCTGATTTACAGCCCATCTACCTTTGCCGCTATATTTACACTGGGTTGGGGTTTTTTTGTGAATTACCTTTCAGGGCAGTCATCAGTTTTGAAATATAGGAAGAAAATAGCAGCAATCGGAGGAAATCTAAACTGAAATTCAGTCACAAATCTTGTATGTTAATTCCTGTTCCATCCCTCTACTTCCCCAGCACTTGCCTTGGGAAGTCATGCCTATTACTGGCATGATTTTCACCAGAAATATTATATTGCTATAAATGTCAGACATTTGAAGAACAATACTATCTATTAGCATGTAAAAGAGTATTATTGTCTGCAAGTTATTAGGTTCAAAGGCAGCATTGTACTTGGCAAATTGCCGTCTGCAGCTCCCAGCACACACATCTCCTAGTACCCGGCTCCCGGAGCTGATGGCTCAGAGTAAGGAGAGAGAGAGGTTCTCACCCAGCCAGAAACACAGTGCTTAACAAAAGGAGAAAATTAAGTAGGAAAACTATGCAAATGTCTTAAATACACTTCTGTTATTCTTTCATGTAACTATTAACTTTCCCTTTGAAAGTAACCTCAACTTCCAGATCTTTCCTTCTCCTCCTATATTAAAATGATACTAAAATGAGAGAGACCCTCATCTAACCTAAATCCTCTGCTGCTAAGAGGAAGCTGCTCGGTCCCCAGGAAGGAGCCAGTTTGAACCATCGGACCATCTGACCATTGACTTGTGGGGTATGGTGCTCTCACACCCCAGATGTTCTCCGTCTCACAGGTGGTAGATCACCTCCGGTTGCTTCTCCAGCAGCGACTTGTAGCTGTTTTCCATCCCCAGCACCTCTCAGGAGCTCGGGGTGGGGTAACGCAGAGCTCAGGGTGTCGCATTTATGCTGCAGAGTGTATGCAAAGGGGCTTTGAACTTGGGTAGAAATGGCATCTTGGCATGCTCTGGAGTGCCATGTATAAATAGTGCTCAACTCCTACAGCCCTGCTGTCACCCATTAAGCTCAAAGCATTAATTAAAGAAGTGTGAGTCATGCTTTGTCTTGCAGAAAGGAGGCTCTATTTCCCTGGCCAGTAACTCCACAAGATCTCAGCTCTATGGGCATCTCTGCTCCTGGGCCACCCAACTCGCCCTGACCCTTCCTGCAGCCCCATTCCTCCTCAGCTCCCATCTGCTTCTTCCCACTCAACTCATTTGACGGAGGGAGTTGTATTTGTGGGTGTTGTGCCCACACTTTAGACTTGAAATTTGACTGTAAGATGCATAAATAGAAGGCAAAATCCTTGCTGTGCAAAGCATGACAGTAAGCACCCAGCACCAGCGTTGGCAACTGGATGTCTTGGGTGGGAGCAGATGCCCCAGAAGAAATCACAGGGTTTGCTGCCAACTCTGGCCATGTTCCTGTTAGAAACAAATAATTGTGGGGAAGGATATATGGCTGGGTACAAAACTATATGCCTAGATGCAGTGATTTATCCAAAAAATCACAGCAGCACAGACACCCCACAGAGCTGCACTGGCCCCTCTCTGCACCTCGCAGCAAAGCGCGTGAATTTGGGCAGAGCACAGCTTCAACACTGGTGGCAAAGTTTGTGCCCATGAGCATCTGGATTAGAAAAGGGCAATAACCCCAGTGCCTTGGCAGCAGTAGGCTCTGAAGCAGAGGAACTGAACCGGCTTTGAGGAAGGGACTTGGGGGAAGCCAACACAGAGCAGGTGGTTAGAAACTACATTAACAACCCCGTTAACAAGCACTGCAGATTAGCCCAAACAACGGCTCATCAGCATTCAGTCCAAAGGCCACAGGCTGCAAAGGGAAGAGAATAGAGGAACAACAAGAAGGAGGGGAGATGAAAAGAAAGCAGAGATGGGAATTGGGTTTAATAATATTGTTTCCTAATTACAGCACAGCACAGCGAGCAGATGCAGCCTGCTTTGACGTTTACAATTCAGCAAAGGACGTGCTGAAAACACGGTGAGCAAACTGCTAACACGAGGGAGAAGGCAGCAGCACCTGCGGCGGCAGCGGTGGTGCAACGTGGGGGGAGCAGGCGTCCGAGCATCTGACTTGGGGATCATGCCACCCCATATGAGCTATTGCTGCTGCCTAGCACCCTGCTGGTGTTTCTTTTGATGATACAAAATGCAATTTAAGGGTTTCTCCTGAACTTGGTCAGGAGGTGTGCTGGTGAGGTTTGCAGGGAAGAGGTGGCATCTTCCTCAGGGCAACTCATGCACGTATCACCTGCTGGGGAGAGACATGTTTCTCCACAGCTCTGTGCAGTGGGGCTGGGCACACCTCTTAACAACTGCAGATCCATCCTCCCAGCACAGCGGGAGCCTGTTGCTTTCCTCATTACATCCTGAAACTTCTATGACGAGAATTCAGTATCATTACCCCAATATGAGAAACCAGGATGAATTATTGCACAACCCAGCAGGCAGCACAGCTGGGACTGTGGGGCAGACCCCTGAGCCTGCCCCTCATGCTAACAGCTGCCTCACAGCAAACCGGGCAAGGATGGGCACGTATGGGGCAGGTCTGGTCCTTCCCCAGCACATGGGGATGCCCAGGCCCCATTTCTCTGAGCAGCGTGTGTATAGGAAGGAGACCTCAAACTCCTGAAAAACTTTCCCCCAGCTTGGCACGGCATGTGTAAGCCCCCTACACTCATTCGAGCTGTACGCAGAAATCCACAGGATGAGGAACACTAATGCATGTTTTGGTCCCAGTCCAAAATAAACGCCGGCTATAATAACCCTCATGGGAAAGCCAAACAGAGGACCCCTTTGTTAGGGACAACTCAGCACGTTACGCTTCATTTGGGCCAACAGCACTTCCAGCACGAGGCTCGGGGCACCATCTGCTTGATGTGGGCAAGGTGGGCTGAGGCCAGAAACCAGAGAGAAAGGGGAATCTCGGGACAGGGAGCTTCGGATGATGCCTCTTGTGTCAGCCTGGCCCATCAAGACTCAAAAAATCTTGGAAGAAGAGGGACTGGCAGGTATGTTGGGCCCATTATGGTCTCTGCTGGAGGTAATGGTTTCGAATGGGTCAGGGAGCAGCAATGGTGTCTCCTGTCCCACTCTCCTTTTGTGCATGTGTATGAAGAGTTCCTGCTTCAGAATCCTCTGTCTCTGGCTAATTCACGTTTGGTTCCCCTCAAAAATAGAGACAAAGGAACAACAGCATTGGATGAAACCCTATAGCTCTTTGCTAAGCCCAGCACAATCTCTGGTCATTTGTGGAAGCTTCTTGGTATGAGTGTGATGAAATATCCTGACCTGAGGGGGACAGAAGGGAGGGATGACCTGCAAGCTCCTGCCAGAGCTCCAGCAAGAGTCTGTGGATGCAAGGTGGTAACAGAGCCCACACCCCATGTCCTGCACCTGGCAGAGGTGCTGATGAGTGGTGCTGGCCCCAGCTGGGACATCATCTGTATGCTGGCCGGGGTGGGAGGGGCTCCAGGAGGCAGGGAGATATCTCAGCTACTCTCCTCTCTGAGGTGTGTGCCAAGTAGAGGATGTCATTGTTGTCCCAGATGCCAGGTAGGGCCATGTAGTTGAGGTGAAATGAGCTCTGTGTGTTGCAGGGAATGGTTGTGTTTGTGGGGAGCATGATGCAGGGGCTGCTGGGGTGAGGAATGCCTGCTGCCCCCAACCTAGGGGGTGCGATAACGTATCTCCTTTGGTGGGATCACTGAGTGTGGGCTTTTTAGGAGGTAACTGCCGACATGTAACAACAGGCTGGTCCTGAGTGTTTTATCCCAGTGCCTGGTGGGCTGGGGCAGTGATAACCCTGGGTGCTCCAGGTGTCTGTCTGGGTTAACTGTAATTTGCTGTCTGAAACCCAAGACAGTACCTGGGGGTTTTAATCTCTGTGTAGAGTCAGAAACAGCCTTTCTGGAGCAGGTTCACACCAGTTGCAGTTTATGCCCTTCCAGGGAGTGGTCCCTGAGGTTTGCCCACCCGACAGAAGAAGTGGTAGTGGTCCTGGGAGTGAGCTGGCCCAGGAGCAAATATCCATACTGGGCACCCCACATCGCATCAGGTCTGTCTGTTGTGTGTTGGACTCGGGTTTGCTGGGGAAAGCCTTGTTGACTTCCAAAGCAATAAAAGGAGAGGGCATGAAGCACGTAGGGAGTGACTGTGATGGGCTTGCAGCTCAAGCTCCTGCGAAGTTAATGTTCCTCAGCTTATGGGTGAGGTCTCTGGTGTTATCAAAGTAGAAACCTAGATATGTTTCAATCTTATGGGGAAAAGCAGTCAGAGGTTTATTTTTCCAACAGCTCGCTTATGATGTACAGTCATCTAGCAAAGCAATTTTTATTTTTTTTTCTTCTTATTTATGAGTGCTGAGGGAGTGCAGTGCTGCAGAAAAACTCTTATTTGCAGCCAGGATGCCATCGTTGTTGCTGGCAATTGCTGCTGATGGTGGGGTTCCTGCTTCTCCTCTCTGCAACCCTGGTAGCTGGGAGTGGGGGTTTCTGCAGCAGGCAGGGAGTTCAGACTCTCCACACGTTGCTGTCTTCGTTGGCATATGTGAAAATTTCATTGGCTTCTCAATGGTGATTAGACCACTGAATCATGTTGTTCAATATTGAAGCTGTGGCTCAAGAAGAGAGTAATGCTTACGCTGGTTTCGGGAGAAAAGTAGGGGAGAGAGGGGTTACTGCTGTTTTCTAGTAGATATGGCTGCCCGTGGCTCTTTATCGGGTGGAGCTGGCACATAACAGGCCAGCTGTGAGGAGCCGTAGGAAATCTGTCTGCAGCTCAGGGATGTGAATGGTGCACATGAGGATTGGGGCTCAGGCCCTGAAACTGCAGCTTCCCAGCAGCTGATTTGAGCAGCAGAGCAGCGTTCAGCATCTGCGGGTGTGTTGTGCTCCTCAGCAGCTCTGGGGAATGATGAGGTTTGTTTCCTTTATGCTTGTAAAATGCTCTGCTAGCCTGGAAAAGGAAGAATTGGAGATGTGCAAATAATTAATTACTAATTAATTGGTAGATTGGTCACAGGATACAGCCAGAGGCTAAGCAGTTCCTGCAGAGACCATGGAGAGTGCTGCAATCTGTGTGGGGTCTGCGTGGTGGGTGCTGCGATGTCGCTGTGCCTGAAGCTGCAGCAATAGGAAATACCTGGGAGAGAAAAGAGAGGGGTTTTGGGAGCTGGAAAGACGAACAGATGGTACTGGGGATGAGGGGATGACAGAGTACCCTTCAGGAGGATGAAAGCCTCTGTCATGGGCATCCTGAATCCACCAGTGAGGATCGAATTTCCCAAGGGGAGCATTAAACAGAGCCCCCATGGCTGCTGTAACAGAGGAAGGAGTGGAGACTCTTCAGGGGAGAGCCAAAGCTGTGAGTGATGATTAGAGGTAAATTGCCACCAGCTGAGTTGAGCTGGAGGTGGGTGTAACACCTGTTTCTGAGTAGTCACAGAGTGAGATGTGTCCTGGGGAGGTTGGCTTCTCTGGCAGCCCTGCTCCAGCCATCATCTTCCCCCCCAGCAGGACTATCTGGGGTAAGTGTGGAGGTTTTTGCTGTGGAAACTGGCGTGGGGGTACCCTGGCTGGGTTGAAACTGGGGTAACATGCACTGGTGCCAGTATGGGCCCTTCTCCAAAAACAGGGGGTTAGTGAAGGGCTCAGGCTAACAGGTCTGCAGCGGGCAAGGAGGCAGAGGTGCAGGCTGGTGGTTGGAGCACCCTTCTGCCCTGGCTGAGGGATTTGCTGTGGGGTTGTAGGGAGTTTTCTTCCTCTGTGGGAATGCCCATTCCTTTTACACCTCTGAGACTGGGTCAGTGGTTGCTGGTGCCACTAAGTGTAGCGATGGCTTCTCTGTCACCTTCACCGGTCTGTTTGCTTTATTTATTGAAATCCTTGATGTTGAATGAGCTGTCAGGCATTAAGTTAAATCAATACCAAATAGGTGGTGAAGATACAAACTTGAGGCATTCCCAAATTTCTTTTTTCCCCTTTAACTGCCCCACTGGCCCCTTGGCTGTGCTGGCACTGATGGCTGCAGGGCTGACCCATGATGGGGCTGAGCAATGCTTTTCCACCAGTTATTTTAAATCCCCATGGCTCCTGGCCTCATTGCTGGTGGAGGAGGATGGAGGGGATGGCCCTCGGGGTCATCGGGCAGCAGCTGGCATTGCTCCTGTTTGACAGAAATCACCTTCCAGATGGGCCTTTGGCTCTGGTTTAACTACATCAGTCCTGAAAAGATTTATCAGTGAAATATGCCCAGTTCCTACTTTCTCAAGCCCTCTGAGGATAGCGGTTGCTTGGGTCTTGAGGGATGTCCTCAGTGTCTGAAACAACAATAAAAGGTGTCGCATCAATGCAGAAAGAGTTAATGCTCTTGTGTTGAGGTTGAGTTGAGGCTGCTCACATCAACCTAAACAAGGAGGTCTTCCTGTCAGGAGCAGTGATGCAGCTTCTTCAATATCAACATGGGAAAGTGATAAGGGGAGGCCCTCTTCCCGTCCAGCTAATGAGCTGCAGTAATGAGAGCTTGGCCTCAGTCTGCTCTCCAGGCTGAGAGCGAGGGCAGGAATTAAAGCAGCCAGGCCCGGGGCAGCTCGTGCAGCTGGGTGGTCCTGCCCTGGCAGGGAGCGTGTGCCAGTGGTGCTGAGCCTCCTCCATGCTCCAGCGTGGATGTGGATGAGAAGGGAGTGGGGATTTTGGAGGGGAATAGGGGGTCCGCATGGGCAAACCAAGCCCTTCCGCTGGAGGGTGGCACATGGGGGAACCCAGCAGCAGTTCCACATGCAGCTGGCGAGTAGCTCATGCCACCACTCCCTGAGACTGGCTGGTCCCCAGCAGACATACCTGCTTTGGGGGATTTTTTGTTTGTTTTGCCTTGTAGAAGTTCAATTTGCTGCTTTTCCAGTGAGGCTCTTAAGCTGTGGTGGGTATAAATCTCAGGAACGCCCATGCAGACCCAGGTGAAATGTGTCCCTCAGCAACTGCATCGCGTGGTGCAGCATCAGCTCAGCTTGGGGGTGGCGGTGGCTCCTGAAATCTGCCATGTCCCTGGTCGGGGATGCAAGGAACCAACTAATGTTGGTTGTTTTTTTTAATTTGTGCTCGGTTCTGACAGACATCTCAGTGGATAGTAACTAAGGTTGTAAAGAGGTCCTGCCTGTACTGGTAAAAGAGCACTGACCCTGCGTGATGCCTGGGACATGTTGAGGTCCCATTAATGTGCTCAGTGAGGTTTGGAAAACTAAGCTCCAGTCTAAACATGTGAGTGATTGATTGTGATGTCTCGTTTGGTTGATTCCTGGGTGAAGCTCAGAAAAGAGCCACCTGTGTCCTCGTGATGGGATCTCAGTGCTGTGTACGCAAGAGAGGAGCTGCTGGGTGGATCTATCTCTCCATACGTAGCTGCCTGCTGCTGTTCCATTTGTTATGGCACATCACGTGCATCTCGTCAGGCCTGTTACCTTTCCTTCTGTGTGATCAAAGAGGACGGTGCCTGAATCTGGGGAGCAAGAAATGCCCCAAGGGGTTTGGACCAGAGCCCCCAGCAGGAGATGCTGTTTAGGGAGATCATTTTAAGGAAATCGCATGTGAACTCACCTCCTCCCTTGGCAAACTGCCAGTGGTTTTCCCAAACTCGCAAAACGTGTGTGGCATCGGCCAGCAGATGAGGCACAGGCTTGTTCCTCTGTGTGCTTTTACCCCTGTGCACTGGAGATGGCAGCAGAGCACTCCTGGCTCCCATGCATCTCAGGTGTTTAAATGTGCTTTTTCTCCCTTTGTGTCAGACTGCTAGAAAGTTGGGGTATTGATGGCTTTTTGAAGTGCTTGGAGTGCTTGTGATGTGCTAGTCAAAATATGGATTGGCTCTTATGTCTTAACCATTCATCAAATTGCGTTTCCATTGATTTTCCTGGGATTGTTGTTTTTCTGAAATTCCAAGTCCAATAGCCTCAAAGCCAGAGGCAGCTATTAAATCATCTGGCCTTACCTAGTAGGCAACACAAGCCATACAGCTCTGCCCTTTGGGCTCTGTACTGAGCTGACATTTCATTAAAGAAGGTTTCTCTTTGCCTAGAGTCCGTGTTATTTTGGGAATGGAAAGCTACCCAGTGACTTCCCTTGCAGGCTTTGCTGCTTTAAGTGTCTCACACTCAATCGTGACTATAACTGAAATGTGCAGACTTTGTTGTTTTTAATCCTGTGTTTCTTGGTTGGGTTGGTGGGAGCTCACAGCAGATGGTTGAGTGAAAATCTTCTGGCCCGTAACAGAACCAGTGAAGGGCAGGAAAAAAGGGGTCAGGTGTGGGATGTCCTCAGGGTTGTCCGGCAGCACCCTCCCTGGCGGTTGTCCGGCAGCACCCTCCCTGGCGGTTGTCCGGCAGCACCCTCCCTGGCGGTTGTCCGGCAGCACCCTCCCTGGCTTCTCTAAACCTGGTGGCCATTGCTGGAGACAGAACACTGAATTAGAGATCTCTTAGGTCCAGCTTTTGCGGTTGTGCTGCAGTGAATGATCGCAGCTGCAATCTGGCAGCCTGTCCGGCCCAATGATGGGGAAAACATCCCCTGGAAGCACCTATAAATTTGAGATTGCATACTCGGTACAATGTGCTGATTGCAGTGGTATATCGCCTAGCAGGTGAGGAACTACATGCAGGAGGCCCAAGACCCAGTAGACCCAGTATCTGTCATCTCTTGTAGAGATGTATTTAATTCGCTTCTAGGTAGTGCTGTGAATTAAACTCCCTGCCTAAGTGACAGATTTGGGGGAGTCTAACAACCATCAGCATTATCGATCTCCTACCCTAGTACACTTACACTGCTGAGTGAAGAGAGCAATATTTCTATTTGAAAACAAATTTTAATTTAAATCAAGAGCCAGTCCAATAAGAGATGAAGTGTCTTTGTAAGTTGAAATGATAAAAGTGAAAACAAGCAATCTTTCTTTGTGGTACAGCATTCCTTTTTGGTTTGAAAGGATCTAGTGTTTCATAGGACTTATTTGGGGAGGGACAAGAATAACTTTTTGGTTCGGTACTTGGCTAAAGCAGTGTTTGTTTTGATTTGTGTTTTTTTTAAAACAAACTTTTAAATAGTTTTTGGCTTGAGTTTTTATTGGAAATCCAATCCCCTTACACATAGATTTTTTTTTTTTAATTGTTTCTATGAAAACCAGCATTGAGTGGAAGAATGTTGTTCTAAGCTGTAGAACGCTTACAGCTCAGCTCAGCCGACTTCAGCCGTCCATCTGTGCACCACTTCGAAGTGCTCCAAGAAGGTAACTGAGGAAAAACAATTTATTTCAGTAGGTCTGAATGCATGATGTAGAGATCTGTGCTTTCAGTGTGGGAGGGGGCTAAATATTGAAAACTTCTGCAATGTCTCACTTAAGCTGGACCACAAGAGGGCAACCCGAGGCCACAAATCCTCTGCTCATGCCTGGGAGAAGCTGGTAGGAGCACCGGGAAGGGATGACAGGCTGGAAAACCCAGCCACCATCTCCATGGTGTGGAGTGGGACCTGCTAGAGGAGGGTGTTTTGTGGGTGTCTGCACGACTGCATGCAGCAGTGCTAATTGCAGGTAGTTCTCTCAATGGAGAGCAACTTGATGGTATTTGTTAAACTCCTGCCAGGTGCTTCTCCAGCTTGTGGATCAAGGCAGAGGTTGCTGCTATCAGTGCAGGTTAGTGCTGTGGGAATCTGCCCTGTTAATTAATGTTTGCCAACATCCAAAGCAGCAAAGTGGCTGAAATTAAAGGTGTGAGATGCATTTCCTAGAAGAATTTAGGCGCTGTTGCTGCGGGTCTTGAGGTTTCTGTGCAGTCAAGATGTTTTACCCCATCCACTGCAGAATAGCCATGAAGGCTCCAGTCCATACGCAGAAGGCAGCGACACGGGGCCCCTGGCCAGCCTACAGCCCACCTTGCCCAAATGGCATTGCAGCAGTGGAAAAATGCAGTCGGGTATTCAGTAAAAGCCCTCCCTGCGAAGGGTGGCCAAATGCTGAAGTGAGGCCTGGAGACATGGTGGAGCACCCCAGGCTGGTTGATGCTGCGTGGAGCTGGATGCGGTACCCTGCTGTCCTGGAGGCATCTGCTGCTTCATGGCACCCTCCTTCTGCACTTGGACAGCAGGTGATGCCACATGAATGCAGCAGAATATTGAGCTGAAATTGAGAGTCCAGAAATAATTCCCAGCTCATCAGTGCCAATGTGAGTGGAAATGACCCTGTGGAACCAGACAATGGTTTTAAACTCTTCTGGCATCACTCTGGAAGTGGGTGGAGTAGGGTGAAAAATACCTTAAAACTGGTATAAAATGGTTGGATTTTCAGAGGGGGGGTTTTGGAATAAAGTGTGTCCACTTGTGGAGGGATGAGCAATCCCTGTGCAACAGCCACACTCCTGCTGGGAAGGGGATTCCCTACTGGGAGGAGATTGCTGCCTGGCAGCCCCTGGGCATGCCAAGCTGAGCTGTGCCAGGGCTGCTGTGTTCATGACCTGACTCGGAACAAGGGCTTATTTAAACAGTAGCAGGAGCTCAGTTAAAACGGAGACACTTTCAATTTAAAAGTACGTAATGGCAGGAAAAACAACCCGTGACGAGTTAAAGAACTGAGTCAGGCCAGCGAAGGCCAGTCCTGAAATAGACCTCGAATGGGGCTCGTTGAAAATGCTTCCATCAGAACAGTTTCCTGATGGAGAATTTGGCATTTCTACTCAAAGAAATCTTTCAAGAAAAGCATCTGCTTCTGTGGAAAATTTCATCTTTTTGGGTTGGAAAAATGGAGCATGTGAAAACTGAAATCTTTCAGTCCAGCGATGCGTCGTGCCAGTTTCAGGCAGACTCCACCTCTGTGTTGAGCTTCACTTCTCATTCCTGTGGTGCCCTACTCATCTTTACAGGAGGGAAGCCCCCCTAATTATTAACTCTACCTGTCCCCATCTCCCCGTTTTTCTTAGCAACTGTCATGCACACTGTTAAAGCCTCCCCCTCAGTGGGGAGGACCGTGGGGTCAGCTTTTGGAGCAGTATGTGTGGCAGCTCCCCTGGGGACACCAAATGCTCTCTGCTGATTCCACACCCTGTCCCTTCTGACATGGGCTTCTGGGAAACCCATCTTCATCTCATGCTGATGATTTGTGCGTCCTGGGAGGTGGCTGTGACTGGACAGCCAGGAAAGACAACTCATTTTACTGGGCTTATTTGTGACTTTACTGAATTATTTTGCAGCAAATTGTTCACTTTCCAGGTGCTTTTGTATCTCCTTGTTGGTGCCTTCCTCATTTCTGTTCTTACCCCTGACCACCCAACTCCTGATGGAAATCTAACATAGCAGATGGAGAAGTTGCCTACCCAGATCCATGCAACAGGGTCAGAGTTAGTCCTACAACCTGTGTTTGTTGAGTCAGGATGTGTTGCCCTGCAGAGCAAGCATTGTTGGACTTTATTGTGCCTTCCTTCAGCAGCAGGGAGAACTTACTCTTCAAAAAACACTCAAGAAAATGGGAAGGGATGGGAGGGAGCAGCATTACTGGGTAAAAGATCAGGGTGAGACCTGAGACTGAGTGTTGAGGAGGAGGGCTCAGAAGAGGCCTCTGTGTTACGAGTTGTAGTGCCTAGGACAAACACGATGAAAAGGAGGGAGATCAGTTTATGCCAGAGATGGAAATAAACAGTTTAATTAAAGCATGTAAATGGTTTAAAACCTGTTAACTGTGTGACTGCCCTTCATAGCAGCTCTTGTTGCCCTGCTATTGAAAGCTAAGGTTGCTTCTGGAGGCAAGGTGTTGAGCTCCAGCAGTGCACAGTGTTTGCTGTGTTTGGCAGTTCCTGTGTTTCCCAAGCTATCTTGTACTGGTATGTTGAGCTGGAAAAACCATAGGGCATGGGGTGTTTTGTTTTTAATGGAAGTTCTGCTTCTGCATTCAACTGGGCCCAAGAAGATGAAGCAGTCTTAAAGGTGTTAGAGGCCCAGAAGACAGTCTGGATGTCACAGAAGTGTTGGTGTAAGGTTTGGGCAGGGCAGGGTTGACTTGCTTTTCTGCCACGATTCTCTCCATCTGTACAAAAGGCCAAACTGTAAAAATGAGGTACATCTAGACCTGGATGAGACCTCCAGAGGAGAGGCTGGTGCTTTCGGGTTCTCATTCCAGTTCTCACTGTCACTTCTGCCTCTTTTTCCCTTCCTAGTCACTGACGTGGGCAGACTATGCTCATCTGACGGTGCTAGGATGTGCCACACGCCTAAGACTCTGCAATGCTTTGAGGACCTTGGGCAGAAGGACTTGCAGAAATGTTGAAAAGAAATAATCATATTGCAGGATAGTCATTATAATGTGGAGTAATGCAGGTCTGAAACCTTAACCTGATACAGAAGTGCTTCTGTCTATTTTTTAAACATTGCCTTCAACACTTTTCCAAGGCTGGAAAAACTACAGTACACTTGCTAAAACAGATACTTACATTCGTACTTAAGTGCCCGGTCTTGAAAATAGCGGGGGGAAATGTCTTAAATACTATGTTTTCCAGAGACCGCATCAGCAGCAGGCTGGTGGAGGCTCTCTGCAGTCGGCAGAGGGAGTGCCTCACGTTTGTGTCCCATCACCTGGAGAGCTGTGCCGAGAGGATTGCTTTAATTCCTAGCAGCCCTATGCATGCAAAAAAGCTTCCTAGAAAGGGGGTTTTGTGCATGCACGTGGTTGTCCAAGGCCTGAGCATTG
The DNA here is from genome assembly GCF_047716275.1 of Strix uralensis. Classification (NCBI taxonomy): domain Eukaryota; kingdom Metazoa; phylum Chordata; class Aves; order Strigiformes; family Strigidae; genus Strix; species Strix uralensis. The sequence goes on from NC_133992.1 coordinate 5,929,364, forward strand.
TCATAAGATGGTCTCACTGCTGATGTGAGCAAGGGGCTGAGTTGAAAACCCGCCTGGACCCTGGGACGAGTGTGCTTTTCCCACGTGAACTTTATGAAAGGACTTCTCAGTCCATTTAAGAAAACAAAAAAGTGTTAGGAGCAGAGGCTTGGCCAAAGCTTGGGGTCCCGTCGTGGAGACTGGAGGGAACAGAAAAGCCTCAGTGGAGAGTATTTTCTAAAAAAAACAACCCAGGTACAGGCCAGGCTTGTGTTTCTGTGCTAGCGCAGGGTCTATTTACCAACCTTCCTCTGCCTGTAGAGAAGCAGGGAGGCATTTTAAAGAGAAAATAGGAAAGAGCCCTCTGTCCCAAGAGGTGGTGTGTCCTGTTTCCTGGTGTCTTAGGCCTGTTAAAGCACAGGCACAGTGCTGCAGACTGGCTGATGTATTATTTAACATGAAGGCTCCTGTGACAGCTGCTGTCCGAGCCAGTGCTGGCCCCAGGGCAAGAGCAGCAGAGATGCAGAGCCCTGTGTGCAGCTCTCCTCTGTCCCCACGGGATGTTCCAGGCCTGTTTGCAGGAGGCAAGGTCTCATGCAGGACCTAGGGGGTCTTCCCTCTCCTTCCCTCAGTGTGGGCCTGGGTCTGTATTATGACAAATGCATTCAGTCAATTGTATTTGTGCCAAATTTCCCCATAGCTCTTGGGAATAGATGTGCTATTGGTAAAAGCAGCCTGTTGTCTTCTGAGTGGCCAAAGGATCCACTAATACTGGGGAGCTACTGATTCTTCATCCATTGCCAGGAGTTCTGAGAAATGAAACCAAGACAGAAGGTACCAGCTTAACAAACTGGTGATGTCCCAGTTGATTTTTATCTGCATCTACCTCCCGCGGCCTCAGAGCACTGATTTCCCCCACCCCACACCCCACGCAAGGCAGTCCTGAGGTCAGGCTCTGTTGTGCTGGGGGCCGTGCTCCCCTTGACAGTCTGCAGCATACAAAGGGCTGATGAGAAAGGGATTCAATCCAGTGTATTGGCATTCGTGTGTGGTGGTTGTATTAAAAGTACTTGCTGTCAGCCTAGCCATCACTTATAATTGGCTTTTATTTTTCCGTGCGCCTCCTGGCAACAGCAGCTCTTCCCAGGCTGTTAGTGGGGTGCTGGGGCTGGGAAGGCTGCTCTGCATGAGAGGTATGTGGAAACAGTCAGAATTGTCTCAGGAAGGGTAACGTGGCCCCTTCCTGCCTGTCTCTATGTTTGCCTGAGAATCCCACCAGAAGCTTTCCCTCTGCAGACTCGCTGTCAAGCACTGGCAAAGGTCATCTATGTGATGGCTGGGTGGCTTTTGACGCACTGGGGAAAGTGCATCGTGTTTGGGGTGGGCAGTGTGCAATCACGTGGTTATGGTGCAATAACCAACTTATTGTGCAATCCCTTGGTTATTTTGGGGAAGGCAGAGGGAGGCTGGGTTTTGTTGCGGTGTTGCATGGCCATGCTCACCAGAGAAGAGTGCTCAACATAATGTGTTTAGGCCTGGAATTAGCTTCTTTGATTATGGTGCTCTTATGCATCTCAGATACATAAAAAGCAACAAAAGCATGGAGAACAGGTGAGTTCAGAGCATATTTACAGTAATGGTACTGTACGGTGCAGGCAGGGGTTGGCAGAACCTCTTGCAGTTGCAATCTCAAATGGTAAAAGTATAGATCCCTTTGGCTCAGGGCTAGTGAGCAGCACATGGGAGTAAATTTGCCTCTCAGAGGTGGCTTGGCCAGGTGGGTGCCACTGATTTGCACAGTGAACTTTGCGTCACCTGAGCCAGCTACATGTTTTCTGTTTCGAGGAAATAAATTAAGTTTTGGAATATCCTAAAATATAAATCTTCTACAAGTTCTGAGGTGCTGTAAAGAACTTTTTTTATTTTTTTTTTTTTAGTCTTACCCCTAATTTTGGAGCACCTAAACTTGCAAACTCTTAAAAGTCAGACCAAGATTTCCTTGAAATAATCCCCATAAGCATTTGAGATGTTGCTGTTGTCTAGTCTATGTATCCTAGATATTACCAGTTCCATCTGATTGAATTATGTTTGCAAATTGAATAATCTAATGACCTAATTTCTGAAGGAGGCCTGCTATTTATTAACTGTGATGTAAATTCTACCAGCATCAGAATAAAGAACATTGGGCTTTTGAATTTCTGCTATTTTTAAAGATCCAAATCTCTAGGGCAATTAATCATTTTCCTGACATATTGAATTCAGTCATGTGTTATAGCAACAAAACTTCATATGGGCAGTTTATGATGCAACATTAACTTGTCAGCAAGAAGGACAATTCATGACTGTCTATGAGTAGCAAGTGGCAGGCATTTGGACAACTGTCCTATAGTTCTGCAAGCATCAGCAAATTTTGTTGGCAAAGCCTGTGTAGGCAGAGCATAATATAAGCTTTTGCTCATATATATTAAAAAAACAACAAAAAATATAATCCCCTGCCAGGAGTTTCCACTTATTTCCATAACGAGAGCTGGAGGGTCTGTAAAAGCTGGCCTCATAAAAAGAAATTACATTGGATGAATTTTTCCTTTACAAAGAAGATGGAAGAAATTTGAGTTTGTTTGGATGCACGAGTCTTCCTAAACCATAATTTATTAGCTATGTTACTGCAATAAGGCAGGCTCTCCTTTACAGACAGGGACTGCATGAACAAAGGGATGGTGCCTGCAGTCAAAGTGTACAATGATAAGGGCACAGGCAAAATGAGCACGGGAGCACCAAGAGCAACAGAGCAAACTGTGGTTTTCAGAAGCAATGGCCTTGGCACACCAGCAGCCTGGCTGTTTTCGGGGGGGTTTGAGATATCAGAGAAAAGAGCTGCAAAAGCTTTGAGGGAGGAGAGGGGTACGCTTTGCTGCTGTTTGTGGTGGGGCTCTGAAACGTCCCTGAGAGCGCAGGGAAGTGGCTTTGCCTTGGTGCAGTAGAGACAATCAGAAGATAAATGCGAAAGGAAAAATTACACGGGGGAAAGGCAAACAGATTAAAAGAAATCTTTACGGTACTGTTCCAGGCAGATACGTGCTGAGGCAAAACTGTCTGCCAAGGCCAGAGGAAAGGCGGTTGCAGAAATCTGTCTATGAGCTAACGTGTGGACCTGAATGGGGATTTTGGCAGGGTGGAGACGGGGATTTTGGCAGGGTGGGGGAATACGAGAGGCCATGTTCTTGGAGTGGTAAACCCTGCGCAGTTATTGCGCTTGGGTCTAGTCTGGGAGCAGGGAGCAAGCCGAGTGAGTCAAAGCAATGGCCAAGTTGTTGGCAGGAGGGGCAGGGAAGGTGGTGGTTCAGAGCAATCAAAGATACAGTGGGGAGGCTTTCTGGGATTGGCGGGGAGAGATGAAGAATTTTAACTGGAATAAGGCTTGGTTGAAGACTCTGTGTACCAGAGGACATAGGTGAGAAAGCAGTGACAGGTAAAGTAGCCTAAAATTGCTTGATGTGTTCCACAAGGCAAGAAGATACTGAGGATTAAATGTTGATGGAGGTGGTTGTGAATTGTTCTTCCGCTCATAAGCGGGTTTGGACTCAGCCTTAATACGGGAGTGAGATGATGAACTAGGGAAAGCGTGGGGGTAGTGCTGGCCTTCAGACTGCTTCCACATGAATGGTTGAGGTTTGAATGGGATATGTGGGCCGTATGTATGGCATGTCCTGGCTGCTCCTCCCTGACCACAGATCACACCCTTTTTCCATCTGAGGGATGCTGGCCTCATTCTTCTAGTTGGGAGCAGAGATACTTAAACTACTTAGAAGCTCTTTTATCCAGCTTAAACCTATAGCAGCAACTTATGATGGAAAGCATAAGCTACATACCATTTGGAGATGAGCACATATGGCCTCCAGTATCTTCACATACCTCCCAGAACACAGTAATTTTGTTTGTCTCAGATCAGTTGATCGCTGTAATGTGTTAAAGACTGACTTATGAAGGACACAAAAGCAAATTATTCTGATCAAAGGAGACAGAGGGAGTATAATAAGAGATCAGGTCAGCTGAGTTGGGAGCTGCTCAGTGCTCTGAGACTCAAAAAGGAACGACAGAAAAAACTAGAAACTAGATCAAACAAATAGGCATGCCTCCAAAAAATAGTACAAGGAAGAATCATTGTGAGTAAGACCAAACAGGCAGCTATACTTCTGCCTACTGCAGAGGGAAGCTGATGTTAAAAGATGCCAGAACATTTCATGACTTCAGCATGTCCATCCAAACCTGCACGATGGCAGTTTGCAATTTCAGTTAATATTTTACAGGCATTGATGATGGTGTGGGGTCACACTAGATGTTCTCAGATAATTGGCTGGCATAAAATTGACCCTGAAGTACCCAGTATAGTGCCAAAGAGGTTTTTGAGCACTAGTTTGTTTTTGGCTCCCTTTGAGGACTCCTGGGGATGAGTGAGGTTACACAGAACTGAAAGGGCAAACCTAGTACTTGGCTTTAAAAAGTGTAGTGGGGGGAAAGAAACCAGGAACTACAGAGCAGAGTAACTTACCTCTGGTTTCTGGAACAAGGGAATGGCTTTCCCGAAGGGATAACAAGGCTTTGTCAAAAATTAAACCTGTTAAATCATCAAGTTTGCTTCAGTGATGTGGCAGGCGGGTTTGTGGATGGGGAGGAACAGTAAATGAAGATGATGTAGGTAAGTTTTTTGATGTTTTAGTACTTGATGTTCTTGTAAACAAGCTAGAAAAACATGGCATAGATTGTGGCACCCTGTGTATCAGTAGTTCATTTTTACAAATTACTAATCCTTCTCAGACTATCACCAAGATGGAGGTATAAAGAAGCTCCCAGACTCCAAGGAGATCAAGAATGGTGCAGTGGTGCTTTGTCTGGATGTTAGGACCACTTCCTATATGCATTAATGAACCGCATGATAGGATAGGACATAGACTTACAAAAGTTGCAGGTAACAGCAAAGTGGAAAGGCTTCAACCATGCTGGAAAATGGGATTCAGCTTGATCTTGAGAGAATCCCTCCTAGAGGAGAAAGAAACCCTGCATGTTTCTCTAAACAAGAGTGAATATATGTGGGAACAGTCCACTATATTTTTGCAGGATGGAAGAATTCACCCCTGCAATCCGGCCGAAAATAATCCAACGTTTCTGTGAATCACAAACTGCGCACAGGTCAAAAATATCATACTACTGTAAAAAGGGAAGGGAGATTAAGCACCATACTGAAAGGCATAGACCAGAGCGCTGTTTCTATGAAGCCCCCTCCTGCTCTACATGCTTGGGCAAGGCCTCCGTAGACCGTCCCAACTTTGAACTTGTGCTGAAGGAAAATGGGGCGAACTAAGTCAGTCCTGGGGCAAACAAAGAGAATGACCAGAGGTGTTATCTTTGCCAGAAGGTCCCCAGAAATTGCCAGGAGATGGGAGGGGAGATAAAGGGAAGGTACCACATTCAAAATTGGGAAGAGTTTATAGGAGATCCCTAGATGAATAGGCTTTTTTAGCTCTCCTGCTGTTGTTTGGTGGGAGTGTTGGGACAGGAGGAAACTGTAATATGGCAGCCAGGGCTCATTCTGCTTCTGCTTGGCCAGGGAGGGGACAGTGGTGTCTTCACCTGCTTGTCCTCCAATGCACTGCTGGCAATGCCTAGGACATAATTCCCTGCATCTGTTGCTCGGGAACTTCTCCAGATCCTTCCAGGTTGTGATGAAGTGGCTTTGCCCTGCTCTTTTCCAAGAGACAGAGTAACTTGTGATAGATATACACCCACTGAGAGACAAGTTAATCTGTATAATGTCAGTGGTTGTCATGTGGTGTTAACAGTACAAAAACAGATTCCAATGCAAATGCAGTTCAGGGAAGCAAACCAGCTGATCCCATAGTGCTAGCTTCTTTCAAATGTAAATCTAGATGCCACTTTTGGTTTTTGGGAAGCTGAACTTCAGTGCAAAATTTATCAGTTTGAGCTTACCTTTGCTCAAATCCAATAAATGGCCATGGGTTGAAATATTTGTTCTGAGTTAGGAAAAACATGTTTTTTCTGAAGTTCGGTGGTTTTCAGGTAAGCATCACAAGTAAAAATCCCTGTTTCAGTGGTACCTGTGAGGCTTTTCAAATCTACCCTTTTAGTCACAGAGACAAGCAAGGGTAAATGTCGAGTGATGGATTTTAGAACAGTAATAATTCTTTCTCTCAGTGAGTGTTTTCTTTGTGCACTAGCAGTTTATTGTCTTGTGAAACCTGAAATGGATTAGATTGCATTTTTTTTTCTTTTTTCTTTTTTGAGGTCTTACCTAAACAAGGCCTGATTCAAAGCAGCCCATGCTGTATTATTAAATATAATAACTCAGATAAGACCACTTCCCTCACCCGCAGGTTAGTATGGTGTGCCTGTTGTTGCCAGTTAGTGAGATCTGTTCTGAGCATTTTCTGAGCAGAATGAGAGAAAAAATTTTACCTCAGAAAGCTCTTCTGAGACAGCTCCATGGGTTTTCCAGGGAAATGCTGCATTTCAATTCTGCTGGGAAGAAAAAGCAGTCCTCCACTAAAAGAAGAATCAAATTATGGTCTCCTTTAGAATTAACTGTTCTGCTAGAGCCCAGGATAGGGGCACACTGATGTGCATATCCTCTCACAGGAGAAGATATTACTCTTTATTTTCATGTCTGTTTAACAATATGAGTAGAGATGCCACCCTGGCACTGCAGAGTGTCATCAAAGGTCTGCTTCCAGCCAGCTTTGCGGTGATGTGGTTCTCGTGATGCTCCTGCCAAGTGTTTAGTGATGTCAGAGCACCTGGAATCTTGTGCCTTTATCTGAGATTGCAATGTTAGCTTATATGGGGTGCGGGCTGGCTGCTACTCAGTAACAGGCGGCAAAACACAAATGCTGTGCCTTATGTAGTAAAATATTGTGTGCAAAAGTTAGTGCCACGTGTATCTGCTGAAATGTCTTTTTGCACAGCGTCAAACACAAAACCTCTCAAAGCCCCAATGAAGTCTTGCTCTACAAAGCCAGGGCAAACCAAGTAAGTGTAGGGAGTTTATATTTTAACACAGATGAACTATTTCAGCCTTTGGTATTTCTCCAAGTAGATGCCAGCTACTTAGAAAAAGAGGAGCTTGCTTATTCCTGCATTCCTCTCTTGTCCTGTGCCTCAAATTCCAGTGCACTGATGGCACAGCCAGAAGTGCCCTGGCTGATTTTTAGCAAAGACAGCAATATATCCTCCTGTCTACGTATCTAACATTACCCGCACATCATCTTCCACCTCCTCCACCTCCCATCCCCAAGTGCACAAACGTCAACCCTGTCACCTCTGAAGTCTGGAGCCTTATTTTTCATGATCAGATTCACACTGAAGGGAGTGAGTTTGCACCAAAATGCCTGACTTCCTTGTTGCTCCTGGTTTGTAGCCAGAAGGCCTCAAAAAGCCATCTTGCTGCATGCCAGGCAGCCAACAGAAAACCTCCTGTCAGCCCACTTGACTCCAGAGGGAGGGTTCATCCAGCAAATTCCTTAAAGTTACCTGTAAAAAGCAATTAAACAAGGTGGCCAGAACTGTATGGTTTTCTAATGTTTTGCACTTCACCATGCACTAGTCGATGTTGGCTGCACAGCAGACCTTGGTTTTGTCAGAAGCTTCCCCCCACCTCTGTCTCTGCCTTAGCAGATGACTGTTCCCTGCAAGTGTCCAGCTGGCTGTCTTAGATGGGATCACAGGGGCTCTAGTTTTTCTCTAATTCTTTTCCTGCTTGCCAGTCTTTTGACAGAGGCCTTCTAGGCTTGAGTAGGAGGATCTCCATCTTGGGGAGCTGGGCTTTGCTCATTAAAGCCTATTTCTTTCCATGGCTGGCTAATGGTGAGCAGAAGGGCTGAATCCATGGCAGAAGACAACATGTTTTAAAGTGACAATTGCTTCAAGTTCAAGCCACTTGTTTGCACATGATTGCTTTCCTGGTGGATGTCTTTTCTTGAACCTGCCTTTTTAATTTTTTATCTCTGGTGAATGGTCTTGGAGCATTCCTTAGCTGTAGCATGTGAATCCCACAAAATCCCTTGATCCCCCCTGTCTAGTTTCAGACTTGTTTATGGAACAGAGTCTGTGTAGGTATTAGTGGCTGAATTAGCAGTGGAGAAGGAGAAATGTATCAGTGTCAGACTGGATTTTCAGTAATACTTGGCATAGGTCAAAAAAAAATCATGTCCTCATGATTGTTCAGAGGATGTTCCAGCCTGGATCTGGAGGCAGAGTAGGGCTGATCTGGGTAGCCTTAAATATGAAAAGTAAAATTTTAGCTATATCTTGGCCAGTTATCCATGTTGGCTTGGTGTGGGACCTGATGGCACAGCTATCTGTCCAGTTGGCTTCTGTTGTCTGACAATGGTGGAAGTTTCCTCTAGTCTTGCACCCTTTCCCCTCTATGTATGTGAAGCCTGTGGAGAAATGCAGTGTTAACTGATTCATTGATGGTTATCAGAGCTGTTTTTCTTTTATTTAATCCAGACTTTTCAGCCTCACTCTGTCTAATGGAACAGAATGTGACCACGAATAGCTAGTGCCTTGTAAGAGAGATGATGTGCTTGGGAATAAGTGAGTTTCTGCATCATCTGCCAAGGGCTGTTGACGCAGTACTGCTGATGTGTCCTACTGATGGATCCCATGCTTTTCTGTCCAGACTGTGGTACAGCTCCACATTACATTCAGACCTGCCAATAAAATAACTAGGAGGCAAGCTAATGCAGGGGGAGGGGAAACCTCTTGTGATTTGGTGAGTGACAACACACCCAAAAGTTGTGCTGCTGCTTGAGCGTGCCATGGAATGGTGGTGGAGTCTGAAATGTCAGCGAGTCTATGGCCTGCTGCAGGTGGTGTGATGACTTGGGAGAGCTGTTTAGTTGATTTGGCTTAACTCCCTGATGCAGCAGAGAGGTCTGAAATGCTCTCCTGTGAGCAGAGATGACAAGTCTATTCATGTTGTGATGGGACTTAACTAGAACTCCCCGCCGTTGTGGTTCTGTTTTAATTATCCTGAATCTTGATGCCATATGTTAATTTCTGAGTTTGCGTTACTCTAGAAGAGCCCAGCATTCCCCTATAGGTTCTCACTTCATTAATGTATTGTCAGCCTATAACAGAGCATTCTCTGGTATTAAAGCGACTCCAGGACCAAGACAAAATTCCTTGTGGATGCCAGCAGGACGAAGACAAGAGCCACAAGAGTCCACAGCCACCTTCCTGTTGAGCAAGTCTCAGATCAGACATGGTCACCTCTCTGCAAACCCTTTCCCCGTCCTTTTCCTCTCTGTTTAAAAGAATGTTGTGACTACTCTGGATAGAGGAAAGTTCCTGCACACCTCACTTCTGTGTGTGTGACGTTTCCATGAAGTTAGTTTCAGCTTGGTGTATTTTGGGATTCTGGGTCAGAAGCAGTAGGGCATCACCACCAAAGGCCCCTGTTAGCAAGGGCTTTGTCAGCTATAATAGAGGGATGCCTTAGGTGGCTCTACCCCTCCCACCCCAACCTTCTTCTGCACAAATTCTCTTTTCTTCTCAAGTTGAAAGAGCTGCCTGATGAGTGCTGTGGGGATTACCTGGTTGTGGGTATGAGCTTGGTGATATTTTGAGCAGGAGCATGTGAGGGCTGGGTGCGGCGGTGCCGGGGTGCAGGCTGTTTGCCCGGGAGATGTATTGGGCCTGTGTAACTGTGCAAGGACCTTGCCATGTTACACAGCAGCTTTGTGGCTGAGCAAAAATAAATGAGCGACTTATCCCACTGCCAAGGACCGTCAGTGGGAGGTCAGTGTTTGATATTTCCACACCCAAAAAAGCAGCCCCAAGCTAGAATTACAGTACAAAATGCCCATTCAGACCTCTCCAGCCTTCTGTTTTCATTGACTTCCATCCCCTGCTTGTACACACAGAGTCCCTTCCTTTCCAAAAGAAAACAGTATTGCTGATAAGGGACACTTATCTCGGCAAGTCATTACAGAACAAGTGAGCTTTTGTGTTTGCATCTGATTCCTGTCACAATGTTAACAAACTCCTAGTATGGAAGCTTTATTTCCACTCTAAAGATGGCCCTTAGGGTACTATGTGAGGTGCATTATATGTCTCATAAATACTTCCCACAGATGTTTCTTCCTTCCTTAAGAAGTTTTTTTTTTTTTTCTTTTTTAAGATTTCAGCCTTTCATTTGTTCAGTAAAGGACTTTTAAACAATGATCCTTGGCTACACTGCACATGGATATTTATCCTTCCCGTACTCTCTGCTGAAATATTACTGGCCTTTGTTCCTTTCAAAGAATTAGTGCTGGAGTTTTTTCTCCCATCGCAGTGGGTTCCCATTAAAAACTAAACACTTATCCACAGCTTCAGTAGTTCAAATTTAATGTGTTATTTCCAATTGCAAATGTTGGGGCACAGCACATGCCACAGGTAGGTATTGTGGTACTGTGATATGGGGGTTCCTCATGATGGAATCTCTGCCCTAGAAAGGCTTTTTGATTTAAGTAAGGTGCTCAGCACCTTCCAAGGTAGTCCCCAACACAGAGGACTTTATGGAAGAAGAAGGTTTTTCAGGGCAATTTCTGAACTATGTCAGCCTTCTGTAATTCTGTGAGCTTTCTGTTGAAGAAGGTGCTTTCCAGGTGCCAAGGAAATAACTTCCTCACCCAGCTGGGGGAAGTGCATCATATAAAAGTGTCACTAAGAACAAGTTTCAGGGACGGATGTGGCTTTCCTATGGACTTCTAGTGAGATAACAGCCATGGTCAGAGGGTGCAGCATCTGCCCGTATGGCTTGCAGAGTGTGTGCGCCGTAACCTGAGGCAGGGCAGAGCAGTCCAGTCCTGCAGCTCTCCCCAGTAACTCTTCTGCAGTCGCATGGTGCAAAAGCAAAGTCTGTTCATGTTGAATGACAAGTTGGTTGAAGCACTGGAATAAGAGGGTGGAGACAGCTCTACCAGCATGGTGTTGAAAGAGCTACTCTATCTTCCCTCCTGCAGCCAAAATCTGATGCAATTCTAATTTTGATTATTTACGCCAAACAAACTGGAATGGGCTGTAACTATACTTGACAAACTAATAAAAATGAGCTGGTTGGAAAATGTTCTCCGATAGGAATTTTTTTTTTTGTGGGGAAAACTCAAACCCAGATTATTCCAACTCTTCTGTGTCACTTTGTGGTGCTCTTGCCATTCTTCAACAGATCTCCTTGCTTGCACCGAGTGTTCCCCAACACGCTCCTATCTGAGTTCGTGTGTCATGGGAGCCCCAAGCAGCAGTGTTGTGTGGGATGCTTTGTGCCTGGGAATGTGCTTGTTGAGGACAGAGAGATTTTGAATAACTGATTGCAACTTCCCATGAGATACAACTTCCCATGAGATATTTCCTGGTTTGGGTTTTGTTCAGAAATTTTTGATGTTCCTTTGGAAGGAAAGGTCACATGACTCTTAATCAGAAATCTAATTTTCCACTGAAGAAGTTCAAATGGATTTTCTTTTCTGTTTTGTTTTCCTTTGCTTGCCACCTTTTAATTAAAACAGCCCAGTTTAAAACAAACTACTCTTTAAAGTAAAGTCCTGTTGACATACCCAATACATTGCCCATCTTTAATCCTTTTTAAACAAAGATTAAGTCTATGGCCCTTTCCAGACACCTACCCAAATACATGAGCCTTGCAGTATGCTCAAGGGTTCAGTCATCGGGAAGTTTTGGTCAAAGGAGAATTTCTAAATCCATCAGTAAAGTGTCCTCAGTCAAAGGAAGTGAGATCATTAAGTCATTTAGAGGTGTAGGAGGCTTAGTGCCTACTTGGGGACCTCCTCCTTGAATTGTGCTGCCTCTAGCAATATACAAAAGGCAAAAAAGTCTTGAACTGCTGTGTGCCCTGTGAGTGTGCACACCTGGTTGCTTAGTCCTGTAGAGCACTTTGTATAAAGTGTGTATCTAAAGGTCTGAAAGATTTAACTAGCATCCTCTTGTACTGATCATTTTCCCTGAGATGTATTTAAAAGCATGAATAATTTTAAACATTTAAGTGGTCTTCAGAGGGATTACTTGCATGTTATGGCATGTAGGCTGTAGCCTGCCGAGCTCTTCGTGAAGAGTTATGTATCTTTTGGCCTTGCATTGGAAAAGAGAAATTCAAAGTGTAGTAAATGACAGAGCTGGGACTAGGTCCCAGATGACTCTGTTTTGCTCACTCTCAGTCTCTTATCCAGACTGGTGCCTGCCTGTTGCCCTTTTCTGTCTGTAGCTAATTCCTGCTGCTAATCAAACTTCATAGTAGTGAACCTGGAAGAAGCTGACTCTTAGAAATAGTAATATTATGAGATGTTGGGTTTCTGTTGTCCTCTGCTAGACTGTTTTACTCCTATCTCTGCATCCCCGTTGTGTTCTAATCCCTTTCTCAGCAAGGGCAGCTCACCTTCTGACTGCAGTGGGAGCAGGACTTGTTTTGTGAGCATGGTTCTTGAGGTGCTGGTTGGATCTCAGTGGATGACTAGTGCTGAAAGCCAGGGGTGCGCAGCTGCAGCTTGCACAGTTCAGCAGAATAACTTTGCTTTTAAAAAACAAAACAAAATCCCCCAAAGGTCTGATACTTTTGAAACAACTCTTTTACTAATTTTGACTATTCTGGGAGAAACAGCTTTAACACCCTTGTACATGCTGTACTGCATTAGCTGTAATGACTCTTTACTGTCATATAATCTAATTGCAGAAATGGACCAAATTCTGCCAATGGCATGAAGCCAGAGCACAGAACTCCAGAGCCCTAATCTCCCCAGCTTTATATCCTCCCCTCTTGCATCTACTTTTTTCATCTCCGATGAATAGAAGGCTTCATCTTTTTAAACTCCAGCAGGACAACACACATGTGGACTGCCTCTACCACAAACTCCTCAGTAACACTCTCACTGTTTGGGGGAAGTAAATATGCGAATTTCAAAAGTCTTTCTGTGTGGAGAATCTGTTTGGATTTGCACAGGAAGTGGGGAGCAGGCATATAGGTAGCAATATTAATGAAGTTTATAATAAAGACTTCATTCAAGACTTTCAAAGAAAATATAACTCTTATGGGACCCACAGTTTATCTGCCAAGTCCGAGAATCTGGTTGGAATTTAAAATATATATTTAAAGGTCTCTAAGAAGAAGATTAGAGGACAGAACAGCCTGAGAAGGGCACAGGGGAAATTACTGCTAGAAGAGGAGACTGGTCCTTGGGGGGCTGAGCTCTGCAGTAGGGTGCATGAGCCATCAGAGAATCAATGCTTCTCTTGGCTGTAGAGTAGCAGGAAGAGGAGGCTAGTACAAATCCAATTACCACCTTAAATTGTTGTGCCATGTTGAAGCGGTGGAGCACATACAAAAGTCCTCCTTTGGTTGATGGACACACATGTTTTTGCAAGACCTTGAGTTCAGACCCTTTCCTCCTTTCTCCCCATGTGGGAGTTGGCTGTGTTGGCTCATTTGCTGCCTTAAAAATGCTGTTAAATAGTTTTGGTTCATATCCTTCATTTCCTTGAGGGTCCCAAGGTTGCTTGTTGTGGAATTGGGAGAAAAGAGCATGCATCAGTCAGGTAAACTGGTCAGAAAGGGTACACTAAGGGAGGAGGGTATCTCTAGGCAGGAGGTAGCCAAAGGCAGCAGCTTGGCATTTATTACAGGTCTTTTCCAGCCCTAAAATCCCTGATGTGTCTAAATCCTTACTCTGAGGAGAGGAGAATCAATCTGAGAAACCTTTTGCTGCTTATTTGGGGAAAATGTATCCCCTGATAAGAGCACAGAGGTGTCCGATCATCCTGCCTAATGTGAAGTGGCATGTTTTGATGATCTGGGAGGACCACAGCTCAAGAGGGTTTGTTCCCTCCCAGCCTTGTTTTTCTCCTGGGGACAGTAATCTGTTCCCTAATCTGAGCTGGAGGGTGGTCAGAGACCAAGGCCTGCTCGCCCATCCCTTGTGCTCAACAGAGCCATGGTTCTCTTTGCTCAGGTGCCATACAGATGTAATACTCGTGTCTCCTTTGCAATGCATACCTGTGGCTTTCTTGGAGTCTCTCTGGAAGTCCTGTTCTGGGGTTTGGGGTTGGTCTGTGTGTTTGTGTCGTATAAAAGGCAATGTATTTTTTGGTATTATGGGACAGATCTTGTTTACTTCTTGTCCAAGCTAATAAGTGCAGACCTGTGAAAGCTCACTTTTCAACTTGGCTTTTTACAGTAAAAGGAATACACATGTACTATAGCCAGACGTCTGGGCAATGCATGTGAGATGTCAGATGTGCCTGTACCAGGATGGTCCCTGCCCAGAAAGCTTTAACAGATGATGTGCAAATGCACAGTTTATGACAATTCTACTCTCACCTGGCAATGATCCCCTCTGTGTGTTGCCCCTGTGCTTTGGACTCCTAGTGCAAGCAAAGTAGTGTAGTTTCAAAGTCAAATGGCAAGAGCACAAAGCTGTGCATTGATTTTAATCTTGTTTAGAAAAATCAGCAATGCTAATTTGGAGTGAAGGCAGTCTCTGTCCCCAGGTCAAAGACCCTGAGAATGTAGGAGGACTCATAGTGTAGATCTGTCCAGCCTCGTGCTTCTGTCCCTAGCAAGAGGAGCTAGGGAGGAGGGTAATGGCAATAATTTTTCCCCTGTGTATGCTTTTGCAGTGACTTCAGTCAAGGGGTTTTCTTAGCTGGTGATGGTGCCTTTTGGATTTAACACCCACTGACAGATTTTTCCAGTTGCTTTCCACAATGTCCTGTAACAATGGGTTTCACAGTTTAATTGCATGCTGTGCTTCACTGTGGGGCTGCTTCCTATTCTGACTGCCTTCATTTTGCCAGAGCTATGCCTGATTTGCAGACCTGTATCAATGTCATCAAGCTGGTTAGTCTGTATAGTGGATGTGACACTTCAGGTACATTGATAACAGTTTAATGTAGGGGGAAGGATCCTGTGAATGTTGGCTGCATTGAGCTCACAATGTTTCTTTCATGCAGTATCTCTATTCTACCTATTTTGCCACGTTTTCACCTTTGTTGGGTCCTGGCCAGGTGTCACTGTTTAATGCAGTGGCTTTGTTGACATGTTACTGATAATCCTCTTTTCTTCTACCAGCCTCAAGCCTCACTGTTAGCAGAACAAATCTGTATTTCCACTACAGAGGGATTTGCAGGAAAATTCTAGCTCTGTTTAAGCCAACGACAAAACTCTTGGGGTTTCAGAGTGATCTCTCTGCCATATTTGCATATGATCACAAGACTGTTTCAGTAGCAGCAGGAATAACTACCTGGAGAACAGGATCAGGCTTACTCAGAGAATTTGTCAGGCTTTAAATAGTAACAACAAAGTGGGGCTCCTGTTCTTCTGGTTTTGGTGAGGAGGCCTCAAACAGCACAATCCAAAGTATATTCTGAGCTCCTGTCCTTTCCTGACCTTCTTTTCACTGAAGAGCACAGTCTTACAGTTTAGGTCAATGCAAGACCAAGTATCAGTGTTTACAGAACAAAAATAAACCAAGGATTTTTGCTTCAGCATCAAATGAACAGAAAGGATTTCCAGAAAAACATAACTTGGAAATAGATAATAAAATTAGCAAGGAGGCTGCTCTCAGGAGCAAGTCTACAGGGAGAAGTCAGGATTATTTTTTTTTTAAGGCTAAAATAAACTTTAAAAATGCCCATCCTGTTGAAGATGGAGTTTTTTTGGTGACTCTAGTGGCTGAAACACCCAAAAGAGGGTGGATATTTTGGCATGAGGGACAAACAGAGGCTAACAGGGGCAGCAAACTTGTGACTCCCTCCATGTATAAACTGAAGGTGATTCATACAGGTTTTTATTTTAATAGCAAGGCCACCAAGCCAGCTGAAATACATCTGAGGTGAATGCCATGGAATAAAAGGATCAGCTCAGGACAGCAGAGCGGTGACCGGATGCCAACACCCCGTGGTAGGCACCAAGAGTAGAGGCTTGTCCTACCAGTGGTCAGGTTGCCAGGCACAAAGGAAAGAACGGGCAACTGCTGCTGCTTTGGCAGGGAGGGAACAAAAACAAGCACTAAACACTCTGGTCTTTTGGATTTTCATCACTTTTGTCTATGTTCTGTTAAATTTCCACAGGCCTAAAAACTGGAAACAACCTGAGGCCCTTTTCTCCCCCACATCCCCAAACCCAACTACTTTTATTATTTGTCTGGGGAGAAAGGAAGCTATTTCAGTAGGAAACAGTTATTTTAAGACAATCTAGAAAAGACAATGGCTTTTAGCCAAATTAATAACATAATGCAACTAAAATGTGCTTTTCATGTAACGCTTCCAGTGCTAACACAATAACAAAGTGCAGTGAATTTATGGAGCTGCTGGTCATTAGTCTGAGTGCAAGTGTACTCCCTGCTCAGCTGCTTCACCCCTCTCTGCCTCTCGCAGCTCAGGGTGTCAGGCTGGAGCAGAGTTATTGTTTCTCCGTTGGCTTTAATTCTAGCCAGCAGAAAGGCAAGTGAATCCATATTTGAAGGCGTATCTTGAGGCTTTGGACCTGCTGAAAACCAGCAGTTTTCCTCTGGAAAACTGAACATAACTGAGAGCCTCGTGCATAGAAAATAATTTCTGTTTTCTTAAAAATAATATTTTAAAAAATCGTATTTACTTCAGTGGACACATCTGTACTACTAACTGTTGATAAACAATATCCAAGATGTATGGCGTTAGGGAGAAGCAGTTGTATCAAGGGCTGTGTGGCTGGCATACAGATGAGCTCTGACAATTATGCTGATCCAAATTTCAACCAATTTTTGAGGGATCTCTTTGTCTCACAAAACCGTATGAAAAAAGCACAAGAATTTTGAGGTAAAATTAATATTAAAGACTAGAGATTGAACCTGAATCTGCCCAGCTGTTCTGCCTGGACACAGGCTGATTTTGTTCATATCTAAATAAGATTTAAGGTCCAGTTTCCTGGCTTTTTTGTGTGGTTTTTTTCTTAAATATATATAAATGAAGAAGGTGTTTATTGCTGAAGGAAATGCAGTGGGAAGAGCACAATTTTTTTTGGCTTTCTGTCTGGTCTCCACAACAGGGAGAGACTGTGAAAAATACAAACAAATCTTTATTTCTGGACTAATTGCTCAAAGCCAGGAGCTTGCAACAAGCTGAGAATAATTTGATGCAAAATACAGTTCTGTCACCCTGTTTTCACACTCCTCATTGCTCCATACACCTCTGTTCCCTCTTTCCTGTTAGTTCTTCCCATAGCCCTGTCCAGGCTATTGAAACCTGTAAACTCATCCAAAAACTACTGAAAGACACAAAGCTTTCTTTTGACTTAATGAACTTTAGGTACGTAAAGCCTAAACTAACACAGCCTTGCTCCCAACCCATCTGTGGAAACAAATTCAGACACAAATTCAAATGCTGGTTTGGAAGCACTTTTGACCGTTTATAGAATACTCTGAAATCCTCAGAATTTTGTTTTTATCCTTACTGCTACAGAAAAGTCTTCAGTAATAGAGGAAGATGGTGGTTGATTTGATTTGGTTTGGGAATCTACCTTTTGCCTGGATTTTCAAAGGCTGGACTCGCAGATGGTGCAGATGCAGGTTCCCACTGCATGAGAGAACTTTGAGTTGGATGCCAACCACCCCCCCAGAACCTCTCCTGCTTCACTTAACTAATTGCACTGGGGGGAATGAAAAACAGCGTGTTTCCTCCCTGTCAAAACGTTGTCTTGTGTATTTGGCCTCTATGTTCGGTCTTGCTGCAGTGATTCCAGCCAGTCCTGCTGTCTCTCACCAAATAGGAGGGTCACAAAAGCAGACTCTCCTTCAGCTGAGGACAGTCTTTGCAAATGCTTCCACAGTCTGACCTCCATCAGAGAGACAGTGAATGCTTAACCTAGTGGAAGTGGTGTAATTTCATAATCAGTTTTCCTTTAAATGCATCTGTTATGAGTTATCTGTGTACATTAAGGATATCTTCATCAGTTTAATAACAGGGGTGGAGACCCACATATAATTTCAGGTACAGAACAAGGGTGAGGGCAGATGGGAATTTTCCAAACAGCCCCTCTAAATCTTCATCTCAAGTTCGTGGCACAGAAACGACTCTGAAGAAGGAGGGCAGTCTTAATATCGGGTGTTATATGGGACAGGCTTAGAGAGTCATTTGGGCACTGCAGAGGTAACAGAAATATCCCCCTGTGATTCTGTTCCCTTGCATCTTCCTCCAGCCTCCTCCCAACCCATGTACGAAGTCATCTCCAACAAGAGCACTGGAAGCACCAAGTGGGAGTTTGAGTTTGAAATCTAGATCTATTTTTTTCCTCTCTTCCTAAAGCCTGATCTTCTGCCAAATACTATAGATCTCTTTGGCTTCAGGGATTCAAGACTGGGAACCACTTTGTGTTTTACAATCATTTTTCTAAATGATGCTTTAAGAGATATTTTTGCTTCTGCTCTATTAGTTTAATGCATTAATTTGGCACAGAGGAGGCGGAGCCCATAATATCCTGTTCCTGAGGAAGGAGTGATGGGTAACACTGTGAGCCACTGTTCCAAGCATGGGCTTATTTACTTTAATTAGAAAGTGCACTTGTTAAGTCCTCAATTAATTAGGTAGAGCAGCACCTATTGAGAGCAGATGAAAGAGCTACTGTGTGAGAGGAAGAAGGGAGGGGGAGATGTGAAGGCTGAAAAGAGAAAGATAATGCCAGTGCTGGAAAGTAAACGGTGTTAGAGAAGCCAGAAAGAGATCACAGGTACAGCTCTGTTGGACCCTAAATTGTAGTCACTGTTCATAAATTGGCTTCAGGTATGGTTGCTGGTGCGGATTTTGTGGGATTATTTGGAGTCAAACTGCAGTTTTAAAGCAGATCATTGACTGGGGACTTCAAGACTGATTTACTCTAAGGTCCTGCTCTATGTCCTGCACAACTCACCATGTTCTAGAGGCTGTAGGTCAGTCAGGAATATATTGATAACCTATAGTCTTTTGTAGGGCAAAACCCACAGCAGAGTAAGTGCAGTAGTTTGTTTTAGAGAGGAAATACTTCATTCTAGTTTAAAAGACATTTGAATGTTTGTCGCTGTTTCACTTCCCTTTCTCTCCTTTTGCATTTTTCTTTGAATTAATATATCCAGAATTTCAAAGCAAACAAGTTGAAGTCACAGCTCTGAAAGAAAATTTTCATGTTATGATTCCAGAAACACACTATTAATACCAGATGTTTAAAAAGTCGTAAATACGTTCCCCGAAACTAAGGAGACTTAAATGATACGTCATGTATAGTTCTTTCCTTCTGACTTCTGAAGGTCTGTAGAATTCATGTCTCAGGTCTGTAGAATGCTTACACAGAATAGAGGTTTTGGGGTTTTTAAGCAGAAGTTGAATTTCTTGCACAAGATTCCAAGAGCTGGGGTTTTAAGCAATATGCCAAGCATCATGAGACTTTTGATAAAATCAGACAGGGTTGCCAATTTTAAACTTAAACCCATCTCCCCATCTAGAGGTTCACTTGAACCTCAGCCCAGAACCAGTGGAATAATTTTGTGAAGCTGGGCTGAGCCTTGGGACTGACCCTTTGCCTGGCAGCCCAATGTTTGCTATAAATGTTTGTGGTCGTTTTAAACAACGTAGCTAATCAAGAATCTATTTAGTGGGTAGCTGCAATACTCTCCAAAAAGTTCTGTGTTGACAGATCAATACTCTGGTGCTGTAGATGGATAATAGGTTTTCTGTGATCCTCGGTGAACATGAGGCTTTTCTAAACTTCTCCTGGAATGTATATGCAGGAATGTTTCAGAGGCTTCTGATGAAATTTTATGCTCTAGTGATGACTACGTAGCAATTTCCAGGGAATTGTAATAACATAATAAGCCAGTCTCTTCAGAGGTTGAGGGAATCTTTCCTCAGCATTTCTGAGGTTCACTGTAATTCCCTGTCTTTTCCATGTAGCAGTGCAAGTGTGGTTCCATGATGGATAAAGGCAGTGTTCGTGGTGGGCAGCAGGAACACTGTGAGCTGTTGTAAGCCTTTTCCCAAAACCTTGGAATATTCCTAACAAATACATTTGTGTAATGGTACAGGATTAGGTAATGGCAATCTTTGGAGCCTGACTCTGCTTAACATTCATTTCACTCATATTCCACTCTGCAGTTGCCTCTGAAAGCAGAAGCTTGGTGCAAAGCAGGAGCTTTTGGCAACTGAGCCAGTGAAACAACTACTATGAAAATATGATCATCTGAAGGAGAGGAATAGGGTTTGTATGTGTTAAAGCAGAAGGTTAATAGAAATCTTTGGAGATGCGCTTTCTGTTCCTGAGTGTACGAGGGGCTTGCAGCGCTATTCCTGCTGCTATTCTTTCATTTCTTTCTTGGCTTTGTGAATGTTAAAACAAAATCTGCACACACAGATCTGAGGAGTACCTGCTGTCTGTCTCTGCTTCTGTGCTTGGTCCAGCTGCTTTCACTCTCGTTGCTTTTTATGCCCATGTGCTAATTGATGCTTCAGTCCCTAAAATACTGTTCTCCCTTTTATTGACTCTGTTCCCATCAGTCTGTCCTGAAGCCTTTTCTTTCTCTCTCTCTCTCTTTTTTTTTCTTTCCAATATGCAATTTAACCTTAAATAATAATTGTGACTTTAAATATAACTCCTGTACAACTCTGTAAATCATCCTGGGAGGTTTTGTATGACAGAGACAACTTCTGAACCATAATGACTGAGGTTTCTGAGGCAGCATAGGCATTCGAATACAAACCTTTCATTAATTTTAATGAGGACCAGAAATCTGTGTGTACATCTCCAAAATTGCTTCAAAATACTTAACTGTTAATGTGTGAACAATCCTGTCACCTCTTTGATACCACAGTCTCCTGAGCTGATGCTGCTCTTCTGGAGAGTAATATCAAATGTCAAAACAAGGTTTGCTTCCTTTCTGGAAGAGGAACCTGTCATGTGGACTTACTGAGTGGCTTTGATGTCTCCACTAAAACACAAGAGAGATGCAAACAAACATGACTTTTGGGTGCTTCAGCCCAACAGCATTTCTTGGGCTTCAGACATCAGCTTTGCCTCAGGAATTGACTCTAAACTGAAGCCAAAGCAACAGGGAAATGCTCTTGCTGCTAATGCAGGTCTAGTCTTGTGTGTAAACAGTAAATATTCCCACCACAGACGCTTCTTCCAAGCTGCAGGCCCACCTGCACTGTGGAAAAATAACTCAGAAGATGTGTAACTTCAAAACTGGGCAAAGAGTTCTAGATGAATCACTTACATGCTAAAAGTTTTTCACTTTAGGTCGACCAAAGGTATTTGTGAATCTTGCCCGACTCTTAAGTACTTTTCTGCTGGAGAAGGAAAAGTTGAAGCAAACCCAGGAAGTTTTCTCCGGCATTTTCACGCTGAAATGCTACCTTTTTTCATTTCAGAATTTTTCTGAAACAAACTTTGAGAAGTGATCAGAAAGTTTTGGCTCATCATGAAATACTCGGGGCTCTATGGTACCCAGAGTATTGCCTGTTCTCAGCACCAGTGCTGGCTACAAGAACAGCCTGACTGTACTATAGACCTGGTGCAAACCACTAGAAATCTTTCCCATTGATATTTCCACGTTTCTGAAGGGGAAGCATTCATTTGATGAGACTAAATCGGTTTTACTCGAACAAATGCTTATGGAAAACAGACATTCTATAGGATGGCAGTACTGACTGATATGATCTTGAAACTAGTTTCCCAGACCTTCTCATTGCACCTTTGGCACCAAAGCAATGAAGCCTGGTGAGGTTCTGCCAAGCCCTATAGCAGCTAAAACCACGTACACATGCAATAACTTTGGCAATGAGAGGCAGAGAACTAACTCCATTTTAAACTCAGCATTCGATACAGTTAATTTTTGTAAATTACTCTTAAAGAAACCCTATTTTTTTTCTAGCAACGACTTAAAGGAAGCCTGTTTGGTTAATAATGAATGAATTGTAAAATCAGTTTAAAATTCCCTAGCGCTGTTCTCTGATTTGTCTGTATTGAGGGATTCAAACAGCAGGGGAATAGTTTGGTGGTTTTAGAGTGGTTTTATATTTTTGGTGTCATCCTGAAGAGTTGCCTGCATTGAAGTACCAAAGCTAGACCACTTGACTTGTGTAATTGGTCACAGCTAAATTCAGCTTGGACTTCAAATCTCAGATGTTGAATTTGTACACTGTGCAGCGTTTTCAGAGACAAAATAGCCATTCGTATTTTCTAAGATGAAGGAACTGTCATGCCTTCCTAAAATGATAATAAGCAGATTGAGAGGTTGGTTTTACATTGTTCGGAGCCATTTCACATTCAGCTTTGCTCAACTCTCATGTACCAGGCTGGGCTAGGGAGAAACTAAAATGAGTTTGTGTAGATTTGGCTATAGATTGTAGGGAGAAAAGTCTCACAAAGGTTATCCTGTTCTTTCTTCTTATTTTCAAAGGCCAGCGGCAATATCTGAAGATGTACTGCTCTAAAGACATTTTGATCAAAAGCTAGAAAATTAGGCCCATTAAAGTATTGATTGAGGCTCAGTACTGAAGTGACTGTTGTTGTCTTTAGAGGCACAGTGTGACTCTGCCCCTTTCTGCTGTGATATTCAAAGCGGAGCAAATTAGGAGTGCTGGCCCTTCTGCAGCAGAAATATCAGAATAGAGACAAATAACCCCAGGCAATGAGCTGCCAAGTAGTGGAAATGGAAAAATCCATCTTTATTTGTGCCAAAATGCTGGAGACCTTGAACGATGCCGCTGCGAGCAAGGCAGGCGTTTAGCACAGCCTTTGTGTAGCCCCACAATGGCTTGAGTGTGGACGCCGCTCATCTTCACCCCGAGGTGTCACATCAATCCTGTTACAGCTGGCTGCTCGACTTTCCCTCTGAAGAGAGAGATAATAGGTGAAAACAAAGTAGACAGATGAGTTTAAGAAGGGAAGTTGAAATTTGGGAAACATACTCACAGAGGGGCATTTGGCAGGTTCTGTCTTGGTTGGAGAGATGCCTCATGGTATCAGGTCCCTTCTGTGTTACCTCAGAAGTGGAGGTTTGTGCCTAGAAACATGTGGGTTGCTTCTTGGAGACATAATTGTCGGGGGGGGAGTATTAAGTGGGACGATCAGCCCTCCACTGCGCTCATCCCACGAGGCAAGGCCTCAGTGCAATATCTGCTAGCACTCCTTTGAACGTGACCGATCAAAAAAACAACGTCCCGTGCTGGCTGTGAATGCTGTTGGGCCTTTCTGGATTTGGGTGGGCGTTGCATTAGGCTGGACACATGTGACAAAGTCGGGTTTGAAGACCTGTGTCCGTGCTGCCACCAGGACCAGCCGAGGGCTGCTCGCCAGCCCCAACGCCTCAGGTGCTGCTGCTTGTGCTCTGGCTCTTGAGCTGCCTGAGGGGAACGCAACCAAAGCTCACTTTGATTCCTCTGCTGGGAGTAAAACCAACATTTGAGGATGTTCAAATTCTCGTTTCACAGAGACAAGCAAAAGGGGAAGGCTTTGGTCTGTCTAATAGCAGAGCTCAGCCAAGGTGCTCGGTTCAGGCCTGGTGGACCATGGTACCAGGCTGGTGGCCAGGCAAGGCAGATGTCTGCTTTTCCAGGTGGGTTACGTGGCAGCAGAGACAGGCAATGACACCCCACAGGGCTGAGGAGAGGGCTGTGGACTGCCCCCCTGCTCCCCTTGCTGCAGTCCCCTGCCCAGGTGCCGGTGATGTTGAGATGGGTGTAGAAAGAAGGGAAGGACAAGGAGGGCATGTCTGCAGATGGAGACGTGGGGAGCTACGTGAATGGGGCAGCACTGGCACTGGGAGCCTGGTGTCTTGTCCCCATCCAGCTGCTGGCAGGTGAGAGCAGCTCAGAGACTTCCCCCAGTTCTTTGGGATGACGTCTCTGGAGGTGCCCATCTCCACCCGAACCCATGGGAGGCTGAGTACGACTGCCTTGCAAAACCTCTTTTGCTTCAGCTGAAGAATGAGTGCCATGCTTTGAGGCAAAAAACTTTTATAAAAATACTTACTGCTATGAGACAGTGGGATTTGCACCATGCTGTTGTCCACCGTGCAGCCCAGCAGTGTCCTTCCTGCACACAGCAACCTCTTTTGCTCCCTGGCCCCGACGTGTGCCCAGGGATGTCACAGACAGTCATTCCTCTAGATCTGGCAGCAGAGCCATGGGTACTCGGGTTTGCTCGCTGGGAAGCACCAGCGTGTTGGCTGGGGGTCTCAAATAAACCCCCATCGGTGTGTGATGTGCCATGTTAGACTCCATCGGTTGTGCTTAATTACCCACCAAGGCACAAGGGGGCACCCATGGCTAAAGATTTAATTATTCATTAAGACCCGAGAGCCTTTATGTCCCGCACGGTTTCCTCTCGCCCCCCAGCAGCGCCGTGTCTGCGTCTTTCAGGGGGGGTGGCTGCAGTTGGGAGGGAAAAACAGGGGAATACGAAACCAGGTTTTGGTAAAGTGAGAAAATGTTCGGTTCCTTTTCATAGGGAATAGAGGAGGGGGAATCCTAAATTCCCGTTGACTGAAGGCTTAACTAAAGTCTGATAAAGTCATGAAATATGAAGGTAGGACCATTAAAACAATCTTTTTAGGCATTTTGCTGTACTTTTTTTTTTCTCCAGACAATATTTGAATCCTTTTTAATTCACGGTAAATTCAGCACCAACAGTTAGACTAACAGGAGATGGTCCTTTATAATTAAAGACAGGTTCATATTTTTGCAATTTAAGGATGGAATTAGATTTCTGGGATAAGAGTGAAGCTTTCTAGTGATTTTCTTCTTATGATTTATATGTAGTAACCTAGAATTTTATACAGTTTTTACAGTCATATAAGGACTTTAAAATACCCTTAAGTAAGCTGGTACTTCCCTGTGGATTGAGCTACTGTCTTAATTTCTCTGTTCATTTTCAAAACTGCTGACTAACGCTCAAAATTGCCAAACACCTTTATCCCCCTGTGTCCTTCAATAAGAAATACGGTGTTCTGCATTTCTAAAATGGAAAGTTGAATGGAGATTGTGGGTATCTTTTGCCACCTTCTCCCCTTTCTCCTCTCCAGACTGTGCTGCTTCCACACCTGCATCAGCGTGTCCTTCCAGCAATGCTACACACCCCTGTATGTCCTTACAACTGCAGCTTTAGGAGCTCCATACAGAAAAGGTGAATTGTACTGGGGAGCAATGCACTAGTAGTTCTTTCCTTCCCTGCACCAAGAATGGAAAGAGCTTTTTCCACTTTGGTCAGGAAAAGCCTGAGCACACAGATGGGCTGTGCAGCATACCCCAGGGGTCACGGAGCAGGAGGCAGGGACAGGAGCCCTGCAGTGAGGGTTTCCATGCAGGGAGCCTCCCCCTCCTCTTCCTCCCAGGCACAGACAGCTAGAGACTGCTGCTCTCCCACTGCTCTGACGGGTGTCTGCATGACAAGGTAAATGAGCCTGGAGAAAGTATTATGCAGGGAAGAAATCCTGGCACTTGCCAGTGAGAACTTTGCTAGCTGTAGAAGTTGGATGCCTGTAACCCCACAACCCTACCTCTCTGCTTTCTCACTATTGTTCTCACCTGGCACACAAGAAGCCCAGAAAAAGCAGAGGTTCCTAATTGCCCTTTTTTTAAAGCAAACCAGTCTGATTTCTGCTGAGTGAGCAGAAACTCTCATTAATTTGGAACAGGGAGGGAGGAATGTGTAATGGGCAAGGAAGCATGGATGAACTCCACGCTTGTCTCCACAGTAAATGAACCTGTGGTGAAGCCAAAAGCCCCGTCACAAGCTCTGGAGGAAGGTGCAGTTAATATCTGCAGCTTTATGGCATGCTTGCTGTCCACAGCACCAGAGCTTCTCCCCCTCGTGTCCACAGCAGCTTTGATTTTTGTGGTGGTGGAATGAATTCTAGGTTTATATTTTAGTGCCTTTTTTTTTTTTGATGGTGTTCTTTAAATATTCTGGCTACTGTGAATAAGTTTTTCCCTGGGAGAGTGGGTCAAAGCTAGAACTATCAGCTTCTATCAGACACTTTCCAAAAATAAATTGGCAAATTTGTGGTAACTCATTATCTTCAGCACATGGCTGATGTGTGTAAAGCCCTCCAGACTTGCATGCATACAGCCTAACGATGTTAAAACAGGGAATAACCACTGTGATATGATACTCTTGAGTGGCCTGAGAAAGTTATAATGTGTGTTTCTTTCAGCTCAGTGCACTAAAAAGAAAATGTGCTGGGCAGGGCTTGCTCAGCTTGTCCAAGTCTTAAGTTGTTTCTAAGATTGCTTTGTCCATAAGTAAGAGAAGTGAAGTAGGATGTGAAATTTGTGGCTTATGTGATCTGGGGCTAGTGTCCCCTCAGGGCTCTCTTTCCCCATTTTCTTAAAAATTTCAACTGTGAAGTCTTCAGTGCTGGGGATGTTTTCTTTGCACTTGTTCACCTTGAGCACAATGAGGGTCCCAGTTGGGTGCCTGGAGTTTCTATAACATGTCGAATAATAGAAGGAGGTTGGACATGAACAGATTTCTTTTGGTACAATATAGAGGGGACATATTTTGCTGAATACACACACATGCTCCAAGGAAACTAGTAACTTCTGTTGATGTGTATGGTATAAGAGGATGCTAAAAAAAAATAAATTTATTGCAGTTCAAAGGATGTGGGGAAAAGATTTATACAAGAGGAAAAGAGTTAACACAAGGATGCCGAAGAGAGGAAGAGGCATGTGTTCAAGCAACCATAGTTATTGCAAGTCCAGGAAGAAGGTGTAAGTTCTATTCTGAGCCTCTCAAATCCATTGTGAATGTCTCTTGCCATCCAGTGTGTTCTCTGAGCTTCAGTAAATCCTTGTCAGTGCTTGTTCTCAGATGGTTTAACCAGGAAGAAACTTGCAGATCCTGCAACTGCCAAGCCTCATACTGAGGAAACACCTGGGTCATGTCAGGCTGAAATGTAGAAAGTGAGACCAGCTGATATTCATAGAATCACAGAATGGTTTGGGTTGGGAGGGACCTTAAAGATTTCCAACCGCCCTGCCATGGGCAGGGACACCTTCCACTAGCCCAGGTTGCTCAAACCTGGCCTTGAACCCTTCCAGGGAGGGGGCAGCCACAGCTTCTCTGGGCAACCTGTGCCAGGGCCTCACCACCCTCACAGGGAAGAATTTCTTCCTTATATCTAATCTAAATCTACCCTCTGTCAGTTTAAAACCCTCACCCCTCATCCTATCCCTACACCCCCTGATCAGGTATCCCTCCCCCCTTTCCTGTAGCCCCTTTAAGTCCTGCGACGCTGCTCTAAGGTCTCCTCAGAGCCTTCTTTTCTCCAGGCTGAACAACCCAACTCTCTCAGCCTGTCCTCACAGGGGAGGTGCTCCAGCCCCCTGTTCATCCTTGTGGTCTCCTCTGGCCCTGCTCGAGCAGGTCCGTGTCCTTCTGATGTTGGTGCCCTCAGAGCTTGACCCAGCACTGCAGGGGGGGGTCTCACAAGAGCAGAGTAGAGGGGAGAATCCCCACTCTCGCCCTGCTGCCCACACTTCTGATGCAGCCCAGCACACGGTTGGCTTTCTGATATTCCAAGGTGAAACTCTGGATCTGTTTTGAGCTGATAGATAGCTGTTTCAGGGCATGCTCTGATGTCCCAGGACAGTCCCAGAACCAAACAGTGTGACACGCTGTTAGTTTTACCTTCATGCTGTGTCTAGTGAGGGCGAGGATCAGACAGCCTGGGAGGAGCAGTGCATCCAGCATGTGAGGTCCTGTGGTAGCACCACGGGCTGGCAGTCAAAGGCACAAAATGTGGAAAATTGAGCTGGATTTGCTGCTTTGTGTGAAAGTCTCTTTCGTTCCAAAGCCTGTGTTTGTCTGGTGGCTAAAGGGAGGGCAGAAAGCCAGGAGAGACCAGGGATCTTCTGAACCCAGCCAAGGCATTTATCAAGGCAGTTGTTGTCTTCATGCCACCCCGATCAAATCAGGGGGAGCATACAGTTGTTTTGGGAGTAATTTGTAAGGAGGGGAGAGAGAAGCACCTTGGCAACGATCTTGGAAATTACAGTCATCTTAGCTTGTGCCTAAGAACTAAGCTTTTGTGCCTATTACATGTAGGAGAAAAATGAGGTATCTCAATTCATAAAATTGTTAAAATGATGCCCAGTGTTTGTCAATCAATGCTTTAGAATCAGAAGAAAAAAAATAGGTGATGAATAGAAAAGATGGGTAAAGTGTTAGGATATTTTTGGGTGTAGGAAACCCTTTCCTGTGTATAGGAGAATTTCTGTGTGGTTCTGGGTGCAGATGTAGAGGGCTTTTGGAAAATCAAGCTGTTGAAACAATGGGGTTTGTTCTGGGATCACAAGTAGGGTTACAAAAGTGGAATCACCTTGAACCAGTCATTCACAAAATCGTTGGTGTTAGCATGTTAGCCTCCATCTGTGTTTACAAACTGAGATTAAGAGCTTTATTTCGTTATGTTAATGAAAGCTGTTTTTTAAGAGCCTTACAAATAGCAGAAGACCCAAAGCCCTTTGTCAAATGCAGGTCTGTGTCCAACATGACTTTAGAGTGGGCTGTTGCTCTCCTTTCCCCTCCTGGCTTTTATCTCAATATAAAATGGTGGTTTAGTTATCCAACACCCTGCACCAAATCTTTCTTTTTCATTTTCCTTGATATTTAAAAGTAAGTTGGGCAGGACATTAATGTGTTCCACCCCCTTAGTTTATTTAAAGCCCATCTTGCTCACATTTCAGTCAAGCTTAGTAGAAACTCTCCCCTTTGGAACAGGATCATAACATACTAACCTCAGGTGTTTCAGCTGAGATTTGATTGTTTGACTTTTCCCTGGATCCAGTGACCTAGTTCCTCTGTGCTCCCTCCCTGATGCGAGGAGAGTGAAGGACACTTGAAAGAGAAATCTTTGAAACTTGCCTGATTTTTTCAAAGGGTCCCTCCCAAACTGTTTGCACTGGCTTCTCCTTGTTTCTTACCTTCCCTTGCTCCTTGTGGGTCCACTCTGAGAAAGGACTGTGTAAATAGAAAATAATAATATAAATAAAAAAGAAAGAGTCTTTTTATTATAGTTGAGCTGGAAGAATTAATGTCAAATTCTTGCAGAGTAGGCACTGTAACAGCTATGGTTACTGAGCAACGAGCCCTGAGCTGGTTAGGCACCCTTTTGCTTGTCTGTCCTGGACACTGTAAAAGTCTCATCCAAATCCATCCTCCATTTCATGCCACAGGGCAGTCTGTTGTACTCTAGAAGCATAAAAGCATTCAGGAACCTAACTTTAAGAATTATTCCCAAACTCCCAAGCTTTGCAACTTGAAGCATTAAACCATCATTGTAAAATCTCATTTGAGAAAGGTGTTCAAGCCAGTGGGCACAGCAAGGGTTGGGAAAGCGTACTAAAACTCCAACCCAGTCCCTGAATCAAAGGCCAGTTTTCAGGGTTGGCTTTATGTCCCGGAACGGGAGCAGGTGGTGTCAGGATACGGGTCACTGGCTGAGCAGTGGCTCCGTGAGCCGCTGCCAGCAGCCAGGCACAGGTGAGGTATGGGCAGGACACGCTCCACCAGGCTCTCCCGGCTGCTCCGTGCAGGTACCAGAGAGCCTTCCCTGAGCCCCCCAGCTGCTCTTTCTGCTGGGAGTCAGGAAGCTTTGTGCTGGTTTCCAGTGGGGAGATACTTGGCAGTGCCAATTTCCAGATGGCCTAAGGTCATGCTCACAATGTCATAATAAAGGCAATAGGCTCGGGACTGCTTTCCTCTGCCTTCTGGCTTGCAACTTTGTTTAGTAGTTGTCTTTTCAAATCTGACTTTTTCATTTTTCCTTCAAGAAATACAAATTATTACCAACACATCTATTTTCTTTGAATGAGAAAAGGATACTCACAGTCCCAGGGCCTTAGGAAACCTCTACTATTGCCCATGTCTAAGAGTTAGTAGCAGAGCACTTCTGATCTGCAACCACTGCTCCCTATTTGAGAAGATGCAAGGACTAAACCAAACCACTGACACTTTGCATCAGCACAATCCATAGGCTGCCTCCCCGAGCACTGCACGCAGCTGCTCTGCTGGCTTTGGCACTTTAGGACAGGTAACACTGTTAAGATTTGCCTTTCTCTTTTGGGTGGCTGCTTGAAGTCTGTCCAGTACCACCTTGCAGTGCTGAGACAGACTTGCAGTCTTCTCCCAGGCACATGGAGATAGCCATGTTTGTTTCTCACCAGACTACTTAGCATCTGGTGATCTTGTTTTGCTAGAGAGTCCCTCAGGGACTTACAGGTACAGGTGACCTCAGTTCTCGGAACCTTTGGCACATCTGTGTTCAACCAGGTATTTTGCTCCTGACTAGAAATCACGGCAGGTTGGATTTGCCCTCCTAGATTCCCTCTTCCTTGCTCTGCTCCTCTGCTTGTTGCCTGGGAGTCCTGCTGCTTTGCTCAGACCGTGCTGGGAAATCTTAGATGCTGGCTTACTCAGAGAAGGCAACCAAAGCTGGCAAAACTGGTTGGCTGCGGTTGGCGTAGTCCATGTTCTGCTGCCTATTGCCAGCAGCATGCTCTCCCTGCCCAGTCTGCCATATTATTTACATTTCTGCTCAGTGTGTTCTTCTCTGGCACAAAGAACAAAGGCATGTTGGTATGGATGGGTGAGAATGCATAGCTTTGTTATTAAAATTGGGACTTTTCCTGCTTGGACTTTTGCATTGGAAATAGCATCCAGTGATTAATCTCTTCCTGGCTTTGTTCTTTTTATGACCACGGGATTGGCTCTTGGAGGACTTCCTGCTTTTTTGGAGGAGCTCTTGCAAGGTTGATTAATCTGTAGTAATAGTGGCTGGAGTCACCAGAGTTTCTATAGTGACCAGATGGAGATAAGAAAGTACGTGCTAGTGGTAGTTGCCGAAGATCCTGGATGCCAAAATTGCAAACTGTTTTTAAACAGACCAACCGAGCAAAAAGAGTTCTGTGGCTCCACAGTCAGCTTGGACCTGAACGTCCTCTTTGTTTGGCTGAACAAAAACCAGATAAACAAAACACTGAAGGCAATTAGCTTTGTTTGCTTGCCTTTGTCCCCTCTTCCCCCAAATCATTGTAAAATTAGGAATAACGCCAGTGAATTCTGTAGCTATTCAGTGGACTAAAGCTGGTGCACAGGAGATGAGAAACAAATAAATATAATACTGCTGTTTTCAATAACCAGCCCATTCAGTTTTAGCTTTTATTCCACTTTCTATGTTCCAGATTTAAAGAGATTTCTTTGATCACTCTTGTAAGTGAGAGTACCAAGCACTGCTGTAACCACGTATCTAGGTATTGGTACCACGCTTCTCCTGGGAAGGTCTCTGCTTTGCCCAACGCTGGCAGTCTCCTTTCTTTAGAAGTTTTACTGCAGCCTCTTGGTTGTGTCTGGGGTTGCAGATGTCACCTGTGAATCAAACAGCGTGTCAGCGAGGGGCTGTGCTGGGCACTGGGCCACGCTGCGTAGTGACAAATTTCCTGGATGTACATGCCATGAAGTTCACTACAGAAAAGGGTAATTCTGACCTCCCCCTTCTTACAAAAGCTTTTTGTCTACAGTGTGCACTGGCTAGGGAACAGCTCCCATCAAAGCTTGTCACATGAACACCACTGCATAAAACAGGGTGTGGAAACCCACAGGCTGCTGGAAGGGGACTGGTGCTGAAGCGACGCAGGTAACACCCGCGCTGTGCCGTGCACAAGGCAAAGGCAACAGAATCACAGAATCAACTAGGTTGGAAAGGACCTTGAAGATCATCTAGTCCAACCATTAACCCGACGCTGCCAGTTCCCATCTACACCATATCTCTCAGCGCTATGTCGAACGTCCTATGTCAACGTCCCTTGATGGAAAAAAAATGCAAGTGTGGGGATTTTCTGGGTGCAGGAAGCACCCGAGCTGATGTTAAGCCTGCCTGAACTTGCTTTCCCCATAGCCATGACCCTCACAGCACACAGCCCGAGCCTGCGGTGGAGCCCATCCAGCCCTTGGTCTTTCTGTACGTGGTCATTAACAGCCTCGTGGGAGAGGTGCAAGGTGCTGGGTGTGAGTGTGAAACATGTTCTCGCAGTCAGCTGTTTGCTCCTACAGGTCCTAAAAGCTCAGTGTGGGTTTTTGCATGAATACACTTGCTCCAGTCTAAATGAGGGCTTTGTGGTCCAACCTGTTGTTATTCGTAAAGAGGGCTGGGAACCGCTGCATGAGCGTGGCTACATGACTGCGGTGGAAGGTGACAGGCGTGCAGCGCCCTGGGGCAAATGCAGCCCAGGCTGAACAGCCTTCCCCATCCTCTCAGAAAGCATCTTGTGATTTCTGGGGACAAAGCTGGGGACTTCCCATGCTGATGAAATGAAAATGAATGAGAGTGTTTGGCTGGGTCGTTTCTGGTAGCGCCGCTTTGCCTCCCCAGCTCTGTATCGGTCTTTGCCTCTGACAATGACCAAGTCCTTGCTGCTGCCTGCGCCTCGTCTCCCTGGTTAATGGGCTCCTCCCTGCCTTTCCAAGGCTGTAGAGGGTCACAGTTTGAGGGGCTCTGTGTGAGCAGCGCAGTAGGACAGGCCATAAATCACTGATAGCTGTGGGGCTGCTGGGCCCCGTTAGCGGTGTGCTCAGCCAGTGCTACGTGGCAGTGCTCTCAGGCCGGGATCTCTCCAGAGGAACGGATGCTCAGTAGCCTCGTTGGGCTCCCTGGGAACACCCCAGCCGATGCTTTACCTTCTCTAACCCTTTTAGCATCGCTTTAGACATACAGCCTTTGATGTGACTGCAGCTGTTGGCGGCGTGGAGTCTGCCCAGAGGGCAGCGAGCTGCCCACAAGCACCATTCCTTCAGGATCTGCCAGCACAGCCTGAGAGCAAACAGGGTTGGGCTGGGGCAGACCAGTCCAGACATTTGCTAATTCCCAGGAGTGTCGCACCTCTATCTGCAAAGCTCTCTGGCAGTTGAAGGCTGCTTCCCTCCACCACCTCTGTCTGGTACCCAGGAGGATGGGGTGCACGCACGCGGGCTGGGAGCAGCACGGATGCGCTGTGCGTTAATGACACACAACACAGGAATTGAACCTCACAGCAGAGACGGGAGCTCTTTCGGGCCTGTTCTGGGATAGACAGATCTGGAAGGGATAACCTGTGCAACCCTACTCTGTGGGGGATAAACCCCCCCTAAACAAACCAGGTCAATACTGGTGGTGGGATGATGGCAACAACTGCCCCCACCTCGAGTCTGACAGGAGGAGATCAAGGCACATCTTCCTGCCCCAGTGTTAATGAGCTGTCCCTAGTTGAGGCTGGCTGATGTCAGTTTGCTACCTTCTCTTTGTGTGGTTATTTCTGGCCAAGGGAAGATTAAGCCTTTGGTGGGTATTTGGTATGTCAATAACTATAATTAAGCTTTTGTGGTTCTCTTGCAAACTCTGGAATCTGTAATTTTCCTCATAGTCCCCTTCTAGTATTGCTAGTGGGAGAGCGTGGTCTTTGTTGAACTAAAAAAAAAAAAAAAAGAAAATCGAAGCTATAAAATAAAATGCTGATCAGTACTGTTTACAAATATTTTAATTCAATGTTATTTCCCCTTTAAAGGAGCAGGAAAATAGAAAGCTTGGCATTTCTTGCTGTCTTGCCACTACTTTGGGGAAAGTTTTACCCAGAAACTAGTTTATTCCTGTTGTTTAATAATGGCATGTCAGGGAAAAAAAAAAAAAAAGTAAAAAACCAGCTCAGGATGAAGGGGAGAAGGATACAGAGATACTTTATTTTCTCCACAAGGTCCCTTTGCTGACCACATGTGTAGGACAGGCGTGTTTTGCAATACTTACCAAGTACAACGGTGTCGAGGGGACTTGTGGCATGATAGGGACAGATTCCTAGGTTTTCCTTCTTGCTTTGCTACTCACTGTGACCGGGATGGGACAAATTACTAATGGTCTGATTTTATTTTTTGAAGTTGGGGTGATAAATACAGCTCTCGGAGATTGCTAGGGAATGTGTGAGCGCTCAGGCATCTCTTTCAGAATTGCACCTTTGTGTATCTGAGGCTTTCTGTATATCCAGCTGGTGAATTAGGGAAAATTACGTGGGTGGGTGATGAATTAGGGATCACATTAATAATTGCAAAGTGCTTTTAGGATGCTATGATGAAAGTATGTTAGGGGCATCAAAGTGTTTTTTGTCCTAATGACCTGTTCACCATGCGTTTGATGGGGATGGCTGGTTTGGGTGTTTTGTGTGTGTTATTTTGAGGAAGGCAAAGGTGAAAGCCACGTTACCCACATCAGTTAAGGACTGAGGCTGTGTTAGCCATTTGACAGTGAGGCTGTCAGGTGCACCACATCAGCATTAACAGAGAAAATACTGTACCTGCTCCCTGCCTGGGGTGTATCCACTGACAAGAATATTAACAACAAAGTATTGTTGCTTATTCAAGACTTTGAAGATATAAAATATTAAATAGTCTCATTTATTCCATTCTGCTGATTAATGCAAGTCTTGCAGTGAGTTTTGGTCTGGTTTGTGTGTTAAATGTGAGATTTGATGGGAAAAGAGCCACAGTCAGAGCTGTTCGGAGAAGAGCGTCTCAAGACACACAGAGCAATGGAATGAGATTAAAAGTTGCCCTTTTTAATCTAAACAAGAAATAGTTTAATGTTAGCTCATAATGAAGAAAAGCCAGAGACAAACAATATAACAGAAGAAAGGCAGGTGTTCAGGAAGGCTATGAAGTGAGATTACACTGATAAAGCATAAATTTCGTTTACATATGAAGCAAATGTTGAAACATGGCGAGTTTGCCAGTGGAAAAGCTTGCTGATGACACACAAATGAGATGTTCCATATGAAGAAGGATTTGACTGTTTTCTGAGAAACTGGAGAGTAAACAGTGTTTCTTCCTTGGTTTTTGGAGTGTAGAACTTGACCCTGCACTAACCCTTGTCAGTGACAAGGCTGCTCTTCAATCCCACAGACTTTGGGGGACTGGCAAATAGGAAGCAGGCTTAAAAACATCTTGATTTGGTCTGTACGATGGCTCCTCTATAGCGATGCCGCTGGATGCTACAAATGAGGGCTTACCCCCTTGACGACGTTTCTGAAATATATAAGGGCCAAATTCTCTGTGCTGTTTCACAAGTATAAATTTTGGCTGAATGCATAGAAATTCACTGCAGTTCTATCGCTGTAATTGTGAGCTGTGGAAATGCAAGATTCTTACTAACTTTACTAATGTTCACTCTTTTTTTTTTTTTTCTGAAAACATGGAGAGGGTGTTATTGAGTGTTGGCAGTATTTATGTATTTATTTCTCTTTGCAATTATATACTAATCTGCTCCCAGGTCTCTACATGGTGAGTGGGGAATGCCCAGCTGCAGTCAGTGGCACTCAGTCAGTTTGTATCAAGAACAAGTTTGGCAGTTTAAATCCTCCTAAACCACATTAGGAAGGCTGTTACGCTGCCTGCTGTAGAGTAGCTAGTCCAGGAAACAGTCTTCTGGCAGTTTAGTGAAATGCATCCCAGTGACTCGCTTCTGTAAAAACTTTAGGTATCTTGTGCAAAAGGACTCAGAATCCTTTTTTAAAACCAGTAATAATAGGAATAGTGACTTCATTATATAGAATTGAACAATAGATACTTTTGATAGGAAAATCCTAACTAAAATAAAGGCTTTCCTGATTAGTGGTGCAGAGATGCCAATCATGCTGCACACATAATACTCTGGTCGGCTGCCATGGGGTAGCTCACACTGGAAATTCAAGCGTTGCGGAACTGTGTGGGATTTGGTCCAGGTGCGTAGTTCGGGGGGATTTGCCTTTGGCAGAGAGAAACTACCTTCAACAGACATGTTGATGGGATCAGAGTCCCTGGTGCTCTGATTATTGCTTTAGTAAAGGGATTTATGAATCACACAGAACAGACAAGCCCAAGAGCCTTAATGTGGGTGGAGGGAGAAGACCAACAAAGCAGTTTGTCACAGAGTCAAAGAGCAAATCTGTTACTGGTGGATCTTTCCTTTTCAAAGGAGCTGTGCACCAGAAAGGCTGGAGTTAGCCATATAGACCATACAATCCAGAAGTCCTGGTCAAACCAGAGCATGTTCTGGGGGCCTGAGAAGTCAATATGAGTCTTTCCATTGGCCCTGACAGGCTTTGGACATGACCTCCACACTGGGAGAGCTAGAACAATGCTGATTAAATTGTTTATACTGTATCTAAGTTGCTGGAACATTAACCACTTCTCTCTCGGCCAGTTGGGCCCCATCAGGGCTGAGCCAAGTTCATCCCAAGAGGGTGTTTAGTAGGAATGGAGGTGGTCCAGCCCCTGACATACCTGAGCCTTGTGTCCACCAGATCCACTGATGAGTCTCACAGCATGCAGGGACTCCTGAGGTTTTGGTCCTTAATGAAAAGTCCCACTGTGAAGCCACTTTGATGCACTCTGTACAGTACAACTGCATTTAAATTACAATAAAATTAAAAAAAAAAAAATCCAAACACCTCCCAAGCTCTGAAAACAAATAAGCAAACAAAGTCCCCTTCCATGAAATCCCATTTCAATCACTTCATTTTATTTCCCTCTTCTTTAGGGAGGAGGGGATTTATTTCACCAGTGGGTATATAAATATTGACTTTTTCTTTTTTTTTTTTTTTGGAATTGGAGGAACAGAGACACAACCAGGTCTCTTATTAGTTCTTACCCAAACATCAGTAAGTACAGTCTTTCTGCAGTGGCTTCGATGTGGAGAGCTTTACCAAATACTATTGCTATTGAAGTAGAGAGAGGAGAGTGTGCAGATATGAAGAAGTGTGTTTGCTGGAAGAAGAAAAGCCTATTAGCTTTGAAGCAGATTTGTATACTCTCAGTTAACATACTGAGTATGTCAGAAGAGAACTTCTCTGTGAAAATGGGCTGTGTTTCTGCTTTATGTGTTAACAATTCAAGCGAAGTATGAAGAAATCGAGCATTGTTCTGCTCTAAGTGGCACAGATTGCATTTCAGTCAGTGCAGATAAAGTGCTAGGAATTGTCTGCTGTACTTCAGAAGATGTATTTGAATTGCATGTTTAATCAGCAGGGGTTTTTTTTCACATGGGATTTTACAGCCAGATAAAACTGAACGATCTCTAATGAACTGTGCATCTGGATGATGGCAGGTTGTGGTGAATATAAAAGCTGGTTGGGAAATAGATTTACACTTTCTCCTGCAGGAGAGGCTGCTGCCAGCTGCATAGTGCAGTAATAACTGTTCACTGGCAGCGCTTTATGTCTGAAGGTCTTAAACCTCTTTACACATAAGATGATCTATATCACAAGCTTCACTCTAGAGACAAGAAAATAATGGCACAAAAGCAATGGTTTAAGTTGCTTCAGGTCACCCTGCAGGTCAGTGGAATAGTGAAAACCAAAACCGAGCTCTTCTGAGATCTAGGTTAGCGTGTGATCCTTTGGACCCTACTGCCTCCAGGCAGAGAAGAGCCCACTGGCTCAGTCTGAGACACCCAGGACCAAACAGATGTGAAGAAATGAGCTGACACCTCTTTCCAACTAACCAGCCACATCACTTGTCATCGGAACAGCGGTGAGCAACGGGCTGCAGGAGTAGCTGAACACAACTGCTAAAGGAAATGGTGTCACTGCAGTACACTGTCGCTTGGAATAAGTAAAGCAGTTCCCTGTTATGGTTGGTTTGTATCTTAAAGTTGCTCTCAGACTACACAAATTGCAGTTGTTTTGGTGCTGATAGTTCAGAACTTAATGGAGTAGAAGCTTTTGCTTAACGTACACATGTGTGTACATGCAAGGGATGTCTCATCCCTGTCACTGCTAAAGAAGCTTTTCTGGTGTCATTAGTGAGCCCAGTGCAGGGCGGAGCACAAGAGATGCTCATCTCAACTCTGTCTAGTCCTGCCCTTCCTTCATTTTGCCCTGGACTTATCATTTCCACTTCAATTTCTTCCTGACCCAAGGCAGGAATGATTTTCCATTGAGCGGTAAACTGCTCCCACAAGCCTGCCCAACACCAGTACACAGGGTTATCTTTCCTACAGCAGTTGGAACTGACAACTTTTCAAAACAAAAAATATGTTTTGTTTTACTTGTAAAAACCTTTTTGGTTTAAATAGTATTACCTTCAGTGTTGGTCGTAACAAAAAGTTGGTTTGATGTTTTCTAAGCTCTTCTTCCTTTCCCCTCCCCATTGAAACTACTTGGAATCTGACCCAGGCTTAGTTTCTGTCTTGCACAAAATCTCTGTACCAGGCATTTGCATTGTAACAGGCTGCCTCTTGAAGGCCAGGATCTTGCACTGATTTCTGTCTCCCTTTTGAACTCAGCCTTGAAGCTTGCCGGGTGTACAAACGAGCTCCAGCTGCCCTAAGCACCATTTTCTCACGTTTAGGCATGTGCCTCTACAGAGCAAATGGCCCCTCTTCTCAGAAAGGACATAACGTGACTCGGTAGTCGGTACCTTCCAATGTTTGATGCCATTGTCCATGTGTCCACAACAGGTCAGGCTCACTGCTCCTGCCTACGTCAATTCGGTGTTGCCTGCAGCAGTGCTACTGGACAGCCAGAAAGCTGACAGACCACCCTAGAAGTGAGCAGTGCTGCCTAAAATTCATAAGCATTGTGCACGTGTGACTTGCAGAATTCAGACTTAAATTTTACAGACTGGTTTATGCTTCCTGCCACAGTAATATCCTGCTGTAGTAGCAACCACAGTGGCAGTTGTCTTCAATATACAGGAAATTATTTAGATCACTAGGCACTTTTATGTACTGGTGTAATGTCCATCTTTGCCATGGGAGAAGGCGCTCTCAGGGTGGTTCTGTTTCATGAAGAAAAGATGTGCTGTTTCTTTAGAGAAAGATCACATTACCTGCACTCACCCAGGATAGCACACGTCCATCTCCACCAACTGAACAGGGTCCTTTGGCATCCCGGTGGGTAAAGCACTTGTGCTTGCTGATGCATTACTGCATTTAACTAGCAAACCTCCAGACTGGAAGAATTGCTGCTCCATGTGCAGCAGCCCAGTGGAGATTTTGATGGTGGATTATTTTTTTTCCCCTGTGGTAAAAGGAGGAAACTGGCCTTGGTTTTCTGCTGTGCAGTTCAAAATGTAGCACAGGATCACTACGCTATGCCAAGGACAGCAGAACAGCCTGGTCTGGTGTTTAGATTGGAGGAAGATTGGAGGACACTGCTCAAAGCTGCCCAGTATTGTGGACTCTCTTGTATTTTCCAGTGGCACCAGTGACTGCATAGGTCCTATACCAGGGATAGACTGAACACAGCTTAGGAACAGATAAACAGGGAAAATAAAGGGATGTTAGCAAAACCAGGCAGCCTTTGCCTGATATCTTAAATAAAGATGGTCAGGCCTTAGGAGTTGTTACATCTCCCTGTCAAAGCATGCCGATGTGTTACTCTGGCATGGCTTACCTGTCAGTTCAACACTGCTTGCTTGTCATATCAGCTGAACGATTTGCTTTACAGCCATCCTGTAAAACTGTAGTTCTCTAAATATCTAAATCGAAGTGCATGGCAGCGTTGCAATCAGCAGGCAGCGTTTCCTTGGGAAGGGTGGGCTTGGACTTGTATGGTTGCATTATGTTTCCTTTCATTCCACTGGAAAAAGGCTCTGTTTAATGATTAACAGCCCTTCCTACCTCTCGGCTGGCTGGGCAGCCCGGTGTGATATGGTATAGTTGGAAAGCACAGAAAGATCAGTCTTTGCCAGACATGGCATCCCCGCAGCACTGGTCAAGAGACAAAAGCCTTTAGTGTTCCCGAAAAGAATTTAAAACATTTTACATCAAACGGCTGCAGAAGTTCAAACATGTCACCGCTAGCCTGTGGCACAGGATGGGATAGGGTTGTCAGAAAGGCTGCGGAGAGGGGGAAAATAGCACTGAGCGGTAACTTGGTTGCATACATGATTTTTGAGCTTTCTTTTTTAATACCCTCCATAGTGGACTGGGAACAAAAAACATAACCCGCAGCAGCTTTTGCATCAAAAAAGAGCTGTCAAACAGCAGTCCCTAAAATCAGAAATGCTGCATGTTCTTGCTCCTCAGCTGAAACCTATTCTTGCGGTCATGGAAGAAGCCAGAAAGAGAAAATGAATAGGAGCATCAGCTAACTGGACCCCAGCCGGGCTAGCTTCTGCCTTCATGGAGACCTTGACTCCACCACGGGTGGAGAGACTTCTCAGCAACCAAATGAAGCTATCAGCAGGTTTCTGCTCATGACCAGGTCCCTACAGGGTAGGGAGGACTTTAGTCCAGGGCTTGAACTAGTGCCAGTTGTTCAGAGAGAGCTCACGAGTGTGAGCAGTGCCAGTGCAGTCATGTCAAATACAGGATCTGAACAGAAAAGTTGTGTAGGGATTAGGAAATCCTGTGCAGGGAATTACATACCTGGGAGAGCACTGCAGTCAGTGGTGGAGCACATAAAGGAAAAAGGGGCTGGGCTGCTCTCAAAGGGACCAAGAAAGGATAGAAATGGTCACTTTGCTGTTAATATTTTGGTGCCACCCTGACAGCCAGGGATCAGGACCAGAGCCCCTGCCTGAAGCTCTCCAGGCCCCTCCTGCTGCCAAGGCTGCTGACATTCGCAGCAGAGGTGCTAGGTCAGCCCTCAACAAGATGTCCCCAGGAGCTGGAGACTGGCACAGCCAGACCCTCCTGTGCCACAGCCTGGATTTCCATGACTCTGTGTGAGTCCTGTTTCTGAGGATGGTTCATCTTCTGCTCCTGCTGGGTTTACAGGTGTGGATCCAGCCCTCCCCAGTGCCCTGCTCCATGTGGAACGTGTTCCTGGGCCACACCACCCAGCCACAGAGCTGTGTCCTCCCATGGTCGCAGGGACCATCTCCCCCCTCATGGCAGTGGCCCTTTCCGCAGGGTGGGTTCCCTTTCCCTACGGCTCCAGCAACTCTCAGCCAGGTACCAAGTTTAGATACTCCTGGTCTGGGCTGGAGGCAGCTCCTCAGCCCAGAGGGGAGTGAAAGGCTCTTTATTCCCACCTCCCCTTCATATGTTTGTTTGATCCCTCCCACAAGTTTTTCCGGTGCCTTGGGTTTCACACTGCCTGTGCCTTCTGCCTGGTCATGCCACGCTTTTAAACCTGAATAGGGTATTTATCTAAATATATCCAAATACATCCCTGTAACTCCTTGTGAGTTCTGGGGGCAGTGTGTGATTCAGGATACTCTTCTGACTTGTGCAAGGGTAAAAATGATTGAACTGTAGTTCAGTGTCGTCCTTCAGGCCAAGCCAAACCAGGAGGGCAAGCCCGGGTTAGTGTCTGGGATTCCTCTGGTCCTTGAAGCCGGGCACTGTGAGTCATGTAGCGCAGCTGTAATACGTGCTCACCATGGCTCCTAGATGCCTCCACGCTTGGTTTTCCAAGAGGAGCAAAGAGACAAAATTATATTAATAAGAGCCTTGATGCTTAACCAAGCTACGGATCCTGAGGAGAGGTGGGTACAGATTCTTCTGGAAACCGGCTAAATACGGATGAATATTTTAAATGCTGTATTTATTCAGGCAGTAATGACGTGCTGCTTTTTTGGAGAGGTGCATTTTGTCAAAAGCAAGTGTTCTGTTCCCTGTTCTCGATGGTGTGTGGTGTGTGGTGGCATTTCCTCCTCCCCTGTACTTTTCTTATTTTGGCTAATTAAACGAGAACAGTCAATTCCAATTCCTTTTTTTTTTCTTCCTTTTTTTTCATTTCACTGCTGTACTGATTTACTTCAGTTTATTTAGTGTTTTAAAATGGTTTCTATTTAAATTTGGAAGGGGAGAAAAATAAATCTGCTAAATATATTTCTATTCAGATCATATGTTGTGGCTTTTCTCTTTTTGAAGAATGAGGTCTAATTTTTGAACCTGAATTCACTTGGCACCAGTCTTGGCTTCAGCAACGTTGGGTTTCCTTTTGTTTTAAACTAATTCCCTTTTTCCTACTGCTGGGCTACATTTATGTCTCCATGCTAGCAAAGCTTTTATGCATGTGTTTGGTTTGAAAGTGTTCATCTGAGCAAAGTAAATTGTGCAGACCATTTGAGGATGGGGCTCAAAGTGTGTTTTTTGGTGGTCCTTGGTGCTGTGGACCTGAAGCATTGTCAGTCCTTACCAGCTACCCGTACGCATCCCACTTGTGTACATCTTTGCAAAAAGACACAGCACATCCTTTTGCTTTCTTCTCTGTCCCTTGCTCTGGGAA
The DNA here is from genome assembly GCF_047716275.1 of Strix uralensis. Classification (NCBI taxonomy): domain Eukaryota; kingdom Metazoa; phylum Chordata; class Aves; order Strigiformes; family Strigidae; genus Strix; species Strix uralensis. Next base: position 5,971,589 of record NC_133992.1, read on the forward strand.
GCCAAGGCCTTGTTCTTTTCTGTGTAGAGCGGGGTTTTTTGAGGGGAAGGAAGGTTACTACATACTCGCTGCTTTTGGAAGAGAGAAAAGGTAGAAAAGAGCAGGAGGATAAGGTGTATTCAACAGCACAGGAGTTTCCACATGCTTCTTTGTAAAGGTTTTTTTTTTTAAAAATAGGTTAAAGCTTTATCTTAAACACTTAAACTTGGCTAGAATATTTCTCAGTGAGGAATGCGTGACTGAGAAACATGGAAAAAACAGCTGGGGAAGAAATAGCTAAGAAAAATTGAGATTTTATATGATTTCTGACAAGCTATATGACTGTCTTTTGTCCCTGAAGTCCCAATCCTCAAAGCTGGTCTGGATGGATCACCTGAGCTCCCAGGCCTTCAGAGGGTTTTGAGACGGGTTTGTCTGTGCATAGGAGTTTCTCACAAGTATCTGGATGTGTAATTTAGCTGCGTTCTTCTGAAAAGGTTTTCTTGAAGACAGTGGACTGTGAGGCTGTTGGTTATCTATCCCAGTCATAATACTGCTTGTTTCAAATTTTTTGTTATTGCTACTTAAAGCTTCATCTGTTATAGCAAGCAAGGAAGCAAAATGCAGATACTTCAGAGCAAAGGTATGAATAAAATCTTATGCCTATAGAAATTGGAAGATGCAAAACCACAGTCTCAGCAAGCAACCACAACTAAGTCAAATATGTGTATTAAAGGAGAGAAGTCCTTAGCATGCCTGGTAACAGAAAATGTCATGTGTATAGGAGACCTGATTTATAGTGGAAACCTTAATTTTTTGGCCACATTGAGGTCAGTTTTTTGAGTAAAACCTGCATTGCTGAGTCAGACCAGTGGGTCCTTGAACTTTCTGCTTCGACCATAACATCATTCCCCTCTAGTTTCAAGTTCAGGTACGCTGTGGGTCGATGTTGATCCTACTTGAAGCTGTATTTTTTTTTCATGGGGAGTGTGTAAATTCAGTGCTCAGGTTTGAGGTGCTTTAGTTCTGCCTGGTCCTTCCCCCTGTCTCGAGGGATAATGTGGCAAGATACAAAATACCTTTGTGGCGTGAGCCCCTGGGGTGGGTCAGCTTTGATGCCCAGACCCACGCTGGTGCTTCAGACCTGTACTGGGTGCTCAGCACCTCGCAGGACCTGTTCTTTGCCCTGTAGACCTTTGCAGCCTACCCTCCACCCTGGAGCAGCAATGCCCATGTAGTTCTTCACCCACAGCCCTCCCCTCCCTCCTCCAGCTTCATCCCTGCTCCATCCCTTGCTGGGGGGTGCCCGGGGTGCCCCCCCCCGCGTCCCCATGCCTGCAAAGCAGCCCTGAACCTGCCCCTCGGAGGCTGGATCTCTGCTCATTAGCTGATGTTTGCTGAAACCGGATACCTGGGGCACCCCAGCCAGCGGCGGAGTCCCCTGGCTGCAGCTATTTAAAAGGACAAGGGCAGCCTTATAATTTCCACCTCTTTCACATCCATGTCCCTCCCAGCGCCCGGTCCCAACTTCTCTTCTCTCCTGGATCCCTGCAGCATCCATGACCCACGAGTGGAGCGACAGCCCGAGGGGGACCTGCCTGCGCCAGTCCTGGGGAAGGATTATCTGTTGAATTTGGGGGAACCTCAGGCTTGCCAAAAAGCCTTGGCTCGCTGGGGCCCGTGAGCCTGGCAGCCACTCGCTGGCTCCCAGCACAGGAGACACCTTGAGACTGAAGGGGAAGGCGGGAGGAAGAGGCTTGGGGGTAGTTTTTTATTTTTTTTTGCTCCTTTTGCTTTTTATTATTATTCTTCTATAAGAAGTAGAAATTGCCGTAAGCTGCTGGGACAAATGAATGCCAATGAACACAGGGCTGCGAGGAGACGGTGCACAGCCTCTCGCCTCGCTGCAAAGTAAGTGCCCAAGGCAGAGACTCTTTGCAAGGGGGAAGGGAGCAGGGCCAAGGGGGCACCCAGGGGTGCAGGGAGGAGGTGGGAGGGTGCAGTGTGGTGGGCTGCCCTCACCTGTGTGAGGGAATCCTATAGAGCTGAGGGATTTGCTGTGTCCTGGCGGGGACAAGAGGGACCTGCCTGTCACCCTGGGGTGCGCACAGTGGCTGGGTCCCAGCTTGGTGGGACTTTGCAAGAGCTGGAAGAGCAGGGGGCACAGGGGCGCAGGTGGTACCCACACACAGAAGTCCCCTCTCCTGGCAGGGCTGGCTAAGTGGACTTGGGATCTGGTTTACTCTGATGGACCTTGCGTAAGAAAACTCATTCCTCTTTCCCTGTCCCTCGGGCTGCAGCTTCCATCACTTGGTGCTGGGAGGAGAGGGAGGGTCTGGAGATGCCCCGCTCCCTGTGGAAGCAGAGCAGGGCCAGGAGGGCGGGGGGGGGGGGGGGGGGTCCTGCAAGCCGGAGCCCCCTCCCCAGGCTCCCAACTGCCTCCGCAAAGCCCAAGGGAAAAGCCGGGTCAGGTACCTTATAACCTGGTCCTTGGCCAGCCCGTGGCGAGGTGGGTCGAGGGCCGTTTTGGGCAGAGGGCTGGTGGCCCCGGCCCCTGGGTGCCGGCGAGCAGCGATCCCCAGTCGCAGCCTCCCCAGAGCAGGACCCTGTGCGCTCCCTCCACCGAGCCTGGAAGGGGTCTTGCATTGCTTCTCGGCAGCTCCTCTGGCCGAAAGAGTTTCTTTCTTTATTTATTTATTTACTTTGTATTATTTTTTGTAAGTGCTTCGGTATTACAGAGGAGGGCAGCAGAGAGAGGCAGCAGGGACATCCTTAAATAATTTTCATTTCTCAAAATCTGCCTTTTCCTCTTCTCTCTAAGTCCAGAGGAGAGATCCTTGGGGGGGTGGGAGGCACATCTGCACTGCAAATAAAAATAATAATTACAACCACCAACCAAACAACAACAAAAAAAGTAACAGCTAAGAAAAAACACTTTAAATCAAGGACTTTGGAAATCAGAGATCACAGAAATTGTACTATTAATAAGGAGGGGAAAAAAAAAAAAAAAGAGAGGCAAGAAATCCAGCGACCATGGGCCAGCCTGGCTTCCTAGCGTGTACTTTCTGTTCTCTCTCCTTTTTCCCAAGGTAATTGCAGTCTGCCGAGAGGGAGTTAAATGGGATTAAAAGATCTGTGTAAGCAAAAGGACCCAGAAGAGAAGGAGGAAGGAGTGAGCCGTCCGGGCCAGGGGGTGTCTTTGACACAGCTGAGCCCCTTAGAGAGGCAGAGAGCTGAGCTCCTGGGAAGGATGTACCCACAAACCGGCCTGTCCCCCTTTTTCTGATGGATTGCCGCAAAAATTGCCCGAAAGAGACAATGCACTAAACGTGATGGAGCCGGAATCAGAGCCGGTCTCCAGACTCAGAGCTACAGCAGCAGGCAGGGGGTGAGTACAAAGTCCGACTTCTCCCGGCGCCGGGGAAGGGCAATCCCGGGCGGGGATGGGGGTGCCCGGGGAGCCGGGGGATCCCGGGAGGGCAGCTCCGCTCCCGGGAGGCTGGGGACGGGGTGGGGGAAGACATTCCTTCTGCCAGGGGATGATGTGAAAACTCCTGGGCTGGAGAGGAAGAATGGGCTGGGAGAGAAGGGAGGCCACGCTGGAGCAGGAGGGTGGGAATGGGGCTGGGGTGTGCGGAAAGGGGGTGAGAGCGGGGGGCTCGGGGCCGGGAAGGGCAGGAGGAGCCCCCCCCCCCACCCCCTCCTCCCCGCTCTCTATTCCCACGCACCGGGGAAAGGAGCTCCCGGCCCGGGAAAGTGGTCCGGGGGGTGGGCGCCGATGTTGCCCCCACGCGAGATGCAGACACGGACCATCCCACCTCCCCGCTCCCCCTCGCACACCTCCACCCTTCCCGGGCACGGCCGGGGGGGCAGGTTCCCCAGCGCCTCCTGGGAGCCGGGGGGAGATGCTGCTCCCTGAGGCTGTCCCGCGGGGACGTGGGGGACACGAGTACCTGGAGATCGCTGCCGCAGTCCTCCGGAGAGTGGGAGAGCCATGGGGAGGGCTGGGGCAGGGTCAGAGAGGCAGGCGGGTGCCTGGTGGCATGTTCTTCATGTGTTCCATGTACACACACGCGCACAAATACTCCTCTCTATGTACGTGTGTATCTAAAACATGACAGCACACACCCAGCCCCGTCCTCTTTCTCACACAGCTGGGACCAGCTTTTACTATTTTCATTGTTAAAGTTGTTGTTGTTATTATTATTATTTTTCCCGGGGACGAGCAAAGGGTTAATCCTCTGGTTGCGTTGTCGGATGTAATGATGATTTACCGACACTCCCTTGGAAAGACTGGGATTCTTCTGCCTGGCAGTTTGAAAAAGTTGTGTACAGGATCCCTCTGCTGCTGCCAGGCTGGGCTGGGCTGTGGGATGGGGTGAGAGGCTGGAAACGGGGCAAGGGGATTTGGGGGCACCCCCCCTCCATCCCGAGGGTCACCCCGCTCCTGGCAGCCGCCCCTTTAGCGCAGCGCCGGAGTCTGGCCGTGGATGAATGTGCACTTTCCTTTGTAGGCTGAGCGCAGCTCTCCCTGCCTGCATGTGTCTGTGTGTAAAGTTATGTGGAGAGATCAGAACGGCTCCCAGGGGCTGCAACCAGCTCTCCTTGCGAAGTTTTTCGTGTGTTTATATACTCACAAGGACTGAATTTTAGCGCTTTAGGGTTTCTTTCTTTTTTTTTTTTTTTTTTTGCGCAGACGTGGCTGTGGCGTGTCTGGAGATGCTGGTAACTGCGGCATCTCCCAGTCGCACCTTTTTAATGGTGGGCATGATCTGGAGTGAAGTGCCTGCCTCGGACCGTGCGAGGGTGGCTGTCTCTTAAAAAGGGAAAATCAAAAGGGGAACAGACAGATAAAGATTCCTCTGACAGACCAAGCGCAGTGTCGCGGCGAGGGAAGGGCCCCGATGCTGGGGAGATACTTGGCACGAGGCGCAGTCGCTGCACAGAGCATCAACTTGTGAGCGTGATGGAGAAGTTGGCTGTGATCACGCTACGGATGAGGACAGGGAGATCCTGCTCGAGTCCCAGGGCAAATTGGACCCTGCTGAGGACAGAGTTGGGAAACAGGGAGCCAGGAGAAGGCAGCGTGGCCGCCAGCTCACCGCGGGTCTATATCTGGTTTTGCAGCTCAGTGTCCCAGGCTAGCGTTGTGCATGGCTACACGGGCTGGGAGTGTTGCAGTGCCATGGGAAATCTGTTCTTTGGTCTTTTCTGGTGACTCTGAATATGTGTGCCTTTTGTTCCCAGGATCTCCTCTGGCTTAAATACCTCGCCAGCGTGCTGCTGATCCGTTCCCTCCTCAGCAGAGGTCGCTTGCTACCCTTCGCATTATCTCCCGATGGGCTTTTTGGTGCTGGGTTTTGATTTGCTTGGCAGAGTTGAGTGCTGTGCATCCTACCGTCCCCACAGCTGGACGTCCCTGTTGAGGCCGTTAGTCTTGGAGAGGGTCCTCTGAGCCCAGAGCTGGGTTGTGCCTGGGCTCGCCAGGCCACCCTTGTGCCACCGAGTCCTCCTCGGCGTGGGTGAGGGTTGTGCTGCCTGAAGGCAGCTTGTAATGGGAACTTTCTGTGCATCCCCACGTGACACTGCGGGTCCCGCTTGTCCCAGCGCTCTTGCAGCATCCTCCAGAGCGGGGCTGGTGGCTGAGGAGCTGCCAGATGTGCAAGAGACCCATGGATGGGAGTGGGAGGGCTGGCTCACCAGGGAAGAAGCAGTTGCAGAGTGTGCTGAAGCCTTGTCCTGGCTCGAGCAGCCAAAGCTTGTAAAACTAGAACACAAAGTTTTACAGGCTCTGCAAGCTTAAAATGCCCCTCTTGATCGTTTCCGTTGATGCATTTTTAGTGAGCACAGGCTCACTAAACCACAGAAGAAGGGTTTGCATTCAGCTGTGCATTGAGCACGTGTCCAGACTGTAGCACTTGTGCCGTTCAGCTGCAGTTGTGCCACCTTGGCCCCTTCCAGCCCCAGTGCCACATGCTGGCCAGGGAGGAGGTTTGCTGGATGCTCCTGGAGGTCTCTGATGGGTGCCTGCTGCTGTCACAGCCCTGCATTGTTGGAGTAATGCTGCTCTGGGGCCCATGTGCTGGATGAGGAACCTGCACACATGGTGATACAGCACCCACCTGGCTCCACTGAGGTGGGTCAGGTCCTGGGAAGGCCTGAAAGGGCTGGAGGAAGGCACAGCTCCTGTTTGAAGAGGAAAAGACCATTGCATGCAAGCTGAGCCGGTGATCTGGGGACAAATTATGGCACTGCTGGGCAAATTCAGCAATGGGAGCAATAGGCAGGCAAATGATGTGTGTGCTGGGTGCCTTGGGGTAGAGAGGAGGCAATTACACAGCCTGCTGGAGCTGTGTCCCAGGAGGGAAGGGCAGTGTCACAGCCAGGGCTACAAGCTGAGGTCCCGTGTCCAGGTCCCCCCTCTCCTGCTGCCTCGACGTGCCTCTCTGAGCAGGTTCTTTTAATAAAGCTCCAGTTTCATTCCCTTTCTGCAATGGGTTGAGCTGATAAAATCTGCAGCGCTTGAAAACAGTGTTTATGCAGGTTACGTTATTGACCGAGACTTGCCCAGGTCTTGTGGTGAGGGGAGTTGTAGGAAATCTCTGACCAGAGTCAGACACAGAGCATGTGGGGTTTTTTCCCCTCTCTCTTTCTTTGCCAATTTGTTTGGGGCATAAGTAGAAATGATGGACGCTTACTGAAGTGCAAATGGAAACAATGGGGAATTCTATACGGCTCTGCCAAACCCCATTCACAAAATGAAGGAATGCAAAGGCATTTGTTGGAAGGACAAAAAAGGAGTTAGATGACAGACCACGCTTAGCACTTCTGTTTGTTGAGGGCTCCAGTTACTAACTGAGAACACAAAGGCAAGGGCCAGTAGTGAGTATTGTCACTTCACACATCAGCAAAGTCAATAACCCAGACAGAGGGTGTGAGCAAAGAGACCAGGTAATGGGTTGTCAGGAAAGATCCCCTATTGTAGAAAGTTGCTGGGAGGTATCTGGGAGGGTGTTTGAGTCATCACAGCCATGTCAGCCTTGCACCTAGCAGGTGAGGAAGAAGGTTGTCATCAGCAGGAGCCCAGAGGAGCTGGTTAGCTCTGGGCCAGCTTTGTGCAATGAATACACAAGCTCTGTCTCCCAATTAGGACGACAGGGACCAGCAGTTTGAAACCCATCAGCCCCTTTGTAGATATCACCATAAACCCTTGAAAGAACAAGGTGTGAGGTGTCTGCAGGAGGGAGGGTTGGCCACACGGACGCTTCATCTCCATGTTCTGTGTACTGCAGATCTGCATTTCCCTCCTGGGGAAATCCTGAGAGGAGCTATAGGTGTTGGGGGAGCAAATACCAGGCACTTATGCATCCAGACCCTGCTTGTGCCTGGCTGATGTGCAGGCGTTTAGGAGAGCAAAACTTCTTTGCAGTACTTGAGACCGACTGCAATACCATTGCCAGGAGCTCAGGTCCCTCCCCTTTATGAATCCAATTCCTCCCTCTCATCAGGCCCCGTGGGTCACTCTCTTGCTACCAGGGGCCTCCTCCGAAGGAAGCAGCAACTTTTTCTGGGCCACAGTTGCCAAAGCCCTGAGATAGACCTCTACAGGCACAGCACTAAGGGCATTTTCATCCTGAATTAAGATTAGATTGGGCAGAAACTGTGCCAGAGAAACCCTGGGAATTTCTGGGCTTGCATGCACGCTCCAAATTCTGTGGCAGGGTGGAGGAGTTCAGACATTCCTGCTCAGGATCACCCCACGGATGGGTTGGAGTCAGGCCTGGAGAGTTTCCCATCCTAGGGAGTTTTCCCTGTTTTGGCTACTGGAGTCTCCAGTGACAATGGGGGGACAATCTTTGAAACCTCTGCGTTGCACTCTGCTCAGAGTGCTGTTCACGCTCAGGCAGCCGCGCTGACGTCCCACTTCATCTTCTCCCCTTATGGCTGCACGTGCAATGAATTTCTAGTTGTCATCTGAAAATCTGTTTTGATAAACATGTGCCTAGGGGCAGTGGGTTGGATTCTGGATGTTTTGTGTACTTGCTGCTGGTTGATATTTTTGGAGAGCTTTTTTGAACATTAAAATCTTAGAGGGGTGCTGAATTTCATTCTTCCCCACTTAATATTGAGAGTTTCTAGATCATTCTTAGATTTCTCAGTATTTTTAAATGACCATGGAACTGTATCTATCTGGGCCATATCTGCTTGTCTGCTTTTTCCTTTTTCTTAAAAATGCAGATGCTGAATGGGGTTACAAATCAATACCATTTCAGTCATCTAAGAAACTCTCCCCTTAGCATGCTGGGTTTTGCAACAGTGCCTGCATACACCAGACAAAAATCTTTGACTGGAGGTGTAAATTGATAGCTGGTTTTTACTGCAGAAAAGGTCCAGCAAAGGACTATGAAGGGTGGTCACAGGGATGTCTATGTAACTGTATGTTCCCATTGCTCTCTCCAGAAACTGAGGGTACCATAGTTTCCAGAAGCCCTGAAAAGAGAGCAGAAGTCTGCTCTGCTCTGCAAAGGATGATACTAGAATGAAACAAGATTTCTACCCCAAAAAGCTGGGAGTTGAATCGATGCCTTGGCGCAATTTAAAGCCTCGGTATGTAGGTTGTGATTTGTGTTTCCTGTTGACTACCAAAACTGCTTGGGAGTCTTATAAAATATCACCTTCAGTCATGTGCAAAGGATCTTAAGCAACATATTTTCTCCTTTTAAGATACGCTGTCTGATCTACAGCTAGAAATGTAGATTTGTCTTTCTTGAAAAGCAATTTTCAGCATCCAGCTGGCTTTCTGATCTTTTGGACAGAAAAAAATGCACCTGAATGGAGGAGAGTGGGGGGAATCATTTTTCCACCCTGCAAGAATGTTTGCAATTTCAAAGATATTTCCCCACTGTAAATGAGGGAGAAAGCAAAATAAAAAATTAAATGCTGCTTTGGGACCCTGTAACATTTTGTTCAGCTTCAACCCATCATCTAAGCAAACAAGATGTCAAAATCATTTTGAACTTCTCTTTTTAAGCTGAAACTGTTCCAACCAATTCCAGAAATTGTGGAGAATTAGCTGATCACAACTCTTTTACAGATTGCTTCAGCTTTGTCAAACTTGCACTTTTTTGAGGATAATTGCTGACCAAGTCTAGGCTAGAGCCTGTTGTTTTACCATTGTCCTTAGTTCAGTGCAGTGCTTTATTCCAGTGGTTGTCAGGTAAGACCTGATAATGTTCAACAGGATTTTTTCTTTACTTTTGCTCTTGAGGTTGCTGCCCTGAACATGACTTTACTGGGGCTATAGCAGCCAGACACACTGTGCACAAGCCATCTGGAGAGGTGATAACTCTTCTTTAGCCTCCAAGTTACAACTTGCCACTCTCGGAATTCTGATCTTTCAGTGCTCAGTAAGAAGATGGCAAGTGAGTCTGGAAGCTGAAAACCCAGGTTTTCATGAAAAACCATGATTTCATCAGGTTTCCGGATTGGTGCATACCACCATGTTCAGGGAGCTCCTGCCTGTCCTGAAGCCCCAGCAGAAGTGGTGCCTAGACCTTCTGGTTGCTTCATGTAGGAACTCCTCAGGGTGATTCCTCTTGGCTGCTATCTGCGTGTGCGTGGTCCTCACTTGGGAAGATGCTAAAATCACCGTTTGGGCTGAGAAGTGTTATTACCAGTCTTTGTGTTTCTCTGTCCCTCTCGGTTGTCTTTTGCCTTACACTTTTGGCACTGGTTAGTTCCCATGGACTGATCACAGGAGTTCACAAAAAGTAGCGAAGCAAAATCAAGCTGTAGTCAGTAGCTTCAGTTTGCAATAAAGAGAGTTTGTCTGCACTGGAAAACTTTTAGGGTTCACGTGAGCTTACATCATATGTATTTAGGGGCACTTCCTCACCTAGTGACTATAGCAGTGGGTCCCTTGTGCTGGTATTCATAGGCCCTATGCAATAAAAGAAATAAATGCCTTTAGTGGGTACCTCCTGATAGAGTCTCTGTGGAAATTGCTGGTTGTGGGAAGAAGCCGAGATAAAGGCAAGGTGGGTTTGATAGCTCTATATAAGGAGAAAAATCTTCATTTACCATTGCTACTCAAGCTGCTTATGCAATCCTGTCGCTGCAGAATTGTAACGGAAAAAGAGCCTGCACTATAAAATCCTGCAATAATTAACAGCCCCATCAGTCACAGGTCTGCCATTTGGAAGCTGCTTTTGCTTTTTCCATTAAGTTGGTAAATTTTGCCAAAGTGTTTTTCTTCAGTGTTTTGGCACTTGGCCCCGCTCTCAACTCTTACGGTATTGGCTGTGCGAGGGGTCCAGGAGCGGGGCTGAGGCCAGCTGGATCCCACTCTGCGCATTCATCTCCTTTATAGCCCCGTCAGTGTCACTGGAATGAAATTACGTGCTGGATTTTCCCCTAAGGCTTGTTCCCCTCACTGTGTTGGTCAACGGGGATTTTGGAAGCAAATTTGGGTTGTGAAGGTACCCCTCCAAAAAACGATCTGGACTTCGGTTTGGTGTGTTGTGTGCACCGGTGTTTGTACATAGCTGTACAAATCTGATTGTCTCCAGAGAAAAGGTGTTCTCGATGCCTGGGACTCCTGCTGCCCTTGGCACTCACGTCATGGTTGTCACCCCCTTCCCCTCATCTTCCCGTGCTCTCATCGGGCAGTCAAACCCAGTTGATGATACCCAGCAGGGTCTTTGCTCCATGCACACGCAAAGTTGTGTCTGTATCTTAACACTCCATTGTTCCTTTGGAGGTAAGCACAGAAATGAAGGTTTTCCTGTGAAGTGGATTTTAGCCTCTTTAGGAAAGTCTTTTTATGACTGAAGAGGTGGCCATGAAGAATCATCCTATTCTCCTCTTCCTACATCCCCTGAAGGAACTGGGACACAACCCCTCCTTGGACTCAGCAGTGTCTTCAGCCCAACACCTGTGTCCCATGGGATGAAGTGTGCAGAAAACAACCAAGTCTCCCCAGCTGGAGATCTCTTGAGCACACTGGGGGTTAGTATATGGCTGGCTATAGGACATGGCGGAAGAATGCCATGATTTGGCTATTCCAAGCTGTTGTTCCTTCATGCATAAACTAAAGCAGCCCCAGAGCTCTTGAAATGTGCAGCCCAGTGTCTGGGTAATGGAAACAGCAAAGAATGATGTGGTTCATCTCATTTGTTTCCCAGCCGATGTGGGTCTGCTCCAGTATTTTGTCCCTTCAAGCCTTAAAATATTAGTTAGTGGCTGGATTCCTGCATGGAGTTTTACATTCAAGCCAGGTTTCCCCACTGATGTGTAAATCACTGTGGCTTCATTTTAGCTGTGGGAAAGGGTCTCCTGTACTGGTGAGAATCTGGCGCAGGGCAATACATTGTCTCAGAGGATGCTTTCTTGTGCTAAAGCTGAGGCTTGATGGCAGGAGAAGAGTGGTCTCTAATCCCATTTGATAAATGATTTGTCTTTGCCAGCTGCGCTTTGGCATTGCTCTGCGTATCCCAGGGTTCGCACTGGCTTGGCTGAAATGAAGAACAACCTGTGGATGTCCCGCACTGCTTTCTTCTGGCTGAGGACTTTCTGTAACTTACATTTTTGTCTCTGTTCCTCCAGCAGCCCTTGCTGATCAAGCTGTTAAATATCATCTCTAGAAGATGAGGGAATTCAATCTTCAAACTTTCCACTGACAGTTTTAACTGAGCATAACCAAGGAGTTTTCTATGTTCGTTATTTGGCTACAAAGCAAGGAAGTTGATGGGGAAAGGGGGGGCTTCAGCTACCTTTCTGGTTAAAGTTTTCCTCTCTGCTGCTGTTTTTAATGGCACTTCAAGGCTTAAAGTCTAGCTAACTGAAAGATTTGTCCAATTCCCTCTCAGGCGTGAAAGGGTCTGTGAGAGCACTGCACTTGGGAGTCTGCAGCCCTCACACTTTCTAAAATTTCCTGCCATATCAAACTAATGAGAAAGTCATTAGTGGCAATAGCATAGGGTGCTGAGTAGTTAGAAGCTTCCTCCATCTTTGCATCTGTGTGTAAAAAGAGGAATAGATCCATGTAGGGTTTTGTATGTTTAGGATATTTGCAAGCACATAGTAAAGCAATAGGACTCCGAATTTGTTTGCTGGGATGCGGGTGACATGTCAGCGCATGTCAGCAATTTTCTACCCATGTCTTCACAGACGTGCAATCCTGGCATGTCTTTTGACCTTCAAATTTTGAATTATTTCTCCGTTCTCTTGCATTTTTGGTGTTCTGTCCTAGGCAGGGTGAGTGCCGAGGAGTAGCAGTGGCGAAGGGACTGCTGACCTGGCACCGATGACCCTGTATCTCAGAACACTGGTCTGGTCCTTGTTAAACACTTGATCAACAGCCCCTAATACCAGTGGGAAAACCTTCCACTAAATTCAGTGAGCTTTAGAGGACTTTAAAGTAGCAAAATGAGATCTCAGTCAGAAGCAAGAGCTGTTCTGCTGAGCGCCCATTCTCCACTTCCCGGAGACATGTGGACACTGCCACTGACTTCACTACATTTGTGATCAATGAGAAGACCCTTAAAGGGGGGCTAGTTTTTGCTACTAATGTTGTAGAAACTCATTACTTTTTCTTCTCTTCCAATTTTAGGGGATTCTGCTTTCTCTGGACTGTATTATGTTTTACCTGGTTCCTGGGATTCACACAGGGAAATTCTGAAGGTAAATTACACTTTTTTTACCTCCTCTTTCAACCAAAGTAAAAGCCAAGTGCTTTGGTGTCAGTTTTAGGGCCGTCATTTAATAATGTCTGAGCCTAGTGCACAGAATTAAATGCATTTATTGCTGGAGGTTGCAGGACTGATGACACAGATGACGCAGTTAACAGCTGGCAAAAGAACCAGTTTTTTACAGGTGATTACGTGCCCCACAGGATTTTCAGAAGTGCCTGTCTGTCTGGTGGAAGTGGTGGGAATGAGGCACTTTGTGTCTAAAATGTCACTGGCATCTACCTGCACTTGCTAGTTCTTAACTGCTCTTAGAAAGTGCCCCTTGAGGCTGGGGCATTAAGGAATTAAGCGTCTCTGGCAGACGGGTTTTTCCTTGACTTGAATGCAACCCAGTCATGCCTCTGCAGGCACATAGGATGTGGTACATACAGAAATTATGTGAGTTCTAAAAGTAAAAGCAAATTTAAGGAAGAAAAAGTTACACAGGTGTGGTTGATAGTAGAATGACTATGTCTGGCTCCGTCCTGGTGCAGCAGGGGAAGTATTCTATAGGGGAGTGATCATACACCTTCACCCTGCCTTTACACCTCTTCTCCAGGCATCCCCTCCCAGTGCTGCTGCGGACAGGACAAAAGGTACAATCATCAGTGACCCCACAAGAGGAGGTAGAAAGCTCAGAGTCAACAAAAATAAAAACTAATTCATCTTTTACAGTTGGTAGTGCAAGCTGAGCATCTCCGCAACATCTGTTTGTAAAGGAGCCATCTCCTCTTAAAATAGCAACACCTCTTCCACATGGATGGTTTACACGGGTATATGCTGGAACTGAACAGCTTCCTCTGCAATCAGTGGACAATAATAAGTGGACTAGCAGGCTCCAGGGCTCTCCTCTTAGTCTCCAAAACATGAAGGAAAAATAGAAAGTTGGTCAATGCTCAGCTGTAAGCCAGCCCATGGAGCACTTTTTACAGGGGGGAAAAAAAGAAAATACATCCCTGCCATCAGCAATTTTGAAAAATGTAATATTTTCCAAATTCTGCTTCAATGCAAAAGAGGTGAACATCTGGCTGAATTACTTAGTCAAGCAGTTTTCAGAGCAAGTTTTATGTCAGCTCATAAAGAGGCAGAACAAATACTGTGTCTTGGCATCTCTTTTTTTCAAGTAGATTTTAATATGCTGTTAAGATTCATCTCTATCCATCATTTTACTCCCATGATAATTATGGGATGGTGCCATGTCTTTTGATTGTTACCATCAATCTAAAGGAAACTCTTTCACTTCACTCTTACTGCATTACCTTAGTGTGGTAGATAACTCCCCCCTGAGATACTTTCTCTGTGATAAAGGAATTTTAAAAATCTTGCTTGGTTTCCCCACAATCAGAGACAGGCTGTTCTTCTGGTACCAGAAAGCAAAAAAATTCCAAGGAAGCAAAGGCTGTAAGGAAATATTGGTGACTTGAGGCTGTATTATCACTCAGGATTTTCAAACATGAGATTTACAAAAGCAGTAAGAGCTTGTTCATAGATCTGTGTGAGGATGAAATTAAGCCAATGCCGTGGGCTTTCAAAGCACTGCAGTTATTACCATAAGGCTTGGGGTCCTTCTGCACGCTGGAAGATCAGGGAACACAGAGGATTATTTTTCCATAAGTGTTACAAATCCGAAAGATCATGAGGTTAGTGAGTTCATCTGATGTGCACTGACTAAGGGTCTGGGCAGTGACTTTTGGAAATGTAGTGTTTATTCAACCCAATTTTAGCTGTGGGCATTGCATCTCAGCTGCTGGAATCTAGGAAGCTGCAAGTAATTTCTCTCCTGCCTTTTGGATTCTTTTTCTTATAAAGCTTTTTTGCATTGGGAAAGGGGGAAGGAAAGAAAGAGATGGGAAGGAGAGCAACAAAACGTTTTATCCCCTCTTTCGGAGTTGATTGTGTGGTTGTTCAGAAATCTCTGTGCACCTCGCTTCATCACAGAATCTGTTAGGAAAGTTTTCCCCGGTTGCTTAAATGTTGCTACAGGAATGTTGCAACTAGCTTCAAGGCACCTGGGAGCAGGCAGCTCTAAGTGAATGGTTTTTTAAATAATGTGTTTTGATGGAAAAATCTACAGAGGAAAAAAATCTGAAAAGGAAAATATGCTTTACTAAACTCAGAGCTACTTAAGGAAGCCAAAATTACCTTGCCTTTTATGTTAGTTGATGACATCCCATCATCTCAGGGGACGTGCCCCACCAGCCCAGGGCAGTCAGCATGGGATGGAGAGGCAGACGGGCTGGGTGCACAGGAGTCCTGAGCTGTGCGCCTGGACCTGGTGCTGGAAAATCCACATACATGTCCTGCATGAGGTGTCTCTTAATCAGGCTTTGCGTAGGCATCTAGAATTTGGCTCTACCTTAGTGGGTTTTGAGAGAAAGGAGTGGTTGGGTTGTGCTTTTTTTCCTTTTTCTTGAGCGCTGTTGGATGCAGTTTCTAATGAGGTAGTTGGATTGGTGTTGCAAACAGCAGTGGCATCCTCTGAGCGGGGAAACATCCCTATGTCTTTGCAGAGCAGCTACCAGATGAATAGCTCCTGGAGCATAAAGCATCTCTGCCTAGCAGAGACACACCACTGTCTGTCTCTGGGACAGAACCTAAAAATACATGTAGAAATTGGAAGCTGGAGTCTAGCTCCTAGTTTAAGTGGTAAATTTATTTCCTTAGAGCTAAATCCTGATGCCTTTGAAGTCTGTGGCGAGTGTCCCACTTGACTTTGCTCAAGCCAGGCTTTGGCCTTTACTGTTTCATGGGCTCTGGAAATTATCCAGTATGAAGATACTGCTGCGATTCCTCCATTCAGTGCAGAGAGGGGAAGGTTCTACCTTTGCTATGCTGAGGGACAGCCCCACGGGGCAATATGGCAGGAAAACAGTGGGGGGGCAAGGATTTTGTGTACAGGAGAAGCACCATTCTTAACACTTGCACATGCTGTGCAGTAAATTATCCCCCCTACATAGAGTGGGAACATTTTCATCCCCTTTCATATCTGACACATCTTCTCCAGGGTAGTCTCTGCTAGAAAATAAGCCAAGCTGCCTTAAAATAGGGAGGTGGGAATAGACCTGAGCTCAGACAAAGTAAATATTGATTGACTTGTTCTTACATACAAAAATGGCCAGGGTTTTTGCCAAAGTCAAAGAACAGAGGTTTTCTCGTTATTCTCCTCCCTTCCTGACCAACAACATTACAGGCCTCAGACTGGCTTGAGTCTACAACCTTTCTGGCCAACACTGAGGATCTCTTTTAAGTGCCAGTTCTCCAAATATTGGGTATTGTGCTGAATATTTAATAGTTAAGGGTGAAAGAGGCCAAATTCCAAGGCCCCTTTAGAGAAGGAGCTTGTTTTTCCCTTGGACAACCTTTGATTTACTTTTCCTTTTAATCTAGGAAAGCTGCAATCCCGTGGTGTTAGCTGACGTGCAGCCATGATTGGCGCTGCTGCATTTCTGATTGTTAAATTCTTACCTTGCGAGATCAGCATTTGGATTTCACAGCCCAGGCTAGCTTCCCCAAAGAGCACTTAAAATATGAGAGTCATCGAGTAATGGGGATTGCATTTGGGCAGGGAAGAGGGAAGGAAATATAGTCATCCTAGCTCATTTTCAACAGTGCTAGTGTCATGGTAATCATTATAGCCTTACCTTTATCTGTCTTTACCATGTAGGTAGCATTTTTTATTAGACCAAATGTTCAAGCTGGAGTAAGAGAACAAGTGTTTGGGTGCATGAGGGCCTTTTTCAGGTCTGGGCACATTGCATGTTTACCTTTGCAACTTTTCTTGTGTAGACCTCAGCATCTTCCCCAGTTAAGTAGTTCAGCTGAGCCAGCCGTCAGCTGGCTCCAGTTTGTGTGGCTGTTGCCTGCTAATCTGCCTTGGACTCCAAGCTGTGCGTGACTCCTGTTAGACCTCAGGGCCACAAACCAGAGGATTCTGCTTGTCTGTCCATTGCAGACTTCTCCTGGAGTTGGTGGAGAAAGATAGGTGCCTCTGGACATCCATCCCTCTCACTGTCTTGACCAAGGCACCTAGCTCCTAGGTGACAAATGCTGGAGGCGAGTCTTACCTCTGCTGCTCAGTGGCAGCCATAACTAATTTCTCAGCTCTTCACAAACCACGTCTGGTTCCTCCAACCTATTAAAATAATTTAAGTCTGTAAGATGATCCGCTGGGAAAAAAGTACTGCTGTTGAGAACCTTAAGCGGTTCAGTGAAATCTAGGTGCAGTTGTTTCATGCTGGGAGGCACCTTTGCTTCCCTAAACTCTCCAGAGTCTCAGAGATCAAAAGCTGCTGCTTACTAATTTGGAGAGACACAGATACAAGGCTTTTGCTCCCTTTGAAAGTTCTGTTACTTGCCTTCTGGGGATATAAAATTTTGCAATCCCAGCTGTCTGTTGTTCAAATTCCTTTCCGGCTGTGTGGTCAGTACTCAGAATTAAATCCCAGAGAAGTGGACTATTGGTGCTCAGTGGGAAATTTCCCTCTAGTGAGGTCAGCTCCCTGCAGAACATCTGGAGCTGGCCCCTGGTGGCACAAGGTAGCTAGCCAGATACACCATGGAGCTGATGTCTTTTGGCAATTGCTGGTGACAAAGATGAGCATGCACTTGCTCCTCACACAACAGGCAGAAGAGCTATGTGCTCTCTGTTCTGATTATTTGAATGTATATATGAGAGAGGATGCTTGGGGTTTCCTGCATTCCTTTTTGCATGGACTGGTTTGACCCCCCCATACCCATCCAGCCCGTGGGTTGCCCGATACCTCACATCATCTTTGTGCTTCCCTTTCAGATGTAGATGTTCTTCAAAGACTGGGCCTGTCAGGGAAAAGGCCATCGAGCGGATGGTCCTCATCACGTACAGTTCCTCAAGGAGTCATTCCTTTCAAATCAGGGGTCATCTTCACTCAGCGAGCACGTGTCGAAGCACCAGTCAGCACCATCCTCCCCACAGGCTCTAGCACTGATCTGCTCCTAGTGCTGAGCCTCTGCTCCCACCGCATCAACAATGCCTTTCTCTTTGCTGTCAAGAGCAAAAAGAAAAAACTGCAGCTGGGGGTCCAGTTTGTGCCTGGGAAGATCATAGTATATGTGGGCCACAAGCGCTCTGTATATTTTGATTATAATGTCCATGATGGCCAGTGGCACAATATGGCCATCAATATCCGTGGCCAGACAGTCACTTTATTTACTTCTTGTGGGAAGCGCAGAGTACATGCGGATTTGCATTTTAAAAAGGACGAGGCATTGGATCCACATGGATCTTTCCTCTTTGGGAAGATAAACCAGCACTCCGTGCAGTTTGAAGGAGCCATCTGCCAGTTCGATATTTATCCTTCCGCCAAGGCAGCTCATCATTACTGTAAATACCTGAAAAAACAGTGCAGGCAAGCAGATACCTACCGGCCGAACCTGCCCCCCCTCATCCCCCTCCTGCCCAGGGATCCCAGTGCCCCCCCGAGTACCCCACAGCATATGGAGCCCTCGCTGCAGGGTCTGAAAAACCTGACCACTGCCGCCCCATCCTTGGAGTCTGGCAGGGTCACTGCACCCCTCAAAACTCGGGGTTCAGGTACAACAACCATGGCATTGGTATCATCCCCACCATCACTGCCAAGACTGACAACCAAAGCCACAAAGGTCACAGTGGCCCCATCTCCTGTTCCATCGAGTACTGAACCACAGCCGCCTACCCGGTCACTCCCTCGGGGGACGGTGACAACCCTCAGGGTGTCTCGGCCCACTCCCAGCACACACATGGAGAAAACTCCCCTTCCCACTGCCAAAAAGGCCCCACCGACAAGCCAGAGCCCTGCCATGGCCAGCAGGAAGGAGTCCAAGCAAGAGACCAAAAAGAAGATCAACCAAAAACCCACCATTGAGCCCTCTGAAGCACCCAGTACTGTAAAGCCAATGAGGAGGATGACTGATAACACAACCAGCAATGTCCACTTCGTCACCCTAAAGCAAACACCGCAGAACCCCAACAGTGGGCCCATTCCAAAGAAGCATGTGCCGTCCCCCACCAGGAAAGTGGATCCTAGTAACGTCCCTCTGGTGTACACCAAACCGCCCCTGGGGTCTGCCCGTCCTGCCTCCAGAGCCAGGGCACAGGCCTTCAACCTCACAACCCCAGCTGCGACTGACAGCTATCAAATCTTTGACCCCCTCGGACCCACTCCTTTTCCATTTTTACTGGGACATCCAGGAGTGAAAGGAGAGAGAGGACCTCAGGTAAGTTCAAGCTCTTAATGCTCACTATTGCCGGTCACAGCTCAGCTGAGTGGCTGGCAGACCATAACCTACGAGGGTTTCTATAAACCTCAGCAGAGTGTGACAACTCAGAATAGCAGCCAAGCACAATTACATTTCTGATGATCATAATTTTAGCATGTATCTCAGTGTAAACTTAAGTGCTCTGTGATGGTGGGTGCCCCTTAAATATTGTGATTAAAATTGCTGCTTAATGTTAGATTTAAGAAAAGAAAAAAAGAAGATAAAAGAAATCCCACCTTCCTTCCTATAAGTCGCTGGTTAAAATTTTGATGGCCAGGTTGGGGCTCTGTTCCACACCCCTGTTTTTTCTCAGGGCCAAGAGGGCAGAACTGCCAGTCACCTTCCAAAGAAAACCCAGGTGGCTCAAAAAACATGCCACGAATTAACTATTTCTTAACACCGGTTATTAATTTGTTTTGTACCTGAAATCCACATTTCCAGAAAAGTGCCCTGTTTAGCAAATGCTAGTACAGAGATTGCATCAGGTTTTTTTCTTTTTTTAAACAAACTGTCCTCTATTTTTATGATACAAGTTAATGTTTTTTTTTTTTTATTTCTCATAGCCCGCACTTAAAACGTGCAAAGAGTTTCCTTTATAAATTTAACTACTGCATTCCACACACAATAACCACTCTCAGGGTGTATATCTTGGCCATCATAAAAGTATACACACATTTTGTAATGCTAAAAGCAGTCAGGCCACAGTAATTATCTGCTAGCATTTTTTTTTTTTTTTTCAAACACAGGAATGCAAACAGGATCTTTAAACTGGCCAACTTTTAGGAGGATTTGGTGTTCCAACCCAAGCCTTTTGCTATAGTGTGTATACGAGAGGGGGGTTGTACATGTAAAATAAGTTTCTCCCAGACGGAGTCTTTGGTTGCCAAGTTCCAGCCTAGAGCAGATTTTTACAGCTGACTTCTTAAAATAGTGAAAGAAGGGTTTACAATGGAAATATTGAGACTGGCTTAAGGAACACAATCAGCAGCACTTGTGTCTGCAGATGTGTTGCTCATTGTTGCAAGTAACACCTAAAGTGAAACGGTTGTGTTTCCCTAAGCCCTCCCTGGGTGCTTACATTCAAGGTTTGCATTTCCTGCCTGTCCCATGTCAGAGCAGTGTGGTGATTGCTCTCCTTGTAATTTGGGTGTGTTTTGTTCCAAGGTTCCCATCTCTGGGAGAGGTGAAGGTGCTGCCCCAGGCAGGGGGATGCAGCGCAGGCAGTCCTGCCCCCCTGCCTGACTTCACAGGCACACATCCCTGATGTAGTCTTTGTACTTGGAGAAATTTTGCAAAATCCCTGTGTAGACAGAATTTTTATCTTTGGGCAGTCTTCTGTGTTGTGTGGAGAGTCGTTTGGGGGATGTTTCCAAGAGGAGAAATTCAGCAATTGTGAACTTCTCTTAAAACACTACTGACCTGTAAGTGGTAAATCAGGGCGGTGTGCTCTGAGCCCAGTAAAATCCTGACCTTTTCCACCTTCTGGCCCTGCAAGTGTCAGGAGGGTGACCAAGCTTCAAGCCCCCACTTCCCCCTGCAATGTAAAGAGCTTATTATTGAACTGGAGTGGAAAATCCCTCTCAGCTTGTGAATCATAGCAAAGAAACAGATTCAGGCTGTGGAGGGCTGAGGGAAGAGATGGCAGGATTTTTCCATCCCGTCTGAGAACAACTGGAGTCCTGAATTGAGGGAAAAGAGAACATTTTGAGGCTCTGTCTGGCCTTATCCTCTTTGACTGCTGGAAACAAAGTCGGCACTTTGGGAGGGAAAGGTTATGGCTTGGCTGGAGCTGGCTGCCGTGCAGTGCTTGATAGCTCCTGTGACTCACTCGGAGATCTCTGTACCACACTTCGCTGGATGCCTCTGACATGGGAAAAGAAAGAGGAGAAAAGACCGGAATGGGGATGACATGTTGAGAAATTAATGTAGCACTTCTATGGCCAGACGAGCATGTTTCAGAACAAGTGCTGATAAATGCTCTGTGCTTGAGTAATTACCTGGCGCTGTCCTCGTATTGTTGGGCAGACGTTTCTGATGAGGTCAGTACAGCCCTTCCTGCTCTGCTGCGTGATACCGCAGCCCGGCGCTTTCCCTGGACGGGACAGGTTATGGGCTGGGAACGTCATTCACAGAGTCTGGCACATGGGTGGAAGGATAAGATGATTAATTTAGTTTTCCCAGTTGTGCAGCCTGATACAAGGTCTCTTCAAGAAGACTCACTCTGGGCAGAGAAGTGCGTCTGGGAAACTGCCTTCTACCTTTTCAGCAAGGATTGGGGCCACCTTGGCAATGATTCATGGACAGAGACTGTCCAGCTTCCGCTTGGAGAGAAAGGACTGTCTTTCGTCCTGATCATCCCAAAATCAGGATGTGAATTACAACTGCGTTGCAAGGCAGTGATGACTCAGGCACTGTGGTCTCTGTGCAATTCTGGCTTTGTGAATGCTACCAAAATAACAGTGGTATCCTCTTAGCTGTGCAGAGGGGCCCCGTCCCCACAATTGAGGGAGGTGTCTGCACGGTTAGAGGATTGCAAGCAAGGGTCTAAGAGGATCTGTTCACCTGGCAATAAAAGGCAGCGCCCTCCATGGATTAATCTGTCCTGAGAAGACCACCACGGTGCTGCGCAACAGGAAATGGAGATGCTGCGTCCCACATGCAACTAATGGCAGAGCATTAATTCTTCAGGAATGTTGGGTTTGCTGGGGCGGCTCGAGGAGGGAGGATAATATGTTCTTAAAAAAGAAACATTTCTTGGGAACCATTAATAACCACAAGCATTTGAGATGTCAGCTCTACATTTCTATTGGAGGGGGGAAATAGCAAAAAAAACCACCCAAACATCATGCTAAGTCAGTAATGCAGCACTGACTCAGCAGCTGGCAAACATCCCTCTGAATCATCCCCCGCCTGCCCGCAGCACCTCTGCTGAGCTTTGCTCGAGATCTCCCATTGCCGCACAGGGCCAAGTGAGCCTTCGCTCAGCTTGCAGAGTGGAGTGAACCCAGCACATGGCTGCAAGCGGCTTGAACACCCACAAAAGAAAACTATAGATCGAAAAATAGTATTTTGTTGCCAGCATGTCAAGCCCTTGAACCCTTGTAAGGCTGTGATGCGATACGTGTTTGAATCCTCCGGTGGATGGGGTATCACTTGCTTGTCTTGCCAGCAGCAGGTTTGAGGGGGTGACTGAGGGGGCTGGAGCCCTCTCCCCTGCCCATCAGCACTGCCCGCTGGGATGTGCGTGCTGTGTAATGTGGTAAAGCTGCAGCAAAGCCCTTGCCCTAGCACAGCTGGGGTCTAGCTGGATTGTCCACAGTGTACCTCAAGTTGGACCTTTCTCCTCCTATATAATTCCATAGCTTTTTGGCCCCTACAAACAAAAAACCCCGTATTGACTCTTTTGACAAGTGTCTGAGGGTTATTTTTAGAGCAAGAACACCATACCTGATGCAGAGGAGCAGGCCGAGTTCACTAAGAGGCTGTGGAAGCACTGAGTAATGCTAGAGGGGAAGGAGGGAGGGAGCATGTTTCAAACAACTCCCCGAGTATCCGAGTCGGAAGAGTCCGCGGCGGGTGCGCCAGCAGCCTCCAGTTCCCACCGGTGCGGCGCGGTGCGTGGCCAGGAGCCCCAGGTCCGAACCCTGGCGGCAGCAGCCCCGGCAGAGGTGAGGCGTCGCCCTGGCAGGCAGCCCGCTCTCCGAGGCAGATGTGTTTCTGAGTGCGTCCCCAGTCTAGACTGCTCCAGCTGCCATCTTCTGCACGAGCAGTTTGTCTTGGAGCCCAGCTCCTTTCATAAAGAAGCAATCCTTGCCAATTCAATCCGTGGGTAGGGGAGAGAGAGGTGATTGGGAACGCTGATAAAATATGAAGTGCCTATTTCCAGTCTTCCTTGTACCAGAAAAGGCTACTTGAGCTGACAGTCTATGATAAATTAAGGAACACACAATGAGTTTGAATGTCTCTTAATGAATGAGTCATATTAGTAAAAAAAAAAAAAAGAGATCCCATGCTTTGTATAATACATGGGAAAAGTTTTAGCTTCACTCACACAGTTGGATCACAATTTTTTTCTTAATTTAACCAGAATTATCCCCTAAGAAAAGTCTTTTTGCAGGCAAATGACTAAGCATCAGAGAGCTCTACTGGCGTGAAACAAAGTTCATTTTGAAGAGCAGCAGTTAAATGTGTAATTGAGATAAATGTGCTGCAAAGGTTGTAGGGATGCATTGTAGAAATATATACAGGTATTTTTACAAATCTTTAAAAATAGAAAGTGAGTGATAGAGTATGGGATCCCACTATTTCTTCACACCCCTTCAGACTTCCTTCCAAGGTCTGAGATTGCTCAAGCGTCTGAAGTGCCCCATGCAGAGACTGTTCCTGAAATGTCTCTACAGAAAAGCTGCTTTCATCAAGCTGGGACACTAACATTTTGTTATGTATTGTGCTGCCACTCGATTAGGAATCCAGTTGTGGACAAGGACTTTTCTGTGATAGGTGTTGTACAGACCCAGAATAAACATCTGTGTCTATCGCGGAAATTGTATTACAAGACTGGCTTTCCACCAACATCTCGGTTCCTGCCAGAATTATGAGGGCTTTTTCTTTTTAGACTGGTTGAAACCCAGATGTGTCCAAATTTAATATGATAAGCCTGCCTTGGAGAAGTAAGTAACCGAAGCGCTGGATTTTTTTTCCTAAAAAACTGCAGATTTGTTTTAGGCAGTACTTCAAGCTGGGTTTCAGTTTAGGTCCTGTCTCCCTCTCTGCGCAGTGCCTGGCAAGGATGGTGAGGTTAGGAGGGACTGACGTGTCTTTTGAAGATGAGGTCTTCTCCTTTTCTGTTCTCCTAGGCAGATATTTAATTCTAGTGCTGCCCTTGTAGCGGCTCAGTCCCCCCGTGCTGGTGCTTTCCAGACGTACAAGGTGAAATGGTAGATTTGTGGCGGTGGCCTTGCATATGAAATATGCCTCATCTGCCTCTGGGAAGAAAACAAGGCAGGTTCTCTATCTGCAGGGGGAACGTCACTGCTCAGAACTTGATGCCAATGTGGGGAGAAGCTTTTGATGCGTTTTCTGAACTCCCTTTTAAGTTGGGTTTTACCACGTGCATTAGCATCTGAGAAAGAAGAATATTCTCTCTTCAGTCCTTGCAGTGTTTTGCACAGTGCAGGATGCCCGCCTCTGAAACAGCCTTTTCTGGGATAAAGGAGAACTGTGCCACTAATGCTGAGCAGGGGTACAGAACAGGGGAGGCAGAAGTACATTGGAGAGACTAAAGTATAGATACCTTAGTCTATCGGTGTGCACTGGAATACGAGCTGAATTGTGTCTTGGGTAATCGTCAGCTATTTGCTACTAGGCTGAGTACTTGCCCCTGGGGAAACAATCACAGGAATATTTTGCTATCTGAGCAAGCTGATTCAGTAGTCGTTTAAAAGGAAGCAAGTCATTTCCCAAATCGCCAGCACCAATTCCTGTACCAATTATGCTTTCCTTCAAGCCCTCTCCCAACAGGTTCAGCCTTGCTCAGGGTTTGAGATCTGAAGGCACCCAGCTCCCAGTGGCATTGCTGCGGGCAGAGGAAGCAGTGTGGGGAGGGTCCTGATGTGGGAGAGGCAGAGGTATAAACTGGCTGATCTCGGCAGCAAGGGGAAATGGTGAGATTTCTCTTGTCCTCGGGGTCCGATGTATTTCCTTTTCAGACAACTTAGCTTAATTTTCCATTTGCAATTTGAAGCTCAAAAAGCTAAGAAAAAAAGTCCCTTTTGCGCCAGAAAGTTTCCCAGCAGCAGCTTAGAATAAATCCTATAATCATTTGGTGGGATCAGTCGTCATTGCTAATGCTACCGTGGGAAACTGAGAAGGGTTAAACTTTTATGTGGCTGCCATTAGCTGCTTCACAGAACTGTTCAGGCTGGTTAACAATTCAGCTGTTTGGCTTGAGAAGAGAGAGAATATCTGCTTCTGCCACGTTTCTCCTTGATCTCTGATTTTGCTTTGTGTGATAACAGGGTGTGTGTTCTCTGCCATCGGTTTGCAGAAAGGAGTAGGCAAGAAGCCAGAGAGAGAAGAACCAAAGCGCGAGGAACGGTAGCTCGCTGCGGGAGGCTGTCAGCTTTGCCGATCTCATGGGGTGTCCCTGCAATGGGAGGGCAGGAGCGGAGGAGCAATATCTTCCTCTAGCTGCCAGGAAAAGGAGACCGTCCTGCCCCTCCGACTGCTTCCCCCTGCTCACCATGGCATTCCCAAGGGATGCTCTAAAGGGTACAGTGGAAAGGTCCACATGGGCTCTGTGTGATCAATTTAATTCTTTCCTGCGTTAAGGGAGAGGGTGGAGATGTCTCTGGTGAGAGTATGGACTGCACGGGCATTGCCTCCAGGCAGACTCTTAGCAGCTTGCTGCATGGTGGCTCCTTGACAGACGTTTCTTACTCTCCGTGTCTCGGAGCCTTACATTTTAAGTGGAGTTGCATCCATCATCTGTAAGTAGCTGGGCCCTGATCCAGTCTTATTCTTCTCTGGCTGCCTCTCCAGATGTGCATTTTCCTTCGGGTGTATTTCAGTATTGCTTTCCCCAGGCAAAGCCAGTTGTCTGACGTGGGCCTCTTGTTCAAGACCTTGAGCTGGATGATAGGGGCATACGTACAGGACAGAGGAGAAATGTCTCACTAAGAAGGCACAGTACATGTCCCATCCAATCCAGCTACCAAGGAACCATGTGAGAAGCTAGAAGGTGGTCTTGTAGAGTGTCGTGTTTCAGAACTACCTGTGTTCATCCAGCTACCTCAGTCCTCTTCCATCTTGGCTTGCTTCTAATTTATATGTGGTCACACTCTTGCCTTATGCAACTACCATAGCGTTTGGTACTTTTTAGCCACTCATCCCACAGTCACCTTATTCCTCTTACTCTTCAGGATAGAGAAAAAAAAAAGGGTGAAGGAAAGGCAAATTAAACCAAAGGAAAGTGATAGGGACTCCTGAATTATATACTGCTCTTTCTCTGCTGTGCCAGCTAGATGCCTTAATTCCATATTCCCGCTCCAGTGCAGGTATTAACTCTCTCCTTAATTTTCTGTTAGCTTCAATTTATTCTGAACAGCCCACATTTTTGGAGAAGGTTTTTACTCAAGTGGCCAAGTACAATTGCAGCTGCTGTTAGCAGGAAGGTGGAAAAGGTCACCTCAATTCTGGTACTCAGGGAACACAGTTCTCAGACAGTTGCATTCGCTTTTTCGTCTCCTTCTGGGGTAAATGGTGGTGGGTTTTGATGGATTGAATTAATCTTTGGTAAACTCTATTAACTGTAGCTGCATCAGTTGCATTGGGTTCATGTTTTGATAGTTATCTTCCCAACTAAAAGCACAAGGGGATTTTTTTAATAAAAGCTTGGATTCTGGAGCACAATTGTACGTGAGGCTTAAAAAAACCTACAATCATGTGTCTATTTGCACAGCTGTATAATTGCATTATGCATGGGGCCCTGAGCTGGCACAATGGCAGGTTAAAATGCTGTGTATATTGCTAAAATGAGGGTCAGCTGTATCAATGAGGGTTGTTAATACAAGGACCGGTAATGCTGTGTTAGCCAGCAATAAGCAACTTGCAAAGGGATCATATGAAGCGTCCCAGGCTATAGAGACTGGAAATCTCCAGGGCAGACCGTGTTCCTTAGTAGCACTGAGTGATACGGTGGTAGAAGTCCATCCCTGTGTGTCCCAGTGTTGGGCATTAGCTATTCTATGCTGTGTAGGCTCTTACGCTTTTAAAACAATCCTTTTCTTGTCGTCTTTACTACAGATAGAACTAACTACAGAAAAAAAAATGTTATGATTCATCTGATGTCCTGACAAATCAGTAGCACAGGGTGACCTACCCTGGGCTTTGCTTACTCCTCCCCTGATTTTTTTCTACTGTACTGTTTGGCTGGATGTCTTTTTTGAAAGATTGCTTTCATACAAATTAAATTCCTGCTTATGTATAGGAGGGTTGGTAATACTAGGAGAGTGTTTATTGATCGGTTACCTCTATGGTTCAGGCAAGTTTTCTCTGTTCAAAATCTTATCCTGGGCATGAGATTTAGGGTAGGGTTCTTCAGGGTTTGTTTTTGTTACTAAATCATGCACTTGATGACTCCTGAAAACTGCATTAGAGATCATGAACTTTTCACTCTTCCTCAGGGCTGCAGAGCCTGAGCAGTTCTGCCTGGCAACCCTTCAGCAGCAACAGGGTCAGCCTGGCAGCAGGCTCGGCTCGGAGCGATCGTGCATGTGAGGTCCTGCAGAGATGGCCCAGCAGGAAGGGAGCGAGGCCGTGCTGGGGCCAGAGTGTGGCCGCAGGGCTCGTGCTGCACCCGCTCCGTGCGATGCACCCATCTTCCCCGCGGAGCGTTGCTCCTGGGACCTGCTCTCCTGCCCGCCACGCCGTTGGAGAGCTCAGGCTGCCTTCCAAACATTCTTCAGTCTGCTGCTCTGGATATCTTTCTCTCCTGGATGCAATGAAAACTTGTCTTTTGTAACAAGCTACTAGAATATAAATCCTCTGGGAGACACTTTAATTAACAGTTATTCTTGTTAGACATCTTTGGCTTGAGGGAAAAGGAGTTTTGAGGAGTTATTAGGAGTTGCAGATGGCTCTCCAGAAATCTGAATTCTTCAGTCCATTGGAAAAATGGATAAATAAATGAATAAATTCAAAGGAGTTCAAACCTCATTGGTTTAAGTATTTTTTCCTAACCTGTTTCAGATCAACGCACAGCTGGGCGCCTGATAGCTCCACTTTGTTCTCACCCTCTTGCAAGAATCCCCACTACTCCGACACATATGAGTCGACCTCTCCTATATTACAGAGCCATATTTAAGGTTTTCCAACATTGACAGCAATTTTACTACATTGTATAACATGCCACGTTATATTTTAAAGTGCTGGGATGCAATTATGTTGTAGCTCATGTAGGAACCTACAATACCAAGAACTATGCATCCTCAGCTGATACATATTACAACGCACAACGTACTTCCCTCACCAAGGTGCTAACACGTTACTTCTGTCGTGCTGGCACACAGCAGGAAACTCCGAAGCTGAGACACAGTTGTGTTACCCCTGTGTTACAGCACAGGTCCAGCAGAGTGGAAGCGTGAAACACTGCTGTGATCATGGGAATGCAGTCCACAGCAGAAGGATACGAACGCTCCGTCTCTACTCCATGGGAATATATGCTTCTGCAGAAGTTATTGTGCGTGGCTTTTTATCCCTTTATAGTAATAGCGTAAGTCGAAGGGAAATTCTGGCTGTGGTGTTATGACTGGCCCTTCTCCCCAGGTCTTCGCTAAATGGTGGCATTATGGGTCTCTCTGAAAGACTGTCAGGAGCACCATCCTGTTATAGAACTGTCATTAATACTTATTTTTATTTTTTTAGGGTCCACCGGGTCTGCCAGGCTTACCAGGACCACCTGGCAAGAGAGGTTCCCGAGTAAGTGGTTTAAAAATTTCTGTCTATTTGCACTCACATCTACCTGTCCTGCTGTTCCAAGGGCTGTTGTGTGTTCCCATAGCTGAGTAACGATTGCTTCCAAACCCCACTGTTGGGGTCTGGCCTTCCTCCTTTCTCTCATTCCCTGTTAAAGGTTTTCAGGAGGTCACACTGGTGATTTGCAGCCTCCCTGAGCTAAGGTCTGGCATCAGCAAAGGCTGGGGATGAATGTTTCCAAATGGCCATCGGGAGAATGAGCTCTGCCTCTCTCATTTTGTTTCCACTATCCATTTCTTCTTTCAAACCTAGTGCTGAATATTAGTTTTGGCTGCTTTTTGTTCTGTTCTTCACTCTCCCCAGCTTTTCAAATTGCTTCCTTTGAGGTCCTTCATTGTCACTATATCTTCACTAGTAGGATCATGGTCTAGGACCAAGGACTCAACACACAAGTATGGGCTTTTGTGTTCTGCAGACTGAGACCTGCTCTCTGACTCCTTTTCAAGGTCTAGAGCAAAATCTCTTAGCTGTTCTACAAGATCCACTGCAACTTCCTGAATTTCTTCCTCCCCACATTAAATTCTGATGCAGATCTTTGAACATTGAGTGCTAAGCTGAGGAAACATCTGGTGTTGAGTGCTGCAGCTAGCTGTGAGAAAAGCTTTCTGCATTGGCCTAGCTGCAGGAGTAGTCTCCCAAAGCTGGGCAAGATGCCTGACCTGGATACAGTTAACTGTTGGCACGTTTTCATGGTAGCATGGTGCTGTCCCACAAGGTACAGTCAGGGAGCCCATTTCCTGAGCACTGAACTGATGTGGGTTGGGAATCAAAAGATGCAAGTGTCTGAGGCTGGAAGGAGGGAATATTTGGATCTGTGATCCAGGCAGCATCCTGGCCTGGCAGCAGAGGGAGTTTTCCTCACACATACTTGGCTAAAACTCAACCCCATGTAATGTCTTTAAAGAACAACCAAGAGGCTAAGAGCTAGAGGGCTGTGCATTCCCTGAGGACACTTGTTACAGTCCTGTGAGATCTTGCAGTAACCAGTAAAGATCAACACACCTCCTTTCTACAACAGTAAAAGCCAAAAGGTCTGCAGGACCCCCTGCAGCCTGGGCGTGGATATCAACGGACCTGAACACTGATTTGGGATGTAAATGTAAGGCATTAGATAGCACCATGCTCACGTGTTTTATAGACAGGACAATCTGTTCTTTAGTGAAACATCAGCACGACTGGTCATACAGCCCTGATGTCTTCTGTTTGCAAACCCTTGAGCAGCAACCACATCAGCAAATTGCCCAGAGTTTGCAGTTCTTAGCAAATCCCAATTAAGGCTGAAAGTTTGTTCTTACCTGAGCTCATTACTCACGAGAGGTGTTTGGTGTTGCTTCTTGCAATCCTGTGGTGTGCAAACCTGGAGACCTCAGCTGCAGGTGTGAATGACCAAATTTCAGCTCTGCATCCGAACTCCACTACCTACCAGAACTTGGGGTTTTCTGAAGAAAAAAGCATTGTGGAAGCTGTGTCATAACTCTGTGTGTTATTCCCCAGCTGTGGCACACTCCATCCAATATTTAGGATGAATCTCTGAAAGACAATAAGCAACAGAGGATTTCTGAGTTAGTCCCTGCCAGAGGTGCTGAGAATTGGTCCAGGGAAGAGTTCCCAGTTAGGAAGTGCTCAGCACAGCTGAGCCTGGCTTGGCTCGGACCTATGCGAAGAGGCTGTGCTAATTTTGGGAGGGGGCAAAGGGGTCACTCTGTAAATGTCTGACCTGGAGCACTGGAGACGGAACTGCTCTGTGCATAAGTTGTTTTGACTTTGCAATGTGTTTCTTCTAGTATTTTTTTCTTGGGGCTCTTTGGGGTTTAAAGATTTCATTGCAAAGAAGAGGAGCTGCCAGAAACTAAGACAGGCTTAGGGGAATTCTTGCATCTTTTGCTTTTGTTGTGCATGAGCCACTTACAAATAAATGTGCAACGCTGCAGGGGTTATGGTCTACCTCTGGCTAACCTGATCCTCAAACAAAGCAGCTGCAGAGTTCTTACCCCAGCCCAGCCCATGGGTGTCCCATGAGGTGTCCCATGAGGCTCCAGCCCAAGACTGGAGCTCCTGAGGGAGATGAATATTGGATGCAATTTGCAGTACTGAATGCCAGGGGAAAGGAAGGATTTTTTCTTGTCACCAATGCAGTTTGTGGCCTAAAACATGAGACTTAATTGCCCTTGTTATAGCTTGCATAATTTCTACATTATTAGTGCTTATACAATTACTTGGCTCATTTGAAAATCTAGTAACAGCATTTGACTTGTGACCTTCTGTAGTTGTGAAGTCCATAAAGTTGGTCTCTTGCTGATGTAGTGCAGTGTTTCCACTTCTTTGAATTATGTATTGTCTCTCTTTTATTTCCCTTTATTCCCCCATATTGGCCAGGGTAAAATGAAAGCTCCGATTATCTTTTACTTTGAGGGTGAGACTGTGGTCAGCGACAGTTTCTAAGAAAAGCTGGTTGATCCCATGATTCTGTCTCCTTGTTTCCAGCAGATAAGTATCACTAGACTTGCCTGTGCAGTCTGAATGTTGCTCTTCCATGTAAGTAATGCCACCTGGTTTGCAATAACAAATGCCAGTCTTTGTTAAAGCCTGAAAGAGGTTGTGCTCAGGACGTATCTCAGCTCTCAAGTGTAACTCAAGGTAGGGTAGCTAAGTGGATAGTGACAGTCATCTTGAAAATGACAATTTCTCCATTTTTAAAAGCCAGTCCCCATTTTAGGAGCATGGAATTAATCTTACACCCTATCAGTCGGTATCAGGGACCCATTGAGACAGATTCAGACTATACCTATGCTCTACTCTCTGCAGCTGTGAAGGCAGAGATATATAACAAATGAAGGCTGGGTGATTCTTCTCATTATCGTTTAAGGGACTCCATGGGAAAGGAGCAAAATTGTTGCAGTTCTGACTGGAAAGGATGCTCTGCAAACCTGTATAGATATCGCTGTATTGGTCACGTGTGCTTTACAGGAAGGTTTTCTCTCTGTATCCAGCTAGGATTGTTTTCAGCTTTTATGTCTGCGTTAAAGAATTTGAGACATAAGCAAGAGATCTGTCCACACCACTTCTCCTCAAATAAATGTGCCGTGTGCCTTGGCAAGTGTCTGCATAAGACCTGAGGGGCCTCTTGAAGGGAACGGCAATTTTATCAATGAAGGGTTTCCCCGGCTTTATGTGATGTGAAAGCACTTTGCCAGCATGTGGTGGGACAGCTTTTCCATGGGGGGGTGTGTGAGTAGTGGCACTTGGGTACATGCGCAGCAACCCAAGCAGAGCAGTTGTGTGCAAGCGATGCGTGTTGCACTTCATTTCTGCAGATGACCTTTGCATTTTGTCAAACATCAAGGTTTAGTGGGGAGGCAGTGACCGAGGCTGGGTTTTGCTAGCAGAGCTGTGCTAACAAGCTCTACAAGTAACTGTCAACAAAGGGCTCCCGATGGACTAATAACTTCTGCACCATTGTAGCTTATTCCTGCCTCACCCAGGACTCGATTAGCTTCACTCCCATGCTGTCTGCACCAGGGGCTTTTGCCAGGATGTCTGTGTTGATCACAAATTGTGTCTCACTCCAGTCCTCACTGGTATAGTTAGACCAGCAAACTACCCATGATTTAATCAGGTCTGCAGAAAAGTACAGTGAACACTAATACTTGGTCTTAAATGCTGCCTTCCAGAGGAGTGCTATGTAAATCCTAGTTATCTATTCCTCTCCTACATGAAGGAGACAGCAAGCTGACACGTGACAGGCAGGAGTCCGGTCGTTGGCTTCACTCCCAGGACAGCAAGAAAAGAGCTACGGTCAAACTTTCCAAAACACTTAAATAATTTAGGAAGCCAGATCCCACTGGAAGTTGATCTCCTTCTCTAACAGGTGAGCAAACTCAGGTACAATGGGAGTGTTTTACCCATGTCCACACAACAGGTCAGAGACAGAATTGGGAATAAAAGTCCTGGCATGCTGCAATTGCGCGTTTCATTTAACCTCTCTGAAAAATACAGGAGAAATCCAAATGGATGGGTGAAAAAAATATATATGCACTCCCTAATGCTTTGGGATGTTCTTGCCATCCTCCTGTGAACCTTAGCAGCTTGAAAGATTGCAAGGTCCCGGTGTAACATGTCCCTGTTACATTTGGTCTGTGGTTGCAAAAAATCTCCCTTTCCTTCAAAATGCAGGGCTTCCCTCCTAAAACAAGCAAGAACTTAGTCAGCTGTAGAGGTTCCCCGGTATCCTCATTCCATTAGGAAGATTTTCCAATTTCTGAAAAGAAGTGTGTAAAGAAACAGTTTGTTTGGCTTCACTTCAAATATTTAGCTCATTTTTCAGCAAGCCAGAGGTCAGAGTGGGATCTGTAGGTCAGGAGCAGAAAAAAGTTGCTTTACACAGTGAAACCCCAAGACATAATGAATTTTGAATGAGCGGTCATTCCTCTGACTGAAGCTTTCTAACATTTAGCAGGAGTTTGGAGGATTTTTTTCCCCTCCTTGTGAGTGCTGGAGGAATGGGGGAAGCTGTGCACAGTTACACTTTTGTTAATTTTTGCTGGCTGTGAACCATTACACATAAAAGCGCTTCTGTGAGCAGGGTCCCATCTCCAGGCACGTCACGGAGATGAACTGGATGGCACAGTGTATTCTCAAGTAGCATCGTTCACGTAAAAGACATTCCAGGGAGATTACAAACCCGTCACCTTTGGGAAACCCTCTCTCACTTGGAGAACACATTCAGGGATTGTTCTGCTCTCCGTGCCACTGAGCCTCGGGCTACTGCTGCCCCATGGTAAAATTTTCCATGGAATTTCTGGTGCAAGGCTTGGATGGTTTCAGACGCAAGTTTGCTTGCTGCTAGGTTGGATTGTTTCAGGAGTTATA
This sequence comes from Strix uralensis, assembly GCF_047716275.1. Classification (NCBI taxonomy): domain Eukaryota; kingdom Metazoa; phylum Chordata; class Aves; order Strigiformes; family Strigidae; genus Strix; species Strix uralensis. The sequence goes on from NC_133992.1 coordinate 6,004,972, forward strand.
AGGGAGCCAAAGTGGGTGGGTAAACAGGCACGTGTGCAAATAGTAAATCCCCATGCTGTGGGATTTTTTTATTCAGTGGTCTCAGCATTGTCCCATCTTGTGTGTAGAAAAGAGGAGCAAAGCTAATGTACTGATGGTAAATATATTTAGGACAATCCCAATTTCTAGATATGAGTGGGAAATTGAGTTAAACCCAGGATAGCATGAGTAAAATATAGCAATTAACTATAGAACTACAAAGCAATTAACTCTTGAATTGCTTCTCCATGAAAAGAGGGCTATTTCTGGGAGCACTGGTTGGAGATGGATAATTCTGAAGGAGTAGGAGAAAAGGAATGAACATTGGACTGGGTTTAATAAAACAAGGGTGGGTAGCCTGGGGGCATGATGACTGTTATTGGGGCTTGCAGATTGGTGCGTGGATTAATTTGTAAGGCCTGCCTGTTCAGATTTTGTATTGCTAACAGCTCCTGAGGCGGATGCTGTCCTGTACCTTTTGTTGCTCAGCCCATCTAACTGTACCACACTGCATCTTCCCTCTCTGCCAAGAATGTGGGTGTAATTGCAGATTCAGGACTAACCATGTTGGAACACATCAAGATCAGTTATTTTTTTTACCATTTTTAGGACTACTGCCAAACTACACCCTTTTCTCTCCACAGTTATGAGAGCAGTTTAAAACGTCTAGCACAAGGCCCAGACTTGGTTACAGCAGTTTCTTGTGCACCAGACTGGACTTCCCACTGTCACTTCATCAGCAGGATGTGGCCACTTCTCACTAGGATAAGACCACATTGGTCTTTAGGAACAGGATGAGTCTCTGACCTTCCTTTGCCTGGATTACATGCTGGTTTATGTCAAGAGCCTGTGTTTTTCATAATTGCTTGTTTTGTCACTGGATACCAGGACTAGATTCTTTCTCCCTTCTTCCCTCCTTTTGGTTAAGGCTTTTTATGATTTTGTTGCTGTGCTTTGGTTTAGCTCTGGAAGAACCTCCATCAGATTTTGCTGGAGGTGTGATTAGTCTCTTATCCAGGAGCTCCTGATTAGCAGCTGAGCTTCCTGTGTTCCATGTTTCCTCCTGGAAACTATCGTTTTCAGCTAGGAGTCACATCAAACCACGCTGTTCTCTCCAGCCTGACACTGTTTTAAGCCTGCCCCAGGCTATGGTGGAGCATGGATTTCAACTGACTGCACTGAAATGGGCTTTGAGCCAAGGTGCCTGACTCCAAAGTTGAATAACAGCTGAATTCCCTCCTCAAAACTAGCAGCAGTCTGGATTTATGAACCCTGTTCAGAGCTACCTAGATTATTGCTTACGTGCAAGAGCTTTTTAGGAACTTATCTTTTATAGAGACATTACTGTTCTGATTTCTGTCACTTAATATTAATCTTCATATATATATTTGAGACTTGGAAGACTTGGGTCAAAGTGCTTTTGCTACCACAGACTTGCTGAATTACCTTAAGCAGCACATTTAGTCTCTGTTTCAGTGTCCTGTCCAGTGAAGTGAACAGATGATGCCACAGTTTGCTGGGAAGATGAATTTATTTAAGACTACTCAGTGCTCAGTTACTCTGGTTACAGCTGTTATATGGGGTTTTAAATGATAATGTGATACTCAAACACCTTAATTTTAATGAAAGTTGTTTCAGTTTCATTGGAAATTCACAGCCAGGCTAAACTGTCGGAGAATTTCAGGCTGAAAATTTGGAAGGAATTTAAGAATGGGACATTAAATTTATTTGGGTAAAAAATGCCATTTGAAAAGCTCAGCTGCAGCCTTTTAATTGAACAGCTTCTTACAGCAGAGCAGCATGTGTTGTGAAACAGCACTGAGCACTCAACAACTGTCTATACCACAAGATACAATGGCTAAATAAAAAACCACCATTATTTTCTACTACAGTGCAGTAAAAATAAAACTGAATAGACATCAGCGCAGAGCAAGGGCATTGAACTTGGATGGCAGTCGCATGTTTAACTGCAGTGATTTTCCTTGGAAATCAGACCCTGAAGATTTTGGCCCCATGTATGCTGAAATGCTCATCGGAAATACTACAGCTTACTGAGAAAGTGTCTGAGTGGCTTTTTATCCCCTAGCCTGCACTTCTTCTAGCTAGAGGGTACATTAAAGTGCTCCTCATGGTGGTGTAAAGCTCACACACACTCTTGGCAGAACAGGAGCCCTTGGAAATGTATCTTCAGGTTGTTTCATCTCCCAGGAACGTGTTCAAGAGGACTTATAATTGTTTTTACTACTGCCTGAAAGGTTAACAGATCTTCTGTGCTGTATACAATCCTGGGATAAACTATTCTTAGCTGCTTATTCCAGATAACTCCTTAAATAGTCTTCGGAAAATATGCAGGATGCTTTTAAAATACGATGTAAAAGGAGATACTGCTTTATGTGATCTGAGGTAGATACTCTGACAGTGTCATTGGCTTCTGAGGCTTGTGCAAAAGTATAGATTTAAATGGTTTAAACAGGGACTTACTTCTGCTCCCCCTGCTTTACTATCCAGCAATCCATTCTCCTTCTAACCTCTAAAGGCAAAAATCTGGTTGTCTTGTAGGGGAAATGCGTTCATCCCAAATAACTGAACAATTTCCCTCTAGTAATTACTTCTGTTTTCTTCCATTTTGGCCAAAAAAATTGTTAACAGCTACACACACTTCCACTCCCCTCTGCCTACCTCCATCTCTTTCTGCTGGGGCTCCTTTCAGAGCTCTGACTCCTCTGACCCCAAGGTAGTTTCTGTTCCTGCTTGTGGAATATTTGGTGTACCCAAATTACCTCGTCGTCATGACACATCTTGCGGTGACAGGCACACATCCTCTTCCGTAAAGGTAGGTGGGAACTGGCAGCCAAGTTTCACCACTCTGAAGGCACTAAGGAGGGCGCCGCTGGAGCTGCCTCCTGCCCGGACACGGACTGCTGCTGCTGTTACATCTGCCCACAACCCAGCCTGAGACTTTCTGCTGCTCCCGGGACTAATGCAAATGTCTACCGACTCCTTTTGACTCTGTTATGTGTTTGTTGTGTTTTTTAGGGTCCCCCAGGTCCCCATGGAAACCCTGGCTCACCTGGCCCCCCAGGCCTGAAAGTAAGTATTAATTGGCATGAGGCGCTTTTGCCTTCCTGTTTCAGAGGATGTCCCAGTGGGGGAAGTGCAGCTTTTTCTTATCCTGCTCCATACAAAATGACGAGTAGCTGAAGCTGTTCCTCCCCTCCCCTCTGCTCGCACACAGGCCCTCCAGCAGCACAGCCAAAGCCTTTTCCTGTTCTTGTGAGAGACCCTGCTGTGTGCCTCGGTTCTTGGTTCTCCTTAATTTCAAAGACTGCCTAATTAGGATCCTGCTTAAGCTATGCCAGTGTCAGGGAGCAAACTGCTATGTTGAGAGGAGGGCAGTGGAATCCTCCCACTCCAGAGCCTCACCAGGTCTGGATTTCTTTGCTTTATCATTTCTCTTCTCTGGATTTTGCAACCTACTCCTCCTCCTTTGGGTCCTGCTGACATCACCCTGCTTCTTCTCTGCCTTCCTCCTCCTGAAACTCCCTCTTCTCTCCATCCCTCTCCAGAGTTTCTGGGAACCCTGACTCCATCAGTTCTCCCAAACCGATACTGTTGCTTCCTTCTAGATGTCCTCATCTCTTCCATGAGGTCTCAGAGACCTCCTCCTGCCATGCCAGGTGCTGTAGCTGAACCTTTGCATGGGACTTTAGCACAGATGCAGCTCAGAGGGGACCTAATTCAGTGTGCTGCAAAACCCTTCAGAAAGACGTTTTGTTCCTGTGTATAAGGCTTTGCATTACCTAAAGATCGTGAAGTTCCTGGGAAATTGGTTTGGATTGTTTTGGTGTCATTGTTTACACAGAAATAGATTTATATTTTATAACACTTATCTGGGGCTAAAGGATAGTTGAGTTTTGAAAGGCAATGTTTAATAGAGGTTTTCGCTACCAAGGAAGCTGTAGGATGTCTCAGCCAAACATAGAGAAAGGTACGACAAGAGTCCTTTCTTTTCATGATCTCATCAGTAGGCAGAGATGTTATGAACACTATTGATGCTCTGGGAAAAAGATTCTGGAAACTTGGCATGCTGCCTCTACGTGATTAAAAATTAGGCACTGGAGACATGCTGGTGAACAGCAGCTGTTTTAAATTCTAAAGTGTAGTTATATGGCCTGAAAAGTGAGGCTGTAAAAGTTCTACATCTTAGTGTTCTGCATTTATTCTCTAGCAATGACTTCCAGATCACACTTGTTGAGTTTTATAAGTCAAATCAAAGTTCTTTTATCTAACTTCCAGTCCTGCAAATTCAGCTGGTCTAATCGGTAGAGTCAAACTATGTTTCTATGCTATAGGATTTTTTTTTTTTCCAAACACTTAGCCTAATGCCTTGTCAGAAATCATCATTTGGCTGTAAAGCTGTATTCAGTTGGTCTCCTACTAGAAATAAAAACTTCTGTAAACATTCTTCCTCCATCTTGATGCATGGTCTGGCAGCAGGAAGCCCTCAGCAGATGTATAGCTGTAATAGTCTGCAGCAGACATCTGGTGTCATTGCTCTGTGCGATATATTTTAATTTTGTCCAGCCACCATTTGCAGGATGAGGCTGTTCTACATGATGCTTTGTCAAAAGCGTTAAGTCTGACAATGGGATGTGAGAGCTGTAGCTCAGCCCAGGCCTGGGCATAACTTTGCCTCTAGCAAGGAGAGCCTGCTAAGCCCTGATTGCAAGATCTTTGCATAAGGAGCACTTTCTGGTAGGTGTGTATCAGATCCCAGAGTTTTGACTTCCCTCCTGCCTTTCATTTCTCTGGTGTTACAGCAGTCCCAGAGGATGGACTTTACACAGAAAATTGGTAATTCACCCCCTTACATTTTCAATGTTTATACTCTTCACCAGTCTTGACAAGCCTGCACCTGGGACCTGATATCTTTTTAGTAGACCCAGCCCATGGCTGAAATTACAGACTTGTGAAAGCTCAGCCTGGGTGACAAGGCAGAGCAGCTCCAGCTAGAGCTTCTCTTGCTGAGAGCCTTCAAGTGGCTGCTGGACTAGGTCTTCCCCAGATAGCAGCTAATACCAGGGAAAAAACAAGCAATCCGAGAAAGGAAACTGAAATTTCCCGGATAGATACAGCTTGGAAACAATGACTAACACCAAGTCATTGTCACTTAGGAAGTAACCCAGGAGCATAATTTTTATCAGTTGAATTAACAGAGCACTCATAAGATCAGGCAGTCAGCTGCATCCAAGGGACGTGATGTGGCATTGCAGCTGGCAGAGATGCGTGTGTTTGTGCGTGTCTCTTGTCCAGTTTGTGCCTTGGAGAGCACCAGCGTTGTGTTGTCAGACTGCTGCATTTCTGCATCCATCCTCTGCAGTGTCCTCCTTATTCTCATCACTGCAGCTGAGCACTTAGAATTCTTGTGCTTCGAAGCTCATCTTTTGCACAGAGCTGTATGTAGCTGTTGAGCCAAATTCCTGCTGATCTGCTTGGGCATGGTTCCACTGACTTCAGTGGCATTACACCCGCTCGTGCCACTTGAGAATTTAGCCCATGGTACTTTTCTCAGCAATTTATAATGTGCAGCTGCTTAAAGGGGACTTCTTGCCACTTTTTTGCATTCTGTTTGCTGTCCTTGGCGGTTGCAAAATTGCTACTGCTTCTAGTTAGCAAAGACTTATTATAGTAGATAACCTCTTAATTGTCTGTGGACATATGCTGGGCTAGGGCTGTGGCTGGCTGTGTGACCTGTAAGCTGCTGGCGGGGACAGGAGGGGTATTTTTGTTAATGACTCGATGTAGCTCTGAGGATGCCCTAACAGAGTTTGGGACTGGGAGGAGGGTTAGCTGTCAGACAGGGTGTGTTTTTGAAAGCCATTACAAGAGTTGGGTTTGCATCTCTCATCTGGAGGCTTTTGGCAACAGGAGTCAGTATGCTTTGCTTAGTTAGCTGCTCTGGATAAAACTCTGTTATAGCACTAGGAAAAATTGAATTTTCATTTTAGTGAATGGTTTGGCTCCAAGATAGCTCATCAGTTTGGCTCACTGATGTTTAAAATACTACTAGTGGGATTGCAAAGCTGAGGTGTTTAAATTGCACAGCTCGGGACTTTTCCCAGGTAGGGAAAAAAAACCAGAAGAGAACCATTTCTTCCTTTACAAGAGGAAGTAGTGTGCTCAGTCGGTTGGAATGGGAAAGAGAGAAGCTTGTGGGCAAAGTGCTGTGGCTTAATGATGGACAAGGCTTAGGCTAATTCCCATGTTGTGGTTGCTGCAGGAGAAGAGTTGGGCAGTTAATCCATAATTTCAGCCCCTGCATCCAGGCATCCATTCTCTCAGGTCCTGATGCCATCTTGCTGATTAATCTTAGGGATGTGTGATCCTGCTTGGGGCTGAGTTCTCCACCTGCGTGATGGTCTCAGCAGTGTTGAACACAGAACCATGATGCAAAGCACAGTCTTTGCTAATGTGATCTGGAGCTTCCCATAGAAAAACATAAGAGGCTTGTATTCCTTTACATGGCTCAGAGCCATTGCATTGAGCACATGGCAAGATTTAGGGAGGGTGGTGGGTGTCTACCTGCTGCAGTAAATTAATTTTACAGAGTAGAAGTTAATACCCTGCGATCCTGAGGATTGCTCTAATCTGTTCCAAGCAGTTGTAGCACCCACTGACTGCTCTGAAGCTCAAAGAGTGGGAGAATTGCCCTGATAACAGCTGCATGCAAAGCAAGATTATCTGCATGACTTCATTTAGTGTTTGGAAACCAGGCAGCCTTCATTCAGAATTTGTACAGATGCATCTGCCTTGAATCAGCAGTGCTCCCTACAGTCCATAGCCCAGTAGTCTCACTCCCTGAACCTTGTAGTTTGTGGTGGATGGTGGAGGAGGAGAAGGGGAGATTTACACTGTGCAAGGTGGGAAGTATGTGTTGAATGTCATCGTAGTGAGACTGCAAGGAAAAGCTGCACAGCTAGCTATAACTAGACCTTTGTCTGCTAATGAGAAATGCCAGTTAATAAATACTATTACTCCTTTGTAGGGTCTCGCCTTCCCTCCGAGCACTTCACTTGACAGCCCTTAATTAACCCTCACAACTGTTCTGTGCTTGGAGGTTGGGTTTGAATCCTGTGCTGCTGAGGTGGCACACAGAGGGTGTGACTTGTTTATGATCCCAGGGGTGTTAAATAGCCAGTGACCGATACTGGGATAACGGTGTCCTAGCTGCGCCAGAAGAGACGTTATACAGACCTGAACTTCTTCGTGTGCAAAGCCTCACCTCTCCCCTGCGAAAAGAATCTGGCACACTTCAAATCTCTTCAAGTTTTCCCTACTTCTATCTCACCTGTTAGGCACACACATTACCTGTCCACCTTTTAATAATTTGAACTGGGATTTTCAAAGGAATCTGCTGGAATTAGATGTTTAAATGCTGCTGAAATCCCAGCCTGTGTTTGTCAGAAGATCACAGTCTTAAACTGTAATTTCTCTCCTCATGGTTGTTAAAATAAAGAATGCCACCACTTAAGATAAAGTGTGCCTCTTTCTTCTGCCAGCCTGAAAGCCTCACAATTGCTCTGGCTGCTGGTAGTAGTGTCTAATTAGTGTAACTTTCTCTGCAGTTTCATCTGTTCCCCACAGTTAAAAAAGCAACAGCATCTAGCAAGATGTTAAGAAGGATGGTTTAGCCAGGCTTGGTAATTATTTTTGTGATGGTAGTTGCAGACAAGGAAGAAATCACAGCTGTCTAGTCTAATAAGTATCAAAAGTCCTGACGTTGCCTTCTTCCAGTTATCCTTCCTTTAGTCAATTTAATACTGTCAAATACTATTTAAAACTCAACGCTTTAGCAGCAGCAATCACTCACTAAAACCACCCCCAGCAAAACAGCTATACCCGGGGACTTTAATACATTTGGGATGTTGGAGCACGATGGAGATAAACCAAAATGTTTTTCTAATTTGCTGGAAGCAGCACCACGTCTATGGGCCGGATCCTTGGATTCTGTCATTAATTTAAGTTTTTCATTTCAGGGTCAGAAAGGTGATCCTGGGCTGTCGCCTGGAAAAGCTCGCAATGGACAGAAGGTAAGATGTTGCCCAGAGTGCACAGGCATCAGGACCACGGTGCACTTTAAGCCCTGTGCATACACATGGAGGGAGTCCATACCTCAGCCACAAGCATCACAGCTACTCAGGTAGACTTAGAACTGAAAATTAAGACTCAGACCCCTGATTCAGGACTAAAGAGACCTAGCTAAGGTATTGACCACAGTGCACTGAAGTGCCTGCTGCCACAGCTCTTTGGTGTCCAAGTGTTTATCCATTTTGTGCACAATCCGCAGCCCAAACTTAAGTCCCTGCTACTGCAGGCACATGGCTACTTAAACTAAGTATTTAAACTAGCGCATATGAGATACAGCCACACCTTGCCAACTCTGGGCATGCAGCTGTAGAAAGAGGCAATCCCAGTGTAAGCAATAAAACCTTGAAAGCAAAAGAAAAGATGTTCTTGCCGAGGAGCTGAGGAGGAGCAGTTTGCCTCACGTCGCACACACAGGTCGCTGCTGTGAGAGCAGCTTTGCTGTCCCGCTGGTGGAGAGAAGGAGGTTTCTGAGGCCATTGCACTGCCAACGCATGGACCCTGCTGTGTGATTACCAGAGGCCTTTCCACCAAGGTCTCCTCAAATCAGCACAAAGTACACAACTGGGAAGCGTGGCTGGTTTCTGGATTTAGCAATTGTGAAGCATCAGAGTTCTGCTAATTCTTTTCAATAAGTTACAACTCCCGCTTTTGCTGTTTCACAGCTGAGTGATTTTTACTGAGGCAACAAGGCCTCACAGAAGTCTAGAAATGAATAGTAGAGCGATCAGGGCTCCACAACATCTACCTCAATTAGTTCTTTCAGTGGTGTCTGCACAATACTTCATAACTCATGCCCAGGGCAAGAAGCCTGGTTCTCTTCCTTTCATCATAAGCCTTGCTATAAATGCACAGCTAGTAGAAAGCCATGAAGAACTTAGGCCCTTCCTTTGAAGCCAGATGCCTCCATGAAGCACAGCAAGCCACACAAATACAAGATGGAGGGTGACGCTAGAAAACATTGAGAAGGCTGTCTGAAATGATGCTTTTAACTTAACAGCACGAGATGCCTTTTGAAATTTCTGGTACACTACATCGGAATGGCATCACATGGAAATCATCCACCCGCAGAGTCTGGAACCATTTTCTTGCAACCATGCTCACTGTAAGAAAGGGAGAGATCCAGATCACTTTTAGCTCATGTTAACAAGGCTTTATTCCTGTTAGCAGTAATAGAAACAAGGAGTTTCCAGCAGGAGTTTGGAGTGATGCCTAATTTTCAAGCTAGATGCTCCAAATGCATCTTCACTAAGCAGGCACAGCACAGTGTTGGAGACTCTAAAAGGTTTTTTGATCCTAATCAGAGGAGGCCAAAATGGGCTTGTGCAAATGGGATTGGATGTTAGAGAGGTCTCACAGCAGTGCACTTCTCTGTTCCTGTGATGATTTGGATATGCCAGCTGGGATGTGATGTAATCCCTTTTCAAAAGTACAGGCCACTGCAAAAACCCTCCCACCAGCAGCCTGCAAAGGTTCCATCCGTGTCATATAGTCAGGTTAAATAATTATACCATCAGCGCCATCTGAACTGGAGCCGTGGGCTGAGCCAGTGCAGTAGCAGAGTGTGAGCACAATCATAGGATTTGGCAGGAGGTACCTGTTGTTCTTATTGCATTTAAAAGCTAAAATTTTCTTGCCTTGGTGATTTAAATGCCTATCAAAAGGCGAATGAAGCATGTGACTGAATGAGATCATTGAGAAAAAGAAAAAAAAAAAAGCATTCATTCTGCTGGCAAAAAGCTGGACTCTAGCAGCAGCTGCCATTAATTAACTGGGTTTATTATTTATATGAGCCAGTTAATAGAGATGTTGTTTAAATCTACACTTCTTATCCAGTCAGTTTTTGAAGAGTTGTGATTAGAATCAGAAATATTAATAGCTGGGTGCTACTGTTGGCAAAATAATTTCAGTAACAGTATGCTAGGCATAGGGAAAATGTTGCTGAAAACTAATTCAAGTTGCCTGCTTCCTACAGGGAGACGTGGGCTTACCTGGTTTGACTGGGTTCCCTGGACCACCTGGTAGAAAGGTAAGAGTATTCTTTTCTAGTGAATTAGATCAATAGTTTTATTTTAAAATGTTCTTCTCTAACTCTGCCTAAAATATTTCATTAAGTCCTAGTACCCATCAAAAAAGTCTTATGCCTGTTTCACAGGTGTATAAACCAGGATATAGACTGAAGCAACTGCCTAAAGGTTGTAGCAGCAAGACTGTGTAAGAGTATGAAATTAAATTCTGGATCCAGATTTCTGTTCCTTCTTTGAATTCCATGTCCCACTGCACTGCATCATCCCTTTGCACCCTGACACTGGGTCTTCATCAGGAAAGCAAATTTAGATCTGGTTCAGGCAATATGTTAACTAAATGGATCCAGAACTGACATCAGTACTCAAAGGTCAGAATCAGAACAGTAAACCTTGACTGTTTCTCCTGGTAAAGCACTTTTCAAACAAAATATCTGTATGACTTCCCTCTGTTTTGCTTGGAGATTGACAGCACTAGTCAGGTTTTGCTTTATTTGGTTCCATATTTATGTTTCAACAACATTAACGTCACCGCCAACAAGCCTATGCCTAGAAAAAAATACATAAGGGTAGACCACAAGATCCATCCCTGCCTTCATGTTGCAGCAGTGTATGTGCTCGTGCTCATGTGTGCAAGTCTGCACAGCAATACCTTAGCCATCCATACCTTTTATATATCAAGGACATTTCAGTTGACCTTCCAGTTCCAGGCTGTGCTGGTAGGTTGGTTTGATTTTTTGGAAGCTGGACCTGTTGCAGGGAGGTGTTTGACAGTTGGGCTCAGCAGACGTGACTTCCCTTCCCAGCAAGTCAATATTGATACCGCTAAGCCCAACAGTTAAAAATTAGCATCTTGTTTCAATCACTTCATCAGTCAATGGGCCATTGAAGATACACTGTTCCTCAGGCCAATTAGCTGCACACAAACACCTACTCAGGTATGCTTTAAGACTCTGGGGAGAGGAAGAAGCTGTGGAGGAGGCAGAAAGAAATTCTCCCTCTCCATGATTGCTTGTTGTGTGCGTTATATTGGAATCAAATTGCCAAGAGTATGGGCTGGGTCCGTTTTTCCACTCCCAAGGCTGGTCATGCTTGGGGTGCTGTTTGGAGCTAGGAGCGATAGAGTGATTAATTACCAATCTTATGCTGTCACAAACAAGTTCTAACAAATAGGGTGCAAAGAATACCATTTTCCTGGTATAACAGCTCATAAAACAAAACCTTGTGGTTATGATCAGCAAAATGCAACGTCAGGAGTGCAAGGACTCATAGTGGAAAAAGTGGAGAAGGAATAAGAGATTGAACAAACATTCCGGAGTCCAGCACATGGCCTTCACATCTGATCTCGGCTCCCCAGGACAGGGTGAAGACAGGGGTATGCTTCTGTTTCTTCAAGTAATGAGCAAGTTGGATGCTGAAATTTTTCCTTTGGTACAGCTTAAAAAAAACCACCTCCCAGTAGCACTAGTCTGGCAGTGTTTTTGGTGTAACCTGGCTTTTATTAGCATCCTGCATTAAGAAAAAAATTACAGCTGTTGGAGAAATGTTTGGAAAAAAAATCTTTTTTTATCTGGATTCCCTGCTGGCATTCTCCCAGTGAAAATATGCTGGTGTTTGGCTGAAGGTGGGCAACACATCTTGGCTACCAGAAAACAGCAACGCCTTGGAAATGGACATCCCTCCTGCGCACTCCATGGAGGGACTGGGAAAAGAGCTCTAAGGGCTTTGATCTGAAAACGCCATACAGAAACTTTCAAATAGGCAAAATATTTTACCAGGGGAAACAAAATACTTTTCCCACTAAATGAAACAACTGGCTCAGCAGCGTGAGCTAAAGCCACAACCAAGCAGCATATGGTTTTGGATAGTGTGGCTCACAACACTGTGCCTGCCCTGTGAGTGCAGACCTTTGCTCTTTGTAGGGCTGGAGAGTCCGATCTCAGAGCACCCCCAAAGTCTTTTTGTCTGCACCCATCTACGAGTATATGAAACTGCCTTTCAAGCAGCAGATGTAATTCTACTCCTCTCCACACAGAGCAAATGTTGCTTTTGCTGACCAGCAGTTCTGGGGAACAGTGGCAGGACTTGGGTGTCCCCTCTGCCCTTCCCCCTGGTGCCTACAAGGGGTCTGTGGGCTTTGGCTTTTGGTTGGGGGCTGCAGGCTACAGCTGCCTCGCAGATGTATTTTGGCGCTGCGTCACTGCTCCCAGCCTCAAATGCTGTGGAGGAGAAAATGGTTGTACAAGATTGTGGAAGACAGCAGCAGTGAGAGAGAAAAAGCTTTGTTAAAGTCACTCAGAAAGTAAAGACAGAGCTAGGAATTGGTCAGTGCTTCAGAACACATCCTGTCACGCAGATCTCATTCGCTGGCCTCTTTACTCTTCTTCACATTTCCTATCAAAGTGCAGGATGATCCTTTTTAGCGAGGAGAGAGTGGATTATAAATATCATCACAGATGAGTAAATCCTTCACTGGAGTGCAATTTCCTTTCTAAATCACAGCCCTTTGTGTTGAGCACCCTGTAATCATCAGGAAGCATTTGGATAAAAGAGCAAATGCAGTTGTTTTCATACCCTCTGCCCTGTCATTTTAGTGCTATTTGAAGAGGATTTTAGCAGGTAAATACTTACACGTTGCAGCCAACTTTAGCATACACAAGCTTTTCTGTTTTCTCCTCACTATAATTAACCTGAGACAGAAATAACTGCGGCACACTATGAAGAAACACACGTTCGAATCTTCCCAGAGTTCATTATACGTAGTGAGGAGGATATTTAATAGGGTGCAACAGTAGCAGAGTGTCTATATATTTAAGTGCCGTTCACTTACCCTTATAGAGATAGCAATGCAATATTTGGTGTCGACTTTAGCTCAGAGAGTGCCTTGAGCATCTCAAGGGGCTATCATCTAACTATCTGCTCTGGGTGGACGTGGCAGGCTTGAAACGCCTGTCCTGCAGGAACCCATTCAGAGCAGACTGATTTGGAGCAGCCAAGCTAGGCACCTCTTTCTTATCAGTGGAGGGAGCGAGATATCTCTAAGTGTTTGTATCTGTGGAAGTAGGTGCTCCAGCTGTCTGGAGACAAAGGTAGTTCCTGCTCCAGGCTGTGACTGGAAGAGCTGGGCAAGAGGCCCCAGGAGGAAACCCCATGGGCTCTGTGCTAAATCCCAGGGTATGTCTGGAGATGCTGAACCCAGGACTGTTTCTGTTGGCAGCGGTCTCTGGAAGAGGTGAGGGGAGGGCCAGAACAGACGCTCTCGGTCTGCACAACGCCCTGCTGTCTGTGCTCCAGGGACGGCTGATACCAGTGCTGGGCCTTCCACACCCACGTAGGTCTGGACCTTCACAACGTGCCTTCACCTTATGGCCAGACACCCCAACCAGGGTGGAGCATCCTCCCTCCTTTCTGCTGGTGCTGAGCCTCTGTCAAGGAGCCAGGGAGAGGATAAGCAAGAAAGGATCTCACGGGGCAGATTCCTGGAGAAGGGTAGGGAGTCCCGTCTGCTGGTCTGGCTCCAAGAGCTGCCAAGGCACTTCCAGTTAGGAGCCACTGGCTGAAATGCAGTAGCAGCAGTCGGAGAAAGGACTTTGAGGTGGTTCAAATAAGGGCCAGCCAGTAGCCAAATGGTCTTTCAGGTCAGCCACCACCTTCTCAGGAGGTACAGCTCAGTCAAAAGAGCAGGCCATGATACATCAGACAGGTCAAGCAGGAAAGAAATGGTGAAAAGGGAATCAACATTTTTCCAGGCCAAAATGTCTGAAATAATGAGCAAGGAGGAATGCAAAGGGGAGTGGGTAGTAGCCAGGATGGCTGAGAGCATTGCATACCTCCGCCAGCGAAGGCTTAGGCTGCAGGTCTAGATAGCCCATGGGAAGAATAAAAAAGTCATTAAGCAGAGGTGTGGACCTGGGAGCAGAAACAGGCCTGGGTTCATCTAGTGAGTGAAGCAAAAGACCAAGTCCTCGGCCAAACCAGGGTTTGGTTATGGCTTCCAGAGCAGGAGGATGCTCCCCTGTGGGTTTCACAGACAGGCGATGTGTGCCGGGAGCCCTGGCCAGGGACAGGGTGAGTAGCGGAGACTAACTTACAATTAGCAGTTGTAACTCACCCTGAAAGCATTTTGTTATTTCTGTAGTATTTGTGCAAGGATTGTTTCTTGTTTATTTTCTCTCTCCATTTGTTTTAAGTTAAATTTTCTGACCTTTTTTTTTTTAATCTTGCTAATAGCCCAGATAAACGGTCATTTCTGTAACTGAATTTAATCTTCTAATCTGCTCTGACTCCACTTGATGGAAATGAGTTTGTTTTAAATAGCTGAAGCAAGATAATAAAGAAGAGAGGAAAAAAAAAATCTGAAGTGCCTGTCACTTGCAGAATTTACTCAGTGTTTGAAGAGAGCTCTAGGTAAATCCTGGAGAAAGCAAACTCTCTTAAAACACACACTGACCAGTCTGCAGTTGAACAGGCTACCTTTGTCCTGTTGCAGTGTCTGCATCTTAAAAAAAAAAAAAAAAAAAAAAACACCAAAAAACACTGGAAAACTGAAGCAGGTTTATGAAAGACCTGCAAGAATGATTTGAAGCCTGCAACACTTGCCAGCCAGCAAACTGGATTAAGAAATTCATTCTAATTAATTCAGCAGAGAGAGAGCAGGTTAAGAGACAGCCTGCTCACCGTTTTAGGCTGCTCCTAACGAAGGACTCTGGACCTCGTCACGCCTTGTAATAGGTTAGAAAAGCTGGAATCCAGACAAATTCAGGCTAGAAACAAAACTGAATTTTCCCATGACAGTAAGTGGTTATTTTGGTGTTTCCTATGGTAATTCAAGTTCTAAAGCGAAAGTGAGTGCTCTGAAATGCGAGTGACTCATGTTGTGTAGTCCCCCAACTTGCCCAAAGCCAACATTTCACCCTACAAGCCTGTGGTTTCCTAAGGATTAAGGATAGCTTTACTAAAGGTGTAGATTACAAATAGACAGATACGAGTGTAGACACTAGTCTAAGCCTGTTCATGGAGCAAATCCTGCTTGAGTAACCAGCAGGCCAGACCCCAGCGGGCGCAGGCCCCTGGCATCACACCGCGTTGCAGCAGCGTCTGGGGACGTCGGCAGGGTTTGGGTTATGCAAGCGCAAAGCAGCACGTTAAAAGTTTGTGTGATTGTGTGGTGCTATCCCATATCTAAAAACCTACTTCTCCTCAGAACTTTACTCCCACCTGCAAAAAGAAATTCAAACCAAACCCAGATTTTTAATTTTTTTTTCTTCTTATTCATCTCCTCCATCCTATTTCAACAGGGATATAAAGGCTACCCTGGACCACCAGGTCACCCTGGAGACCAGGTGAGTCTTCCCACTTTCCAACACTGAATCTTTAAAGAGAGATGGATTTGCTGACTGATGCTCGTTTGGATCCTGTACAGCCTGCTCAGTGTGGACAGCCAGCTCCTTCCAGGGGCAGCTCGGTACGCGCAGGGGATGCGCAGTGAACTCCCCTGCTGCCAGCAGCTGGGCACATACACTGACCGAGCATCAGCAGGTTGGTGGGAGGACACTGCCTTGGAGTTTCTAAATTTAATTTCTAATTTTTATTGCTCAACCACGTTAAGTTTACATGGTGGAAGAAATACCAGCTTACCCTACTCCCCTTTTATTTTTCCTTTTACATTCATTTCACCTGGAGTTTACTACCCACGTCATATTAAGTACTAACATGTAATTCCTCTCCCAAAGCCCATTCCCCCACTCCCCTTTTCTCCCCCCTCTTTATTTGCTTAAGTCTGATGTTTGCAGTTCAGAAAAAAAAAGGCAATGAATAGCAGGCCCTGTTAGCAATGATGTTAAAGGATATTATACATGAATCCATTTAGTTTTGAAGAATTTTGGCAGTGCTTCCCCACCAGTAAAACGGTTCCATATGCCAGATATAGATGCAGCCTTACACCTTCTCTTAGCCTCCTTGTTTCAAACTATCTACTGCTTTCACTGCAGATGGAGGGAGAAGGAGAAATAGCAACACTTGCTTAATGCATGGATCCTATTGACTTGGCTTCTGAGTGTTTTCCCCCCTCATTAATTTATTCCACAGTCTACCTTTAATATTTTCTTCCTCTCTATAAATTTGCATCAGGTTAATCCATCCCACCCTCCTTTCCCCCCAGCTCAAAGAATGAAGCAGCTAAAAGGCTTCCCAAGTGTGACATTCACCTTACCTTCTGTGCCTTTTCTTTTTTCTTTCCAAAGGGCGAACGAGGACCAGATGGAAGTCCAGGTGCCAAAGGTTATCCTGGCAGGCAGGTGCAGTAAAATCTCATCGTGCTGTGCACAGACTAGGGATTTGGGTGTGCAGGTAGCTGAATATATGCCCCGCTAAATATATGCCCCACTAAGGACGGTGCAGACCTCTAGAATATGTCTGGATATTTTCCTTCTTCCTTCCCTAAGATGCTGTGTCAATGGCACAGTTTTTCAGCTCTGGGGGACACTAAGGTTGTTAGAAAGTATTTTATGCCTATGATAGATAAAACCTATATTTCTATAGCAAAATCTGACAAATTATTGCTTCAGTATAACAACAGGGGAAAAAAAACCAACAAAACGGCAGAGCAGAGAAACATACCTGCAAGCTGCTGACCATCCACTTACAGGCGCATTTTGTATCTAAAGTAGAACAGGTTAGAAACCTGGGGCAGAAAAAGGTGTATTACCAAAAGAAAAGAATTAGATAAACTCTCACTAGTAAAATTCACTAGCCTAATCGTATAGATACATACATATAAAGTTATACATGGACCGTAAATATATATAAAAATCATATTTGCTGCTGCAAAAAGGATGATGAAAGTAAACCAAGTCTTTGTTTTCATTCTGAAAAAAATGCACAAAGACAACTTTAGGATTTAAGGAGTGTGCAAAGGAAAATGGATCAAGATTGGACACTTTATTGTTTTACTGATGTGATGCTGAGTAGTAGGAAGAAAACTAAGAGGAAGAATTTGTAAAACCCTAAATGGTATCTGTTGGGGGGCAGAAGACCTGGCCCTGTGACATTTTACAGTGAGATGAATTTGTCATGGTTTTCTAAAATGGACACATTAATGTTGGAGTCCACCACGTTTAGTTTTAAGTACATAGCTAAGAGGCTAGACAGATGTCAAAGATCCCAAGCAGTCTGTCAGGGGTCTTTCAGACTTGTCATGAGTTCGTATGTGAGTTTTTACCCAGATGTGCAGGTTATTGGACTAAATGTGAACTGGATGTCCAGAAGAAATCTGCATCCCCCTGCCTCAGACTATCGAGAACGCACGATCCATTTTAAATTGAAAATTAAGTTGTTACCTTGCTTAACACGCTGGAGAGTGCTGATGGTGGAACTGGATGAGAGCTTTATGCACCTGACTAAATGCTCCATTCATAGTCTGAAAGGCTCTTAGAGATTTGCATGCCAAAGAATCTCCTAGGTGTGAATGTGTGTTAGCTGACTAATACGAGGAGGTCCAAGCTATATTGGACATACAAGGTTAACGAATGCTGTTTAGCAGTTCACAGCAGTGTTCTGCCCATCAGATAAGCAGGGTGAAATCTTTGCGCTTGACATAGGAAGAACAAAAGCGCTTTCTTAAAATGTGGTTTGGGTCAGGAAAGTGACTTTTTTTTAAGGCAGCTTTTTTCAGCATATCTGAACAGTGTGTGTATCCAGCATCAGAGCTGTTTACTTTACTGAGATTTTACTACTTGTTACTCCTGTCAGCTGTGCTGGCTCTGCAGCGCTATGGGAGAGAGAGCTTGGCTCTGTTTTAATTTGCGCATCATAGGCAGAATTGTTAACTTCACCCCGATGGCTGAAATCTTTGGCAATGATGCATGAGCCAGGAAAGAGCACAACCTGACTTTCAGATCCCAGGCTGAGTGTGCAGTGCTGCCAGCTAAAGAAAATATGGACTTAGCCCTTTTTTTTTTCTTGCTTCCAAAAAAGCCCAACAACATTTGGAACTAGAAAAAATTGACCTAGAAACTTGCTAGAAGACAATAAACATGAAAAATCGTTATGCATTTTTACAGGGTTCTTTTTCGCAGTACTTTTAAGCGAGCTGCAAGAGGCTTAGAAGTGGTACGGGGAATGTATTTTCAGTTCTTTCCACAGCTGTGGATGCTGCAAAGGGTTAGAGGTGTTGCAGTACCTGCACTGCTAAGTGACTTTCTAGGCTGTAGAAATTAGAGAGGCTTTCTCACTGCATCAGGGCCCGCCTGTGTTCCCTAAACAGGTATTGAAATACATTTGTCTTTGCTATGCATGTGTTCAGTTAGGCAGGAAAATGAATCAAGAGCTGTTGGGTACAGAGCATCACTGTACATCACATCTGAAGTGTAACGCAACCTCTGTGCACCCTGCTGCATTAGCCTTTTTGGTCTTTATGATCAGAAATCGCTACTTCAGCCCCGGGGAAGGCTCACTATGTGCAGCAGTCTCAGGTTCTGCAGAGTCCCAGCTCCCCAACAATGGGAGATTTGTTATTTGTATCATTTTGTCCTTTTTTCTCCTTTGTTGATACGCCTTGGACTCGGCACTGAAAGCAGAACCACGCAGGGACGGTGCTGGGGATTTGGCACTGCTCGTTAGGTTAAGTTAAAGCCTGTCCACATTTGTCTTTGTTTTTTCCCTTCTGTTCTAGGGTTTACCTGGCCCCATAGGGGAAGCTGGTCCAAAAGGCAGTCGGGTAAGCAGCCTTTCATTTGTCTTTTTACTTGTTTTTACCAAAGGTTTCTCAAGAAACTTTATGCTTAATTTTGCAATCCTGACTCTAGTTGCTTTAATTTGTTGGATTCAGGGGATTTGAATTGCACACCGCTTGTTTATTGCAGCACTGCTAATTTTTTTCGAATTAAATGTGGAATGTACCAAGATCAAAGTTCACTAATAGCGCTGATGATACGAAGTCAACCCCTTCAGAGCTCACATTGCAGGGGAGGAAAGAATGGCATACAAATTCCTACCAAAGTCTGAACTTTCTGCAAGCCCCATCTCCCAAAGGCCTCTTTAGTTTCAATAAGTGTGGTTCAGCGGTCTTTGACCATGCTGAATATGGGCTCTTTTGGGTATAGACCTGGGTTTGGGAGTGATTTATATCATTATGCAGAACAGCAAGCCAGCATCTTGAAGCCATGTGCAAATACAAACATTAGTATCTCTGTCCTGCCTGGTTTTGCTCACCAAATTAAATTGCTGGGGGTTCATTCTCACTGCAAAAGACATTTATTTTTTTTTTTTACCAGCTAAGGCTCTCGTTAATCACATTTTGTTCTTTTCCTGCAATTATAAATTCACAGTGAGCTTCAAAGCCAATAAAATCCCCTATTCCTCTAACATGTGATACTTTCTCTGTATGCAGTAAATTCAACCAGCTGGATTTCATCACTAGGAAAACTGCAAGGAATAAACAAATGCTGACCCTGTAGCTAGCTGTATTCCTGCACTGGGAAGGGAGATGGCATGTTCAATGGCCTGCAGGAGAGAGGAAGATCTGAGCTTGCACAGCTTGCTCACCTTACTTCTGCAAGTGATGAAGTTTTCCCTGGTGCATCTGTTTAACTGGCCTAACCATGACTTCGTGCAATTATGATGTGGTAGATGTGCAGAATGTAGGACTTGAAAGTTATTTCCCACTTTAGACTCCTGAGTACTGAGGACTGCAATATTTATAGCTACCTAAGAAAGCCATTCCTCAGTTCAACTGCAGTTAATCAGAACTGGGTACTAAAGGGAGATCCCTGCGTTTTGTGGATTGAGGGAGCCAACTGTGGACTCTTCTCTATCCCCCACCTCTATTTTCTTCTTCTGCAGGAAGCAGTTCAGGAGTTACATGGTTCATCTTGGGGTGCAGGAGGCAAAGGCGGACAGCACTGTTTTAATGTAGCCCTATTTCCCAGCTAGGTATTGTCCCCGAAGGAAGCGCAACCTAAAGGGAGCGATGGACTGGTGAAAAAGTTTGGTGGGGTTGACAGTAAGAGGTTTAGTGATGATGGAGAAAGAAAGATGAGAGAAAATCAGTGTTAACACTTGGCTCTTATAACAGTGAGGTGCCGCTGAGGGGGCTCCCTGCTGAAATTCACTTCCTCTTGATTCTGCATGTTTGGCACAAATTAGTCCTTTGCAAAGGACCAGCACACAAGGTAACTTTGTACTAACTGCAGAGCAAAGAGGATTAAACACAAGGCTTCAATTGTTGAAGGGGAAGGGAAATGTAGCATTTTATGTAGCTTGTCTTGTCTGAGCAGGATCCCAAGGCCATAGAGAAACATCCCATACTTGAAAACGCAACGCCCGCTGATGAGTGTGAAAGGAGCCGGGTTTATGTGAAACACGGTGCAAAGGAGGCTTCTTTACAGTTGGGTGTCAGAGGATCCGTATGTATGTACAAGTTGAGCCCTATACACCGAACCAAAGAGCCTGAACTAGCACGCTCAGCCTCTCCCTGCCTAGGTGCTTGAGTTGACAAAGGGTTTGCAAAAGGTCTTGGTGGTGCAACGGAGTTTGCAGGGAAAGACTTTAGGCAGAACCATTATCAGTTTGCTCCTCTTGCAACAGGGTGGTCGGCAGCCTTGCATGCCAGGAATAGGTGGTGTTTGCATGAGAAGGGGCTGCAGTGTGCAACCACCACGTGACATAAACAGAAAGAGCTTGGTACAACAGGACGTTTTCACAACGTAGTTGGGAATGAGTGTGAAAGACAGGGAGAGACCCCTTGGAGAGATGACAGGAGGTGTAGGCGTGTGGATTACTTTTGCTATCACTCTTGCTAACCTTGAACCAAGCTCTGTTTCCCTCAGGTACACATAGAGCCAGCCCAGGTAAGGTTTCTTCTTGCTGGCCTCTTCCTGCCCGGAGTCCTCATGATCCCTGGTGTGAGGGTATGTGCCCTTGGACTACATCGTGGAAGCCAGCACCATGCAGTCCATGGGCATATACACTTGCCTCAAGGTTTATTTCATCACGACTGCCATTGACCAACGCTGGAGGACACACTGCTGTTCAGGAACAACAGACTGACTGGTTGCTAATGGAGAAATGTATTTGACTACTTGTTTCCTCTTTTCTTTAGGGATATATTGGTCTCCCAGGATTGTTTGGGCTACCAGGGGCTGATGGAGAACGAGTGAGTATTTTGTGAAGAAAACCTTGGTGTGTTGCTTGAATACAGTTCTTCAGAGCCTGTTGTAGACTTCTCTCTCCCTTGTTCCTGAGGAAAGAGGCAAGCATGCCTAATGTTTAACCGTGCCTTCTTTAGCCTGTTTCTACCCTTGCATGAAGACCTCTGTCCCTGTATGTTGCTGACATTCAGCTCAGGAAAACCTAGGCTTCAGACAGGGTCATCAGACCTCACTGTTGAGTAGAGAGGAGTTGTTCTCTGTTTTCCTTCACTTAAAAACCTGCCTTCCTCCTCACCCTTACTAATTCATCTTAGTGGAATGGGTCAGGGGGGAGAATGTACATGGAAATTTCCTGCTCCCACAGGAGTGGCATCCCAGCCACAGTGTCCCAGCATTTTGGGTGTCCAACTGGAGATGTCTGGAAAGAGCCTGGCTCTTGGAAGGAACAGTGCCTGGGTCTTTCTGACAATGACATTCCTTCCAGTCGCATCGAGTTGGGCAGTCAAGATCGGGGCCTGTGGACGGGCAGCTGTGACTGCTGTTCCCATGTGTCCTCACTTCCCCCCATCCTTTTCATTGTGCTTTCTCCAAACCCACCTGTTCAGAGCTTTGCAGGACCTCGCTTGCTTTTTTGCTCTTATCCCCCGCATCCCCCCCACCTGCCTGATCCTCTACCCATCCAAGGATCCCCTCTTCCCACTTCAAGAGCTCCTAAGGAAGGTCACTGTAAGATGAAGACTGCTTTATTCCAGCTTTTTCTCCCTCAAATGCAAGCTCCAGAAACCAGAGAGGCCCCAGGAGCATGTGGGAATGAGTGTGTGTGTGCCTGCCTGGAAGGGGACTACCCTGTGCTCTAGAGTCGCTGATTTAATGCTTGTATAACTAAATAAGAAACATAAACAGAAGTTCTCCAGCGAGTGCCTTGGCGGTGGCCTTCATTCGGTTCCAGACCAGTAGCTTAATGACTGCTCCTGCTAAGCACAGCTTCAGCCTGTTGCCCTGGGTGTGGATGCTGCCTGCATGTGTCCTCAGGGAAGGCCGTAGTTAGTGGGTGAAGGTTAATTGTCTTCTGCTCTCGCAGCTGACTGCAAGTAGCTGACATTTTGATTCCCGAACAATGCTGCAGTCATTAGCCTGTTTTGCATTCCCCTTTCTCTTCTAGTGTTGTTTTGTATTGTTGGTTGGCTGTTTGCTTTCTCAACCAGACCTTTTTTTTTTTTTTTCTCTGTGTGTTTTCCTTGCAGGGGATCCCTGGAGTTCCTGGGAAGAGGGGCAAGATGGGTAGGCCGGTAAAGTTTTTCCTCGTCTATTATGCAGACCTTGTTGAATGAACCTGGAAACAAAACATCTGGCTTTTGGCTGTGTCCCTTCATATCTTCTGATGGGAACTAAATGGGGAGATCAAACGAACCTTTTCATTTCTCTCTTCTCAAGCAGGAAGAAAATTGAAGATACAGATATTGTTCTCTTCCTTTCTTCCATGCTCTGCCCACTTCACAGGCATTTTTGTTCTTTTTCGCACCATCTCCATGCTCCCTGGGATTTTACACTTCTCAGATTCTCTTCTGCAACATCTTCCCCTCTGTCCTCACTCTGGCCAGCCTCTTCCCTGAATGCCCTTCTTAACTCCCCACCACGATTGCAGCATCCCAGATGTCTGTGCTCGCACTGTTCCATCTGCTGCTCTGTGCTCCCACCAGTCCCATCACGTTTGCCTCTTTTTGCTGTGATTTTCTCTAACTCTTGTACCATCCTGGTTTGTATAATGCAAGAGCACTTTTGTATAAAAACCTTCTTGTCCTCGATGGTGGTTAAAGCAGTAACAGATCAGATGAAGACCTGTTTGAGGAGCAAGGAGAGCAGGTAGATTTGAGAGCTTGGCCAGGAGGAAGAGGTGTTTGCAGGTAGGGCTGAACACAAGGTGGAAACTGTAAGAGCTGCATAGAAGGGGGTTTGTGCTGACTGTATCAAAAAGCAAATTAAAAGCAGGTGGGAGAAGTACTGAAATGAGTAGAGGAAACAGGGAAAGGACAGAAAGGAAAGCCTTTCCCACATCAGCCTTCTTCCAAGCAATTCTGCGTGCTTCCTTTAGCGAAATGTGTAAAGATTTTTGCTCCAGGATTCAACAGAGAGATCAGGCACGTTTGTGCTCTGGTGTGTCTCCTTGCCTTTGCACCTTGTCCTTCATGTTAGGCTGAGTTTCTCTCAATCTCCTGACATCATTGCACTCACAGGCTTCTTGTAAAATATCCACTCACCCACACATGGAAAAACCCAGTGCTTTCCCCTTGTCACCCTTGCATGCGAATGCGTGCTTCCCAGGAGTCCCACGCCATGCAAGCATCCCGACAGTGCCACACTCATCCCGGCTGGCTGTTCTTCTCTCCCTGGGATGGGGGGAGGCTGAGCAGATTTTTGGGGGGGAGTAGTGGAAATCTGTACCAGATCTTACAGTTTTGTAAGCCACTGGTTGCACCAGAAACCTCTGTGATGAATAATTGCAGAGAGTCAGTCGATGTAACGATGACTCATTGACCAGAGTAAAACAAACAAAGCAACTGTCGTTAGGTACAGGGTTTTTGCTCTCTGCCTTGTTTCTGCACAGAGCATGCTGGAGGCTCAAAGCGTTCCAGCTGTTGTTTGGCTAGCATTTGTAATCTTCCAGGCAAGAGTTTTTGTCTGTCGGTCAATGTTACAAACAAGGGGCTCCCCTGAGATCAGCGGGGAATCTCTCAACCACGGAGGCATTTAGGCTGGGATCTAGAGAAGGGATTAAACGGCTGCGCATGAGCACCTTTGTTCTACTCGGCTCTTTCAGAAGGTTTTGGCTCCATCCCTGTTTCATGATATCAAGTTTAATAAGAAATCTTGAATGGACCGATGCTGAGGATTTGTACTTCCGAGCGTGAACAAAAAGATTAAGTGACATCCAGAGTTATTCAGGAAGTCACCGGGAGAATGGAAAGTAGGAACCAGCTGACCTGGTTCCCTTCCCAACACTTATCTCCTGGCCTGTGCTGTCTCCCAGCTGGTTTGCAGTGTTAGTGAGCCTGCTGTGATTTTTCTGGTCTCTCGCATCCCCGCACTGCTCGGTTTGCTGGCGCAGCTACCGTTCCTGTTCTATTTCAGTGTTGTCATTGCAATGGAGAGGTCTTGGAAGCCCTTATTAGCTGCCATCCAAAGCTGGTAAATGCTCTGGAGAGTAGGGAGGGAGTTGGTATCAAATATATTTCTCTGCCTAGTTTTGTTTGAGGTGAGAGAAGGCAGCAGATTAAGTGCTCGGCAGAGGAGGAGCTGGGGGCTGGGGGAGTTTGCATGTGACACCGTGGGCCTCTGAGAATGATGTAAGAGGGAATGATTAAAATAGAAGAACTGGACATGAGTCAGATCTTGAAACCCTTCCAGGGAAGTTAAGTTTTGCAGAGCTGTGAGGGACATGGTGAATCTGTCGTGGAAACAGCTGACTCCCCCTCCCGCTCTGCTCTCCCTGCAGCGCATCAGCAATGTAGGAGGCGAGCGCATTTCTAACGTATGGGCCCTGGCGAACTCTTGAGCAAGGAGAGGGTTGGGGGTGGGCTAGGGGGAGAATTACGATTAAAGTACAATGCACTAGGGAGACTGAAATAACATGAGTCTGTACGTCTCCGGATCTGCTGCCTGTTTTAGAGGTAGGCTGGAGGCCTGGAGCTGAAGCGGCTGGTTGCTTAAACTCAGTCTTGCCAATGCAGTGGCTGAAAAGAATGGCTTTTTATGGTGCTTTTGTAGATTTTTATGGTGTTCAGTTTAGCAGCTGGCAAAAAAAAAAAAAAAAGATAAAAAAAGGTCCCATTGCTGTGAGGGCAGCAGGGCTGTGCTCCGCACTGTGCTGGGGGAAGGAATGAGAGAAGCTGTTGTTATGCTCTATCTTGGCATGCATGAGCAACATATCAGTCCTAGTTCATCTTTAGAAAGGAGATGTGCTGTCACTGAAGGAGGTAACCCACAGGAAGAGGAGATACAGCTAGTCATCATTCAAGAAGCACAAAGCTGAAAGCAATATGATTTTCTTATGCTGTGGGAGCTACAATCAGAAGTGTCTGCACTGCAGATTATATTGAACTTCAAAGAGTGTAATATCTTCAGAAGTTCTCAAGCCCTGTTAGAGAAAGAGACTTAAAGGTGAAATTTCAGGAAATGTATCCAAAGAGCTTTGAGCAATTTTTTTGTCCATCTTTGTACTGATGTGTGCTTGTACCTCTTTTTTCATGTAGAGTATCTATGCTGCACCAGCTGTCCTATCTTATGCCTGATTTTTGCTTACAATATGTTTTATTAGTAGTATTATTTTAAAAGAAATAGAAAGGAAGGAGCAAAGTTTAGTTCCAAGACATACTTAGTAATTCTTGGGTTTGTCTGAGGTCTATTCACAGTTTAGCCAAACACAGCTGAGGTTTCCTTATATTTTTCTGAGAACCTGTCGGTGCTGCTGGTCCCGTGCCTGGAGCTCAGCTGAACACTCGGAGCCTTACCATGTCAGGTACCATGCAACCACCTCATGAAAGAAAAGCCCTGACCCAAAGGGTCCATCAGTTTGGATTACAAAACAGCACAGGATCAGACCATCCCCAGGGCTGGAGCATGAGCAAGTCGTTAATACCACAAACAGGCATTTTGGCTGCCCTACCTGTACAGATGTGCTCATTGTTACTGTTCTTTCTTTTGTCCTGCTATAGCTCATGTTTGTGAGCGACACGCAGCAGTGTCCCACCAGCTGGTGGGTGCCGTGATGGGAGTCCCTGCCCACCTGCTGACCTCAGGCAAGGGAGGCAAACACCTCCTGACAGCACCGGCCCTGCCGTCAGGCTTTGCACAGTCTTTGGCAAGCGCCGATGTGTTGCTGAAGCGCTGCTCTGAGGAGATAGCTTGACAGGTGGAGCAGACCATGTCAGCAGCAGGCACAAAGGGAGGGTTTGTGCTCAGGATGTGTGGCCGGGAAGGCTGACACCTCGACCTGTAAGGATGGCTGGAGCCTGACAAGGCAAGGTGGGGAGAACCTGCATTGCTTGGTGACTGCACAGGAGGAGGAAGAGGATGTGGGACCTGGTTTCTCCCCATGGCATGCAACTTCAGAAAGCTGTTTGGCTGTTCTTGGCTGTGTGCAGAACAGGGATAACACCCTCAGCTCTCCTTTGAGCTCAGTAGCTGAAACTGAGCATGTAAACACCAAGGATTACTGCTCAGATGTCAAGGAAGAGGTGCTGTAAAGTGGCACGTGGATTTTTAGTATTAGGGATCAGCACATAGGTGAGTCCAGAAGTCTCCCTTCCCTCTGCCTGTCAGCCACAGCGTGGAGGTTGTAAGAGCCAGCAGTGATCTGGCAGCCACTCTAACATAGTCTCAGTATTTGTTGTGAGCATCAATGCAGTGGCAAGCTGCCGAATCTGGCATCCGTTTTCCATGAGCTGACCACAGGCGGGGTCCCCCTCGCCAGCTCTCAGCTTGTAATGCAGCGGCGCCTTCTTGCCAGGCTGTTTTTCATATCTGCTGTCTTCTTCCATGTTGACTTATAAAGTTAATGTCTTAACTCCTGCCTCCAGTGAACACCAAGTCTAAATATATTCTTTTTTCTTCATCTGATATGCTGTTAGAAGTGCATGTGATACCCCTGCACTCCCCACCAATTTGGGTAGGCTGTTGCATCGTATGAAAAGGCATTGCCTTGTGGGAGACACCAGATAGCAAAAAGCAGGGCTGCCTTCGGGTTAGGAAGGTTTCGTTTTACAGCTTCCCCCAACCTTTTGATATATGGCTAAGATAACTTAGTGGTGAACGTAAGTGCATCGGGCTTTGCCAAGTTACACAGTCTCAGCTGTTGTCCACGCAAACAATGGGGGAACATGTTTTGCCATGTGTCTGGAAAGGCTGGCATAACCGCAAATTACTGAGAAAATAAATTTTGCTCCTCTCTGTAGGGACTGAGATGATAAACAGCTCCTCTCTTCTTGCTCCAATCTTTTCTCTGCTTTGGATGCAGCTGAGGTCCTTCCTTGCATTTGGAGTGAACCAAGCGAGAGACTCCTGCACCACACAAGTTGAGATTTGGGAAACTGGTAACAGCATTTCGAAGTACCTCTTCTTTAATGAATAATTGCCAGTTTACTTGAGTGGGCTCCCTGGGGGTGCAAAGAGGCAGCCCATATGGCTTTTCTCATAAGAAACATGACATAGGCATACACCCTAAGAGCTCTCACCTACAGCACTGAGTATTGTGGCTCACATGAGCTGCTAAGAGCCCAGCTGTGTCTCTTTTGTCACTGAGACCTTGTTACCTACCAAGAAAAAAGGAGGAAGAATCAAGCTATACTTCTCTTTAAACACTGAGAAAGGTTTTAAAGAAATACCGTAATTAAAATTGAAAAATTTCTAAAGAAGTAGGGATAAACTGTGGTTTCCCACTTAGCTAGGTGGTAGTTCAGTGTGTTGGTCCACAAGCCATTTCCTAAGATTGGAAAGAAATGGGAATGATTTTTTAACTGATCCTAAATGATGTTATCTGCATATATCCTCAGCAAATAAATAGTTACTTTTCCACATACCTTCACTACTCAGGTCTGATTCACCTGAGCACTTGGTGAACTCATCCTCCAACCCATGAAGCATTCCTTCCTAGTTCAGGTGTCAGGTGTCCCAGTTCAGGTTTAGCTTTAGGCCCTGTGCATATAGAGATGTACTTTCAGATGTGGCCAGCTAAAGTTAGTGGTAAAATGTGCAGGCTGAGGACCTATTTGTACAGGTAAATCCAGAAGATGAGCTGCAGGAAGAAGCATGAATGGCCTGTGAGAGTTGATGGACAGGACTTGGGTAGCTCGTTCTGTCTTCTGCCCAAACCCCAGCACAGCACCAAAATGTTTGGTGCCTTCTTCAGGAACTGATTGACTAAAAAAAAAAATATGCTTTTAATCATTTTTTTTGTATGAAAAGTCAAACGGAGGTTCTGAAAATTAGTAATCAAAAAAACTCTTCTGTTACTGAGAGTGTTTTAGCCCATGAATTGACTTTTTCCTGTTAGCCATCTAAGTAAATTCTCTGCTATAATTTTTCTTTATTAACCTAAATTTTTAAAATAGATTTGGTTTGAGCAATCAGTGACTTTTTTAACGCTTAAGTTGGACACTGAAATGGGACAGCTGGTCTCTCCTCCCCTCTGGGCCTGGTTCCCCACTTTGAAATGCAAGCGTGAGCCCAGAGCAAATGTGACCATCTCTTTTTGGCCCGAGTTGTGTTCCACATGTCTGGAGTTTCCCAAATCTCCGTGGTGAGGTGTTTGCATGGTTACTTACAGCTCTGATATCAGCACGTGTTCCTATGTTCATGATTACCTCATTCAAATAACCTGGCAAGGTGGACAATATTAGCACGTATTTAATTTTTTAAACAATGGGCAAAACAAAGTACTGAAAACACAGGGAAAAGGGTTTAAAGGGTGCCAAGTCCCATAACTTCTACTGAAAGAAAAGAAACAAACCCAAAGATGGTTTGTTTCCAAGAATGTCCCTAAGTGACTTGTCCATCGTCATCCAAAAAGCTCGTGACGAATTGAACCAGGGTCTCCTAAGCACAAGAGCATCTTTCTTCCTTCAGGGAAATGTTCATTCATAAATCAGATCAAAGCCCAAAAATTATTTTCATTAGAAATTATAAGGAAAAATAATGCAACTATCACTTTTGAGTCTGAAAACAATTCGATCGCCAAAGCTGCTTGACTTTCTTAAAAAGGATTCTGCTTGATTTGGAAATCTTGGCTGTAAATAATTAGGAGCAGTGGCAGGTTTGGTGCTCTTCAGCATTAGGTAATTGGGTCTGTGTAATTTGCACTCTGTTAGAGCCCCACAGACCGGGAAGGAACAACGCAGATGGGCAAGAGGGTGGAGGGGCTGTCAGTGAACTTCAGGGATGTTTGGCTGAAGGGGCTTCAAGGGACTTTTGCTCGTGTTTGGGTGGAACGGGCTGCCCTGGAGGGCTGCAGTCCCACAGCTGGAGGGATAGTTATGTTTAAAAATGCCATGAAATCTTTATCCAAAGAGGATTTGACTCAGAGCTGTGAAGTGTCTGAGGGAGAGAGAGCAAACCTCCCTTTCAGGTGGCAAAGGAGCAGAACTGCAGCAGGACCATCAGTCCCGTACCCAGCTGAGGATGGCATCTCCCTTCTTTGCAGGGACAAAAGCTGTCACAGTCCCAGGTCTAGACGGAGCAGAAGGCAAAGGCTCCTGCATAGCTGCCTGCATTAAAGCTAGTGAGCAGGCACGCAGGGAGCACAGGGTTTGCCAGGCTCCCTCGAGGGTGATGCTCGCCGCTCTAGGAACCAGCGCTGGGTCTGAGCCAGCCTGCTTGCCTTTGCGCCCACCTGTGGAGGGGCTCACGTCTGTGCTCTCCACCAAGAATGCTCTCACAGCGTAAGCTGCCAACATAAGCTACGCTTGTTTATTTTATTATCTTTTTTTTTTTTTTTTCCAGTGAATGCCTTCTCTCACCCTCAGCCCTGCTTCCCCACCACCACCTTTTTTTTTTGTTGTTGAAATTGTTTGACTTGCAAGCTCCATCCCTGGGGAGACTCCTGGGCAGTGATTCACCTGGCCGGAGCCAACTGGCAAATAGAGTCTTTCGCAGACAAGACAGGAGGGCTGGTTGGTTTGAGCAGCTTCACCTTCAGCCAACAGGAAAATAAAATCCTATTTTTGGAGAAGGATTCTGTTGGCCTGAAGACCTGCCAGGATTCCTCGGAGCAGCAGCTGCCAGACTGCCTCCCTTACTCCATCAGGGAAAGTGTTTTAAACTGAATCAGATGTTGTATACATACAACACACCCACCCACATGTGCACACCTGAAAAGGCCTTGGGGAAGCAAAGGATATGGTGCATCTCACCCGTCTCTGCTTCCCTGAGGACAGCTGGTTCCCGGGACAAGAGAGAAGAAGTGGTGGCAACTGCTCAGACCAGGAGCAGCCCTTTGGCTGACAACAGCAAGAAAGGGCAGGCCACTCTGTTTTAAGCAGAGGAAGAAAGGAAGGGGAGGTGGAGGGGGATGTAATCCCCTGATGCAGGAGGAGCTGGTTCCAGTATCTGTCTAGGTCTGGTTGTTCTCAGCAGGAGTCTCCTGGCATATGAAAGGATGCCCTTTGCAGGGAGTGTGGATGAAAAGGAATTCAGGCACTGTTGTAGGATCTCAAAGATAGAGATTTGGTTATTGATTCAGCTTCCAACTTCTTAGTGTTCCCTGGAATAAATCAGCTTGTCTCTCTCAGTTCCCTCTCTAATAGTGGTTCCTCTGCTTTACCGAGTGCAGTGCAACCACCATAAAGCTCTGCTTGGGGTGGGGACAGGAGAGCACAGAAGCACCTGGATCTTGCTTAGTGCAAAGTATCTGCTTGTATGCTATTTCTCCAACTCCTTGTCAAGCTTCATCTTGCTTCTTTCATTGAACTTCTTCAGACAATGTGAAAACCATTCAGTTGGACTTTTTTCCCCACCTCCTCTCTGTATTTCCCAGCTGTGAGACAGAGCCAAAAGTTTTGTCATACCTGACTTCAGCCACTGTGGAGGAGCACCCCACTGGCTTTTGGCCAACAGAACTTGTTAGTCAAGCATTTTCCTCCTGGCTCTGCTGCTGTTTGCCATCCCTTCCCAGCCCTGGTCCTTCTCTGCATGTCCCCTCCCTCCCACAGAGCGGGCAGGATGCATGGCTCAATATTTTTCACCAGGGTGTTTTTCTTTGCCGTCCCAATTCTTGAGCATAATTTCCAGGGACCAGTCCTTCTGGAAAAACAGCTGCACCCTGAAAAATGGTGGATTTTCTGTACCAAAAAAACCTCTGCACTCCCTTTGGGAAGGTCAGGAGACTCTGAATGTGCTGGGCTCTTTAATCTCTTTCACAAGTCTCCTGTAATGGACTGCCAGTTGCGACCTGCCTGTCCGCCAGCACCATAAAATGAGCTTCCTGCCCCTTGTGTTCTCCCTCTGTTTGGACTCCTCAAGCTGCTGGAGCGGTGCACGGGAGAGGAGAGGTAGTAGTGCTTACAGGAATGAAACAAATGGGATAACAAAATCCACTTGTAATTCCTAGGCTGCTTGTTTCAGTTGAATAGTTCTAGTTTTGTTCCTGGGGAGCATCTCTGTCCTTTTAGGCTCAGGCAGGAGGGGAGAGGCACTGAAAAAATAGCTTTTACAGACATGTGAGATCCAATAAATTAGGACACTGTGGTCACTGGAACTGTTATTGTGGTTTAAACTGCTACTGCTTACCCCATGGAAAGAAAGTGCTTTCTTTTTCATTAGGGGCTTACGAGATTGATTGTTTCCTGCTGTGCACAGGACTGTGTTGGGATAACTTTCACAACCTGGTTTGGGTCTTTGAGGACTGTATGGATACTGAAGTATCCTCCTTCATGCCACAGCCATCAGCCTTGGTCTCATTTAATGTGCAAAAGACTGTTAATACTTGTGTTGCCAAGCTCAGATATTGGGCTAGGACGCCTGGGGTTAGTTGAATTGAAGCTGCTCTTTCCATTTGTCTCCTCCTCGGGGTTTGTTTTACAGCTCAGGCCAAGAAGTACCAGGGGACCACCCACCACCACCGAGATCTGTGAGCCCAGGCTGGGAGGGTGCTCTGCCAGCGGAGCAGATGGCGTGTTAAGGACGATCAGGTGTTGGCAAGGACAGGGCTGTGCTGCTGAGTGTTGTCTTGGGCCTGGCTGTTGTAGCAATGATGCCAGCCCACACTGCGCTGGGTTTTCTTCTCTGTTTCCTCCCACTTTGACCCTTTTCCATCCCATCTTGAGGATGGGCAGAAACCCTAGCTCTGCAGGGAGAGTCACAGTGTGGTGTGAACAGGTTTTGTTGTCAAATCTCTTGCTTACTGAGTAGCATTGGCCAAGTGACCTCAGGTGCTCAGCACTCCGCCTTCAAAACACAGGGACAATCTGCTTTTTTAAATACTTGGAGATCTACTGTTGGAAAGCCTGTGTAAAAGCTAGGTTTTTATTAACTCTGTTACCAAGTGCCTCAGATCTCCTATGTCTTTATCTTTAAGCAGAGAGGTTAGTACTAGAAACTGAGGCATAAAGAGAGATTAGTGGGAAACATATGAATTTAAATAGTTCTTTATCTGGGTAGTTTTATTCTGGCAGAGAAGTGTGTTGTTTATATCATGTTGGAAGGATTTAAATCAAATTTAGAAAATGCTTTTAGTCTGGGGCAAGCATTCCTCCAGATGATATTATGCTGCTGTAGCAATATTGATTTAATTGTACTATTCAAAGTAGTAAAACCTTCCCACATTGGCAAGACCTTAGCTTGACAGAAGACACCTCAGCAGCCCCAGGGCCAGGCTGCTCAGTGACATCCATGGGTCACTCTGTGCCCAGCTCTGTCCTCTGAGAAAGGAAAGATGCAGCTGGGAGAGTGCTGAAGGCTGTGACTGAAATCTGCAGGAGCGTAAGTACAGTATCAGTCTATGAACACTCATATTTTCCTTGGCAAGTCGTATGACTGTAAACAGCAAAATATTCCAAGGCAGTCTTTTTTTTTTTCCCTGCCTGAGCAATGAGTTTTCCCTACACAACTCTCTTCTGATCTTATTGATTCAGCATGTAGGAGAGTTGTTTTTCCCCTTTTTCTCATTAAAGAAAGTTGAGCCCCCCACCTTCTTGTTATATTTGACGTCTTTGTCTCTAGATGGCAGAAGGCTGTTTCCAGTGGTTGCTTACCACAGCGTCTTGGCATGTGCACAGGCTTGAGGGATGTAGTGCCCAGCTGGAAAAAGGCAGACAACTTTCCCATTAGCACTGATGCCCATAAAATAGAAGTACTGAATCCAAGCAGGCAAGTGACAGCTTGTGTCCATTCAGGAGTGCGTACTGAATGCTGTAGGGAAATAGTACCAAAGAGGTGAAATGCTGGCTCTGAAGTTAGTGACAAAATTTTGGTTGTCTTAACCAGGTCTCCCATCTCTCACCTTAGATTTGACCAATTATCTTTTTTACCTGAGTAGGAATTGTGAACCGTCAAAGGTGAAGGAAGGTCTTGGATGGTATCTTTGACTGCAGAGCTTCCCAGTATAGTTTTCATGTTCTGTCCGCTGTGGTCATTCCAATTTTCAGTGTTGCTGATGGGTTTCTAAATAGCGTGTTGCTGTTAGCTGTTGTATTTTGCTTCTCTCAGGTTTGTTTTTCCAACGTAACCAGTGCAGTATACAGGGGAGCAGGCAGGAAGAGAGAGCATCCTTCTGGCTCAGCAAGGACCATCCTCTCCCTGTCTGCTTCATCCCTGTCTCTTAAGCTCTTGGCTAGCCCAGGACGTGGTTGTGCTGTCCTTTGTATCTCATGGTCTGGTGGAGCCAGAGAAGGGTGTAAGGCAGTTTTACTGTGACTCCTAGTTTGAGTCAGAGGTGACGTACCCACTAGCAGTTGCAGCTTGTTGGTGTGTCTCTGGAGCACATCTTCTGGTGTAGCCTCATCTAAGCAATACTGCTTACTCTCCAAGAATGCTCCACCATAAACAGAAGAGGGAGCAGGGGTGATTGGAGCTTTGCTTCACAAGTTCCTACTCTGAGCTGAAGCACAAAGGTAAATTCTCTGGCTAGGAAGCCTTTTATATGCAAATATATTCCTTAGTTTTCCATCCAGATACCACAGTCAGAATAGTGTGGAAAATAAAGGAGGATTTTAGCCCTGTCTGAATTAACCGAGTCTAGGAGTCAGAGCCTGAGGTTAGGCTCCATGGGGAGCTCCTCTAGCAGACAACGATTTCCCTTCTGGCTCAGAGTCAAAGGAGGTGGGTGCCATGTCATATTTTATCTCATTCTATCTTAAGGGGCATGCAAGAAAAAGAAGTGGAGTCACAGGACTCTTACCTCAGTGTCACAGCCTCACCAAAGCACCTTCCACTGCAGCTGAAGTTCAGAGTAGCCCTGAAGCTGCTGTTTGAGCTGGTCCCTGATAGCTCTTAGCAGCCTGGTCCCTGCCAGTCCTTTCCTGAATGAAGTTCAAGTTCAGGGGAAAATTGAGCCCAATCCATCTTAAACTCAACTGCTTCCTCCTTGAAAATGTCAGTGTAGTGACTAAGAGGGTTTAGCAACCACAGAGGTTGTATTACCCCTCTGCTGAGCTCTTTCTGAGAGAGACAGAGCACAACAGGACAGGGAAGAGCAAGCTGCTGTATCATTTGTTTGTAATAGGGAATTGGGGGGGCTTAGGGGAGCACAGGGTCTGTCTAAGAGTGTGAGAGAGAACATGTCGCACCAACATGTTCTGGCTCTGGCTCAGTATCTCCACTCCCTTTTCTATAATTGCTTGAAGTCTTCCAAATTTGTATCAGATATAATGAGATGAAGAAGGTTTTTGTGGTGACTTTTTCATGTAGTGAACATGGTCTTTCACAGCTCTGGGGTGTGGACCATAATGAGCTTGGAACCGTTTGTTCCTCTGGCAAGCTGAAAGGTCGTGAATGCATTGGAGTGAATTCACCAGAGATCTTTGATCAGCTCCGTTAAGCATCTACATGGGCTCCAACAGGCATTATGCTATTCAGCTATCCTATGAGAAGGGGGTACTGTTACAATGATTGTGTTAGTTGACAGGATGAAATAATTCAGATTGACAATCCACTTTTGAGGATAGTCCTTGCACAGAGGTTTATGAATTCTTCTAGAATGTAAGGGATTTGGGATTGACTTTTAAGAAAATACTGACTTTTAAGAGAGTATCCTATCAGTAGGATATTTCTTCCTGAAAGAGGATAGAACTCTGTCACAGTGTGAGCCCACCACACAAACCCAGCACAAAAGCATTGTATCTTTAAATACAGAGTTTGGTTTTCCAAATATGGGATTATCATTTCACGTGTAAACTACACAACATAATCTTCAGGGCTGCATATTCCTGGTTGGACATACTGGAGTACTTGGGTGAACCAAAAGGAGGACAGAAACACCGATTTCCACCCCTTCTTTCTGCTACGCACACTCACGTTGTCTTTCTGCATGGTGCCGCAAAAGCCTTGCCTGCCAAATGAAGCGTGCCCAGGGCTGACAACTGCTGCTAGGAAAAGGCATGGCTGAGGGCTGGACAGAGCCTGCAAGACAAGACGTGAAAAAGCCAGGTCCAGCAGCCTCAGCGTTGGGTGCTTTTCATAGCATGGCAAGGAAAAAGCCTTCCTGTCTCCTCACTGATTTTTCCTCTCAAGGCTCCCATTAGTTAATGTGCAGCTCATGACTGAGCCTTGTAAACGGTACTTCTAGTTACCCTTCACTGGTCCCAGGAGAGAGCAGTGAATCAGAGCTTTTGGCCTCGTAGAGCTTCTTGCTGAGCAGATGTGCTGGTGGAGCAATGGTTTGGATGAGGACAAGCAGGCTGGTTGGCCCACGCTTCCTCGTGAACCTGCTGCCTACCAAAGTGCTGCACTGAGTGGCAGGGGGAGCAGGTTTTAAGCTGACTGTCTTTACACCAGGGTGCGTCCATAACTAATACTTGTCTTTGCCTCCTCTCCTCAGGGTTTTCCTGGTGATTTTGGGGAACGAGGACCTCCAGGCATCGATGGGAACCCAGTAAGTTGATAGCTTTTTCCTTTTCTTTCTACTGAAGTAGAAGCTCACTGTACTGCATCATGCTAGTTAGGGCGCAAAGAAGCTTTTGTTTGGTGGCAGCTGCTAGCATTTTGGTTTTGTCCCTCCTGAAAAACAAATGTACATCCCTGCCCTGCTCAAGCATGCTGCCAATTCCCATGTTCGACTCAACATCCTGTAACTGTCAGGTCATCATGTTGCCATTTGCTTTCTCTCTCCATCTATTGCCTTTCTTGCACCGGTCTTGATAGATGCTTTCTCATCCTGAAGATACGACTAGAAGAAAAATCAAGAGAGAAAAGGTAGGGATGTTGTTCCTGATGAGCAGGCAGTGGTTGGAACATGTTGTCCGTACCACAGGGCCTGGTGCAAAGCCTGTGACAGCCGCAGGAATCACCTTGTTGACTAGTGTACTCTGGATGAAGCTTTGTATGAACATAGCAGGGAGACATGGGCCCACAGGCACAGGGACGTATCATCATGAGGCACCACAGGTGGCTACTTGAGTGCACGGGAACCCTCAGAGGAGGAGGCCATGTACTGAGTTGTGTAGAGGTCCGAGATACATAAAGAGGCATGTTCTCCTTTTCACCACATTTCATTTTGTGATGCAAGTTAGCAAGCTGGTACCACTTGGTTTACAGCTCGCTAGCCTGTAGAAGGTTCTAAAGTACTCCAAGCTCAGTACCTTTCCTCATCTGAAGTGAACGTTAATACTGGTTCAAGAAGGGCCACATTCCTGTCTCCGGTGTCTGGGAGCACTGAGAGACAGACACCATAGCCCAGGCTTCTGCCCCGTGCTTCAACCGGCCCTGGGACTGCAGTGGGAGAAGTCTCCAGGCTCCTGAGTTCTTGGCTGCTCTCCGGCCTTCATCTGACCCCTTCTGGCTTTCTATGGGATGTGTCTCCTGGGAATTGGGTCAGGATGGTCACAGCAACCATTTAGGCAGCTGGATGCTGATAAGGTTTATTTTGCTCTGCTCTTGTAGCGCTTAATACCAAACAGTTGGGTATGTCCTGTGTTTTCCACTACTCACAAAACATGCCCTTGTGGACTGCAGAAGTTTTCAGATGTGTTAATTATTCTAAATTATTTTCTGAATT
Source organism: Strix uralensis (assembly GCF_047716275.1). Taxonomy (NCBI): domain Eukaryota; kingdom Metazoa; phylum Chordata; class Aves; order Strigiformes; family Strigidae; genus Strix; species Strix uralensis. The sequence goes on from NC_133992.1 coordinate 6,042,006, forward strand.
ACTTTGCTGGTTCTCCCTCAATTAGCATGTGAGCAGTACTGATTCATCTTTGATGTTCCTGCTGTCTTGGTTATTCACCCGTAATCACAGTGCTGCTCTTGGTGTTTGATGGAATGATTTGTTTAAAGTAACCCACTCCGCATGTGTCTTCAAGTTCCCATTTGTCATATATGCAGCATAAAATCTATTTTCACAAGCGACTCTAATCACCGAGCCAAGCTCAGCTACACTCCAGCCTTTGTGGGAATTCAGCGCAGGAGTCACAAATGCAGTGAACTGAAAGAATTAGATTCCCAAGGAATACTTCTGCAGGACTTTTCCCATCCTTCAGTCAACTTAAGCCATGGTCAGAGTGGAATCAGTAGTCCCAAAGTAGATGACTTTCTAGATAGTATTGCTATTTCCAGCCAGTCCACCAGGAAGAGCAGGAATACTGGAGGTCAGAAAGACTTTTTTTTTCTCCAAATAACTTGTTTTGTTTTCTTTTAAATTTGCAAGTTGTCTAAGCCCCATTCAGAAGATGTGTTCAATGTTAGCTGAATGCCAGTTCCCAGAGCATCGGAGAGAAGCAAATGTCCCTTCCGTTAATTCATCCAGAAGGATTGCTTTTCTTTCATCTTATCAACGGCTTTTAAATATTAATGTGCCTTGGAGATTGTAGAATGAAAACAGACTGTTTCGGCTGACTTAAAGGGAGGTTCACAGGGTCACAAGTGGAGTCACAGACGCAGAAAAATGCCAGAAAGTCTGTTTGTGGAACACACAAATATGCCGAGTTTGCTAGGTGGAGTATGCAGCTAAATTGTAGGCAGGCGGGCAGGCTGCCACGGGTCCTGAACTGCCCCATCCTCTGATCTGCTGAGCCCTTGTGCTGCTGCTGCCTCTGCTGTTGCATGGGGATGGCTGAAGCCGACAGCCTCTGATCTTCTTTCCATCCCCTCCGGACAGAGCAAAGACTCTTCCAACCACAGGGGTGTTTTTCCCTCCTACCAACTTGCTTAGAACTGTTGAGCCATCACATTCCAGATCCCTGTTCCCGGAGTGCTTTAGCCACTCCAATTAGTCTCTTAATCACAGGAATTAGACATGGGAAAGGACTGTTGATTCATCTCCTTGTCTCTTGTCCCAGTGCCCAGTTCATGCGCTGAAAAATGGAGAATAGAGCCCAATTTCCCTCGCAGGTTGGGGACCAGCCTGACTGATAGGCAGGAAAGAGCACCTGTAAATCCTCTATTTCCCAGGCCAGGGAACAGCTCAAATTAATTAGCTCTGTCCGCATCTTCTGGGGAGCCCACCCCCTCCTCTTCCAAGAGGAAATCCTCTTGCATTAGATGTAAGGCCATGTGCTTCCATATTTATCCTTCTCTTGAGGAACACCCACATGACATAACTCAGAAGTCTAGGCAGTCCGTCCTGCAACTGGTGGGACCAAGAGCCAACCATCCACCCAGTCTGCATCCCAGCCACCCTCGGAGCCTGCAGTGCTTACTGGGAAACCCAGGCCACCGTGCAGCTCCTGTGCTCAGCATTCCTGGGGATATTCCCTCTTCTTGTTGAGCCTAGTAATGCCAGGCCTCAACTAAAAGCTTGAAGCCGACCTAATTACAGTAGTTCTGAGGACACAGAAATCCCACCCATGAGGAACAATTGCTCCACAGATGTCCCAAGTATGCAGGAAAGGAACCGGCCATAAAAAAGCAATTTTAGGCTGGTTGAGATTATGAAACGCTTTTCGTGTGTGCTTGCCCAATAGTCCTTTACTCCACTTCCCATAAAATAAACACACATAACCCTTTACCCAAGGAGGCTGAGCACGTTTAGTCACGTTGCATCCCCTTCTCTTTCATTCTTTCACTAGGCAAATCTTTCCATAAAAGGGGAGCTTTATTGCACTGGAGGGGACTCCACCAGATGTGCACCATAAACTGAGTTGGTTTGTCAGAGAAAGTAGCCAGCGTGATCCAGAGCAGGGGTAGGGTTGTCTGAGCCAACGGGAAGTTTAGTATTCCAATGCACTTGTTTTGAGAGGCCCTGTTGGAGACAGAGGTGTGTAAGAGCAGGTCCTTGCCTTGACAAGCAACCCTCTGTCAGTGCAGCAGGGGAGGGGGTGATGCACTGAGGGAGACATGGGGACAGGCTGTGAGCATCACGTGATTGCTAAAGTACTCAGGGACCTAGATAAGTGATTTCTGTGGGTCTGACACAGCTGCTTTGCTGCACTTCACCAGGAAATGCCATCAGGCACCTGCCGGCACTCCTGGCATCAGCATGTCTTTGGAAAGCTGACAGGGAGGGAGTTTGTGGTGAAGCTGAGATTTCCAACCAGATAGCAGTCTGTCCCCCGAAACGGTGAGCTCTGAGGTGCTCTTGAAAAGCCTCTAAGAGGAGCTAGCACTTTCCAAAATGCCCTGCTTGGGAGCGGTCTGCAAGAGATGGCAAATGGGCACAGAGCGCAGGATGAAATCTCTGCAGTCCATCTCCTGATCTCCGCAGTGTGATTAAAAGTGACTCGTCCTCCATGCAAGTGCTCGGTTCCCTGCAAAGAGCTCCCCACTCCAGGGACATTGGTGCTGAGCCACCTCCCTGCAGACAAGCTGCAGCCTGAAAGCTAGGGGATTTTTCTGAAAATTAAAGAAATGTCTAGCTGATGGTCTGGGCAGGAGCCCAGATGGATGAGACGGAGTGCAGAGAACGCTGCTGGTTCCCCACCTTAAACCAGCTCTTAGATCAGGAGGAGCAGCCTCGGAGCAGCCTGAGTGCCAAACACACTCCCAGGGCCCATCAGCCAGCACCAGACGCTGACATAGCCTCTCCCCAAATTATCCAGTTTAATTTTCATCCAAGCCCTCCTTTTCTTATGAGTTTTCTTGTTCCTTAACCACTCCCCAAACCCTCACCTTTCCCAGTGCTAAGCAGCAGCTTTCCTCTCCTTCCCACTTAGCTTTGCTGTCCCTGGTCCCTCTCCCTGCCTGTGCCTTCACCTCACCTGGGGCAGGCTCCCACCCGCTCGCCTGCCTGCACAGTGAAATGCTTCTTCTATCCAGCCTGCTCCTGGGAGGGGAAGTCAGCCCTGCAAATAACTGCCAAACAACAAGCAGCCCTGTGTCTGGAGAGGATGTGCTCGCTAAGATGGAAGCTCTCAGTCGCTTTGGCTGGGGAAGGGGCTGGGGGGGTTGGAAGGGGGAGGGACGGTCTTTTCCCTTCCCTCAAGTTCTTGAAACACTGAGCTGCCTTTCAGCCTCTGTTTGTCTACAAAGTGTCCGTAACCATGTCGGTTTGTCTTTCCTTTTAGGGAGAATTGGGAGCCCCAGGTCCTCCTGGAGTCCTTGGACTCATTGTAAGTACAAAAACAAATGGAGATCTGGCTTCTCAGGGCTTTAACCCTTTCAGCCTGCATAACTACGCACAGATTTTCTTCTTCCTGTGGCAGGGCAGTGAACAGGACAACTGTTTGTATGGGGGAGGCGTGACGTCTGGGGAGAGAGGAGGTTGCCTGGTAGACTTGGGAGGTGGAGGAGGGCAAACCCTTTCCAAGCAAAAGGGAACAGATTAAAGGTTTGCTGTTAGTGCCCTTATTCCTAGATAACTGGCCCTCTTGATAACATTTATTAGGGTATTTCTTCAAAGGTGCAATATTCATTCCACACCAGGATCTGTTGTCTTTTAAAAAGCAAGCCCCTGTAAGCAGTAGCCTAAGGACACACAGTTCTTGCTCACTGGAGAGACTGTGGGCAGGAACTGTCTGTCCCCTGGGCATACAGGAATTTTACGTGCAGTCTCACCATCCCATCACTAATCCAGGTAATTACGTGCACAGCCAAATTCCATGCTTCATTACACTCTTCCCCAGCAGGACATAAATGGCTGTAAGCATGGGTGGCAACTCATCCTCTGGCAGCTGTGCAGGGGGTTAGTGAATGCCCAGCTGAACATATTATGGTTTATTTTTAGGTCTCAGTACTTCTTTCAAGTTATTTCCTTCCATGCACGAAAAGTGGTAGGTTCTGTTAGTACTACAGCATTCTTTCACAATGATTCCTCCTTGGCTATGATAATCCATGAAAATTTGACTTGCAATGAATAGTTAAAAGCCTTCCCCTTTTGCCTTTCCATAGCTTAAATTACAGGAGTGTGTATGTCAGCTGAGGTCAAGGCCTCGATTGCCCTAGACATCGCACAAACATCAAGCACCAAACCGAGAAATCTTAGACTCCATGGGGAAAAAGCAGAGAATATGGTGGAACAAGTGTACCCATCTTGCAGATGGGGGATTGGGGCACAGGTGGAGTAAGGCTTCAGAAAGTTTTTTGTGGAGCCAGGATTTAGGTCTGTGTTTCCCCTTGTTAGTGGAGATGAAAGTAGCTACTTTAGCCGCAGCAGCAGAAAGGATGTGCTCCTGCCAAAGAGCTGTAAGAGGAAGATTGCTATTTAAAAGAATACGATTGAAGGTATTGTCTGAATTGGATCGTATTTCTCCCAGCTTTTGGAAAGATTTATCTTAACCTGGTTGCTATTATCTCACAGATATTTGTTTGTTAGAAAGTAAAAGGTCAGACACAGTAAATGTGATTAAGATCCTTCCAGAGATGATGGAGTCAGGTGGCTGCCTGTCCTCCCCTCCTCGCTGGCCCAGCCAGTGCCGTGCTGTTCTGTGCTTGGGATAGATCACAGGGGCCAGGAAGGACAGGGTTTGCCTGGAGCTGATCTGAAATGAGGACAGGCAGTGTGTGGTTTCTAACCTGCCTTTGTCATCGCGATTTGTCCCACATTGACTGCAGCTACCCAAATGGCATCAAATTCTATGTCAGGTACAACTAAACTTTTTTTTTTTTTTCCCTGACTGGCCCCAAGACCTAGCATTGCATGTCCTAGACCAGGATTCAGCTCCATCATCAGACATCTGGAGTCCGTCACCTTCTCTGTTTTGATCCATTATGTCAGTCTCTACTGACACCCCAAGTTCTAATGTTTTTGCTGGAAAAGGGCAAAACCAGCAGTTCTCCTTTTGCTGCTAAGCCTGTTTTGTCTTAAACTTCAAATATTTCTTCTCCCTTCCCATCTAGATGTAGAAATCATCATTCCTGTTGTGAGCTTCTTCCTAGCTTCTCTTTTAAGGCAGAAAGTTGATCCTTTGTAATGCTGTTTTTTCAGGAATCACTGCAACAGTAGCAATCGGTCGCTGTCTTTCCCAGTTAATCTGTTGGTACCACTCTGAGCAGATAAAAATTTCAAACTGAGATTCAGGTCAAGCTGAGTCAGATCTTGTGCGCAACTCCTGAATTCAGGATGCTGAAGCATCTCTAGTGGGATTGATCTAAGAGTGACCTCCTCCATCCTCCTGGGAAGAAGTGGGCACAATCCATCCTGCCTTCTCCTCTCTGTGGGACGGCACCAGCCTCCTTCCCCCGGGTCTGCAGCACGGGGCAGGGCGTGGAGAAGGCGGCTGGGTGTTTGCTCCAGGCTGGCCCCTGTTCAGTCGTTTCCTTCTTTCCCAGCTACATCCACCCCCGGCAGACCGGCCGGGTTCCCGGCTGCCTCCACGCACCCTGTGGGTGTTTGGGTTCGCTGTTTAAGAGAGGCTGAAGAGTAGAATTAGATGTAACTAAAGCCTCTTGCTCTCCTAATTAACTGTGTGGGCAAAGCTTTGAGTAAATGCATTTCTACAAGAAGCCTTTATGCTGGGAGGTATGAAAAGGGCATCTGTTCAGGCGGCTGTAGCCAGCGCTCCCAGCGTGGCTGCGGGCCCGGGACTGCCTACCAGAGCAGCGTTCCTTCAGCAGAGCCTGCCCTGTTTATTTACACATTGCAGGCAAGGCTGCTGCACCGTATCACTGACTCTCTTCATGGGCAGAAAGCAGTCAAAAGCCTGTTTAAATGCCGGCCACTGAAGGCTTTCTTTTGTACGCGCACACGCAGGTACACACAGTAACCGTGAGCTCGTGTCCTCCTGTGCTGCAGTTTCTTGTACAAGTCCTAGTGCGTGATGCTGTGCTGACTTCCCACTGAATGGCCATGCTGATGAGACACCTCTGTCCCTACCTCCTGCTTCTCCTCTCTCCTCCCTATAACGCTTTTAGATATCAGAGCTTGGTAGTGACCCAACTTTCTTGACTACTGCCTTTTTTGCTGTTTGGGCCTGTGTTCTTTATAACGCACCCTCAGACTCCCTCTGGAAAACTCAGGAATATTGTGGTAGATTCTTTCTGAGAACACGAGTAACTTCACCAAGAATAAATACACTCCAGGATTGCCTTAAACCAACTCAGCTTTTCATTTTTCAAACAGTGGAAGAGGGAAATTAATCTATTCAGAAGTTAGGAAGAACATACAAAAAAAATTTTCTCAGATCCTACCACAGTTGCAGACTTCTAGGTGGTTTGTTAATTAATTTTCCATTATTTTGCCATTAATTTACTAGCTTAAAATCCTTACCTATTTTTTAAGTGGATCCAGGACCCCAGGCTCCTGGTTTCGGAGTCTGACGACACTCCCCGACACCTCTATCTCCTGAGGTGCAGGAGGAGGATGCTCGCGCATTTTCCAGGCTCCCATCGTGCTCTGCCCAACTGCCATGACCACGCACAGGAGCAGCAGCACGGTGGGGACAGCTGAGCTGATCGTGGGGGACAGCTCACATCTCCCATGCCTAGTGTCAAGGTGCTTTGTGGTCTGTCCTTTGTGGCGAGAGCAGGATGCTAATAGGAGCTGCTCTTCTTCCCTCACGTGCCTTCGAGGCAAACACCCTGTCCTTCTTTTACTTAGAGGGTGTCTACACATTAAAAGTCTCTTGACTCGTGCCAGGATGATGCTTCTGCTGAAGTCAGTGGTGCAATTCCTCAGGGATACTGAGAAACCAGATAAGAGAGAAATTTCACACCAAGTACAGCTGTCTATTGGTTTTGCACCTAATGACTTTGGTAATTTTCTTTCTCTTACTAGGGTGACATGGGCTCTGTTGGACCGATAGGCTATCCAGGACCAAAAGGCTTAAAGGTGAGAGAATAACTGAGCTGTGCGAGCTCTTGTCCCTCCACAGCAGGGCTAAAGATCATTCTGTTCCTCCCATGGGGTAACAGTGACTGTCCCAGGAGAAAGGACAGGCAGCAGTAATGCTTGTCCTTTGACCCAGGCACAGGGCTGTCGAACACAACGTCCCACTGGTGGTCTGCAGTAGGTGTAAGTCAGTGGAGAATCTCAGGGGCATTTTCCCTGTGTGCCTCCAGCCCATGAATGGTGTTTAAAGAGTGTGTGATGGAGCACACTTTGGGAGCAGCCTGGCATTTGGCCTTGGGGCTGTGCCAGGCCAGTGCTGTGGGTCTGAGCCACCAGCCCCACCAGGGACATCAGTGTCGTAGAGCTGAGCAAGTCTTCACAGTGGCTCCATCTCACTCTGAACTTTCTTTTGTTTTAGGGGCTGATGGGAAACCCTGGAGAACATGGACTGAAAGGTGATAAGGTGATCTGAATACTCCCTTATTGCACTGTGTTTTAATTTTGCATGTGAAACCCCCTTTCTAGCTTCTCTTTCTTATTCAGCACCATGGTACTGGTTCCACTCTGACTTATCTCTTTGGCCCCCATCCTCCCACCCTCCCTCCTTTCTTGATGCTCTAGTTTGGATTTTCCTTTTTTTAATGATATCTGCCCCATCCCCTTTTCCATGGAGTTCTTGTATGGATCAGTTATGCTCAGATCCTCTTTGGAGCTTCTGGCTCCCACAGATGATGACAGTAACTCTAAGATTATCTGGTGTTTCACTGGGCTTTTATGTTTTTATATTGGTTACATGATGGGATGGGGAGGAGGATGAAGACCTAACAATGCTGACAGTGAGTTTGCATTAATGCATTTGGGGGAAATGCGTGATGTGACAAAGCAGTGCAGCTCACTGATTCAAGCAAACCAGCTGGATCCTCAGGAAAAACTGTTCTGTGTTAGGTACCTCAGGTCCTGTTCAGAGAGGCTCACCTCGGTTCAGCTTCCTGCTGAGAGGAAATTGCCTTATGTCAAACTGATATAAATCACTTTAGAAAAAGAAAAAAGGAGAGGGGCATTGATTGCAATGATTTAGTGCTGCTGGCACAAAATCACGCAGCTTGAGCTAAATCAGCATAAAGCTGTGTGTGTAAATGCCTCACTGTCATGAGAACCATCCTCCTACAGATACTCAACTGTAGGATTTATTTAGTCTGAAAGAGTGGGAGGTGCAATCATTTATTGTTGGCTCTGATTGCTCAGGAGGGCAATGGAAAATGACCATTAAGTGTATTCTCCTCCTCCTGTCTGATGTTTTATTCTCTTGTTAGATGTTTGCTTTTAGAGAATGATTTAGCAGCCCAAAACTGCACATGGGGGAAGTAGTGTCAAGCCAGTTGATTCCATTCTCCTTATATTATAGCAGCTCTTTGCCAGAGCTCCTGTGTCTGCAGTTTCCATTTCTCCCCTTTACTGCCTTTTCACTTTTGTAGAGGAAGGAGAGGGCAAGTGAAGGCCTTTTCTTTAGGACAAACTTTAGACATTGTAGCTGCTTTCTTGACTCAACACCAATTCCTAGAGCCCACAGACTCTTCTATCTGCTCCTTGGAATAAATGGTTGAATATCTTAAGAATCACCAATGTTTAAATCATTGTTTAGCAAAATGAACCTTCCTGGACATTACGGTCTCCATCACTTTACATAGACTGCTCTGTTCATCCCAGGATTTCTCCAGCCACTGCTATCACAGTAACCAAATGGTTTGCAGCTCTCCCTAGAGTTATCCTTACAATACTTCCAAGTGCAGAATCACCCATCCTCCCCCAATAATCCCATGCTCAGTCTTTCAGCCTCTCTCTTGAGGTACAGGAAACCTTTTCTTTCCCTCCCTAGCTACCTCTCCCACGGCATTTTCCTTGGACAGGACAGACTTCCTTCCTGCCTTTCATTACAGCCCTCTCCTAATCCAAGACTGACAAACCTTCCCTCCTACTCAAGCCTCCTCTGTCCCTAATGAGTTGACTTCAGTTCGAATATCCTGGGTGCTATCAGACGCTCGGATCAGACCAGTGACGACTTCAGAGTCAGTCAGAGCTTCCAAACAGCTTGTGTGTATCCTTCCCAGCAGCCCAACAGCCAAAGGGCTGGGAAATACAAGGTAAAGGAAAATCAAATCTACCTAGGCATTGATGGCCACAAGGCTCATCTGCTCAGGAGAACGCAGGCAGCTCTGGCATTGCAATTTTTAGCCAAAGCATCGGAGTTTGCTGCACTTGTTTGCATGAGTATAAACAAAGTTCATCAGCTCTCCTTACACTTGGGGGAGGATTTGGCCTGAAATAGCTTTGTGGTTTTTTCAGTTATTTGGTTTTCTGATTTTTTTGGTCTTGCTGTTCAGCTAGTTGGCCCAGTTTATAATACATCTCTTCTCCAACTGATCGAAAGGCTGTTGCATTCATTTACTCACTCCCATGTTTCTTTAGTGAGTGGCACCTTTGAGCCTTTTCATTTTCTCTCTGATTTGGGCATCATGAGCAAAACCACTCATCCCTTCTTACAGCTTGTTTACATTTGTGTTTTAATTGTTTATGTTCTGGTGTCACTAACAAATTTAAACGATATCTGGTCTTGCTGCTTTTGCTCAATTTGTAGCAAGGGAAAAACTCTGCCTTCAAAGAGCTTGTGTTCTAAATGCACGTGTGGTAGAAGGAAAGGACATTTATGTCCTTCATGTGAGGTGAGGGCTTCTGAGTCGCAGGAGTGACTGAGGAGGAGGTTGCTAGAGGTGGGAAGTACACCCTGGCCTCTTTGACCCTCTCCTTGCCAAGATCATCTTTCGTCTTACCGCCTGCCTTGTTTCAATGAAAACGTTTTTTATCTCAGCCTTTACTAAGAAGCTGCATTATAAATCTTTCTTTGCTCCCCTTGTTTTTGACACATGTTTTTTAACTGAAGCATTTTTAGAAATACCTGACTTAAGGAAATCCAGCAGAGAGGAAAGCAGAGGCAGGATCTCTGTTCACTCAGTGCCCGGTTGGGCTTGTGTTGCAGGAGGGACCCTACCTGGAGCAGAGGATTGACTTGTGTCGGAGGCTCCCTTCTGTAACCTCTCACCAGCTGTGTCACTGTTAGTTTCTGCTGCTATTGCTGGTTTTATGCTTTGACATGTTAGTTAAAGGCTTTCTCTGATTGCCTACTATTGTTTTTCTGTTCATTAGATTTTGACTTCATTATAACCCTCCATCATCTTCAGACAAAACTGTCTCACTGCTCTGACCAGAAACATAAGCAGCCTCCTTGAATGTTGTATTTATTCTCTATGTCTGTCGGTCTGAAAGTTTGCCTCTTGCCATTCTTGAAACATTTCCAGACCACAGTTGTATGCTAATCTGCCTCTGCAGAGATCCTTATTCGTAGCTTGTTCACCTCCCAAGTAACAAAGTTCCCCTCTCTGCTGGATGTTGAAGATGCAATTACAAGGGTGCCCTTAGCTAACTAGTTGGGGATGACAGTCCAGTCACCACGCAGCAACCCTTTCCCTGCACACTGGTGTGGCTCAAGCACACCCGTCCCACTGTATGACTCTATGAGCAAGTCTCTGAGTTCCCTTTGACGAGCAAATTATTTCAGATTTCCAAGCTGGTGCTGCTTTCCAGCCACGCGTTCACCGGGAATGCTGCAGGAGAAGGGAGAGCTGGCACCATACCATGCAGAGGCGATGCACAGCCCATACAGCAGAAAGCTCTGTTAGAGCTTTACAGCCCAGGTAGTAAACAGGGGTCGGAAATCAGTTGAAGACACATGATTTTTCATAGGGGTTGAGCTGCCAACTCTTCAAGCATTTTTCCTGAGACTGTGGCCGCCTCAGATGGCTAGTCCATCTCTGAAAGACCTGAGGCATACACTGAGTGTGTTGAATGTGCAAGATGATTGAATCCAGGTACTAGCAAGCACAGATGATCCCCAGGCTCAGCCAACAGTAGCTGTCAGCCTTACTAAACATTCCAGCACCAAAGCAACACCTTACACCAGAGAGTCCCAGCCTACGGAAGGCCGAATCTTGTATGAAGATGTCAGGTGGATTCCCTGGAAAGCAGTTTCTAATAAACCAATTTAGAAATGGAGGCTTTTCCCAAAGGGATGTGAGGGACTATTGCAGGAGAAGTGCAGTAGTGTCCCATGACATGGCCAGAGGAAAGGGCAATAAATGTACTGGCTCTCCCCTCTTCTCCTCCACCGTGGTTTTCAGAAAGCTGGTAAACACAGTTAAACTTCATATTTAAAAAAGAAAAAAGAAAAAAAAGAAAAGCCCTAGTCATTTATCAGCATCTGAAATGCTGGGTCAGCAGAGATGGAGAGCAGCAGACCTCACTGCTCCATGCTGACAATAATCAGTAACCTTTCATAATTAGTAATTCACAGCAGATGAGAGCAGCCTTGGGGGCCTCACACCTTCCATCTGCTGCTACTCATGGACTAGCCCAGGTCTGAGGGACAACAGGGATTTCAAGAGTGTCCGATGCCCTCCCTGGCCAGGGACAGACTTTTTCCTCCCATCGTAGTTCTACAGAACGTGTCCGTGTCTGCATGGCGCTGCCTGCGCCGTGCCCCGCGTTACTGCCCTGGGAGTGCCGTGGTGCCAGTGTCACAGGGCCCTGGAGCACAGCCCATACTGCTCCCGCCTGGCCTGCCCCAGCAGCTCCAGGCTGCAGTTCACGGTGCCTTTCTGGGGATGTGTTGATGAAGATTTAATTAGATATCTGCAGTCTCCTGTCAAAACCATCTGTCTCAGTCACATCCAAGCATGTGGCCTGGTACAGGTTTGTCTTTGTGTAGCTGAGGAAAACTCCCTTCTCTCAACAGCAGTCCGATCAGATACCAGTAAAATCTAACCACGATGACAGGGTGGCTGGATGGGGCGTGTGGGCAGCAGGCGTGTAACTGAGGGTGCCACCTTGATCCACCTGGGAGAAGGTCCTCGCTGCAATGCTGCATCTTTCAGAAATGCTGCTACTGTTCCCCTTTGCCACGACAGGAGGAGGAACCTGCCTCAGCACTGAGAGGGTTTTCCCCTTCCATGAGAGGGTGTCTTTCACTGTTTTTTGAACTTTGTTTCCTACGTTGCCTTGTTCAGTATTCCCCAAGGTGCAGCTCATTAATCCCAATGCATGCATCACATGGTGGAGGCCAGGCGTGAACTAGAATAAGGGGCAACATCCCACTCCTCCTGCAAAAATCACATCTTCGTATCTAGCAGCTAGACAGGCAAGTACAGAGCACACCAACACTAACCAACCCCTTCTGCATCCCCCATAAAAGCTTGATACCACAGAATTTAATGTTGTTTTTTACAGCTCTGGTTTTCTCACAAAATGGGTCATCCTTCTCCTTTTCATGGAGGCAACAAGAGGGGGCAGAGAGGGTTGCGTCTGCTTTTACACGGAGAAGTGGAATTACTGTATAACCCTGAAATAAAGAGTGGTCTTGAGAACACCACGTGATGTTGATGAGTGCAGAGGAAAGGTGGAGGAAGTGGAGGAAATCCTAGCTACTTGTTCACATAAAGGAGTTTTATGAATCAGGACATCTGTAACTTGTGAAGGACACGGCTCAGTAAAATACCTCTAGTAGTTTTGCAGTGTTCCCCTTGTATTGCTAAGCAGAAAGTCTTGGGAAAAGAGATGTCCAATTGAGAGCAAAATGAGCTTTTTGCACAGCAACCTCCTCTGCATCCTACAGTCAGCAAACACACCTCGTACTTGCAAATCTGTCACTTCCCTTGTAGCCCCCTCTCTGTGCAGTGTGATGTTAAGAAGGGCCTCAGGGTCTCTGAAGCTGCATTTCTTTTTATAGGTGAAACATGAAACATAGGCAATACCCCATGGGCAGAGCCTGTTTGTAATTTCAGATTGTACATTCCTCCTCCTCCCCATGAGCAAAGTCTTTGCAGCCCCTTTTCGTCATCTCGACATTGCTTTTTTTAATAATAAACATGCCTGACCTCTTTCCTCCTTATTTTTTCCCTCATGTCAAGGAAACACACCCCAAGTCACAGTTTCAGATTTACTGTGCTCAAGGCAGGTGAAAGGGTCCCCTAGTCCTCAGTTTTGGTTTAAGATATTAATGGCCATTGCAGATGGATGATTCATGCCATGAGGTTTTGCTGCGCTATTGCAATAGCATGTGAACATCTTGTGTGGAGCCCAGAGAAAGATGAGAGATGTGTTTTGTCTTTCCTGCTTCCTTCTTATTACCCTCTCTAATGCCCATTTCTCAGAGTTGTTTGAAAACCATTTTCTCTGTCATGCAGGCATTGTCCCACTTTGCTTAAAGGTCAGCGATAAAGGTTTGTTCCTGCCTGTTGCTATGCTCAGGAAACTCTTTTATAGCAGTCATTTCTTAATGTCCTCCTTCCAAAACATTTTTTTCAACAACCACTTATACTGTCTGGGTAGAAAAGCGCTTAATAAAAAAAAAAATCTTTTGGTTTGACCCTCAGCATAGGTGATAAAGACAAGGAGTTTTCAGAGCAAACCTCTCACTTTCAAGAAAATTTTTCTGCTGTCTTCTGACAGGAGCCAGAATTAGAGTAGATTTCAGTGTTTTAAGTCTTGGACTAAATAAAATAAGTAGAAAATTCAGCGAAGATGAGAGAAATCTGGCAATGGTTGGAAATTAACTGGGTCATACAGTAGTTTTTTTGCCATCTCTATTGTATCTAGTACTTGGGGTACATCCGAACTGAAGCTGTGCAAATAGCTGATTGTTTCCATTTGCTTGCATTAAAAAAAAAAAAAAAAAAAAAAGGATAGATGGAAAATATTTCAGATGAAGCAAAATGTTGGTTATTTGACTCAAATGAAAATATTTTAGGTTAAAAACCAAATGAGTAAAATTAATTTAACTTTTTTTAAGAGCAAGATTTTAATTTTGCTATATAAAAGATTTGTTTTGAAGATGGTTCAGTGAAATGTTCTTGGGAACATTTACCAAAACATTTAAGCCAATTTAGCATGAATCCATGAAATGTTTCCATCACTGAATCTGCATAGTTTTTAATTACTTTTCTTCTGAAATAGTTGTCTCCAAAAAGTCTTTCCCAACCGAAACCTTAACCGTCCACAATTTCATTATCCCTTGCATGTTACTGAAGTATAAGAATTATTTCAACTCTCTGATAATAACTGGGTGGTTTTTGCTTGAGTAGAAGTGGACTTCCTCTGTCATCTCTTTGTAGACTTTGGCTCTGTCACAGGAATCCATATGTCTTCCATGTGGACTATGTTTAAACATATAGCTCTCTGCTCTTGGATGGCTTGTTCCCTTACGAGGGAGCCAAGTTTAGAGGCATGTGCATGGGACAGAGTTCCTCCAACAGTTATTTCTGTTGGGTCTTGTCACTGTACCAAGTTTTTATAGTCATTCCTCCTTTGACTTCCCAAGTAGAATTTTCCTTTCTCTGCCCCGTCATTGACTCATCCTTTGTTTAAGTAAATCACTAAATAAATGAGGTTGGAAGGGACATCAGGAGGTCATCTTGTCCAACAGGCTGCTCGCAGCAGGGCTAAGAGACAATGCAAGAGAGCCCACCGCTCCTGACAAAACCTTCAGGGATACTTATTTTTTACCCAGGGAGTCAGAAGCTGTTACGATGATTCAAAGAGGGGAAAGAAAGGTAGTTGGGTTAGGAAATATTGTCAATGATGGTGTGCTCAGAGATGGGATCCCCATCTCAGTGAACACCAGCCTACCCCTTCCGGGGAACCCCAGCCAAGATATTGGCAGTGAGATGATACTAAAGCATTACTAGAAGTTGCTCTTGTTTTCTTATAGAAGAGGATTAATCTTTGATGCCAGCACTAGGATACGCTCACAAAAACCCTGAGTATTGTTTTCTTTTCTATAGAGTCTTATGAGAGAAAAGGTCCATTCATTGAAAACTAGCTCTTCCGTTCAGCTGAATTTTAGCACTTCACCACTTTCACGGTTGCTGTTAGCCAGAGGAATGTAGTCTCTCTTCTTGCAGCTTCTATAGAAACACAATGCTTGGGAATTCATATTTTTCTCTCTCTTGCAGTTTTATTTCTCAGTTTAGAACCAATGTTGGGAAATACGTACTTCATTCAGGATTGTTGTTACAGTTAATATGATCTACAGTTTGCCAGAAGTTCAGTTTTGAATGAAGCTAGCGATGAGACTTTTGCTGTACAATGCACCGTCTAGCATCTACCTGGGCATTTTGGCCATTGCTGTTGCCTATTTTAACTCTCTGGTGATGTGTATCCAGGGTGATCAGGGAGGAGCAGGTGTTCCAGGAGATGTCGGCTTCCAAGGAGACAAGGTAATTGGTCTTTTCTCCACCATTTTTTTCCCTTACATAGTAGTATGTGTGGCCACCAGCTTCCTCAGCTCATCTTAAGCCACGAGGAGCTGGAACTATCTGCATCCTGCTGTCAGGTTTCCTTGCTCAGATAGTTCTCATTTGGGGTACGCTGTGCCTTTCTAAAATTCATGTCAATATATGGATTTTGTTGTTACTCATAATAAAAGCGGTTCTACTGGGGGCTTTCTGTAAAAGGAGACATATATTCATGCAGAAATTGGAGGTGATGGGATGGGATTGATGGGGATGGGGTGAATGTGTGTGGTCCAGCGACTGCAGACTCAGAGGTTTTGTCTGCTCAGTGTGTCAGCTTAAACCCTGACCCAGTGGAGCACTTAACACTGTGCATAACTTCTAAGCAAATTACTTCTCCCCTGTGACTACAATATGATACTGACTTCAGCTGACTAATGCTGTACTTAACACTGCACTGGGGCCTACATGGCTTTGAGCCACAACGAACTGCAACAGCTCATGTTCTTCGGGGTTAAATTCAGCTCCGGCTTTAGCAGAAATGGCTCAACTGACATTAGTGCAACTGTCCCAGCTCCTTGCAGGGCTGAGTTCAGCCCCTTAGAAAATATTCCTCTCTGCTGCAGAGGAGCTGGAGCCTGGGGAACTGGTATCTTTTTTTATGCTTCATTGTATTTTCTGAAAAAATCTGTGTCTCTCTCTCTCAGGGCAGCCAGGGTTTGCCTGGGGTCCCTGGGGCACGAGGGAAAGCAGGCCCCCTGGTAAGTGACCAAGCATCCTCTGCTTCCTCATCTCCCTTTCTAAAGGTTCAGTGCCCAGCTGGAAAGACAGCTTGGCAGGGGTGTGCTATTCTAAACAGGAAAGCCAATAGCCAGGAGCCAGCTCACTTTTCTCCATGTTTTTCTGATTTCTGCAGGGAAAAGTCGGTGACAAAGGTCCAGTCGGGTTTCCAGGACCACCTGGCCCCGAGGTATGTCCCACCACCTCCTTCCCACATCTTTCCTTTCTTTGGTAACTTCTGCAGCGCCCTTTCTCCAGCAAATTCACACAATAACACCTCTCTCCCATCTCTTTTTGCCTCTGCAGTAGTTATTTGATGTCTGCAGCTTGCCACCCCACTGAGCACCAGCTCTCTGATAAACACCCTTGTGGCATTTGAGAGATGCCCGTCTTCTTTCCCCACTGGAGGCCTTTAGCTCTCGAGCTGTGCACAGACAGGCCCACGGAGGGTTTTGATTAGGAGGCATATGCATAGAGCTGTTGCTAATTTATATGGAAAGCAAGAGCCAAACGCTGCCTCCCAAGTGGGCACCCAGCCCAACAGAGGGAGGGGACGGCTGCCACTGCTACTGCTCACCATGACACCTGAGCTCTGATACATTTACCAACCCGAAAGTGATGTGTTCTGGGGTCAGAGCCTTTGCTAACGAAGGGCAGATGGATTGCTTCAGGACAATGTCACACCAGGCTCCAGAAACACTGAGGCAGAAAGAGCTTTGCAGTGTTGTAGGATTTACTGTTATTTAATGAATTGAGGTCCACTTTTGTGCAAAGTGGGAGATGGGGTAAACTGTCCCATCTTGTACCCTCTGACCACCCTGCACTCAGATTTCCTGATCTCCAACTACCATTCCAAGCCTTTTTCTTCCCAATCTTCCTGTGCGAGTCCTATATGTAGCAGCTTGTTCTTTTTCTTGTTCAGAAAGGTCAGTCCCCAAAGATGGTCTCTAACTCGCCAAGAGCCCCAGACTCTTTCCCAGCCACCAGCTAGACTCTGTGGACACTGGTCTTTCTACTCACCTTGGTGTTCTCTGGCCCTTGAAGTTGTTCTTCAACAGCTTTTGTGGGGCAGAACACTCATTTCTTGAATCTTACATCTCACTTTCCACCTACCCTCCTCTTTTTAGTGTAGGGCTTCAGTTCTCTGCTAGGGTGTGATGGTACATGAGCGGTGATGAGGTAGGAAGGATCAAGATGGGTCATGAGCTCTGTATCTCAGGGTTTCCTGATTTTTCCTTCCACTTTTTGTCATAAATATCGTAGAGGGTTTTTTCCTTTTTTTCTCCCACAAAATACCATTTCAAGTAGAAAAACACCCTTACTGCCCTTACCAAAAAAATGGTCACAGTGATATCTTAAATGCAGGATCAGCTTCCCCCAGCACATTGTCATTTTTCTTCTTCATAAGCAACCAGACATCTGTAAGATGCTAGAGAGCCACCTCCAGCACAACTGGTGGTCTGTTTTCCCTTCATCAGTGTTCTGGTATTTTGCTGGGTCTGGAAGGGCTCTCGGTCGAGTGCTGCCACTTAGCAATCGTTCCTCTTTGTTGCTATTGGAAGTAACCACAGATTCCTTTGTTTCCTCAGCGAAGGGCTGGTGGGTGGAAAGAAGTCACTGCCTGGCTGAAGGCGGCAGCTAATGAGCATGTCAGCACCTTTCCTAATTCCTTGCCTGCTTCCCTTTGTCACTGAGGCGTGCAGTTCGTTTCTCGGAGCAATGAGATTATGCGCTGACTCATAAAGATTAATTAAAACCCAAATTGCAGTTTTTAGCTGTGTGATGACAGGGAGGCCCTCACAGCAATAAATCTTCTAAGAAGATGGACCTAAAGGGAACTGCTGGGAAAGGCTGTTCTTGAATCAAACCGATAGCACTGCTGCCATTGTCCTGTTTCATTCCCTCTAGAAGCCACGCAGTGCCCCACACACGGACACTGCCAGCACGTAACAAACGTCTCGGCCCTTAGCCTTTAATTAAAATTCTCACAGAGGCTGTCCTCTGAAGCTGACTGCAAAAGTCCACCTGTGTACCCTGACTATTTCTCATTTTCTTCAGGGCTTCCCAGGTGACATTGGCCCACCAGGAGAAAATGGTCCTGAAGGCCTGAAGGTGAGTGGAGCAGAGATTGAATCTCTGTGTCGGGTGGGAGGCAGCCAGGGAAAATAAAGTAGTGGGAAGGGGGGAGAGAGAAAACCCTGGAGATTCCTAAAGATTGTCCCTGGCCAACATTTCAGTTTGGTCTGTTTGGCTTGAGGTCCCTCCAAGTGCAGGGTTTTCTTTTTTTCAATTTTTTTTTTCTGTAACAAAATTGACATTGGATGATGTCCTGTGGCTGTGAAAGAGACGTTCTCATTTTAATTGCCCTTCTGAGCTTATGTTTCTATTTTCTGAGTATCTTTTCCTTTGGCTCTTTCTCAGGGAAAGCCAGGAGCAAGAGGTTTACCTGGGCCAAGAGGACTGCCTGGACAAGAGGTGAGTGTCCTCAGACCAAAAGTAAATTGGTTTTAAAGAATAATGTTGAATTTTGAAGATTAGTGCATGCTGAAATGGTGCCTGCAACTTGAAATCCTCCTGTCCCCTCTGTATCTGGAAGAAGATACTTCTCTTCGGTGATCAGAGACCCACAGAAGAGCTTCCCCTAAGTTGCAGTCCTGTGATCTTTGCTTCCAGTCACTGCTGGCATCTGCTGACCCTAAAGGCTGCATTGGCTTTTCTTTTAAAGTCTGTTCCCCCACACCCACAAACACCCAGAACAGGTGTTAGTGCCCTTTTCTCTGCACATCCCCTTGCACAGGCATGCCCTGACGTGGCTTTTGCATTCTGCTCCTTTAAGTGTGTTTTCTTTCAACTGTGAGACCTGCAGACTCCACTCTCTCATGCAGAGCAATGTCCATTTGTAAAGTGTACATGAAGTGAAATTGCTGCTCTGCAAAGATTCATTTGCCCCAGCATCTCAGAGCTTGCAGCTATCACCACTTCATGTGAAAACTTGAGGTTTCATTCCACTCACAGTCACTAAGAAGGGACAATTGTCATTGATTTAATTGTCCTGGAGCTGCAAATACTTAATAGCAGCAGCAGAGAAGCCTGAGTACCCTCTGTTTATCCTGTTGTAACTCCAGTGACTTCAGTGTAGTTTCTTCTCATTCAGGCCAGTGTAAGCTGTTTGTCCAGAGTCATGAGACATTGTGCAAATAATACTTAGAGCATGCATGGGCAGGAGGTCATTCTAATAGCACTAATAATTCTTAACTTTTTCTGGGAACTCTTTTGCTTGCTCTCTAAATGGGATTAATGCAAATTAGCTCACTTCTTTGCACTGAAATAGGGGAAAAAAAAATATTCTAGGCAATTTAAAAAAGGAATCGAACCCCTGCATTCCAGGTTCAGGCAGGCATGACCAAGCTGCCTTCAATTTACTCTAGTTACTGAGTGTAAAAGTAAGACTGAAGACATGGACATGGAGTTCAACATAAGCTGTGCTGAAGGACTTTGAATATGCACCAGACCACACCACTGTGCCTTTACCACTGCTGTTACCCAAGGCAGTAGGTCAAGGCTGTGGATTACATCATCTTTTGAAATGTGGCATATTGTGTGTGGTTTGTCTGAGCCTGTTGAGCTGGGTTCCTGACTTCCAGTCCCATCTTCAGCCTGCCAGCTCGTGCCACTTCATTACCACGGCTGACCACCTAAATGAGAACAGCCAGAACTGTGGCTGCCAAGAGAGCTTTTAATTTCTCTCTTGGCAGTTCGTTATAGACACTTGAGATAATTTTTGTGAAGCTTAATTGAAGGTCTCCTAGAAACTGTAGATCTGATCCTATCACATTAGAAATTGGTGTAGAGCCAAGGGAGAGGACCGAGTCCAATTGCTGTGTGAGATTTTGAGATAGCTCCATGCTGCAGCATGTGTAGTCCTATTTGAAAGCAAAAGGGAAACCTTCATATAGTTGCCAAATGGTTCTGTGGGAAACTTTGCAACACCCTTTTTGTGGGGGGAAAAAAAAAAAAAAAAAAAAGAAGAAAGAAAGAAAAAGAGTAAAGAGCTCTACAGCATTCGGATCCCTGCCAAATCAAATGAAGCAGAGTCATGTGAGCATGTCCAGGGTACCCTATGGGCTAAATCCAGCCCATGATAGGCCCAATCAGCTGGTGTTGGTCAAATTTTGGATGACCTTTACTGACAGGACTTGACTTTTTTTCCTTGATTTTTTTTTTCCTGAGATGGGGAAGGGGGATGAGAAACCTCAGAGATGCTGAGCTGCCTGCTCTAAGGTTGAGAAAGACTCAGTTGTTAGAATGTGACAGCTGAGCACACAGCCTGTGTTTAACTGCTGCTCATACAGCAGACCTTTCATTCTTGCTGCATGGTGAATCCAAATTTTGTCACTGTTTTGCCTTTTATTTTGATTTCTTTTCACCTCAGGGAGATGAAGGACCCTTAGGACCACCAGGAGTCCCTGGTCCAGAGGTAGGTTTCAGTCATTTACTTAGTTACTACCAGCTCTGTTGACCTTGCAATGGAATTGTAGTTAAATTAACATAAAGCTTCAAACCTCCAGGTTTGGGGACTGATCTGCCCTTCTAAGAAATATTGTCTTGTCCAGGGCTTGGTCCAACTGCTTGATCCAGGATTGCTGAAATGACTTGTAGTGTCTTGTAAAGGGTGTTGAGTGGGACTCTAATTTTATAACTTGCTTAAAGTATCAGACCTTGAAAAACCCTCTAGCATTTAAATAGTTCATCCTCAAGATAGAGCACGTTGACTGGAAACCATCTCTGTAACCAGCCGTGATGTTTCTTCCTTGGTTTATAGTATTTTTCAATGAGTAGAGGGGAAAAGACCGGACAGTAAGAGAGAGTCCTTCTTGACCTCTACACCACTCTGAACATGGTGATGTAACACAGAAACACAGTTAGAAGAAACAAAAAGAATATTATCATATCTGTGAGCTTGCCAGCTCAGGATTTTGTAATGGTTATATACATAATTGTCCTCTCAGGATAGTAAAGTATCTTGAAAAATTGGTAACTCTGCTGGAGCTTCTAGGTGGATCAGAAAATAAATGTTTTATCTTGCATTTCCTCCACTGTTCTGGTAGACACTTTCATTCCTGTCTGGAGCAACATCATAAATCCAGTTTCTACAATGCTTGGGACAGCACCATAAGTGTTCTTCCAGCCAAAGGGAAGGTTCAATATGAACTTTTGGTCTGCAGGTTTATTTCTGCTTTTCTGACCTGTAGCTGTGAATTTCAGCCTGGCTTTCCCCACTGTAGGGACAGTTCTACTTCCAAATCCTCTCTGGATGCCAGGGATGGAGCCCCTAAGAAGCTGGCCAAGTCCTGCCAACACTAGCATCTTTGAATGCTCAGACTGCTGGTGTCCTTGCTGGCATTGCTACAAGAAAAATGCTGGGAGTAGAATAAATCCAGCTGAATGTGGCACATAATAAACTAAAGGGAAGCAACAAAGGCCTTGGCTTGGTTAATTATAGTCCATGCATTGTCTTTCTGATGTGACATTTAACTAATGGGATTGAACTGGAGGGTCAGCAATGGGCTGAACCTTGGAGTAGCTGTCTAGGCGTGTTCCCCGTGGATCAAACCTGGTGGCATCCAAGACACAGGGCTTTCCTCTTGTGTTGCCTTGGCTCAATAAAGGCTGCTACACCTCGAGCACCCCGAATTCATAGGGAGCATTGCTTGTAAGCTGCACCATATAGGTCCACAGACAGACTACTGTGACCAAGGGCAGCTGCAAGCTTTTTATGTTTATTGCTTTTCCATTTATTTCAGGGTCGATCTGGCCGGAAGGGATTTCCAGGAAGACCTGGTCCCGATGGTCCAAAGGTGAGGAAAGAGTTTATTCATGATCAGGGAAGCAGTGGGTGAAAGGGAGGAAAGAAAGAGGGAAATATCTTTTCTCAACTTTACCATGCTCCAAGCCTAGGGTATTCATTCCAGAGAGGACATGGGGAACTGAGGATTTCTCTTTTTCTCTGAATTTTGGGGTCTCGGCTTCTGCTTGGTTTCTTCACCAAAAAGAATGATGGTGCATTTTTTAAGCCATGTGCTTTATTATAAACAAGTGTGTTCCTCCTTTGATATTAACCAACTCCCTGCTCCATCATCTCATCTTATTTTCCATTGCTTCTCCACGTTTTTGTTCTAAAACAATGCACATCATTCCTATCTTTGCTGCCTAATTAGCAGCAGGAGCCATCCCAGGGCAGTCCGCTCCACAAACCCACACTCAAAAGGAAAGAGAAAACCCAACAAAAACAACCTCTTCAAACAGTAAATAGCAAAAATGTGGTCTGGCAGCACATCTGGAGTATCTGCCTACTGAGAAAATACAGCTGCCGTCATCCAGAGACAATACTGATTGTAGCGGTGAGTCTGGCCTCTGGATGGCCTGTCCAGGGGTACTCCGCCGGCCTTCGAGTGCTGCCATGGCTGCCCTTATCCCTGTGGGTTTGAAATTCTCCTCCTCCTCTGCTCTTCTCTTCACCCCTCATTTTTCTCATTCTGTGAATTTCTCTCATCCTGCACTGTGATTTATCTCATGTGGGTTCTTTTTGTGGTTTTCATGAGGATGCTCCATGTGACAGCAACGTGCTTATGTTTGAGATTTTGCAAGAGCAGAATCAGGGTACAGTACTGCCTGGGAATACTTGGGTTGTCTTTTATTCTTGTGACACTTCCACCAGCAAGTGAATTTTCTTGGATCCCTTCTCCTCTGTCATTCAGGAAACTACACCTCCCCATGGTGTCTGCACTCTTGCTTTCCCTAGATGTTCCTCAGATCCTTTAGTTAATCAGGGTCCTTTCCTACTCTCTTCCTCCTGATGATGTAGCTCTGTCTTCATCTGTCTGTTTTACTTAGTCTTTCAGGTTGAAAAGTTATGGGTCAGAAACACCCCAACTCCAGGAACATCCCTGATGAGCAGTCATGCCTTATTAAACATGGGGTTAAAGCAACCAGGTCTAGGCTATGCCACAGGAAAGGAGACAGCTTATGTTTCAATGTTTAAGTTTGGTTTTGTGAAGGTTATTTTACCACAGCAGGACTAGCTGCTTTTAGGGAATTTCACTCCAGAACAGCAAGTGTTTACTCCATGTTTGTGTCAGCTTTGTTTCTTGCTTTGGATTATCTTTCAAGTCATCGTTGTTTTTGTAAGATGTTGTTTCTTGCAGATTTTTCATGGCAGCCCAAATCATGGGTGTACAAAGAATCATGTTGTACTGAGGGTCTGACTGGGAGCACCAGGTAACCTCTGTGCCTTGTCTCTCCTTGTCTTGCAGGGGGAGCCAGGAAACCATGGCCGACCAGGGAAAGTTGGTGAGCAGGTAAACTTTGTTTTCCTTGTCTGTTTGACGATCTCCTATGAACAACATCTCCTAGAAGACCAGAGTGCAGGCAGAGGACAGTGGCCAGGGGTTTCTGTCCACCTCAAACCTGTCCATAGTCCTGGTGCCCCAGCTGGGGTGCTTGGTCTGGCTGAAGCTCCTGGTGAACAGCACTGACAGTGACCATGGTGTCTATTTTAAACTGGGTTTTTTTTCCATAGGCCAAGTGCTCTAATAAAGTCACAGTTCAGGTGGATGTGCTGGCAGTGCTGGCAGCAGTACAGCGCACACGGCCGGCTGTGTTTCTCAAGGAGGCAAACCCACGGTCAGGAAAAGAGATTGTGAATTTCTGTGTATTCCGCTTATCCCTAAAAGAGCCATTTCCAGGCTTTGCCTATTTAGGTTTTAAGGGTAAGATCCTCTGCTTTGGGTGCTCTGCTGCTTTGGCTTCTGCTGGATTTTTTGGGGAGCAGAGGAGATAGCAGCTGAAGAAACCAGGCTGTGGGGAAGAGGGCATTGAGCTGCATTTTGTTGTACCACAAGAGAGGGTTCTGCTGGGGTAGCAGGGGACATGCATCATCCCTGTAGGCTTCAGGGGAACCACAGGCATCAAGGGAAAAGAAACAATTGTTCCTATGTCTCTGTGATTGAAACCAACCAACTTGTCCACCACCAACCCTGAAATTGCAGCCATGGAGCCTCCAACATGTTCTGTGCATTCCTACATGACCACACCAAGCTGGCTGCAGCAGCTGGCCCTGGCAGAGAGGGCATTGCTTCTCAGCACAGCTGTCCTTCCCAACACTTTCCCTGCTGGCTGGTCAAGTTTGATTTGATTTAGCTTTTCAGCCTCTCTGGCTCTTCTTTCCCCTGTGTGCAACAGCTGGGGGTCAGTTCTTCCATGGGTTTTTGACCAAGCAAGTCCAAAAAACCAAGGTGGATCCTTTTCAGTACCAGCAATCTGATGAGTCTCAGTATATATCAAGAACAGTTATTTCTATTTGGAAATTAGAGCCGTTTCTGTATTATGGTTAATAATTTACTCCACGAAGAACAACAGCTGAAGAAGCAAAGTTGTTCCGCACATCTGAGCTCTAGTTTGCAGCTTTATCAGATTCTGCATGATCTCAGACAACACCTTCCAGTGCTCTGTGCCTGTCTTCCCTTCTGTGGAAGGTGTAAGCAGCTCTGAACAGTACTTAACACAATGCCTCCTGTTCTCAGGTGGCACCTGTGGATGCTGTTGTATTACAGTTAAAAATTAATATTTAGAAGTGCTTTGAGATCCTTAACAAGATGTTATCCTTGAAGGACAAAGCATCATTAGGATTATTATTCTTTAACGTCCCTCAGGACTGACCTTGGATGAAAACTGTAGGCCACTGTTCACCAAAAAGAAAACACAGCTGGCCTCTGCTGACACTGAAACCAGCACAGTGGTATGAAAGCTGCCTGTATTATTCTAACTCAATTAGTCTCTGTCTAGAAATATCACCCAGAAAGAATTTCCATTTCCGTACCAGTCAAGTCATTAGAACAAAAATGTCGCACCAGATTATTGAGAAATAACGTCCTTTCCCATCACACCTTTGCTGAACAATGCTGGAGTGTTGGGTTTTCATTCCTCCCTCCACCTAAGCTTCGGCATTTGGTGTTGGGGCTGGGTTGGCTTTTTGCAGAGCTCTGAGAGATTGCGCTACCCAGGTCACTTGGCATTAAGACACCTTCACCTCATCCTTGTTTTCTCTTGTGGAGGCCTTGATGTTTTCTATTCCATGAGCACAATAGGCTTGGTCGAACATTTCAGACTTGCTGCTCTGCCCTCCATAAGGGTTCCCTCTGAGCGGAAACCCTCAGCGTAACAGCATGAGTAAAGGTCAACCACCCATCTCACTGGAGCTCTCTTCCCTTTCTTAGGAACATCTGTTTAGGCAAACATGGGAGTTTCTGTAAGGTTTCCAGTGACACTTGAGCTGTCATTGGAAAAATGAGGTTTTAAGCCACAGGGCAGTCCCTAATGCATTGTTTTTCCATTGTAAGGACACTGACTCAGAAAGTTCATTCATAAGATGCTTGTTGTCTTCATATGCTGGAAGGACTCCAGCTGCTGGGGTCCCCTGTACCCTGGAAATGTGTGATTTAACCCTTCCTTGCCAGTAGATGGAGGCAGAAGGATATGAAGAAGAATACGGGGCCTCTGGCCCAGGCCACCAACCTTCCTGTTCCAGAGATGGGAATGTAGAACAGGAGGATGTCATCGAAATGTCCATGTTGAAGGTCAGACAAGCCTGTGGGAGAAGCAACACCCTGCGGCAGACAGGACAGCAAACTGGGACAGAGTACTGCGAGCCCATGGACACCCCCTGTTCTGCACTAGAGACTGAAATATCAGTGAAGATTTGTGCCAGCTGAAAGAGGCTACGGTTGACCTATGTCCTTAATGGGAAAGAGCAGGTCCTGTCATAGCAGGAACAGCTTTTTGAATCCTTCTTCTTGTACAAGAAGTAACAGCCCTGCTCGCTCGCACAGTGATGTTAGGGTCAGCCACGCACCCATCGCACCATGCTGGGAAGGGCAATCACTCCACGGCCCCTTGTGGATATATCTTCCTTCGAGGGAGAAACAGGTTGTCCCAATATCAGATATTATTCTAAAATAATTTGTCAAAGGAAACCAGCGTCGTTGGATGACCAAGGTCAAATGGGTTGCCAAGAACCAAGCACGAAATTGCACCAGCGTTTCCTACATCTTAGAGCAGTGTCTTTCCCAATGCATTTACCTTCCCCTCCAGAGCATCTTTCTGAGCTGCAGACCTCTCATTCAGGGATTTATGGGCACTGTAGTGTATGCAGCCTCTTTGATCTGACAGGGTGTTTTGTCAACGTGTCTCCACCTTCCCTTCTGTCGCTCCCCAAAGGGCAGTGGGAACCCAACGTGGCCCCAGGGTATGGCTGAGCCCGGCGCACAGGGGGTTAAACCGCATGGCTTTTCTTTGCGGGTCAGAGCGTCCTCCCTTAAACTGTGATATTTACTGTTTTACTTTCCCTTTCTTTCATCTGAATGGGAGGATTGTACATTTACTCCCTCCCATCCTTTGTCCCTGGTTTGTTTTGTTTTGAGTTCTAGCGAACCAGTAAAACAGAAAGGCCATGATCGGTTCCTGCTGGGAGTGACTGGCGGTCCCGTCCCTGGGAGACCCTGCTCACGCTGGGCTCGCCTTTCGGTTGTTTCTCTCAAATGGGGTATGATTTATGCAAGGCTTCATTGCTGACTTGCTCTCTGTTGATGCAGCCAAGAGGGGGGGCTTAATTATGACAGGGCTGGACAATAAATGGGGAAAGCCAGACAGGAGTTAGGAATTACAACCCGCCAGTCCCCCCCCTTTTCTTCCCCCAAGCCCCCAGCAACTTTTTAACAATCTCCATCCCTTTTCCGCCATGCCCTTGGCTGGGGAATACAGCAGACTGAATCATGAGCGACATGCTGAACTCTCCGTCTAATATAAATGTTTTACATTCTTTCCTGTATACTGTGGGCCTTTATCCGGGCCGCCACCACTGCTGGGACTTCACGTGCATCATTACACACACTGCCTGGAGTAGTGTTTGATGCAGGGCTTCTTTTCAACCCTGGGAACCTGGGAAAAGTATGTTACGCCACAGCCATTTTAGTGTAATGGCCACAATTCATGTCTGCTTTGATTTAATATTTGCCACCGGTGGCTTTTCTGGTTCTTAAAACCTAAATCTTTTGCTGCTTTTGTTCCCTTCAGTGTCTATCCCATTTTGGCCGGTGAAGAATATCGTTATCCAATCTCCCCCAGTAGTTTCATGTACTCCCAATAACTTACTGAGATTTATTTTTCCTAGACATATCTATCTTGATTTGTGTCTGCTTGCAGACACAGCAATGTTAGTTCATTTAGCCCAGGGCAGACGGTATTGGCTGAAACACTACAGAGCTACTGTGCTGGAAGCCTGGCCATGTCACAGGGTCCCTGCTCTGCCATCCCACTTCAGTCCCACGCTCACACCATGGGATGCTCCTCTTGCTGGGTACACAGGGCACAGTGACATCTTCCCTTGAGCAGAAACATGACGTACCAGCGCAGGCAGAATTTTGCCTGGTTTTGGAGTGAAAGCCAAGCCAGAAACGTTGGCTGTGCTCCCCTTCCATCCTGAAGGTTCCACAGGTAACAGGTGCAGTGGTTGCCTCTACCCTGCTTGCATTGGCAGTGCCGGCAGGTTTCCACGTGAGCTGCGATAACAAAGAGCACATCTGTGACAGTGAAGGGGTCTCGGGAGGGCGTTGGGGTTGTGGGCTGGTTGGCGTGCTGCAGTCGGTGCTCTGCAAACCAGCTGTAGAGCACCACCAGCTCGGCTGGAAAGCACAACCAGTGTGTCTTGCTTCATGACCCAGACTCCTTAGAGACTTTTTAGGGTGGGAGCTGATGCTGCTGTGGACAGCAGGTTAGCCTTCAAGCCTGAGTCTGGGTATGCAATGCCTCTCAGAAGTGTCTTTGAAACACTTGGTCTGAATGGTGACAACATTTGCTGCAAGAGCAGGGATCTCTCTTCTTCTGCAGGGACTGACCTAAGTAACCCAGAAATATCTTAAAGAGAGCATCTTCCCAGGGAGAGAGTTCGGCAGTTTTTCTGATAAATTGGAAATGAAGGAACAGATTTGTTCTTTCTTGCTTTATTATCTTATTTTTGCCTAGCAATGCATTTCCTTGTTCCGTCTCATTGCTTTGCCATTCTCTCCTCTGCCTTAACATTTGCTTTCTTCATGGCCTTGGGCAACTGGAAAGCTTCGGTAACTGGATACAGTTATCAGCGATGTATCTGCACTTGTGTCTAATTGAAAGGATAATTGATTCAGCAGCCTTCAGCAATGCCACCCAGTGGCAACCTTGCCTATGCAGATCTTGCAAATTTGCCTGCTCTCCCTTTGGTTCCTGTGCTGGGCAATCCGCTGCTGAGCCCAGCACTGCTTTGCCCCCACGTGTGTCCTGTCCGTGTGTCCTGTCCGTGCAGCCTGGCTGTAATGGCACGCTTGTGCACTGGGACTGCTTCAGCATCAGACACAGCAAAGACCATTTCAGTGCTGGTGTCAGAAGGGTTGGCGACATCAAGCTCCTGATGGGATAGTAGAGCTTTCCTGTGGTAGTTGTCTTCCCGTGGTTAATCAATATTTCCATCATGGCACAGGGGCATGCTGGTTTCCTGGGACATCATCTATGGATGAATTTCTAATGCAAGCATCTAACTCCAGGCTCCAACATACCCGCTGAGCTCTTTGCCTTCTCTCATGAGTTTTTTCCAAACACTTTTCACGTGGATGTTGTTCCCATGCCTGAGTGTGACAAGGGCCACTCAGAGCAGAGTGTGTGTCTGCTCCCTGGAAGAGGCGAAGCCAGCTGAGCCTCCGAGTGAGAGATGCTTTTGTTGAGCCCATCAGCATGTCTCATTGAGGAGCTCCTGTCTCCAGTGATGTTCAAAGGATGGCATTTAATTGCACCATCTGAGGAATGTTAATGCATGAAGTCTCTCAGTGTTTGGAGTCATCGTCAGAAGCTGTTCCCTCTAAAAGTCATCGGAGAGTGACCCACATTGTGTTTTATGTCTCTGAATGCATCTGCTGAGCCTCACACAGATGGGAATAGCAGTGAGGCTGGTTATTCTGTGCTACAGCTTTACGTTGTGAGCGTAACTTCATGGAAAGGGAGAGGCTTTTGGTGGCGGGAGGAGTTGCACAACCTGTGAGTAGGCTGCTCTGTTGGTGCTGGATCCTCCTCTGTAGCTGCGTGGTATCACTTTACACTGTCAGTGCACAGAAGTGAACAGAACCACAACAACACACAGACCACAGAGAACCCCTCAGCAAACTGCACACATGTCAGGCCAGCTGGGAACGGAAAAAGCAATGAAGCGGGAGTACAGAGAGGAAATGCTTGCCTTTTTTCTTGCTGTTCCCCCAGAGAGGAGATAGCAGGGTCAAAAGCTCTCCCTTTTCTGAGACCACACTCCAGAAGTTGCCTTGCCTAGCGTAGCTTTTTTCCCACCGTGTTTGTTTATGCTGAATATTTTCCTGAGTGTGTCATTTGAAAGTCTCCTTGATGTTGAAGTGAAAAGGTGAGATGCATTTGCATAGAAGAACTTTACAATTTATTATGAAGATTTCAAATTATTCTAAAAAAGAGGAAGAGTAGGGTGATATCACTGAAGAATCCACCTCCTGTCTCTGACTTGCTCAGCAGCCACCTGCCAGCACCAATCAGCCTGCTGCCTAAAATCGAACAAGCTGGGGCATGGCTTCATTTGAGACCACCCATGCCAACTATGGGCAGGTTGTGAAGTGTTTCAACAGGAGATCCCTTTAGTTACAGACTCACTGGAGGAACTAACTATAGATGTCTCTCTGCCAATGACCCTTGCTGGGACTAGGGATGAGACCATGAGAATCATGCGCCTGCCATGGCAGAGAAGACAGTCCCTTGCATCTCTAGAGCCAGAAACCCGCTGGAGTTGGTAGGGAGGCTGCTGTATTTTAATTCTCAGGAATCTTAGCTTGACATTGCATTTATTTCTATCTTCCTAATTAAAAGCAGTTCTGTTTGTTTCTTCGTTATCCCAAACGTTGTTAAATCCTGACAAATCCTGAGCTTAGACTGGGAGATTTTTCCAAGATAGTTTCTGAGTAGTGTGATAGATCTACTGCCCTGCTGGCCCCTCTGGCTGGGTCCTCAGACCTTTATTTCCTACTGACATCCCAACAGCATGACACTATCAGGGCAAAATTAGTTTGCATGAGGGTTTGAAGCAGCTCAGATTAACCCAGAGGAACTCTACCCAGTACAGCAGTGAAAATGGTGGCAACTCTCAGACTGTGCAACCCATTGATGCTCTTGGGGAAGCTGCGCTGACGTTTTGGGAAATGCTTGCAAAACAAAGCCACACTATAGACTCGGCCTTTCTACGAAACGTGCTTAACTCATCCCGTATACTGTGTGTTGTGGCTCTTGCAGATCCTAGTGCTGCCGTTCCAGCTGGCGCCTAAAGCAGAACCAGCTGTGGAGTTAGACGTTCCCATGGCCAGGAGCAACTCTGTCCGCTCTGGTAGCCAGTAGGAATTACTGAGCAGTATACAAGGGATGCTGTGCTATTTCAACCAGCAAGGTGGACCAAAGAAACTGTTTACTTTCTCAGCTAATAAAACTGAAAATTAATTGTGCTTTTCTCTTTCCTCAGGGTCTAATGGGTTTCATTGGTCCCGTAGGGGAGCCTGGAATAGTGGGAGAAAAGGTAAGATTGCTTGCAATGAATTGGTTGTTATAACTTTTGCAGGGTGAGGGAGACCAGGGCAGGAGGAATATGGTGAGATTTAAGTTGTCATGTCAGTGCAACACCCAGATGGGTGCCTGAGCTAGTCTTGAGCCAGGCAAAAATCATCCACTTTGCATTTAGGAATTAATATGCGCTTGCACTCCAAGGAAATGCTGTCAAATATTCTCTGAAAATTTAAGCTTTATTCATTCATAATCTGCCAGAAAGCTTGTATTTAACAGTCAGTTCTGTTTTTTCTGGGAATGAGGGACTTATCAGCCCTGTGTTCCTGGTCAAGGGAGGAGTCCAAGGAGTTTAGGTTACAGACAGATTTGTGCAGAGATGTGCTCAAAAGCCCATGCTGAGTTGCCAACGGGGTTGCACAGGACCAGGGCTGAGCCTGCATTGAACAGGAGGTCTCAGCAATTTCTCAGGTGCAGACAAGGTGCAAGAGTGCAATCACCCAACTGAGCAAAGGCTGGTCCAAATATTTCCCTTTTTATTTGATTGATCCCATCCTGCTGCCCCTGTGGTTGTACTGGGCACGCTACTAAGGGCTGGTGCCCTCTTGTGTACAGTACAGATACACGCTTTTTTCAGGAAGAAAAATGGCTTTATTTTCCATAAATGTAAATGGACATTAATTTGTTTTCTATTAGAGTGTAAAATTTTATTCAGGGGTAGCTTCCAAAGACAAATCATCTATATCACTCATTGTGTGTCCGTTGCTGACTGCTGGTTTTCATTGGTGGTTTAATTATTCACAGTCCAGCCATAAAGATAGTAAAGAGCATAAAATGATGCATTCCACACATCAGTTCTCTCTCTTGCTTTTATTACTTCAAGCCCTGTCCTCTGGGTAATGATGTCAAGATTCTGTGACAGTTATACTGTGTTTGCTGCAAATGCATTTTATTGCCTGTCTGCAGCAGCCGTTGGAGAGCCCGTTACACTAGATGGTCTCTGGTGGGGCAGTAGCAGTCTCAGTCCAAACTATCAAGGCACACAAGAGCTAAAAGGAATGACATGGTGTGGGCTGCATTTTATGGAAGGAAAACAGAGGAATAAAGAGTCTGTGATGTATCCAAGATGGTTACACAGAAGACTGGTGCCTGAGCGAGTTGTCTCAATGGCAGCTGCAGCCCTGCGTTGAATGAGGCGTAAGGGGTTTGCCAGGCAGGAGACACGGGAAGATCTTTTTCCCCGTTCCAGTAAGTTCACATCTGGTCCTATGACTTCCATGCTAATGCCTTGACCACATGAGCTATCCTCATCTCACAGATCGGCTCTGTAACACGATGATGTTACATTGGTGTCAAGGCAAGCCCAGGCTGTCCTTTGAAAATCTGCCTCAGCACAGCTGTGATTTCTATCAGACTTCTTCTCTACCAGGACAAACTTATGGATGACAGAAATAACTATCATCAAATCAAAACCTCAACCAGGCCTCCAGTTGGCATAGTGTCCTACAGCTTACTATGCTGTTGTGAGCTAAATGAAGTGGGAAATATGCTTTCATTAGACATAGCTGAGTCAGCAATCTCCATCCGAGAGCTGCAGAAGTTAAGGCTGAAGCCAGTAGAATCCAAAGATTATCAAAGAGAACAATACAGTTAATACATACTTAATAAAATCCATGCATTCAGGGGGAAAAAAATCCTTGCATTGGTTTACAGGGGCCAACTGGTGACAACACAAACTCTGGGGTTTGTTTTTAATAAGCTGCTTAGAGCCCAGAAAATATTTCCCCTTACGCTTTAGCTGTTGGAAGGTAGGTCAGATTTTGGGCGTAAACTACTTGGCAGCATTTGCTAACTCCTCCTTCCTCATCCCCCTAAGCACACAAACATAACACACCTAATTCCCGGTGCATTATCGGGGCTGCGAGGGCAAGTACAGGCAGTCGTGGTGGGAATTGCCACCATCTCCAAAAAGGAGCAGTTGATGTCCTGTCGCTAGAGCCATGCCTTTGACTCACCCTTGTGTCAGCGGGTCACAGTGGTGCTCACGGAGGCTTACACCTTGTCTCCCTTTCTTGACTGAGCTGGAGGGCCAAGGATGTACTCAGGGCAAGTGAAATTTTCTGCATGTAGGTATAAGTAAGACTTTTGGAATTAAAAAGTGATTTTTTGGTACATTGAGTTTTTTAATGCCAAACGGTGGCTTGTTTTAGAAGGGATAGCATCTTTAGGGTGCGCTGTGGAGGCATCTGGCTCTGAACCCCTCATAAACACAAGCCTCCATTTTGTTGGTTTTTGCACTGTGGTCCCAGTATGAGCCACAGGATAGGAAGACCCCTAAAACACCTGCAGTCGTCTTCTGAAAGCACCAGACATCTATTCCAGGCACTTTCTCTGTTTTTTTCCAACTTGATTCCCTGCTTTTAGCAGGACCTCATGACCACAGCTTTCAAATCCGTGCCTCCAAAAACACCAGGACGTGGAGGGATTACGATAGTGCAGAACACAGACGGATGTTATGCCTTGGGTGGGAAGGGCTGGAGATCTCCTGGGATCCAGTCCCAGCACTGTCTGGAGTTGAAGGCGGCCTTGCACATTGCTTGTTTCTTGTTCCTCAGTGCTTTGATGGCAATAGTAAAGTCCCCTCTCTTGGGATATGGAGGGTTAACTAATTCTTGCTGTAGTCCTTTAACTACTCTGATGAGATGGATACTTGAAAGAAGGTGATGATTATTCTGTACTGGAAGTGTTTCTGGTAGAAATCTGATGGCATAGACTGCAATTTGTGGAACTTCTAGTTGTTTCATTGCTCTAGATCCCTGTTGCTGCCAGCTTAGAGTGCTTGTTAGCAAAAGTCTCACTTTTCCCCGTGCACCCGTGTCTCTCCTAGGGCGACCGTGGCTCAGTGGGACCCCCAGGCCCTCCAGGAGTCAAGGGGTCGATGGTAAGGAGTAAGTCTGCATTCTCTCGCTCTTGCTGCTGCCTGTCTCTCTCTTTCCTAGCAAAGGGTGCAGCTTCTGGTCTTTTAGTTATGTGACAACTTTGGAAACTCTTCCTGTCTCTGTGGGGATGGGAATGGCCATTTGACTGACTGGATATTGAGGTATAATACCTCCCCAGCAGTCGTGTTCAACACTCTCCCCTTCCGAGAAATACTGGATTTCGACACGTGTTCTGCAGCTCCATCAGCTGAGGACCTGTTGTGTCAAGTAGAGATACCAAGGAACGGCAAGCTATGGCACCTAAAGGATTGCCTGTTCCCAAGCATCCTGGCTACTGAACAGACGGGGTCTGGGAACAGGGATCTGTTGTTCACATCCCACCAAGTTGCCAGGGGCAGCTGGAGATGCAGGGCTGCTTGGGCAGCACGCTCGTGGTGTTTTGCTGTGCTTTGTGCACTGCCATTTGGGGATCCTCCTTTAGGAGTTTAACAGAGGGCACCTCAGCAAGATCTTATCTTACTCTGACACTTACCTCCTGTCTACCATAGTGCAAGATCCAAAGACAGATTTTCATATTAATTCAGCCCATTCTGGGCTGTTTAGAAAATCTAACTGCTTATATTGCTACCAAGGTTGGAGCTGGTTTTTTGACAGTCTGGCCTTCTCCATCCATCCCTGGGCAGTTCTAGCCTGACAAATAACAAACCTGCCTGACCTTGCAAGCAACCAACAATACCTTTTTTCCTGTCTTCCCACTTGGAGGAAGAAGGGCTGAGCAGATCCTGGGAATTCACACCAGGCATGTTCTTCTTCCTTCCCTTCTAGGGCCACCCCGGGACACCAGGAGGAGTGGGTTTTCCTGGGATCCCTGGACCAACAGTAAGTAAAGGCTATCACCACCTTGTAATACCACACACCAAAAATCATCATCCCATATCCTGGGCATTCATGGGCTGACTCGGGCAACTGTGTGCCAGTTGATTTGAGTTTGATTTGAGCAACAGATATGGCATAAGGGATGGGGCATGAGTAGGAGCAACACGGAAAGAGATGCTACAAAAAAAATGGTGCTTAATTCAAACTTTTGTAGCCCATTTCCCTAATGGGGGATCCAAAAGTCACAATTCAGCCTCAGTCTTTTAGCAGGACACAAGCTCACTCGCTCAAGGTGTTCTTGCAAGGCCCTCTATTTCTGCCAGGAGCTGTTGGCAGTATGGTGATCACATCATGCGACACAGTGACTGTATCATGTGGTGACTCCATCATGCATTTTCCAAGACTCTTGCTGGAGTGAGAAGAGCCACAGAACAGCTGCCCCCAGATGCACCCTCCCTCTGGATGGGCTCGTCTGGTACATGTGCAGCTGTGGCTGGAGCGTGCAATTGGTGTGGAGGTAGAGTTTAGTGTGGCTCCAGTTTCCCACAGCCGTTGTTTAGACGGAGCTCCAGCTCTCCCAGCAGCACAAATGCTGCTGTGTGTTGTTTGCTGGAACCCACAGAAGGGCAGCTCTGGGTGGGTACAGGGAATGGATTTTGCTCAGTGTGTGAATTCCCACAGCGTTGTTAATTGGGAGGAAGATCACAGTAGTGAAATGCCTGGGCAGTGCCAAAGGTTTGGCCTCCAGATCAGTGGCAGCTCTGCCCACTTTGGGGAGCTCAGGGATGCTCTGGGCCCACCAGCTGCAGCCAGCTGCTGCCTGGGAAGAGACTTCACAGTTGCAAGGCAATGGAGGTGAGGGAAAGAAAAGGTCTGAGGCGAAGCAGCACCTTGGGGTGACCCATCCTTACCTGAAGAGCATCAACATGGCCCTGGCCAGGCCCTTACAATGACAGGAGCATGATGTTGCCTGCAGCCCCCAGCAGAGAGGGGGCTCCTCATGCTAGCACTTGCTGTCAGCAGAAGTCTAGGAGGCAGCTGGATATCTCTAGCTGTCTCTTTTTTAGAAACTCTCCCAGCACATTAGCTGCTGCATGACTTGGGGATAGCTGGAGCGTTAGGCAGACCCCCTGCTTACTTCCATGCCTGTGAGCATGGGGGAGAACTGGCGCGCGTCCTTGGCAGAGGTAGGTTCTGCGCTGGCCCTGTGGCAAAAAAATCCCAGTCCTGAAACACTAGTGCACCACTAACTAGTACCTTTAGCTGTACTAAAGTTTTGTATGGCTTCACTGGGACATGATGACAACAGTATGAGTTGAGGCATCACCTCTGACTGAAGATGCTGAAACCTCTCTGCAGAGCTCTGGGAGCTGAGACCATCCCCACGCCCTTTCTCTTCCCTCAGTTCCCTGTTCTCCTGCAAGCAAATAACAAGTTCATCCAAGCAAAATGTTTCCTCCAAAACTGCATTTTAAAAAGTCGTAATTCAATAAGTCAAACTTCCCCACAAAGCCAGTAAATCTAATACCCTAATATCAAATCCCCACTCATTAACTCCAGCTGTTTCTGCCTGTTTCTCCACCAAACATTCATTATTTGCTTTTCAAGCCAGACCTGAGGCATGCTGTTGTTGTTTATCCTAAACTGTTAAAATCTTTGGGATTAAACTATCCAGTGAGCCTTAGCAGCTCTGGTGACGGATTAATTCAATAGAGGGTGATCGGGAATGGGAAACAAAGGTGTAGTCAATGGTAGGAAACTGCCCTTAATTTCAGCTTGTGAATTCCTTTTCCCTCTTCTCACTCACCATCATGGAACATCTTTTATGTTAATACACAGTTTTTAAAATAGTGTATACGTGTAGGTATATTAAAGGTCACTCATCTTCTCCTAAACAGTTCCTTGAAATTCCCATCATGGTACCTAGTTGTTCCCTCAACATTTTGCCATCACAACGAACGTTTCTGTGCTTGTATTTTCATAAGCTATTTGGGATAGGCTGAGACTTCCAGGAGGATATTCCAAATCCCAATAAAGAATTTCATTTCAGTATTTGTTTATCATAAAAACCTCTATAAAAGAGGCATCTGACACATCTACTGCTTGTCAGTGCCAGTTGCTACTGACCTCAGTAGCAAAACCAAGATTTACTGTGATTACAAATATAGTTACAGTCAACTAACTTTTCCATCTTGAGTGAGAACAGCTAAGCATTTGTACTCTGAACTTACATGCCATGCAGAAAGATACCTCCATTCCAAAAGCAAAATCTTTATTAGTGGCAGTGGTACAAGCAGTAGGAAGATCACAGTCCAATTTTGTTCTGGTCCATGGTGAAGTTTGGAGGGTTGACAGCTGGTAAAAGCTATTAATATATAAATAGCAAAACTTGATGTGGAGTGTTTGAGAGAGTAAGAATGGAATGTGTCATTTTAAGATTTTCTTTTCTGACAGCAGAAAGGCACTAACTTTAAATATGGGATTTTAAAGTTATAATACAGAAATAAATCCTGTTAATTAACCATATTATTTAATTTTTGAAACTCATCAATATTATAACACCAAAAAAAAGCTGTTTAATTTTTTTCTGCATTTTCTCTATGCACATTAATGAATTAGTGTGTACAAATCCAGGTTAAAAGAAAACCTGAAACCTTTCTGTAAGTGTAAGAACAGGATCATCTGCAACACCAGCAGTCCAAATGAAATTAGCATCTATCTGCCAGTGTGAATATTTATGCGGCACTACCAGGGCAACAGGTACTTGAAGATAAAATCGGTATTTGGCTGAAAAGGTCAAACTTGGGTGTCTAAGATGAGGTGTCTGATTTTGTATTTGGACAACTGAAAAGCAGATCCCGGTTATTATTATTTTTGTACAGATACTGAACAACAGCTGCTTTTAATAGCTTCAGAGGGAATTCTGGATGTTTCGACTTCTCTTCAAATCACACCACTTAGACAACAGGCTGCAGATACTTAAGCATACAAACCTCAGCCAGGATCCTTGGCCTAAATGTCCATAATCCAAAGACAATCAGTGAGTTAAAAAAAAGACCATTTATAGACAAGTAAATATGGTAATGTCTTTGGCAAGAGTTTAATGAACCAACCTGCTGGCCAAGGGTCTGCATCTGGTCACGTAGGGATGTGAGGTCTTACCAACAGCTGATGCCTTCCTCCTCCACCATCTTCATTTTGTTTCCCTTTTCCCCTTCCAGGGTCCAGCAGGAGTCCGTGGTGCGCCAGGGATAAGAGGGATGAAAGGCCGCAGGGTAAGCACTTTCTACGAGCTTTTAGCCCTTTCCTCTTTCAGCTGTTGGAACAGTAATCTGATGGATTAGTTTGGGGGTGTAAAGATGAGCAGCAGTTGGGGCAGCACCTCCACAACCGTCTCTCTGCTGTGTATAGAGACAGTGGTCATTGAAGGAAGTCTTACCAGGGCTGCGAGTGCAAGTGATGTGTATGGGCAGAGGGGTGTCCCAGTGTAGAGCTGATCATGGAAGCGCTCCAGCTTGTCTTTTCCAACCACCTGCAGTGTCAAAACAGGCTTTACAGACACTTCTGGTGAGGATGGTGAAGATTTAGTCATCCGAAAATGTATCTGGGCTGGGGAAGAGTGTGCAGGTAGAAGACCAGAAAAGGTGCATTTGCTGCCAAGGGACATTGCAGCTGAGATGTGAAGTGTTGTGATTTAACCAGAGGTAGGTAAAGCAGGAAAGGTTACGCCATGAAATAAAATTAAGAGACAAGGCAGGCAGAAACAGGGCTGACAAGGAGCCGAGCAGCCTACTTTTCCCACGTCTTCCCTTTCAGTCTTGCAGAATTAGTATCTTCTGGCAGCATTCTGCGGGGTTGTGAGAAAGATGTGTTTTGCATTGTCAACAGATCAGCTTATAAGCACGTCCTGTGTATTTCTATGGGTTTCTCCAGCCCATAACACAAGGCCTTGGTTTTATCTATACATATCTAAACAGTGCCATGCTGCACAGCATGTGTGAATCCTTGCTCTGCCTGGAAAGAGCAGCCCCCCAGCCTAGTGCTGGGCCATGGTACTAACTAGCGTTGCTGACAGTACTGCAAGCGCATGTTACACTGGATAAATATTTCACAAGCACTCTGCATCAGTTCATGTGTGGTTCTTCCTGCTCTGTTTGGGTGACAGCTGACAACAGAATGACCTCTAGACCTGCCAAAGTTGCTTGTTTTCCTGCCTGTGACATCCAACCCATGTCCCACTGAGCTCTTCAATCTTTCTTCTTCTTAAACGGGATGTTTATTGCAGGAGCATCCCTGCTTTGGGTTGCTTTTCCTTGTCCAGCTGCTTTACAAAGTATTAATAGTGAGTGCACATGGGTTTGCTGAAGGCCCCAGCAGCAACATATTTTGCATTTCTCCCTCCGAGGATCTTACGATATCTGTTTCCATGTTTCATTTTCAAAGACGTAGGCTGGAGTAAACCATACATTCTACCCACCCCCAGTCTCTGCTTCTATGGCAACTCCTGCTTGGGGAATTTGGGACAGCCAAGGATTGCATATATTTCCCTATACCAGAGCTAATATTCTTCGAATCACTGGGACCAGCAAAAGGAAATGGAATAACCAACTAGAAAGCTTTATAACCACAGAGTTATGTACCCTGGAACTGCTTTAAGCTTTAAAAGCACAGCAAGAAGGATACCAGTAACATCCAAGCTCAGCAGATGCGTATCAGGGTTCAGCTTTTAACTTGTGGCTGGGAAAAACAGCTTCCTTGTGTCTGTTCTCCTTGGTGGGAAGGCCCACGGATCTCATTCCCCAGCTCCGCTCTCAGAGGGTCCCCTGGGGAGCGAGGTTTCTCTGTGCTACATAGCAGCAATTAACTGAGCTGTCCAGGACATCCATGACCATGACAGATGAGAAACGGGAGGCTTTGAATGGATGGCGGAAAATATCTCAAGGTAAAACTACAGTGCTGAGCTGAATGGGAAACGTCTTCTGAATGAATCCAGGCTGCCAACTGTGCGGGCTCTTGGAGAGGTGGGTCATCCGAGGGAATCAGACATTTCTGCTGGTGCTTTTAATGTATGCAGTGACAGAGGAGGAGTCCCAGCGCTGCCTCCTCCCAGCTGCCAGCCGGGGATGCCAGCCGCATCCCCTGGCACTGAGCCTCTCCTTACGGCAGGCAGCGTGTGCAACCCTAGTGTTTGGCTCTTGGGTCGTGCAAGGTTGACTCACATAAATCTTCTTTGGCTTCTTACATCTGCGTTGGCCTACAGTCCTCAACCCACAAGGAAATTACAGCTGACCAGGCTGTTTTCATCTCCACTCGTACTGTCAGGAATGACAAAAGAGGTATTTATCATCACACAAGGTAAAATCAAGAGCAAAGCTGGATCCAGCTCCTAAGAAAGGAGCTTGGCTGGCACAGCAAGGACCTGCCTTTGGGTGTAGCTAGATCCAGAGAGAGGGTGCCAAACCCTCAGGAGAAATCCTGCAGGACACCAACGGCCACAAGCACTGTCCATCCTCAAAATGACATACCACATGGTAGAGACGTTCAGCTGCATAGCCTTGGGTTGTGTTTCCTCTCCAGATGTTGAGTCCAGCAGACCCTGTGCAAGTTGCTCCCCCTGGACGTTTCCCCACTGAAAAAGTCCAGACTTCGAAGTGCATCCTATCCCTGAAAACCAGAAATGCAGCAGTGATTCTGCCCAGCTGGCTGCAGAGCCTGGCAAAATTGTCACCCCAGGAAGTGTAGAACGTGGAGGTAGATCAGGAAGCAGTGCCCGGGGAAGAGGGTGCATCGAGTTCTTGATCTTGCCCTAAGGACACTGGTATCAGAGAGTGGTAAACCTCTGCCAGCAAGCACTGAGTGCCTGGATCTGCTGCTGCTGCCCTGCGTTGATCCTGCCCTCACCACCCGCTGCTGGACCATGTCACGATGGAGATTTGCTGCGTTTGAGCACCGCAGTGGTATAATCCATACAGAATTTGCGAGACAGACAGACATCCTTTCTAAGGTCCCCAGCAGAGAGGAGGAACTTGGGCTTTGCTCTGAAATCCTACAGATTTCAGTGAATGTGATGTGGGAAAATCGGTATAGTAAGGACCAGCAGATCTCCTGCCTGGAGGATTTCTGGTTTGTATATCTCTCTTTCACATTCTCCTTCTCTTCATGCTCTCAGAAGATATTCCAAGCACATAGTATTCTTTGTTTGCTTAGTTTGTCCTGCTATTCCGGCTCGGTTTTCTCAGGATGGGGAAATGATCCCCCCAACTGTAATTTCAGACATTACCCTCTGTCTATCCTAGTTTACAAAAGGGACGTAATTCAATTCAGAGTGGAAACATGAATGCAGCCTCCACCAGATGTTTGTGGATTCCATGAGCTCTGTTTGTGGATACTTCATTAAAGTAATTTTGCTTTTGAAGGAAACGTAAATAGCAAATATGGTTTTGATTGTAAAGAACAATGGTGACTTTTTGGGGTCTGTATTTATATTGTGATAGCTTTTGTATTGTCAGAGATATAAGTACAAAGTTTAAAAAGAAAATTCTTTAAAAATTGTAACCTTCTTTTTAGTCATGACAGGGCTATTGTTCCTTCCCAAGTCTTTGCTTAGCCCATCAAACTGATACTGAATAATCTTCTACAAACGTGGTTTCCCCTCTCCTCTTCCCTAAGGACAAGAAACTTGGACATGTGAGCCCAGGCTTATTTCCCTTCATTCATACTCAGTGTAGCACTTGGACATGTGCTTAACATTCAGCTAGTGACAGCTATGCACATGCTTTAACCTAATTATTTAACCAAATCAAGGTTTAAATTTGGAGGCAGCTGATTCAGCAAGTCCCTCACCCTATCTGACTTAAATTCAAAAGCACATTTCTGTTAATCAGCTCCTCACAGCAGGAAAACATGTGGTCTCCAGCATCCTCTATTGAAGATAACGATATCAAAAAGCTCAGGTATTGACTGAGAATCTCTGCAAAATGTTAAATATCAACTGGACCCATGACTTTGCAACCCAGATCATAAAGCAGCACCTGAATTCCTGCTGTAAAGTGACTTATCTTGCCCCGTTCTTCTGCCCAAGGTGTCTGTCAGTGTTC
This sequence comes from Strix uralensis, assembly GCF_047716275.1. Lineage (NCBI taxonomy): Eukaryota > Metazoa > Chordata > Aves > Strigiformes > Strigidae > Strix > Strix uralensis. The sequence continues at coordinate 6,083,676 of NC_133992.1, forward strand.
TGGAATTTTATCCTCCCATTGGAGGGGATGCTGGGCTCTGACTCAGGTGACTCAGAGGAGCTTTTCAAATCCCAAAACACATTTCTCTTTTCCACCTTGCCATTCATTCTCCCCTCACTCTGCCGCTCACTGCGGGAGGGGACCGCTAGCTCTCTGCCCCACAGCCCCGATGCTGCGCAGCATCGCGGACTGCGGGAATTTGTGAATGCGAGGGATTTGTAAAGTGGTGTTATCTAAGCAAACCTGAAAATAGTTGCTTTTTCCAGATCCAGCTGAGAAGTTTTTCACAGAGAAGAAGCAGAGGTATATTGTTGTGCTCCCAGCGATCTTTCTAGTTGGCTGAAAAAGCATTAGAAGGGTTTGAGGAAAAGTTAGCTACAGATCTATGGCCAGCACTGTCTCCCTTCAGCTTCAGTCGAGGCATCTGCTTGCTTTTTATTTGGCCAGACTGTGATAGTGAAATATCAATATTTGGATAAAGGGGTAATGAAGAAGTTTTGGATTTCTGGAAGGGAGCTACTGACTGCTAGTTTGTGCTGCTGCTTCTGCTATTCAGAGGCTGGTTACTGTCTCTCTTTGCGCTCTAGGTATCTGTTTACAGGGGGAAATGCAGCAGTGCTTTGCAGAAAACACCTCGTTGAGTATTTAGCTCTGTTCTGCGATGGTGTCTACTCCAGCAGCAGGGTGTATCTCACACGGACTAGCAGTAAACCCAAGTTGCAAATCTGGAGCTGAATTCCCCTGCATTTGCGAGCTGACGCTGTTCACATCTAGCCAACATCGTAGCACTTGGTTTAGTCTGAGATTGCTGATAGTGCTCCTCAGTACTGCACGTCTCTGAGGGAAATACTGTCTTGGCCTGTGTGCCCACTGATCGTGTGGCACTGTGACCTGCTTTGCTACCGTTGCTGGAGCCTACATTAAAAATAACTCATGATTACAAGGGAAGAAGGTGACTGCAGGTGAGACTTGCAAGGACTTAAGACTAGTTTTCTACTACGTAGCTCCGTGGGAACCTACACAGGGATTACAGTGAGAAATATGCTCACATAAGACATTGGAACTAGAATTTAAAAAATGCTGGGCTCTGCCCAACCCTGAGTGTCTTGCTGTCTGCTGAGATCCAGGACCTCAGCGCAGGCGTGACTTACTGCAGCTGGAGCATCGGCATTTGGACGCAGGGTCGGGTCACAGAGCTGTGATTTCCTGCACAGCACCAATTCTGCTCCTCTTGCCTGACAACACAACCAAAAGGAGAAACTCATCTGTTTAGGTAGCAATGAGTGATGGCACTTGGCTCATGTGCTGCAGTGGGACTGCCCAAGCATGTCCCTGTGCTGTGACTCATTGCATGACCTTGGGTGAGCTGCTTTGAGATGGACATGGCAATGCCTTTGAGCCACGTGTTCATGTCCAACTGGCTTTGGTGAAACAGTCGAGCAGGTTCTCGAATGCTCCATCAGCCATAAACCTGTATCTCTCTGTGCCTTGGCTGCCCATGTGCAAAGGAGCAGACAGATCTTGATTTAACCCTCCTTTTTTTCCTGTTTACATTGTAAAGCTACTTGGAGCTTGCACTGTTTGTACAGCTCTGGCCCAGCAGGACCTCTCCTGAGCTCTGTACTGACATAAATACTAACAGAGACTAAAGAAAAGCTTCCTTCTCTGTTTCATGGGCTCCTAGAGATGCTGACAGCAGAGATAAAGCCATGCCTTTCACTGCACACTCTTACCCCATTCTTAGGACGGGTCCATGCTGCATATGCCCTTAGAACGATGTTTCCCGAGATGTCTCTCCACACGTTCGCCCTGGTCCCTCTGCTCTGCCACGCTCAGGGTAGGCACGCCTGGCTGTTCAGTTAATTTAGAAGCTGTGAGGGTCCAAGGGGAGCCCGGGGAGCTGCGCTCAGCCCTGCCTGCAAGGCCAAGCCACCAGGTCTGCAGGGGGAAAGCACCGTGCTGTGCCTCGCGGCGTTTGGCATGGGATGCTCCCTGGAGAGCTGCCAGGACCTCACTCACTCATCTCTAACCGGCGTTGTCAGTAAAAGAGAGTTTTAAAGATTTAACTAATTGACTAAATGTAGCCTTTCCTGTCAGGGTGAATTAGAGGAAGCCTTTATCCTGGGTTTCGGCCCAGGAGGCTGGAGAAGATGAAGCTTGCCACATGCATTTGCAAATACAGGGTCACTTTCTCCTTCTTTAGGTCAGATGCCGATGAGATGTGTTGTGATGGGATTAGGCAGGTGACTGCTGTGAAGTGAGATTGCCCTGGCAGATTCTGCAATGCTGGTGACAGGGCTCTGCTGGAAGAAATGTGGATACTGTAAACACTTCCCCAGCCAGCCAGCCCTGCCGGGTCGGACCACTGAGAACCACAGCCATTGCTGCAGTGCTGAGTGAGGGCTGAGGGCACCCAACAGCCTCCACCCAGCTCAGAGCAGCCCAGCACTGGCAAAGGGCCTGGACAGGGCAAGGCAGGCTACAGAAGGTGGGTCTGGAGGCGCCAGACCCATCCCACTTTCCTACCCTGGCAGCATCTGTCCTGGAATGAAAACCTCTAACCTGGGTCTTCGCTGTCATTTCTATGTCCCAGTTGCCTCTGAGCCCTGCTCCCTCTTTCTGTAATACCAGGGCTGAGCTATTGAATCCTTCTCTTCTGCACATCCCTCCCCTTCTTCACAAGCAGGTCACCCCATCATCTCGGATAGTAAAGATGTAATTGCACAAAATATCTGAACGGCTGCTCAAAGAGGAGGGGAAGAGTTTGTTTTCCAGGGAGGATGAGAAGTTGGGTGGCAGGGTGCTTTCCCAGGGTGCCAGTGCCATACACATGCTGACACCTCCATTCTCTCTGGGCAGCCCAGTACCCAGCCCAGGGCAGGTCTGTGTATTTTGCTGGGTTGCTGGGTGTCCCAGTCACCCCAGGCAGCTCCCCAGATGCCTCCAAGCTCTGCTCTCCCACTACTCCAACTTACAGTGCTGTCTGACTTGAGCTGTCAGTAGCCCTGCTTTTAAATGACCTTCTGGTTTATGTCATTGTGCTTTGAGGTTTATAGGGGCATGGGTTAATAAAACTTTTGGTCTTTACTGCTCTCTGATCTAGTGGTCAGTATGAGCCAGGGCACCTGGGGTCTAGGGCTGGTGAGAGCTGCCATTACACGAGCGTAGCAAAGCACCGACCTGTGAAACACCCCCTTCGGTCGTGGTGTTCCCATCTGGTGCACAGTCCTCTGTCAGTCTGTCCTGGAGACCGGGTTGCACATTCTTTAGAGCTGTGTCTTACTGGCATGCAATACAGGCTTTTGGTTATTTAATCTCGGGTACGCTCAGCGGCACAGGGTTTTGCCAAACGCAGTAGAAGTTTTTGCATTATTTTATATTGACAGTGTTTGTCTGCTGTAATAATTTGGCTACGTTTCCTATACATCTTCTGCTGTTACACTGCCTTTCTTTGTGAGTCTCTCTCTCTCTTTGCCTGTCATACTGGAGTTGCTTTTCTAACGCATTGGCTCCCTAGCCCTGTTATTACTTTTGGCACTCGGTTTGCATCCCGATTAAGCGTATTGGCTCCTGTTTTCTCTATTTCCGTGTTGGCCTACACTCAGGATTCCTCTTACCACTACATTCTAGCGCTGCTCTGTGTTTTTATTTATTATTTATATTGCAGTAGCGCCTAAGAGTCCCGACTGAGCTCATGGCCTGATTATGAACATGACGTGCGTTAATAAAGTCTCTTGATATGCCCTTTTTTTCCTGTTTTATTTTCCCCGACTCTGTGCCTGTTTATTCTCTGTCAGTGTGACACACTGGTTTCTGGGGTTCGAATGGTGCAGAGGGCTGTGCGTTCGGCTCTTCTGAAATTAGCTTGAAAGCCAGATCGCAGCTATCCCCTCTTCCCAGGGCTCTCCTTGCTTAGAAACCTCTGGAGGAACAAGGACACCCCTTCCTCGAGGATGCCCGCGCCGTACCATGAACTGTTCAATTTTAGCTAGTCGTGTCCAGGATCGCTCACTGTCTGGACTCTTGTACGTGCCGTGAACATTTCCAGCAGCGTGCGTGTCCCGTACACCTCCTGAGCTGCTCATGCCTGCTGCACACACGCGCACGCCCAGGAGCAGATGCCGGGCATAGGACCAGACATGCCAGAGCAGGCACGGCAGGCTGCACTTCTCCCAGCTTGCATATGCATGAGCACCTGCCTGATCCTTAACAGCAGCCAGTTCTCCAAACAGCAGGTAACTGTAGCTGAAGGCTTGGAGCTCAGCTGCCAGCAAATATACCCTGCTCTTTGGGAGCAGTTTGGGGCCCATGACAATCGTGAGGGTACTGTATGGTGGGGGTTTGGGTGCCTCTGTGTATTTTGTAGCTTTATTGCCCTGATTGTGACCATGAGACAGTGTGGTATGCCAAAAGTTAAGGGCAGGGCAGTTGGAAAAGTGGAGTTTCTAGCAAGGAAGAGGTTTGCTATCAATAAGGCTAGAACTGCAAGTCCGTGCAATGCAAAACTGTTGTCATGTAACCGTTGTCTGAAAATAAGGCTGTTCCTCGCCTGCTTTTCTCCCCCAGCTTTGGTTTGCGGTTGGTAGTTGATTTAAAAGGAATAAAAAGTATTTTGGTGCTGTATGCTGATAACGGTGAGAAATGAAGCAACAAAACACAGAAAGGATCTTTTGAGTCCTGGGCTCCAAGCTGCTGTGCTCAACCCAACCAGGTATAGATTGGCTTAGCCAGGACTGATCTCATGGACCTTCCTGGTGGCCAAAGTTAGGGGGACTGCTATATTTTCCAGTGAGACATATACTCTGTTCTTATTTCTGCCACTCTCTTGCCTTTTTCCAGGGTGCCAGAGGGCCTGATGGACCAGTAGGTGAGCCGGGGTCACGAGGTGTCAAGGTGAGTGCCAGTGGTGACCAGGTTGGTCAAGACTGCTCTTAGCTGTGCTGTGAAATGCTCTGGGCAGGATCAAGGTCATGTCCTCCTCCAGGAACAGGGGATGTTCAGTCGCTCCATGAAGATCAACCAGCAGTGATGAGTCTTTCGTGCAACTGGAGTAAAATCTGTCCAACTTGGGTATCAGGGCCCCTGCTGCTGGGGTCTGAGACCCTGAATACAGAGGCAGTCCACAAACATGAGAGGCCTCTGCTAAAATAATAGAGTCCGTCACAGGGATGGGAGGAGCTTTACCTGGCAGTGAGTGTGCTTGACTGTTATATAGGAAAGTAGCACTAAATCAGAGCAATTTAACACAATTGGGAAAATATGACCTAAGGGAATACATATCTGTTCTGATGTACTTCATGTTAATTAGATCAGAACAGGAAAAAAATGCAGGGCAAGAGATGCCTGGTGCAAAGAGAGCCTGGCAGATACCCTGCCCAAGCAGACTAGGGTGAGCCTGCTCCACGACGGGCCCTGAGATGGGTGCATGGGAGAGTTTCTGCCTTTGGCAGCAGCCTGATGTAAGAGTAGTGTGGCAGAGCTGGACCCTTATCCTACCACTGAACACCACAGACTTCATCCCCTGCACAACACACGTGGCCCTGTGGATGCAGTGTGGGTGGGGAATATCCCTTATTTGATGCCCTGCCAGGCAGGGCTGCGCTGAGTCTGCTGGGAATCCCAGCTTCCTCCAAAGCAGTGTTTGCTCAAAAAGCCTTGGGTCGTGCAGCCCATTGCCCACACTCCCTGCTGGTTGGGGTGTTCTTCAGGGCAGGATGCTGGGCATTTGGCCTCTCAAAAGCTGCAGGGATCTGGAGGGGATATTCGATGCACAAAAATACAAGAGCAGATGGGCCAGGGCAGAAGAGCATCACCAGTAGTTTGTGCTCCTGCCAATGTGTCTTTTTGCTTTGCAGGGCCGACCAGGGGAGCCAGGCAAGCTGGGGCCAGATGGGCTGCAGGTATGTTCTCTATAAGGGCCAGTGTCCGCCCAACCTGACGTGGTGTCAGTCCCCCATGGGGGTACCCACACGTACACAGTGCCCAGGGAACTGCAGCTTCTCCTGGCCAAAGCGCCGCAGGTGTCTCAGCACATTCCCAGGGGCTAATTGCTGTAACTGTGTGTTCACAGGGGAAGATGGGGGAGACTGGGGAGACAGGAGCACGCGGCTTCCCAGTAAGTGTCCAACCCTTGTGCTTCCTTTCATAACCTTGGTTTCACTCAAGTCCATAAGTGTTGAGTCCTGGTCTATGAGGAAGAATTTGGACAGTGACTCACGCTTAGGGGACCACCTCTCCACTCCTTTCACTGGAGCATTTATGAAATGCATGTTACCGCCGAGAAGCATGAAGGGTTGGAGCTGACCTTGGTGGTTTTAATTTTTCTAGGGTATCCAAGGACCTTCTGGACCTCCAGGAGCAAAAGGGGCTCCAGGCGACCCGGCAAGTGTCTTATCACTCTCTCTTCATCTGTCTTTCCTTGCACACACACAGACACTTCATTTCTTTCTCTCTGTCTCTTCCCCACCACTTATTCCCATTCCCAGATTCTCTGTCCTTGCCAACTCCAGCATGGTCAGAGATGTGAAAGACTTGGCTAGAGTCCTAGGAGGCATGAGGAAAGACAAGGTCAGACCCTTGGAAAGCAAAAGGGGGACGTGGATCAACCAGGGAGAGTATAGGATACAGCCTGGGCTGGATTTTGGAAGGGAAGGGAGAAAAGAAGAGCAAGGTTGGGTCTGGGACAGGGTCAGATATAACAGGAGGAGCTGGAGTGGGCTGGTAGCTAGAGTGGAAGTGGGATCAGGAGGGAGGCTGATGGTATCAGAACTGAGCCCACAGCTTTGGGGGAGGCACTGGAAGATGACAGGTGAAGACACAGACCTCAAGGAGGGACACAGGATCACCGAAGCAGGGAGAGGGGTCATCTGTTCTCTGTGTCAGTGGGGACTGACCTGGACTGTGAAGGGAAGGAGTAAACCAGGCATTTTCAGGTTGCCAGCTGCAGTTGTTTTAGATGGGAGCCAGAAAGATGAAGGGCCTTCTGAGCCGTGTGCCTGTTAAGGTGCCTCAGCACACCCATTTCTGGCCTCTCCATCTCACTGGCCATCTCTTGCATGCTGCATAGCTCTTCTGTGATATGGGAGGGAACTGGTGTTTTATCTTACAGACCATGGAAGTGATGACCCTTCAGAAATGAAAACAGTTGTATGAAAAGAGCCTTGTGTCTCTCTTTTTCAGGGCCCACAAGGACCACAGGGGCCACCTGGACCTTTGGGAGAAATCGGGCATAAGGTAGGTCTGATCTTTGCTCCTATTTGTTTTCCCCTTGCATCAAGAGTGGCAGGACTGAGGGGGGAGTAAATGTGCAGCGGCTCATCCTTCTACACCTGGGGACATGAGCAGAAGGGATTTCCCTCAAGTCTGAAAGTCAACTTCCAAAGCAAACAGTGAAAATCAGAAATTCGAGCATCATTTTCATCACAGGCCATAGACACTCAGTTGGTAGCTGTGCAGACTCTTCACAACAAGAGATACATTTCAAAGCTGTCCGCACTGACAAGCGTGTCCCAGGCATGGCCTCTACCACCACACCAGGGACCACCTTTCTGCACCAAATACAGTAACCGTTCAAACTGAAAATTGGTCTTTCCTTTCCCACTCACTGGTGCCGTTGCTGACAAGACACAGTTTTGTCAGCCTGCCTGGATTGCTGTGGCAGTCCCATCACAAGCCACTGCAGCCGGTGGAGGAAGCTCAGAGAAACGCCTTTGCTGCTGACTGTGCTTTTGGGTTGCTGTTGCCATGAAGCAGTGGCACAAACACACCATAACCAAAGCAGCTGCCAAACAGTGCCCCGATGGAGTGCAGGAGATGCCTCCATGGTTTCCCCCCTAACTCAACTGCAGTCTTGGTTTGATTTCACTGCCCTTGAAGTATTATAGTCTTGGCTGTTTATACCAGATGTGCCAGTTCCCCTTGGGTAGCTCCTTTCCATAGGTCCTGAGCTGTAATATAGACGTGATGTTCCACTTGGCTGTGAAAACAGCAGCGAAGGTGGCTTTTAATGCAGTCAACTGCAAAGTGTATGAGTCATGAAAGTTTCCATTCTCATGGCTGCTAGACTGGATGGAGTGAGCTCTCAGCGTGGTAAACCACACTGAGGAGCTGGAAAGCTGCTACTGAGCCACTCTGGAAGTTGCCAACCAAGAAAGTACAGAGCTTTATTCAAATCTGTGACTCTTCCAGGAGCCTTTCTCTGCACTGGCACTTCTGGAGAAACCAAAGCAGGATTTTTGCTTTCATTGGAGCTTGAATTTTCTCATTGCGTGACTTGACCATTTGTTCATAAACCCAACACACACCCTGCTCCCTCCTCTGCTTGAATCCATTTCAGCAAGCCAGGAACTGGCTTTATTCCCTGGGCAGCAGAGTGCTCCCTTGACTATGTGCTCTTTTTCCCTTTATTCCCAACTGTAAAGAGAAGGGAGATTGTTATCCGGAAAACAAATATCATAAGTAAATAAACCTCTCAAATCCTTTAAAGACAGCTTTTCTGTCCCATCTTTGGGCTTGTTTTACAGATTCTCATTCCCCATGTTTCCCAGAGGTAGTAGAAAATGTACAAAGATTAAAGCTCCTAATTGATCTTGGTACTAAAGATAGCTAATGAACGTGACCCCTCTATCGCAAGGCTGCACACGGCTGCTGGACACTAAGAATGACCTTTGCAAGGTCATTCTCCCATCTTCCATCCTTCTATATTATTTCCCATAATTTTCCAGGTCAGGCACTCATTTTTGCTCTCTGAGGGATGCCAAGCCTCTCTACCAGGGTCTGTGCTCAGATGGATAGGGCCACATTATCTCATCTGTCAGCCGCTTTCTTTCCACTAGTACAGCCTGGCGACAGCCCTGAGCCGTGGATTTCTGGTCCGAGCCCAGTCGTTGGCATTAGGATGTTTGCTGGCCTATTATAGTCAGGCAAAGTGGGTGATGGATGTCAAGGCTAATCTAGCCAAAGTTTGTGCTGGAGGGTTTGGTGTAACTTTGCTGTTCTTGGCTCCCTTTAGCTGTCCTGGAGCTGGCAGCGTTGTTGTGACCCTGCCTCTGCAGGATCGTGGGGCCAGTGGCTCAGATCAAAGCTGTGTCATCTGGGGCAGCTGCTCCTGCAAAGGCAGGGCAAGTCAAAGCACCTGCAAACCCTGAGGCTGTGTCAGTGCTTAACCCTAAGCAGAATGAGATTGGTGGCCCAGAGAATGTGCTTATGCCAGCAGTAATGAAGTGGGGTTGCAGGAAGGCAGTGAGCAAGAGCACAGCAGAGCATTTTTGTTATCCACTATCAGCCAACCTGCTGGACCTTGTGAAGGGCTTTCAAGTCTAATTCAAGACCTTTTCTCTTCTTTCCCAACTAGTCCCCGTGCTGCTCCCTGGTGTGGTTAGAAAGCAGAGGGGTTGGAAAGAGTTAGAGATGCTTGGCAGAGGAGGCTGGGGGGCTGCCACAGGGCTGGGGAGAGGGGAGGTGTGAGAGATGAGCAGAGCCCTCCCAGGAACCAGGCACGAGGGGGTACTGGGCCTCTTTGATGCTGCGTACCCTGAGCCAGCTCAGGGGAGGTAATTACATTGCAAGCAAGGCTCTGCTGTCCCAGGAGGGCTCTGCTAAAGGAATTATGTCTTTGATCTTGCTTTCTACTTGGTTACAATGGGTTTTTTCATTATCTTTTTTTTTTCCCAGGGACCGCCTGGCTCAATGGGACAACCTGGCCTTGCAGGTGAACCTGGCATGAAGGTAAGAAAAACCTTTAGTGCAATTTCTCTGTCAGACCAGGGAGATAATAGCAACTTCTGTTCCTGCAGGACTGGGTAACATTGCAGGTTCACCCTCCAGCAGCCAAAGCAGACAGCATATTCAACAAAAGCTAAGGTTTAAAAAATGAAATCAGGTTAACTTTAACCCCTTGGTTATGAATTCCTGAGCCCCATCCCAAGGGGGAGGCTGTCAGTGCTGGGGAGAAGCACTGTCCCAGGGATCTTGTGCCTCAAGAGCTGTGAAGGGCTTTGGAAATGAAGATCAGTTCTTTTGCGGATCCAAAATCTGAGTGGAAAGGGGAGTCCTCAAGACCCAGAGATCCAACCAGCTTCTAATTTGAAAGAAGAAGAGTCTTAGGAAGGCCCCAAACTTAAAAATACCTTCAGACAAGGTCCTGCCACAGTTTCCAAGCCTCAGCTCTGTGGGGACTAAACTCCTCTGCTGGTTATGGGGGAAGGGTGCCGTGCTCCAGCACCATGAATGCACCACCTTGTCCACATGGAAAGGCCTATAAAAACCATCTCTTTGTTTGAATAAGATCCCTGTGCTGAGCGGCTCAGAGGTGTTTTTATTTTATCCTAACCCCCTTTCCGCTTGGTTTGAAGGTTCACTCCTGTGTGCAGGGCTTTTGAACAGACTCTATGTGGGGATTAAATGCAATTTCCTCTTTGCTGTTCCTCACTCCCCACCCCCAGCCCCATCCTTTGCCATATTTTCCTTGGCAAATCTTCTGACACTTCACTGGAGCTACCGTGTCTTTGGCATCCTGATACTGCATGAGTGTTTCAGCTCCCGTGCTCCTGGCTGCCCTCCTCGGGAACAGGACACAATGATTTGCACAAATACCGCTTTACCCACCCTCAGTGCAACACGTCCCTGCTGGGGACTCAGGCTGCCAGAGTCCCATGCTGCTCTTTCTCCTAAGCTGGGAGGTGCTGGCACAGGCTGGGGTTGCTCTGGGCAATCGTCGCTTGCAGACCAGTTTGCTGCATGATGAGATGTGTGGATAGGTCAAACCTTTTTCCCCTTATGTCTCTGCATTTCCTGAGCTCTATTCCTTGCAAAGCAGTTAGTTTGGATGGGCATAGCTGCCCTGTGGCCATTGTACCCCCAGTGCTAAATTGCAACCTCGCAGCCTGTCGCCAAGATCCATTTGTTTGCCAGCTCCAGCACCTTCAGTTTGCTCATTTTGGTGCCATCAAAGATTCAGGTTCTTTTCCACCCTCCTCAGTCATGCTGGGGCTCAAAGAGCTGCCAGCTTTCTTCTCCCTTGCTCCAGTTGATCTGCTGCAACGTTGCGTTGCACCCAGCATTGCTGCTTTTCTGCTGAAGGGCTGTGCTGAGGAAGTATCTTCTGGCTCTGCAGCTGCAGGCAGCGCAAGCCACTCCTCGACCCCTGTCCTGTCAAGCATCATTGCAACAGAACCTGCGAGGTGTCTGCTGGCCCTACGCGAGCAGAGACACTGGTGGTGACAACCTGTCCTTTGGACACCCTTGCAAACTGAAGTGAAGGTGTTTGTGTGGGAGAAGGAAATAAAAAGTCAAAATGAGGGGTGCAATGGAAGTGCTTCATGCTCACTCGCCGTCAGTAAACAGCTTGTCTCCGTGTCTGTGGTTCCTTTTTCTCAGGGTGATCCTGGCCAGTTGGGAGTCCCTGGAGAGCAAGGCCTCATTGGCCAAAGAGTGAGTATGGTCAACTTCTGGTAGGGCTTCTGTGCCTTGTCAGTTCACCAGAGGCTCCGTTCCCTGTTCACCTACAGCCTGGGCAGACAGACCCCGTTCTGGCCATCCCGTAACCCTCACGGCTCTTGTTTCTTCTGTGGGTGGTGGGAACATCTTCCTGGCAAAGCCTGTCAGCTTGAGCTCACCAGCCTGTGTGAGCCCCTCCGATGCTCCAGCACCACTTTGCAGAGTGCTGTGACAGCCTCGCCTATGAAAGGGGCAGTGTGGGAACAGACCCGTCCTGTTCGTCGGGAGGGTGCAGTCTGCACAGGGCAGGGAGGCACTGGGGAGGAAGGTGGGCATTTAGCAGGGAAACACTGGCTACACTGTGCACGCGTGGGAGGGAGCCAGGCACGGGATGAATGCAGGGATTGAAGCCGGCAGTGGCTCTTGTCCCTTCTCAGGACTAAGGTCAGTTGTTGGAGCAGGATGGGGAAGCCCCAGGTTAAATGAATACAGACAGCCCCCTTTCCAACACAGGGAAGGAGGTCTTCCCACAGGCCAGCAGCAGGGTCCGTGGAGGAGAAACTATGTCTCAGAATAAAGCAAGAGGCTGAATTCCTGCTCTTGCTCCATGAAGAACTTGTTCAGCATTAGGGTATGAGATACCACATGCGTCAAAGTGCAGGACTAGGCTCCTGTCATCGCAGTCCGACTCGCTGCCACAAGTCAGCTGGAAAAAAGCACATTTAGGCACAGCCTTATGGTGCTTGCTTCTGTCTTGCAGGGAGAATCGGGGCTGGAAGGGGATAGCGGGCCACCTGGGCCAGACGGTATCAAGGTAAACCTCACTCTCATGGCATGTTTCAGGTCTCACACACATCTCTGTGCACTCAGGCTGCCGTGGTTCTCAAGGCCAGGTTGAAGCCAAGGGGGTTATTGGGTCCTCTGTGCAATAAGCTTCTGCCCTGCTCCCTCTAAGGATTTTTTTTCTGCAAGCACACATAACTGACTCCTCCTGTTTCACTCCTCTACCCACATTTTTGGCATCTGATCAGATCTCCAAAAAGGTCAAGTTCTTCAAAATCTAGTTTCCAACAATTTGTCTGTTTTATTTGAGTCTTTACAGATTAAATTTCCAACTAATCAGGAATTCCTGGGCTTGGCAGGGGAAATCAAGAATTGTCCATCACTTTACCCTGCACCACTGACCAGAACATTGTTAGCAAGAAACCAGATCCCCTTCCTCTTGGCAAAGCCCCAGGTGCTCGCTCAGGGCTTGCACTGCACTCTGTATCTATCTGCTGTGAGTTTCCTACCTTGCCTTTGGAACAGGACTCTGATTTCTGTCCCTGCACAGCTGGCCTTTCCAAACAGGTCAACAGTTTTGTTCCATGGAAAGAAAAAGTAGCTGGTCCCACAACAATGCAGTTTATTGCTTCATTCTAGTTAAACTATTTGCCATGTGTCTCTACTGCTTATCTCTAAACGTTGGACCAAAAGACTTTTCCTTAAAGACAGTCAAGGCTTTTGTATTCTCTCACCACTGCTAACTGTCCCCAAGAGCTCTTGAACCAAACCAGATCTTTTTAACCTGACTGTTCTCACTAATGCAGGTGCAAGTGGAAAACAACTGTCAAGGCTGGTTGGTTGCACAAGCGTAGGTGCTGCCGTCAGTACAGATTTGGCCTTTTTGGTTGTCTTCGTAAAATATTTGCCATAATTTATAAGAACGGTGATTTGACATGACACCTACTGCCCAGACCGCAAATCCTTCACAGAGGCAAGATGACACTGTTTTGCAGAGTATTTATTTGAGCCCTGGGCTGATTCCCATTTGGCAGCAAGAGTCAAGCAGTCGCTCCAGACAAACCCATCCTATTAAAAATCTTTCAGCATCCCGAGCTCAGGGCTTCTGGGTGAGGCAAGGGAGACTTTCAGATCTTGTCTGCCTCTCATTCACGTGCAAGGTTCAGGCCTTATTGCAGGAGAAGCAAAGGGGTTCAGATTACCCTGTGTAATGGGGGAGTTCCTTCTCCTCCAGCCAAGAGACTTTAAAAAAAAAAGAAACCTGGTTTTGCTCATTTTGTTAAATGTCAAGTGTATTATGACTCACTCTCATTCATCCTTTTGCTTGCAGGCTCTCTTCCTCTCAGACTCCTGAAATATTAATTATGTGGTGGGTTTTTTCCTTGCAAGAGCCATGTACAGTGACCCATGTGTTGTGTGGGTATGAAAAGCTCCCACCCTCCTCTCTTCCACAGGGAGACAAAGGAGAGCAAGGCCTGGAAGGAGAGAAAGGAGAAAAAGGCAATGAAGGGCTGAAGGGAAAAGAAGGGCCTCCTGGATATCCCGGCATCACAGGTGTCCGAGTGAGTCTGAAAAACCAGCCCACGCACCCCCGTAGCTGGTCCATGGGTTTCCTGTAGGAACTGGTGCTCTCGTCACCGCGCTGCGTGGGCAGCCCTGGGTGTATCTTAGATCGCCAGGGTACGGGTATTGGCCCAACACAGCTCCTGTGCTCCCCATAGGGCCACCTCCACTCTGCTTTCCTCTGTGTTGTGTGCTCTTGTCTAAATCCCTGTGAGCAAGATGAGTGTAACCTTCCTGATGGCTGCAGCGTGAGCCCAGAGGTGCAGTATGTGCTCCTCAGCTCGGGCATCGGGGCGCAGCTGGCACACACTGAGCCCTGGGCTGCAGGAGGCAAACCACCTCGTCTGAAGGGATGAGAGCCTTTTGCAACAAGAGGACAAAAGAAAGTTTGCAGTCTTGTGTCTGGGAGGCTGGATTGCATTTAAATCCTAGTAAGGAATAAATTAGCTTTTTTTCCCTTCTTTTTTCTTTTTCCTTTTTTTCTTTTTTTTTTCTTTTTTCTTTTTTCTTCTTTTTTCTTTTTTCTTTTTTCTTTTTTCTTTTTTCTTTTTTCTTTTTTCTTTTTTCTTTTTTCTTTTTTCTTTTTTCTTTCTTTTTTCTTTTTTCTTTTTTCTTTTTTCTTTTTCCTTTTTCCCTTTTCCCTTTTTCCTTTTTCCCTTTTCCCTTTTCCCTTTTCCCTTTTCCCTTTTCCCTTTTCCCTTTTTCCTTTTTTCTTTTTTCTTTTTTCTTTTTTATCTTTTTTCTTTTTTTTCTTTTTTCTTTTTTCTCTTTTCTTTTTTCTTTGACAAGGGCACTAATTACTGTAGACAATAATACTACTGTAACAGGGCATGCCATGTTGCAGCAAAACACCTGGGGGCATGTTGAGAGGGAGGCACAGGCAGTGGACCAGGACACTGCTTAGGGCAGAAGGTCATCTGAGATGTGACTCCTTGCAAAGTTGTTGTGAAGTATGTTATTTTTGCAAAAAACTACATCTAGGAGACAGTTTGGTCTTTCAATCAGGATACGCACTTGAGACGTGGATCACTTCACTGGTCTGCTGTAGGCTTTAGACACTGTGCATCTCTACTGCATCTGTAAAATGGATCACCGGGCAGGGTGGACAGGAGGACGGCAAGAAGCTGAGTCTCCCTTGGCTGCCACAGCTGGCCTTGGCCTGGAGTTTGGAAATGGCCAGCTTTTGCCTTCTCTCACTTCTGTTTGATGATTACTTGCTTACTTCTGCTTTTCCCTTAAGAGCTTCCCCCCTTAAATATAGAAAACTAATAGAAGAAATTAGCAGGAAATTATTAATCCTTAATGAATATCCTAGGCACATCTGGTTTGCTTGGAGGTCTGATCTCAGTGCCACAGAAATAAAAAATGTGATTCTGGCTCCGAGGTAAGAGCTGCGGGGCCAGAGGAGTCAGGCAGGGTCTGGCCCGGGGCTCGTTCAGTGGTGCCAGATGGAGGGTTTTCTCTGCCCAGTGACCCAACGGGCTGCTCTACAAGCCAAGCGAGGCCCTCCTGCTTGAAACGTGGAGTTTATCAGCCTGATGACATGATTTATTCATTGTAATTATTGTTGTGGATCAAAGTTGTAGGAAGCATGGACTCGCAAGGCTCTTTCTGTGAAGCGATAGCCTGGCTGAGTCGGATGCAGCCAGCCTGGTCGGAGAGGCTGTGCACACCCGTGGCACAGGTCTTGCTGCTCATGCAGCTGGAGAACACGCCAGCTCCTACCCCACGCGTGTCCGGGAGGCATGGCAGCAGCCCCAGCATGAAAGAAGGAACAAATAGTCCAAGTCTGATGGCAGCTCTGAAATCCCTGCCCGGAATGGGTGGGAGGCAGCAGGGCAGGCAGGTACCTCAGAGCGCTGGGTGGATGCTCAATGCTGAAGTGTGTTTTTCCCTTTGGTGATGTTGTGGCTGGCTAAAAGGAGGTCAGGGAGAAGGGTGTGAGGGGATGGAAGCAACGAAGGGGCTGGATTTGTGTTATTTTTGGGCTAAGTTTGGGATTTGAGCACTGACTTGACTAGAAAGTGGAAACATTGGCTTAATACTGCCGTGCAGCACCATAAATGTGCAGGAAAAGGCTGTAGTCCTGCCCCAAATAAGGCCACAGCCTCCTGTACCCACAGGGAGCTCTTGCAGGATTGGGACTGGACCACGGGCGAGAGGTGGTCCCCAATATCCCAGCTCCCTCCCAGCTGCAGGCTGGCACGGCCGGACAGCCGCCCTCAGCACCCGGCCCTCCGTGTGCTGTACTTCTGGCTGGTTCACGTGTTTATATTGTGCATGTTTTAAGAACCAATAAAAATACTAAAATCATGCAAAAGCCATATTAAGTTATAGAGCATAAAATACAGATTCGCTCAGACTCCGTCCCTGCTGTTTGCCAGCATGTCCCTGGGAACATGATGCCATTTTCTGGTTTATTTTTAAAAAAAAGGAGTCAATAGAGCCAAGATTCCTGATCATAATCACTCCCTTTTGTTTTTTTTTACTGCAGAGTGCTATATTTCCATCTACTATTTCAATATGCTGGTTTGTATATCCTTATGTCTAAACTCAATCAGACATAGGTTCCAGATAGCACTGCCTCCTCTGCCAAACGCCTGGCCATTACCTAATGTATAGGCTGGTGTTCCTGTACTCGCTGATGTAATTTAAAGATGGAAGTTCTTTGACAGAAGTACAAATAATTTTTATCTTCCCATTTTTTCTTTGAGACTTTTATCCTACCTTCCCATGGAGAAAAGGTACAAATATTAGTGGGATCTTCCTTAGATTTCTGCCGAGATAAAAGTTTACAGCTCAGACAGCAAACCACTAGAGATAACTGCAGCCCTCTCCTTTCCAACTGAGGATTGGAAGTTGGAATATCAAGTCAGCCCATCCTCTGCAAGATGCACCACAAAAGCCACCCCAGGCACAGCCCACCACAAACATGTACAATGGACAGAGGTTTTTAAGGCTGATGGACAAAGATGATAAAAGTCTTGTCAAGGAAATATCCTGAAGGTATTCAGCAAGGACAAATGCCGAGGTTGCACGGTGACAAACTCCTGTCCAGGGTTTGTCAGGTGGCATGGACATTGCCTGGGGAAGGTGTGGAGGCACTCGCATTGCAGGGAGGAGGCGTGTTGGGTTTGGGTGTGCTGCAGATACTGTGTGTTTACACATTACGCATGTTGCATATGGTTTTAATACATCTGATGTGATAGTGTTACGCTGTCCAATACTCAGTTTAGATGGTTTTAAAGGGAACTTCATCTTTAGCTATTGCATCTTTATTTGGTCTCTCCTGGTGTGACACCCAGGAGACCTTACCTCCGTGCTTCACTGCATTCCCGCCTGGATCCACTGACTTTTCCCTGGGCTAGAGATGTTTGCTTCTGCTCCAATATTGTTGAGATATCCTGCTCATCTACACAGGGGACAGGGGAGTTGTTAATGCATCTGTGCCATTACTGGGAGAGACACACACAAGGATCTGTCTAGTTACCTGTGCCAACAAACTGCCCTCCACCTAGGAGTGTGTAGCTCATCTTCTGCTTCTGGAAGAGATTCACAGAATCACAGAATCATCTAGCTTGGAAAGGACCTTGAAGATCATCTAGTCCAACCATTAACCTAGCACTGACAGTTCCCAACTACACCGTATCCCTATCAGCTTGAGGAAGCTTCTGCTACACCTTGGCTTGGTCCTGTGTTGCCCTCTGCCTCGGCACTAGAGGGGACCCACAGAGATGTGCCCTCCACAAACAGCAACAGCATCTGGAAAAACCCTTTTCATCAGAAATCCCTGCAGCTACACCACTTCTTGAAGATTTTTCCTTAACACCAAGGGCATGTTTAGTCTTCATCTTTATTTTGCTTATGTCTAAAAGAACGTGACACTTCAGTATCAAGTGTCCTCTTGACAGATGTAGGAAATGAGGTGCCTGATTGCTCTGAAATGATCTGCCTTTGTTGCTGGTACATTTTCAGCCCATTTTGCACATATTGGCCCAGGGCAAAGGCCTGGTGCTGGCAGTGCCCCATGTAGCCTCAGAGCAGGTAGAAGCTGGGGAACTTGGCAGGGCACGTACAAGCTCACACACCACGTGGCAACGGGCCAGCACAAGGGGTGGAAAGAGGTTAGCAGTTCTTCAGTCTGCACAGTCATAGAGCTCCCTGGAAAATGGCAGATGAAGGGATGTGCTGGAGCACCTTTGCAGGTGCTAAAGCTGGAGGAAGCATAAAGGGTCTGTGCTGCCCTTCTGGATCATGCAGAAGAGAGACGTTCACCTGGTGATCAATTCCTGCAGCAGGGACACGCCTGGCTTTACTGAGCAAGGTTTAATTTTCCAGAAAGCCATCCCGATGCTGATGCATTACCAACTGAGCACAACCAAACTTCCTTTGGTGCTCAAGAAACATTTTTCAAAGATCGTTTGCTTTAACTTGGCTCAGCCATTTCCAGTATTAACATATCTGAAAACCGGTTTCCACTGTGGTTTTAAATCTCGAACAAAAGCAGCAGGGAGGCCCCAGTCAAATCTCCAGGGGTAGTTTGTACATGTTTTAAAGCCAGTGGATTTCAGCAAACAAACCTGGCAACTGAGATGGTCCATGAGTCTCACAGCTGTGGCTGGCAGGACTCGAGGCAGCTGGAGATGAGATACACAAGTATCCTCTATCTTTTGGTCACTTTGTCCAAGTTCACAGTGCTCCATTTAATTCCAGTTCCCGTTCAGCAGAGGGATAGGCCAGTTGCCTCCCTGGTCACAAGAGAGAAATCAGAGTACCTTAAACACTTAGCACAAAGCTGAGTGCGAGATCCACTTGACATTTCAAAAATCGCATCAGAGATGTGCACCTTTCCTGAGTTGCTGCCTCGCATATTAATTATCTCCTCCCAGTGGTTTCCATCTTCTTCTAATACAAACTTGTTGCCTTCACTTGATCTTGACACTCTTCTGGACTTGGCCATTTGACCTCCGGTTGGCTCATCTGAGCAGCAAAGAGCTGAAAATCTCTTCCCCTTGCAGAGCACCAGGGACTGTTTGGGCATCTCTGTTCAGAGGGACTGGCTGGAGATGCAGATCCTGGGGTGAACAGTACAGAGAGCAGGAGTTGTCCACTGGAGATCCAGACTTTCTGTACAGGCAAGGCAGGACAAGGATATGTCTCTGCAGTTTGTGAGGAGACTGGAAGATACAATGGCCCGTCAAACCCTGGCAAGGCGTCCATCAGCAATGCGAGTGTCACGGTGTAGTTTGCCAAAATAAAAAGACTGTCTGCTGACCTGTAAAGTGTATGAGGGGATAGTGCCATGGAGCCTGAAATACCCAAAGAACATTGTTGGAGAGTAACGTGCATTTACAAAGGATCTGGCTGCCAGTCAATCCTGCTCTTCGCTACAGAGGATGATAAGAGCCAAAGACTGAAGTCACCGGTATGCAACCAGCAACCTGGACACAAGCAAGTGGACCCTGAGAGCAACCCCCTCCAAAAAAGTGCTCCTCTCCGCTGCTTCTTCTCTCCACCTACAGAAAATACAGCATTTCAGCCCTTCCCTCAGAGGACAACTGATCCACCGGTGGCTGCGCGAAAGGCCCAAGCCAGTTGGCAGGAGGGAGGTGGTGGGTTTCCAGCTGCGCTCCATAGCTCTGCACTGTGGTTTTCGTAATGTGCTGGTTGTCATACAAGGCAGACATCTGATAGCAAGGTTTTTACAGTTCCAGGAAAGCAATTGGAGAGCCTGTAGGTAATGAAATACAACATGCTCTGAAACAAGAAAATCCCTCGTTGTTCAGCAAAACTGGGAGCCGAGTTCTTTTCTTTTTCCACTTCCTTTTTAACCTGAAATCCTATCTGCAGTGTCATTCAAGCCACGTCAGGACTGGGAAAGCTTTGAGCCAGACACCCCAATGGTATAAATCGCCATAAACAATTACATCAGAGATCTGGCTGCATGTGCCAGCCCTGCTGCATGGTGCAGATGTGCACCAGCAGACCAGAAGAGCTTTAAGGGCTGGTAAATCCTTTTGCTCTGATGCGACAAGGCCCAAAGTCCTTTTGTTTGCTCTCCAAGAGGGTAGAGTGATGGAGCTGGGCTGGGGTGATCTGAGAAGGTTTGTTGAGGGAATTCACAGTGCTTTGAAAAGGATAAAGCCAGTATCCAGCCCAGTACAGAGCACTGGGTGAACTTGTGGGTCTTGGCTCCAGCGCTGTGGTCTCAGCCGCATCGCTCCCCAGAGCAGCAGCAAGTCCACACACAGCTTTGGCTGGTGTCCCGAGGACAGCATCCTTCCCATCGTGTTCTTGTTTCTCCGTCATCTACAGGCTACAGTCCTGAAGCAAAAGAAGGACTTGCTGGCCAGGATGGACCTTCTGCTCCGAGCTAGTAGAGTTGCTCCAGAAACGGCACGCTGTGGTCACCGCGGAGATGGGGCTGGTTTCTGGGCTCTGTAATGCCAGGGTAGAGCAGGAGTTCATTCTCATCCGACACACTGCTCTGTTACAAAGTTGTCCAAACATCACTTACAGCAGAATTTGTCCCAGAGTGGTTTTTTGCTCTTTGTTCTTTTCTGTTTCCTGCCACTGAAAACATGATTCAAAGATTTTCTGCCACAAAGCGCCTCACTCTGCTGTCTCTGAATCCAGCCATTCACTCCGAACACATGAGCTCAGCGACAGCTGGCAATGCCACATCAGTTACATGGCATTCAGCTCTCTGAAAGCACTGAGGCTGCCGAAGGACAATCCTGGAGTCACTTCTGGTTTTAACCTCTGCTGTCCATGCAGGAATCTATGCTTTTTTTGATAATGTGCTGAGCTGTTTTTTCTCGGAAAAGCTTTACATGCCCTGGTCTACGGGCTATCTGTGAAGCTCTTACTTGGATGAAGTTTCTTAAACTCCCTCAACTGGAGGGTGAGGGGTTAACCTCTGACTGAGCAATGGAAGGAATGGAGAATACTGGGCTCGGTGTGCAGGGGAGGGCTGTGACAGTGTGTCAGTGGTAACAGTGAGCTCCTCACACCCTTAATCTAGGAAATGAGTATTGTTACTCCTCATTTTACCCTTGGATAATGCGTTAGCTGTAGATACACAGAGTAGTAAAGTGGCTTGTCCGGGTTCATGCAGGAGGTTGGTCAGTGGCAGAAGGGGACTGGGAGCTCCCCAGCCCCACTCCTGTGCCCTGTGCAGTGGCTCAGTACAGGCTGTATTGGCCCACGGGCCAGACACATCTCAGTAGATGCTTCCTGAGACAGCTGTGCTTGCCAAAGGGCATCGCCCTTTGCTGCAGAGCTGAATGTCTCCCGGGCTTGTGCATGACCCACATCCCAACTACCCCTTCCACACTGGAGGAGGGGACACAACAGGACATACTTTTCCTGCCCTACAGCCTGTCCTTTCCAGTAGCTGCTACATCAGCAGGGCCAGTTCCTATTCTGGAGTCCAATTTCTATAGCTGAAGGTGCTTGCACTTGGCTACGGTGTGTCGCTGTGTGTAATATCTTTGGAATATCCTTTCTCATGTGGACCAGTATCCAGCAGAGCCAAGGCAGGTATTTGCCTTGCATCAAAAATCAAAGGCGAATAAAGTTGCTCAGGAATGTAGTCAAACGCGCTTAAACTCTTTGCTTTGAATAGGGCGAGAGCAAGGGTCAGGGCGAGTGCCTCTCCACATAGCTGCAGTCCTCAGGTCTCTTTCCTTCCCCTTCTAGATGTAACGTTGTCATCCCCAGGCACTTCTGCCCTTAGATGCAATCAGCTTCTTCTTTTGCTTTAATAATCTGTGCATCGCCGATGGCCCCAGGTTCAGCCTCTTCCGTGGAAGTCTAAACATCCTGTTTTGTGGAGAGGTACATGGTGGACTTCGTTGTTTGGGAGATTTTATTGAGGCAGGGAGCATTCCCCTTGTCTGCTATTCTGGTACCTGTGACTCAGCCCACCAAATCCATTGAAACCTTTGGAGTGGAACAGGGTTGCCTGTGAGCCCTGGGAATCCTGCAGGGAATCACAGAGTTCTCCCAGTCCCCAGGAACTGCTGCTTTGCAGCGACCAAGGTTGCTCCAGCAGCCGAGGGGCCGTTCACCCTTGCAGTGAGTCTGCTGCTCGGGAAGGCAGGCTGATCCCAGCTGGTCTTCATTTAGAGTTAATAGGAGTCAAAATGAGCCAGAATTTAAAATAAATCCCATTGACTTGGCACGGTTTCTTTCCTGACTCAGACGAAGGAGACGCACTTTTTGGGCAGTTACTCCAAGATTCCCCTCCTTATTGCAAGAGAGGTTTTCATTCCCCTCCTCTTCCACAACCTCAGGGCATCTGTGTCCTTCAAAAGGAAGATATTAACCCTTAGTGTTTGGGGGAGGAAAAAAGAGCACAAGTAGTGCTCGTTAGTATAAATAGGAGTTATACTGCCCAAGTGCTCTGTCTATTCCTTTCTTCCCAGTTGTCAGCTTCCAACACTGGCTAATTCTTTGGAGCATTTTGGTGTCATCATGTATGAAAGCTTCACAGCTCAGTGAGGATGAGGGCTTGCACTTTTCCTGCACTTCCCACCCACCCATCAAGACTTTCGGTGGCACTTTTGTCTCCTGCGCTTCCTTAGAGATGAGTAAATAGAGGCAAAGAGGGTAAAAAAAGGGATTCCCAGAAACAACAAATTCAGGGCTACCAGACGAAACCAGACCAACTCAGAAGCACACAGCAGTGCTCTGTACATGATTCTCTTTGTTGCCTTACACTGTGACTGCTTAGAAAATCCAAGTTAAATAGACCTCCTCATCCACAAAACCAAAAGTGGCGTATTTCAGAGCAACATCTTCCTGCAGATAAGAATTTGCACTAAAGCAGAGAGTTTGGAATACAAGATTTTGGTTTGGATTCCACACTTGAAGCTGAGGAACTCAGCTGAAAGGGAAGTCATAGTGACGCGAGCTGTAGTCTTTCCATCCGAGATCTTTTTATAGGATTTCCCCATCCCGCTTTTTCTTTGCATTCAGCCAGCCAGCTCTACCTGCACTCATCACTCGGGTTTCCACAAGCAGGCCAAGAGCCCATTACTTCCCAGTGATCCCAGTGAAGCCCTCTGAACCTCACAGTACAATCAGGTCTTTCTTCTCAAGAACAGTTGAGTCTTTCTTCTTTCCCCATACTCATTCAGGAGCTGCTGCCCTGTCTCCTCCCCTTCCAGCTACTGCTAGGCAGAGTGATTATGAAATGTGTTTCTTATAAATCCGAAACATTTATGTCTTCAAATGCCAGGTCCCAATAATCCCACTAATTTCCTGAGTGCTTGTGAACTGTCCTCCATGGGGGGAGGCTTCTCTTGATCAAAGTTTAAGTAGGGGTTCTCATATGGAGACATTGCTGAGCAGTAGGAAATGATATAGGGCTTTTTCATTTCCCTTTAAATGAGCTTGCTGGCTGGGCCCTGAACAATATGGGCATGGTCATCCTATGTTTCATGCTTCCTACCTTTATTACTGCTTTAGCTTTTCTGCCCTTTCTATGTTCAGTGCCTCAAACTATCACCATTTTTTTTCCCCCATCACCATTGGCACTTTCTTTTCTTTACTCAGTAGCTGCATTCTGGTTCTTCTATTTCTTCCTGCCTCATTTTTGGCAGAGAGGAGTGACCTCAGACCTTCACTCAATGACACCCAAAAAAATTTGAAAATATGCTCCTGCTCCACAACAGTCCTGAGTAATCCTGAACCTGCCTGAGACAGGCTTTGGGAAGCTATCTCATCGGTATTGTGCCCTCCTGTGCCATGCTGTAAGTCTGCAAGCAAAGCAGAATCTATGCTCTGAAGTGCCAAGAGCCACAGATCCCCTTGAGTCAAACCAGGACGGTGAGTCACGTCCAGTAACCACTGCCCCGGATCTAGCGCGTGTAGCAGAGCATCACTGAATGTGGGGGAAGTTTAGGTCTGGGTTTTAACACTGTTTGCTGTTTGGCTCCATTTGGGGCATATCTCTCTGCAGTTCACTCAACTTCCTCATTTTGTTTTTCTGGATGTTTTTGTCGCAACATAGATTTCAACTGTTGGTGTCTTGAGAATTTAAAGCTGGGCTGCTCATCTATTTGCTCCCAATAAACGTTACTGCTGTGCCGTGCAAGAGACCTGACTTTGCTGCCAAGGCCATCAGCAGCTGAAAGCCTCCTTTTTTCCTTAATCAATTTGCATTGGAAAATAAACCATCCAGCTTTTCCCTTAGGGGAATATCTAAGGCCATACTAAAAAAACTTTATAAAATTGGGTACTTTCTGAAGATGCCAATAAAATTTTAAACATGCTAGACCTAAGATGATAATTTTTTTTTGCTTTTCTTGGATATTTTGGCATACCTGAAGGCATGTGGCTTTGTAAAATGGCTGATTTCCACTGTCCCTGGTCACAAATATCATCATCTTCTGGAGGTACTTCTCTAGTGAAGAGTGCAGTATATAAACAGAAATCACCATTTAAAAATAATCCCACTCGCAGAAGAAGCTTGGAAAGAAGATTTGTTTTCTCAGCAAACCAGTAACCCAAAGCATACAACAAAATGTGTACAAACCCCGACAATAAAAGCATCAAGTGTTTAGTGCCTTGGCACGCTAACCCAACTGATTTGAATCCAGCAAAAAGAACTTGGAATTAATTATTCTTATGTGTAGGCTTTTGTACATTTTCTGCCCCTCGTTGCTGTCTCTGCTAAAGTGTAGGAACCCTCAGAACTTCGCATTGCAGCGAAGGAGGTACCAAAAGATGCTAGATTCCTGATGTACTTTGGAGGCACTGGATGAAGTTGCAATCTCACTGAACTTTATTTTTATCCTTTTTTTTTTTCTCCCCCCTGTTCTGGCCCTGATTTTTCCATCCCTGGACAGATGACTCAGAAGAATGGAGAGAAAATCATCTGACCTTTTTTGAAGGCTACCGAAGTTGTTGCTGGGCTTGATATTGCCTGTGTTACACGTGACGTATGATGGTGACTGTACAAACCACTGCGTATGTGCCCTGTGAATGTCTGGGATTGCAACAAGCAGCAACCACATCTGGAACATCACATGTAGAGATATTGCATATCTAGGAACCCCAGACAAGTGTTGAACTGCCTCTGAATTCATCTGGGCAAAATTCCTGCGCAGTTGAAGAAAGCGCATCCAGGAAAATCAGACATATGGTAGGCTTCCCGCTCACCAGTAGAGCTCTGCTGGCCAAAGTCCTAGAAAGCATGCTGGTAGAGCACAGAAATATCCTTTGCTGATAGAGCTTACTCCATTCGAGGAGGTGATTCAGGCTGCAAGATCCAAGCCACGTCTGCTGATGGTGTGGCCAGCACAGTTTGACCCATTTATTTATACCAGCAAAGCTTTTAACCAGCAGATGAGAGCTAACAACAGTGAGGGAGGCTCAAAGGAAGATCTCTGTGGTTTACTGCAAGTGACAGCTGGTCTCACTATCACTGACAAGAGTTTGAGAGGCTGCCAATTTTTTTTTTCTCCAGCAATGAAGAAGGAGCCACACCCCAGCTGGAGGACCCAGGAGAGCCTTCTGGAGTAGATGAACATCCCTGCTCAATGAGGCCAATGATTCATAAGGGGAAAAGCCGGTGCAGGGAGTTTATTGGAGCCCATATCTGTGTTCAGACTCCACCAACAGGGAAAGACAAGCTGAAGGAACCCAGAGAAAGTTGAGACCCTGTTTGAAGATGGCACAGTCTTCTATGGATCAAGTTTATTTTTGTGAGCGAGGATTGAACTGTCAAAGTTCGGTTTATGTTTTGGGTTTTTTCCCTCTCCCATATGACTCTAACCCTGTATCTGTACTTCATGACTGTGGGTACAAGCATGAACTTGAATGCTGGCAGATTTTAGGAGCAGTGTGGAAATTTTGTTTCTCAGATGAGAAGACTGAAGGCCTGAACCCATCTTCTCAAAAAGCAAAGACATTTCCCAGTGCAGGGTAGAACCAAGTTTCAGCCATTACTTCCATGGGAGGTGTGTCTAGGTGGGGGGAATCAGGCTGTACTTCAAACTCTCCTGAAGTAGCTGTGAGATCCTTGTGACCTGTGAACGGGGTCCATCTGCCCTGCACAATGATAAAAGGGTACATCTCATCGATGCACTGGCGTCTGCATTTTTTACAGACAGTGTAACACAACCTCATCCTAGGGATGGAACAGTAACATGGAAGTATTTGTTTCAAGAGCTGTTATAGCACAGCAATTCAGGAGCACATCTGAGTGTACAAAATGACTCTTCTGGAGGAGATCAAGGGCTTGGCCATCACTGGGGCCAGGAAAAGATTTAGCTTAAAATGGGCTTTCTCCCATTTGCAAGAAGCGTCTATTGCCCATGCTTCCAAAAGATCTTAGTGCACAGTCCAGGGAGACTGATGGAAAAACACTATTGCAACTAATCTGAAACCCCAGTTGTGTCTTTATTTGTTCACATTTTGACAGTAAACTTTTGCGAGTGGTTCCACTATTCATTCTCCAAATTTTCAAGCCACTAATCATCACGGTATTGCTGCAGAACAGGGTCTGAGAGCATTATTGCTGCTTTGCTACACACATCATGACCAATACATGGGGGAGCTGAGGGACCTGGTACCAGATCCAGTGGTGAGCTAGCTGCAGAGCTGGGTGGGGATGGCCGTTTCCCAGGCTGATGCTTTCATTGGTGAGGATTTCTCTGTACTCCTGTCAAAAGTGTAAATCACGTGGGTGACGCTGTGCAGGCTTTGGCACCCACAATTCATCAAGTATTGCGGCTGCTCAGCGTCTGTGGGAAAATAATTCCAACAGTGATCTCTTGGAAAGTGGCAGCAAAAAATAACAAACAAAAGCCCTGAGTAGTATGGAAGAGACAACAGAACAGGACTCGGGTACTCCTCGGCAGGGACCTGTCCTTTTGTGAAGCTCTAACAGTGTTGGCAGGGTGGGCTCTTGAAATGTTTGACTTAGGTAAAATGGAGCTATTCCCTTTGGGGAAATGAAGAACTGGCACAGTTCTTTAGGGCTATAATAAGTCTGAATTGCTCCTTTGTGTTAAGAGCAGGCACTTATGAGGCCCGTGTTTCAGATCAGAGTGAAAACCCTCCGATATGGCTAGCTTTATAAGTTGCTTTTGTTCGGCTGAGACTGCAACATCAACGGTGGTGAAAATTATACCTTCTTAGCTGGGAGGCAGGAGAGCAGAGGGAGAGATGCCGTGCGGGTGTGTAGATGCTGTTGAAATGTTTGTCACAATTGCCAAAAAGAATGAGTTATTTTCTTCAGTAATACTTTTGCTTCTGTCAAATCCAAAATATGTTGTCTGCCTTGCAGCCAACAGGGTCAAACACTAAAAAAAATGAACTCCCTGGGCTCCCTAAGGAGAGTGTGCTATACTTAGTCACTCATCACAGCTAATTTCTGCCGTGTGCGTGCAAGGAGGGGCGTGAGGCACCCACGCTAGATGCCCAAAGGAGGCCAGCGTTTCTGTTTCTCGTTGCTGTGTCTCCCACCTGAAACTTTGCATCCCACTCCATTTCTAGATGCCTGATCGGTGTATTGTGATTTCTATGTGCTATGTGTTGCAGTAATAATACAAATAGAGGGAAAGGGTTTGTACTGTGGGTAGGAAGCTGTGCATGGCAGGTAGACAGAAAACGAAGCCACTGCCTGTTTTTATGAGGAAAAAATAAGGAGAATTGCTGTTGAGGCAGTGGTTCCACTGCCAGTATCCTAAAACCATATGAAAAGCATTGATATCCAGTTCAGTGCCATGGTAGATGGTGAAAGACACAACTCTGTTTGCAAAGCAGTGGTGCACAGATGGCAGCTCTGTCTGCAGACCGGAGAAATGTTTTGTGGGGGCCAAGGTAAATGTGTTTTCCACATTTCAGCCCTTTCTGTAGCAGTGAGTGGGTAGGTACCAATTTTCAGTTCAGCGGGTGCTGTCTTCAAGGAGCACTTCTGAGATCTCTCTTTCGCATCCTTGAGGACAGATGGATCCATCAGATGGCAGTTTTCCATCACCCACCTGTCTTTGACATGTGATCTGAAGATGAAAAATATCACGTTTCAGTCATGTTGCCCTATAGTCACCTGGGCACAGGTTTCCTTCTCCATGTGTTGGAGCAGGTCAAGAACAAACTCAGCCATAGTCTGGCTGTAGTGCCTGTGGATCATGGCCTTACCCGCATGACTTCCTAGCCTCCTTGTTGGCTCCTGTAGGAATAGGATAGCATGGGTGAGGACACTGTCAGGGTTGAGTATACCAGGGCAGTGGCACGGGAGTGGCTGGTTGGGATGGGACTTCTTTGCTTTCCCATTCCAACAGCTTGTTTTGCTCTCCTAGGGACCAGAAGGGAAACCAGGAAAACAAGGGGAAAAGGGCAAGCCTGGCCAGAAGGTAGGAGCATCTCCTGTTGATAACGTCTACTCCTCTGGATCTCCCTTTCTTTGCTCATCTGTGATATTTATCTGTGGAAGCAGTTTTGTCCTACATTAACGTCAGTGCTTTTGTTCTGCAGGGCAGCAAGGGCTACCAGGGGCAGCTCGGCGAGACAGGATCTCCAGGGAAGGAGGGGCCGAAGGGGAACCAAGGCCCTAAAGGATCCCGAGGTACCCTGGGACCTATGGTGAGAAGAGCTCTGCAAATGGTTGAACACAACACGTAGAAATGTGACTAGCAGTGGTGGGCACGGGCCTGAATGAAGCAGAAAGCCCAGCAGAGGCTTCAGAGCACAGACAGTGAAATTATGTTAGATGGGTTTAATTGACCAAAACAGCTTAATGCTTGCTCTGGGCAGCACAGGAGAGACTCCGTAGTGGTGACAGTGTGGTGCCCCGTGAATCCAGCTCACGTTGTATCGTGGCGGTTCTTCACAACTCCCCAGATGGGCTGAAATATTGGGGCTTTTTCTTGAGAAGGGAGTGAGCTGATAAGCTATTTTTTGCTAAGATCTTTTCCTTTGAGACTGCACACTCATGGCAAGAGCTGCTTCCAAGTCAAACTGTGTTGTTATAAGGAACTCTGACTTGGACTTCTGCCCTGTTTCTACACCCACTCTTGATCTACTTATCTAAAACACTTGCAGTAAGAAGAAATATAGCATGGGAAAGGGTTTGACTTGGGGACTGAAGGTGAGGCTGTCAGAGAGAACAATAGTGTGGCAGAGAGGAAAGAAAGTTAATTTGCTTTAGGCACATAAGACAAATGCATTGGGACAGCAGTGGTAAGTAATAAGTACCTCCTCATGCATTGCAGGCTGGTAAGGAAACTTCTTGCACTATGTTTGGTAGAACTTAGTGAAAAGCAGGAGTTGTTTATGAACTAGGACTGACAGTGATGTTTCGGAACAGTAGCAAATAAGTGATGGAGTAATGGTTCTGTTGATAGTGTTTTCCTGCACTAAAAATTATAGCCTCCCCATATATCCTCCCTTCATATTCTTTGGCAAAGCCTCCATGGATTATTTCACAAGGAAGCAGCAGTCTATTGGACTGAACACGTCTCTGTCTTGTGGAAAGGGCTTTCTTCCATGCTAAATGGGATTATATGGAAAGTTTACAATTCCCTTTAATCTGATGATCTGATTTAAACCCTTTTGTTCAGTCTGCTAAAGATGCAATAAGCAGCTCTCATCACAACCCAGAAAACTCCTTTCTTGGCCTCAGAACCCACACCAAAAGGTTTCCTCCCAACAGTTTAGGGTTAGGTCCATGCATGAGAATGGTCTTGCTGGTGAACTTCCTAGCACAAAGCTAATTTGGATATAAAGACATCCAGAGGAGCAGATGAAGAGCACACACTGTGCAGCCATTTCTGGTAGCAAATCTGAATGAGGATTTGGGGAACCTATTGCTACAGGCTGGCAAAGACATTGAATGGACTCCTAGCATCCCTGTCCATGTGTAAGAGATTAAAGCCAAGCAAGAGCATTTCACATGGCCACAGCAAAGCTCACCGGTGGCCAGGGAAGCGGGTGGCCACACTCCCATGTGGTGCTGAGCTTTGCTTTGCTTAGCCCAGTGCATCCTCCGATGGGGTAATACCCACAGGCTACTCTCATGGTGCTTTCTGTGCTTGCCTCTCCAGGGTGCGCCAGGAAGGATGGGTACTCAAGGGGAACCTGGTTTAAAGGGTTACCAGGTAAGGATTTTATTTTCACCCTCCAGCTTCTATCTGTTCTCAAATGCAACAAAACTGCTACTCTAGGATGCAATATCATTCTTAAACTATGATTTTATCTGATCTTGAGTTCAGTTTAGTTCTTTCTGTAGTGTCCAGTTGCACCATCACAACTTCTCCAGATGCATTTGGTTCATCTCTGCCATCACCCATGTTTCCTCCGAAGCTGAGATGCACAACACAGGGCTTGAGAGATCTGACAGGAAACCAGGGAGGACCTTCAGTCAAACAGCTCTTTCCTGTCTCCTCACATGCTGTCTGCTCTCCACAGGGACATGCAGGACCACCAGGGCCAATTGGACCACCAGGGCCAAAGGGGGAAAAGGTAAGTTTGCAGAGTTTAGCCATCTCATTTTCCATTGGCATGGAAGCTGAGCTGATATAGAGACGATTGCCCCGCTGCCATGACACCCATGCATCTGCGCTCTCTGCCTCTACCTGCGGCAGAATCAGAGGCGCCTCCTCTACAGCACAGCCACCTACATAACTCCTGCTGCAACTTTACTGCTGCATATCAGCACTGAGAACACCCGTGCCACTGGCATATGCTTTCCAGACACCATGTGCCCTTGTGCCAGTGGCTGAGCCAGCCAGCATGCGTTCTGGGAATATGTTTTTCCTGTATCTGCAGAAATTCTGCTCAATCCCCAAGCCGAAGAAAATCAGACTAGTAGCTTTCTGTGATCAAGTCAGAATAACACCCTGCACAAACTAGCTGATCTTCAGCAAGCTGCCTATCTGTACTTAAACCAGCTGATAGCATGTTGTAAGCGAGGCAGAACGGGTCTCCTCTCCATTGCCCTTGCTCCATTTTCCTCATCGCCTGCCACCCCCTTACCTCGCTCGTCCCCCCCACCCCTCGACGAGCCCCCTTGCCGCAGCTGGCCTGAGTCAGAGCCCTCTTTCCACCGCAGCTTTCCCCTTGTGTTTTTCCCCTTTTGCTGAGTCAGCACGGCCATAACCAGTTCAGGCTGGAGAAGTGACTCACACTTTAATGGTTTCCTGTCGGCGGAGCTGGCTGCTCCACGCTCCCAGCTGGCGTTGGCTGTGCTCAGGGCCGCTGGAGCCCCTCACACGCCTGCAGTAGCAGCAGCGATGCTCCCTCCCTCCGTGTGGGAAGGAAAGTGATGGTGGTTGGGACTGGTCAGTCGTGGGGTCCCCATGAAGAGGAGGCACGCATGAACTCTTTTCTCTCATTTTCCGCTCCCCATCACCGAGAGAGCTTTCGGCTGTCCCTCTGCACACAGGTGTGATTGCAGCTGTACGCGTGCAAGCAGGAGCTTCATTGCTTCTAAAAGGAGTTTGTGGAACAGAGATCCCAAGGACTTGTCTCCACTGGGGCTTCAAATGTGTCCTTTCAGCTCAGGCTCCTGAGCACGCTGCTCTCTGTGCTCCACCTGGAGACTCCTTGTGCAGCAGCGAATCTCTGTGCTGGTGGCCGGGAGTCAGTGGGGCACAGTGACCTGTTGTGTTCCACTAAGATATTCACATGCCTCAGAAATTTTGCTTTGGGGATGAACAATGGTCATGCTGCTTTTTTCTCTCATTTCCTGATGCTGAAACACATCCGTGGAGGAACAGCTGGTGATGCTCCTGCTGCTCCGCATCTCCATCACTGCCTTGCTGCATGTCCTCTCAATCCCCAGCCCTTCTAACACTGCCCCATCCACTTCCCGAGCTGCACCTCTTGCTCTTCCAGACTTCAGCAGCATTCCTCCTCAGGTGTATTCTGCTGAGTGGCTGTGCAGGAAGTGGCAAGTGTTAACCAAGCACAACCAGCCCAGGATAATAATGCAAGAGCTCACGACCAAGCACACTGCCAATTGAGAGCCTGGCCAGAGGTTTCTCACAGTCCCACTGTTGAAACTTGAGCATCCTGGCAAAAAGCTGTGAGTCATGACTACCAAAAGCAAGATCAGCCGTTGGTCTTACAGCAGAAGGAGTAAGAGATGAGCAGATATGTATCTCTGTTGTTTAAATTGCAGCTCTTATCTTATTTTAAAACATTAAAAGTTGTCACCTTCTTGAAAACTCCCACTATTTCATGAGTAAATGTTCTCCAAATTATTAATCTGAAGCACTCAGTGAAGCACTCTCCCCTTCACCAACAAAATATTCTTTTGCAAATGGACACTAGAAGGGCACTCCCTCAGAAACAACACGGATCTTGTGACATCAGAGCACAGCAATGCTGATGATAAAATGAATTCTACATGCAAGTATCCAAGCCTGACAAAGACGCCAAAGCATCGAACGCATCCTGCTGAGAACAGTCAGATTTGTTAATGACCATTGACAGCCAGATCTCGCTCACGTCTTCCTGGAAGGTCAGCGGGTCTGCTGGCACCTTGCAGGGGAGCAGCTCCAGCTGAACGAGGAGAGCACAGCATCGCGTGCCGAGCCTCCAGCACCATTTCCCGCAGCATCCAGGTGTTCCACAAAAGTCTTGCATCTAAGTTTTCTTATCCATCCTTCCCTCTTATCTCTGAAGAGTTGCCTGGATCCCAGCCTAAGGACAGACAGATTCCTTCCCTCTGAACATCTGTAACTCACACACGCGTGCAAACATGGAAATGGAAGCCTGATTCTGAGAAATGAAAAAGAAACTAAAATGGGACCATGACTGCTCTGTGAGCTTTAAACAACGTGGTAAACTTAGCTGTGCTGAAGAAGGGGGATATATAATGGTGGGGAAGGTCTTCCCTTTTCCAGAGAAGAAAGCAGCTTGGTGAGAGGCATTATTGCGGAATCCATCTCCCTTGTGCCATACCAGCCAGCTACTCCGCCGCATTTAATACATTTACAGCTCCTCAAAGAGGCCTTGCTCAGAGCAGACGCCTGCACTTGGCAGCTGCTTAAAGCAGTCCAGATGGGATCCTTTTAAAAATTACAAACTGGTGTATCTCACTTTGGGACAGGATCCAACAACAACAAGCCTTCCCTTCTTCTCCATGCATTTTCCATTTGTATCCCAACATGTTTACTTTGCTGCCCTTTACTCTAACTTTTTTTCACTGCAACTTTCCAAAGAATTAGCGCAGACCTTTCATCTCCCCCTTGAGCAGCTGAGGCATCAGGAAGTCCTGGAGGAGCTCAGTCCCACAGTCCTAGAGCTGATCCAGGCTACAGGATTTTCTCAGAAGACAAAGGAAAAGGTGGGAATTAGACTCAAGGGGACACAAAGCCACAACTCAGCTTTGGGGAGAAAGTCTGTGAGTCATGATGTTCTTCAAGGGTCCCCAGAATTATGAGCTTTCTTTGAGTTCATCACACTCGCTTCAGCTCCCAAATGGCAAGGTGTTCGCATTCCGTTTGGGAAGAAGCAATTGGTGCCAAGACTTCTGCATAGTAACACATATACTAGGATTTTTTTTTTTTTCTTAAGACTTGAGAAACGGTGGCTTTGTTTCCCTTCTAGCCTACATTCCATTGATAGTGGCTAGAAAGCAAACCAGTTGCCAGGTATTTTACTGCTGACTTCAACCAGCAAGTTCAGTAGCTCTGTAAACTGTTGGCAGAGCCTGTTAGACATTACTTTCTTTTCTCTCTACTCTGACACCCAAATTTCTCCATCCATATTACTCAGTACTATATTCTCAAGCCATCCTGGCACAGTTTCTCCCTATATATTTCTTCTACCATGATACATCCCCAAAACTCCAGACTGGAGTTCCCCACCCAGCACACGATCTCCTAAGGACAGTATAACCATGACCTGTGAGTATATATGAAATCCTGGCAGCATTCATCCAACACGTCGCGGCAACAGAGAAGGAAGAGGCCACTGTCATCAAGTATATAATGGAGAGAGAGGCACTGAGCACTTTCCTACCTGTTGAGGTTAACTGCAAGAGGTTTTGTAAAATCTTGAGCCTCATTCTACCAAGCTGTAAATGTCAGTACTGGTGCTCAGCCTGAGAGAAGTCAGTGTGGGTCAGCATGTCTCTCTCAGCAGTGACACAGCCCTGATTCCAAGATGTGATCCAGTTCCTACAGAAAAGAAGCTGTTTGCTCTACTATCTGAGTTTTTTCACTGAGGGTTATTCACTGCTCCAGGTGGGTCATTACCAAGCATCCCATACAAGCAAAGCACCCCAAATGCCTTCTCCCAGAGGCAAGATCACTGAGAAATTGCCCAAGCACCTTTACTATAGGCAGCTGCAACTCAAACAGAAGATGAGAGTAGCCCAGAGAGAGAGTCAAAGACAGTCGTAAATACACCAGAAAGGGCTGATTTAACCACTGAGAATTGCAGAAGTCTGTGGAAAATGGCTCTGCCCAGCTACGGAGATTTGGATGTTCAAGGCTCTAGGAGCACCCCAAACACTCCAAACACAGCAGCTGCAGTGTGCCAGAACCCGCCCAAGACCTCCTCTCTCCAGTAGCTGCAGCGTCAAAGGAGCTCTGAGATGTGTTCATTCTAAGGAGCCAGAGTGCCAGAGACTCAGGGATATGAAGTAGCCAAAAACCGGAGGATCTGGAATGTGGCCGTTTTCTATGGGGAGCAAAGAAACAGCCGTCCCTGAGCTAGACTCCAGAGAAAATGGGACGTCATGACCCCGAGTGACTTACACAACAGAATTTTTAAAAGATAGTGTCTGTGTTAAGTCTTGAGGATCCCTTTGGGTGTTTTGGAGAGACCTCAGTTATAAATAATCCAGATGATGGTATCTACCAACCAAACCATGAGCTCTGAGCTCTTGCTGCGGAGCATCCCATCAACGAGTGGAGCTGCGCATGCAGCCAGTGTGTAAGGGGCTGACCCTCTCACCTCATCAGTTGTGAGACAAGCCCACAATGGTGGCACACAACCAGGGAGCCCATCCAGACCACCCTTGTTCCCATGACAGCCCAAGCAATGCTCAATGAGGGTGGGGAAATGCTTGATTAAAGCGCTTGGTTTAGCTGTCAGCAATAAAATTCAGAGGCAGAGAACTATTTCCCATGTTGTCATAATTACATGCTTCTTGCTTAGTTTTAGGAATTGAAAATAACCCTTTGCACCTGGTTCCTTAGGGAAGACGGTTAGACCAGGCAGAAACAACCACTAAAGACACCAGGAAAGCTGTGTGAAGAGTCAGTGTACTCCAGGTTGTGAAACGAAACCAAAAAAAAATGTTTAGACTTAAATTCAACAGAGGCTTTGACTTAAGGAGCCGATGATATGGGAGCACTGGATTGGGTCTGTAGAAAAGCATCTGCCGTATAACCTGCTGTCTATATTAATACTAGTATTTTTATTCACAGGGAGAGCAAGGTGATGACGGGAAGGTAGAAGGCCCACAGGGACCACCTGGAGACAGAGTAAGATGTTAAATCCCTTCTCTAATCAATCCTGGCTTGATTTTTGCAGGTGAATTAGTTGGGTTGTTTCCCTACTTGTAGAATATGTACAAGCCATTGAGATATTGTGCATGGCAGATTGTTTACATCCACCTTAAGTCTTTGTTGTGTTGTTGTAGGGCCCTGTGGGTGACAGAGGTGATCGAGGGGAGCCTGGAGACCCTGGTTATCCTGTGAGTGTTATTCCAAATGCATGATTCAGAAATGTTTGTCTTGGGGAAGTGCTTCCAATCTGCATCAGCCCACAGAAGGTCTACCCTTTGCCCAGTAGTCACGATTCATAACCCACTGCTGTCCCTTGTCAGCCGCTGTACGTGGATGTTTCAAACAAGGAGTGATTCAGATATCTTTTCCCTAAAGTGGTAAAAATTTTGCTGAAGGCAAATGTAGGTGCTGCAGGTCAGCATCTCACAGTGCCCTGCACCTGCCTGAGCACACTAGACTGAGAGAATGAGCAGAACCATCTCATCAGAGGTATTTGTGATTATCAAGGAAATACCCTGGGGAAGATATGTTCAAGAGAGATCCTGACAATGCTGCAGAAAATTCAAGGCTGATGTGCCCATGGTTGTAGACTCTTTCATGGGAATATCTCTGTTAACTTGGAGGTTTGGAAGCTTCCAAAATCTTACCACGATTTCTTGCAAAAGCAAAACCAGGGTTATGAATTCTTCCCCTGTACTCCTGACGCCCTCTTTGCAGGATACCTCCAGCTGACTGGTGTTGCTCTACAAAGGCTCTGTGAACTAAATCTTACCTCCATCCAAAAGCAGCTGGTCAGAGTGACCCATTCCAGTAACGTACAACAGAGTTTAAATTCACCGTGGTAGCAGTGCTGCTGCCTTATTGTATAGCACAGCGGTGAAGAACAGTCTCCAACTGTTCACTTACGTTAGTGCTGCATGTATTTAGGGATGCATCAGAAAGCTTTCTTCAATAGTTAGATGGTGATTAGCAATTCCTCTTGGCTATTTCTTTCCAGTGCAGATCCATGGGAGCATGTACGCTACCCACAAGCTTCAACATTTCTGTGTTAGCAGAATGCAGATATGTGTGTCTTCTCCTTCCCCATACAGCGTGTTACATCCATTTTTGTTTCCCATTGCCACAGAAGTA
The DNA here is from genome assembly GCF_047716275.1 of Strix uralensis. NCBI lineage: Eukaryota > Metazoa > Chordata > Aves > Strigiformes > Strigidae > Strix > Strix uralensis. The sequence goes on from NC_133992.1 coordinate 6,120,068, forward strand.
CCCAAGAACAAACACCCGTTCCCTCTCTGTTTTCTATTTAAGGGTCAAGAAGGTCTTGATGGAGAAAGAGGAAAACCTGGGCAGCAAGGCTTACCTGTAAGAGATGCTGCTTTATTGTAAGCTACCCAATGTCACGTGCATGTGAAAAACAGATGCAAAAAGGAAGGAAGGTGGGAGGGGCTGCAGCAAGGGGTGTGTGGTGAGCTGTGAAACGCGACGTGTGCGTTTCCATAAGTCAGGCCTGTAGAATGGGCATTCTGAGTCACATGTTGAGACTAATAAATGGGTGACAAAACAGGGGGCATTCCCAGAAGCCTGTCTCCAAAACTGTCTCTTCAGAACAATCCAAGAGGGACTAGAAATCTTAGGAGATGGGCAGTGGGAGACAACAATGACAGTGGAAAGGTCTGCTTGGAAATGATGCGTTTGGTCCCATGTGAGGCAAGACCATATTATTCTGCCTGCATGGTGTTTCCTCTCAAACCAGTGCATTTATGAGACTAAATTAAATCCAAATTTAAGGGAAGGACTTTTTATTCCCTTGCTATATACGGCAGCATCTAATTTGTATATGTGACTATTGCAACTGTGAGTGCAGCACCACATTAAATGTAGTTTGTATTGGAAAATCAAGTTGAATCAATTTTCATTCTTTGTAAAACTGCTGGGAAGAACAACAGATTCTATTTTGGGGTAAAATCGTAGTGCTCTGTCATATGGCCTAGAAACGGGTAGAGCTGCCACATTCCCCAGTGGATGTAGCTTATTGTGAGGAGTGGAAGGCCCTCAGATGTCAGTGTTTCAGATGGAAGCAGGAGCTTTGGATTGTCTTTAGTAAAGAACCGTTAGAAACATGTGGCTCAGAAACAAGCTGAAGGAGGAGAGCTCTGCAGGTATGTCCTTACTTACCATTTCTTTGATATTAGTCCAGAAATTGCCCCTGACACAAATACACACCAAAAAAAAACCCCTGGATGGTCAGAAGACGGAGACATGTGTGATGGGGAAGAGCCCAGTAAGAGAGTAGTGAAGTATCCTTTCTGCTTTACTCCTCCATAGGTAGCTCTCTAATATCTGCCATCCAGGCAAAACCAAGGAAAGGGCTGCAGCATGCAAAAGGGAGGTAGTACCAACACTAAAGATGTAGTCGCTGTATAAACTACTCGTTCTGCACGTAGCTCCTGCAGTACCTTTCTCAAAACAGGCTCCTTCCTGCCCACTTCTCAGCACTGTTTTCCAGGCGCCATCTGGAATTTAGTGAATGATTTCCGTGAATACAAACACCACCCAAGTGAGGGGGTAGCATTGCTTCTTCTCCAATTGACACCCTGTTAAATGCTCTCTGGAGACAGTTCCTTGCTCCTTTTTCCCCAGGAGGCCTGTCTGAGCACAGACTGTTCCCCTGAATTGTTTCCATACGGTCTGTGTTGTTAGGGCACAAAAACTGCTGTTCTTTGTACTTCATGCAACACACTGCCAGAAGAGAATTTCAAGCAGATTTTTCTTGCTTATGTTTTGTAGGGGGATCCTGGACCACCAGGCCAGCCAGGAGCAAAGGGATCCAAAGGTGATGTGGTAGGTTTCAGCAGGGTGGATTTATAGTGTCCCAAGTTTAAAGAAAATGTCTAATTAAGAGGACTCTCATGTTTTTCCCCAGCATGTGTGATCTGGCCTATGGTCTATGCCTTGAAAGACTCTGGAGAACCTAGTGGGAGGGCTGTAAACATGTATTTAAGTGTCTAAGCCCAACAGTTCATTGGCTTTGTGAAGCTGGAGAAGATCAAGACAATTACAGCTCCAGCATGATGGGTGAATCTTGGGCAGGTCTTTAGTCATTGCCATGTCTCTTTCCCATAACCCCATTTGTGGTGCCTCCAGCCACAGCTGGCTTGTCTGTCCCTAAGGAGGTTTGAGCCGGGCAAGTGTCTCTCTCTTTCACTTGAACTGTAAATTTTTCTGGCTTGAAACCTTCCAGATTTGGAGTCCATTTATCCATGCAGTTCTTATGTTTCTTGGAAGAGTCCCTCTAACTTCTTGCCCTTATTGAGCAAGAAAACACAGCACACATGGGTCCTTCAAGGTTCATTAGGATACCTCATACCTACTCCTACCTCTACATCTGGCTATAATGACAGCTTGCTAATTATTCTCACAGATCAGGGACTTTATTTGCTAAAACATAAGTATGTGACCTCAATACTCAGCAAATTCCTGCTCCCTTTTGGCAGATGTCAGGATTTTTAATCTGACCCTGCTGGGGTAATGCCAGAAGATAGTTTAACCTACAGTAGGTGTTCTTGGCAAAAAGCGTACTGGGCGATAAGATAAATAAACTCTACCCATCGATGGACAATCTGCAACTGCCTTTGGGTCTAATGAATAGCAGAGAAAGCACCCCCAGGAGTATTTCTTTCATGTAGCTGGCCTGCCTGGTCCTCTGCAGATGGAGAAACAATGCACAGAAAATGGAGTGCTTCAATTTAACAGTGCTTTAGTACATGACCTCGCTAAGAGAGCCCTAGTGAAGGTGATGAGGCTGAGTTTTCCATTCATTCTGCAGAAATTAATCCTTTTTACAGCTAATAAACCTCAGGAGTATTTCTTTTACATCTTTGTTCACAAAGAAACATTGCAAATTTTAGACACAAGATACGCTTTTTGTTTACATTAACTTTCCAAAATAGAAGGAGCTACCTTGCAGAGAAAAGCTTTTACTGAACGCCCTGCACAAGACTTGCTGGGCCCTTGATTCGGCACTGTGCTGTCAATGAACTGACAGAGGACGCAGGTTTTAAGCATCTTGTTCTAATGTTTGCCAGTGCACTCAGTCCTCCCTCGAGTTCATCCTGCTTTATTTGTCCTCATCTGCTCTGTATTAGGAAAAATGTAGGTCCTTGCCTTCTAGCTATTCATTCCTGCCCTAGAACTCTCAAGACGTACGAAGAATCACTTGTAATAAAACCAAATAGCAGTTCATTCCCCAGTGTTGGAGCAACTGACTTTATAAATCTCCTTTTTATAAAACTCTTTCCAACCATTATCCAAAAGCACACCCTGAAGCCAGGCTGCGAAGTGGAGTTGTGCTAGAGCTGCTGCAATTTTAGATGTCTTTCTTGTTTTGCTTGCAGGGTCAAAAAGGAAAACAAGGAGCACGAGGCAATTCAGGGAGCAGAGGCTCACCGGTAGGTAAAAATCCAGTTTTCTGCCCCAGCAAATGCTGTCCAGGAACTCCATCACTGACACCTCTTTGATTTTAGGGCATCCTTGGACTACCAGGTCCTCGAGGAGTGGTGGGAAGGCAGGGTCAAGAGGGTGCCCCTGGAGTGGACGGAGTGCCTGGGAAGGATGGCGTGCCTGGGGTGCTGGTGAGTTTGCAATTGGAACTTTAGAGCGTTAATAGCAAATGCAACTTAGGAGCTGCAAAACTAAAAGGCAGCACAAGAGAAATGGATGTAGTCCAGCTACATCCAGCTACATGTACCCAGAGTGGATCGTGTGCTCCTCATCGTATCTCACATGCACATAGAGGCAGCAGCTGCCTTTGCATGTCCAACTCTGTAAATAAACCAGTGTTTCCAGCCTGGTAGATACTTGCATGCACAAACTTCTATATACGCCTCTGCAAACCCACCCATGCCCAGAGCATGGTGCTTGCTGAGGGCAGAATCACACCACTCCCCCGTCCCCCCAGAAGCTGTGGAGTGGTGGAAAGAGTATCTTGTTTCATAACCTCTTCTGGGTTTCTTTTCTAGGGAGAGCAGGGTGATGATGGGGAAGAAGGTGTGACAGGCATGTCAGGCAAGAGAGGGAACCCTGGCATACCAGGACTCCCCGGGGCACAGGGACCACCAGGATTCAAGGTGAGTTTCTGAATCCCTAAGATACTGCTGTGAGCAATCCAGTCTGTGAGCCTGTCTCTAGAAATTGGATTCTCCAAGGTCTAATAAGGTCCTAACTCCTGCTGCCATCTTCTACTTAGCTAGAGGCTCAGTAGATCTTTCTCCTCATCCATCCATCCATCCATCCATCCATCCATCCATCCATCCATCCATCCATCCATTTTCATGACGTTCACAGCAGCTGAATGTCCCAGAGACCTTTCCTCCTTCATCAAAGTTCAGGAGCCTACAGATACACATACCCACACCACGAACACTTTATCTTTCTTTCATTAGAAACCTGGCAAAAAAAACATGGCCTTGGAGAAGTTGCAAAGGAACTGCTACAGCCTGCATGTAGGATGTCCAGGATAAATGACTCCATGGGAAATTCGGGTGTCCTCTAGCTGCTGCCCTGCGAGGCCTGAACTACTGAAGGGAAATTTGTGCTGCTTGTTTTTTAGCATATATTTACTGGATTGGAACAGCTGGAACCAGTATCAGCTTGGACATTGCTCTGGGTGGAAGCAGGGACAAGCTGCTTGAGTGACCTTGGGGTTTCTTCCTGGTCCTTGCTGTGGTCCAGGCTGGCCACAGGATCTTAACTGGACCAACAGCAGTTCTGTAAGACTCTGTAAATAGGAAGACTCCAACTGGGTTTGGAGCAGCTATCAGTTCTGATTTAAATTATGCCTCCCATAACACATCACTCTTAAACTGTCACTTGCTGCCCTCCAGCTGCCTTGGGTAGAATAACAGGCTGTTACAAGAAATGACTGAAAGACCCTTGTGTCATCATGACAGACTCATACCCTGGCTCCAGGGAAATTTGTTGCCCCTTTTCCAGGTGCTCAACTGCCCTAGGCTCTCGCCACCTTTGCTCCTCTCTCCCAGTCTGCCCCAGATTGAGTAGCTGGGGCTTGTGCTGCTCCTGGCACTTGGCAAGGGGAAGAGGTGGGGAGCAAAGTGTTGTGCTGGGTCTCAGAATCCCCTCTCTTGTCCTTAAGTTGTGTAGTTCGTGCTGGGGAAAAGTTGGTGGTGCTGGAGTTGGTGATGCTGGAGTTGGTGATGGCTTTTCAGCCTCTGGATTGAAGTCTCCAGCTGAAGTCTTGCCACATCGTCAACATTTTAGATGGATTAATCATCAGTTGCTAGCCTGCTGGGGGGAAGAGATTATGAGAAACCGCAGGGCAGCACAGACCACGTATGGAAGTGCAAACAGAAGATGTTTCACCCCCTTGCTGTCCTTAGCCCCCGTGCAGGCAGTAGAGCTCTGCTGAAGCTCCTGCTCTGCGTGAAGCTCAGGAGGGAACGCAGCCATGCCCATCGTTGGTCTCACACACATCCAAGCCACCTTAGCAGACCTGAGGCATCTCCCCATGAAACCACATTCCTTATCCCAATGAGCCACTTTTCCAGCTTTCCATCTATGGCTATTTCGACTGAGGGTTGTTATATTTAGCTCCTGTCCTTTGGAATTATTTGAATTCTGTTATTTTTAGGGTGAAAGAGGATTGCCTGGACAGACTGGCCAAACAGGGAAGCGAGGATCATCAGGAGGAACGGGCCTTCCAGGGAGCCCCGGCGATCCAGGACCCAAAGGACAGCCGGTTAGTGATGAAGGGAGCTGGTCAGACCTGACTCCAAGCCATCTCCTGCAGAAGAGGGTGCAGATCCGCAGGCTGGGATAGCAGGGTGAACCCTGGAGTTGTACAGGGAAACCCATAACCAGCTTGTGCATGAGTGCAGGAGCATCGGCACAGATCTCCAATGCGCACACTTCCCCACTCTTCACTGCTCACTTGTGCACCGAGACATCGAATCCACTCCCGTGTTCCCCAGGGCAGCGTGACCGTTCACAACATCCTCGTGCCTGTGGTTACAAGGCCATGGTGTGTGCTGGCAGCCAGGCTGCAGAGCCATCTCACACACCCCTCAGCAGTGTCCTCGACGAGAGTGTTGTGAGAGTGCTACATGGAGTGTTCGGAGGGGAACTGTGCACCCCAAGCCATCCAAAAGGTGCAAAGAAGGGTCTGTAGCTCTGCTGGGATGTGCAGGAGGTGCAGGAGCCGGCATCATCGGTGCAGTTTGGAGAGTGGTGGAGCTGCGAGTTTAGAGCATGCTGTGGGAGAAACACCAAGAGCCCATGGTCAAAGCAGCAGTTAAATTCCCACACCTGTCTCCAAGGCAGGCTCCTAATCCTTACTGATTTTATTTATTGTGCTTGTGGGATTGCCCAGTTTAGCACTGATGTGTCACACTTTATCAGGCTATATTGAGAATACTTAAGCTATTTAGATTAGGACCACCATCAGAGGGGTCTAGTTAGGCCACAGATGTAAATGTGAAGAAAAGAGAGATTAGGACTAATACAAAACAAGGGACAAGATGAACCCCAACTACCTCAATTAGAATATACTTGTTTGATATTTTTATAAAACCCTGTGATGGCAGTATTCAAGCTGAAAGGTGGCAGCCAACAACATAATAACAATATCATTTTTCCTCTTGTGTCCACAAGTGGCAGGTTCATTTGCCCAGCATTGCCATTGCCTACCTTGCTGCAGAGCTAGTGGTCAGGTCCCCTTAGCTGAGATGACTCCACAGCATTTAAACCCTTCTGACTACCCATTTACTTTTGCCCGAAATTCCTCTAGAAGGAGGGTTTGGTTGGTTCTCCTAATGCAGGAAAGACCTTAGTCCTCCGTTAGAAGCAGTTTTCCTTTCCAGGATCCATAAATGGGCAGTTAAATCAATTTGTATCCTTGGAAAGTTTCTTACACTCCACCGAGTCCAACCAAGCCTTTTCTTGCCAAGCAGTTTCTCACTGTTGTGGCAGGAAAAACTTCCTAACAGTGAGGTCTCTAGACTGACTCTGGAATAGCCTTGTAATAGAGATGGTGGAAACCCCATCACTTGAGTCATTTACAACTGGGCTGAACAAGACATTGTAAAACATCCCATAAAGTACAATCCAGCATGGGTCACATCGTCCTGCCGAGAGTCCAAACAAGCCTTTTCCATCTCTAATGTTCCTAAGACTGTAGATGAATCATCTGGTGTATGTTTCTGACCCATTTTTTTTAACGTTGAATCATTTCGCATTTTGACATCTGAGAAGTCCCGAAATATCAAAGGACATACATCTCAAACGTGGTGAAATGAGGGTGTTTATATAAGGACATGCTACCCAGTGTGGTTTTTTTTATTCTCAGAGAGCATGCTATGTGCTAATCCAATCCTGATGACCTTCCAAATATTTTATTATTATTTTTCTTAAGAAATTGAGCAAAAATCCCTACAGGGTTGAATAGGAAAAGAATTAGGGGATATGCATGGTTTTCCTGGGTTTGAGTAGGAGGTTATGTTGTAGGACCATGCACTTTTTTGAAAGCTTGAATGAGCATAGTTTGAAATTATCTTTTAGTAGGTCAGTCCAGCTGGATTTAGAAATAAAAGAAGAGCTTGTTTTTAAAAGCTTTGAGACTGTTTTTTTCATCATGATCTTCCAAGATCAATCTCAGAGTAGATGCTCTGCATCCTGCTTCTGCTGACTGTGGTCCAAGCTAGACAAGCATCTGCTAAAAATAGTGTAGGTACGCCTCTCATTCTGGGGGCAACAAGGCTTAGTCTATGAGATCTAAGTCATCTACAAGTCTAAGAGATCTTCTGGAGTTGCTTCTAGCCTGATGTTTGTGTAATTCCTCCTTCAGATTTCTTTCATACTTCTTTCTCATCAGTCCCACTTAGACTGAAGAATACTAATGGATTTCTCTTTCTCTGAAGCTGCTGAACTCTTGGCGCGTCTTCGAGTGACCAGCCGTTCAATATGAACTTACTGTTGCTCTTTATTCTTGTATTTGTCTTGGCTGTTATTTGCAGGGAGACTTTGGCGAGGCAGGATTTCCAGGGATTGCGGGCATGTTTGGGCCAAAGGTAAGAGGCTGTCTTGTGACTAGTTGGCTTTCTACTCTCTCTTTGCTGGGGACAGACAATGCAATACTTGTTGCAAAGACTTTGTTGGCAGCGCTGCAGAAACTTTTGAAATTGAATCATGATTTCAACTTTCTTTAGTTTATGTACCCTCATTTGTTAAACTAGTGTGTGTTTACATATGCTTTGTTGGAGCATATTCCTGTTAAGATGGGTAGACTGTAATGGGAAAGGGGCTGTCCTATAGACCCCAGAGCTGTTTTCCCCACCTGAATGTCTTTCAGACACTCGTATTTCCAGCATCAGTCATCATTCTGTACCTGAGATATCGATATGCATTCCTAATGATGACAGCTTGATTTGAAATGTAGGCTCATTGTATCAGCATATCATTTTCCTGGTGAAGGGGCACCAGTATGTTTTCTGTAGAAAGTAAAGGGCTTGCAAAACAGGAGTGGGAAAAGAACTGTTAAAAAAATTGGACCTTCCCATTCCCATATCCAAGAGGCAGCAGCTCTGTCCTTGCAGCAGAGCTGTAAGCAAGGGCATAAAGATGGGCTATGTCTATTAAGGGGACCTGGCATCTCATTTTTGCTTGCAGGGCCCCCCAGGAGACCTTGGTTTCAAAGGCATTCAGGGACCACGTGGGCCGCCTGGTCTCATGGTGAGTGGTTTTTCAGTTTGTTTGGTTTGGGAGGATTGTCTTCCTTCCTCCACCCTCTATTTCTGTGAGGATGCTATAAGGAGCACAGTGCCCTGTTCACCATGTGCCTGGCAAACAAGCCATGGTCATGGTACCACCTCTGAGCCGCCAGAACACATCTGTAGGTAACCACGAGTGCACAGGTCTCTTCTGCCTTGGAGATGGTCATGCTGCTATGACCACTGCACAGATCACTCCAGCTACACTGAAGTCTTTCTATTTCTGGGATTTCTGAGGTTTTACATGGGTTGTGATAACTGTACTGTGAGGGCTTGTGTCTTTGGATGTGCATTTTGAAATAGTTTTATTTCAGCTACAGCGAATACCACGATCATGTCGCTGAAAAGCAGCAAAGAAATTCAGTGTCTTTACTGAGCCTGCCGTGGTAAAAGCGACTGTCAGTTCCCACGTGGTGGTTCACGCATATCTTTTCTTTTCTAGGGAAAAGAAGGAATTATTGGTCCACTTGGCATTCAAGGTCCCACAGGAAGCCCAGTAAGTAGCTGCGATTTTTCTGTCTGTATTTCATAGAAGAGCATAATGTTTGAGATCCGAGATGCTTGAGGCCAGCATGAGTAAATCCCAAGTCCTGCTGTAATGAGGGAAACAAAATCTTTAAGATTAGCAGCTTGAGAGAAGTGCAGGTTTAGGCTCTAGCTGCATACATAGTTGCAGGGAGATTATTAGCTTAAAAGTGAGGAGCAATTTACCTAACTACAAATTTTTCGATAGATTGGCTCGGACTAGAAGAATGTTATTGCCGTTATTCAAAAGCAAGCTGCCAGATATTCCAAAGAACGTGGCCTGAGGGGGCAAGAAAACACACACACACAAAAATTATAAATATATTAAACTGGGAACAGCTTGATTCTGGAAAGTGTTGAAAATCCCTGCCTGCCCCAAAATGCTAAAGGCACTGAACACAGACTAAAGTTCAGGTCAGTGCTTCATAAAAACATGAGCATGAAGCTATGCAGAGTTCAGTACAGAGGCTGCTACTGGCAGAGATGAAAACCAGTAAAGATGAACTCAGGCGTTGCCAAAACATCCAGTAATGGCTATGTTTTGCCTTGGGATGGGTGGGCCAATATGGCAACTTGAGCTGATTTGTTTAGAGATGCACTGGGGTCCTTGCAAGGAGCTTCTGGGTGGCAGCACAGCCTGTCAGTGCAGCTTGCTAACGGTCACTGACAGCCGCCTCGTGTGCTTTCACAGGGGCCCAAGGGAGACAAAGGCAGCCGCGGAGAAATGGTAAGTGCTGGTCCGCACCCCTGGGTGCATCCTGGCATTAAGAGATCCCTCCTCTGAGCAACTGGGTGCCACACTGGGCCCCACTGCACCTGCTTGGCACTGGCTCAGTGTGGTGGCATCAGGCTCCCACGAGGGCAAGACGTGCCCATCTATACATGTGTCACACACGTGCGTGCACACACGTCCACAGGCACATGTACGCCCACTCTGCTGTTAAAATTGCCGTTTACTTAACCCGGTTACACAGCAAAAGCTAACACTTCACCTGTTAGCTATGACCGTGGCATCTCCAGGAACAAATCGCAGTGAATGGCAGCTCAAAAAGCCACAGGCTGCCCCGGCCAGGGGCACGGGACCTGTCTGAGCAGCAGCGTGTCCCGGGTGCGCCCCCACAGCTGGGGGAGCAGTGCCAGGGCACGTTCTCGCCTTCTGCTCTTCCTCCTGTCCCCTTCCTGCGGGTGCTCTGATGGACTTTTACACCTTCTCGCAGCTCCGTGGTGTTCTCCCCATACAGGGGATGTGTGGGGCACACTGGATACGTGTTATTCATCTTCCTTGTTACTCATAACACGGCCCCCCCCCCGCCCCCCGCGCTCTGGGTTGCTTCCTTTAGCTTCCTTGTTGTTCCTGCACACGAGGGCTTGGTCCAGGCGTCGGAGCCCAGCAAACACAGCTGTGTGGCTAGTGCAAAAAAGGCTGTTTCATGCCTTCTTCAGACAAGACCTCTAATAAGCAAACACCCACAAATACCAAAAACCCCAGTGCACATTTCTAACAAGCCAGGGTGCTGCCTGTTTCTTCTTGCTCACCATTTTCCACTTCCGTGGGCACAGCAGAGGGCAGCGTGCTGGCAGGGACCTGAGCCCCAGAGAGAGCATTTGCTGGTGTCAGAGCCCTCAGCATCCTTTGCTGCAATGACCCCTCTGAGGTTGGCAGACACTGCCCGGCCCCTGCGTTCACTGCCCTTCCAGGGCAGCACCCAGCCCTTGTGCAGGCACCTTGGGAACAGCACATGGGTCTACAGGGAGATTTTGGTTTATTAATGAACATCCTCTGACACCTTCTGCCTTTTTTTTTTTTCCTGCAGGGTCTGCAAGGTCCAAGGGTGAGTATTCAAAATCACTTTTTCTGACTAATATTTAAATAAAACAGTTGCTTTTAGCAAATGTAAAGCTGCAGGGTGGCTAATTGTGCATACAGGGAATGTGCTGAGTACCTGGGGGTACGAATGAGAGCTAAGGAGCAAAGGGCTGGGAACAAGGGGTGCCGCAGGAATGGACCAGGTGCAGACAGATGCACCCAGGGTTGGGAGATGAAGGAAATGAGGCCACCTCCTGTCTCCAGTAGGGTTTGAGGGAGAAGATGCTGTAAAATGTCAAAAATCTGGAGGATTTCAGCAGAGAACAGACTCATGCTGGTGATAACCATGAGAAATGGAAATACAAACTGGAGACATTTCACTAACTGATGCCACTCTGTCTTTAGGGTCCTCCAGGCCCACGAGGACACCCTGGCCCTCCGGTACGTATATGTGGAAAGAGTTCAAAGACGGTGTTGAAAGAAGCTAAAATTATTGCCATGATATTCTCCAGGGGACTGTTCACTCACTGGAAATTATAGCTTAGCCCCATTCCTCGTATGCAAAAATGTGTGTGTGAATGGACTAGTGTTTCTTGCGCTTTAGCCCAAACCATCTCCAAGTATTTTATAGAGACAGCATTGTTGCCTCTCTAACTCGTCTGCATTGAGGGATTCCAGGGGAAAGAGGATTTCAAAAGGACATGACTGAATATCTTTGCAATAGTGACTGCCCATCTTTCTGGCTGATGCCCCTTTTTTGCTTTGATTTCTAGGGACTGCCAGGAATTCCCGCCTCATTTGTAAGTTGCCATTTTCTGTATGTTTGTTAACGATGCTAATAAGTCATGCAGAGCCAAGGTGCTGCTGGGACATCCAGAAAGAGCTGCTGGGACCCTGAAGACACACACTCAGGTCCAGCAAGAGATGCTGTGTTAGCAGAGCAATGCTTGAATCGCAGCTCTAGACCAAGAAGCTTTACTTGCATCAGGGCATGTTCAGCTTCTAACGACCTCAGTTACCATCTTTTTCATCCCACACTAGCAACAAGACAGCTTTGGGGCAGCTTTCCGGACGCTAATCGACCCGAACACCGCACTCAAGACAGAGGTACGAGGCTGCTTTTGAACTCACTGGTCTTGGCTGGAGCTGGAGGCTGGGAACGGTCACAGCGTTGCTTGTTCTTTCTGTGCGCTTAAAGTTTATACACACGAAGCTCTGATTTGTCACTGTTCTTATGAAGTATCGGGGGTTTATGCAAGCAAAGATCCAGTTAAAGAATTCGGTTTGGTGGTGTTACTAATTTGTGAAGCTTCAGACCTCATGACTTTGCCATCGTGACTTTTCCAGCGCTTCAGAGATGTCCCGTAGGGCAGTGCAAGGGCTGTAGCTTGCTGGGTCCCAGCCAGCACAGCCTGTCTTTGACTCACTGAGTTTTCCCACAGATAAAGCAGAAGAAATCCCTGTGGTTACAGAACATGGTGCCCCCCAAGGCCCATCTGACCTTGCCTCCTTTTTGCTCCAGGGTTACCAACATCCAGACCTTCTCATGCTGGACCACGGAGGGGAGATCTTTAAGACTCTACACTACCTCAGCAACCTCATTCAGAGCATCAAAAGACCCCTGGGAACCAAGGAAAACCCTGCACGCATCTGTCGAGACCTCATGAACTGTGAACAGAAGATGAACGATGGTAGGAAGCCCTGAGTGTCCCAAGGCTGCATCCTCCATAGGGCCATTTCACATGGCCCAGACTGGTCTCCTTCCCTGGGACCAGTAACACAGAAGTCAAAACTTTCTTCTTCTCATTCACAGAAAAAGTTAAGTGTCCTTGTTAATCCCCAAATCCTCCATTTCTTTAGGTACCTACTGGATTGACCCAAATCTTGGCTGTTCCTCAGACACCATACAGGTCATCTGTAACTTCACCAATGGTGGGCAGACATGTCTCAGCCCCATCACCGTCTCCAAGGTACACACAGCTCAACCCCAGCACAGCATTTCCCAGACTACTATTACAAAATATTTACCCAGGGGTGTGTTGTTCCGGGACACTGGATGGTGACCGCTATGACACAGCATGCTGGTTTCTCCTCCAGACAGTTAATGTAGCTGTAACGTTCAGAACAGCTCTTGTGCAGTTAAAAGCTTACCTAAGACTGTTATTGACTCTTGTTGAGACAAAGCAGTATGTTTCTAGCAATGTTTAATTAAGGTCATAATAGAGGCCAGTAATTTTGCAAACATGCTGCTCCCAAATGCTTTGTTGAATTAACTTATGTTCAGGTCACTCTTGCATTTTGTTTTCTGCTACCTGAAAAAGTGAGGTCAGCTTAAATATACAAGTTGCCAGTGAAGTTAATGCTACAGGATTTTTCTTGAAGGAAGCACCTGTGCCAAAAATACCAATAACAATATTTGGGTTCATCTGCAGATGAACTAGAACCTGCTGCTTTGCAGAAGCATGCATTGAATTCAAAGTTTATGTTATTTTCCTCCTACTTAAGGACCTGACAGTTTGTTCTGAAAAACAAAGGACCTGCTGTGTCCCCATGAAAACTTTCCAGGTTGACTTGGCATCTGGCCCTTACACCCATACGCCAGATCCAGGTCTGGACGTCCGTGCAAGGCCACCTCCAGACTGAAGCAGAGTGCAGGGCCCACCTTTGCTGCTGCATCTTGCACCAACCCTGCCGCGAGCTCCCCCCGGCCCCGCTGCAGGGGTACGTCCTAACATCTCTGTCACCTTCACAGCTGGATTTTGACATCGGTAGAGTCCAGATGAACTTCCTCCGCCTCCTGAGCTCAGAGGTGGTGCAGCACATCACCATCCACTGCCTGAATACCTCCGTCTGGCGGGAAGGCTCATCCGAGAAACCTTCAGATAAAGCCGTGCGCTTCAGGGCCTGGAACGGACAGATGTTTGAGGCAGACGGGCAGCTCAGACCAGAAGTGGCAGCTGATGATTGCAAGGTCTGTTGCTACGAAAGAGGGGAGGGGTGGAAAGAAATGCCAGGCTGAACCCACTCGGGGCACAGGACAAGGCTGAGTCATACCTGTGCTTCTTAGTCCACAAAAAAAAGGGGGAGAAGGGTCTAGTTTACCTGTTCACCACTTTAATTTTCCAGTCCAGGGTGCTATAGCAGCTCCTGTTAAGTAGATGGCCTTCAAACAGAAAGCAAAAAATTAAATTCCAAAGTTACACGCTGCGTGTAGCAGCAGTCTAATGGCAGAAGGGGTAATTGCCACCTGAAGGCGGTGACCGATGGCACACCAAGTCATCAGTAGCCGTGTCTGCATTTTGGGTTCACTGCATTAGGAGTCTGTGTTTGGTGATATTGTTTCAAGCTCAGGTTCCACCAACTTCACCTGGATAAGGGATTCCCCAAAATGCTTTCTAAACCTCACCCCAGACCTGCTCAGCCCAAAGGGCAGTCCCTTGTCTCACACAGGGCTTTTCAAGCTTGTCCCTTGGTGAAGCACATTCCTTTCCAGCCGGATTCATCCCCCCCTTAAAGAGCTTTTTCTCTGTCCCTCCTCCCTGCACAGATCAAGGATGGACGCTGGCATCGGACTCTCTTTTCGTTTCGGACACAGGACCCTCAGCAGCTGCCAATTGTCAACATCTACAACCTTCCCCCATCCGAGCCAGGAAAGCAATATCACCTCGAGGTCGGCCCCGTGTGCTTCCTTTGAACAAAGCCATCAAAAGCGGGCTCCAAGGCTTTGACCCCGTGTTTGGCCTATGTCTTCACACAGGCTCTCCCACCTCTCTGCAGCAAGGACAGCTGGGCTGTATCTTTTGGGTCAACTCTTGCTCTAGCCTTTGGCTCAAGGTCTCAAAGAACCCGTGATCTACTGAACTCAGCAGATTGTTGGAAGGAGGGATAACAAGGACGTAGGGGAAGCGGGTATCAGTCGGGACGTGAACAGTGAAAAGGGATCAGGGGACTAGATGTTGCAAGCGGTTCCACACACAAAGCTTTTTCCATGACCAAAGAAAATATTGAGAGAAACCTCAAGCAACTTGCAGCGTGTGGGTTTTTTTGGTTTTTTTTCCCCTCCCCATTTTGTCTTACCTGGTGCCTGAGTTACCAAATGTTCTTTCCATTGAAAAGTAATTAAAAGATAGAGCTTCCCTCTCAGAGCTTGTCGCCTTCTGGATGGCCACGTGCTGCATCAGGTCTCCCAGGCGGAGCTGCAAGTTGAATCTGGCTGCTCTGTGTACCGGAAGCATTTTGATGTGCAATATTAGAAGAAACAAAATATATATATTATATTATTTAAAGCAAAAAGAAAAAAAGAAAAAAAAAAACAGAAAAAAAAAAACTTAAGTTCCTCCTTCCATGTGTGAGTTTAATAAACATCCCTTCTCATGTGTGGTGTTGGGGTAGGGGAGAGTCCCGAAGCCAAGAGGGGGGAATGGAAGGAGGAGAGGGGAAGAGATTGGTGCTAAAATAGAGAGAGGATGGGCTCGTCTGATTTGTTTCTACCTCTCACTGTGAAATCTCTGGTGCTCTTTAAAAAGTGTGTTATTTTATATATATGACTTTAAACTATTTAAGGTTGTGAAGGTGCTACAGTGTCTTGCCACAGACCCCAAAAAAAAAGCCCCTAGGACCAGCTCTCTAGGAAGAGAGGAGGTCATCATCTACAGGTAAATCGGAGAAACAGTCACCTTTAAAGGGATCTTTAATCGCCGTGGATGTCAGTTGTGCGCGACAATTCAAACCGTGTCCAAAATAACTTACAGCATATTTTAAAAGCAAATTTGCTTTTTTTTTTTTTTTTTCGTTAATCAGCACCTCACTGCTTTGGGAGGGGAGTGAGGGATACAGCTCATCTGGAAGCACTGAGCCTCAGAGAGCGCTATTTTTGAGTCGGTTGTCATGTAACTAGTTTTGCTGTAGTCGCGTTGGCCACACGTCCGTGCCGGCTTGCGTGTGCAGTGATTCCCTGGTCTAAGCTCGTATTTAAACCCAGCTCTGCAACCCTTCTGTCTGGCCCCTCTGTCAAGACTGACATGATGGTACCTTGTTTCAGAACCCAGCCGGGTTTGGAGGGGTTTTGTTTTGTTAAGTTTTGTAGAAATTTAGTCTCTATATGTAAATTTGGAGGATTTTTTTTTTTTTAAAGAGGATAATTATGGTAATCTTTAATTCTATATAAGGAATAATATTGATGTAATCGGAGCTGTACTGTATCGGAAATGCTTCAGTGCCTGTTTGGAGTTTTCATGTCTCATGTGGACTATGGATTTTATTTTTTTGAGGAAAAAAAAAAAATTATATGTGAGTCTCTCTTTGTGTATTCTTTTTTTTTTTTACTACTGCCTGCTGGTTGGTTTCCAACAACCATCAGAAAAGGTTAACAAGATCTGTCCCAGATACCTCACCCTCCACGCAGCCCTGCCTCTGCTCAGAAATACCTCACCCCTGCACGGGGCCGGCTCGCCCCAGCACCCCCAGGCCAAAATCACCATCGCTCATCGCCCGCTTGCTGCCTTCCCCTGCACACACACCCCCACACTCCTGGGTTTCTCGCTCTCTCGTCCTCTTGCCATCGGTTTTGTGTGTTTTCTTGAGGTTGGAGTTACCATTTGTTCTCATTAAAGCTTTCTTCCTTCTCTTTTTTTTTTTTTTTTGGCTTTAAATAAATATTTAAAACTGAGGCAATGAAATGGGACTGGTATGTTTTTTTCATGGGAAACTAAATGGGCAGGAGGTGCTCAGGGATGATGTTGGTGTGACAGCCCAGAGACCCCCCCCAAGTGACCCGGGGAGCCCAACCCACACCCCAAGACCATTCCTCTGGTGCTGGTCACAGCATGACCTGCCCACCCCTCAGCATGATGCTAAATGCACCACAAGGCTGAGGTCCCGATGGCTCCCTACTGCTGTGCATCACCCCACCACCCCCATGCTTCATCCATGTCCTCATCCTGACACAAGAAGAAAAGGAAAAAAAAAGGGGGGGAAATAGGAAAAAAGGGGGGAAAAGTGGGAAAGGGAAAGGGAAAGGGAAAGGGAAAGGGAAAGGGAAAGGGAAAGGGAAAGGGAAAGGGAAAGGGAAAGGGAAAGGGAAAGGGAAAGGGAAAGGGAAAGGGAAAGGGAAAGGGAAAGGGAAAGGGGGGAGAAAAAGACCTGAGCTGGTCTTTTTCATTGCTGAAGCCCAAATCCCATCTCAGTTGCTCCAAGCTGACTTTGAAATCCAACTTCTTGCTTAGGAGGTCTCCTGGCCCCAGCCCAGGCTCAGACTAAAACCTCTGCTGCCATAAGCAGCGTGGACGCTGGAGACAGCGGCCAAGTCCCTGGGGGCCTGAGCCAGGGGAGGGGGACAGAGGGGTGACCCCCAGACACACCCCGTCACACTACGCTGCAGGAGCTGCCTCGGCTGGTCCCGGGTTGCATCAGGGGCAGCGGGAAGGGGCCAGGCTGTGTTTGCTCACCCTGCACTGCACCCGCTTCCCAGCAGCAGCTGGAGGGGCTGAGGGACCCCCCCGGGCACGGCGGGGTTCCGGGTGACTGCGCCAGGTCAGCTTTGGCAGCGCGTTAGAAACTGGCTCGTTGGGGTTGACCGTCTCTCACGTGAGCCAGCTGTTCCTGAAACATGTTGTTTGTGGCCAGGGAAAAAGCAAACATTTAATAAGTAAATCAATGCACTTAATTATGAAGCCAAAATTGGAGGAGATATAAGACACTGGTAAATAGACAGGTTCTGCAGTTAAAGATGTTATTTAGAGCCCACTGCACGAGTTGTTCCCCTGCCCCCCAGTCAGGCTTTATTAAACAACTCCCTGTCTCTACCAGTTATTTTAGATCCCTTAAAATAATCAGCTATATATGCTATCAGCATCCACAACCCAAAGGTCACTTTATCACTGCAAGTCTTGCCTCAGACAAGCCACAAGTAACAAAAGCCACAAGGCTACTGGCACTCAAGAGGGACCTGAGCTGGAAAGGGCAAAACCCCCAGATTTCATGGCTTAAGGGATCGCACTGAGCTGCTGTAGGGCTGGCTCAGGCACCTGGGCAGAACAGTGGCACCACTGGGGAAGAGGAAGGAGATGATGGGTGCTTGGGTTTTTTGTTTTGTTTTCAAATGGTGCAGCTTATCACTGAAACATAGAACAGTTTGTGTTGGGAGGGACCTTAAAGATCATCCAGTCCCACCCCCCTGCCACGGGCACCACCTTCCACTAGCCCAGGTTGCCCAAAGCCCCGTCCAACCTGACCTTGAACCCTTCCAGGGAGGGGGCAGCCACAGCTTCTCTGGGCAACCTGTGCCAGTGTCTCACCACCCTCACAGGAAAGAATTTCTTCCTTATATCTAATCTAAATCTCCCCTCTGTCAGTTTAAAACTGCTACCTGTCATCCTATCCCTACACCCCCCTGATCAAGGGTCCGTCCCACCTTTCCCGTAGCCCCTTTAAGTCCTGGGAGGCCGCTCTAAGGTCTCCCTGGATCCTTCTCTTCTCCAGCTGAACCCCCCCAACTCTCTCAGCCTGTCCTCACAGGGGAGGTGCTCCAGCCCCCTGAGCATCTTTGTGGCCTCCTCTGGACCCGCTTGAGCGGGTCCATGTCGTTCCTGTGCCAAGAGCACCCAGCCTGTACGGAACCTAACCCTGCTGTGCACACCCACCTGCAGCGCCAGGTTGTGGCCCCATCCCCAGCAGCATCCATGGGGCTCCCTCCCACCCCACCCCCGCCCTGAGCACACGTGAACCCCAGCGCCAGCCCCGTGCCCTGGTGAGGAGCGAGGCCAGCGCAGCCCCAGGTGAGCAGCCACCACTCAACCATCGCCGCGGGGATTGATCTGCCCTGTGGAGGAAAGCCACGTCCAGGTGCCATTCGATGACCCCGAGAGGCCTCCAAACACACCTGGAGCCAGCCAAGCGCTTCGCCAGGCACCCGCAAAATTAATTGCAGTTTCCGAGAACAAAAGCCTGTGTTGGTAAAACATGGGGTTGTTTGGGGGTTTTTTTCCCCATCCTTTCTGCTGAAGAAATCCAAGCTTTTGCAAGTTTCATTTCCTCCACCTGCTATTGCTTCATGCCTGAGCAAACAGTCCAGCGGCTGAACAAGCACATCGGGGCTGGGGACATCCAGCTTTGCAGGCGGCCGTATATAAGGGACAGAGCTGAGCCACGTCCCGCCAGCGCAGGAGCCTCCTCTCGGCCAGCCAGGCAATGCTGGCCTCCCTCGCCCTCCTCCTGGGGCTGCCGCTCGCCCTCGCTGCCGAGCCCCCCACCTGCGCCCCACTCATCCCGGTCACCCTCAACAATGACACCATCTCTGGGGTAAGACCTGCCCTCAGCTGGGGCTCCTCTCCTTGCCTTTCCTATCAGCATCACTAGCCGTTACGGGTCCAGGAAGAGATTATATGAAGCCAATCAGCAGCTCAATGCTTATCTCACTGCCTGTCCATGCTTATTTTCCTAAAAAAAAATCAAGACTGCTGCACAGGAGCATGGGGAAGGGGTGAAGCCTTGAAGCTGTGCACCCATAATCCCATGAGCAGGTGCTTTTGGGGGGCTCCTGATGTCATCTCCCTGTGCAAACCAGGCTGGGTAGCACCATCCCCAGTGCTTCACTACTATTTTAAGTCCTTCAAGTGACGGGGACTCAGGTCACCAGTCTCCATCCACAAAACCCTTCACTGCATAAACAGTATTTAGTCCCTTGGGGACATTTAATGGAGGAAAGCGCTGAGAGCCAGGCACAGAGCAGTAGGGACATGACCACAGGAACAAGCTGGCTGTCCTGGGAGCTGGAGCATCGCCTTAGCGGGGAGGAGATGAAACCAAGAGCCCCTCACCTGGCCTGGATCCTGCCCAGGGCTGTCACTTACTGGGGTGCTCATGGCCACGGGACAGCGGGGCACAGCGTCTGCTTTTACTCATATGATGCCCATGGGTGAACCCTGCATGGCCCTCCCCAACCCTTCCCTGCTCCCCTCCTCTCTGCAGATCCTGGGACAGTGGGTCTACATCGCCGGAGCCTCCAAGTACGTGCCTCACCAGGCAGAGCTGAAGGCAGTGAAACACGCAGTTTTTTCCTTCTCTCCTGGCAGCCACAAGGACGAGCTCAACGTCACTGAAACCATGAGAATGTAAGGATGGGGATTCACCCCCTCACACAGCTCCCCCATCCCTGGGGGTATTTCAACCCACTGGTGCCATCCTCTGGGCTAAGCCACCCCCAGAGATTTGAGGCTGGAGAGCAGCTACACCAAATTTATTTAAGTTCTGCAGCCCGGCTTGAGTTCTGTATCTTTCAGGTTTGGTTGGGGTGGTTTGGGGGGGTGGGTATTTGCTCCATCTGACCTCTCTGCCCCGCAGAAACGAGACATGCATCACGAAGAACACCAGCAATATCCACATCTTCCGGCACAACTCCACTCTGGTGCACGGTAAAGCCCCGGGCACAGCGCGGGAACGGGATGGGGGGGCACCGCAGCCGCACCTTGCACCCTCCCGCTTCTGCACCCCAGTATTTGGCACCCTGACCCCCTGGCACCAGGCCCTTTTACACCTAAAAATATGTTCTTGGAGGTGGGGGGGATGGAAAGTTCTTCCACCCCATGCAATGGGTATGGCAGCGCTGTGGGACCACTGGGATGAGTCTCCCGGGATAAGGGGGCTGAGCAGCCCCCGCCGCGCTGCCAGCTCTGTCGGGACTAAGCCCCAGCACGGGGTGACACTCGCCAATGGGGAACCCCGCTCTCCCTGTGCATTCCAGTTGATGACCAGGTGTCTTCCACGGCCCAACTGATCCAAAGTGACAAGAACTTGTTCATCCTGAAGCACCTCAACAACAACTTCCCGGGGCTGAGCCTCTCAGGTGAGTGGATGCTGCCCCAGATCCATGGGGCATGTCCCTGCCCGGAGACACATTGATGGGCACAGGCATCCCCAGCCCTTGCAGGCAGGGCAAAAAGCCCCTTTTTTCCCCGATACGGAGAGGGGAAAGATGTGGGCGGGCAGGCAGCAAGCTCCCCATCCACACTACGGGGACCACCAAGGAGCAAAACACTCCCTAAAACTCCCTTTTTTTCTCCCCCGTCTCCTACCGCCCCATTTCTCTGACAGCACGGACACCCAATGTGAGCAAGGAGCACCTTGAGGAGTTCAAAGCCCACCTGCACTGCCTGGGCTTTGGAGAGGAGGAGATCTTCTACACTTCCGAAAAGGTACAAACCCCTCCCCGCTCAAGCCCCAGCCCAGGCCAGCTCCTGCCACCGGCTGGAATGAGGGTCTGGGGGGGTGTAAGATCAGTTCCGCACCGTGGCTGCCCCTCTGTGCATCCCCTCTCCTCCCCACACATCCACCCCAGCTGTTCCTGGGTCTTTGGATGATTTTGGGGCAAGGGGACACCAAGGGCAGCTCTCCCCCCACTCCTGCAGGATGCCTGTCCCTTGCCTGGGGAGAAGACTGGCGAAGGCGGCGCGGAGCAGCAGCTGGAGTAACCCCCGCGGGCCGGGTCAGCCGCTCCATCCTCATCCTCCTCCAGCCCCTCCATGGGCACATCCCGGCCCTGGCCGGGCTCAGCTCAGCCTCAGGACTTTCTATCGAGGTTTTTTCCTCCCATATGAAACATTCAGTTTACTTGTACTTGCCCGGACTTAAAATAAACCCCCTGTGTTACAACTGTCTGCCACTCCTGCTGCACCCTTGCCAGGACTGTGGGCAGGACCCCTCCTGCCTGCTCTGCCCGTGATGCCACATCTCCAAACCCACCGAGAGGGGTGAAAAGCCCCAGACAAAACCCCACCAGGGCCAAGTGTGGCAGCAGGCACGGAGATGCTCATCCCTCCTGCCAGCTCCACAATGGCATGGGACCCTCCTGGCCACCCCACCCAGCGGGTCCCCTCCAGCCACGAGGCAACAGGACGTGAGCACCCACCCATCAGCCCCGACCCCACAGGGAGATGCACAAACCTGCCAACCCCCTCGGGTCTCCTCCGTCATGACTCAAACCAGTCAAGGTGCTTTTAGCACCTGAACATCCCACCCTGAATTTTCAAGCCAAATCCCACAAGTCTCACCTGCACCGGGGGCTGGCGCAGGGGTCACAGCAGGGTGAGGTGACACAGGGTGACATCGCACCTTCCCCAGGTGTCTCTGAGCAGGGGAAGGAAGGGACGATGGGAAAAACCATCACCCAGGGCCAGACAGAGGGACCTGGGGAGGCTCCACTACCAGAGAGGAAAAAGCAAAGAGAAATAAAGCCAGAAAAGCAGGTCCTGCCCTGCCCAGCAGCGTGGGGATGGCAGTGGGACAGAAGGTGACCTCCTGCGGCCCCTTCACCCCCATTTTTATGGCCTGATTTGGCAAGGACAGCAAAAACACCTTCTCTTCTCTTTGAAGCCCCGCCAGGCTTTGCCAGAGGACAGAGGAGGGCTGTGTGGTGCCTCATTAGCGGAGCAAGAGGCAACTACACCAGCTACTCATGGGGAAAAAAATGGGCAAATTTGGGGCAGATTTCGGTTTTAAATGCATCAAGTGCATTGCCCCATCACCTCCAGCCACGCCCACAGCCACCAATGCTCGCTGCCGGTGTCCGCAGTCAAGTGCCAAGCTCAGTGCCAGGCACGTGGCTCCTCTCTGGGCAGCGTCCCCAAAAGGTGCTGGTTGCATCACCAGCGCGGACCCAGCAGCCCCGGCACGTCCTGTTCCCTCCCCGCGGGGCTGCAAAAGCAAACGGCCGAGCGAGCGTGACCATCTGTCCGCGGCTTCGCTCGCTCCTGGCTTTGGGGCAGCCATGGCCACGGTCGGGGTCGCCGCCATCCTCGGCCTCGCGGCGCTGCTGCCCACAGCCGGGGTCCCCTGCGGAGCCCCGCGCCCGGACAACACCACAGCATCACAGGTAGGAGAAACCTGAGCCCCGAGGGGCTGCCCCACTCCTGCAATGAGTTTGTGGGTGCTCTGCTAAGCCTCCCTGTCCCCTGGGAAAGGGGGGAATCCCTCCCTTGCCCCCCGGCATATCTGCTGAGGCACCCCTCCGCAAAACATCCGCAACAAACAAGAAACATTCACTTTCCAAAACACCTCGAATTTTCTCACGGTAAGTCCCAAAGGCGACCTCGAAACAAGGGGGAGGCTGGCTGGGTATTGTCGGTGCCAACCCCCGATGGCAGCACAGGGCTGTCCTGGCCCCACTGCAGGGCACAGGGGCGCTGGAGCCAACGCCAACACCATTTCCCAATCCCCACATTCACCTTTTTTTTTTTTCCCCCGGGCATTTGCACGGGTTTCATTTTGGTGCTGTCAGTGACCCGGTGCAAGAGGGAGAACTAGCAGAGGCCTGAGGTCACAAATAACAATTTTACCCCAGAGAGGATAGAAAGCTCTTCCCCAAAGCTCCCCCTGCAAACCCAAACACTCTCACTGCTGTGTCCCTCTCTCCCCACAGCTGCTGGGGACGTGGCTGTATGTGGCCGGGGCTGCCCAGTTCCCCCAGCACCTCCTGGAGATGCTGCTCATCGACCACGGCCACCTCCTCGTGGAGCCCCGCGCCAGCGAGCAGGAGCTGCTCCTCACCCAGCACGTGGCCGTGTAAGACGCAGCCCTCGGCTCGCTCTGCCCCAGCCCATCTCCTCCCGCGTGCTGCAGCCATTTCAGCACAAGATATGAGCACGGTTTCAGACTGGTTTTCTCAAGGAGAGAGTCTCTCCTGGTCGCTCCATGCATGCTATCCCATCCCCTCTCTTCCTCCCCCCTTATTTATTTCAACAGCCGCCGGGTTTAGGGGAATTTTGCAGGTCTGGCAGGCACCAAGCCCTGCAGGCGTGGATGCTGCAGGACACAGGCAAGGAGAAGACCTCTCCAGAGGAGAAGACCTTTCCAGATGTCCCGGCGCCACAGCTGCTAACTGCCGAGCATGGAAAGCTGTTTCCTCCCCAGGGTCAGACGTTAAGGGGATGAATTTTTCTGTGCCAACGCAAGCAGGTCTTTGCAGTTTCAGTTATTTCGGGGTGGAAAATATCTTGCCACCAAGGAGCCAGGACAAGGCTGAGACCACAAGCTGCGGGTGGAGGTCAGACAAATGCAGGGGAGAAATGGCTTAATTTAACAGTGAGGGCAATTAACTCTGCAGAGGAGCTGGCACTGTCGGGTTCCCATCCCACAGCCAGGGGCACATGCCCCATGCGGTGCCAGGGCCAGGGCCAGAGCCTTGCTGGCCCTTTCCAGCCCACAGTGGGGGTCTCCCCTCTCCTTCCCCATGTCACCCATTTCCCCCTCTCTCTCCAGGGGGGACCAATGCCTCACCAACAACTCCACCTACTTCGAAATCGCCGCTGGTAACACCACGCTGGTGAAGCACGGTGAGCAGCACTGGCAGGCGCAGCCGTCGGGGTTATCACCCAGTTTGTTTTTTGGATGGGCTGAGACACACAAAGGGCCCATGTCCATGTTTTACATCATCTGACACATTTTATTCTCGGGTTGCTTTGTCCATTTGAAGCCTCGGTGGACTCCAAACAGCTCCCCAGAGCTGGAGACACTCTGGGTCGGCCCCACTCCTGGGACACCCCAGGAATTGCAGCCCCACACTAAACCCCATGAAGCAACACCATGCCAGGAGCAAGGAGCAAACCTGCTCCCACTGCAAGGAAGGACACTGCCTCATTTGTAAAGTTATTTCACAATCCTTCTGGGAGAGGAGGGGAACATTTATGGCAGGTTTCAGCTCTGAAATTGTTTCCTGGAAGTGGGGTGAGCCATTTAGGGTGGGAATTGCAAACCCCTCGAGACACAGTTTGCACTGACCCAGCCACGACAGCATCGCTGCGAGCAGGGGACAGTTGCTCCACATTTCTGCAGCCCCCCAAGCTGTGGGGTCAGGCAGACCCACTCACACCCCGAGCACCAGCGAGCTGCACCACCCAGCACATTACCACAGGAGGACAAGAGCTGGGTGGCTTTGGCTCCTTTACTCCCCAGGCCCACATTTAAGAAATACAATTCAAATAAACCGAGAGCCAAACAACTCGCCCCACGTCAGGACATTTGTCCTCACCCGCTGCTAAAGGCTGGATCCTGGGGGCTGCAGGCATCGCCCGCACCCGGGCTGAGGTTTATGGCTGCTGCAGCACTGAATATCCGAATATCGTGGCTCTTCCCAACCTCGACTCTGTTCTCTTGAAGCCAAGACCCATCAAACCATGGGGACACTGATGAACCTCAGCTCTGAAGACATTTTACTCATCCAGTACCAACTGCAAAGGGAAAGGACGTATTCGGGACTGTATCTCTATGGTATGCAAACTCCACCCTAAAGTAACTTAAAGCTATCACAGGACACCAAAACACGGACATAAAATGATCAGCTAAAACCACGCAACCAACTGCCAACAGTCAGTGATTTTCCCGAGACCGCCGCCCCAGGGGTCACGGGAGTATTTACAAATCCCATTAGAACCTAAATCTCTTGGCAGAGCAGAAAGAGCAAGTTAAAGACAAAACTCACTTATGCCATAAATATTCAAAGAACAGGAAGCAAATACAATTCTGCATCGATATCGTTGTAAAATCTCAATATTTTCAAGCCAACCATGATTTTTCAGTACTTACCTCCCAGGGCAGAGCACGTGGCTTTGCAGTACAAGTACACAGGCCAAGCCGATCAGATCTACCCACAACCACATAAAGCAGCATTTTAGACCTTGATAACGCTTCCTGTTGCCCTTCTGAGCTGCAAAGCAGTTGCTTAAGAGAGTTTGAAGACACATATAGAAAACTGCCTCCACATTCAGCTTCCATCCCTCCTGGTGCCCCAGGAGTATCAGACTATCCTGCAACCCCTTAAAGCAGACAGGACGAGAGCCAACGGGGGAGAGGGTTAAAAAAAGTGATGCCCAAGGTTGGTTTTGTTCAGGTGTATTCACCCTGGGGGTGAGAGACCCTGGCAGAGACCACGTCCACTGCAAGCATTGGTGGGAGCACGGAGAAGGGAGGCAGCAAGGGCAGGGATGAGGCACGGAGGGCCGTTTGTATTTAACACATGGCAAATGTTTCTCCTTTTCTAGCCCGAAACCTGAGCGTGAGCACAGCCCACCGGGAAGAGTTCGAGCACCACGCCAAGCGCCTGGGACTGAGTGAAGAGGAGATTGTGTATGCGCCGTGGAAAACGGTACGTGGCTGCTCATGGGCGGGGTGCCAAGACCCTGGGCTATAGCTCCAGCCACCAAACCTGGCTCTTGGAGAGATATTTTCAAGGTGGTAGAAATGATTTAGAGGACTAAATAAATGCAGGCTTGCTTTGACAGCAATTGTTTAAAATAACACACTCCCCCCCCACAGATACATGACTCCCCAAAGCAAACACCTGCACCTGAGCATCTCCAGTGGGAAACCTGGTAGCTGCCTGGCTCCCCCTGCCAGGGGGGAGATAGATAAAGCGTGGGATTTTTGCCCTGAAATTCCTAATTTTGTCCCCCCACCATAGGCCAAGCTGCTCCCAGGAGCTGCAGCAAGGGGCAGGAGAGGCCGGTGCCCTGGGGTGCAGCACAGCCTGCTTCAGCCAAAGCCACAACCATTTAAACCCCTAAAAACCTCGGGTTGCTTTCAGGTTGAGATTTGCTTTTCTGGCACCCCGAGGTGCTGCGTGATGAGCAGGTACACAGCCCAGCTGGCTGCACGTGAGGTTCAGGAAGATTGCTCAAGCCAGTCTTCCCCCACCCTGGCAGAGGCTCCTTCGGGGCTGGGGTCTGGCCCTGAGCTCCCAGCCTCACAGGACATCAGAACAGAGGCAACACCATCCATTCCCACAAAACCAGAATTTTTCCTTTAGTTTTTCCATCAAAACATCCACTAGATCCAGCCCTAGCCCTAACCCCTGTCACCTGATCTAGGATATTTTATCCTGAAAATGACTCAGTCCCCAAGCCAGCTTGATAGGGCTCCCTTTTGCAAACTGAAAAAATATTTTACCTTTTCATGTCCTGTACTGTCCTGGCCGCCTGCTTGTCCACAGCAGGAGACTCTGAGCTTCCAGTGGTGCCCAAAACCCCGCTCCAAGCTGCCAGACCAGACCTGCCAGAGCCCCTGACATCCCCCAGCCTCAAGATGATTCTTTTAGATATATCCCCCACAGGTTCAGGGGAACCAAGGAAGGGGACACAGGCACAGGTTGAAACCCTCATAGTGGGACAGGGGCAGGGGCAGGTCTCTCCTCCCCATTAGGCAACAGGCAACACCTGGGAGACAAGGCCCAGCTCCCCCAGATGAACAGCTGAATCACATTTAAATTTGGGCAAGACAAATTATGTTTAGAGAAAGACAAGATGAGTGGAATCAGCCAGAGCTGCTTGTCCTTACAAGCCCTGGTGCAATCACTGTTATCAGAGAAGGGTTTCATGCCCGGCAAGAGGCAGGACACCACATCTGGGGAGTATAATGAAACCGATTAAACAAATGCAGAAAAGATTTTGGGGACCTCTGTCATCAGGCTGAAAGGGATAGATGTGAACAGAGCACCAGAGCGGAGACCGACGTATCCCTGCGTCAGCCCAAGGCATTAGCAGAGCTTAAGCCACGCTAATTCCGAGTGCCTGAGAAGCACGAGCTTTTTACTTATTTCTCAGAAAGTTTGAATCCCCCTTTCCTTCAGAGCACCCTTGCTGACCCCCCAGCATAGCACAGCTTTACCCCAGAAACCTGGTTTCCTCTTTACAACAGTCATGGAAAACGACACCAGCAGCAGCTCCGCACCCAGGCGAGCAGCGTCTGCGACTGGGGCAGCATGAGGAAGCCCGTAGCTTCTCCAGGCCCTCTTAGACTTATAATCAGATAAAAATGAAGAGAAAAATATCTTTTTTTTCAGTAAATTCTCTCCTGCTGGTGCAGTGGTATTTTCATTTATCCCTTTATTGTTGTTTTGGAAGGAGCTGTGTCAAGTGAAAGACGAAAAAGGAAACAGCCCACGCACGGAGCCCGCGGCTGCGGTCACAGCATCCTCCCCCCCTCCGGGTACCCACCAGCCTGGGAACACCGGTAACTAACGCCACCTTAGGCAATAAATGTCTTGCTCAAACTCGATGCGTTTTTATGCCATGAGGTTGGAGAGCAGGGGTTCGGAAGAGATCAGAAGCGGGGCTTGCAAAAAGAAACCGAACACCCGATTTGCCTTGTGTGTCATTCACCTGGGAGGTGGGAAAAGTCAGCCTTGAGCAATGGGGGACCAAAACAAGGTGACACAGGGAGGTTTTTTCAGTGCTGACTCAGTTTGCTCAGCTTCCCACCAAGCTCGCAAGAGAGCTCTACTGAAAAAGCAGTACGAGAGGCTAACCAGAAGAGGGCAATCATTAACTATTTTAAATGAGTGTACCAAGAGAGAAGGCTAGAAACTTTAACTCTACAGTCTGAGGAAGAGGGTGCTTAGCTAGAAGCAACCACCCAACTCCTGACAGCAGCTTGGCTGCCCGAAGTAGCCCAGCTGGGGCAGATGTTCCTGCCCAAACCCTTTAGACTGGGCAAGAGCTCCCAGTGATGTTCATCCACAACAAGATTTGCACCACAGTATAACACTGACAAATTATCCTCCTGCCAGAGAGGGAGGGTGTGCTAACCCAGCCCAGGCTGGATTTTTACTTCCCCAGAGAAAAAGGTCATGTTTCCTCATTTCCCAAGAAGCTCAGCACCCCAGAGGCAAGAAGGTTCAAGTGCTAAGAGTCACATTGCTCTCCGTGCCACCGGCACACCCCTGCGCTCGTCGGGCACCTCACACAGCCCTTGTCACACCCCCAGCCCCAAAGCACTGTCACTCTGTGAAAGCAGGGAGAGTTTATAAAGAGACTGCTTTTGCTGCGTGTCTGGAGAGTGCTTCAGTCTCAGCTCTAACCCCGTAATTAAGCACTGAAAATATCTCTCTTCCTTAAAAAGGAAGAAAAGGAGAAAAGCCGAAGGGAACGCAGCAAAGAGAGCCCTGCTCCTCCCTCTGCAGCACCAGGGTGCCCTGTCCCCGTACAGCAGCGTTTACTGGGCAGCGTTTCAGTGTGGAGCTCTTGGCCAGATTCCTGTAGCAAAAATTAATTTTACAAGGTCAAGTATGGCCAATTTCCTCCTGGGCTCAGGGGACAGGTACCTGGCCAGCCTGTGGCTCAGACACATCTTCATCAGCTGGTGACACGAAACATAACCCCCACCTCGAGGGGCGAGGCAGTTAAAGGGCAGGAGAGGGGATGCTGCCAGCAGCCTTGAGCGCTGCAGGCCAAGAGTGCGTCGATAAGCGTCTCAGCTGACCGAAGCTGACACCACTGGAAAGCAGTGGCTCAGATTACAAGGACCCAGACTTTATGAGTAGATTTATAGCTGAGTAAAAGCCTTGAATTACAGTCAGAGACTTAAGGAACCAACAAACCCAGCCTGGCCCCCGCGGCAAGTTTTGTTAACCAAAGCAGAGGCCACTTGTACTACCAGCTATGGCTCCTGAATGACCTTCAAGGATAGCTCCTGGTTGGGTTTTTATTTAAGAAAAAATTGTACACAGCCTTTCTTTTGAAAACCCTATAAGCCAGGTTCCTTCGAGGGCATAACGGGACTGCAGAGTTTCCAGCTTTTCTGGGAAACTCACTTCTCTGAACAGAGCGTTATGGATACTGCACAGATGAGCAAAGTCCAGCAACTCCGAGACAGGCTGACAGTATCTGAACATCCCCGACTCATCACCACCATCATTAGCCTTGATCTCAGGTTTGCTGGTTTCGCCTTTAAGAAGAATTCTGTTCTCCCAGGTCCTTGTAAGGAATATCCTTGCCAGTGTCAGCATCCTTGAGGAGAATCATCCCAGGAAGAGTCTGGGCACAAGCAGCACCAACACACCGTATCAAGAAAGAGATGCAGACACGTGGTATCTCTTTGACAGACCTTTATTAGCAGACTGTTCCCTACATGAAGAATCCAAGTTAGATTTGCATTATAACAATTTGTGGTTACAGCTACAAAGATGGTTGTCATTTTGCATTGATTTTTGCATTCTGATACTCATATTCCCATTAGGCCACACTGGTAGGAAGGAGCCACTGCAGAATTTGTGACAGGTCTCAAGAAGGGGGGTGTGGAAAAAAAATCGTATCACTAATCCAGACTGGTTAGATTTCCACGTGGCTAACCACTGACAGCACTGGCTAGTCAAGGCAGAGCCTCACCTTGAAGACTCTCCATGAACCACCAAAATCTCTCAGCGAAAAAGCAGCTGCCGAGTGCCAGCAAACCCTTTTCTGGTTTCTCTCACACTTCACCGCGCCACGTGCACGTGAAGAGCGCTGGCTCAGCACAGGGCCTGCCGATTCAGCCTCAAAGCACAACTGCAGCAGCTTGTGTCCAAGTGCAAGTTTCCCTCCGTCTCTCTGGAAACTTGTATTTCCTTTAGTCCCTGAGATTTCTCCCCTCCCCCCTTACCTAAAAATTCCCCAAGGTCCCTCTCAATTGGCCGCTGTGACACCCAACATACACAGACCTTCTACTTCCCAACTTCAGCCATCCACTGAAACCCTTCCAGCCACGCACAGAGGCAATTCCAGAATAAGGCGAGCCTCACCGCGCACCCTCTCCCTCCTCCCACCGTACTGCTTCCTCACCAGCTCCCTTCTCTCCTATGGCTTCCTGCTACAGAATTTCTCTGGGCTGAGGTCCTCCAGCAACAACCCCAGACGTGGGAAAGGCAGCTCAAGCCCCAAAGGGAAAGTACACAAGTGACTTTAGCGTCCCTCCCCACGACTCAGCTGTGTGATGTAAGAGAACAAATAGAAAACTTTTTAAAACAGGAGAAATACAAGCACAGTAACAATATTTAAACAAGTCTATAAAAATAGTCCGACATAACTCTGTTCAAATAAATACAAAATAAATATGCTTTAAGCAGTAAGACAGTGGAATGCAATGCTGGTCCGTTTTGCCCAAAATGTAAAGTTGGATGAGGATCTCCCAGGCCTCAGAAGCCAGATCCTATCAACTAAAATAGCCCATAATGCAGTCAGAGAAATTTTAAAGCCATCTCTTTCCCTTAGCCTTACAAAAAGCACCCTTTGAAAGAAAAGCAAGCACATCTTAAGGACTGAAAGCTCAACTCTCCCAGTGACAACCAGCCCCTCTCCCTAACACCCCTTCCCACAGCAGACATACTCCTGGCTTGGGGACTCCATCCCGCTAATGCAAACCTGAACATCAATCTACAAAGAGGTCTAAAGAGATAGATAGCAGCGTAGGCACGGGGTTTGGAAAAGGTCCACCAGCTCTCCTTGGCACCAGGCAGAATGGAATTCAGAGGTCCATGCAATGCTGCACAGGGGCTCTCGTGTCGTGCTGGGAGCACAACTGCACAGGAGCTGTGAAATATTGTCTTTTTGTGCACTAAAGCCATGCATCAAGGTGCCAGTCCCCCCAGGGCTCTCCTGCCTTCCCCTTTCCAAGCCCCTGCTGAGTATAGGACAAGCCAATCCCGGCATGCAAAGGATACAGGCATGCAGGCTCTAGTCTGCTGCTTCTGTTAGTAAGTGCATCTTGTTAGTGGATTTATGAGACACACCTATAAAAAATAAATAATCCTAATTCTTCATCAGGCTGGCCTAAGTAACCTTCAGCCTGACTGGATAAACCACTGCCCACCAGCCCTCAAAACCAGTATAGTTCAAAGTTACATTTCATGTCAAGTCTTGGAAGCAGAACATGAATGTCTCCTACCCAAAGGAATATATGTAAACATAATAACAAGCCTGGTGTGGCAGCAGCTCCTACACAAGGTTTGTACAAATTTAAACAATGGGTAGGAAGTTAAACAACTGAATGGAAAAAGAAGCTCTCTGAATGGAAAAAGAAGCTCTTCCAGCAAGTCAGAAGGTGCTCATCTGCAGGCAAACAGCTCCGTACACGCAATACACGGCAAGCAGACCTGTTACCCAAATCTTTGCTACTCTGCCATACTGCTGGGAACTGACCTCAGCAACTTGTGCCTTAAGATTCTCCCAGGAGTTCACCTCCTGGTCTCCCAAAAGGCCCAACAAAAAGGACCACGTGATGCTTTATGTGAAGCTCTGAGTAGCAAGATGGCAAAGGACACCAGATCCTCCCCTCCCCCTTACTGACTCACAAACTATCTTGAGATTTCACAGCTTTGCTTAGTCAGCTTAGTGTCAACACATTCACAGAATGAGAGATGGCTATACGTCTTGGGATTGCACCCCAAGATTTCAGAGTTCAAAGTCCTCGGCATCTCCTGGTCACCGTGACTGCACGCCCAGAGTCATCTTCAAGTTTTCATAAACCACATAGCTGATGCTCACAGCTGGGATCACCTTCATAAAGTTCGGCGCCAGACCCCGGTAAAGACCAAATGCTCCCTCTGTCTTCAGAATGTGTTTAAAGAGTCCCCTCATCGTCACTTCGGGAGCACCCTCCACTGAAGCTGCAACAGGGAAAGCCACAATAAATAACACTGTGAAAACACTTTAAGGTAAAATCTGTCTCAAAGAGCAGTTCTGATTCATGTGCCTCCTGTGGATGTTCACAGAGCGAAGGCGCCTTGTGGAGGACAGCCCCTCACTCCTCAGCAAGCCGTAGCTGTGCTGCACATCACAGCCATTTTCCCAAACTGCTCTGCAGATGCCCTTAGTCCAAAACTCCTGATTTGAGCAAAACAGAACCTCTGTCCTGGAGGTGCCTGGCCCCAGATGCTAAGGGTAGCACAAAGTCCACCGTCCTCTTACAGCATGGCAAATAGCCTCCTGCTCAACTGCACCGGCCAGCTGGGGCTGTTGTTGCAATGTTTACACTAGAGGACCTTTACCCTGCTCAGAGACCATGACAGGAGCTCCCACAGTTCCCAGAAGTTCTCACCTTGGGCCTGCATGCGAGTCCTCACAAGAGCCAGTGGGTAACTGGCGAGCTGCCCGCAGGTACTGGAGATGGTGCCACAAGCCAGCAGAACGAAGACTCCCGGGTCAGCACTGTTGACAGCATAGCGTTGCAACCAGGCGTTTTTTAGTGTCTGGAAGGAAAAAGCCAGTAGTTAGCAATAAAAAGACAATCGAAAGAACAGCACATTGCATAGACAGTCTAGCATAAAGGCCCAGAAAGCCATGTGCCATTCAGCCAGAAGCACTAGGCTTCCCAAACCTTTTTGAGCTACTGCTACTGTAGTGCCTGGGGAAAATCCCTTCTTTAATTTTCTGCTTCAATTTTCTCAAAAATAAGAAAAAAGAAACCATGCATGATGTTGACTAAGAAAGGAGAATCGTTGTATTGGATTATCTTTCAGGCCATTTTGGGTTTAAAAAAAGAAAAAAATCCATTTGTGCCCCATAAGGCTGATCAGGAAAGCTTTGATAAATGACAAACTCCTGCAGTAACTGACTGGTCTGACAGTGATAAAGCTACACAAGCAGCACAGCCCTACAATAGCATGGTGGGTTGACCTTGGCTGGGGAAAATTAACTCAATCTCAGCCAGACCCAGTAATAATAGGTTAAAAGCTTCATACCTCATAGACTGCCAGGTCAATACCAGCATACGGAATGATTCCTAGCATGTTGGGGATGTAGCCTTTGTAGAAGGCAGCCATTCCTTCCTTCGAAAGGATGTTTTTGGCACAATCCAACATGCCTGAATATTGCCCTGTCTTCCTTAGAGCCATCCGTGTTTTCAGAACCTAGAAGACAAGAATAAATACCATGAAGGCCTACAGGAGAATCAATAGGAGAAAAACATACAAAGTCATTCTTAAGACACGATGGTCAGGGTGAGAGCAAGTGTCACGCAAGCAGCATTACCCGACATCACCTCCGAGAACTCATTAATTAAGCTATCACAGTGCTGGTGTTCTACCCCCGTTTTCCCATCTCAGCACCTTGCCCTGACCCCTCCTGGGCTGGACTATCAGCCACTGCCTCACCTCCATCGGGTAGATGCTGCTCTGTGCAATGGCCCCAGCCAGAGAACCAGCTAACAGCCGCTCGTGAATCCTCAGCATTTCTTGGTCAGTACCGATGAACCGCTTGATCTGTAGAAGCCAAAACAGACATTGAGGCTCACTGACTTGTCTCAGCCGTCTTTTTCTTTTTTTCAGCTTGTCCTTCTGCAAACCCTTCCGCAGCCAGATTTATCTGTGCCCTTTTACTCACCTGCTCGTAAGCCATGAACTTAATGGCGGATTCCGGTGCAATCTTCAACACATTGATGCCATTCCCTCGCCACAGCGACCTTGGTCCACCCTCTCGGATCATTTGAGTAAAACCGCCAACGATGCACATGTTGTTACTGCGGGAGGCATGAACCTGGGAGAGAGAGTGCAAGCTTGGATTAGTTCCAGTCCTGATTACGACAGTGCTACGTTTTTCTGTAATCCGGGGACAAAAGGGCGCTTTTTTATTTACCCAGAGATTTGCCAAGGCTTTAATCCCTTCCAGACAACTTCTACAATAGGAAAGCAAGCTTCTTTTCTTTTTTGCGAAGTCTACTGTTAACTAATGAGTCTAATCAATATCTCCCTCTGGAATGGGACGAAAGGTTAAATCGGCAACTCCCATACCTAGCATAGGATCAGCTACCCACGGTAAACTTCTCAGCTGGCTCAAGTGCAGGTACAGTGATAAAGCAGGCTAAAAGCAAGTTTTTCTAACTTATTA
Source organism: Strix uralensis (assembly GCF_047716275.1). NCBI lineage: Eukaryota > Metazoa > Chordata > Aves > Strigiformes > Strigidae > Strix > Strix uralensis. Next base: position 6,154,534 of record NC_133992.1, read on the forward strand.
TTTAGATAATACCGAGTACGAGCTCTGCCAGCTGACCACCACAACCACTTCAACTCTCATGGGAACACAAGACTTGAACCCAAGTTTTCCAGTGCTCTAAACCACAAAGCACTCTATTGACAGTTTTCACATGTCTACCTCCCAAAAGATTCCATTTTTTTCTAGTCAACGAAGAATAACTTTTTAACAGGACTTTGATAATTTAAATAATCCAGAAATCTTTCAAAAATAGCAATATAAAACCAATGAGATTAATCCTGGTCAGAGTGCTGTACTGTGTTGATGAACAGTCTCATCTCCTAGGCATCCAAGAATATTAAAGGAATCTGCCCGGTATTCAAACAAACTGGAACTGCTCCATCATACCTGCATGAGCACTTTCAAGCGGTCCAAGGGAGCTGTACAGGTTCTGGACACGGCACCTGCACCTCCACCTGCAACCAGATGTCTCCACCACATCCCTGTCTGCCTCTCTTCCACTGTGAACTCATCAGGGACGGTCAAATTCTCTCCTACATCAAAGATCTGCAAAAGCATAAGGTGTTGAGAAGTGTTTCATCACCTAATGATGTTGCCAAAGTTTTACTGCTCCTTATCAATGCTAAGTGTTGAAGTACTGGATATGCTTATTCCAAGTCAGCAGCTTATCTATAGCCATTAACTGCTGCGTCTGGCCACAGAACTGCCACTGCTATAGCACGTCACACGGGGAACTTTCACATTCAGAAATTTCTGACCAAGAAGCTGGCAACTGCTGAACGTTTGTCTGCTTTAAAATACTGTGCATCACAGTAAGGAACAAAATGACCAACTGCAGGCAGCTGCGTGGCAAAAAAGCTGGGCCCCTCTGGAACCTTCCAAGCTCACAGCCAGTTCAATCTCGTTACATGCTATTTACACCCACTGAAATATCTCCAGGAAGGACTGCTGCCTGTAAGATCAGTTTCTAGTCTTAACAGGTCCTGAACCAGCAAGGGCTGGCCACTGGTGCAAAGCTCTGAGGTGCAAGCCAAGTGAACACCCTCATCTTCTTGCAGAACGTGCAGTTGTTATCACCTGTGCCAGAGGCTTCACATTATCACGTGCCAGTGATAGGTGGCAAGATAAGAAGACAGGACAGGAAGCAATTGGGCGTCTAGGGCTACAAGGCAGCTACTGAACCATGAAGAGAAAGATAGGGACTGCAGATAGCAGCTCCTGGGGGTCAGGACTCTTAAGAAGCTGGGGAAAGACTAAGACCTGTTGTGGAGGAACCATTTCTTACCGTGGAGTGCTTCCAGTACAGGATGATTTCAGGAATGTTCTCCACTGGGTGCAGCAGGTGATAGTCTCGCCACTCATTCCAATCAATTGTCATTGTCCCGTTTTTATCCATGCTAAAAAGATTTATCCGTAGATGAGTACAGACTCCCACTGGATGAGAAATTCCTCCTCCCCTTCCCTTTGATTATTCAGGCCTACACCAAAAAAGCTTTGCAAAGCAACTACTAAAAGACTTCTAAAGAGACACAACACAAAGCTAGGAAACCTTCTATTCACCAAACACTGCAGAGAGGTAGAAGTGGGCTCCCTTTTTCCTTCCCTCTCTCTCCCCTTTAACTGACCCAGAGGAGTAGTTGTACCCCCTCCTGCCAAACTTAGGGACTCATAACTGACACTGAAGGGAAAATAATACTTACTAGGTGACAGGACCCCAGAAGTGTCCCGTCCTTATTCTGACACACAGGCAAACAGACAGAGGGAAGGTAGCAGAGGAAAGAAAGAGGAAAAAACAGCACAAATAAGTGGTTGTTAACATGTTAGTGCCACATGCATAAAGCACTCAGCATTTCCAAAGAGCACAGTCTTTCTCCAAAGCAGCAAGCCCAGGGCAACAGGACAATCAGACAGGGATGCAAATCAGCTCAGGTGCAAGCACTTCCCCACAACAGGTCAGGAAGATAAGAGATTCTGACAGTAACTCTCCATAATGCATTACAACCTTGTAAGTGTCAACTCATGGAAAAAAATCAAAATGAAGAATAATAGGCAAAAAGGGAGGAGCTGAAGTCTCTGCAAAGTGTGTACAGGGTAGAGAGAGGAGATGGGTTCCATGTCCCTACATTTCCTTCTAACCCCCTGAACAGTAACACAGAACCACCAGCTTCATCCTCACCTCTTCAGTATTTTCTCAGCCTGCTGTTCAGAGATCTTGACCCCCAAGTCCCGAAGAGACTGTACAATCTCCTGGGCATCAATACGGCCTGCAAAGATAAAGCAGTGAGCTCAAGTATATACATTACAAGCTAACGCATGCAGTAGTCTATTCATGAGCGTGAGAAAGGTGTTTACCATCATTCTTCTTATCCAAACTCTTGAAAACCAGTCTCAGCTTCTTTTCATGATCTTGGAGATAGTGAACGAATTCCTCAAAATCCAGCTGTCCATCCAGGTCCTTGTCTCCAGCCTTCACAATTTTCTGTTCAAAAAACAACCGAAAACTGTCACTTCCTTTGTTCATTCAGACAGATCTGCTCCTTCCTCTACCATATTTAAAGATCATTTCCTACAGGACTGACTTTTCCTCCAGAAAGCAGCTAACAGTTATGATAACTCCTCAAAGAAATTTGAGGAAAGCAGTAGTGTAGAAAAGTCACCTGATTCCAGGCAACTGTCTCCCAAAGTTAGTTACGCAGATGAAATGCCTCATGCTTTTATCAGGGATATTCTGCTCGTATCATGTGTCTAATCTCAGTCTTGTGTCTTGATTAACACTTAAAAAGCCCTTGTAGAGGTTCTTGAACTAAGTATGAGGCAACAGATTTGCATAAAAAGTGAATCACAAAACTTCAGGTAATAAAAAAACCTGAACAGGAAAAGGAATTTCATGCCTACTATGATCCTTAGAGAAGTAAGTTCCCTCTGGCAATAACTAACTCCAACCAGAAAAAGCCTGTCCAGCTCTAGTGGACACAGCCAGAGATAAAAACCCCTGTGAACTGGTTGAGGCACCCTGAAGCTATGTGCTTTAATTATACAAGTTTCCATGAGATGCATATAGAACAAGAAAAGGCTCTTAGTAGGACAAAGCTTAAATCAAGATCAGACTCTGTGCCAGACATCTAGGACAAGGTAAATGACTAATTAACTCGCTCCAGCATGGGGCAATAGCCGATGGACTGTCCTATCTAAAGGCACGTGGCTACGTGTTGACAGGAGAGGTGATCTCCAGACTAAGAATGTGGCTCAGGGAGTTCCTATTCCCCTTCTTGTTCAGTCACTTGCCTTTGACAGCCTGTAAGTCTTTTTCAACATGAATCAGTGAGCAACACTAAACGAGGTGTGATTCAGTCTACTGCATCACCCAGATTTTTAATTCTCATAACAGTTCTGTGAACAGCAGGTGGGTTAAGGAAGCTCTGTGATCAAACACTAGGCTAACCCTCTGTTCACCAATATTTTGTTCAATATTTAGGCTTCAAGGGTAATAGGCAAACCTAAGCTTATTGTGATGTTTCCTCAGCCTATGAGCACCTGTCCCCGTCATAAGCATTAAGTCTTTGTTTCAATGCCATTTTAAATGACTTCAATACTAAATACTTCAGTATTAAAACTCTCTCTCCCTTGCCCCACCAAGTCCTGTCACTTTAGCCCTAATGCTATGGGGATTATGCCTAATCATTTTACGAACCTTAAATAAGAAAGTGCTGTCCCAGCTGCCCCGACCTTTGAGGTACGCCCAGTATTCTTAACCTGCAATTTATCATATGACTGTTGCAAAGTTCAGATATGACCCCACATTCAACTTGCAGGCTAAAGATAGACCAACATCCCTCGCATGTCAGCAGATTGGCCTTGAACAGCTGAATCAGGGCTTCCCTCTGACTGGCAACCCCCAACCAGTTGACAGGCACTAAAAATTGGGAGGCACTAGAGAAATGTGACTGTGCAACTGCTCCCGCTCTCTCAGCACACCCCTAACAAGTGCAGAGATGTGCAAGGAGTGATCAGAGACTGCAGGTAATAAAAGCTGCTTTGCTCTGCTAGTCTTCTTCCTCCGTGATCACAAAGCAAAAATGCTGCAAGTCTGTCAAACAGTAACCTGCAACACGTGTGAAGGGCGAGAAAGCCAAGCTCCCAGCATCTTCTCCAGAGATATGAACAAATATCTGCCTGCAGGTCTTTGCCTTTAAAAGCAAGTATGAAATCTCCATAGACTGAACTGCTCATAACAGCCACGCTGGCTGCAGACGTTTCTATGGTCACCTGCGTAACACGCTGTCCCTGCTGCAGGCTTTGGGACACCACACGTCCTAAAGCTGCTACATACCCCATTTGTGCGTCTGCACAAAGGTATAAGAAGCCTACCCAGCTTTGCTGTTTGACGAAAATCACACCAGCAGCAGCAAGCCGAAAGCAAGGGCTGTGATAGAGCTGGACCAAGCGCTCCACAGTTTTAGTGCATCTCCCTTCTGCAGCGAAGGGAAATGCTCTTGCACAACCTCCCCCGGCTCAGCCCACCCACCGCTGGCTCACAGCACCGACCTGCTCACCTTCATGGGGTGAGACCTGCATCAGCTTGAGCTGACGTTAGATTACACACCTCCTGTCAGGAGGGGGGAGGCGGAAGGGTGTAAGAAGGAGGAAAAGGAAGAGGATGTGAAACGTTGTATTTGAGCAGACTAGTTAAAGCAGAGAAATCATAGTTTGGAAAACCCCTTTTCCTATTGAACTTGCATCAAATCAACTGGTTTAAACAGTCTTAGAGGCACTGAAATCTCATCAGATTCAAGCCAAATGAATCAAAAAGAAAAAAAGTCCACTCCACGCTGCTTCAGCAATCCCTGCCAAGGGGCAAGAGAAACACGTGCATGCTGTACCCAGCTATTACAACAGAGTCGTCATGAACTTCTCCCCCTCCGAGCAGCCACTCGGGGGGTCGGAGACCACCCCTCCACAGCTCGCTCCCTCCCGTTCCTCCCTCGGGGCCATACCTGCTTCCACTGGCGGTAGGTGGAGAACTCCTGGGAAGGAATGAAGAGGCTGAGTCGGAAGATGGATTTGAGTTCAGCCGGCAGCCCCTTCGACTCAAAGTATTCAAACTCTGTCTGCGACTCCCCAAACACTGGCACATACAGACAGAGGCAGAGCATCTTTCTGAGCCGGAGACTCAGCTGCCCTGCTCAGACTGACCGGGAAGGGAAGCAAAGCTGAATGATTCCCCTGAGCTAATTTCAGTGCGTAGTGGAAAGGAAATGCCAGTGAGTCTCATGACACATGCCTATGAGCGCACTGGGCTCCGGTGGGATTGGCTGTACAAGCCCTGCCCTTCTACTTAAAAGGGAAGCCGAGGCTGTACAGTCCCACCCAGCTGCCAGCAAGACACCCGACCCATGTGAGCTGCCTCCCGTTGCTCAACACCAGGCTCCCATTAAGCCCCAAGACCTTACATCACGCTCACCACAAGTTAACTCTTACTGGCGTGTCTTTTAACCCAAGGGACTTTGGCCAACATCCGAGACGCTCATTTGCTGTCCCTTACTTCTGATCAGTCCTTTCTGATCCTGCTCTCACCCCTCTGGAGTTTTACACACACAGCACAGTTGGGACCAGTCTTGATCATAACCTCTCCCACCATACGGCACAGGAGGACTCTCACTGTTCCTCTTCCCACAAATTCTTCCTCTAAAACACAGTAAGAGCAAGAGGCCAGCCACTTACTGCTTTTATACATGTTTGGGATATCCAGCTTAAGCAAAAGCTTTGAAATTCCACTTTTATAAGGCTACTTTGCTATGCTAGAGTTGATTGGCTTTGGCTGAAAGTTCTCCCAAACCCACTTGTGCCAGGGAGGAGCAGGCAATCTCTGCATACCAAGAGCTCTCTCCTCTGCAGCACTCCAGCGTTACTAACACAGACAGCCATAAAGCCTGTGGAGAAGGTTTGCCATTGTGCCAAATACCTAAAGAACCACCAAAATCAAGAGCAGGCTTCAAAACAGACCCAGCTGCTTCAAAGCCTCCTAGCTAGGCATGCACACAGCAGTTACGCCAGCTTAATAGTTATTCCTCCTCTTCCAACTACAATTAAACATTGCAGTCGGATATGTGCTACAATGACAAGTGGCCAGGGCAGAACATTTTCCAGTTTCTACCATTTACAATTTAACCACTTTGTAAGCGAGTTCCTGAGCTTTCATCAGAAGCAAGTCAGGCTGAAGAGGGAGTGTGGCACATGCATCATTTAATGTGGATATAATTACAGGCTTCTGAGCATTCAGTGGAGTTCGATGTATGGGATGACACCTAGTACTACAGCGAGAGTACCAAAGAAGCGCAGTAGGTCACAATACTGCTCAATACAGAATTACTAATTCCTTACATTAATTTTAAATTAAAGTTATAGTCTTGATATTCCTCAAAGAGACGCTAACATCTAACAAGAGAAGGAAGATGCAAAAAGCCATAGCCAATAACCAAAACACACTAATCCTGCCCACACTTGAAGTAACACAGCATGTTTGCTAAACTGGTTTACGCCAGCCCAGCTAACAGCCTTCCCCACCACTGCGGACACAGCAACATTTTCTTGTGTTTGCTCTGTCTGAACACACTGCCTGGCCAGTGCAAAGTCCAATAAGCACTCCCCTTCTCAGATCCTAATCCACAAGGGGCCTTTACATCTTTACCGTGGTATTTTGTTCTTTAGATTTAAATAAAAGCCAAGGTCTGTAGTGAGCTGTTTGTGGAGCTGCATGTCAATCAAACAAATTGGGAATATTTAATCTGGGGCTTTATTTCAAGGATTTTATTTTTTATATTATTTTAAAGCTTAATAGATCACAACTTGCAGCAATTCGGTACCCTTGAGAATCATGACCTACAACAGCTTCTTATGCCCTCCCCCAGGCACCTCACCTTCCATGGCACTACTGCCACGTTACCTAACCAGGCTTAACCTACTCCCTGCTGACGTCTCTCCACATGAAAACAGGATCTTCTCAGGGACTCCAGATCCTCTTAAAGATCAGCTGCAGCAGCTCACTACATGCACACCAACAGCACACCCCAGCCTTCCCACTGAGTCTCACTGCCAGCAGTACCCTAACGCTACACCCCACTGGTCACAAGCGAACACCTTCAGCAGCCTGACCGACACGAGCAGCTCCCCGCCAGCTCCAGGTAGTAAGTGAACAAACGTAACTCAGATTTGCCCCACCAAGCCTTAAGATCCTCTGTAGTCCTTCCCATGAATTGCCAAGCATGGCTATAATAGCTGCCTGGCAGCTCAGTTGCTATGCCAACATGATGCAGATTTTCCTAATAAACTCTGGAGTTGGCAGCTAGAGACAAAAGGCAAAATCTGCACATTTTAGGAAAAAAAGCCCTACTATATACGTCAGAGAAAGGGAGAAAGGTAATGAGGTTAAGAAAGCTGATTTTAAGCAGGGTATTAATTACAGGACAGCGAGCTAAGGAGAGACAGATTACAAATGAAGTTTATACCAGCAATTCTGATTATAATGACAAAGGGAACTTAAACAAGCATTAACAAGTTTTTAGATTTCACCTAAAAAAATCCTGGCAAACCTGGAAGTACTCAAAAGTAACATAGCTCTCCAAAGCTGGAGGGATCAGTGTTGCTGGAACACAAGTAGTATAAGCCCAGGCCTTAGCAGACGCAGCCGGACCCGCTCCCGCAGCAGCACACCCCTCCCAGGGCTTCAGGCGGGAGCGATGCCCAGCACATCCCTCATCAGCACTGTCTGTTCCTGATCAAGCCGAGGACAGGGCACAGAGCTCCAAATAAAGTCAGTCCTCCCCAATCTTCTTCCTTCCACCAATTCTGCCAATGAAGCCAGAGCTGGACCTACACCTTTGTGGTCCCTGTGAAGCCAGCCTAGCTAATACCCTTCTTTGCTAAGGCGAGCACTAGATGAGTCTGTCTTCCTTCTACAGAAGGCTCACTTTTCTTACCATCAAGGAAGCTGCAAACGCGTTTTCATTTTATTTATAGCATTCATTTATTTATAGCATTTGGTTCTTATTTAAATGCTGCACGAGTTACCAGTTTCAATACCCTGCCATTGCAACGCTAACCTTTCCAAGTCATTTGTACTCTTCCAGGCATCTGCTTCATCACCAGTTTACTACATCAGCTCCAAAAGCTACCTCCCAAAGGATGGGAGGATGCGGCCATACAAGGAGCAAGAAAATATGCTGTTTAATTTTGAATTCACGTTGCTAAAAAAAAGTCTCTAAAAATATCAAGCGCCAGTGAGTGTCACAGCCACATAACTAACATCCTCCTTCACAAGCAAAACAGGTCTCTGGGCAAGTACACCATGGGCCAGAGAGAGAACCACTATTGCTCCAAGTTTTCACTAAGTTCTGCTGACTTGGTATTTTTTAATTTCTGGAAACTAGCTTATAATTAATTGTACAGTACAGAAAGTCCTCAGAAAGCACAAACAAAGAGTGTAAAGTGTATGAAGGAGGGGAGTTAATCATTTAAGAGACCCCAGCAGAGTAAAGAGCTGCAGCCAGCCAAGACTCTGCAAGGGGAAGGATAGAGACCGGGGAAGGCAGACAACACTACATGGTATTTATTGGACATAAAGGTGACCAGGAAAGGTGACCTGTTCCACTGACAACACACAGATCCAAAGTTACAAGTCCAGATGGTGACATCAGGGGCAGATCATACCTCTCTTCTGTGTACACACACCCAGGGGCCAACGCATCACATTTATAGTCAGTATTTTCTCCCACATTTGCAGAAACAGCTTCATGTTGAAATCGTTACCTTCAAGCAAGGATCTGAGCAGAAACACGCCAACAACAACACGAAGACTGAAGAGCCAGGGCTAGGAAGCAGCTCCAGTCAAGCTTATTGATACATGTCAATTCCTTACAGTAACCTCAGTATAAGGTGTGATATTTTCTGGTTTTAACAGATAGGTAGTTACAGGTGTTTTTACAAAACAAAGTGACATACCAGCCAAGAGACTTCTCCCAAGGTCACAGACAATCAGTGGCAGAGAACAAAAGCCATGTGTCCCCCACATTTTCTTTAAACACCAAATAATAATGTTTGCTCACAGTGGTTTATAATCTACCCCTAAGGCTGTATGAGAATTTTGCAACATTTCTCCTTCAGACAGGTAATTAGGACGCAGATATCTGATCAATCACAAACAAGCAATTGCAGCTTAACAAGTTACTGTCCACCAGCTGAGCCACGATGACTAGGTGCAGTATTAGCCAGCCTGAATCGCAAGGTAAAAACATATCTGCATAATCCTCAACAGAAGAGCTTTACACTGCGTTTTACTTTACAATCAGGGCAGGCTAAAATTACAGTCACAACCTCCTAGCAGATGGGCAGTTACTTCCTAAGCTGCAATAACTCCATTTTACCACATCCTTATCCTCCAGGTATTTCTCCATTAGCCAATGTTAGGGTTCCTATGCAGCGAAACTTCCCAGGGTCACACAGAAGAGATTGGCATCAGCTTTCAGAGAAAGCTTCATTTCTAGGTGTGAACAGATGGGCTCTGCCTGACTGAGGGACCATTGTTCCCTGGAGGACAGCAGAGATTTTCAGCCCTACGCTTTCAAGGTTTTCATCACAACCTCCTTCAGTTCTGAGCCTCTGTCCTTCTTCAACCTCCTTGCACGAAAGCCCTCCTCAAAATGCGCACACTCCTCTTTTTAAAGAGGATGCACAGTGCTAACTGCTAACGATAGGGATGAAGGCAAAAGTCCCTGCAGATTTTTCAGTCTGATTCAAGCAGGGAGTGGCTTCTGCTCCCCAGAATGCCACCCTGTCTGTTTCCATTCAGAACAGCAGCTGAACAGACACTAATCCCCTCTACAACTTAAACCTGTTCATCCCCCATTTTAAAGAGAAAGCTTACAGCAACAACCATGCCCGGTTCCCTGTTAAATAAGCTAGATCCTGCAAGTCACACACCCCTACCCCTGCTGCAGACCTTAGTATTATCCCAAACTCCCACCACTCGCAGGGGTTATGCCCAACTCCTTCTCCCCTAATCCCACGTCACACCCTTGGTCTTAAACCACAAGCAGTCATTGCTGACTGCACCATCCTCAGGAGAGACAGACAGCATTCCCTCCCCATCAAAAATAAACCAGAACTGCAGTCAGCCAGCACTGTGCTAGGAGCCCAGGCACTAAACTAAGCAGCTTTTGTTTGTCTCCCCCCAGACAAAGCCTCACCATTTATTCTCCGCCAATTGTGCGCACCCACCACCTCCCCGCTCTCCCACCCCCTGGGAAGTTCCCATCCTCACGCAGATTTTAGTCTCTCCCTTATGCCACCCCGCTCCCCAGGGACGGGTTTTACTCTCTTCCAGGCTGTGCCATTCAAATAATACAGCCAGTTACTCATTTGCTCAAAACATGCTAGTTTTTCCAGAGGCTTGCCAAATTACCAGTGACTCCGGAACATGTTAGGATCTATTTGATCCTTTGCTGGTCTCCAGTGCAGGGGTGGGACTCGCCGTTAACCTGCATTATTATTCCCTGTCCTCTCCGTCATGCTTCTTCCAAGTTGCCCAGGAACCTTCCAGACCCCTCTATTCCCCTTTGCCCCTAAACAGCATTTTTTCCCCCCTTTGAACATCATATCCAAAAGGTTAGATCACCTCCTCTCTTCACAGTCATTCCCCTGGTCCCCCCACATTTCCCTGCTAGCAAGCACACACTGGACCCTGCTCCCTTTTCCTGTTCCTCTCCCCCCTCCCCAAATACACACGCACCCACCCCCAGCTACGCACACACCCAACCTGCAACACCCCTACTCCCGGCAGACCACACACTCCACTGTCATGTGCACCAACCCCTCCTCAGGCCCCTGGATATCCCGTTACCTTTGGAAAATGCTCTGCGGGTCCAACCACCAGTAGGATAGTTGGTCTCCTTTCAGTGGGATCAGTCCCTCTGTCTTGTGGCTTCCCCAACATCTTTGGCCCTTTCTCCCCGGGGCCTGGAAGTGGGGTGGTGTTTCTGGCCTCATCCTCTTTTTCATCTGCAGGACCTTGGCATATGGCCCTGGGAAAGAAGCTAAACAGAAAATGCCAAAGGGTCTGCAGCATTGCTGCTCCAGAGAGCATCCCAGGCAGGGAAACCCTGCGCGCTCAGGAGCTGCCCGCTGCCAAGGGTGATGTGACTGCACTACCAAGCACCCCCAAGACAGGAATCGGCACGGCAGCCAGTAGGAGCTTCAACCCAGCGACTCCACAGGCTCAGATTCTTTACAGACCGCTCCTGCGGACGCTTCCTGCCTTTTGAAATTGCTGCTACTGCAGTCGTGCCTGGCCTGACAAGCAGCTCATTGTACCAGAGCCTCAGAAATCTGATGGCAACAGACAAAGCACAAGACCCCTGGCACAGAGAAGCCGAGCCGCTGCGCTTAAGCGGAAAGCTAAAGATGAACCTCTCCGAGAGAAGCTTCTCAGAGCTGCCAATTAACCCGCATGTCCTGGCTCATCCTAACGGCACATCAGCCGAGCAGCGAGGCTGAACACCCAAGGCTGCGTCCCCACTGCAGCAGTGCCCAGCCAATCCTCGCTCCCAACACTGCGGTGCTCCGGAGCACGGCAGCGCGCGCAGCCAGGCGGGAGCGCGCCCTCCACGCAGGAGGCACCCCGCAAAGGAGCGCGCCCGCCAACGCCGTCGGGCAGGTACGGGCAGGGAGGGCAGCAGGGCAGCCGTCCGGAGCGCAGAAGCCATGGCCCCCGATGCGATTCAGCAGCGCGGGATTGTCGGAGGCGTGTACGTACCCGCTTCTGGGGCTCGGCAGCTTCGGCCGCAGCTCTTTGTTAGGGCAGCAGATGGTTCTGCAGAGAGAAGCCGGCTTTTCCCAGCCATGGCTGAATTAACCTCTAACTGCACCCTCTCTCCCTGGTCTATTATAGTCTCATCCGTCATTACAATAGCTCTTTGGTGCTGCATTGTGCTTCTGCCATTTGGCTTTCAGCGCAACACAGCGACACGCTTCCATAGCATTTATGGCTATTCATCTACACACGCTCTAATACGCTATGGTTAAACTATCGCCGATGAGTCAAACGGGCCGAGTTCTGCTGAAGGAGCCTTTAACCGTACAGTCAAGGTGAGGATTAGCCAGAGCACGGCCACAAGTATATATCAATATATAAGCACCGAACACATGACCTTGCCCAAATTCCTCCAAGAAATGCCTTGTTTCAGCAGCAGTTGCTCATAGCCCTGGCTGTAAGGTTGGGGCTATCGGCCTCCCGGCCAGGGCATCACCAGAAAAGTCAACCTGCCTTGGTGGAAGCGAGCAGCCCACATCTGGCAGGCACAACAGCAGCCTGCAGACAGTAAGGGCTCATTTGCTGTTTTAAAGTACCAACAACTTAATATATAGTCCTAGATTCTTGCCTGCCTTTTGCATCTACAGACAGAGGGCACTGCATGCCTCACTTTCCAAAGTATTATGACTTTTCCTTAAGAGAACAGTTTGGATTTTTTTAACACACAGGATAAATAAACACAGACCAAAGATAAATAAAGACCACATACATCACCCGAGGCTCCCTACCCACAGTACCACAGCAAGATCTACAGCAAGCACAGGACCTCCATTTTCAGCTTTTAGCTTTTGAGAGTGACAGACTGTAGGAAACTTTTGTTTTACAGATATTAGATATGAAAATACAATCCAAAACCTGAAAGGACTGCAAGCTTTAAGTAGCCAATTCGCAAATAAATTTGAGAGGAAGAACACTAAACATCACATTTGGGAACTTGCTAGTGTTGAATTCCCTTAACCAACCTGAGTAATGGAAAAAGTGAGAGCCAAGTACATAGACATCACATTAAAAATGAATTCTTCTGCAAATACATTTCAGAGTTACTTAAGAAGAAAAAAACGCTGTTTAGTCATAAGGTCTACATAGAGTACTCAAAGTTTTTTACCTTAAAACTTGACACATACAAAAAAATAACAAAGCATTAAAAATTCACAAAATTCAGAGGCAGTAACACTGGGGTGAGGGTATGGAAAAGCCCTGTCCCTCTCTGAGGAATGGCACAGCCCAGTTCTAGCTGGGATATAATCAGAAGCCCCGGGTCAGGCACAGGCAGGAAAGAGTGAAGAATTTTTGTCATGCCTCCATTACCTTGAGCTGCTGCCAGTCATCACAAACAACAAGCACAGAAGTTAAACTGCTTTCTAAAACACAGTGAATCAGATCCTTTAAAATGACATTTGAAAGTTTCTAACACTCAGGCCAGAGGAAGAACAAAGCAGATTTTCTGAACTGGGAAACGTTCTTCAAAATCAGCTTCTATTAGCCTAAAGCTGTCGTTTCACAAGAAACTGGTCTGAAGCTTACTGCCTCTAAAAGAGGTCGTCTCACACATCCACATCAGCTCTGCATTTACCTTGCTCCCATATGCTCCTCCAACAACCTCATTAACCCAGCCAAAAGTTACAGAGCTTTCTGCTGGGGTAACCAGTTGAGGCTACTCATGGATGGGGTGCAAAAAAGTGTGACTGCCTGTGGCAGCAGCAGGCACACCGGCCCCACCACTCACAGAGCTACAAGCCACAAAACAGAAGGCAAGACACTTGAGTGGGACTTTAGTTTTGTCCTCAGTGGTCACTTAATACTGGGCTGCTACTCACAAGGACCCATTAAACCAGCTGATGTTACCGGACACTATTGCTTACAGTTTCTCTGCATAGTATTTATTAGCTTTAGTGGTGTGTGCATGGCAGGGACCCAATCTTCCTTTGTTCATGCAGACATCCCATAGTAAAATAATAATTTGTGCAAGAAATTACATGCCTGGGGTGCAATTAAAGCAGACACTCAGCAATGCTTCCTTGGCCTTTGTCCTCGCTAAAGAAAACCTCAGAGGAATTCTGCCACCGCACTAATCCACACAGCTCCTTCAGAACAGACAGACTTTTCTAATCATATTTAGAAAAAAAAGCATTTCTTTTACCAAGTGGGGAATTTTATTAGGTCAGAATAATAAACCTAGTAACGGCAAGATGATTATTGCTAGAGGCAAGACAACTGCTCTCCTACAGGGAATTTGTAGGGAAGTATTACCCGACCAACACCACCACGAAGCCAATCATTCACACATAAGAAAAGATTCAATAAATACCACAGGTCCAGCCTGAACAGCGACACAAAGGAATGGAGGAGGAACAAAAATTCACTTTTTCTAGAAATCATGAACAAACACCTAGGCCACAGTGAAACAGCTTTCCTGACCTACGCTTCATTAGGAGACCATAAGCCCTCCAATTCCAGCTGTTTCCATGAACCAAGCCCAGGATTTTGAAGGCAGAAAAGCACCAGGACTGATCTGAAAACTGGCTCTCAGCCAGCACACCAGTCACCGGAGACCAAAGGCGCCTGTGGCAGCTGGCCTCAGAGTCCTACACCATCCAAATGGATAGTCATTAGATAGCCAGAGGAGAAGCTGACAATAAAGTCATGTAATCTATCCAAACGGAGACAAAGGAGAAAGGGAAGAGCAAGACAGTGACGTGCTTTGCTTAATTAAAACAATATTTTCCTCAGTACTGCAAGCTGTCAGAAGGATGTTCTGTTTTAAGCCAAAAGCTCAAGGTATCTTGTATCCTCTTCAGCCACATCATGCAGGCCACTTTTTAGTACCTGCTAAGTCTGAAACTCCAGTTTGCAAACAGGCATTTGCTCTTTCCAGCCTGGTAGTACCAGGCAGTAATTCAGATTCAGACCATTTGCTTTAAGATGGCTTCTAGAAGACTTCTGAGTAAGTGCACAGCATTTTCCAGCAACAATCTGAGCCTCGTCACCAGACAACTAGCTAACACATAAAAAATGCAGGAGGGAGGGTGAAAAGAAAAGGGGGCAGAGGGAAAAGGAGCTGTGCTTGGAGCAATGACCCTTCTCCTCCTCCGGCACAGGAAGAGCTGCCACTGCGGTCGCCGTCTCCACTTCCTTAAGTGACCCCACAGGAATCAGCAGTGACTCATCTCCTTCGGGCGCTCTCCTGGAAGCACCCCGAGGAGCACTGCCTACTCGTGTGCCACCCAGAGATAGCACCCAGCCTGCCCCAGCTGGGATGGGCCACCATGACTCCTTCAATTACCTCTTATCTTTTCAAATGTAATTTCTGAAAGATGAAAACGTAAGTACTTCTCACTTTTTAGAAAGCCAAACCCTGCACAGCGCTTCTCGCACCACGCCATAAAATCTAAACGTCTTGGCCACTGCTGCTTAAATAATTAAACTGTCTAGTGACATTCAACTACATTAATATATTAAGGTGACACAGCATAGTTCAGTGAACACTACAAAGAAACCCAGGTCACCTCGTTATAGGAAACCTGGCACAAGTGATCAGCTATTCTAGTCGATATATTAAGGCAACCGAGGACCAGTGCCAAACACAGAGAGCGCTGGCCAGGGCGGGGGAAATACACAGCCATTGCCCAGAACAGCGAGTTCCACCAAGGTCATATCATATCACATGAAGAACCAGGGATTGACCAAGAGAAAGGGCATCCTCAGTACTCAGAAATTAGAAAGTCAACTTCTCGCTGCACTGGAAAATTAACCAGGAATATAGCTAGTGGAGAAACGATGGCCCCCCAGCAGCCCGGGCCCAGGCTTGCTCTCACACAGCCCCTGTTCTCTCAGGCTAAGCAATGTAGATTCACATACCAAACAGCTTTGCCTTTCCAAGCAACTCATGATCTAAAAATTTCAACAATTTCTCTTACAGCAGAATTCTCCACTGTAAGCCACTTTAACTGCCAGAAGCTCCCCTGCAGCTCGCTTACGTATGACTTCGAAAAACTAAGACGTCTCCGCTGCCTTTCCACACTGACACTAGTTATCACAGCTATGCTTCTCCACCTGAGACAAAGTCTGGGGCATCATTAAAGTGCTCTCATGTCCCACATTCAGAGGGACAAATATAGCAACAGGACATGAACAAGAACAAAGGCTCATTTACCATTTGCTACAAGTAGGTCTAAAAGAAAAAAAATCCCTCCCCCTGCTCCTCCTCCCAACACCATATCATGTTATAATATATGCAACAGAGAGCACAGAACTGCAGCATCACCGTTTTGTAGGGCTCTCAAACAGGAGACCGAGTCCTTGTTATGGCTTTGATGTCATTTTATTAACACTTGTCAACCATTTAAGGCTTCTGCTCAATATTCACCCAGATTCGTCACGGGTATAGTTTCTTTTAAAAAAAAATTAAAAGAAATAACAAGTATACTGAAGTCCTGGAGGTTTTTTTCTGCCCTTATCTCAGTAATCTGACTAATAATCCAATGCGGATGAGGATAAGGAGACACTTTCCACTACTTACCAAGGCATCTAGCCCTGGTCACCAAATAATGTCCCACAGAACGTGTTGAAAGACCAAAACCCTGCTGCATATTCTCCAAAGGCACAATCAGTTGCCTTGGATCAGTTTTGTTGTTTCATTTCACTCAGGCTCTGGGGATCCTACAGGCATTCACTTCACTACAGAGTTCAGAATACATCCCATCCCGCCGAAAACAGAAGGGTGAGAGACCATGTCAGTGACATGCAGGCTGCCTTTCTGCAAAGAGAGACTCTCACATAACATCAACAGTTACAATTGATATGCTCAAGTCAAAAGTTGCATCCACATCCCACAGAAGTCAGCCAGTATCCTTCATTCATTATCACTCTGCAAATAGGACAAAGGTCTCTGCTAAATAAACCTGAGAACCACCAGGCTTCTCCAATTTCCTGCAAGGCAGGGCAAAAAATGATCATGGAAGAACATCCCAAGATTGCATCTCTCAAGAGTTACATACCTGGTCCTGTACGTACATGACCATAAAGCAACACTTGCCTAATCCACAATTGTTTGTTTATACGCAAGGTAAGCTTATGCAAGAGCAAGTTTCTCTTGTATGTATTTACATCTGAAAACTCACTTCCAATCTACCCCTTTGAACACTGAGTGGACACACACCACCAGTTTAATACATTAATCACACTAAGGCAGGTCTGATGACCAGAGACCAAGTCTGAGTAAAGACTTTTGAGAGGTTGCCTGGTCTCCAGCATCCCTCTCCTCCTGCCCTCCCCGTGTGACCTCTGGGTCCAGGCAGAGTGACAGAGGCAGGCAGCCAGCGTGCCAGCCAGTCTCCCTGACATTCATTGTCACAGCGCACCCTCCAGCCCAGCAAAGCTCTCGCTTTAGGAGGTTGCTGGCCAAGTCTATTAATAACTGACACTGCACTGAGAAGTTTCCTTGTGCCAAAGCCAATCTCTGTATTTCTCAGTCTTTGCAGCGGCCGTCAAGAACCAATTTGATTGATTACAAAGAGTTCATTTGCGTCTTCAGCATGCCTAAATCAGAGAAGGTAACAGAACCCAGAATTCACACCAACTCATCCACTTCCCACAGCTTGAAAGGCTTTATCTACGACTAAATCATTGACCTACAGTTCTACTCTTGCACCAGATTTCCCAAGTGCATGAGAACAGGACCTTCATCAAACCACACATTTTACAATTTACAAAAAGCAAGAACAGGCCTCCACTCCCTACAGACCCAGCAAATACAATCTTTTTTGCTTGCTATTCTAATGCACATTATACATAAATGCGTGGAGTTATTTAACACGTTCTTGAAAGCAGTTTCACCTTGTGTTAAACTGGCTCAGGGTATCCACATTTGTCCTTTGGGATTAGTCAGGAGATGGGTGATTGAGAAGCTGTTGGCAAATACCTTTCAGCAGAAGGAAGGGTATCAACTGGAATTTCAAACTGTAACACTGCTTCATTTGTTTGATACAATTTGTGTTGCTCAACCCTTCATGACAGATTACCAAGGCCTGGCTAAAAGCTCCACAACTGCCCCAGCAGGACACAAGACACACAAACCATGAAGATGTTGTATCTAAATGTACATAGGTTTGGAGAGATATTCCAGTCTAGATTACAGAACAGTATTAGAATTTCACTCTTTTTATCATAAACAGACTTCTGTAACACAATAAAAACTCAGATCCTCCTTTTCCAGATGACTGTGAATGGAAAACAGGTGAAAGCCTCACACAGAAGAGATTCTCCTGCTTCCTCTGCACCTTACAGTTGCTGAGAATTTTAGTACATTATGCACAGTATAATACAGAGTATTCAAAAGTCTTGGAGAGTAAAATAGTTACAGAAATAGAATCTGAAATTAAGAATTAAATGACATCATGACAGAAGATAAAATATTGATCAGAAATAAGATTAAACTTATTTATGATTTCAAGTGCTACAATAGAAAGTTTCTCAATCCATCCATGGAGGCACTTCCGAAAGAACTAAGTGATCAACTGTCCCCGAGCAGCATGGACACAGTGTTCTCTGACGGCTGCAAGAGTCCAGAGATGCACCTAAAAAGCAAAATCATTCAGAGGAGAGGCCTGAAGCAAAGCAAACGCTGCAGAGTCCAGCTGCAGCAGTGCAGTTACGCTCTTTGGTACACGTGAAAAGTGAACAACAGAATTTGTGTGGGAGTTTGGACAGCCAGAACTTAGGAGATCAAAGAGAAGATACCAGGCTAAGAAATAAGTGATGAAAGCAGATGGGAAGATTTCAGCAGAATGGGGGCTGATGTAGTTTCACGTGAGGAAGCTGATACTGAGGAGCAATAGGCAGTCACACAGATGAACTTTGGAGAAGAAAGTATCACAAGGCCAAGGAGGACATCATCATTACAGCAGAGTCAACCAGACACTTGTAACTGAAAAGAGACAAGGGTTATGTCTGCTCTGTTTCTTAAAGCTGAGAGAATTAGTCCAGCAGAAGATGCTCAGCACCACCACAGAAGAGGTAGCTGCAGACAAAGTTTACCACTTCAGTCTGTCTCTAGGCAGCTGGGATTAATTCCACCAGTTCAAACTGTCTGGAACTTCAGCAGCAGAGATGCTCCAGCCCTGCAGTTAATTGGGATCAGTAGGAAAACAGTTATATTGGCAAATACACAAATACTACCATCACATGTCCTTTCAACAATGCAACATCTCCAGATACAAAGTAGAAAACATCATTCTGGTTCAACTGTCTCTATTTCCATGAAGTGTGTACTTCCAGTTCCGTAAGTCTACACAAATATTTTCATGAGGGAAGTCAGAAAGTAGTAATAACAGGAGATTGACTACTCCAGAGGTAGATGTAGTTTAGCAGCAAAAGACTATCCCTTTACACAGTAGAACAAGAAAGCCTTTAAAAAATTCTTCACATGGTTATCACTTTACTGCTCAAGCAAAGTGAAGTATGTGAATTGCTTCATGCTAACCAGCACAAACAAGCATTTCTTTAGAAGGCTCACTGACTTGGCACACTGTATTTGTCAAATGGTTTAAAGATAACAGCATGGGTGAAAAAAATCCAACGTTTACATAAGCAAATTCCACCTCAAAGGACATCCAAGTACAACCCCTTCTCTCCCCCACCACAGAAGGCCACCTCTGAAACAGAAGGCAGCAATTTTCCAAGAATGCTACAAAGGGTTTTATCTCAGTAAGAGCTCTCAAGCATTAGAGCCAAAACATTGTTCATTTTCTTTTCAAGTTGCAGCCCAAAACTATTATTGTTACAAGGCCTTTTAGCCTCCTGACGCAAAGAGATTAGCAACATTCAGCTAAGATTGGTGATAACCTCACATTAGGAGACTAATATTTTCTCCGTCTGTCTCCCAAGCGTTAGAAGGCAACTCCCATATCAAATGTACTGTTGCATGGAAGGAAAAATAAAATGCACCGGAGCCACCAAGTAATTTACTAATCACAAGCAATTCATGTGATTTATGCCTAAATCAGTCTCCAAACACCATGTCCAATACATCAAAAAGGTTTTCATCTTGATGCTTAAGCACTTTTCTTGAGCGTGACTTCATATTAGTTACCCCAAGCACCCAGTTGCCGTTATTAGCTAACGATGGAGCAGAAAAAAGAAGGGCTTATTAATAGAACTGCCTGGGAAACAGGAAGTTTATTTTATTTTCCTAAAAATTACACCACGCGGAAGTTTTCTAACCAGCTCTCCGAGGACTGTTCCCACATGTTTAACTGGAAATTAAGAGTTTTGAACTCTGCATCCCCGTTCTTAACGGACGCTTTTTACACCGCCGAAGGGGATGCTCTGCAGTACTAACAATGCTTTGCAAACTCTATTCATCTAACCAGCCGCTTCCTGCACGGCGGAAGAGTAGGCAGAGGAAGTGAAGAGCTGAGGAACAATACTGACAGACAAGGGCTTCAGCAGAAAGACAGGATTGTTAAGCAGCATCCAGACAGCGCTTCCCTCCGACAGAGCAGTTCCAGTCCCTGCAGAACGTTCTTCTCTGCCGCTCCCACAGCGTGGCAAGCAAAGAAGCTATCTGCTGGGAAGTAAAAACGCATTTTGTTTCAGGGTGCATCCTGCTAGCCTGGAGAATATCAGGCTGGATTGAGTAACGTGCCCAGGAGAAAAAGGGAATGCAAACCGAGACAGGCATGCAGGCGTAAGCACAGAGCGCTCTGACGAATGAGGGACTTTTGCCAGAGGTAAAGGATTCGGCACCCACGGGTGGCAGCAGCTCAGCATTTCACAGGGCATGCACAGGTGATTTATATGGTATAATCAGATTTCATTACCAAAATGCACACAGCAGAAAATCGCCATGGCACTATCGTTATTTTTAGAAACTGCACAGCTAAACCACTCACAAGATCCTCACACCACAGAAGAATTCTCACACATTACAGCAGCAACAAAGATGCCAACCAAAAAGACATGTTAGAAGTTAAGATGTTGGAGATTCAAAGTCAGAAAGGAACTAAAAACTCTGGAAAGGATGAATACATGCAATTAAAGCACTCAAACTGGGGCACCACTCCCAGAACTGGGAGAGAATAGGAACTGTCACTTAAATTAGATGTCTTTTCAGTGACTCAGAAGTTATCCTTAAACTCTTCTTCCTTCCTGCAGGATTGAGGCACTCTGAGATGGCACATCCCCGACTGCACCCATGTGTTTATCTCCTATCCTCCCAAGATACTCAGCTTTTTATGGTCCTGCATATAAAATACAAGAGACTAGGCAGGAACAAACTGTGCACTGAGGACAAGCCCATTACTCAGATTCATGCAGATGTAAATTGCACTAATTACAGTTAAATAGAGCAACATCACGTTGAACCTTGAAGCCTAGAATCGTCAGTGTACAGCATCACACAAAGAGCTGTGTGACCACAAAAGGGCACAGCTCCCAATACTGAAGTAGAAAGCCAGTGCGCTGCACATTTCATATCCTCCACAGGCAAACTGTACAAATACAGCAGCCTTCCCACATTTTAAGATATTTCAAACCCCTTAAAACAGATAATTGAGTTTAGCATGTATAAGCCATCTTGGGCAAGAAACCTGAGTAGCAACATGGTGCCAAAGACTAACATGAGGAAGCGCAATGATGCAATGAAAACTGCACGACAACCTGACTGCATCTATCCCTTCCAAAAAACCTTTTACAAATTTAAGTAAACATGCAAGCTTCCTAGTCCCTGGACCTGGAGAAAGAGGATTTTCTTTATAGTGCTTCCTGCCCAAGCAGTAAGTTTTCAATCCTAAATTCCCACAGTTAATGCTGCACGTGCCTACAGGTAGTAAGCAAGCAGATTCCTCCGGGTTTAGTGTTCAAGTCAGCAGGGCTGATTTTAGGCAAGTACCTAGAAATGCTTAAACGCTCTCTCGGGAGCGGAGCAGCGGCATCTCCCACCACACAAACGCCTGCGCTCTCTCAGGGTCCTCCCGGCTACGCATCAGGAAGGTAACTGGATACAAGCGCCGGCATGCAACAAGCAGGTGCCCACTATCACCAACTAACCTGGCGGGTCTCTGCCCCGGCCGGGGCACAGTTACCGGGTCTTCAGAGCCCACGTCCCGCTCCCGAGAACGGCGGAGCCGGGGGAGCTCCGCGGCACGGAGCCGGGATCCAGGGACAGACCCGCGCTGCGGGGCGGACACGGGATGAGGAGGGCGGCCAGACCCTTCCTCACCCCCCAGCAACGCAGGTCCGGAGCCCAGCCCGGCTGGGCCCCATCGGGTCAAGCCCTGCCGCCCCGCCC
Organism: Strix uralensis; assembly: GCF_047716275.1. Taxonomy (NCBI): domain Eukaryota; kingdom Metazoa; phylum Chordata; class Aves; order Strigiformes; family Strigidae; genus Strix; species Strix uralensis. The sequence goes on from NC_133992.1 coordinate 6,176,664, forward strand.
GCCCCCCGCCGCTCACCAGAAGGTCCAGCTCGGTGCGGTGCAGCCCGAGGCGGCCCAGGCCCACGGCCAGGTCGTGGATGCAGAGCGCGCCGTCGCGGTTCACGTCCAGCTTCTGGAATAGGGCGCGGAGGCGCCGGTCCTGCTCGGAGGCCTCACACAGAGACCGCCCGCAGGGCCCCGCGCTCCCGCCACCGCCCTCCGCCCCCGGGCCGGTCGCCGCGCCGGCGGCCCGCGGGGAGCCGCAGGGACAGAGCACGCCGCTCACCACCGGGGAGGCCAGCGAGCGCCGCGCCCCCGGCATCCTCCCGCCGCCCGCCCGCTCCTCACACACGCCGACACCGGCAAATGGCGGCGCTTCCGCCGCGAGGGACCGACACGGAGCGCTTCCGCCTTCGCGCCACACGCCGCGGCCACCACGTGACGCTCCGCGCCGACCAATGGCGGCGGCCCGCGCGCTGGCGTCAGCCAACACGCCCCCGCGCGCACCCCCGGCCTCCACGCGAGCCCGCGAGTGGGCGGGCACTGACGTCAGAGGGACGCCTTCCTCTGCACCAATCGGAAGGAAACACCGCCCGGGGCGGAAGGGGGCGGTACGAGCGCCTGGATCCAACTCCCATTTGTTAAATCCCCGGGGAGAGGCGGGGATAAAGCTACAACATCTCCAATCAGATCAGGAACCGGGAGTCAGTTTGAGCTTGACGGATGTGGCACGTATCCGGTAGCTTCCAGAGCAGGGGGCGCTCCGTGTTGATGGATGTGAGAAATGCCCAATGGAATTAGAGCGGGGAAATTCATGGGCGGGCCCAGCCGCTCACAGGCCTCACGCAGGCCCAGTGGCCTGAGACAAGCGGCCAGGCGGGGCCGTCTCTTGGCCCCCCGATGGGCAGCGAGACTGGCCAATGATAGCGCGGCGCTGACGGCGGGAGGCGAGATCTCCGCCTGACGGGCAGACGAGCTGCCCAATCAGAAGAGGCAAGAAAGGGGGCTGATTCTGGAAGCCATTACGCCAGTGTCGCAGGGTGGAGGCTGTTGAGCGGGGTTTGCTGGGTGGCTGCGGTACGCAATTTGCGTATCGTTGGCGGTGCCAAGGGGGGAGCGGGGGGGGACGGACACCTCCGGGCCCTGCGGGGCCTCGGGGCCCCCCTGTTGTCCCCGGCCCCGGGGGTGAGCAGGCCTGGGGAGGCCCTGCCGCCCTTCGGCCCTGCCCAGCCTCCCCCAGGGCCCCCTGGGCCCGGCCAGGCCCCCCTGGCCTGCAGGTGTCCCCTAGTGCCCCCTCCTCGGTGCCCCTCATGGCCATGGCGTCGCCCCCGGCACCCCCGGCCAAGAAGCGGAAGATGAACTTCTCGGAGCGGGAGGTGGAGATCATCGTGGAGGAGCTAGAGCGAGGCAAGCACCTCCTCATCAACCACTTCAACGCAGGCGTGCCCCTGGCCGCCAAGGCCGCCGCCTGGCATGACATCCTGCGCCGCGTCAATGCCGTTGCCACCTGCCACCGCGAGCTGCCCGAGGTCAAGAAGAAATGGTCCGACCTCAAGACCGAGGTGCGACGCAAAGTGGCCCAAGTCCGGGCTGCCATGGAAGGGGGAGGCGAGAGCCAGAACGGCAACGGCAACGGGCCAGAGAGCGAAGACCCAACGGGCACTGCGACCGCCCCGGTTATCCTCACCCCCATGCAGCAACGCATCTGCAACTTGCTGGGAGAAGCCACCATCATCAGTTTGCCGAGTGGGGACTGCAGCACGGGTGACGGTACCGAGATACCCATCACCGCGTCAGCCACCACGGTCACCCTGACCCAGAGTGAGTGCTGCGCCGGCTGCAGATGCTCTATTCTGAATTGGAAGATCATACAGGGGGCCTTGACACCCACCCATGAGGAGGCCCTGAGCCCTGTGCGGGGAAAGCCCCAGCAAAAAGAACCCCCCACATCTCTGTAATGAAAATGCCATTCCCAATATGTCCTCGTGCTGTAAGGGGCGGCTGCAAGATACGCACGTACTGAAAGTCAGTCTTGATAGCTGGGCTCAGCCTTAAAAACAAGGGAAGCAAGTATCCTTTGCGCCTTGCAGATTGTTCAGTCCCCCTGTCTGGGGACAAAAGCAGGGGGAGAAACATCTCCAAGGCTGATCTCCCAGTCTGCCCCAAAGAGCAGCTGTCCTTCTGACAAGTGCCGTTCTGGGTCTTGTCTTTGCCCTTATGTCACTTGGTTAATGCTGCTTGGAAAGATTTTTCTGCGCTGGACTGGAGGTTGAGAAATTATTCTGTCTAGACAGATAAGGCATGCCCTATTCCTTTGGACTGTATAGCCTAAAAGGAAGCTCGAATGAGGGTGGAGTAGACTTAAATAGGTCATTTTGTGCATGGCTGTTCATTGTATGTTATCTCACTGAACAGGCAGTATTCCTGTGATATTCATTGAATAGTCCTGTAGATAAAAATCCCCGTATTGCAGCTACTTCTTACCCCCTTTCTGTCCTTTGTTCTCAGTTCCTGCAGAGACGACCTACCACAGTCTGGAGGACGGAGTTGTGGAGTACTGCACAACAGAAGCCCCCACCACCGTCACGGCCGAAGCACCCTTGGAGATGATGGCGCATCAACACGAAGTGTCTGCGAAACCCCAGGAGCTGAAAAGCCGAATTGCTCTGAACTCAGCCAAGCTCTTGCAGGAGCAGCGAGTGACCAACTTGCACGTGAAGGAGATCGCCCAGCACCTGGAGCAGCAGAATGACTTGCTTCAGATGATTCGGCGCTCCCAGGAGGTGCAGGCATGCGCCCAGGAGCGACAGGCACAAGCCATGGAAGGAACACAGGCGGCACTGAGTGCCCTCATCCAGGTCCTCCGCCCCATGATTAAGGACTTCCGTCGATTTTTGCAGAGCAATACACCCAGTCCGTCGGTCACCGCTGACCCCAGCCAGACAGGGCAGCAAGATGGCATGATCCAGTGAAAGAAACAGTAGTGGAATGTCTTTCTTGGAAAAAACCTGCCCATGCTGCCAGTGGACACAGGAGCGAGGGGCGCTAGCTCTTGTCAGTGTGAAATGGCTGCCTTGGAGTCTTGCTGAGCCTAAACAGCTTTCTTTCTCTGCTAATCTTATGCTAATCTGCCTTTTCAGACTCGTCGTACAGAGCCGTAGCAGGATGTGTAATAAACCAGGAACTTAACATTGGTTGCTTTAGTCCCTCAAACAATAGATTTATTAAAAAAAACAGTTATTTTTTTATTTCTGTTTGGAAAAAACTCTCCTAAGTATGACACCTCTCTCTTTCTTTCTCTCTCTCAAGATCTATAGCCTTTAGCTGACTTCTAACGTGGAGAGCCTTGTTGCGATATCACAGTGCTGCAGCTGCCAGGCTACAGTTATCACAAACTGTAGTGCGCGGTAGTGAATGCATTTCTGTCTCTTGCTGAAAGCATTTACTGGAAACATGGTACTGGATGTGGTACAACCTTCTGTCTGCACTGAGAGTTACAGATACTGCTCTTGCAGCGTGACATCCAGCCCATGCAGACCAGCACCAAGCCTACATGCAGTTTAAATCTCACGCACATCCCCTGAGGAGATAAATGGAATTGAAATAGTTCATTCACCTCATGTTGTATCTGCGTGCGGTCATGAAATTTCACTATAAACTTGGCAGATGTGATGAAAATTTTATATCTTGGTTACCAGATACTGCCCTGGGACACGTATCGGAAGCAATGTATTACCTGTCTCAGCGTAGTTAATACACAAGGGCCTGGATGAGTTTCACTCAGTGGGTATAACAGGTGAAACTCCGTCTCCTCTGCATAGCTTGTCACCTCCATAACACCTTCACCCATCAAAGTGGACTTGGACTGCAGAGCTTCAGCCGCGCAGCAATTCCCAACATTTAGGAGTTTGTGAGGCACTGATTTAGTGGAGTGAATTTTGGAGCATCACTCGGTTCTGCTGGTGGTGGTGGTATTTGTTCTGTACTTGCTAGGAGCTGGAGGCGAGTACAGCTGTTCTGTGTTAGTCTGCTAGCTGGCTTCGAGTGGCATTCTGAGAAACGGGTCTGAGGTTCACCTCACTATTTTCTTACCATTATACAGGGTGAAACAATGTTTGCAGCCACTTTTCTGTGAGGTGTTCAGGCTGTGGGGCTTGGTCCTCAATGGGAAGGCTTAATTTCACAGGACGGTGAACATGATTCTCACAAACTTGCAGTAACTTCATGAACTTTTAGACTAAAAGCTCCACTTGTACATGCATGGAAACAAACTTAAAAAAAAAAAAAAAAAGAAGGAAGCGTAAGTTGTCTTCTCCCTGTACCTTGCAAAGTGTGTCACATTTAACAGGCTTGTTGCTTGCCAGATGTTATTTTGAAATGGAACTTTTTCAGAGCTGGTATTTCCTTGCTGTTAAGTCTCCTTTAGGGCTGAGACATGGTGAGCAACGGCTGATGAAGGAGTGAATTTGCACAATCAAATTAAACTTTTACACAGCCTTTTATGGGGGGATGCTGGTGGGGGCCCCCTGGTTAGAGCAGTAAGTGAAGAGGCTACTGCTGCCTGTCCCTGGCCTTTACCCATTTCCTCTGGTCTGCAAGTCTGACGGGAGAAAAGGACAAAAGGACGGCGCTGAGAAGGGTTTGGCCCCTGGAGGACTCCGACCCTTTGGCACTGACATCCCTGTGCTGAGTCAGGGCAGCATCAGCTGCGTCTCTCCGCCTTGTCCAGCAGCTCGCCGCATGAGTAACGCTCGCCTGACTCTGCCTCTCAGACTTCATGGAATCAAATCAATTGCTCAATTGAAATTTATTTTTAAAGTGAAAACTATGTCATATGTGTTGGTTTACCTCATTTGTGTAATGATCTCTCCTTTACAAATATGAATTTTAATAAAAAATATGTTTTTTGGTAAACAGGCTCTTTGAGTTCATCGGTACGCTCCGGGGCAAAGACAAGTTTGCAGCACAGAATCCTCGCTGAGAAAGAGCCAAAGAAAACTCCGAACAGCCACGAGTCACGGCAGCTTTTTCTCTTCTTTGTGAACTTTGTGGCCTTGTATTTACATAATTATGGTCTTTTTCAAATAACAGCTTTTACAGCCTTACCTTGGAGCACTAGTTATTTCATTGTGTATGACAGATTACTGAAGTACAGTAATCTCCCAACTGCTCAGAAGATGCCACAATAGCCTAAAATGATGGATGAAGTACCAGCCTTTGGCTTTAAATTGCAGTGTGCATTTTTTCAGCGACTAAGCACTTAAGCTATGTTACTGTTTCGTAGGAGGAAGCGTGTTGCCCTTGGAACCACCCATTTTTCTTGTCTTTTCAGGATAAATATAGAGCTTAGTCAAGCCAGCCAGCATTCAGGTGCAAGTTCCGCGTACACATTTTTGTCTCATTAAAAAGATGTAGCAACATTTTAAATATAGGGTGAGCACTGTGATGAGGGGCTTGGTTGTTGCTCATGACGAGGTCATCAGGCTTAGGGAGGAAGAGAGAGAATGTGTCCCTTAGAGTCAAAACCAGGAGGAAGAGGTAAACAGGGCACTCACAGGGCAAATGTGGATAGGCAGGGCATTCAACTGAACAGGGAACTGGTGCCCAAGGAGAACAAAAGCTGAGGAGTAACATCTGTAGATGCTAATTTGTGCTCCTCTACTGTTCTCTTTGTACCTAGAGATTTGTATTCAGCATCCAGAGCGGGAAAGAGCTACACAGGGATGTTCTGCTGCAGGGTACCTTGGAGGTGAGGGCGAGCAGCCGGGCAGCGAGCAGCGTCCTTCGTACCTGCCAGAGGAAGAGAAGTTTGGTGAGGGACTCTTGGGGGGTCAGAAGATAATCTTCATGGCAATCAGAGGCAGCAGCCAAGCAGCCTGCAGCATCCCTGGCTGCTGCAGGAGCAAAAGTCTGCTTGTGATGTGTGCGGCTCAGGCACGGCTTTCCAGGAGATGGCACTGCGCAACGGGGCAAGGCCGGGGATCCTGAGCTGCAGCACCGCAGGGCCCTGGCAGGATGGTCCCAGAAATGACGCTTGTCGTCCAGACCTTTTGTGATCCTGCTTGCTTCTCTCACTGATGAATCTTTTCAGGACTGAGAGCCCGGAGAGGAAGAAATTCAATGGGCAGAGCCCAGCAAGGAGGAACACCGGTACCCCTAGAAAAAACAGGGTGCCTGGGGGCACAAACCGGGTCCCCCTGCTTCCCTCAAACACGGGCAGTGGACACCGAGATATCGGGAGCTCACGTCTGTCTTTGGGATGAGTTCACTGCAGAACTGAACGGGCAGGGACAAGATAAAAAAACACATGAATTCTTGAATTATAAGCGAAGAGATGGGGTTTAAGATTTTTTAGAAGACCACACATAAATATGTCAGCATCCCACAAGTACAGTGCCCTGCCATAGCTACATTGCAGTTCTGGGAGCAGATCCCTGCCGAGGGACAGAATTATATCACCTGCATACTCACCCAAATTACCTTTACCTCTTCCAGCATGTTTTTAAAGTTTGTCAAGCCTGTTTTGGCAAAGAACTCTTCTGGGGTTTTTTTTTTCCAGTTGCCATCTGAGAAGTTATTGCCAGCAGGTACTGGCAGCACAAGTGTGGTCTATTAAGTATGAAAATTGAAGCATTTAAAATTCTTTGTCTTTCTTGCAAGCATCTGACAGAAAGCTTCACACAAATGATCAGCACAGCTTCCAGGCTGCATTTTGCGAGCAGGAATAAAGCCCACATCCCCTGCCAACTGGGCTCACCAGCCCTTGAGTCCCAGCCCCAGCAGCGACAGTTCCTGATACCTCTACGGCCTGGGATCCCGAATTAGAGATTGCTGTGTCAAGTGAGAACCACAGACGTACAGTTGCTGCATTTGGGGTAACAGCGGCATTTGTGGGGCTGCAGCCAGAAGCACAGAACCAGTGGGAGAGCCCACGGCCAGCAAGTCTCTCAACCTGGTAGAACGCTGAAGGCGACACCTGGGATAGACACAGGATAACGCTTAATAAACACAACAAGCCTCGAGGCAAAATGGGTTCCAGTCTGCAGATTTTGAAAGGGGCAAACCAGCTCCGGTGGTTGTATGGTGAGGCCTCCTGGAAAGAAGCGGAGAGTCCTGCCACACATTCCCAGGACACACTGGAGCAGACCAGTAAACAAAAAAGCCAGGCAGCTGGAGTTTCAGGTCTGGCCACATGTTTGGGGAAAGGAATCCACCAGCTCCAGATTCCTGTGCTCCCTTTGTCTCTGTCAATAACAGGATCCCCCGTCCTGGCAGGCCAGAAACCCACCGTGCAGGTGTGTCCTTTGCATGTCCAACAGGAAACCCAGCCTGGCACAGAAAGTGAAACAGTTCCTGGCATTTATGATGATGAGTTCAGTTAAATATGGAACTAATGAAAAACACAAGCAGATCAAAGTAGAGCTCACAGCCTGTTATTAAATTAAGCTGAGAAGACGCAAGCTTGGAGTAACTCCACACCACAGGATAATGCTATGTCATGGGGGTAGGTGCCCGTTCCTCTCACAGGGTTTCCAGCAGCCTGCCTGCTACAGTCGGGGCTCACGCCGCTGCAGTGTCCCACGCCGGGGGCCTGAACCCCCTGCCCCATTTTGGGAGCTCCCCAGCCTGGGTCAGCCCCCCAGCTCGGGGGAAGGCACCCACCCACCGCGGGTGTCCGGCCCGCAGCTCCTCAGAGCGGGTGCATTGCAGGTGCTTGGCCACCAGCAGCACGAAGAACACCTTAGTAGCAATAAAGTGCCATGTGATAATCTTTTCTTTTTGGATGATGAGGCTGAAAGCTCATTAAAGCTATTATAACAGAGGTTACAGGTGTAACAGAGGAGAGCCATTATTGTGTTTATGCTGTTGCAGCAACGTGTATAATTTAGTTTTCAAACTTTAATCATTTGGCTGCTAGGACAAATGGATCAGCGTGATGATGTTTTCCAGAGGAAGATGCTGATGATGTAGTTTACAGGGCTTGATGATTTGCTCGTGTAGCTGGGATTCCCCCGGGATAAGAGATAGGATTCGATGGCTCACCAAACGCATTACAGAATCTATCTCCCGTCACCTCACTGAGTTTTGTCCCTTCTGAATTTATGTTGCCTTGCGTTTCCCCTGCTGCTTTATGCCAGTCCTTGAAGCAGGGAGGGAGGAGGCAGGACAAGCCATCTCTGTTCCGCTCACTCGCAGCCCGAGGCAAGCAGAGCGCAGAGACCCCCGCCCTGGCCAGCCAGACACACCTCCAGAGATAGCAGAGGTGAGGCCCAGACTTAACTGCAGAGCCCAAACTGATAAATTATCCCAGACTGATAAGACGATGCCCTGAGCCAGCAAAAGTTAAGGAAGTGTTGGCTGCACTGGGAATCTGCGTCAGGAAAGGCTTAGGTCAGGGAGAGCATGGGGCAGGGACGTGGCTGGGGTTCATGGAGCAGGGGTGAGGTGGGCACAGCGGGGCCAAGGTCATAGAGGAGAAATCAACAGCATTTGGGTCTGGGGCAAGCAGAATCAATATATATCCGAGCAGCCTGTTCACAGACACGGCCCCTTAGTGAATGGATTGGATCTGGATCGGAAAATAATATAAAGCCAGTGGGATGGTGGATGGATAGAGATACCCGACACCCACATCCCCTCTGTGGTGCCTCCGTGGGGCTCAGACAAACTCACCCACTCTGAGATCAGCAGAGGCACATGTCCGGAGGAGCACTGTCCCTTTAAAAAATTTCAATTCATCCAGAAACAATTATGCAGCATAAACACAGAAAAATCAACAGGGTGAATTTAGAACTAATAAAGATTTAATCTCTAAGTCATGAGACTGCATTTGTTAGGAAAATATACATACCCCTGAGAATCCAGCTATGGTTGCTATATTACATACTGTTCAGCAGCTCAGTGGGCAGTTTTCCAAATCCATTTATTTTTAACATCAGTCACATTATTCAATTAATTATAAAAACACTGAGGTTTTCAAAAGATGTTTCTGATAAAACTGCAGAGTAAATATGCGTGAGAACAGCAAGGATTAAAATCTCCATAAACTTTAGCATTTGGGGCTGTTGCTATAAACAAGAGAAGTCCGAGGAGGAGGTTATTTATCGGCGTGAATCATACCAGATAACACACGGCCTCCTCCCACACCACAAACAGAGAGATCATTTGTCCTTTACCTAGTGACGGAAGCGAAAGATCCGCACGTCTGTCAGTGGTGCTCAGGGAATGAAAAGTGTGAGGGACTGGGATGGATTCTTCAGATGCTTCTAGCATTCAGGCATCCCAGCTTGGCAAATATTAAATATTTAGCAGGCTGAGCTCTTTCCCAATAAACTGAGAAACAGAAAGCAAAAAACCCCAGCCCATCCCTAGCAATGTCTCGAGGCCTTGAAATCACCAGATACCCATTGATGGAACAATTCAAGCCCTACCTTTAAAAGCAGCCTTGACAAACCCTGCTTTATGGGAAGACTGATATCTCCTGCGATAGTCGCACTGTACCAATGTGAAATGTTTTCCCAGCCAAAAGTCCGTGTATCTGCTTAACCTGGTAAGCAAGAATCAACAACGCATTTGGCTTAATCCAGTTTTTAACTTTTATCCAAGTATGTTACTGTATACTTTTCCTAGCACATTGTTTTTTTAAAGACTCACATTGTGGTAGAATTATTTGATAGCTCTGATGTTGTCTGCATAGATGGCAAAGATTAAAGGCAAGGAGTCTGGGCATCAAAGCCTGGCAAAGAGAGCGAGGACTCCCAGGCTTTCATCCAAGCTTTGCCAGACATGCAAATCAGCCTTGGGAAAAGTCCCTACCATATGAGCCTCAGCTTCTCTGCCACAGAGACTCTTAGGCACATCCCTAACTTTAAAAACTAGGCAAATCATGTTGATGATTGCAGACTCCTTCAGGACAAGGAGTGACATTTTGTTCTCCTTGTCCTTAAACGATGGAATCCTGCCTAACCAGGGATCCCAGCTATAGCACGGGACACAGCAGCAGCACATAATAACAGGGAGCCATTTTGACGAACAGATGTGTTTAACTGGTTGCCACATCTCACACACGAAGCGTGAGACTCCAGCTCCTGGCCCTGCCAGGGCCTCCCTCCCGCTCTAGGACAGCCAGCCTGGACGCTGCCGGTCAGCCTGACCCGCTGTGTGGTACCCGGAGGCGCAGGGGTGGCCATACCACTGCGTTTGTGAGGCAGTGCTGCCCGAAGAGCAGCGCGCCTGTAGCGCGTGGGACATACCCGTTGGAAGAGATGTCACCCGGAGGTGCTGGGGCAGGGAAGGCACAGGGAGAAGGACAAGGCAAGGGGGGGGCTGGTCGAGGGGCAGCGCTGAAGAGGACCAATAAAGACCACGTCTGTCAGAGCTGCCTCTCCCATCGCCTCAGCCCAGGCTGGGACACCTCAACTGCAGGCTCCAGGGGCAGAGGCCTGCCATCCCCTCAGCCCCACACACTCTGGTGCCAGCTCAGGGCTGCTCGGCCTGAGGAGGGGCTCTGGGACATCCTGGGGGAGCGGGAAGGCCCGAGGGACCACCCTCCCCGGCAGCCACACGGCTGGCCGGGCAGCCACGCTGGGCCGCGCTCCCGCCGCCCTCCCCGCGGAGGTGACACCGGGGCCGCCGCAGAGCCCCCAGTTTCCCGCCCACACCCTCAGCCAGGAGGGGCGGGCCTTGCTTAAACCGACAGCCTCCGTCTCCAATCTCCACGCTTTCTTCCCCGCCCCGTGCCGAAGAAACCAATCAAAGTCTCGCTGCGCTAAGCCCGCCCCCTTGCTACTTGCCCAATCGGGCGGCGCCGCTCTCGTGCTCCCCTCCCCCTCTCCGGGGAGGCGGGCGGGGGGTTACGTAGTGTCGGGTCGGTATTCCCGAAGCGCCGTGGTGGGGTTGCTCTGCCTTGTGGCTGCCTGCGGCGTTGGCGTAGCGGCCGCAGTTGGCGTAGCGCTAGCAGAGGCGGCTGTGGCGGGGAGCAGCGGTGGCTGTGGCGGCCGTGCGAGGAGAGGGCAGGAGGTGCGAGCAGGGCCGGGCAGGGACCGGGCCGAGACCGGGTCGCAGGTCGGTGCAGAGGGCCGGGAAGCGGGCTGAGACCTCCCGTAGGTCAACTCGTGATTGAGGGGCCGGGAGGGGGGCTGAGACCTGGCTGCAGCTCGGTGCACGGCCTGGGAGAGGGGCTGAGACTTGGCTGCAGCTCGGAGCGCGGTTCGTGGGGCCAGAGCCGGGCTGTGGCCCGGCCACGGTCCAGTGCGTGACCCTTGGGGCTGGGAGAGGGGCTGAGACCTGGCTGCAGTCCACTCCGTGGTTCACAGGGCCGGGAGGCAGGCTGAGACCTGGCCACTGCTCAGTGCATGGCTTAGAGAGCTGAGACCTGACCACAGCTCAGTGCATGGCCCAGGGCTGCGACCTCGCTGCAGCCTGGTGTGTGGTCCACGGGGCCCAGAGGTGGGCTGAGACCTGTCTGCATCTTGGTGCACAGTCCGGGGGGCCAGAAGGCAGGCTGAGACCTAGCGACAGCTCAGCGCAGGGGCAGAGGGGGCTGGTGGTGCGGAGCAGTCACCAATCTGCCCCCTCGCTCTGCTCCTGGCCACCGCAGGAGAGCTGTGCCTCTGCAGAGGTGCCCGGGCCCAGGCACAGCGGACAGAGCCGCCTGGATTTGCCCGCGTTGGTTTGCAGTCATTAATTCTGAGTATTGGTGAGGATTGTTTACTGCCCGGTGTTCATAACCTCGTCCCTTTTAGATGCTAATCAGCTCTTGCCTCCCTGGCTTAGTTGTTGCTTAAACGTATAATGAAATTACTGACTTCAGCCCCAAAACTGAATTGTGTGGGGCACGGCTCGGTGTGGGCCTGGTGCTGGGGGAAGGCAGAATACTCGGTGGGCCTCGCTATTGGACAGCCAGATGACCTGATTCGGTTGTTACGCTGTGTAATCTGGAGCAGACTGCTTTTTTTCTCTCCTCAGTGCTGCTTTCTCCATTTATAAGATACAGGTGCTAACACTTAGGGCTGGTCGGAAATACAGAAAAGAAACAGATTTTTGCATTTCTTGAGGCAGCTTTTGCTTACTCTTGTTAGACTACATGTTAGACTGATCTTGCTCTGTAAACTGCTTCTGAAGATGATGGCTGAAAATAGAGCAGATTTTTATTAGCTGCTTTGCAAAACAAATTACAAGGGGGATGACAACAGTGAAGGTTGCTCTAGGCAAAAAGGGGAAAGAGGATGTTGGGGCCAGGCTAATTGGGGCCATACCTCTTAAGACTGGTATGAGTCTGGGCTGAATATTACCCATCCAAACAGGTTTTAGAGGAGGAGGAGGAGCCCAAGACTGGCTGGGACTAATTTACTCATTTCCCTCCCAAAGGCTGACCCGAAGACCTGTATCAAGGAGTTGCACAAGAGGAGGAGATAGAAACTGGAAGCTCTCTGAATGTGCTGCCTGCAGACTTGAGGCTTCTTCAGAGACTCAAGATGACTTCCCACAAGAGATGCTTTCTGGAGGGGTTGTGCTGAAGGCGAAGCACTGCAGCCTCTAACTGGGACAGCTCCTGCTGGTCTGGAGCTGAGAACAACTTCTCTCCTTCCCTTTTCCCTTGGAGATGTTGCAGAGATTTGATCTGACATCTTCCTCCTCACCTGAAGTCTGCCGTGGCAATGATCCCACAGCCAGATCCGACCACCAAAGAGAAGAGAATTGTGCGTTTGAAGCTGGGCCGTCGTTGTAACTGAACTGGAATTTACTCCCTGCTTGCGCTTCTGGAACGAGTGCCGTTCCTCTGCTTGTCTGTGTGTGTTTTGAGCCGCTCCTCCCTGGTCTTGTTTGGAAGTCCTGGGCTTTCCACGCTGAATTTGCCCATGGCTTTCTTGATGAAGAAGAAGAAATTCAAGTTTCAGACAAGTTTCACTCTAGAAGAGCTGACTGCAGTCCCCTTTGTGAATGGGGTTCTATTCTGCAAAATCAGGCTGCTAGATGGAGGAGACTTTGCTAGCTTATCTACCAGGTAAGAAGCTGCTTGCGGACTTACTTCCTGGCTGTGCTTTTTTCCCTGGTTATTCTTCACTTGAGCAGTTTAGCATATGGCTACCACTTGCCTACCCCTTGATGGGATTTTAATAGTTCTGTTGTTGGGCCCCACATGCCACATCATTCTCTGGAGCGGAGGAAGAACATAGCTGGAGAGCTCTGAACCTGGGTGGTGGTGGCTGATCAGAGCTGGGTTGCGTTTTTCAGAGATGTGGGGAAGGAGCAGGAGATCACTCCCTTGCAAGGGGCTGGGGTTTGTGGATTAAATCCTCTTTTTTTTTTTTTTCCCCCCCCGCCTCTCCTTGCCCAAGTTCTCACACACTATTTCAGACCCTATGCTATATTGCTTTCATGCCTGAATTGAAACTCAACCCTGTAGAAAACTGTATATAAGCAAATCAACCCTTCCCAACTTTGCTCTCCCCTTTTGCTTCTGAATTACTGTTCTTGGTAAGAGTGGAAGTAGCTTGCTTTGCATTGCAAATTGCTGTGCAAGGGAAAACTGCTGCCTGGAGTCAAAGTTGTCAGTGTTAAAGACACAGTTTACCTCCTTGAACTGATGCCATTGTGTGTCCAAGTTTATAGCTGCAGTATTTTCTTTTTATGTGATCTGTCATATTGGGATCATTCTGCTGCACATCTTACAAGGTTGTTCTGCCATCGTGTATGGGCATTTCTCTGACTCCTTCAGGCGGGTCTGTCCCTACTCCTGCTACTAATTGCTACTAAAAACTTGCTTTGCTTTGTTTCCAACTATGCACATAGATTATCACCAGCAGTATGCAAACGTGAATTCCATAACAGCCCGGACTTGCTTTCTTTCTGCCTCAAGATGTGAAGGAAGCCTTCAGTGGCTTTCAAAACTTGTTTTTTTGCTTTCCTGAGTGACTGCTCAGTTTTAAAGGTACAGGATTAGTTTGTGCTAGCTGTTAACTGCTTTATCCCAGAGCTAAAGCCTGGTTTGGTCTGGTTTTCCTCTTTGTGGTGCTGTGCACTGAGCTTTCTCATTTCAGGAGAGATTTTATTGGGCAAGTGTAAAACATTTCTGTCTTGCAAATAGAAGTGGTGGGGCATTGCTCAAAGCTTGGCTTTTCTTCCAGAGGCATGGTACAACTTCATCTGAAGCCCATAGAAGGCGTGGCACACCTCCAAAAATGGACTTTGAATTAATTTCTCTTTTGAAGAAAATCTATCAAAAGAGCTTTTCCTTACAGTGTTCTCCCCTGAGGCTAGATCCTTGGGTTTGGTGGAAGCAGCTTATCTAAGGAATTCAAACAGTATGTGAACTTGGAAAGAAATTAACCCCTCTGCTTCCTGGAGTCATAATGAGTTGAACTGGAGGGCGTCTCAGGAAAAGCCTGTGCTGAGAAATGTCGTTCTCCCTCTCCTTGTCATCCCTGAAAGCAGCTTCTAGGAGCCGTCGCTGGGGTTTGCTGATGCTGCCAGCCGTTTGGGTTGCATTGGGTTATTTTCTGAGCTGGCTGGGGTTCAGCAGTTCGCTCAGCACGGTGCGCTGCAGATGTGTTCCAGCAGCGAAATCATCTGTAATTTAAACCAAACGCATACGTTACTCTCAACCGGCTTGATTGCTTATAAATGAGCAAAGGGGAAGTAGGCTGTTGGGTTTGCCGCCTTTCCCCTAACCTGTCTGTGCTCTAACTGAAAGCACATGGAAACCTGTTCCTGCTTGAAAAGTTATGGGTCTTGGTGGTATTGAGTCATTTGACCTTTTCCAAATATTTTCCCCTGTTGCAGTTAGAGAAACTTCAGGAGGGATGAATTTCCAGGAACATTAAGGGAGAAGAGTTACCATGTGGAGAAGCTCCCAGATCATGCCTTGGCTCTGCTTTGCACTCCTCTAGTCATTTCCATGACCTTTTTGACACTCTTTGGATCTGGGGAAGGATTAAAGGGAAGGAGATGCTGTGTCCATGTGTTAGAAGTGTGTTCATTATTTAGGATCTGTGATTGTTTCTCCGAAATCAACCACTTCCAAAAACGATCACGTTTGAGGTTGTAATGTCTGTCAGGTCATCTTATGGGAGCTGCTTATGTAAAAAAGTCTGGTGTTTGCTCTGCAATCGATTTGGGCTGCTTCTGCGGTCTGTGGCAACAGGAGGTACACAGCTATGATCAAGCAGACCAGTGGCTCTTTCTGCCAGTGAGTTTTCAGGGAACTGATCTGAACAAGGTGTCTCATGTCGTTCAGAGTCTGTAAACAGGGAGGAGAAGTAGGTATAGGAACTCATCATAGGACATGCTAAATCAGTTTCCTTTTTTCTCGATTAAGTGACCTATGATGTGGAAAGAAGAGTGTTGTCTGAGAATATAACAATCTCCAGAGAAGGATTTCTCAGGTTATTTATAATAGACTTACTTGGCAGCTTTTGCAGGTCTGTGGCTAGTGGTAGGGATATGATATATTCAATGAGTTGCTAGGTGGCACTGGGTTAATTTGACCTGTGAGCAGAGCAGAAGTGGGAGGCTGGACTGCCAGCTCTGGTCAGCCTGTCCTGGTCCCAAGTCCACTTCAGCCTGGGTGGCACGTACCTGCTGCAGCCTGGTGCTGTGGGGCTGGTGGGGCACACCCCAGGCCCGGACCCCCCTCCAGGGCTGTGAGCTGCCGGTACCTCCTCTGCCCAGGCTGGGACAAAGCAGCCGGGCTGGAGGGGAACCTGTCTGAAATGCATTAAGACTTAACACTCTTAGGAATTCAAGGCACTCTGGAAAAAGTCCAGGTCCTGTCAGCACATTCAGCTTTGGGGATCTGCCTCTCTTGGGTTTTCTGGTTCGTTTTTTTCCTTTTTTTCTTGCAGGCAGGTACCGTTTTTCCACGCTTGCTGTGCTCAGGCCTTGCATTAAACCATGGGTATTTTAGTGACTGAAGTTGCAGCTGTAAATACCGTTTTGCTTGTCCTTTCCTTTTTAAAGTCTCCTGACGCGCTGGCAGGGCTTCTGAAAATAAGACTCGCCCGTTTCAGTTTACAATGCTCTGCGTGAAAAGCCTCTATTGTCTGTGGGTTTATCGCCGTGCTATTGGATTACAGAAGCTGGTCTTCTGAACATGCATCTGAACCAGGTGTAGGCCAGGCAGGTGCTGTATTTCCCCCCAGAGAAGTACCGATATATTCCTTGAATAGTATTAATCCAGATACTTAAATAGCACAACCACCAGTGAATTCAGTTGCCTCCCAAGTATCTTTAAAAATAGCAGGCACAGAGCAGTAGGGATGTATTCATGGCAACCAGTTTTGTGAAGCAGATGGGCTGCTGCGTTTTGTACCAGTTTGAAGCTTTTTTGGGGGGGTGTGCATCTTTGTTCCTAGAGAGATGATACGATAAGCTCATCAGGAGGTTTTGGATCTGTGGATCGGCGCAGGCAGGAGCCTGGATGTCCAAAGGAGTGCCTAAAGCTACATGTACATCTTTGGGTATCATAGAAGAGGAAGACTTGATTAAATTTCCCCCCCTCTCTGCTTACAGTGTCAGTTAATGTTGAGTGACAGCCAGATGCTCTTTACCTCGGTGCTGATTGATTTCTGGCTGCGTGTTGGCAGCAAGAGTTGCTGGTGCATGATGTGAAGGAAGTGGAAAGCCAGGTGTTATCCACAGACTCCTGACACTTCATCCTACGTTGTTCTGTTAGTGTGCCAACAGTTTCACTCTGGTATTTCTGGATTTGAAGGAGAGGATTGTACTCTGAAAGCCCCTGGCTGACTCTACAGGAAAGACTGCATGAGTGGAGCAACCCTGAGGGCATTTCCCACCTTCCTCATTGTCTTCTGAAGGCACCTCAGACTCTATTTCCTTTGGGACTATGCTTTTCCAAGCACATGCAGCATTTCAGCTTGGTTTTCTGATCCTTGCCCTCCTGCGCCAGTTTGAACCAAAGAACACAGTTTGTCTCCTGCAGCCCAGCAGCTGTTTGCATGCAGGCTTGATCTGGGAAGAGCTGACCCTGTTAGGGTGGTCTGGCCTCAAAGTATTTTGGTGCTGTAAGCCTGAACCGAGAATGTTCTTAGCCTTGCAATTTTTAATTGAGTAAGAGTGAAAGGCCACTTCCTGCACTGCATGCTTTTTTTTTCTCTGTGTGTGCGTAAAGCTGCATCCAAAAAGCCAAAGGAAGTGCTGATATTTGGGGAGGCACCTCATACCGATAGCTCCCGGTGGACTGAGGTCGGCTTTTGTGTAAGCGTGGCTTTGTCATCCTTACGTAGGTACAGACCTGAAGCTACTTGCTTTCCTCAGCTGGTGGGATGCAAAACATCACTATGTCTTAGTGGTATATACCACTTTTTCATTTCTGTAGGCCATAAATAAAAGGGGAGAAGCATTGCCCTGCTAACACACAGCTGGTGATTCAGAAACCTTTGTGAAGGGAGGTGCAAGTCCTACTGCCTCTGAAATGCAGCCGTGTCTCAGTGATGAGAGTTGGAAATCAACTAATTCACTGTCTTCACATAAATAGTCACTGTGCCTGCTGTTATACAGGATCCTTCGGGTAACCAAGTTCACCATGTTTGGCTCGTTCATACTGGAAAATTGTTAACTGTTTGGTTAATCAGAGACTAAAGGACTGATTCAGCCCAGCTGAGATCTAAATCTTCACCACCGTCTGCATCAAAACAAAGGTTAGGTAACCAAATAGTTTCTCCTAGAGTCAGAAAACTAGCTGTAGTGAAAGGAGAGCATCGCTGGCTGAGTTCTGCCTCTTGATTTGAGTGGGATTGCCAGGCTGTAGTAGAGGAAGGAACTTGGTTGTGGCTCTAAACTGTTCTGCCGCTTCCATATTTTAGGACGACATGTGCTTGGCTCTGTCCTCGGCTAGAGCACGTGGTGGTGATAACATATATTAAAAGTGCTTTTGTTGCAAACATGTCTGAAAATGTAGACCTTCCCTATGTATAAATATATTCCTAATACACAGATCAAGAGAGAGACTTTTAATGCTCCAGAGCAGCTTCACATGCTAACATCCTTCTTTCCTGGCTGCAGCCTCAGGAGTGGGCTGTGGGGGTGTCAATGGAGGAGGCGTTTGAATATGGCCTCGAGAAATGATTTGCAATAAAACATAACCTAGTTCAAGATAATACTAAGGCACAGTAACTGCACTGCCTACATTCTGAAACAAATACAGAAAAACTAGACAGCAAAGATGAGGAAAAGGGGTTTCATTCCAGCAGCGTAGCTAAATGTAGGTGAAAGGCGTGAAAGCAGAAGCAGTGGATGAGGTTTAACCTCTGGCGATTGAGGGTGTTGGAAAAAGTGCAGAAGTGATACAGCACCGCAAGGTCCCTGGCACAAACGATCTTAGGCTGCACTTTGAGTTTGCAGAGCATTTCTATCACCTTGTCTGGGCTCTGGCTGCTACACCTGCGGGGTCCGACTGCAGAGGCTTTGGGGTCGGTTGATTTGCTTTGTGCTGGACTTGCCTCTTCCTGTCACCAGTCACCACCTTGGAGCCTGTCACAAGACAGGCAGAATTATGTGAAAACTTTCCTGCCACGGGGGCTGTATCCTCCTGAGTAAGGAACAGTCTCTGTTAATGCTGTGACTCCTGTTCTGCCTGCTGTTGCTCAGGCAGGGGCTGCTTTGTTGACCAGAAGCTGTAATCTAAAGCCCTGTAACTGATAGGCTGTGTGTTCAGCATCAGTAAATATGTTCGGATACAGCTGGCTTTCAAACTTCCCCCTCATCGCCAATACTGAACTGGCGTTTCTTTGACAGCTGACTCTTAGCAACAGCCTTATCTGTGTGATTTAAGCAGCCCTTGGCTCAAAAAACTGCTCACTGGAAATTAATGTTCTACTCTGAGACTGGGGCCCTGTGGCCCACTTGATTTGCAGGGTGGCAATACCATCAGGTCTGGCCAAGGACGAGGGAAGGTAGGAGGTATTTCTGAAACACAGGGGAAAACCTAAATGGCTTTCAGACTGCTTATTCTTTGTGCTCTTGAGCTGCCATCGGTGTTGACTCTACCTTTGTAGCTGTATTTCTGAGGAATTCAGGCATGCCTTTGGGAGCCTCTGGTCTCACTGCCAGTGGTTGGTATTTTAATAGGCCATAAGTTGCCAATGGCAAGTTGTTCTGGTACCAGTTTCTCGATAAATGAGGTAGGTACAGATTTATTTCTTATTATTATTTTATTGCAGGAAGCTACAACTGGTAGAGTTTCAGGAAAGAACCCAGCGTCTCCCTCAGATCAGAAACCTCCCTCACTTCAGGGCAAGTCTGTATGCTCGCGAGCCTGCCGGAGCAGGATGGGGAGCTCTTGCAGCATCCACCTGCGCTCGGCTCTGTACGGTCTCATCCGTGCAAGGACAGACGGATGTCACTCTGCACATGGCCTCCCTTTTTCAAACAGGATGTGTTCTGCATCCTCTGTGGGCTGCTGGCTCTGCACTGGGCTTACAGCCTGCTCTGAAATGGGTTGGGAATTATTTTGTAGCTGTGGATTATTCTGTAGTAAAACAGGAGCCTTTAGGAGTGCCCTGGATCAACATTTGGATCTGCTTGTTTCTTCTGTCATGGCCTGTGACCTCGTATCAGTGATCAGTGCTGTAAAGGTGATTATTTCAGGTGTTATTTCAGGTGGCTGGATGTGTCACCCCACCCCAGTACCAGCTTGCTTACCCTGCGGGATGAGAGGCTGCTTTTTTTTCTTGCAGTTTATTCATATTATGCCTTTGTGCACATGCTGGGAGACACGATGCACATCACTATCGTCACTCTGGACTCGGCATCACGATCTCTCTGGTACCATACAGTGAAACTCAGCATCTCATTTTAGTGCTTGGATTTGAAAGGCACTTCCCACTAGACAAACAGTTGTGCCTGTGTTCACTGGATGAACAGCCCTCTTGTTTGGTGTATTTTTAATCTGATGAGCAAGAAAGGGAATTGTTCTGCAGGATTCAAAATTGCTGATCTTCATGGATGTCATTTTCACGTGCTTCTCGTGGGTCTCCCGTGTAGCTCAATTGATAAGGCTGAGATGAGGAAATGGATGGGGTTATGGGGTTGAGGAAGAAAACAAAGAGGAAGCACATGGAGATGAGGGGATTGGGAGGAGGCAAGTGTGGAAGAGACAGGATGTTCTAGATAAGCAATAGCATATACAGTCTGTATAACGGATGCTTTCCCTGTGGATAGAAAGTAGCTGAGCTGGCAAGATGGCAGGATTATGCCCTTCCTTTGGCTGAATTTATCATACTTCATTGGTGAGATGAGACCTTGAAGGAGGTTCTGTGTTGTAGTAGTAGATGGGACTGAAGCTAAAAATACTTTTACTGCTGTATGCTACATTCTAAATAAGAAATGAACCCTGTCTGTTCAGCCTGAAAGCACCAAGGGTGGAAGGGAAAGCACATGGGAGGAAGGAAGAGAGTACATGGATTTACTGTCCTGGAAGGGCTAGAAAGCTGCAGCACTAATTAGCAGTGCAGCTTTAGAGACCTACAGAGACCATCACCTCTGCGTGTGGTTGGTAACGAGCCTGAAATGTGCTCTCTGAAATAAACTAAAGCTAGAAAACTTTCTTTTGGGATTGCAGTTTCCTAGAACTGCATGTTTGCTTCAATGAGGCAAGTCCCTTCTCTTGCCATTCAGTGTACCAAATATAGAAAACAAAATTTAAGGTTTGTTTAGTGCCTTTCAGAAATTACCAAACATTATGCTCCAGTCTGGCTTTGCAATGGAAAAGCAGATCAAAGAACCTGTAATGGGAAACCTCGTCAAAGGGATGTGGCTCAGGGTTTCAGTTTGGGGGAGTCGCATACTTCCATTTTGCTTCCAGAATAAAACTTTGTATGAAATGACTGCAGCAGGATGTTTCACTAATGGATATTGGGTTAATGATCAACTCCCTCAGCCAGCTGCCACAGGAGACTGGTCAGCACATGCCTACCTGTGCTCCTGCCTGCTGCTGGAGTTTCCATTTCTCCTGCAATGCAAGTTGTGAGTGTGAGGAGTACAAAATGGGGAGGCCAGAGTGAACCCTACCAAAGGTTTCTGATTGCCTTGTTCTCTGTCCAGTCAGTTCTGTTTCCAGTCCTTATGGGATAATATTGCTCATCAAAATAAAAATGCAAATGGTCAGGAGAGGGGGGAAAGAAAGGCTTGTCTGGAAAAACTCCGGCTTAGAATTATTTTTCCCTGGCCATGCATCAGATTCTTTCAGTCTTTATCCATGGTTGAAACAGCAAATGTGATGTTGGGTGGGGTGTCATGGTTTTCAGTGGATTTTTGTTCATGTGTGTATAGGTTGGGGAGAGAGTGGCCAGCTTGGCTGTGTTTTCATCGTGCTTTCTCTGTTTCTCTTGATAGTTCCTGTTCTTCCCATCATCACCTAGGCTGTGCCTGCGTGTCGCAGAATATGAGGGAGGAATCTAGGATATTTATAATTCAGCAATTTTTCCAAATCTTTTAATGTTCCATTGCCCTGGAACGGAGCAAGAGCATTCACACTTTGACGAAGACCTACTGTACCAGGTCAGCCCCAGCTAGTGCAGTGTCCTGTTTCCAGACTAAGCAATAAGGGCTGTTCAGAGGTAGTCTGCTTGCCTCTGTTATAGATTATTTATGCAGTAACCCCTCTGTAGGAAAGCTCTTCTCCTGGCTTCTGTCAGTGGCCTGTTACGGTTTATCTCATACTTCAGTAGCACCAGGCAATTGCATCTGCATAAATGTTGAATTCCTTTCAAGTGCAGTGCTGCTCATCTTATGCCTTCAGTAGCCTGCAGTGCTCCTTGCCGCAAGGGAAACTGTGTTGTGGAGGAGTGTATTTCCTATAACTGTTTCTTACATTTGCTGCCTTTCTGCTTTGTTGAATATTCTTTTTTCTGCTGTACAGGGAGTAGCTGATCATACTCTGGCCACTGTTCTCTTCAAGGTCCGTTTCTGACGTAGGTTTATAGCAATGGCTTTTTCTGCTTTCCATGCAAGTATGTCTGTTCGTTCAAAACAAATCTGCGTGTTGTGTATGCATCAGTTCTGGAGGGAAGACATCTCCAGGGTCATTTGCTCTCAGTAGGGGACAATCAAGGGAATGTGTCTAAATACAGCTGGTAGTGACAGCCACAGAGGAGGTAAAAACTCTCTGATCCTCAGAAACCCTCTCCTGGCAGCGGAGCAGTGGGAGCCTCTGCTAACATCTCCCAGGGGCTTAACCAGCACTGGCTGCTGTCGCAAAATGCAGAGCTCTCCCGTATTCTGCTTTTAACCAAGATGTAATTTATGAAATTACCTTTTGCTGATTAGGACAAGTTACATCATGAGATACTGGTCTTAGAGAATTGCATTTATCTGGAGCTGTGGCTCCAGAGGAGCCAAAGCAGCTCTAACTGCTCTGTCTCAGACCCCTTTCTCTCCTCTCCTCTCTTGCTGACTCTGGCGCTCTGGTATAACCCTGGCCCTGACATGCTCCGGAGTCGGGGCAGAAGGGAAGGGAGAGTTGGGACCGGCAGGGTCTGGAAATCCCAGCCCATCACCACCAGTATGGTGACGAGTCAGGGGGCTGCAGGCTTTACTCAGCAGCCTCTTCTAATTTGCAAACCTTTTCTGCTGAGTAGCCTTTTTGCTGATAAACCGTAACAGTGATAGATATTGACAGAGGGGATGGAGGTTCAGGGACAATGTGTTTGTACCTTGTCCTTAAAACCAGTGACCTGGTTTGTACAGCTGAATGGTGCCTTTATACAGGAACCATCATAAAGCACCTGTATTCATCGTGGAATGAAAAAGCTGCTATTAGCATATAAAGGGCTTTCTCCTGGACTATTGTATTGGTTTTGACTAAATACATACCGTATAGAAGTGACTCATAGGGGAACATGTCTGAGCATGGTAGGGTGTTACCTCTTGGGTAACTAAAACTACCTTTAGCACTGGGGTTGACTTCAGGCAGCTTATTTACTGAAGGGCTCTTCAGCGTACTCGAGCCAAATTGCAATGATGTTACATCACATGGTATTAATGAAATTATTCCAGAAATGAACTTGGCTTCATGTGCAGGTTAATTTGCACTATAAAGACTTCTCTGGTACAGCTATATTGGCAAACGCTCCAGGTTGAAACAGGGTTGATATTGGCAAAAAAATGGCACTTAACTATTCTGGCATCTGTATGTCTTCATGTGCCATAAATCTGCCTTAGAGGCAAAAAGATTTGTCTCTGTGTACATCACTTGTGTTAGGGAAGTTACTCCTAGTTGTGTTGATTCTCTTCAGGGTTTTCATTTTCCGGATTTACTATCCTAGCAAAGCCCTGGAGTGTTGAATTGACCCATGTCTTGATTTTTCTCATCTTGGGGGGCATGTGTGGATTTTTTTTTGTTTTGAAAGGTAGCTTTCTTTTTTCTTTATAAGAGCATTTTGTTTACAAACACAGCTTTCTTGCATCATGGAGTTGTAGCTGTGTCTTGTACCCTGTGTGGTAGGGGTATTATCAGAGTTCTCCTTGCTGGAGTTTACATTGCTGTCTTTCTTCTCTAGGAGTTTAAATTTAGTCAGCAAAAGGCAAATCTGGAATCTCTCAGAATGACAGCTAACACTTACAGGATGAAGAAAGTTTATAAATATATCAGCAACAGATAATCAGTGAATCTTCATTTTACATCTGTGATCTGCCAGAAGTGAAAAGGCTTTCTAAGCAACAGTGTGATACAGAAATGTGTATTGACTCTGAAATATGGTGGGTTAATCTACCTTAATCTTGTAAGCATCTGTACAGAACAAACCTTAGATTTTTCTGAAGCATTTGGGACCTTCTGAAGCTTTAGCTCCTCTATCTGTTAGAGCTCCAGGGGAAATCTGAATTGTGACTTGTCCGAAGGGCAAAAGGGCCCTGAGAGAGTCAGGATTTTATTTTCCTCTCAACTTTTGTGGTTTTTACTGTGCAGTTGACTTACTAATGAGCCTGAACACCCCCTCCCTCTGTGCCTTCCATCCCCCAGTAACATGGGGGGCTCTCAGTTTGTTTGCTCATCCCCTGTAACTCCAGCTGACTTGGCTGGAGGCGTAGGTAAGAGTTCAGGAGCCCTTCTTAGTTAAGTTACGCCCATGCCTGTTTTATGCATAGAGCACATTTGATTGTTCAGTGGTCATCGTTGTGGAAAATCAGATCTGAAAGGTATTTATGCCCAGAGTTAGGCAAGTTCTTCAGAGTGTGCTGGGTGTGAACTGCAAGGTAGCCCAGTCTTCTGCAGCACAGAGCAACCATGGGAGCAAGAGGCTGGAGAATGCAGCACCATTGTACAGCAACCTGAGTGTAGTAGCTGGTGGCTAACCTGGGCAGACTTAAGTGAAATCTGCACTCCAGACCTGTTTTTGTTTGTTCTGTAACTGAAATACTTGTGAATTTGCTTGTAAGAGCACTGGTGGTGGGCTTGGCAGCCTGGCACATGGTTTGTTCTTGGCTAATCGCGCTCCAACGTAGTCTATCAGAACAATAGAGGTAGGAGTTGGTGTGGTGACTCAGTGCATGATCAGAGTTCAAAAAAAGCAAATGCGTCTTTCAGTGTTCAATACGCACATTATTGCAGACTTGTGTTTTAGTAACTGAGTCATCTATCCAGTTAGTCCTTTCTTTACACTTAAGAGTTTGGTGGTTCTTTGCTTGTGATGTTTTTGCTCCTGGCACACATCCCTGGCCTCTGACCAAAAAGAGCTTGTGCTCTGTAGATGTGGCAAGAAGTCCTTGGATATGAGCTACTTCGGGTTGGTCTGTCTTCAGTACAGTGTGTAACAGTAGATGTATTGCACAGCATTTACTGTTACAGTCCCTTCTTGTCCTTGTTTTCTGATGTCTGGTTTTCTTCTCTGCTTCGAGATGACAGAATGTAAATTATAAATCCCTCAAAGCAGACTGGCTCTGCTGAGCATGTCCTGTCTGTAAAGTGCCATGTACATGTCCCTTGTTGCTTTGCAGCTGAGCCTCTTAGAATTATTTCCCCTTGCCTTCTCCCTGCTCCACCCTTACTTACCCTTCCAAAACTCATCTGACTTGTTCTATAGCTTAAGTTTTTAAAGGGTCATTATTCTGCGACTTTCTTTCTCCATTTAGCACAATTTTTATTTTGTTATGCAACTTCTGCTGTAGCACTCGGTCACTTTTTTGCTATTTTTAAATAAATTTCCATTGTTTCACATAGTATTTTTAACATAGTTCATGTTAGGAGGAGCTTAAAGGTTTTAAGATTTAGCTATAAGGAATGGTTGGAAATATTTTTTTTTTCTAAAATAAGCCCCAATGCTAAGTTTTAGAAACCTTGGATGTAGTGGAGAATGTGGCTACCCAGGGCAGTGATCTGGAGTGCATGAGATGGACTGCACTGGAAGACTCTTGTCTGTGGGACAGTCTGCATGAGGTGCAGGATTTCATGTCTGTCGCTTAGACAAGACACATGTCTGGATGCACAGGACCGGAGTCCAGACATAACTGAATTACTGCCTTTCAAAGAAGCTGTTAACACACAACTAGGAATGCTGATGCTGGAGGGTTTTCTACTGGTGATTGATTGCCACCCCCATTCTCCAGTAGGTATTATCACTCCCTGGCTTGTACTGGTGGACCTTTATCAAGATTGATCACTGCCTTGGAGGGCACTGTAATACGCAGTTCAAAAGCTGTGCTTCTACGGAAATAGGCTTCTTCTGGAAATAAGGTTAAAAACCATAAAAAGTCAATCACTTGCCTGCTAGATACCAGCTTATTCCTAAGGAGGACTTCTAAATCATTCTTTGTATCCTGTTTTTATTTCATGCTTGCCTTGTTGGGTTTGCTCCAGTTCTTTCCTCGCCTGCCTTTCACATACTTGGTGCTGTCGTCGTCCCCTGTCCCCCAGTGAAACGGTCTTGACTGTTCCTTACCTTGGTTTCTCAGCTGCAGCTGAAGTTTCTTCCATTAGCTTTTTTCTTTCCTCTACAGTTGCTGTTAATTCTTTTTCCTGTATTTGTCCCTTTTCCAGTCAAATAGGCATTATGCAGGCTGTGCTGTTAGCTGCGTAAGTGGAATCTAGTCTCCTGAGCTGACTTTTCCCTACTCTTCCTTCCCCGTTCACTCTTTCCCCACCTCTCCAAGTGCCAGCGATCAGCAGGAGTGGATGTATGTCCATGTCCTGGTGTGAGGCAGAACTGAGCAAGTATGGTGAAGCTCTCTACAAGTGTTGGAGCTCGCCTGTTCCCCCCAAAAAATGCTGGGTTGCATGAACACTTCATTCTAAAAGCATTGGTTTTCAAATTTGGCATTTAGAGAGCCCACACGTATCTTCCCCTCTGGTGTGAATGAAGAACTAAATCACTAGGTGTAAGCTGATGCCAAGAGGGAGGGGTGGGTAGGTGTCCTTCTCCACCATGGGCCATTGGAATGGGTTTGCTGGGAATTCAGAAGTTAATTTTGCGAGTAGTCGGTAGATGTGATGACCTTACTGCTGAACTCTTGTTTAAAACACTTTCAGTGAAACATCCAAGTAAGACTTGTTTGAAATGACAAAGGCTTGCTTAGTTCTCTTAGTGACACAGTCTGCATCATCTGTCTCCGAGCCATTTTTCCATCATAACTGCTAATGTCTACTACACAACAACCAACACTTGTCAGCTGGAGAATACAGGGTTGTTTGCAGTGGGGGAGATGTCCAGCTCTTTGGGTTGGCAGTTGTTCTGGTCAGTGATGTAAGCCCAGTTAAAACAGAGTAACTTTATTGTTGAGAGCTACTTGCAGCCCTTTCTGTTCCTTCTGCTCAGGGAAGGCAAAACCCCGCCGTGTAAATAACTTGCTGTAAAGCACTTGCATGCATCCAGGTTAAACTGACTTGGATTTCCATGCAAGTTCATGTATCCAGGTGTGTGTTTATTATCCTGTATGGTGTTCCCCAAGGAATATGGTGTGTCACCTTTCGTTCTTGGGACACATTTCCACTGAGTTTCCCAGCATCTGTTGCTGCATCGTGTTTGCTTCTGCTTTCTACCTGCATTTGGCCTGCATGAGCTTGACAAGATAAAAAGGATGGCAGCCCTAAGCTTTTACTAATGCGATACATTCCCATGCTGTTGTTTGCCAGTGGTGCATCTTGTTCACTGTTAGTTTCTCTCCTTTTCCTTGCCAGGCATCTGGATGGCAAAGCCTCGGAGCTGCAGTTTTCTTTAATAATACGTGTGCTGCAGTGAAGTGCCCTGTCCTAAGCCCATTATTTGGGGATACCTACAGGTTCTGGGTCATATATCTAAACCAGCTAATGGCTACATGAAGGCTCACTTTCTATTTTATATACATATGTTCACCCACCTTTGTATTTTCTATGCTTTATAGGCAGTGATTAGGCCCTCTGTAGCAGGACCTGCTGTGTCTGTAGGATGGTATAAATTTTGGTGTGCTGTGAGCACAGTGCTTGAGTATTGGTTACTGACCTGGGCATCTTAGAAAGTCAGTTTTGAAACAGGTTTTTCAGGAACTTTTTTGTTGCCTTTACCAAAGGTCTCTCCTACAGCTTTGCACTAGATAACCTAGTTAAAATAGTAACTATCTTCTCTGGAACATAATGAAGGATTGTTCCAGACTTTGCCAAGCTAAGGGAGTGTCAGTGATCCTGCTCTAATTCAGCCTTTGGAAGTGCTGGGGAATAGATGAGGCTGTCTTTAATGGTCAGTCTCTGCAGCTGAAAGCAGAGCTGTGTAAAGAAGTGCTATAGAAGATGCCTTTCAGTTGCAATCTGCTGAAATAACTTGATTTTTTTTTTTTTCTTTTCCTCCCTCTGACTGAGGGGATTGTACCTGCATCGCTGAGGTTGTGTTACCTTCCTCCCCAAAAGACCCACTGTTGCAGTGTGTCGGGGCCCCTTCAAGGGCTGCTTTTCAATCCATTGCACTTAAATGAATCTGAGCCAGGACTTGGCTCCTTGGCCTCTTTAAAATGGTGTTACCTTTCTTGTGCCTTACCAGATTGAGATGCTGCTTCAGTGATGTTGTGCTCCTGCGTGCAGCGGCGAACCAGTGAGGAGGATGGAGAGTACAGTCTGCTGCGAGCAGGCAGGAGGATTAGTTCTGCTTGAAGGGTCTGACACAGATCCACATCTCCGAGAGGGGGGACAGTGAGCATGTGGATTGGGCATCAGAAATAGGGAAGCTTGCCCTCCCCCTTTGTGTAGATGAGGAGGAGGAAATCTGAATAAGAAGCTCTTTGTGTGTGCTTATCTATATACTGTCTCATTTAGCCTGAGGTTTTCCCACATCTGCTACCGTGCATGAAACATCAGACTGAGACACACTGCTGTACTGAAATGTGTGGCGTTAGAAAGCTATTTTTTGTTGTCATTGCCCTCCCAATAAGCCTGTGGCCTTTTTATGATGTTTCGTACTTTTAATTGTCTTACATGTGACTACTGCCATAAAGTAAGAGTGAAACATCTGCTCTTCTAAATGTTTCAGTAAGGCAAAACTGTTTCAGCACGTTGTGTGTTTGAAGCATGATACCCAGTTGGGCATAACTCAGCTTTGAGTCCATAAATAGAAGTTTTAATCTCTGTTCTGGTGTTTCATTAGCTAGGTTTTCATGTGGGAGAGAGGCCCACAGTAGCCCGAGATAGCATTGGTCGTATACATGGCCTTTTTGTAGAAGTGTTTGCTTTAGCTAACTTGCATTCAGAGTGAGCTTTGTGGCTGTCTGTAACAGTGCTACTCTGTCCGTGGCACTAAACTCACAGTTGGTAAACATCTCTTCTCTAAAATCTGTTTGTTGCGTGTTCCTCTGCCTGTCTCCAGAGCTGCAGTAAGGCTCTGCGTGAGATCTGAACCCGAAGAGGCTTAGTGGCTTCACCAAACACGCTGCTGCTTCTGTAAAAGTAGGTAAACTAGTGGGCTGCTGCTGAGCATCGTTTCCCTTACTTGGATTCATACCACGCTATGGTGAAACATCTTCTAATTGCTCTTTTTCTGGTAAATCTTATCTCAAAGGGTAGGATGGTGGCTGGGGGATGCAGTAAACTGTCTCTTCTGGCTGGTCAAGGAGCTGGAGGTAGATGAACAGCTCCAGGGTTGAAAGACCCCCAAGAAGCTCTTTCTGGAACTCCACTTTTCACAAAAGCTGCTGCAGGGTTGCGTCAATTTATTCCGAGGAGGTATATTTAGGTCTGGAAGAGTAATTACACAGCTTTGAATAAATCTCGAGTCAGAAGAGGGCAAAGCTTAGCTTGGCAGGGATTCAACCTTCTGGGAGTCTTTCTACAAAATGGTACAGGCGGCTTTTTTTAAAATAAAACTTCTGAAGACCCATTGAATTGGCACCTCGTACCAGGCATTGGTCTGATCTATTTCTGGCTCTCCAAATACAGAGTAAAACTTAAAATTAGACACTTCTAGTTCTAAGCTGTTAGTTTCTGCTTTGCTTTTAGATGCCCTGTGATTAGGATGGAAGGAAACGCCTCTCTTGGTGCAGCCCTCACCATGCTTCTTGTGTGGTTTTGGTTTCTGTGTGATGGTTCCTAATTGTACATCAGAGAATATTCTAGAGCTAAATACAAAACTGCTCCTCATCTGAGTCCACTTTTTTTCCTATTTTAGTGTTCTCTAATTACCAGCCTAACGATAGCTTGGTGTGAGGTGGATAGACAAAGCCCATTGCTTCCCCACATGCCATCTTCTGGAAATGTGGAACTAATTTTTTAGTTTAGCTTGAAACAATAGTGCTGTTGCTTGTTTAAGGATACAGACCCAGCCCCCACCCTTAAAAGCCACTCTTTAAGGTAAAAAAGAAAGTTGAAAGTCATTGTTGAATGATTGTGAAACTTGTGACTGGAAAGCAGCTCTGAATTTTATCTTGTAACCTCCTTTCCGCCCTGTGCAGACTATTCTGAAGATATAAAAAGCCCAAGCTATGCGTGCACCTGCAGCTCGGGTTCGTGTTCGCAGTGCTGTGGGTAACATAACCCCCCCAAATCCTGTTCCTAATTCCTTGTGCCGTATGGTATCTACAGCAGTTTTGGAAAGCTTAATAAGAAGCAGAATGTCTGTTAGCTGTGAAGGAGCTCTTTATTACTAATCAGTAGTTTTTGCCACGTTTTGAAGTAATTAGCCTTCATTGGACTTAGCAGTATCTAACAGATGCTTAATCATAACTGCATTGTAATATGAGCAAGAACTCATGAGTAAGGAAACTCGCATGCTAGAGCAGTTCTTGCCCATCCTACTGACGAAGCAGCTGCGGGGAGCCAGGCGCGTGCAATGGGCATTCAGGAGCTGGAGCTTGGTCACTTAAATATTCGCTTGTGACAGGAGTTGGAGCTCTGAGGGGCATTTGTGAACGAGGTTTGCAGCAGTGTGCTGTTGTACCTGTCTCATCTGAAGATCATTCACTTGTAGCTGCCTTCCAGGATTCAGCTTGAAGCTCTGCTGTTGTTGGCAGAATTAGCTTTGCCTCGCTCTCTAGAAAATAGCGGTTCCTTTTTAAAGACAGCTAATGCTGCTAAAATATTTGATGTTTTGTGCATCCCATGTACCTTCCTTGCATTTCTGAAGCACATATGTTTACAAGCATTTTTCTGTACTGTTGGATTCTTTTTTTCATCTGTATCTGAGTGTTCCTTCCTTTAGGCCATTTGAGATACCCACTATCAAGTTTAAGACACCTCACATCTGAAATTTAACATGCCTAATTTAGCTGGCTTGGTGAATATTTTATTATATAGGCAAAGCCTTTTTAATCCCTCTGGAAGTGTTTCTTCTCCTGTCTGAAGGAGCTGGAGTGAGTTGAGTGGAGCAATGAGAACCAGATCTCATCTTGAATTAATCCCAGATTCAAAGGTACTTTCGGCACTTAGATGTCTCACTTTTCAATGACTTCAATAGCTAGCTTTAGTTCTGTCTGGAAGGAGTTTAAGTTCACTGCCTTGAAGGAATTGCTGCCTTCTGTTTTCCCACATTTTAAACAGAGATGATCAGCCCTTATGTGCATTACAGAGGATTACAGGTCTCAGTTACTTGTCAGCTTCTCCTTTTCTGTTCTCTGTGTTTGCCTTGGCCAGCACATTCAGGTCCCACAGAGTAGCTCAGAGGACTGCAGGGACCTCCTGGGTCAGGATCCAGTCCCTGGTATCTGTCCTGCTGGGCTCACCTCACGGTTGCAGAAGGGCTGCGATGGCTTTTGCCTCTTCTTTCCCAGGAGGAGAGTTGAGGCAATACCAAGACTGATCGTTCTCCCCTTTGCCACCAACCTCTTTGGCTCACGCTGTGCCCGGGTCAGAGGGTGGGAAGCCTCCCTTTCCCTGCTAAAGCAAACACTTTATTGGGTGCCCTTGCCCCTTTGTCCTGTGCTCAGAGGAGAGATAAGACCAAGATGCAAACTTGCTAGCTCATAGCTGTCAAAAGTGCCTTCCCGTCCCTCTGCCCTGCCCTCATTACTTTGGGAACTTAATTGGCTGAGGGCCAAGCTCTGAGCCATAAACAGATCAGGTCCTGCAGGGGATCAGTGGGGAACCAGAGCCCCGTGGAAGGACCCACACACCTCGTTTCCAGGCTCCTTTGAACTGGCCTCCTTTGAAGGGTGAACTCCAGCTTCCCCTGAGGGCTCTGCAGAAGCCAGAGCTGTCCCTGAAGCGATTCCTGTGCTGGGGAAGGCTGCTTCTCTTCCTGCTGCAGCTCAGGCTATGCTGGAGCCATGCACTTTTCCACTTACCCTGGAGATCAGGAGAGGCTGGTGAGAGACTGTGCAAGGAAAACCACCTCCTCCCTGGCTGGGACTGCTTTACTGTCTGAAACCCCCGCATGGTTTGAAGCACAGTATTTGCTTGGCATGGTCCTGTCTGTGTGCACCCAGGAGCACTTCCACGTGCATTTTTGTCCTCCTTCGAGCTGGCTGTCCTAACTGGCTTAGTGCCAGTATAAGAGGCAGGATGGCTGCCTGGGAAGGACAAGCCGTCCAGGACACACAGCACGTTTGCTGTACAGAGGCCGTCCAGAACAGGCACATCGTAGGAAGATAAGTTTGTTGAACCTTCAGCCCAATTCGAAGGTTGGCTCTGTCCAGGCCGGACAATGAACGAGCTAAACCAGCTAAGCAAGAAATGTCAGAGGGCTTGTGAGAGTTTTAAAGGCAAATTCTGTTGATGAGATGATTAGTCTTCCCTGTAACCTAGGTGGCTTTTTCCTGTATTGGCTGGTGAAAAGCTTAATGCTAACATAACACTTTTGTGTGGTGCAGTTTCAGGTGTTGCAGACCAGGCTGTGTTGTAGAGGATCTTTACAGGCCAGGCTGCCAGTTATTAAAAAAGATGCTTAATATTCAGGATTGGTTTGGCTTTGTACCTTTATTTGAAGACTTTTTTTTTTTTGCATTCTTAGAGAGGAAGTTCAGGAAAACTGTGTCCGCTGGAAAAAGAAGTTCACTTTTGTGTGCAAAATGAGTGCCAACCCAGCCACAGGACTCCTGGACCCCTGCATCTGCCGAGTATCTGTCCGTAAGGTGAGCATCTAGCTTCTACCACCAGTGTACTGGTGTTGGTTACTAGCTGCCTTTTTTTGGCAGCAGGAAGAATTGCATGGGCAGTGGTGGGAAGGAAGGATTGTTTGGACCAGGATGTAACTCAAACGGAGCCTCTCTCTCCAGCAAGGGTGCTTGATGGAGGGTGGGAGCAACCAGGGTGGTGGTAACCCTTGAGAGACAGAGGTCTGTGAAATCCTGAGAGCAAATTCCAGGACTGAGTAATGTCTTTCCCCCTGTTTCCCCAGCACATATAATAGCTGCTTTTCCTGTTTGTTTTGTCTCCTGTTATAGGAGCTGAAGGGCGGAAAAACATACTCAAAGGTAAGAGCACAGAAAAGGCAAATGTGGCAGAGTGATGGTGGTCATGTCTTCTGTTAGTGCTTTACACCCACTAGAAACCAGTGACTGCTCTGTGAAGCAATCTGGAGGGACGGTCATTAGTTCTTAGTTTAAGCCTGAGTTAAGTAATTTCCCGAAAAAATCAACTTGCTGGGACAGGATCCAGGCTGCACTGGATGTGGAATTGAGAAGGGGGTTGGGAAGATGATCTGCATGTCCTCAAACTTTGGGGAAGTTCTGAGTCAGATGGGAACTCTCTGGCTTCTGGCAACATCTCACTAATAAAGAAACACAGGCTCCAGTTCTGTTCTCCAGAGTGCAGCAGCCAGCTGTGGCTGGGGTAGGCACCTCACTGCCTCGCGAGCGCAGGGAAAAACCTACAGCAGAAATCTCTGCCTTCCAAAGCACAAGAGGCGTTGAGGCAGAAAACAAACTGATCAGCAGGGATGTTAGTTTTGGTTTGTTCCCCCCTGCTTTCTTGCCTGTGCTATGGGAGAGACAATGGGCCACCCCCTTCTCTTTGTGCTGGATCAAGAGACAATGTTGGCTTGGAAGTTGAGCTCGCGCAGAGCCTGAAACCATGTTTGTTTGAAAATGAGTCACTGCTGCTGGTTTCTAATAAACAGATGTTCAGGTCACACACAACCTTGTAAGAATTCTTTCTAATCAATATCCTTCCTGAGACCATGGAGACAACTGGCTTTGAAGGGTGAACTGCGCTCGCTCCTATGTACTGTTGTGCTACGTGATAGAGGAGGGCAACAGTCCACACCGTTCCTTTTTTGTTGCTAATTAGGACCTGGTCTCTAGGGCCATCAGTTTCTCTTTCACTAAATTCACACTCTGGGGAGGTTATTCCTCTGTTCTGCAGAGCTGCCTGTCCAGGAAGAGCAGCACAGCTGGAGGAAGAAACATGCCTCTGAGACAAAGTAAATGCATCAGCCTGTCCTCCCTCAGTGTCCATCCTCAAGCTTCCCACAGTATTTGGAAATGCAGAATTAAAGGAAGCCTGAAGGCATGTCTCTATGGTGGAGTTAACCTCGACTCTTATTCAGGCCGTGTTCTAACCTACTTCCCTCTTTTTCAGTCTCCAGTTGTGTTTAGTGACATTTTGAAAGAGACCTAGTTGCTCTAGCCCAGAATTGGAGGCCAAAGCTGAAGTACTTACCATCTCTAGGGCTGGTATCTTGCTTAGTCTTCTGTGAAGAAGACACATTCTCCTAGAATTCAACAAAAAATGACCCGAGCATTTTGGCAGCTCAGAAACAAGGGATGTCACAGCAGACAGGGTGAGTAAGCCTTGCAGTCTTTCCCTGTGGACCAGGCTTGTTCCAGTCAGGTCCTCGTGGCAGAACTGGCTGACTTGGCATTTCTAACATTTCTAGCAGAACTCTGCAGTGTATGTCCATGCAACTCTTCCCGTTCTAAACAACAAGTCCTATACTCATTCAGCTGAAAACCCCTCCAATCATGGCAGCAGATGTAGAGGAAGATGCAACTTGTGAATGCCCTTTTTACCTGATCCCCCTTCAGCAGGGACTGAGGGTGATGGAGCTGTTTGTGCTCGACACAGAGTTTCCACCGACTCGCGCACCTTTTGGTTTGACGTTAATGTCACTTCAGTGTCAGGGGTTAGAGAGCGGAAGCCAACAGGAAGGACTGATAAAGCGGAAACTCTTTCACCAAGCTGGAAGAAACACACCATCAGCTGGCTGGAAAACTGAGGAAACTATTCTGAAAGGTTACATCTGAAAACATCCTTTTGTTAAGGGATCCTTCCTCTATATACTGGGAGTCTGCTTCCTGAGAAGAGCTTCTGACCTCAGCACGCCATATGAGTTCTCCCACACTGTCCTCCAGTGCTGGTCTTCTCAGGGAAGTTAGTGCTGTGGTGGAGGAAGAGGGATTTGGGTCTGGGCCACTCTTGTGCCATGTTGGTTCTGTTGCTGTGGTCATGCTGTGTCTCTGTCCTCCAGTTTTGTCACAGTGATGGATTGCAGCTCCCTCTGTGACTTTCTCCTGTCCTGTTTATCTCTGAGAGATAAAAATTCACTGTTTTTTCCTTATCAGTGAATACTCACCAAGCAGCATAGCCCTTGGCTGGAAGAGACAAAGGACCATCTACAGCAAGGGCTGGAGAAACACTTGCATTAAGGAAATTCTTAAGAAGGAAGAAAAGAGGGAGGAAAGTTAGGTTGTTTTTTTCCTTCCTTTTTTTTCTGAAGAAAGGTTCCTGCTCTATCCCACGCTTTTTTTCTCCTTTGCCATCAGCTCTTGTTCCCCTTTGAGAATGGGATGGAGGAAGCAGCTATGCTAATCTTGCTGCTGTCTTCCCCTGAATCATATATCTTGCGCAGACTGTGGTTTAGACTTTTGATTTGGAACAGTGGGAGCCGGGGTTCGTACAGCAGTGACTGTGGCTTGTGCTGTGACTCCCTATCAGCTTCCACAGTTGACAGAGCATCACGTTTCCTTAGGATGGTGCTACTGTTTGGGGCTCCCTGTTCAGTTGTATCATCCAGCTGTCAACACCAGGGCAGGAGAAATGTACTGCAGCGCACAGAGTAACAGCTAGGTCTGAGCTGCTGCTTCTCCACCTTCTCTCCGTGTTCTTGTGGAAGCTGTATGTCGAAGTGACGCAAACTTTCCATGCTTGGATGGTTTGGCCAAATACGGGGTACAGCATCTCTTCCTGATCAGATTAGATGAGAGACAACTGATTTTTTTTTTTTAGGGCTAAAGCTCTGCATAAAAGAAGCTGTAACTTTTTCTTTGAAATACTGTATTAATACACCAGGAATTAGAGCAGAAAAACAAAAGTACTCTTCGTTGTGTTTGTCTTTACTCTAGAGGCATCGGTACCCCTTTGGATTTGCCTGTGAATTTCAACTTTCTGTCACCTTCCCTATTTGATTCTCCTTTGTTAGAGAAGGTTTGGAGAGCTCACAGCTAAATCTCTCCAAATATTTCTCTTCCCTTCTGCCTGTCAAACATACCACTTGCTAGTTAAATCTTAGCAGTGTTGAGGCAACTTTGCTCCAGGAGTTGCCCAGCAGCTGCATCTGTGGGGGTGAGGCACATGCACTGCTGCATGGCTCTGGACTTGCAGCTTACTGTGCTGAAAGTCTCAGCTTTGTTTTTCAGGATGGTGTCACTTTCCTCTGTAACAATATCCTTTCATCTCCTGGTTCACATGCTCCACTGCATTCTGGGATGGCCCAATACAAAGAGTGCCTTATTATGTTTGTGTATGTGTGATTCTGTTTTTTCCACATCGTTGACCTAGTGCCTTCCATGTCCTTGGTTATGCAACGGCTGCAGGCTGGTTAACACTGTCCTGGCCAGCACCACTACTGTATGTCCTTCCTCCACACAGGGCTGGCTTCCTGAAGGCCTCCGAGTGTCCACCTGGCTTGGGATTAGGACTGTGACCCTGCCCATCCTCAAGAGTAGGGGGTCTTCACAGCCACGATCATTTCTGCCCTTGCTCACAGATATGCTCTCTTCCTTTGGTCTGTGTCACACCACGTATCCCTTTATTGAGTAACTTTTTTTCTCTCCCCTTCCCCTCCATTGTTTTCTTGGCCACAGCTGGGCTTTGCTGATCTAAATCTGGCAGAATTTGCAGGCTCTGGATCCACTGTCCGTTGCTGCTTGCTGGAAGGATATGATACCAAGAACACCCGACAGGACAACTCCATCCTAAAGGTACAGCAGCTAGTATTGCCACAGTGGAAATCCTGCTGTTGAATTCGGAAAGATCACAGCCAGGGTGCAGTTCCAGGCCTGAGAGAAGGTCCTGTTATGTACAGAGTCGAGATTTACTTCTGTGCTGCTAATCTGACTTGGAAAGCTTCCCATCATCAGAGTTGCCCTTTGATATCTTGGCATTCATTTAGCCAAGCGATGACCCTTGATAGCATTCTTTGTCATCAAAGAAACCGTGAACAGGAGGAGGGGAAAAAAGTTCTAAGTGCACGGTCAGGGTGGCCGGGCTGGTGTCCTGCTGAACCACTGCAACTTGGAGTTACTGATGCCAGTGATTTGGGGCAGGGAGGGAAATGCCTTGCTAAATCCCCGAAGCTGATTTCCTTTGGAAAAGAACTAGGTCTTGCTAATCTTTACACCTAGCTCTTGGCCTCCTGGAAGTGAAGAGCTCACTGCAGCATGGCTAATGATGTGCCTTGTCCCCCTCTCCAGGTCACGATTGGAATGTCCCTGCTCTCGGGGGACCCCTGCTTCAAAACGTGAGTTTCTGGGTGCTCACCCCATTCTGGGCAAACCAAGACACCTGGTTTATCTGCAGTTCTCTGCTGGAGACTAAAATTGTTGGGGAGGGGTAAAAGATGCCCCTGATATTGAGAAGTACAGGGGAAAGCTTGAAACTGGTGGTCTGGACTGTTGAATCAGCCAGGATAAGCATAGTCAGCCTGTGCTGTTAATGGGTTTGTTCTCTGCTCTGGTTTTCCCAGCTTGGTTATTGGTTGGTCACAGTATTTTCTCTGCTAATGTCAGTTAGGTTTTGGAAACCAATGGATGTTAATGACAAACTTCATGTTTTGCACGAAGGACAGAATTTCTCATAGCTCTGGGGTTAGTTTCACTGACCTCCAAGAAGGGAAAGGTCAATGAAGAAAACAGTCATGGAAATGGACACACTTCAGCGCATATCATGCAGGATAAAGATCTTGAATTGAAACAGCAACAAAAATACTGCAAGGCTGAAACATTTTAATTCTCCTTTTCTTCTACAGGGACCCAGGTTCCCAATTTGTATTAATCAGCAGAGAAATGGCAGTCATGTACTTTTTTTTAATGCATTGTGATAGGAAAGAATAAGTACAGTTAAGCTATGAAGCAGTTTTGTTGCTTAAAGAATTGTTGGGGGATCAATTAACAAATATACAAATAAACAAACCTCTACCTTCATACTGCAGTATAGCGTTGCAAGACTCTGCAGTCCAAGCCAGCCTGCCGTAGTGTGCTGTAAGGTGTGACTGTATGCAGCAGGACTGCCAGGTGCTGACTGAAATATTTTGTGTTGACTACCAACAGTATGGGAGAAAAAAGCTTTACCTTGAGGCCATGTCTCGTAGCAGTGGTATTCTCGGCTAAAAGGTCTAATTTTAGGAGCTAGCTTGAAGTGTATACATTAGCTTGCATTCTTGTTATAAAATGCTGCATAATTTTTGGTAGGTTTATTTTGTGAATGGCTTTTCATAGCGCTGCAGCATTTTCTGAGACTAAAACCCTAAATGAAGTGTCATCTGATTCTGAAAATTTCTGCTTCAGAAGGAAGTGTAATAAAGAAGTTTTGGATATCTTAAGCCATAGCTTTGTAACAGTAGCAGATGTTTTAAATCTGGGGTACTAGGATGTCTGGCAATAATACGTCTGACAAAAATACCTGTTGCTCCTTCACTGTGGAAGCAAGTCCCATTGTTGGAGTGCATGAAAATGATAGAGAATTGGATATAAATACCCATTTCAATTAAGTAGGGTCAGTCTGAAAGTCAAACCTCCTAATTTTCTTAAAGGATTTTTGCAGTCATTCCCATTTTTTCGTTATATGTTGACGATGTGTAAATGTCTGAAAATGGAAACTTTGCATGTCCTTGATCAGTAGAGCTTTTGAGAAGTGGCGCTCATTAGAGGATTAGGCAGGAATTAAACTGTGCTGGGAAATCACTTCCAAGCACTGACTTTCTGCAGCACTCGGATGAACCTTCTCCTCCTGGGTGTTGTAGAGGGGGGCAGAGCAGGCTGAGCAGCCTGAGCTTGACAGACCATGAGCTGCTCCAACAGCTGCTGCAGGAACAGTTTGCTTGATTAAGGCTATAAAGGCCTTATTAACCTGCAAAGCAAAGTCCCCAAAGTACCCGGGTGCATGTAAATCACTGATAACATGATTAGGGAGGTTTTTTTCCTGGTGGAGGCATGCTGTGGGTTTCCTGAAATCTGTACAGCTGTTTGGCTGCCCATATAAAATATTCTCAGTGCTTTATTCTTTCTCCCAAAATACTGCCAAGGTACTCTCATGTAGCATCTTCCCTCAGAGCTCCAAGTGAGACAAATAAAAGTTTTTCTTTCTCACTCCTCACTTAAAAAGTATAATATGATCCATTAGTTCCAGTTCAGACTTCAGACTACAGGGAGGTTAGGGCTCCAACAGGAATATTCACTTTGCCACGCTGCACATGCTGTGGCTTCCACCCAAAAACAGTTCTGGAGGAAGGGAGGGGGCTCCAGGCACTCGCAGCTCTGCCCCGCAGTCAGCATTTACAAAGGGATGTTGGGAGCACGCAGAGTAACCAGAAAAATAATTTTGACAGCTGGAAAAACACTTTACTCTCACTGAAAAGGAGTTTAATCGTCAGTTAAAAAATGGAAAGGTTGTTTGATCGTTGTAAAAGTACTCTCATAGGGGGATGGGGCTGCTGGGATAAAAGGTTTCCTTTTGACCTGAGTCAAAAAGGTGTAACAAAAGGGTGCTGGAATTGAGAGCTGGATGACAGCAAACTGGTTCCTGTTTGTGAAGTTAACTGGCCACTGGACACACATTGGGGGAAAGGGCAGCGCTGGATGTTCTTCTGGAGGATAGTGCAGGCTCTGAGCCTGTTGTCCTGTATAACTGATTGAATGGTCCCTTTTTGCCTTAATTTACCTCTGAAACTTGGTTTTACTTGTAATGCAGTCCAGCTGCAGTATGAGGTAGGGAAGACTGAAGCCTTGCGTGTAGGAAAACAAAATCCAGTGTCACGCTGTGCCGTTAGTCACAGAGGGCTGCCAGCTTCCCCCCACCATGAAGGGTGGGGGCGGGCGGGGGAACCCTCTTGACAGAGCCGAGTGGGAATTGCTGGTGCAGTGGGGTGATTCCCGGCCCCTGCCTGGCAGTTTGTAACCTTCTTTGCTTCTGGTTACAGGCCTCCTTCCACCGCCAAATCCATCACCATACCG
The DNA here is from genome assembly GCF_047716275.1 of Strix uralensis. Taxonomy (NCBI): domain Eukaryota; kingdom Metazoa; phylum Chordata; class Aves; order Strigiformes; family Strigidae; genus Strix; species Strix uralensis. Next base: position 6,216,435 of record NC_133992.1, read on the forward strand.
GGACAGGACTCTACCCTGCAGCTGACTTGTAAGGGCGAGGGAACCACAAGCAGCAGCAGCAGCAGTTCAGCCACGATTGGCTCCCTGCGTCAGACCAAGCCAAGAACTGCCATTCTCAGCTCGGGTATGAATGCCCATCCCAGAGCCATCAATGCTTGGCTCTGCCTGGACACTCTTTTGTTTTTCCCAGCAGTTGCAAGCACAGAAACTCTTCAATTTTTCATGTTCTCTCACACCCATCCTCACCCCTCTGCTCATTAAGAAAACTGAGAAAAACAAAACCATCTATTAAGTGCAGCTCAGGAGAGGAAGGATGAATCTTTGCCATATACATATTTCTGTTAGTTACTGGAGATAAAGCAATTTGTTCTTTTTGCTGGGGATTTAATAATTCATGCATTGCACTCATCTCTGCTTTCCATTGTGTTCAATGACACTTAACATTGTTCTCTACTCAGCTGTTCTGTTGCTCAGACTGATCTTCTAGAAAAGTTCCTCTGAAGGTTTTAGAGGTTGGTTTGAGGTCTAATGGCCTTGTTCCAGCTGCTGATGCAGGGTTCTTTGGCTTCTGTTTGAGCCCGTTTTCAAGGGCACTGCATTTTCCCATAGCTTTTTTTCCTTCCCAGCACATTCCAAATGTGCAGACAGATACACTGCACCAAAGTAGCACACTAGTCTCATCACCTCAGTGAATTATCACGCCGTGCAAGTGCTCTTCTTAAAAAGCTGGCTAACATGATACACTTGTACACTTTTGGATAAGCTTCCTGCAAAAGAGACAAGCAGGGGCGATGGCGAAGGAGCAGAGGTTGTGCTGAGGTTTCTGTGTCAGATTCAGATGTGATTGTAATGGCATGGGCTTTCTCACAAGTAATAGAAGGGGAAAGGTAGTAATGAGAGAAGCACGCAAGCAGAGGTTGTAATGCTTTACTGCCAGTGGCCATTTGATGCTTTCTTGGTCTTAGCTTAATGGTTTTAGCTGTGGATAGCTTCAGAAACTGCCTGTCCTAGATCCTTCGAGCCCCTGGAGATGCTTGTAAATTCAGGTGCTGGATGCTAGAATTAGTGATAAATTTGACAGAGAAGCTCTTTGTTGTCTTCCCTACTCCCCAGCTGCTTCTAAGCTCTGTGCTAACCTGTACAGCAGGGCTCTGCCAACAGACATGCCCTTTCCTTGATCTAGTGTCCCAAGATCAGCCTCCAGTCCAAGGTGATCAGCGGGCAGTGTGCTGGCTTGGTTACAGTGCAAGTGGAGTGACCTGTTGTCCCTTGGCAGGTGTCCCAGAAGAACCGGATCAGAACCTGTCCAGCCCGGAGGAAGTCTTCCACTCGGGGCACTCGCGGAACTCCAGCTACGCCAGCCAACAGTCCAAGATCTCCGGTAACCATCGATCGCATGGCTCTGCCAGCACTGGCCCCATCTATTTTCTTTCCTGCAACAAGCTCTTGTGAGAGTGATTTGCAACCATCTCTCTTGCCCTGCTCTGTAGTATCAGTCTCCTGTTTAGTCTCTGCAGATGAGCTCATAGATGCTTGTCTAAACCTCTGATATGGGAGCAGAAAGGCTGATCTGAAGCTGCCCTGCCTGTTAACTGTGGTGCCGGGAAAGGGAGAAGATCTGGTTTGTAATCGCTTTGTGTTTGCAGGTTACAGCACGGAGCACTCCCGTTCCTCTAGTATGTCTGACTTGACCCATCGCCGAAATACCTCCACCAGCAGCAGTGCGTCCGGAGGGCTGAGCATGACGGTGGAGTGTCCTGAGGGAGAGCGGGACCACAAACTAGAGAAGCCACCTCGCCCCCCCAGACCAGCCCTTCTGCTGGATAGACCCTCCCGGTGAGTAACTGGAACAAAGCCCCCTCTCCTAGAAGGCAAGACAGAATCTACTCCTTTGTCTTCATGCAGCAGTAGATTGAATTGTAGCCGCTGAGGAGGAGGCTGCTGCCAAGAGAAGCAGGACAGTATATGGAAGTCTGTGTCTTGAAAAGCTGAGTAAGTTTTCCCTTTATTTTCTCTCCCCAGGAGGAAAAAGGATTCAGTGGAGAGTCACCCAACCCGAGTGGATGACACCAGGATCGATGCTGATGATATAGTGGAGAAAATAATGCAGAGTCAGGACTTCACAGATGTCAGCAATACTGAAGGTGAGAGGAGGATTCTCAAAGGGGAGGTCTTGGCTGTTCCTTTAGCAAGTCTGCCAAGCTTTTACAGTCAGATATGATCTGCCGTGGACTCCCACCCCCTTTTGACAGCAATTTGATGTCAGTGCTTTCTAGGTGTTTCTATGGTAGATAAACAAACTGTGTGGATTTGAGAGCTGCACATCCATTAGCAAATAGCGCTTGCTGCTGCTCTACACGCTACAGCAGAGGTTGAATAGTAGCTCAAACATAGAGGTGAGGGGAAAAGTACTGATTCTTCAGTGCAGTGGAAATCAGTTACATCAGCTCTCTGTACAGGGTCAGCCCAAGGGTATTTATTAAAGTGGGAGAGCACAACTGGAGGGGAAAGAGCATGTCTCTGCAAAAAGATGGAAAGATGGGTCACAGTGTGCTGGTCATTAGGTCTGAGAGCTGAAGAAGGGGTTTTCTCCATTGCAGCCACGGCATCTGTTAAGAGAAAACTGATAATATCACTGCATTTGTTTTAATTTTCCAGTGTAGCCTAGAAATCAATCTTTTTCATCTAGTTGAGGTTTTTTGTCTAGCTTGTTATTCATGCTTCTGCAGTTTACTGTTACTCACCTTAAATCATTGCACATGGCAACACTCTTACCATATGGGGATTTACACCTCACTCAGCACGGCTTAAACTAGACTGAACGTAGCCACCTCTCACCAGCAGAACAGGCTGTTTCTCCTCCAGTGAGCCTACAAAAGCAGCATGAGGCCCCATGTATCATCTGTTCAGATGTGTTTAAGCTGACCAAGAACTTGCACCAATGGAATTGTCTTAAGCAGCTGAAGGAGTATCACTGAATTAATTTCTCTGCTGTGGTTGATTTGTACATGAAGCTCCCTTTCAGAGCAAGAAGAGGAGTTCCCAGGAGCTCTATTACTGTGGGAACACCAGAAAGCGTGCACATGCATTCACAGAAACACACTTTGTCCCTTGCTGACGGTTGTGTAATGTGTCTGGGAGGGGAGCACCTGGCAGCCGTTGGTAGCTCTGGATTTTGACGTCTTCCTTTTCCATCTGCAGACAGTAACCTGAGGTTGTTTGTGAGCAGAGACGGAACAACTACTTTGAGTGGTATTCAGCTGGGAAACAGGTAGGCTTCCTGAAAGGCTGGCAGACAGAGGTGCTCCAGAGAGATTAGTTAGCTCTTTGCACCCAGGAAACTTTCACTTTTTACTACAGGAGAGATTTTTAAACATAGTGTGCTACATGGTAGCTTTGTTCCCACATTAACACCCCTGGGATCCCTTTGGTGACAGGCTACAGCTGCACTGGTGTATGAATGCAGCTCTCAGCAGGAGCTCAGAGGGATAATGTGATCCTAGTTGTTAGATCCAAGAACAGAAGTAAAGAGTAAAAGGACAAAATGGTAGAGGTTGGTTCCCGTTTGCTCCTGTGCTCGACGGAAGGCGGGGAGCTTTGCCTCCTGCTGGCCTGCAGCAAAACTGCAGCAGCCTGGTTTATTGTCCGTTTTCCTGCCTTCTCCATCATCACCGAGGGCTTGTTCTCTCGTGAAAGACCTCTGAACAAATAAAACTTTTTCTTGCCACAATAGCTCTTAGTACAGTGTCTTGGCTAGTTGTCTTTGAGCCTTTATAGCACCTTTTGAGCTTAACAAAAAAGCAATAATGGTAATGCAAAGATGTGTCAAGTCAGTGACAAAATTGGGAGCATAGCAAAGACAGGAACACTGGCTCTTTGCGCAGGATACTCCCCCCTTTCCTCTGTCCCTTAGAAGGATTCATGTGTTACACCCAGCTCTTTCAAGTGCTCTAGTGTTCGCTTGCCACGTAGCTGTCTGTTTTGTGTTATGAGGGTTGACTTCTCGCCAGACTGACTCGTTATTTTCAGTATTTTGTGCGGGGTTAGAGGGCGATGTTTGTGAGCAGAGAACTCGGGATAAGAACTTGCTCTAAGTGACTGAGAAAAATAACCTGGCTTTCTCATCTTCTTCCCCTCTACCTCCCCAGGGTCTCATCTGGAGTTTACGAGCCAGTGGTGATTGAAACCCACTAAATGTGAAGAACAGGGTAGAGCTGCTGGAAACAGGTCCCCTACCCAGTCCGCTGCCACATGGATGCCAACCTTTACCTCTCTTCATGCAGCATTCCAGAAGGGATTTCTCCACGCCCCTCCCTGTACGTTTGCACTGCAGAACTACTCCGAGACCACTCCAGATCATGCACTTTCCCTGCGTTGCCATTGCCCTTCTCCGCTTCCCAGTTCTTCCAGTGCCTGCCTTCCCCCTGTTTCTGATCAGACGCGAGGTGTCTGTTGGGCTTATCCTTAGTCCTAGAGGATGTTGCTCATCTGCATCCCTCACTCCACCCATTCACTTGCAACAGGGGACTTCTCAGCTTCTGTCTCCCCAAAACATTGGGTTATACCACTGTGAACTCTTCAAACCACTGGGGGAGGGGGAAACCATTCTAACCAAACCAAGAGCTGCTTGTTGGTGACACGGTGAAATGGCCACTTGCAGGATGCTTTATTCCATTGACTCTGCAAGGGAACATCCCCTTCTAAGGCAACGGTTTTACTGAACAAGGTATGCTATGGTGTGCACTTCACCTTCCTACCCTCAAATCCCCAAACATCCTCTTCTCGTATGAAATATCTCCCAAAAGTGCATTTCAGAAAACTACCGCAATCCAGATGGGAGTTGATAAATGGTTAAATGCTAGTGCTTGTTATACCACTAACTGCATTATGCCCTTCCACTGCTGGGCATGGAAGGACAGTGTTCATCTATTAGCATTAGCAGGAGCACTTTAGAGGTTCCAGATTTTACCTGGAGGAGGCTTTTACTTGCTGTTCCAGGAGCGTAATCCCTGTTTGCTGGACTGATTCAGCAAATAGTCACTGTTGGAGCTTGGAATACAGAGCCTCTTTTTTTTTTTTTTTTTTTTTTTTTGGCTCAGGAAGGGAACTGCCCTTCTTGGACTGTGAAAAGAATCTGGTTATCTGATAGCCCTCCCCTGGGCCAGAGCAGGATGCAGTTGACTGCAGTGGTCTCTCCGTTGTGGTGGTGGTGAACAATTGCCTCACTTGGCCTGGGCCAGTAAGGGAATTGGTGTTGGTTGGCCTTTCTTGCCCTGTCAGCAGGGATCTGTGTCTGAGCTAGTTCCTTTTGGGGCTGGGGAGAAGCCACTGTCTCTGCCTTCGAAGGTAGAATGGGTGTTTGCTGCTGGATTAGCCACAGCAGCCGTTCTTACCTGCTCCGTGGTGAGTGAACCCTTCTGACAAGGCTTCAAACTGTTTCCTGGTTGATCTTTCAATTGCTCTTCTTTGGGTTTGGTTTCTGCAGTTGTTTGACACTTTAGCTGCCTCTCTTCCTTGCAGTGTGTGGCAGAGATGTCAGTCCCTTTCAGCTCCCACTTATAGATTCTCCTGGCAGCTGAACTGCAGACGAGGATCTATGCAGACTCCAGCCGTGGGCTGTCAGCAGGCTGTGCTTGCAGCCCTTCCTGTACAGAGACTCTCAGCCGATAAGCTATTTCTGTGTAGTGCCCTTTCCTCTTTCGCCGGTGTACTGCAGTAGCACTCAGCGCCCGTGCACTTGGAGCAATGGCACGCTCCCGGGCATGGCTGGGAACGTGCCCTCCTCTGACACACACGTGTGCGCACACACGCGGGCACACACTTGTCCCATTCAGCAAGGAAAGTCTTGTAACTGATCACGTTGTTGTTCAAATTCTTAGTTATGGTAAAGCCTTTTTTTCAAAGGAGAAAGAGGAAAAGAAAAAAAAAAAAAAGGATTAATTGTGGTCTCCATGGCCAGAATGCATGCAGATGAGCTACTGGAAAAGGGAATTTGGCAGAATGAGAAACAAGGAATGAAAGGGCCTTGATTTATATTTTTTTTTTTTGCCCTGCTAGCTAAGGATGACTGCATGGGGAGGGTGCTAGGCAGTGTGGCAAAGCTATACAGCTGCTTACACTGATTTGATGGTTTCTCTCTTCAAGTCAAGAGGTTTCTTTCTGTATTTGGACAGACCACATATAGGATATGGATTTTTTTCACCCTTTCCCTTCAAAGGGAATTAAACTTGGATTAGGGTAAGAAGGGGGTACCAACAACACCTTGGTTTAGTTTAATGTAGGGAAGAAGTATTGGGTCTTTTGAGTCTGTCTAGAACAAAAGCTCTTTCACACTTGCTGGTGTTTTTTAATGGTGATCTCTTCTTCATTCAGTCTGGGCAGGTTTGGCACTCGCTAGCAGGCTGGTAAGCATCCTGCCTTGTTCCTGGGATGCTGTGTGTCTGCAGGAAGGGGAGAACTGCTTGCTTTTCTCTCTCCCTGGGGCTCTGCCAGAAAGCCAGGCCTGGCCTGACCCTCTGTTCGGGTCAGGATGAGGGCAGAAGGAGGCTCAGACAGCGATGGGTCATCCTGCCCTGTCTGCAGCCGGCCATGTGGAGCTGAGGGTCAGGCTGCTCCCCAGGACAGGGCACCTGCTGCTCCCCAGGGGCCTGCGAAGCCCCTCAGGAAATTGGGTCCAACCAGGACTTGAAAGGAGCAAACATAAGCCAGGAAAGAGGCCAAACTTCTGCTGCTTTGCTTCTGTTCCCATGAAAAACAATGACAGTCACTGTCAGAGCAGTTGGGAACCCAGAGCTTTCTTCTGGGCTCCCATTGGCAAGAGTCGGCTGCTCCGAGGCGCTGGCAGCTTGGCATGTCACGAAATCCCCAGTGGGACAGAGGGAGGAATCTCTTCCCAGCAAAGCAAGAGGAGAAGCTTTTCAGAAAGCTGGTCTCATCTTCCCAGGCTGGCAGAGGCGTAACCTGCTCCATTGCATAGCTGTGGCCAACCTGGGCATGTCTTTGGCTTCTCCTCCAGCAGCTTGGCACATCACTGCTTGTGTTTTTGATAACTGTGTCTCATAGGGTATCTCTTCCTTGTCTCCACATTATTATGGACTCCACAGATCCTGGTCTCTATGTAGCTTTTTCGCTCTCCTACCCCTTGTTTTGAAAAAGAAAGCAGCCCTAGTCATTCAGCCTGGTGCAGCACAGCCAGGGCTGGAGCGCCCAGAGCAGACCCGGAGGGAGGAAGGAGCAGTCTGTTCCTATTTCTAGAGCCCACACAGAGCTCCCGCTGCGTGTCCGTCGTGAGCGATGCCCGGCGGTCCCTGGCCGGCGGTGGGCGTACGAGGCGGTGGCGATGGCAGTGGGGTCGCTCGTCCTGCAGACTCGCTGCCGTCTCTTGGGAAGCTGCGTCTCACGAGCACTTTTTTCCTTGTGGCATCGCTGCCGTCTGTTCCTTTTGGACTTTGAACGTTTAAGTGAATCAGTTTCCAGACCCAAACCGCTGGCTAGTTTCCTTTGGGTTTTCTTTTTTTGTCGTGAAGTTTATTGAATTTTTTTTTTTTTTTATAAACCCAGCAGGCTGGTGTTTTTTTGACTGCATTATTGTTTCATTGATATTTTATTCCGGGGGGGCTGAGGGGGGGACGTTCTTCCCCACATTGTTCCCCTTCTCAGGGGATTCAGAGGTGGCTTAAACAAGTAAAAGGACCTTATTGGCAAGACTCTGCATCCCCTTGGGTCTCTGATGCTGGCAAGCAGGGCTGCTCACGCCTGGCTGACCCTGGAGAGCAGAGCTGGCTCTCTGCTCCAGTCTCGTGGCCAGGAGAAACGTGTAGGCTCTGCTCTCCTAGTTTCTGGACCTTTAGTTGGTGGAAGCCCATTGCGAAGAGTTGGGAAATTCAATGTAACTTTTTTACTAACTTTTTCTTTTTTTAAAGCAGTATAAACTCAGTGAATGTCCAAAAGAATAGGCTTAGCTGTGACTTGGTGAAGGACGTGGGTTTCAATAGGAAATTGTGATTGGAAAAAGGGGGAGAAGGATGTTGCTCCTCCATCTTCTTTTGCATGGTTGGCACTTTAAATGGGGGCCTTCGTGCTGTCCTGACCCTCTGTGTGATGGGCAGCAGGCGTGTGATCTCTCCCCCCGCCCTCTCATTGCCACATCACTTTGCCCCCTGCAGAAAGTTAATAAGCCCTTTTAAATGTTTGCTTCAGTTTTTAGAGGGTTCCGAACCAGGCCGAAACCTGAAGAATACATATTTCATTCTCATCTTAATAGGAGGGGTTGACTTTTTATTTATTTTGTCGTTGCTGTTTCTTTTTAAACTGGTGGCTGTGCAGCTGGACTCTGCACGAGCTGTTGTGAACCTCTGGGATAACCTCACTCCAGGTACGCTAGAGCACCTAGGTTAAACACCCCTCCTGGAGAGGGGCCCCCCTGCTCCCCTCTTCGCTGCCTTACCCGGGAGCTGCAAATTCACCCTCCGCCCCTCCTGCGCCGTCCCCTGCCACCCCACCTAGTCTCTAGCTGAATGATTCTTGCTCTGGTGACCTGAGCCCTGTGGACAAGGCTGGTCCCCAGGGGCAAGTTCCTACAAACACTGCCTGGTCGCAGGTGTTTGTCCTTGAAAAGCCACTTCCTCGCGGTGGTGGTGTGGCGGGGGGGGTTGATGAGCGCAAAATTCCTCCCCCCCCGCCGTTCCCCTCCCGAGAGCTGCCTCGTCCATCAGCCCACCCACGCTGTCCGAGCCTGATGCCCTCCACAACTCCGCGTTGCATCGCCCCTGCCCTGTTGGGAGGGAGTGGACGTGGAAACCTGGGAAATAAAAAAGGAATTTGGATGAAGCTGTGAGCGAGAGGTGTGGCTGAGCCTCGTAACTTGCCTCAAACACAAGGAATAACGGTAGAGCCCATATTTTTGTGGGGGGAGGGAGGGGAAGGGGAGATCATGTTTTATTTTCTTGAAAGTTAATTGAGCTTGGTGATCTTCAGATGAGGCGCGCACTTGATTTATATCAGATTCTATAGAGAGATCGCTGATATTTTTGGAAAGGGAATGGGTCTATGCAAACTTCCAAAATTGCTTGAAAGATAGTTTAACATTTTTTTACTTTGAAATCTAAAGATAAATCTAACTTTTTTCTTAAAGCAGAAGTGCGTTTAGAAAGAGAAGCTACTTCCACTGCTCTATTTTGATGATGATTCTTGGAAAGTTTGGGCTGGAGGGAATGACTATTTTTCACCATTTTTATCTTGCTCCTCTAGTTTTTTGTTTCTTTTTCTAACGGAATGCTGTGCCGTCTTTGATTCAACAGATCGTGTTTGTATTTTCTGTATCTGGTTCCTAACGTAGAGAAATAACAAATATATGAGGAAATCAATATAATGTCAAATGTTGTTATGGTTTGGGGGAAAAATAAAGGTTTTTGGTACTTCACATTGATTCTTCTTGGTTTGTTTCTTGTTTTAAATGTGTTTAAATATCTGCTAAGGAAGCAGAAGGGCAAGATGGGGCCTGCTGGCATGCAGGACCCTGGAATAGGATTTGGCTTTGCCTTTTAGGATTTCCTTGGTGGCTGGGAGTGGAGATCCCTGCCAGCCCTTCCCTGCAGCGGGGAGAAGGGCTGGACAGGGGACCTGGCAGCACCACACAGGTCCAGTGGAAGCAACACCCATCCAGGGCCAAGGGGAACTGGCACGAGTCACTGGCAATGTCTTGTGTTCCCGAACACCGCGTCCTGGCCCAGGCTGTGCTTGAACAGCCCTGTCCTGCCCCGCTGCAGAGCAGGGCTGGGCACCCCTGCCCGGGGCGGCCTGGCCTGGAGGAAGGTGCCGTGGCCCCACGGGGCTTCAGGGAACACCTGCGGGCCCTCAGGGTTTGTGTCGGGGTAGCCCCCCCTCTTCCACCCCAGGCTGGCAATCCCATTAACCGAGATTTGAGCCGAACTCAGTGTCCAGATACTTGCTGCTGGTACGTGCAAAGGCCAGAGCAGACGAGGGACCCTGGGAGGAAGCGGCTTTGCCTTCCCCACCCTCCCAAAGCCTCGGCCACACACATGGATCAGCTACGCCTTGGAGTCCCATGCAGGGTCTTCCCCTTTCCCTTGGCTGCCTCCCCTTCCTCAGACGGTCCCTTGGCTGTTCAGTCTCTGCTTTTTCCTTTACTCCAGCTTCGGCGTGTGCATGTGTGGAGCACTGTCTGGGGCGCAGGATGTGAGTGTCTGGGGTGTTGGAGCTGGTTTTGAGCTGGTTGGTTTCAAGATGAGTCATTTCCATCAGAACTCCCAGACAGAGGGTGGCATATGAGATCAGAGCACCCTGCTGCTCAAGGAGACCGTCCTCTCGCGTCACCAGGCGCAGAAAGCAGAGCAGGGGGGATGCTTTAGCGAAGAGCTGGACCTTCCCTCCAGGACGAGCTTGCTTCCAGCTGTAAAAATGGATCTTAGGTGTTCCCATCCGTGCCCGGGCTTAGGCACCCAAGGGCTCTTTAACACAGATCTCTGAACAGCGCTGACGCAAAGTGGAATTTCAGGGAATTTCATTTATTTCACAAACCGCCTCGCCTCTCCCTTGGGCAGGACCCCAGCTGTGGAGACCCCGGCTCGCCCTGCCCCGGGGGGGGGCTAACGTGGGGCCTGGGGCCTGCAGCGGCCGCCCGGCCCCTTCTCTGCGCCCGCCGGCCGCTTTCCCGGCTCTGGGCCCGGCCCGGAGCGGCGGCCGAGGCAGCGCGGCCCGGGACTGCACCTCCCGTCATGATCCGGGCGAGCCCCGCCCGCCCTTCCCACAATGCCGCGGGCCTCAAGATGCCTCCGCTGATTGGCCGTGTCCGGCCGGGGGGAGGGCGAGGCTGGCTCACAGCGCGCTGATTGGTGGCCGCTCCCGGAAGGGCGGGGCTGGCGGGGAGCGGGGGAGCCCGGGGCTGGCGGTCGCCATGGTGAGTGGGGTCAGCTGCGCCCCCGCCCCGGGACGCCGTGAGGGGGAGGGGGGCGGCCCCGGCCCCGGCCCCGGCCCCGGCCCCGGCCCCGGCCCGGCGGCCCGTGGGCTCCTCCGGAGGCGGCGACTCGCGGCGTGTCCCTGCTTGGCCCGTTAACGTGGGGGGCTTGAGCCGAATCGCGGCCGGGACCCAGCGCGGGGCCTCCTGGCTGCCCGCCCCGGGGGGACGCTGGGCCCCGGCCGCCTCCTGGGGCCTTTCCGGGGCAGCGCCGGTGCCGGCGGGGGTCGCTACTTGGGAGGACTGGGCCAGAGCTGTGGGAGCGCGAACTGGCGCGGCCGGGCGGGAGCTCCGGGAGCGCCCCCAGCCGCAGGACCGGGCCGTTCTCTCCGCTGCCCTCGCGGTGCGTTATTTCTGTTGCAGAGCCTCTCCCCTTCCCTGCGTGTTTCAGACCCGCAGCGGCGCGTTCATGTAACCTGGGGCTGAACTAACAGCAGGTTCCCATTCCTGCGCAGACCCTGCAGCGAGCAGATCCCGCTCTGACTCTCTCCCTTTGCAGGCCACAGCAACAGACCAGGTGGTTGGATTCGGCCTGGTTGCCTTCAGCCTCGTCCTCTTTGTTTACTACACCCTCTGGATCATCATACTGGTACGGGTCTCCTCTGGCCATTATAATCCCAGTCACTTCACACCCAGGTGTTTGCCTGGGCTTTGTTAGGTGCTGATGTGTCTGTGTGCCTGAAGGACTCTGCCTTGCCAGATCCCTGGTTAAAAATTTAAAGGCAGAGCTTCCTCTGCTGGCACAGCCCTTGCCTGTGATACCAAGCTCTGACCGTGCCGCCTGCCCTGCTGCTCGAAGGCGTGCTGACACGGCCGGTGTAAGATCCGAGGCTTGCGAGAGCTGAAGCCTGACCCCTCTGGAGGTGTTGTCGTTGGTGTTCGTGTTTTCAGTCCTCCAGATTCCTGGTTCGGGTGGGGGATCATGGAGGAAAACATAAAAAGAGATGACTTGCCAAATCTGGGGCCTGGTAGGGAGGAGAAGAGTTAGGGAATGCAGATCTCTGGAGAAGGGATTGTGAGCCTGGTAGTTTGCCCATGTCTAGGGACGAATCAGGTGGGATCATGAGTCATTTTCTTCCTGGAAGGAAATGTCTCCTTGTGAGCTTTCCAGGTACGAGAGGCCTGGTGTAGCCCTGGGTTGATGTCTGAACTCCTGGCAGCTTCCCCTCTGACCTCTAAGAGTTTTGAATTCCCCTCTTGTGTATGCTTACTCTGCTGCCCGGTACAGGAGTGCAGAGGTGTGCTCGCTGCTGTGTAGGAATCCTTACACTGCTCTCTAGTGTCCAAAGCTTTCCACTAGCCTCCGCAGAGGGGATCCTGGCGGGATCGCCATTGAGCAGAGCCGTTTTCAGCTGCTCCCTTCTGCGGGGCAGAGAGTCGGGGGATTTGCTGTACACCGCACCAAGCAGGCCAGCAGCTGTGCCCACCCTGAGACCCCGGGGCTGTGGGACCCCTGTGCCGGCTTTGTGTAGCTGCCCCTCGTTATCTGCTGCCCACTGACACCTTCACTGCCCACCCACTGTCACGTCCCTGCAGCTGTGGGCTGAGCCACGTGCAGGTCTGGGCACCCTTTTTTTTTTTTAGCTGCTCCTCAGGCCTGATATTTCTGTCCTGCTTTTGAAACCATGAGGCTGCAGGTGTCAGGGACTTGCCCTGGTGTTGTCCCCACCTGCTGACACCCCGCTCTGTCTCCTGCAGCCCTTCATCGACAGCAACCATGGGATCCACCGGTACTTCTTGCCGAGGGAGTACGCCGTTATCATCCCTGTGGTCGCCGGGCTGCTGCTGGTCCTATTTATAGGTGAGTGTTGTTTCTGTGGTTCTAATTAGAAGCTTCTAAATTAGGAAGAGAGAACAGGGTTGCTAGGGGGTTAGCTAATGCGTGACGTCTGTGACACACTCTCTGTGGCTACTGCTGCACCTTCACCTGGCACAGGCTCTCGGGGCATGTGTTTGTGTGTAACTTTGGCTGTTTGAGGCTCTGGACAGCTTAATTGTTCCTTGATCGCTCTGCTGAGGTTCTGTTTCTCCCTACAATGTGCTTTAAAAGGGCCCATAATTGGAAGTTTTCTGGCTGAATCTCTTCTCTCTCTCATGGTAGGCGTTTTTATAATGGTCGTGATGTGGAAGAGCAGGAAGCCTGCCAAGAAATCCGACTGAAGGCCCAGCTGAGAGAGATGAGAAGGTGCCCACGCTGCGGCGGTGTGGCCAGGAAAAGACTTTACCTGCAGCACTGGGCGGACGCCTCCTCCGGAGCGCTCAGCGCCGAGCTGGCTGCGCTCTCCCACCTTCCTTCCTGCAGAGACGAAGCCTTCTGTAGTTTACAACTTAACTGACCAAAGGGAAGCAAAACTGACCTCCGGGGCTCATCAAGAGAGGGACCAGAGCCCCGGCTGCGAGAGACCTGCTCCCCAGCTGGGGCTGCCTGTGCCCGTGCTGGCTAGAGGAGCTGTCGGGGTCCAGCAGCTGTAACCACCCGAGTGCGAGTCGAGCCCTGACCCCTGCCCACTGCTCAGCCTCTGGGTATTCCTCCCCCTCTGCTCTTGTGACCAGTAGTTTGTTCCTTATACATTTTTTTAAATGTTTACATATGGTTTGTGGGCGCGTTTTTAATTGGATCCGAGTTTCGGAGGACAGAAGTGAGACTTTGGGCTGGGAAAAGGCAGGCTGGCGTTCTCCATTTGCCTGCTGGAAGGGCTAGTCAGGGTGCTGGTGGGCTCTTGTCTCTCTGAGGAGGGACCCCGGTGAGGCCGGGCGTGCAGAGGATGCAGGGACAGTGCCACTGCTGCCCTCTGTGTCCCCTCCTGCAGTCACCCGGCTGCGGGGGTGCCAAGGTGACAAGGAAGCCGTCGGCCCCCCACGTGCGGTTCCTGTGCCAGCTGCTGGCTGGGTTCCTGCCCCGGGCAAGCCTCTGGGTGCCATCTGGACTGGGGCTGAGCAAGCAGGCATGGTGGCACCCTGTCCTTCCCCCCGTGGGGTTTCCTCTCCTGGCAGCTCCCCCAGACCACAAGCAGGATCACCCTCAATAAAGGTTCCGCAAGGTCTCGGTCCCTGTCCTCTGCCTGCGCCGAGGGTGTGCTGCAGGCCTGGCGGGGTGTCTCTGCTGGCAGTGCCCCACAGCGTGCTGGGGAAGGTGCTGCCAAGGGCCCTGTCCTGCCTGTGGGGACAAACAGGGAAGTGTCAGGGAGAACCTGGCTGGGGCTGGGTGTACCCTTGTGGTGGCCCTGCCGTGTTTGGGGGCTGCTTTACCCCACCTGGGCTAGCTCCAGCAAAAGCCGGGCAAATTTGGGGCGCTCTGAGCCTTCCTGTGGGTACTGTGAACTTCCCCCACCAGACAGCAGCGTGTCCCCTCGTCTTCCGTGCTGACGGGGAGGTGATGCTTGGTGGCTCGGGGGGGGCCCCCGGGTGCTGCGGGTCTTGGGCTGAACGTGGCCACAGTTTGACCCGCTGCGTGGCTGGAGCCAGCGGGTGGCCCAGAGGCCGGGGTCTGGCTGGGGGGTGTTCCCAGCTCTTGTGGGGGCTGCAGGCTGTCTGTCCATGAGCCCTCCATCCCCACATTTTCCCCTGCCCGTGTCTTGCTCCTGCTGCTTCTCCCAGTGAGGAATCCCTCGCTCCCCTTCCCAGTCCCTCGCCTCTGGATGTGGCTCAGCCCAGCCCGGGAAAGTGGGTTTGAGACAAAAGGGGGAAAAATTTGGTCACGGCTCTGAGCAACTCCAGGTGTGTCCCCCAGGCACTGCTTCCTGTGCCCCTGCCAGTGTCCCTGTCACCTCCTCCCCTGGTCGAAGCCTGCGGGGGGGGACAGGATTGGGACCAGTTTCAATGTTACTTCTCATATTTCTTTGTGGGAGAAAATAAAGTCCAGTTCCCCTCCCTGGGCGGGCGGCAGCTCGCTCTGGAGACATTTCTCACTGGTGCTCTCTGCAGCGTGGCCGGGGCGTGAGGGGCTGCGGGTGAGGGGTGCCCCCCCCCGGGGCTGTCGGATGGGGACCGGGGTACCGAGAGGCCCGCTGGCCCCACTCCCGAGCCGTTTTGGAGCATTTTGGGCCCTGGGCTGTTCTCACCCGTGGCCGGTTGGGAGCCAGCGGTGCCCGGAGGTGAG
Organism: Strix uralensis; assembly: GCF_047716275.1. Lineage (NCBI taxonomy): Eukaryota > Metazoa > Chordata > Aves > Strigiformes > Strigidae > Strix > Strix uralensis. Next base: position 6,231,509 of record NC_133992.1, read on the forward strand.
AAAGGGGGTTTGGGACACGGGGGTTGGCTGCGGGGACACCGACAACCCCCCCGTCCCCAGGCTGGAGGGAAGCCAGGGAGGTGGGAAAAGGGGTGCTAGGGTCGCTCCGGGGCACACGGGTGGGTGCTGGGCTCGGTAACCGGGCCGGCTGGTCCCGGGACACAGGGGATGGGGACCAGGGCCGGTCCCGGAGCTCAACCAGGGGCGGGCGGTGCTGGGCTGCGGGGGCGGTCCCGGTCCCGGTCGCGCCCGGCTCCGCCCCGCCGCGGCCCCGGCAGCCCCAGCCTGGTGCCGCCCGGCCGGGATGCGGGAACCGGCGGCGGCCCTGGGGGCCGGGGAGCGGCGGTGCCGCGGGGGCTCCCGGCGCGGTGAGTGGGGCCGGTACCGGGTACCGGGGGACGCCGCTCTGCGGGGGGGGAGCTGCACGCGCGGGGCCCCGGGGCGGGACGGGGGCACGGGGGGGGCGGGGGTCCAGGGCATGGGGAGGTCCCAGAGTCGGGGGGGGTCCCGGCACGGGGCATGGGGGGTGGGGGATCCTGGGCACCGGGGTGCTGGGGACGGGGCGGGGTGTCCCCTGCGCCCCACTCACCGGTGCCACGGCTGAGCCCCCTCTGCGTGCAGGGTGCGACCCCCCCCCCCTCTGGGTGACCCCCAGACCCCGCCGGGCGACCCGCCAGCCCCCCAGGATGAAGACGCTGGTGAGTACCCGCTGGGACGGAGGGTGCGGGGCCCTGGGGGGGGCACGGGGACAGGGGGTGAAAGGCTGGGGGGACCCCTTCAGCATCGGGGGGGGCCACTGGCCCCGAAAGCGGTGCTGGGGGGAGGACAGAGCCTGGCAGCGCGGAGCCCCGGCCCCGTGAGCTGCCTGCAGGAAGTGAGGGAGGCGCAGGCACCCAGCGCTCCCCGCTGCGGCTCCTCGCTGTGCCCCGGCCGACGCGCCCAGACACCCCCCGAACACCCCCCGAACACCCTCCGAACACCCACCCGAACACCCTCCAAACACCCCAAGAACACCCTCCGAACACCCCCCGAACACCCTCCGAACACCCCCCGAACACCCCCCGAACACCCTCCGAACACCCCCCGAACACCCTCCGAACACTCACCCAAACACCCTCCTCCGAGGGGCTGCTCGTGCCGTACGGCACCGCGGGGCCGCTGGCATCCGACGTGGGGCTGGTGCATGTGGCCAGGCCTGGAGAGACCTTCCCGCTGTGCTTCCAGGTGCGGCTGTTCCTCACGCTGGTGTGCGTGGCGGCGGTGACCGCGCTCTACGTGCTGCTGTGCTCCCACGCCTGCCTGCGGCCCTGCTGCTGGGCCCCGGGGGAGCGGAGCCCCAGGGCACCCACCATCCTCAGCTTCCCAGGGTACAGCCGCGTCCCCGACGGGAAGGTGCGTGGGGATGGGGCAGCGCTGGGGCTGGTGGGGCGGCTCAACCTTCCGTGCCTCAGTTTCCCCTTCCTTAGGGAAGGGCGGAGGGGGCTGCGGTGCGTCCAGCTGCTGCGGGAGGGAAGGGGGAGCCGATGGCTGACGGTGCGTCTCCCCACAGCTGCTGGAGCGGGCGCTGTGCCGCCGCTGCGCCGTCGTCTCCAGCTCGGGGCAGATGCTGGGCTCACGCCTGGGACGGGCCATCGACGGGCTGGAGTGCGTCCTGCGCATGAACCATGCCCCCACTGTGGGCTACGAGGAGGATGTGGGGGCACGGAGCACCGTCCGGGTGGTGTCACACACCAGCGTCCCGCTGCTGCTGAGGAACCAGCCCTACTTCTTCCAGCAGTCCCAGGAGACTCTCTACATCATCTGGGGGCCAACGAAGAAGATGAACCGGGAGAAGGTGGGCTCGACCTACCAGGCACTGCTGAAAGTGATGGAGATGTACCCCCGCCTGCAGATCTACACCCTGACCGAGGAGAAGATGACGTATTGCGATGACGTCTTCCAGAACGAGACGGGGAAGAACAGGTACCCCCAGCTCCCGAGGAGCCCCTGTGGGGTCCCCCCGCTGTAGCACCCACCCCCCTTTGTCAGGCACCCATAGCCCGGCTGGGACGGCAGCACCGTGCCACCCGCTCCAGCGCAGCCGCGGTGCTTTGCAGGATAAAATCTGGCTCCTTCCTGAGCACGGGCTGGTTCACCATGATCCTGGCCATGGAGCTGTGCGAGCAGATCTGCGTCTTCGGCATGGTCAGCGACAGCTACTGCAGGTGTGTGGGGGGCGGCGGGGGTGGGCATGGGGTGGTTCAGTGTCCCCCCATGTCCTGTGCTCACCCGGTCCCCTCCTGCCAGGGAGAAGAACCACTCGAGCGTGCCCTACCACTACTTCGAGAAGGGCCAGCTGGACGAGTGCAGGATGTACCTGATGCACGAGCGAGCCCGCCGCGCCGGGCACCGCTTCATCACCGAGAAAGCCATCTTCTCCCGCTGGGCCAAGAAGAGGAACATCATCTTCTCCCACCCATCCTGGGCAGGCGGGTAGGGTGCCAGCCGTGGGACGAGGCGGTGGGGACCCTGACAGCGGGGTGGCTCTCATCCTGCAATGACGTGGCTCCGCTCTGACAGTGCCACGGTTGAAAGCCTTTTGCCAAGCGCCGGAGCGGGGAGTCTCCATCTCCACAGCAGCAGGGCTGGTTCCCCAAGCCAGTGGGTGGGCTGGGACCCCCCATGTCAGTGCACTGGGAGCATGAGCTAGACCCACAGAGCCCCATCAGCTCCAAGCGCCTGCCCAGATGGACCCAGGGGCGACCACAAAGGTTTTCCACCCGCTCTACTGGGATGAATATTTAATGCAGGATTAAACATTCACGTTGCTGGGCTCCAGCATGACACGGGGCGGGAGAGCTCGGCCCCGCCAGGGCCACGAGCCAGTGCCTCTCCCAGGGATGAAGCTTCAGCGCAGTCCCTGAGACCCAGCACTGGATGTGGGCCACAGGGAGCTGGGGCTGGGCCCCCCATCCTGCTGCTCCCACACAGGTCCCTGTGGCTCCAGCTGCCCCTGGGGCCCCCAGCCAGGAAGCCCAGGGGCCACGTGTGCCCCAGGGACTCTGAGTTGCCTTGTCACAAGTGCCCTTGGATTCAGACCAAAGCAAACATGGCCATTAAAAGCATTTTTAACTCAGTGGTGCCCCATGCTGTGCCCCTTGCGGCTGCGGGACGTGGGGACGTGGGATGGCAGCTGGTCGCAGGGCTGCTGGCATCCCGCTCCCCTGCCAGGCTATAAATAAGACGGGGAGGTGACGAGGGGGTAGAGCTGAGCCTGGAGGAGGGTGCCAAAAGCTGAGATTATTTGAGAACCAGCAGCTGCGTCTCCACACAACAGGCACTGGCCCAGCGTGGATTTTGTGCTGGGTCCGGGATGATCCTTAGCCCCACAGGGCTCAGGGCTGCCGGCTGCCAGCTCCCGGGTCCCTGGAGAGATGGGGCACGCTACGGGCACGTGTGCAGCCCTGAGCCCTGCTGCAGGGAGCTGCCATCACAGATGCCATGTGTTTGGGTGGGTCTGGGGGTCCAGGGGCGAATAGGAGGGGCAGAGGGAGCCACGTTCGCTCCCGTTTCAGCTGACTGGGGTCAAGTGAGGAGTGAGTCAGGACGGCTTCCCGCGGGCGAGTGCAGACAGAAGAGCCCGTGGAGCTCTTTGTTGGGTGCTCCAGCTGCCACGACCCCGTGCAGCAAAGGGCATCACTAGCCAAAAATCCTTCTGGACAGGCATCAGCCACCGCAGCGAGGATGCAGGTCCCGGGCAGCGGTGGAGTCCCCTGCTCGCCCCACGAAATCCCCCAGAGAGGGGCCCTGGGTGGCCCGGCCAGGGCGGGGGAGGCCGCGGCATCCCAACAATGCGCCAGGCAGCGGGTCAGGCACCACGTGCTGCTCCTCGCGGGCAGCGCTGCCGGTACACACACCCCACACCCCACCCCACCCCTCCCCCTCCTCCTCCTCCGCTGCCCGCACCGGTGCCCTCGGGGGTGGGACGGGACGGGTCACCTGCCCCATCGGGGCCCGGCCTTGGGAGGGCGGCACTAGGACCCCCGCGGCGCTCCCCGGGCCCGGGCGGGCGGCGCTAGGACCCCCGCGGTGCTCCCCGGCCCCGGACGGGCGGCGCTAGGACCCCCGCGGTGCTCCCCGGCCCCGGGCGGCGCGCGGCTCCCGGGGCTCCGTGCGCGCGCGGCGGCGGCGGCCCCGGTGCGGGCGGCGGCAGCACCGCAGCGCAGTGCGGGGCGGAGCGGGGTGGGGCGGGGCGGGCGGCGGATCCGGCGCGTCCCCTCCAGGCCCGGTGAGGCGGTGCGGGGAGCGGAACGGTGCCCCGCGGCTCCGGTGCACGGTGGCTATGGCGGAGGGGAGGGGGGGAGCGCGGGGAGGGGGCCGGTTCCCCCCCGCCTGGACGCCGCCGGGCTCCGGCCCGGCCGGTTCTGGCAATAGCGGGGCTGCCCCGGGGAGGGCTGGCGCTTCGGGGGGTGCGGGGCTGCACCCCGGGAGCGGGGGGGGGGCTGGACCGCGGGAGCTGCGTGCCAGGGTGAGGGAGGATCTGGGAGCGGAGGAGGTTTTGCTTTCCGGGGGGGCCGGGGGAGGGTTTTCACTTTCCGGGGTGCAGGAGGGTTTGCATCCGGGGCTGGGGGTGCCGGGAGGGGGGGGCGGGTTTGGATGAGCCCTTCCCCGGCAGAGCAGCGATGTGACCCCCCCCGCCCCGGGCTCCGCCATGGCCGTGCTCGCCGGAGGGGCCTGGCAGCCCCCCACAGCCCGCGGGGCGCACAGGGCGGAGGAGGAGATGAGGGACCCCCCCGCGCCGCTCGCCGCCCGCTGCAGATGAGAGCCCCCACCCAGGTAAGGCCCGCGGGGTCCCCACGACGGGGTCACCCACGGCCTCAGCGCTGGGGAAGGAGCGAGGCGGGGGGCAGCCGCAGGGGCGGGGGTCCCGGCTCTGCTCCTCGGGGGGTCCCGGTGCTGCTCCCCAGGCTGTGCACGGGGGGGCCCCTTGGCACCAACACGCCAGGCCATCGCCTGGGCTCCCTGGGCAGGTTGGCACCTTCCCGGGCATCGACGCTGGCCCTGAGACCCCTTGGAGGTCCCGGGTCCCCCCAAGGGTTGAACCCAGGCTGCTGCATAATTTTCCATCCCTGTTCCCCCGAGGGCAATTAGGCTTGAATTTTTTTTTAATTTCTAATTGCTCCGAGTACTCCAGGCGCAGCCATGACTCACAAATGAGAGGACTTTAAATTGGGTCAGTCCATTTCTGCGAGCCTGGGCGAGTGGGGGTTAGAGCAGGTACCCCAGGGGTGAACACACCGGGTGCACCCCACGGCCTCGGGCCCGGGGGCTGGAGAGGTCCCTGCCAGCTCCAGCTGGATTTGAGCCCATGTATGAGCTGAGTTGGGCAGGTCTCAGTTCCTCTCCCCCTAGTCCAGCCAGTTGTTTTAATGGGATTTCACCACACGAGCAGCAGGTTTACCCTCCCTGACCCTGCGGGTTTGAGCGGCTTTGGCCCCGCCGGTGGGGGATAATCCCTTCCCGGAGCCCAGCCCGCCGCAGGGATCTCCCCGGCACGAGCTGTGGCTGAGTTCGGCTCCTTCACACCGCAGAACCTGCCCAGCCTCTGCCCACGGCGCTTCCCGGTGCCGGGGCTTTGTCCTCCCCGTGAAAGAGGGACCCAGGGGTCTGGTTGGGCGCCCGTCCCGTGGGACTCTGCTCCGGTACAGCCGAGCCGGGCTGCCTGGTGGCTCATCCTCTGTCCCCGGCAGCCTGGGGACGGGAGCCCGAGCGCGGTGGTGAGGGGCCAGTGCCGGGGGTGACCACGGGCCTTGCAGGTGCTCGCGGGACGCCGGCGATCGCTGCGCGCTGAGGCCGGCACAGAGACATGAGTGGCAGCACGGTGAGTTGCCGGGGTGTCACCCCGCGGACAGCAGACATCTTCCCGGGGACACCGGGCATCCCGCTGGAGATGCCGCCGGGAGCGGGGCCGGATGCTGACGCCCGCGGGGTGGGGGCAGCGGCTGACGCTCTCCCCCCGCCCGCAGAGCCAGCGCGCCGCCGCCCTGGGGGTCCTCTTTGCCCTGATCATGTTGCTGATCATCTACAGCTCCGGCAGCGGGAGCGAGGTCTTCCCCTACAGCCGCCTGCGGGGCAGAGCCCGCCGGCCCCCCGACCTCAAGAAGTGGGGGGTGAAAAGCGGGTACCTGCCCGTCTGTGGGAACAAGGTACGAGCTAAGTGGTGGGGTCCAGCCTCAGAGGTGGGCACAGGATCCAGCCCTCCGCCGACGTCCAGCCAAATTGTGGGGGTGCCGTGTCCCCTGTCCCAGCTCCATCCTTCCCTGCTGGGTCATGGTGACACCAAAAGTCACCTGCTCACGGCGCTTGTGGTCCCCAGACCCTGACTGCCCGCTGCCACCAGTGCGTCATCGTCACCAGCTCCAGCCACCTCCTGGGCACCCGCCTGGGCACGGCCATCGACGGGGCCGAGTGCACCATCCGCATGAACGACGCGCCCACCACCGGCTATGAGGTCGACGTGGGCAATAAGACCAGCTTCCGCGTGGTGGCCCACTCCAGCCTCTACCGTGTCCTCAAGCGGCCCCAGGAGTTCGTCAACAAGACCCCGGAGACCATCTTCATCTTCTGGGGGCCGCCCGCCAAGATGCAGAAGAGCCTCCTGAAAATCATCCAGCGTGTCAGCGCCTCCTTCCCCAACATGACGGCCTACGTCGTCTCCCCCGGCCGCATGAAGCAGTTCGATGACCTGTTTCGGGGGGAGACGGGGAAGGACAGGTACCCCAGAGCCACCTCCTGCACCGTGCCCCCCTTTTTTCCAGGTCCCTTCGGGCTTGCTCCATGGGGGTGGGCTGCAGCACCAGGCTGGGGGTTTCCGGGGCAGGTTGGGGACCCTAGGGGGGGGGTCCATCATCCAGGTCACCTCCCCCCCACTGCGTTTCTCCTCCCCAGGGAGAAGTCGCGCTCATGGCTCAGCACCGGCTGGTTCACCATGGTGATCGCGGTGGAGCTGTGCGACGCCGTCCACGTCTACGGCATGGTGCCACCCAACTACTGCGGGTAAGGAGACACTCCCCCCGCCCCAAGCCCCCCCTGGCCTTACCATGGGGCTCACCCCACGCTTCCCCCCCCATCTGCAGCCGCCGGCCCCCACCCCGCCGCCTGCCCTACCACTACTACGAGCCAAAGGGCCCCGACGAGTGCACGACCTACATCCACAACGAGCGGAGCCGCAAGGGCAACCACCACCGCTTCATCACCGAGAAGCGGGTCTTCGCCAGCTGGGCCAGCCTCTACAACATCACCTTCTCCCACCCCACCTGGCCCTAGGGGCTGCCCCCCCCTCCCTCCCCAGCCAGGCAGACCCCTGGAGCTGCGACAGATGGGGGTTCCCCTGCAGCCCCCCGGGGAGCAGTGGGACCCAGGCGTCGGGGTGCCACTGGCTGCCTCCCACAGGACCACTGCCGTTGTCCACGGTGGCACCTGGGATGTGTTGGGTTTTGAGCTGGGTTTTGGGGGGGCCAGGTGGTAAGTGCAGTGTTTGGGGTGTGCCCCCCCCACCATCCATGGACGGGAGGCGTGGGGGTGAGATCCTGCCCGATCCTGGTCCAGGACTGCACCGGGGAGGTGCCAGGTCCCCTTGGCTCAGTTTGGGGTTGCATCATTTTTGGGGCCACTGCAGAGACTGTTTCCCCCAACCCCCTGAGTTGGGCGACCCCCCCTCTTGGGGCTCACCCCACCTCTGCCATCCCCAGCACCCCGATGCTGGTCCGCAGGCATCCTTCCCTCAGCAGAACCCCACAGTTTTCGGTGAGACCCCACGGGGGTGACACTGCCACCCTTGGTGCCCCAGCACCCCAAAAACACCCAGCCCCTCCCAGCACTGCTGCGCCCCACACCCACACTGCCAAAACCTTTTCTAACTGAGTGATGGGATTTTTGAAGCTTTTTGGGTATTTTGGTCTTTTCCTCCTTGCTTCTGGTCCCAGGGTTTGTATTTGGGTTTCCCGGCCGAAGGGGCGAGCGGGGGCTGCTCGTTAGTGATAACAAAGGGGCCGGCAGCAGCCTCCGGCTTGGTCCTCATCATTTATTAACTGCTTATAAAATATTTAGAAGTGGGCACGTAGCGGGGGGGCCGGTAGTGCCCCTCGGCAGCCGGGGTGGGGGGATTTTATTATTTATTTCTCAGCAGCGGAGTAGTGGGTTTGGGGAAAATAGCTAAATACAGTGTGTCTGGATGCTGAGCCCTGGCAGGGGGCTCTGTGCCTCAGTTTCCCTCAGTGCCCCCGTTGCTGCTGGGGCTTTGGGGGGCTCTGCACCAGGGGAAGCTGCGGGACACCCACATTTTGTAATGGTTTGTACAGGAATAAATATTGCTGCAGTCTGTTGCCTTGGGCCCTGGCTCCGCACTGGGTTTTTGGGGCTGGGCCATCGCAGGGGGTCTCGGCTGCCGCTCGGGACCCCCAGCCCGCAGCCGTGCTGGCCCCGGGCGCTCGGGAGGCTGCGGGAAGGGGCCCGGTGTGTCCAGCAGCCGGCTGAGCTCAGCCCTGAGCCATCCCCAGCGCCTGCCCTGGGGCGGGGGGCAGCTGAGACCTCCCCAACTCGTGTCACCGCCGGCCAGCTGCCCGTTTGCGGGGCCTTGGGACAGGGTCTCGGCAGCCGCAGGGGAGGAGGAGGAGGAGGAGGAAGGCAAGGTGAGGCCACTGCACCCCCCGCGGCTTTTCCCCCTCCCCGGGGTTGGCAGAGTGGGGGTGGCAGCCAGGGAGGACCCCGGGATGGAGACAGCTGTCCCCCCCGAGGGGCTGCGGAGGAGGCACAGGGTGAGGCGCAGGGAGCCCCGGGGATGGCTCGGGGACCCCAATCCCCGCGGGGTCCCCTCGCTGATGGGGAAACTGAGGCCCGAGGGGGGGGCGGTGCAGCGCAGCCCCCGGCGGGGGGCTGGGATGGGGGGTCCGCACCCCTCGGCCATGCAGGGGTTAACCGCATCCCTTCCCCCAGCCCCCTCCGGCGCAGGAAGGGCCGATGTTACGGGGGGCGGTGCTCGCCCCCCCCCCCCCCCCCATTGCGCTGCCCGTCCCCTGCCCGTCCCCTGCCCGCTGGCGGCAGGGCCCCGCTCCCGGCATGCACCGCGGCGCAGCGCTCTATATATAGCGGTACCAGCGCGGGCAGGACCGCAGGCAGCTGCCCCCTGCCCGGCCCGGCCCAGAGGTCAGTGTGACCCCCACAGCCCCCCACCCCGCCCCGGGGGAGGCCCGGGGCTCCGGCCTTCGGGGGTGGGGGGGGGGGCCGTGACGTGTGTCACTGCGGCACCGGGGTGGGGGGGGGGGGGGCCATGGGATGGGGGGGCCTGTGCCCACCGATGCTGCCCGGGGGGGGCTGGCAGCACCGGCTGGGAACGGGGGGCGGCGGGGGGGGGGGCATCGCATGGGGTGCTGGGGGCATTGTGTGGGTGCTGGGGGCATTGCATGGGGCGCTGGGGGCATTGTGTGGGTTCTGGGGGGCACTGCATGGGGTGCTGGGGGCATTGCATGGGGTGCTGGGGGCATTGTGTGGGTGCTGGGGGCATTGCATGAGGTGCTGGGAGTCATTGCATGGGGTGCTGGGAGGCATTGTGTGGGTTCTGGGGGGCATTGCATGGGGTGCTGGGGGCATTGTGTGGGTGCTGGGGGCATCGGTGCTGAGGCACTTGCATGGGTGCTAGAACCATTGCAGGGGATACTGGAGGGCTTGCAGCAGGGGTGCTGGAGCCTTTGAGTGGGTGCTGGGGGGCTTGCAGGGGTGCTGGAGCCGTTGCATGGGTGCTGAGGCCTTTGCTGGGGGCTTGCAGGGGGTGCTGGAGGGATTGCGGGGTGCTGGAGAGATTGTGGGGTGCTGGAGCAGCCCGGGCCCAGGCCTGGGGTCCCGGGGGGGCAGCTGGATGCTGACGGGATGGGGTGGGGGCCGGGTGGGTTGGAGCTGAGAGTGGGGTGAGATTGGTGGGAGCACCCCAGGGTGCTCTGGGTTGTCCCGGGCCACACTGCACCTCCCACCCAGCCCCCTCCCCAGCCCCGACCCACTGGGCTCCCCACACAGCACCCCCTCCCCATCTCCTCGGACCAGGCTCCTCCACATCCCCCTCGCGCTGCACCCACGGGCCCAGCGCTGTGCTGGATCAGGCCCTGAGCCCGCACCAAGGGCCAGAGCTGCCCCCAGCCCGCCATGGCCCACCCGAGGTCGGTGCCAGTGGTCCTGGAGCTCAGTACCCCCCACAATTAGAGACCCCACAGGCTCTGCACCCTCCCAGCCCCACACAGACCCCATGGGGGCCATCCCAGGCTTCGGCCCCCCAGCGCAGGTGGGACGTGACCCGGTGCCGGTTTCAGCCCGGCCATTCTTAGCCTCTGCCCTTTCCCAGCTGTAACACGACCTCGTCAGCAGCCACGGGCTTGTTTGGCCCCGAGATGTCCCATCCCCAGCACCCCGTCCGGCCAGTTTGGGCTGACGTGGTGTAACCAAGCAGGTTGGGTGCCGTGGGGCTGGGTGCGGGCAGGCAGGGTGGCCAAACCCTGCCCTGAGATGATGGGAGTGCAGTTGGGGTGCTGCAAGGGCCCCCCCTTAGGGCACCCCCCAAAAAATCAGCCTGGGGGGAGCTGGAGGGATGCTGCCTCCATCACTGGGTGTCCTGGTGACTCCGGTAAACCCAAGCCGGTTTCCGGCTGCCAGGCGGCACCTGGGGCACGGGGATGTGGTCAGGGCAAGGGAGGAAGCTGGTAACGTCACCACGCGTCACCCGGCATGGGGAAGCCCTTGCCGCAGCCGGATGGGGCGGGTGGCTGCCGGGAGCCAGGTAGGTGATGGCCGTGGGAGCAGAAGCCCTGAGCTCCCTATTTTAGGGCCAAGCTGGAGCCCTCAAGGCCCAACCCTCAGCTTGGCCATGGCACTGGGCACCCGCATGGCAGGGGAGGGAGAACTGTTGTCAGCCTGGACCCCAGCCCTGGGGACCCGTGTGTCCCAGCTGTGCTGAGTTACTCATCCTGCTCTTTTCTCGCAGCCTGAAGTGCTCCTGTGCCTGGACCGCGGCAGCATGTCGGCAGGTGAGTGCTCCATCCCCCTTGCACGCGTCCCCCTTACATCCATTCCCTCAATCCTCCCTGCATCCATCCCCCTTGTCCCCCTTGTATCTGTCCCCCCTGCATCTGTCCCCTCCGTCCTCTCTGCATCTGCCCTCCTTGCACGCATCCCCCCCATCCCCCTTACATCCATCCCCTCAGTCCCCTGTGCATCCCTGACCTCCATCCCCTTCCATCCCTTCCCTCTGACCGCCCCCCACATCCCTGCAGCCCACCACGTGCCCCACGTCCCCTCAGTCCCCACCAGCCATTTGGCTCCGTCCCCAGTCCTGGGGATCGCTGAGTGCTGGAGGAGTTGAAATTTCACCCGGCTGTAATCAGGAGATGGGAGAGCGGCCTCAGAGCAGCTCGGCTTTATTTTTAGCTCTGCCTCCCCCCATGGTGTCGTACCCCAGCATCGCCCCGCACCGTGGCTGGGCCAGATCCTGCAGGTGACACAGGACCCTGCGCCTGGGTGCTGAGCAGGGGACAGGGCAATTGGTGCCACCGGCACATCAGCCACCAGGCCCAGGGACCGATGCTGGGGTTCAGGGACTGCCGGGGGTCACGCCAGGCGCTCGAGGTGGCCCTGCCAAGCCAAGCCTGCCACAAGCCCCCGTTAGCCTGCCGGGGTGACAAGCTGGCCACAGGGATGGATGTGGCCAGTCCCTGCCTGCGGTGGAGCCGTGGACAGTGACCGTCTCCGGGACACCAGGCGGCAGTGGGATTCCAGCCCCACGGCCGAGGCGCTGTGGGGTGTTTGTGCTCAGCAATGTCCAGCCCGGCCGTCCCGACCTGCCCAGGTGACGAGGACAAGGGGGACACGCGGCTGCTTCCCTCTCCACCTTCTACGCCCCCAGGAGTCTGGGATCGGTCCCCTCCACCCCTGGGGATGCCTGCCCTGGATCTGGCACCCTCCAGGAGCACCTCACTCCCCAATGGGCTTTCTGGCTTTTGATAATTATTTTTTTTTCCTTCCTTTCCTCCAGAAAAACTCAAGCACCACAAAATCATATTCGTGGTGGGTAAGTCTGTGTCTGGGTCCTGTCGCTGGTCGGGTCAAGGCCACAGCCCAGCCCTTACCCCTGCACCTCTGGGGTGGGGGCTGCGGGGAGCAGCCAGTGCCCAGGGCTGAGGAGCTGGGGCTGGGCGCTGAGGGACCTTGGCTGTCCCCAGGCACTGTGGGGTGACCATGGCTCCAGCCCAGCTCCTTGAGGTGGGGTGTGCTGGGACCAGGAGGGCACCTCTGGCCGGGCATGGGGTGACAGTGTCTGGGGTGATGTGACACCTGGGGGGTGATGTCCTGGGTGCCAGGGGGATGGTGATGCCCTGGGTGCCATCAGGCAGCAATATCCTGGGTAACGATGGGGTCATGATACCCTGGGTGCTATTGGGACAGTGACATCAGGGTGCTGACGGGGTGGTGGTGGTGTCTTGGTTGGCAGTGGGACAGTGATGTCCTGGGTGCCATCGGGGTGGTGATGCCCTGGGGTGGTGGTGCCCACGTGCCAACTGCCAGCAGCCCATGACACCCCCAAGCACTTGGCATCCCCCAGCCCACCCCAGGAGCTGCTCTGCCCATCCCTCTCGTGTTGGGCTTCAGGACACCGACCCCCGTCTCACCAGGCTCCAGGGTCTCCTGTGCGTCTGTGCTGCTGCTTCCGTGCACCCCTCCAGCTCCTTACCCGTGGTTTGGGGCACATGTGGCCCTCGCATGACTTGCAGGTGGCCCAGGCTCGGGGAAAGGGACACAATGTGAGAAAATTGTGCAGAAGTATGGCTACACCCACCTCTCCACGGGGGACCTGCTGCGGGCGGAGGTCAGCTCGGGCTCGGAGCGGGGCAAGAAGCTGCAGGCCATCATGGAGAAGGGCGAGCTGGTGCCCCTGGTGAGTTCATGCAGGCAGGGGTGCAGGCAGGGGTGGCTGGGGGGATGCCAGATACCACGGTAATGGTCAGCACGTGGCCTGGGGACACCTTGTCCCTGCCACCCCAGGGGGCTTTTTTTGTCCTGGTTTGAGTGAGTGGGGATTTGGGGGTGCAGCAGGGTTTGGGGGTGCTGGGTGGGGGGCATATGGTCCCATGTCAGTCCTGGCAGCTCTGTCCTCCCCTCCCCAGGACACGGTGCTGGACATGCTGCGGGACGCCATGGTGGCCAAAGCGGACGTGTCCAAGGGCTTCCTCATCGATGGCTACCCCCGCGAGGTGAAGCAGGGAGAGGAGTTTGAGAAGAAGGTGAGCGCTGGCGCCGTGCCGTGCTGTGCTGTGCCATGCTGTGCCGTGCTTCCCACCCTCCAGGCAGAGGCGTTCCACCCGGCAGCAGCCCGGCCTCCCCATCCCAGTGAAGATCCCGTCCCAGCAGGGTCTAAACTGGGCACCATCGCAGCCAGCAAGTCCCCCTGCCTCGGGGACAGCCTGTGCCCAGGGTGCAGTGGGAGGGTGTCATCTCTCCAGGGTGCCCTCAGGCTGACAGAGGGTGACCACGGTGCCAGTGCGATGGCAGAGAGCCAGGGCTTGGCTGCGGTGTCCCTCGGAACACGGAACTCTGACACAGAACGGTGTCTGGTGGTCCCCAGCCCCACACAGAGGGAGACACAGGATGGGGACATCTGTGACCCCCACGCTTACCACCACCCCATCTCTCCAAACCAAACCAGCCCTGTGCTGGCTCGGCGTGGTGACAACCGTGTCCCCTCTGCCCGCAGATCGCTCCCCCTACACTGCTGCTCTACGTGGACGCGGGGAAGGAGACGATGGTGAAACGCCTGCTGAAGCGAGGCGAGACCAGCGGGCGGGTGGACGACAACGAGGAGACCATCAAGAAGCGTTTGGAGACCTACTACAAGGCCACCGAGCCCGTCATCGCCTTCTACAAGAGCAGAGGCATCGTCCGCCAGGTAAGCGGGGATGTGGCTGATGCCAGCACCCTCCAGCCCCACGGCTCGGGCTGCGTGTGGTCCCAGGGGAGGGGAAGTGATGGATGGGGATGATGAGGGAAGGGGAAGAAACTTGATCCTGGCTCGTTTGGGATGGGCTTGACCCCTGTGGTTCTCAACACGGAGACCCCCTCCAAGGATGGCCCCACACCCCTTTGCCCTAAATCGGCCCCGATCTCTCCACCCACGGCCAAAATCCATCCCTGGAAGAGCTCCGGTCGCGCTGTCCCCTGGTTTGAGCCCCCCCAGCTAACCCCTCTGCACCCAGCTCAACGCCGAGGGCTCCGTGGAGGAGGTTTTCCAGCAGGTCTGCTCCCACCTCGACAGCCTGTAGCCGAACCCCCGGCCCCGCTCCCTCGGCGTGCTCCGGCAGAGACAGCGGAAGCGGCTTTATCCTGTTTTCGTGGACGGAGCCGCGTGGAGGAAATTTCAAGGACATTGTGTTTGGCTCTTTCCCGTCTCTCCCCAGTAAAGTTCACTTTAATGAGCCCAGACTTTATCTTTTTCTTCTGTTGCAGGAAATGAGTTTTTCTTTCCAGAGATTTTTTTTTCCTCCCCCCCCTATGCCCCCCCAGCCCCTTGAGCTGATTAGGGGCAGGAAGCTGGTGTTTATGCCCCCGGGGCAGCGGGATGCTGCTGCTCGGAGGAAGGGAGGGAGCATCCCAGTCACTCGCCCCAGGTTCCCAGTCCAGGTCCTGCCGGGAGCCTGTGGCCCCATCCCACAGCCGCTCCCGTTGACCCTAATCCCGTCCCCCTCGCTGAACTGCCCTGTGCTCTGGGTGTGGGGGGCAGCATCTGAGCCGTATCCTGCACACGCGTCCCTTCCCCCTGCCCCGGCTCTCCCGACAGCTGCCAGGGGCTGGGGGTGCCTGGATTCAGGCCCAGCCAGGCCGGGATGGGGATTTACAGCAGCTTCATGCCTTGGCATTTCCTTGGTTTTTGGCTGTCAGGGTTTTTTAGGGTATGGGGTGGCTGCAGTGTGGTGTTTCAGGGTGGCACAACACCCCAGAGCAGGATGCTCCCTGCCCTGCTGTGCCTGGGCATCCGCTGCCATCGGTGCCACCTCTCAGCCCTGTCCCTGGGGGGCTGCGGGACACCCAGGGGCCACCCAGCTGAGCCCAGCCACCAGGCTGGGTGCCCTCGTGGGTGGGGGACAGGGCAGGGGTCTTCATGGGGGGTGAGTTGCAGCACCCGAGCAGACAAGCTGGGGGCAGGGGGCAGGGATCTGGGGGCTCCCCAGCACCCGCAGAGCTGCCCAGGCATGATGCCACAGCAGAGGGGCTGTGGCTGGGCTTGGGGCCGGGCTTTACCCAGCCACGGTGAGGGCAGGAGGCAGCAGAGCCGTGACCCCAGCAGGGCGCCCCACCACTCATTTTGGGGCTGCTGGGAGCTGGGCACAGAGCCAGGCGCCTGCAGGGGGCCGGAGGGGGGAGGCAGCAGTGCTGAGGGCAGCCGAGGCCACGGGGCCGGAGCAAAGGAAGGAAGCGAGTGGGGAAAAAACAAAAATACCCAAGAAGAAAACCCAAACCTGCCAGACTCCGACGTCAGCCCCGTGCCTGGGGCTGAAGGAGCCCCCAGCAGAGCCCAGGGCGCTGCGGGGAGGCAGCCGGGCGGCCGGGCAGGAAGGATGCGGCCATCCGTCTGGGGCTGGGGCCCTGCCAGCACAGCCGAGCCACGGCTGGGGCCGGCGGGCGCTTGCCTCGTGCCGGTGGGTGCGAGGGGACAGGGGGTCTGGGACACTACAGCCTAAAGCTGAGGAGCGGGATGAATCATCTCCCTTGGGTCTCCATCCCTCTTCGGGTGTGCACTGAGCGTGCCTCAGTTTCCCCAAATGCTGAGCAGGGCGCTGGGGCTGTGAGGGGGGACCCTGTGGTGTCCAGGAGGCCTGGGCACATTGCCCTCCTGCCCAGCATAGACCCGGGCTGCTTGATGACAGGTTTTTAGTTACTTTTTCTCTGGCTGGAAAGATGCTGTGCTGGGGCAGAACGGGGTGCACAGGGCTGCACGTGCGGCCACCCCGCAGCTACAGCCACTGTCCCCTCTGTCACCCTGCAGCCACCGCCTATCGCCGAGGGCCTCTTGCTCATCACCCTGCAGTGTCACCGTGGGGAGAGAGGGGTGCGGGAGGGTCAGGGGTGCTTGTGCCTGGTCCTGGTCCCCACCCCTGTCCGCACCCCCGGGTGAGCACCCATCCCCGCGGTCCCCAGGAGATGGCAGTGCTCTGTCATGGGAGATGCCTGCTGCTCACCCCAGGGTCACCGACATCTCCGGGGACATCCTAGCTGGGGGGGACAGGCCTCGCTGGCTTCCCAGGCTGTCCCTCTGCCCGTGGCTGTGGCTCGGGATGGCGACCACCCCCGGGGGCCTGCGCCCACCCCCGGCACAGGGCTCCCAGCCCCACCACCAGCTGTGTGAGGGCTCTTGCCTTGGGCAGCAGCTGCTGGCAGAAGTCGGAGAAATGGGGCAGGGGTGCAGAAGTGGCTCCCCAGGTGTCCCCAGCCACCCTGTGGCTCCCACCTCTGCGGTGCTTCGCTGTCACCCCTTCGCCCAGGCAGCCCTGTCCGGGGGGAGCTCCCACCCCCAAACCCACCTGCCAGGCAGGGATGTCCAGGCAGTCCCTGGGTGGGGCCTGGCCAAGGGTACAGGCAAGGCAGGCAGCAGTGCCTGCCCCATGGCCCCAGAGTGCGCATCCAGGGCCATGGGGCAGTCACTGGCCTGCGACACAGTGACCCTGCTGGGGTTAGGGGCAATGTGGACTTAATGTCGGGGTGCTGTGGGGCAGCCCCTCTCCCCATCACCTGGGGACCCCCGGTCCCCATCACCTGAGGCAGCCCCCATCCCCACTGCCATGGGGCAGCCCCGGTCCAGGGCCATGGGGCCGTCACTGGTCTGTGACACAGTGACCCTGCTGGGGTGCTGGCTGGGGGCAGCGTGGGCTCGGTGTCAGGGTGCTGTGGGGCAGCCCCTCTCCCCATCACCTGGTGCAGGCCCCATCCCCACCGCCATGGGGCAGTGCCCATCCCCATCACTTGGGGACGCCCCTCCTCGCTGCACGGGTCAGGCAGTGCTGCAGCAATGTGTGTGGGTATATTTGGGGGGGGCGCACCCCACCCAAACCCCTGTGCCAGCCCAGCAGAGGTTCCCTGGGGACACCCCCCCACCCCGGGTACCAGTGCCCCGTCTCCGGAGGTGACACCCCGCACCGCGCTGTGGGGAAACTGAGGCAAGACGCGTCCCGGGGAGGGGGGGGGGACACGGACCCCCTTCCCTCCAGCCCCCCCGTAGCGGGCTGCTGCCGCCGCCCCCCCGCCGCCGGCACGGCCCCAGCGCCGCCAGCGGCATTTCCTCCCGGCGCGGAGCCGCGCCGCCCGCGGACCCTCCTCCTCCTCCTCCTCCTCCTCCTCCGAAGGGAGTCGGTTTCCTGCCGCCGCCGCCTCCCGGCACTCGGCGCTGGGTCCCGGGGAGCGGCCGCAGGCGGACATGGGCCCCCGAGCCGCCCCGCTCCTCCCGCTGCTGCTGGCCCTGCTCGGCCGCCCGGGTGAGTGGGACTGGGGGGGACACACACCCCCCGGGGGGACCCTTAGACGGGACCCCCGGGACGGCAGCGGCGGCGGGACCCGCTGGTGGCTCCGTCCCGGAGTGGCCCGGGCTTTGGGGGGGGGGGTGTGGGGTACCTGGGGGGTGCGTGGCCAAAGGGGTCATGGCTGTGCCGCTGCGGGCAGTGTCACCCCGGGGGGGGAAGGTTTTGGGGGGCAGCCCCGGGGGTGGGGAGGGACAAACCGCCCCCAGCGCCAGGGGGGGGACACACAGCACAGCCCTGCTGCTCTCTGGGATCCCCGAAATCCAGGCTGCGTCACGGGGTCGGGAGCTGTCGAAGGGGCCGTTGCTGTCCCCCGGCCGAGGCAACGGCACATGGGGGGTCTGGGGTGGTTTTGGTGGCGTCCCGGCACCGCGGGGTGTGGGAGGGTCGACTGGGTGTGGGGGGGTCGACTGGGAGCTGGGGGCGAGGAATGGGAAAAATCCCGTCAAGCCCTCCGTGGACCGTGGGGACGGAGCTGGGTGCTCGTCCGCCTCCGGAGCAGGCGGGCAGGGAAGCACTGAAGCCACCCCGAGGTCCCTGAGAAGTCACAAGGAGAATTTCAAGGGGGGGCCATGCCCGGGAACACCCGTGCTGGGTGAGGGTGGGGAGCTGGGGGACCCGGGGACGTGACCCGCTGACAGAGCAAGGGAACGGGAAGGCAGCAGCAGCCCGGGGAGGCCGGGGCCGGCGGCTCTGCGTGTCCTGGCTGGGTCGGTCCCTCCCGGCCACCGCAGGGGCCAGCGGCAGTGGGTGCTGCTGGGGTGTCCCCGCTGCCAGGCTACTGTCACCCCCTGGTCACTGCCCGGCCCCCGAGCCAGGCGCTCCCTGTCCGGTGAGGCTGTGCCGTGTGGGCCGTGTCCCCCGGCGCTCTGCCGGACGGTCCCATCCTACGGAGATGTACAGCAAGTTCTGT